>NC_090321.1:54643915-55947721 GCF_040869045.1 Eurosta solidaginis
TTTAAAAAACAATTTTTCTGTGCATTTAAGTGTTTGTATTAATATATGTTTGTATGATGATTGCGCCCACAATTTTCAAAAACTTTTTTTTCTTTTGTGTTTTTTTTTTTTTTTTTTTTTTTTTTTTTTGAACATGCTCAATTCTCTATTTGATATATGTATATAAGCAGCTTTTAAACTTTGTGTTGTTTTTTTCCACACTTCCTTCACTCAGTTTTTATTCACCGTGTCACCACTTTTGTATGTTTTGTTTTAAAAAATTTTTATTTATTTTTCAAACGAACGAAAATTCGATTTTTTGTTTAATTTTTGTTTTAATTATAATTTTAGGAGTTGGGCCAAAGATGGCTGCGAAGGACCATTAACAACTTTGGTCTTGCTTCGCTACACTTAACACTTCCAATTTAAAGGGTCAATAGTTTTTCTTTAAAAACGTTATAAATTCACTTTATTTATAATTTAATAACTAAGTAATTAACTCGTTAAAAACTTGACTTTAAAAATTCAAAGTATTAATATGTTTGCGTATTTTAAATAAATACCCAAAAGGATCGCGTCCGCGGTTGCCGGTTTATAGTGCTAGACTGGCTCGTTGCAATTATTGTTGATGACGATGGTAGTGAATGCGTGTTGGCGCCTTTCCACTCGCCGCGCACGGCTGCGCATAGGATTACCGCCGCCGTCTGAATATTATTGGAGGCGGCTTAAACAGGGGAAAAACTTAAAAAACGTGTGTTTTTATTCCTAATGACCTAGAGCCAGCCAAAAGTGAATAAATATAATTCATAGCAAAGATCGCATTAATATTAGTATTACAATCAACGGATGGCACGCCGTATGCATAACACAACAAGAATAGGACATGCAAAAATAAAGAAAAACAACTGAAACTCCAAAGCGTTAATAAATAGATTTCAAGCCACATCAAAGAATTTGGTAAAAAGTAAATCTGCTATAAAATTTTTAATGAAATGTAGACAATGTAAACTTATACCTAATTTTATTAAGAATTCAACAAAATGTCATAAATTATTTGAATTTTACAAAGACTTACAACAAAACATAGACATACTTTTAGATAAATATACATACCGATACCATAGAAAAATACTAAATCTACTTATCAAACACAAACACAATATAAGGAAACAAAACCGTAGCAATGGAGATAAAGGACTATAACAGCAAAATGGGTGATATTTTAAATGACTTGCCTACATACAGAATTCACAGACAGGATCCCACGTCCAGATTAAAGACAAAAACAATTTAGTTGAAAAACTTTTTAAAATAGGATGTATTTCCAAAGCCGAGAAACACAAACTGATCACAAATACGGCGCCCAAGAATTTATGGTCTCCCAAAAACGCACAAAGCAGGAACTCCACTCAGACCTATATGTTCAGCGATCCTACGGACTGTGTAAATATATTATTAATATATTAAAAAACTTAACTGTCAAATCCAACTACAATATAAGAAACACATTGGAATTCAAAGAGAAGATAAATAACACTTTTATATATGAAGACGAAAAACTCATTTCTTTTGACGTAGTCTCACTGTTTCCCAGTATCCCGACAAATTTAGCACTTGACATCATACAAAAAAAATGGACGACTACCAGCATGCCGAAACAAATATTTATGGACATATTACGATATTGCATAGAAGAAAGTAGATATTTTAAATTTAAGGACACGGTATACGTCCAATTAAAAGGAATGCCGATGGAATCCCCTGCTTCACCAGTTATTGCAGATATTATAATAGAGGAACTAATTAACAAGACGATGGAGGAACTAGCTCAGAAGCCCAGATTAATAAGTATATACGTCGATGACATTTTTGCAATTATACGCGAAGATGAGATACATAATACACTAAATGCGCTGAATTCGTCTAAAAGACACATAAAATTTAGAATAGAATTAGAAGAAGAAGGTAAACTATCTTACCTTGATTCTATAGTAATCAGACGAGGAAATAAATTAAAACTGCGGTGGTATAAGAAACCAACAGATGGTAAACTTTCCGCAAATTGGCAATCACAGCTTCTTGATATTGAATTATCAACCGTTGTAAAGTGTTGGCTAAATTTATTTGCTAACTCTACTGTATCTGAAATCTATTGATTTCCAGCAAGTAATACAACTGGATCATTGTCCTCCATACCGCTTCGATTTAGAAAATTGTTGACAACGCCCCATTCTTTTCTAGTATTGCCAACTGCTGAATTAAACTTGCCTCGAAAGAAGTTGTGCCTCGTCAAACGAATACGTCATTTTGAGCTAAGACATTCGACCAACTTTCGAAGCGTAGTTTTTGGTTTAGCATAAGTTAGTTAAGATTCCCGAAGGGTCCCAAAATGATATCAAAAAAGTCCCGAAATGATCCCGACGGGATCCCGAAAGTCATCCAGGAATGATACCGGAAGGATCCCCAAATGATCCCGCAATAGTCCCGAAATAACTCCGACATATTCACGTAATTAGCAATGAATTCAAGTAGCCAGTTTTGATATTTTTATATACAAAGTGGGTGTGACTTTGATTCGATTTTAAAACTTTTTCCGTCGGCATGTACAAATACAAATATGAAGTTCGCATACCAATTTGCAAAAATATTGCTCAAACGATGTACGAGTTATCGCACTCGAAAGTCCACAAACTCTTATTTGGAAAGTATGCGGTGCCACGCCCATTGTCCAAAAAAATGATGTGGATCAACTACATGCAATGTCCGTAATTTACATGCCACATTTAAATAACGTGGTTTCTTTATGCGGTTTACCAAATTTCACCCTAATAGTTGTATTGGAACGAAATTTATTGCAAAAATCCACTGCAAGTTCACCATTTATACTACGAGATTTTCGATCTAGTTCGTTTATGATAAATTTCTAGTATTATTAACAGAAATTTTCAAAAGTCCATAAGGTTTTAATTTTAGGAATCTGGGAGAATCGATTGGTACCAAATTTTTTAAATTCGGATAAGCCCTTTCTTTGTTATCAAGCGCGACTTTTATTTCGGCCTTAAAAAATAAAAGTCTTGATTTAACTTTTATTTCGGGACTTTTATTTTTAAAAGTCCGAGTTTAACTAGTTCTATCGGACTTAAAAAATAAAAATTCAGATTTTACTTGTATATGTGGACTTTTATGGAAAAAGTTCGAAAAATAAAAAGGATGCACGACATGACATTGCTATAGGGATACCTGGGAACTCAAACATTTTCACCTAGGACAATTTTTTGACCAGAACTTTTTCGACTCCGAAAAAAAAAATTATTATTTTCCGTCCCTGGTTAAAACATATATTTATATAAGGGTTTTTGTTAAGACGAAAGTGTGTGTGACATTGTACCCAAAAATACACTTTATTTTCGTGTGTGCAACCGTTTGTTATTTTTAACATATACATACATATTTAGGCAATTCACAAAGTCTTCTGTTCATTTTATCAAAAATTTTTGTAGGAAATTCTATAGTTTCCAAACGGAAATTTAAGATTTTACAACGAACTCGACACATTTGTGAATTGCCGAATTGTTTGTAAAACAACTAAAAAATACAAAAATTTGTCGATTTCTTTGAGATTTGAGGATTCTTTTGGTGAATCTGGGTTCCAAATGCAAACATGGTGTGGCAACCGTGCTCTTAGCACCTAGCCTAGAAAGTTACAAACATACAAGTGAAGCTATTATAAGCGTGTTAAAAAACAAATCAAGTCTCTCGCTTCATGTTCGTCTCTCCTCGCTGCCACCTGTTTGCCTCGTTAGTTTCTAACTGACAGAGATGCCAGAGCGCTTCCCACAGGAGTAGGGTATGCGGTATGCTGTGCTGATCCGGAAATAAACAGATTCTACAAGCTTCTTGCTCACTATAGCGTTTTTTAAGCAGTAGAAACACTGGAAGAAAATAAGCGCTTTTATATTGACAGCCAAGCAGCAAATAAGGCAATCACGGTGCATTGCACAGCATCTAAAAGTAAGCAAACCCTCGAAAGAATCGGGATAGCTAGTGTAAAAGTTACGAGGGTTCCTTTCACGGATGACCCAACACCACGGTGTACTTAAACAAGGATCAATATCCGTTGATCGCCGGCCCAAAAAAGTTGATACCAATGGGCTGAATTTGGGTGTTCAAATCAACCATCCTTGGTGAAATCGGGGAGCTATCTATACCCTGCCGTCTTCTTTCTAGGTAAATGGCATCCGGTTGCTCGGCAAATGCACCGCGAGTTCCGAGCTTGTCTCAGTATCCCCCTTGCATTGATTTTGTTTTATCTCAATATCTGATTAAAGTATTAATCAGTATAAGATATGTATTTGTTTATCACAACTTAGGAATGTGACCAACCTCTTCTGCCCAGGCGTTGCAACAATGTGTGATACGTTGTTGACGAAAAACTGCCTTTTCTTCGATATTGCTTAAAACTGTACTTCCTTTGCCCAATGCTTTTCACATTCTGGCTTTAATACCTCGATGCATCTTCCTTAAATCCTCGGCCCTTTGACAAAGCGATAAGATACAAGATACATCTTCATTACGATTTATTTTCGCTCCAATTTTCAACCCAATTATCAATGCAATTTTCTATCCAAATTCCACTCAAATTTCAACCACAATTAAGGGCTGTGGTCAGCCTTTTGTTGTCATAGACCTGTTTGCAATGCGCACATGCCTCAACAATATCTTCGCAAAAGCAGTGCGCCAACTGCTGTCAACCAACATACTAAGCCGATTTATCAACATGTTCTGTCAATTGCCGCCACAATTTTGGATGTGGCCATCCATTCTTCGAAAGCATCTTTTCAGGCATCCTTTCTTAACGTAGCCTAAGGCAGCTTCAAACATCTGACAAGACAAGATGAGCACTGGCCCACTCGTGCAATTATCGATTGTTTTCAGCTGACGATAGGCACGAGTTTCTCCATTTCAGCAGCATTTTTTTCCGATTGTCACAATTATGAGATGTGGTCACCCTTTTCGTCTGCCCTTCAAGATCAGTTTTCAATGATTGACGTTTACTGAGAGAAGCAAAGGGCCGAATTCCCCTGGGTTGCACTCCCAGGGAAAAACTTTATTGTCCCGACCCAGGGATAGGAGGTGATGCAGTATATCAGGTCATAACTGGATTTTCCTGCTCCCAGCGAATACAGTTATTAACGACAGTGGTAGAGTCGCGCAAGTGATACGCCGCGTCCACTCTGCTCCCTTTCGAGTAAAAATACCTTACTCATGGATTGGTTAGCCATGTTTATCACAGTGTGTTTATCTCCGCGATATTTCGCCATTTGTTGGGACCATTTAATGATTGTTTACTGGTTGCTGTCGATACTATTTTCAAGATCATATTTAGGAATATCGCAAGAATTGTATGTTGTATTTTCTTCATGGGGAAAGGGCCGCGGGTATAGGGCTAGTTATACGAATATATGAAAGATGAACATACGTTACATTCCACAGCAAATTAACGCTTCATTAACACTTAACTGCGAATGTTTTGCGATTTATTGGGCCACGCAAGTTCGAACAGTGTTGTTGCTCAGAAATTTGTGCACTGTTACCAACTATGGTTTTCTGGCAGTATACAATAGAACAAAATGCATATACTTTTCTGTATTTATTCATTAAAAATACGGTCATTCTACACATAACAATTTGAAACACAATTCAGCTGTGCAAACATATATATAAAGAAACAAGTACAGGGAAATTTTCTATTGAAAAAGTATAGCAAAATATTTTGTCAAAGCCACGTTCATTTTATGTCGCCAAAATATGCGTAATTTTGATGGTGAATGAGGACAAAACGAAGTACCTGCTGTCTTCGAGCAAAGAGTCAGCGCATACGCGCCTTGGCAACCGCGCTACTATTGGCAGCCACATTTTCGAAATAGTAAAAGACTTCGTTTATTTGGGAACCAGCGCCAACACTAACAATAACATCAGCACTGAAATCCAGCGAAGAATCAATCTTGCCAGTAAATGATACTTTGGTCTAGGGAGGGACGAAAGAACGTGTATTACGGGAGTCCCTGTCGTGAAGACTTACCTCCGGTGTAAAACACAGATCAATGTCCGTTGATCTTCGGCCCAACAAGTTGGTACCAAATCGGTGAGCTGGGGTGTTCAAGTCAACCAGCCTTGGTTTGGCCGAGGAGGACTATCCATCCTCCTCTTCCATTTTCGGGTAATGGCAACCGGTTGCACGGCAACTCCACCGCGAGTTCCGTGCTTGCCTCAAGGCCCCTCTTTCATTGATTTTGATATCTCGGTATCTGGTTAACAAGTTAACCAGATTGAGATATTTAACGGCGGTGCATGGTTTTGCTTAGATATTGCTTAAAGGGCCGCACTACGTTGACAAACAAAGTGAGCTTGGCATCCAATTATGCTCCGTCTTCAAACACCAAACACCATCACAATTTAAATCAAGGGATGTTACCAACCTTTTCGGCACACAGACCTGTGAGTGCCGAGTGCCCGCCTCAACAATGCCCCTCGACATCGCTTGAGGCCACACTACGTTGACAAACATTGTGTGCCATATTGTCTACTATTGGCTTCCATTTTCGCTACTAATTTCGCTCCAATTTCCACTCAATTACACAACAATTATGCACCGATTTGCCTCCAAATACACTCCTACCACAATTAAGGGATGTGGCCAACCTTTTCCGCTCACAGACCTGTAAGTGCCGAGTACCTGCCCCAGCAACATCTTTGCATTGCAGTCCGCCACACTGCAGTGATTTGACAACGTCAAATCTTGCCACATATAGGATGTGGCCATCCACACAGCGAACGCCTCCTATTCGCTTACGCAGTCTAAAGCAGCCTCAAACATCTCAAAAGACGAGATGAGCACCGGCCCACTCGTACAATTATCGATTGTTTTTCGGCTGACGATAGACATGCGTTCTTATACCATCTTTCGTCAACTTATTTGCAGCATTTTGTCACAATTTAAGGGATGTGACCAACCTATCATCTGCCCCTCAGGGTCAGCTTCTCAATGAAATTGGGACTGCTGTGGCAAATATGAGACCGAATTCCCTTGGGTCTTGGGTCCCCAAGGGAAAACAAGTCTACTCAGAGCGTGTGTCATAAGTGAACTCTATTTGAAACCACAGCCACCGCGATGCTCCCACAAGGGGGCCATCCCAGGACAGGAGGTGAGACCTGAGTACAAAGCATCGTTTGATGCAGTGCACCAGATCACACTGGCTTCTCCTGCTCCCGCGGTAGCAGTTTTTATAAAGACCTTGCCTAGGGTCCCACAGGGTGATACACCGCGTCCACCCTGCTACCTTTCGAGTAAAACACCTTACTCATGGATTGGGTACCCATGGTATTATGGTCGCCTTTTACGACCGGTATACCTACCGTGGGCATATTCTAACCCCTAACCCACAGGGGGAGGTCTAGGGAGGGACGAAAGAACGTGTATTACGGGAGTCCCTGTCGTCAAGACTTACCTCCGGTGTAAAACACAGATCAATGTCCGAGGGAGGGAATTGGAAAGTAGAATCATCTCTCGGCGAACGAAAATCATACTCTACAAGTCACTTAGAAGTCAGAAGCATGGACCATGACAACAGCCGATGACGCGGCTTTGGGAGTTTTCGAGAGAAAAGTTCTTCGAAAGATTTATGGACCTCTACGCGTTGGCGATGGCGAGTACCGAAGAAGATTTAATGATGAGCTGTACGAGCTATACGCAGACCTCAACATATTCCAACGAATTAAAGCGCAGCGGCTGCGCTGGCTAGGCCATGTTATGCGAATGAAGGATGATGCTCCAGCCAATAAAGTGTTTCTATCGGAACCCGCCTATGGAAGCAGAGGTAGCGGGCGGCCCCCACTTCTTGGGAAGGACCAGGTGGAAAACGATTTAAACTCCCTTGGTGTGACCAATTGGCGCCGCTTGGCGGAGTGACTGGCGCGCTTTGTTGGACGGCCATAACCGTTTAGACGGTTAAGTGCCAATTAAGTAAGAAAGTAAGAAATATGCGTAAAACCCTTGAGTTTATTATATTAATAGAGCAAATCTCAATGCCGTAACTATGACATCTGGGACCGTCACGTTTTACTCAATTTAATTTTAATAAACTTCGAAATTTTCAGCGTTCTCAATTACACGTTGTATATGTCCCACATATAGCCATAGGCCTCCTCTCTCAGACAATTAAGAATGGTCTGTACTCGAAGCTAGCCCAATGCGTATAGGAGACTTCACGTTCATCCATAGAACATAATATCTCAATGCATTAATCATTTATTCGCTAGCTTCTCAGTGATGAAACAACATCGTAAGTGAACCTGCATGCATTTACAATGAAATATATGTAAATAACAATTTAATTTAATAATATATTTATTAAAAGTGTCTATAACATTGCCAAAGTTTAAAGATCGGGCCATAAAATTTTCAATAGACAGAATAGCCAAGTTACATTACTCATAGAGTTTCTTTATTGGGTTTTTATCAATTTTAGTTTAGAAAATGATCGTTCAGCACCAGCTGTTACGTTACGGGAATTATAAGAAGTAACATTAACGTATTGTATACTTCAGGAGAAACATAAAATGATTTTTTATTATAAATAAATCAACAAGGTCTCTAATATAGGACAATTTTTCTATTTCGATGCCATTTAAAACGCTGGAAAGCTGGAAAACACTAAATTTGAAATAATTTAATTTATTGGAAAGAAACGCGATTTCGGCTGGTTTAAACTGCTACCCAATACTCAATAAAATATGTTCACTATCCGGATCTTGAAGTCACTAATCTTCGCAAAACTCATCAGAATGGCGTTTTACCTTCCTCTATCGAATTTTTGAAAATTAAGGGCAATTTTTCTGCTACACTATTTGCTTCCATTTTTTAATTTTCAAATTCATGTCGATATCTTTTCAATTCTTCTTCAAACGTTTTAAGGCATTTGAAAGATCGGTGGCTTCAGACTGAAGTGCTTTAGAGGCTGCATCGATTGTAAGTAAGATTTTGCAATGAAAAACCAATAACATAACAAAATTGTAGTTTTCAATCTTCTTTTTGAATGAAACAGCTTTATTTCCTTCATCTGATTTGCAATTTAACAGAATGTTTTCGTTAGCGCGTTTTGCGCTTTAACAAACCGAACTTTTAAAGCAAAAAACAGCATCATAACGTCCTGCACATCTATTAGGTTTTAATGTTTTTAATGTTTTTGAAGTTGAAGACTCAATTTCTTTATAAGATACAAAACTTGATAAAGTATTCCATCTTTTGATACTACGCCCAAAAAAAATATAAATTTGTTGAATTGTTTCAAAAAAAATTTTGCATATCAATAACCACTCTCACTGCATTATTGAGTACTAGATTTAAATTATGAGCAGCACAGTGAACATATTGTTACGCATATTAGCAAAACTAAGGGGTGCTGCCATCTCTAAGCCGATGCTAAGCAGCGCCTTGCATGCACATCCATAGATCAATCATTATGTATCTACAGAAACGAATTAATCATTATGTCTACACATATGTAGGTACACACAGCTGAGAGCAACGCACAAGCATATGCAGATATCTTCTCTGAAATGCTCCTAAAGTTATGCAATTGTGATTGTGGAAGTGTCGCTCACACATACAAACGCATGGGGTATGAGAGAAGCTATAAAAATTATACATCTGTAGTTATAGCTGAGAAATTTATAACTAACTAAGTAAATTCTGGAAGCGCCTAGAAGATGCCACGAGGAAATCACAAAGTATAAAAGCATCAGCGGTAGAGGCTATATGGGCAGTTTCAGTTAAGCACGCTATCTGTCGGGCAATAGTCAGTTTCATTTGAGCTATCAATTAGTTTGGTTATTAAGCAAGCTATTCGTTACAAAGTATAAGTGTTATTGTCAAGTACTTTAATAAAGGCCATTTTCCATTATTCAATATTGGAGTTATTTACTCAACAATTTAGCGATACGAACGTTAGCAGAAGATTGCAAATAAGGGGAATTGCATAAATTCGTTACAATATATATATATGGAAGAACAGTTTTGTCATTTAATTTGCTTCGTCATTGGTAAGGCAGTTTGAGTTTTAACTTCATGAAATCCTAAAAACGTTTCTTTAATGAAACGCGATTTTGCGATCCCATTGCCATATTTTTATATCATACAATAACGGTATGGTTCACACATTTGATAATTTTTTTGAAACATCTTGAGTTTTATCGAATATGATAAAGTAAAATGGTGCGGAATTTATTTCATTTATAGTTAAATGCATTTTTTATTTTTAGCACCAAGACAGATATTAACTCATTTTGTATTCTTGGATGTATTATGTCCCTGACCCTTTGGTTTACTTAACAATTCTTTTAAAACCAGCACGCATTTTCCTTGTAACTCAACAATACTCAGAAAACTTCCTTTGAAGCTCGGATCACTACAATCTGCGGTTTCTCTGTAGCCACGAAAGGTTAAATGACACGTTGAAAGTGGCAGAGTAACATTAAGGAGCCTAGCCAAATTTAACGCCAAAAAGGTTTTTCTTTTTATAAGTTTGATCCTAGAATCTTGCTCTTCATTTAGCGTTCGAGTGTGTATGTTAAATACGTGCGATGATAAATACACATCAATCCAATTTATACAACGAATTGTGCTGTTGACAGAAGTATATACGTATATACATAGTATGTAATGGCGACGACGGGCTGCTTATCTTTTCTCGCTTGGGTAAGCTTAAAGGTGTTGCCAAGCGTTGGGCAGATGCGCAGCCAGTTTTACGGAAATGGGGTGAGTTTTCGAGTATGTTCTTAAGTGATTTTATATGTGTTGTAAATGCCGCTGATGCACACATTCGTATGATGAATTCGAGAATCGGTAAGAGCGAATTAATGGTAAAATTTTATTATAGAATGCCCGCAATGGGATGTCGAGAACAAATAGCCGACGCAACAATTAATAGATACATAGTTAATGGTCTCTTTGATGAGAATTTGAAACGAACGTTAAGCGCAATAAATTTTACACGATCAGGCCTATTACAATCATTAAAGAGCGTGATGGAAAATAAAATGCATTATAAAAAAAGTAAGGAAGGCTAAGTTCGGGTGTAACCGAACATTACATACTCAGTTGAGAGCTGTGGAGACAAAGTAAGGGAAAATCACCATGTTGTAAAAAGAATCTAGGGTAATACTGGAATGTGTTTGTATGACATGTGTGTCAAATGAAAGGTATAAAAGAGTATTTTAAAGGAAGTGGGCCATAGTTCTATAGATGGACGCCATTTAGGGATGTCGCCATAAAGGTGGACCAGGCCTGACTCTAGAATTTGTTGGTACGATATGAGTATCAAATGAAAGGTGTTAATGAGCATTTTAAGAGGGCGTGGGCCTTAGTTCTATATGTGGACGCCTTTTCGAAATAGCGCCATAAAGGTGGACCAGGGGTGACTACAGAATTTGTTTGTACTATATGGGTATCAAATGAAAGGTGTTAATGAGTATTTTAAAAGGGAGTGGGCCTTAGTTCTATAGATGGACGCCTTTTCGGAATATCGTTATAAAAGTGGACCAGGGTTGACTCTAGAATGCGTTTGTACAATATGGGTATCAAATGAAAGGTGTTAATGAGTATTTTAAAAGGGCATGGACCTTAGTTCTATAGGTGGACGCCTTTTCGAGATATCGCCATAAGCGTGGACCAGGGGTGACTCTAGAATATGTTTGTACGATATGGTTATCAAATTAAAGGTATTAATGAGTGTTTTAAAAGGGAGTGGCCCTTAGTTGTATATGTGAAGGCGTTTTCGAGATATCGACCAAAATGTGGACCAGGGTGATCCAGAACATCATCTGTCGGGTACCGCTAATCTATTTATATATGTAATACCACGAGCAGTAGTCCTTCCAAGATTCCAAGGGCTTTTGATTTCGCCCTGCAAAACTTTTTCATTTTCTTCTACTTAATATGGTAGGTGTCACACCCATTTTACCAAGTTTTTTTCAAAAGTTATATTTTGCGTCAATAGACCAATACAATTACCATGTTTCATCCCTTTTTTCGTATTTGGTATATATTTATGGCATTTTTTTCATTTTTCGTAATTTTCGATATCGAAAAAGTGGGCGTGTTCATAGTCGGATTTCGGCCATTTTTTACACCAATACAAAGTGAATTCAGATAAGTACATGAACTGAGTTTAGTGAAGATATATCGGTTTTTGCTCAAGTTATCGTGTTAACGGCCGAGCGGAAGGACAGACGGCCGACTGTGTATAAAAACTGGGCGAGGCTTCACCGATTTCGCCCTTTTTCACAGAAAACAGTTATCGTCCTAGAATCTAAGCCTCTACCAAATTTCACAAGGATTGGTAAATTTTTGTTCGACTTATCGCATTAAAATTATCCTAGACAAATTAAATGAAAAAGGGCGGAGCCACGCCCATTTTGAAATTTTCTTTTATTTTTGTATTTTGTTGCACCATATCATTACTGGAGTTGAATGTTAACATAATTTACTTATATACTGTAAAGATATTAACTTTTCTTTTAAAATTTGAATTTAAAAAAAAAATTTTTTAAAAAGTGGGCGTGGTCGTTCTCTGATTTTGCTAATTTGTATTAAGCAGACATATAGCAATAAGAGTAACGTTCCTGCCAAATTTCATCATGATGTCTTCAACGGCTGCCAAATTACAGCTTGCAAAACTTCTAAATTACCTTCTTTTAAAAGTGGGCGGTGCCACGCCCATTGTCCAAAATTTTACTAGTTTTCTATTCTGCGTCATAAGTTCAACTCACCTACCAAGTTTCATCGCTTAATCGGTATTTGGTAATGAATTATCGCACTTTTTCGGTTTTTCGAAATTTTCGATATCGAAAAAGTGGACGTGGTTATTGTCCGATATCGTTCATTTTAAATAGCGATCTGAGATGAGTACCCAGGAACCTACATACCAAATTTCATCAAGATACCTCGAAATTTACTCCAGCTATCGTGTTAACGGACAGACGGACGGACGGACGGACATTGCTCAATCGAATTTTTTTTCGATACTGTTGATTTTAATATATGGAAGTCTATATCTATCTCGATTCCTTTATACCTGTACAACCAACCGTTATCCAATCAAAGTTAGTATACTCTGTGAGCTCTGCTCAACTGAGTATAAAAAGACTTGTGATGATGTGTCCTCGGACAAATAAGCTGACTGATAGACCGATATATGTATGGATGAGCAATGCAACCTTAAACTTTTTTTCGGTTGACTCAAGCAGGATATCAAAAAAAGTCGCAAAGTGCTATCACCGATCAATTCGATAGTGGCTACCGAAAAAATCTGTTTTTTTTTTTCGTAAAGTTCCTCCCAACATGCCTCTCTGGCAGCAATCGAGCAATATGTTGGTCAATTCAAAATTTTCATCTACAAAGTGAGCGATGACGGCAAGATAAATAAGTTTATTACGATACGTCCAACAGACAATTGTAACAAAAAACTTTGAACCACCCACAAATATAAATTAAATTTTTTCTAAGCATTCTTTGTACAACGCAAGAATTATCGTCCTTTATATTACTTGCCAACTAGGTAATTCATATGCAGGATGTAGCGCCTTTACAAACTTACGAAATCTTCTGCAAATCGCTTACGAAAAGCATGGGTATTACTTTGTCAAATTCCTTTTTAGCCTTTGCTGAAATCTTTATATTATTCAAAAATGACGTTATTTTCGTTTGCTGCAAACTGGGTCCAGTAGAGATGTTAAGTTGTTTTAATTCAGATTCTATTTTTTAAATCAAGGAGCTTACCATGTGCTTCGGTAACTGTTTCCAGGTGCATTTCTTGCTGTAAGGACGGCTGAGGTTGCCTATGCATTACCCCTGAACTTGGCAGTTCGAAAGTTGGATAGCGGCTTTGCATATGACTTTTTAAATTGCTATGTGATGTTTTGTAGGAAATCCATTCTTTTGAAAATATTACATTTTGCATGCATTCCATTTATTGGCTCATAAAATTGCCACATTTGACTTCTTTTTACTATACTTTGCTGTCATCTTTCACCCGATATTAATACTATACCCGACGTTGCTCGACATGGGCAGATACTAATCTGAACAAGAAGGTGTATTTTAACGCATTCCTTCCAGTTACTCAAATTCAGGAAATCAAAAATTCAAAATGTATTTCCCAGTTTTTCTTATTCTTACCCTTTATAATTTCCTTGTCTCTCCCTCTTCTTTTTTTACACCCTCTACCTCTCTCCTTCCTTTTTTATTAGATCCCTCATTCCTCTAATTTATCATTCTTTGCGTGAATTCAATGTTATGACCAAACAGTAGTTCTGCACTTAAGTACGTACATGGCGTATGAGTAACTTTTGCTGACATACAAAATTTGTCGCACCACCCAGTGGCGCACGTGAAATTAAATTAAAAAAATTAATTTAAAATTCTTAGTTCTGATGTATGAAAAACCTTCATTTTGATCGAAGGAATCTATAACCAAAATTTTGGTGATGATTGAAGTGTGGGAAATACGTTTCCACAGTGACACACAGAATTTAATTTATATCTTAATAAATAAAAAACGCGTGTCACAACATTTTTGGGCGCGACATTCTCCTAAACTACTGAACCGATTTTGAATTTGTTTTGCATGCCGTGTGTAGTTTGATCTAACTTGAGGCGGCCCGTGGTTTAGAGGTTCTATGACATTTTTTTTTTTATTTCAGGAGAGTCTTTAGTTGTTCCATGTGCAATTTTTAAGCCGAATTTCAAAAGCAACGAAAATCTGCAATTCGTTTTAATATTATAGTGAAGTGAGATATAGGCCGAAACGTGGACCCGAGTACCCCTAGAATGTGGTTATAGAATATGGATAACAAATGAAAACTGTTGATGAGTGTTTTAGTACAGAATAATATATTATCCAGCGACGGACTGGGACTGGGATTAGGACTAGGACTGGGACTGAGATTCGGAGTGGGACTGGGACTGAGACTCGGAGTGGAACTGGGACTGGAACTAGAATAAAATACATACCACACTCTGGGACAGGCAATAAGGGATGCAGAAGAATGAAAAGAAATTGAGAGAAGAGAAAAGAGAGAAGGAGATTGAGAAAGAGATAAAAAGAGACGAAGATGGAGATAGATGAAGCGAAAAAGACGGAGGGAGGAGTGAATAAAAGGATTAGGAAAAAGTGAAGAGGGGGAAGCAGAGTCAGACAGAAAAAGCTTATTAAAATTTATGCAGATATGCCAAATTTAGCGCATGACAACGTCTGCCGGGTCTTATAGTATATATATAGCTTAACACAACTAAATTTTTAAACCAGATCAAAAACTTATTTAGAACAAGTAAGGAAGGTTAAGTTCGGGTGTAACCGAACATTACATACTCAGTTGAGAGGTATGGTGACAACAAAAGGGAAAATAACCATGTAGGAAAATGAACCGAGGGAAAACCCTGGAATGTGTTTGTACGACATGCGTATCAAATTAAAGGCACTAGCGAGTATTTTATGAGGGAGTGGGTCATTGTTCTATATGTGGACGCCATTTAGGGATATCGCCATAAAGGTGGATCAGGGTTGACTCTAGAATTTGTTTGTACGATATGGGTATCAAATTAAAGGTATTAATGAGGGTTTTAAAAAGGAGTGGTGGTAGTTGTATAGGTGGTTGCCTTTTCGAGATATCGCCATAAAGGTGGACCAGGGGTGACTCTAGAATGTGTTTGTACGATATGGGTATCAAATTAAAGGTATTAATGAGAGTTTTAAAAAGGAGTGGTGGTAGCTGTATATGTGAAGGCGTTTTCCAGATATCGACCAAAATGTGTACCAGGGTGACCCAGAACATCATCTGTTGGATACCGCTAAATTATTTATATATGTAATACCTGCCAAGATTTCAAGCGTTTTTTATTTCGCCCTGCAGAACTTTTTCATTTTCTTCTACTTAATATGGTAGGTGTCACACCCATTTTACAAAGTTTTTTCTAAAGTTATATTTCGCGTCAATAAACCAATCCAATTACCATGTTTCATCCCTTTTTTCGTATTTGGTATAGAATTATGGCATTTTTTTTTTTTCATTTTTCGTAATTTTCGATATCGAAAAATTGGGCGTGGTCATAGTCGGATTTCGTTCATTTTTTATACCAAGATAAAGTGAGTTCAAGTAAGTACGTGAGCTAAATTCAGTAAAGATATGTCGATTTTTGCTCAAGTTATCGTGTTAACGGCCATGCGGAAGGACAGACGATTTCGCCCATTTTCACAGAAAACAGTTAACGTCATAAAATCTATGCCCCTACCAAATTTCAAAAGGATTGGTAAATTTGTGTTCGACTTATGGCAATAAAAGTATCCTAGACAAATTAAATGAAAAAGGGCGGAGCCACGCCCATTTTGAAATTTTCTTTTATTTTTGTATTTTGTTGCACCATATCATTACTGGAGTTGAATGTTGACATAATTAACTTATATACTGTAAAGATATTAAATGTTTTGTTAAAATTTTACTTAAAAAATTTTTTTTTTAAAAGTGGGCGTGGTCCTTCTCCGATTTTGCTAATTTTTGTTGAGCGTACATATAGTAATAGGAGTAACGTTCCTGCCAAATTTCATCATGATATCTTCAACGACTGCCAAATTACAGCTTGCAAAATTTTTAAATTACCTTTTTTTAAAGGGGGCGGTGCCACGCCCATTGTCCAAAATTTTACTAATTTTCTATTCCGCCTCATAAGTTCAACTCACCTACCAAGTTTCATCGATTTACCTGTCTTTGGTAATGAATTATTGCACTTTTTCGGTTCTTCGAAATTTTCGATATCGAAAAAGTGGGCGTGGTTATAGTCCGATATCGTTCATTATAAATAGCGATCTGAGATGAGTGCTCAGGAACCTACATACCAAATTTCATCAAGATACCTCAAAATTTACTCAAGTTATCGTGTTAACGGGCGGACGGACGGACGGACATGGTTCAATCAAATTTTTTTTCGATCCTGATGATTTTGATATATGGAAGTCTATATCTATCCCGATTTCTTTATACTTGTACAACAAACCGTTATCCAATCAAACTTAATATACTCTGTGAGCTCTGCTAAACTGAGTGTAAAAACTTCAATTCAAATAACGTCACCAGAAAGAGGTGATTTTGATTATCCATGAAGATATCAGAGCCGCAGGGAGCCGTGCCGGGCCCCTGGGACAGTTCGCGTTTACGGGCCCCCTAAAAAATAAAGTCAATCCAGTAAAAAAATAACATAACATACATAAATTTTCAATTCACATTGTCAGTTTTATTTCATATAAAATAAGATTTACTGGAGCACTTACATAAATGAAATGTTAGATTTCATTGTTTGATTTGCTTACATTAACTTTTTCTAAATATGCATATACATTTTAAGAGCTTGACTCAGCCAAGGAAAACCTTCTGTGCTTTTTGATCTGCGAATATGGAAATTACCGATTCAAAACTAATGCTTCGAGCAAGGCTGGACTCCAACGCCAATGTTCCAAGGCTTATCAAGCTATTTTGGCTCACAGTAGAACGTAAAAAATTTTTCACGGGAGACAATATACTAAAAGAACGCTCCCTTTCAGCTACACTGACTGGATGCTAAGTGGATGGCTTTGAGATGAATGATTTCATCTATTAGATCCGTAGAAATATCGATGCCATAAATCATGCAGAATGCCGCTGCCTTTTCTCTGAGCTCTTCTTCCGTCAGATCCTAAAAAACTAAATTTAATCGCAAATGTCATTTACAGCTTCGAAAAGTCTTGTCATGTTATCAATTAAGCAGTCCAAAATAACGTAAAAAACTTGCTGTTTGAATTTAGTTTCGGAATCACACTCAGGTGATTCGCCAGGTAATTCATCGAACTGGCGCTTTCTTATCTTCCTTCTTTCTCTGCGAAGATACTCACAACTCCTATACTCCCTGCCAGAACCTTACATTCTTGAAGTATGATCGACCATTGATCCCTGAACTTCTTCAACTCATCAATCAGGCTACGCATATTTTCTGTTTACACGTCCAGTGTGGAATTTCTAGCTTGCAGTACCAGATTTCGATGGTTGATTGCCGTCAACACTTTGAGCCAAATAAGAGGATAGACTCAAATTTCCCCACATATGCTTCAATACGTTTAAAATCCGTTACTGTTTCTGAACTCAGATTTAAAAGCTTGATTTCATCAATAGGTTTCAATATTTGGGGAATGTGAGTGGCGAAAGGTTTCACACTATCCATCGTGTGTGTGACATGCTGTGCAAAGAGCGATTAGTTTTTTCCTTGAGAATTTCCCATCTCTGAGGGCTTGCGCTAAAGATATTATACAATTTCTGCATAATAGCCGTGTTTTTTAACACGCGTATATCCGTTTACGCTTAAACTTTATATTGACTGCTAAGAGACAAACTATAAATACACCTCTGAAATTGCTGCGCATAAATTTTGTCCTACTAAATTTCAATACGCATTATACTCAGATGTAACTGAAATATGTGTCTTTGTTTCACCCTGTACACTAATTCTATGTATTATATGTGTGTCCACAATTCATCGCAACTGATTCAGCTATATGTTATACCCTATGGCCATCAGAGCGTTGCGTCTCCGCTTTTCGGTACACCCTGTTGCTGTAGCTAGTTGTTTTACCACAGCCGCTAGATGGGTCTCCTAAGCATTATCTAAGCGAAGATATGCGTTTTTTAACACGCGCAAACGAAACGTATACGCGCGTGTTAAAAAACACGGCTAATATCGACAAATGTGATGACTTCTTCACATTAAAAAATTTACCAATAATTGCACCACTGACAAAAGAAATACAAAGCTTGCAACAATTAACGCGAAACTGACCTATGTAAGCTTATCCACGGCACGTTTGCACAAATTTGCGCTTCGCAAAACAAGTCAAGTGTATTAATTTTTCAAATTAACGCTCCAGTTTCTTAGCAGACTGTATTTACAGATGTCGCTGGCTTTTACCAAAATGAAAAAGCAATACGACCAAACCGATAGGGGCATAGTTATAATCGAAATAAAATGTGGTTTTAAGTTTGTTGAAGCATTTTTGACAGATAGCGTTTATAAAATTGTGCCAAAAACGTTTGTCTAACTTAAAATCACACTTTATTTCGACTATGACTATGCCCTATAGTATTTGATTTTAGTTTAGTGATTTTCAATTTTAAAACAATTTTTTGTAGCAACTAAATATATACATATGTATTAGGCCGGGTCGATTTGTGGGGAGGTAAAAAAATCGCTCATTGCTCTATGAAAATCATATTCTAGGGATCAACATAAGAAACTTTGCCGAAGGAACCATACCTCTAAAACGAATTCTGATGTCCCCCTCTTTGGGTGGTAGGGGCAAATTTTGAAAAATCCCACTTTGAAATGCCTATGTTTTCCTCTTTTTTGAGTTTATTTTTCTCTTTAGAAATTTATCTAGTTTGAACATATGTAAATGAAAAAATGAATTTAACTTAGTAATAGAAAAGAAATTAAAAAAAATTATTAGAAATTAATGTTTCACAACCCCCTTTTAAAACCAAGGCATCACTGCGATACATTAGCATGTCGTAAACATAGTTGGGTGGGTTTTTTATTCAACCGTTTTAAAAAATGAAGGTATCACTGTTACACAATTGCAGATCGTAAAATTGCTTGCGTTGTTTTTTTTTAAGCCACCACAAGACACAGCAGGTAGAATTGAAATTGCCCCTACCCAAAATTTCGACCCAAAGGGAGGGGACATCAGAATTCGTTTTAGAGGTATGGTTCCTTCGGCAAAGTTTCTTATTTTGATCCCTAGAATACGATTTTTGCAGAGCAATGAGCGATTTTTAAATCGACCCGCCCTAATATGTATCTATGAAATCCTAGTTAGAGTACTGTCAATACTGTTTTGCTTTGCCGGGCCCCCAAAAATCTTCCGGGCCCAGGGCAATTGGCCTGGCTGTCCCACTCCCCTCTCCACGGTCCTGGAAGATATATCGCCGTAACCGCTGTTGACGAAATGCTGCCAGAGGTGATTGTCAGTTAAAAGAAGCGAAAGAGTTTTGTGCTGAAGGAAAATCGCCAATCACTGATATATTTGGTTAGCAATAGCTATGATTATTAGCAATTTTTTAATCGCGGTGATGCAATCACCGATAGTGAAATATCGCTCATCACTCATTAAAAATGGCATTTAAAATTTTGGTCTGTCATGTTAAACACAGTTATCCGCTAAAATAGGCATGAAAGGGGTATGCACATCAAAAAAGGCATTGATTGGCGCTATCATTATACAAAAAATGGAGGTAGTTCCATTTAGTGTGACGTTAGAGAATTGACTTTTGCGAGGACAATGACAATTTCACCAAAAACAAGATACCAGATTGAAAAATGTAGCGAATTTTTCTAATTTTGATGGATTTCATGTTAACGGATACGACTAAATTACTTTTATAGTTATTTTAAATAAAATATAAAAAAATAGCCGCAGGAGTGGAAGTATTTTAATACGAAACATCATTCTAGTATACAAGGCAAGGGAATATAGCCTTCTTAAGTGTCCGTACGTTTGCTCAGATCATGTTGACTAAACACGTTTGTCAATTGATTGCCCAAAGGAGGTCCTTATAAATCGAAACCGAAATTTCTAAACAGTTTAGTATACTTAAACGCAGTTTTTATGAAATTGAATGGTGGTAAATAGGCTAAAAGTCCACATGCCCTGTAGCTCTGTAGATTACCACTAGTTATGAGAGTTATTTTGCCCGTTGTACCAGGGGTCACCTTGGGGCAAGCACCGCCTATACAAATTCTGTACCCTTTTAGCATCGACATGGATGTGGCGTCCCACAAACGTAACAAACTAAACCTCCCACTCACTGCAGACTTTGGAGGCACACATTTTCTTAACATGCCTTGAGAAATATCCACTGTAGAGGCACGATAACAGGGCCATGCTAGAACAACAGGATTTTCCGTGTATTGTTTTGCCTTTGTCAAGCTGCCATAAAGATATGAGTCATCAACCAATGTATGAATCATTATCCGCTATTTTTAAATAAAATTGCATGTTTTATTGATTCACAATTTCGCCTGAAATAGTAGCGGTATGGCAATGCTTCTAGCAAAACAACAAACATTATGAAACTTCAAAAATTCCCAAATAAATAAAAAAAATTTGAGTGGAACTACCCTATTTTTTATACCATGGTAGAGGCACATTATTTTTAAAAGTTATTCAATGAAATGCTTTTTACATAAAATTTTGTTGTTTTTTGCAGATAATAATTATTTATCGGTTGAAAGTAGTTTTTTTTTTTTTTTTTTTTTTTTGTGGACAATATACCATAACCACCAATACTTTTCAGTCGGTACGTTCCGAATATTGGAATTATATGGTATTTCGCCAATCTCGGGAACGATTTGATGTGACCTTGTCTAACCCTCTACCTCTGTGGATTTTAGTCGCCTCTGCCTATCGTTATGCTTATCACGGAAATATTCTAAGCCCCCTAACGAGCAATGAAATCCTCAATTTTATGAAGCACTTAGGTAAAAAAAACAAAGAAATTCTTCTGACCATGCATAAGGTAATCGGCCAGACAATCTAGTGATAAGTTTTGCTAGTATTATCTACCGATCTACCTGACCTCTATGAAGAACGCCGCAGGCCTGCCAAACTTCGCATTGCAGAACTTTCGCGGAAGTGCCCAATATCATAGAGGAGGATGATTTGGGAAAAAGCAATGACTATTGGATTGCTCCAAAATTAGGTATCTCTGCAGGCTCAATGAACCCCATGGAAGAAAATCTTAAACACATTTAGGAAAAACTTTTTTTTTATTAATTCTTAATAAGGAATTGCGCACTTTTTCATTAGCAATAAAACGTTTTCTTTATCTTTGTTTACTTGACAAAATTTTTAAAGCGGGCCATCTGAAGCAAATTTACTTTATTAGATAGAGGGTCAAACATTAGCGTTTTCAATATATTGTGTTTAAAAAAAAGTGTATACTTTGCAAAAAATTGCGAATTTAAAGTGGAATTATCATTTCTATAAGCTTTTATTTACTTTCACTTGGCTGTTGTTTGTAATCAAATTTTGCAAGTTAAATTTGATACACTTCCCGGTGTCCGATTGAGCTGAAATTTTACACACATGTATAACTCCAATGAAAATGCAATATTAATGTGTGAGAATTCGATAAATTAATCAAAAACAGTGTTATCGGTAAAGATTTGTGTTCACAAGGGAATACAAGCCTAAGTCCTTTGTTTAGAGGGATGGTGAATAACCTACAGCGATTCAAGAACGAGGTTTTGTTTGTGTATACAACGAACGTAGAAGTTAGGCTGTTATCGCTCAATGTTGCATACTTTTCTGCGCACTTGATTTTGTTTTACAGATTTAACCCACAGAGCAGAGATCTGCAACCAGTAGTTGTAAACTGAACGCGATATAGGCAAAGTCACAATAAAATATAATTTTAAGTTAGTTAGCACTGTTTGACACAATTTTATATGTGGTCTCTGTTAAAATGCTTCATCTAAATTAGTCTCATTTTATTTCGATTATGAATATGCTCCAATATATTCCCATCATGATATAAAAAATCGTGTATTCATACTCAGTCAGGTTAGCGTTGAACGCGAAAGATCTGACAACCGAAGATGCTGATATGCGAAGTGAAGCCACTTTTGGCAAACACGTAAGATATGTTTTCTCGCAAATCTGTATATTCATATGTATGTATGTATTTAACGTTTTGTTGTTGGAAGAACACGTGAACATGTGTGTGCATATATATACAAATTCATTTGAATGAGTTGAACAAAGCATGGGGCGCATTCCAAAAGCACAACTGCTGGCGAAATTGATTAGTGATAACTTCTTCGAATGCACAGTTGCAACTGTACGCCAAATTGGTGAGCATACAAATTTTCCTCTCTATTCACTCAACGTTTTTTTCGATTGATTGTGGCTCAACGTATCGTTTCAAAAGCACAATTCACTCAGCTGATAACTGATTATTAGCAAGATCAGTTAATTGATGGAACAAAAAGCAATGATCAGATTGATGTTAATAATATAATACACTCAGACATTAACAAAACACGAGGTCTTCCAAAAGAACTAGAAATATTTGTTGGTGCTAAACTTATGTTGAGATCTAACGTTGACGTTGCCAAGGGACTGGTAAATGGAGCAATAGGTCACATCATTGAAATTATATGGCCATATTAGAGACGTGCTCAACTATACCAAAATGACATACAATCGGTTCGCATAGACTTTGGTAACGATGGCGTTCATATGATACAGTCTAAATTAGTTCAATTTCCTTCTAAATTTAATCACGGCACAGCTGAAAGAAGAATGCTCCCGTTTGTCTTGTCGTGGGCTTCAACTGTGCACAAAATACAGGGAACTACTATAGATCATGCTGTTATTTATCTAGGCTGCAAATTATTTGCTTCTGGTCAAGCTTATGTGGCTTTAACGTTATAACAATTAGGACTGTGATATAAACCGTAAGATTTCATAATTTAGGTGTAAAGTTTTAATGTTAAAAATATATAATTACGTACAATATAGAATTTTTTTGACGCAGACGAAGAAGCCTAACTATCGTTATAGTAGGAGAGCTGGTAAGCATTTTTGAGCATGTATTTGAGGCACAATGAAAATTATGTACAACGCTTTTTTAATGGTATCTAAGTATAGAAATGCAGAACTGCCTAAGGGGTGGCGGGGCTGAGACTGCCCTTGAATTTAATAAAAAAATTAATTTTTGTATGCTAAAAATGTTTTTGAGGCACTTTGAAAATTAAGTATGTTAAAATTAAATATTTTAAAAATATAAAAAGAAATAAGCCAGATTATTAGGTTGGGTCTAAAACTTTGCCAGGTCATTGCAAAATAATTTTTATACTCAGTTGAGCAGAGCTCACAGAGTATATTAAGTTTGATTGGATAACGGTTGGTTGTACATACATAAAGGAATCGAGATAGATATAGACTTCCATATATCAAAATAATCCGGATCGAAAAAAAATTTGATTGAGCCATGTCCGTCCGTCCGTTAACACGATAACTTGAGTAAATTTTGAGGTATCTTGATGAAATTTGGCATGTAGGTTCCTGAGCACTCATCTCAGATCACTATTTAAAATGAACGATATCGGACTATAACCTATCGAAAAACCGTAAAAGTGCGATAATTCATTACAAAAGACCGATAAAGCGAGGAAACTTGGTAAATGAGTTGAACTTATGACGCAAAATAGAAAATTAGTAAAATTTTGGACAATGGGCGTGGCACCGCCCACTTTTAAAAGAAGGTAATTTAAAACTTTTGCAAGCTGTAATTTGGCAGTCGTTGAAGATATCATGATGAAATTTGGCAGGAACGTTATTCTTATTACTATATGTACGCTTAATAAAAATTAGCAAAATCGGAGAAGGACCACGCCCACTTTTAAAAAAAAAATGTTTTTTAAAGTAAAATTTTAACAACAAATTTAATATCTTTACAGTATATAAGTAAATTATATCAAGATTCAACTCCAGTAATTATATGGTGCAACAAAATACAAAAATAAAAGAAAATTTAAAAATGGGCGTGGCTCCGCCCTATTTCATTTAATTTGTCTAGGATAATTTTAACGCCATAAGTCGAACAAAAATTAACCAATCCTTTTGAAATTTGGTAGGGGCATATATTTTATGGCGTTAACTGTTTTCTGTGAAAATGGCCGAAATCGGTTGATGTCACGCCCAGTTTTTATACACAGTCGTCCGTCTGTCCTTCCGCATGGCCGTTAACACGATAACTTGCGCAAAAATCGATATATCTTTACTAAACTCAGTTCACGTACTTATCTGAACTCACTTTATCTTGGTATGAAAAATGAACGAAATCCGACTATGACCACGCCCACTTTTTCGATATCGAAAATTACGAAAAATTAAAAAATGCCAAAATTCTATACCAAATACGAAAAAAGGGATGAAATATGTTAAGGTAATTGGATTGTTTTATTGACGCGAAATATAACTTAAGAAAAAACTTTATAAAATGGTTGTGACACCTACCATATTAAGTAGAAGAAAGTGAAAAAGTTCTGCAGGGCGAAATAAAAAACCCTTAAAAACTTGGCAGGTATTACATATATAAATAAATTAGCGGTATCCAACAGATGATGCTCTGGGTCACCCTGGTCCACATTTTGGTCGATATCTGGAAAACGCCTTCACATATACAACTACCACCACTCCCTTTTAAAACTCTCATTAATACCTTTACTTTGATACCCATATCATACAACAAAGTCTAGAGTCACCCCTGGTCCACCTTTATTGCGATACCTCGAAAATGCGTCCACCTATAGAACTAAGGCCCACTCCCTCTTAAAATACTCATTAACTCCTTTCGTTTGATACCCATATTGCACAAACGAATTATAGAGTCACCCCTGGCCCACCTTTATGACGATATTTCGAAACGGCGTCCACCTGTAGAACTAAGGCTCACTCCCTTTTAAAATACTCATTAACACCTTTCGTTTGATGCCCATATTGTGCAAACAAATTCTAGGGTCACCCCTGGTCCACCTTTATGGCGATATCTCGAAACGGCGTCCACCTATGGAACTAAGGATTACTCCCTTTTAAAATGCTCATTAACACCTTTCATTTGATACCCATATCGTACAAACGCATTCTAGAGTCAACCCTGATCCACCTTTATGGCTATATCCCTAAACGGCGTCCACCTATAGAACTATGGCCCACTCCCTCATAAAATACTCTTTAATGCCTTTCATTTGATACACATGTCATACAAACACATTCCAGGGTTTCCCTCGGTTCATTTTCCTACATGGTTATTTTCCCTTATGTTGTCACCATAGCTCTCAACTGAGTATGTAATGTTCGGTTACACCCGAACTTAACCTTCCTTACTTGTTTTAATTGAAAACATCTTTTGAGGCACTTTGAAAATTATAAAAAGAAATAAGCCAGATTATTAGGTTGGGTCTAAAACTTTGCTAGGTCAGTGCAAAATATTTTTTTTTGTTAATTGAAACAAGTATGGACGGGACTGTCTTCGGCTGTCCCGAAAACTTCACACCTTTCATGATAATGAAATGGTATATTAATTTCGTCACGAATTCCACAATGGTAAGTCCTTAGAGGAAAATACATAGAAGTACCATTAAGTATACCGAAATAATCAGGATGAAGAGCTGAGTTGATTTAGCAATGTCCGTCTGTCTGTTTGTATGCAAACTAATCCTTCAATTTTTGAGATATATTGATGAAATTTAGTGAGCGGATGTATTTAGGTGTCCGAATAGACATTTGTCGGAACCGGCCGGATCGGACCACTATAGCATATATCCTCCATACAACCGATTTTTCAGAAAGAAAGGTTTTTTGTCATATCTTCCTCAATTTATCAGATTGAAGCTTTAAACTTCACCATATGCTTACGTATATAGCATATATTGTTGTCTGAAAAAATCGTAGAAATCTGTGGTATACTATGGTATATATCTCATACAACAGATTGTTCAGATAAGAAACTTTTCTCAATTTCTGCCCCATTTTAACAGCTAGAGCCTCAAATTTCACCAAATGCTTACGTATATAGCACATATTTTTGTCTGAAAAATCATAGTGATAGATAGCATATATATATTATATACCCCATATAAACTGTTATTTTTGCCCCTTTTTTACGGCTAGAAGCATAAAATTTTATGAAAAACCTCGCTTACCTCACATATTGTTGAAATAAGTGATTCGTGGTCAGAGCTTTTACATGCAGACTACAAAAAACGTGAAACTTTGCATCCTCACACAAACTACCTACCTATTTTTATACTGAGTTGAGCAGAGCTTACAGAGTATATTAACTTTGATTGGATAACGGTTGGTTGTACAGATATAAAGGAATCGAGATAGATATAGACTTCCATATATCAAAATCATCAGTATCGAAAAAAAAATCGATTGAGCCATGTCCGTCCGTCCGTCTGTCCGTTAACACGATAACTTGAGTAAATTTTGAGGTATCTTGATGAAATTTGGTACGTTGGTTCCTGGGCACTCATCTCAGATCGTTATTTAAAATGAATGATATCGCACTATAACCACGCCCACTTTTTCGATAGCGAAAATTTCGAAAAATAGAAAAAGTGCGATAATTCATTACCAAATACGGATTAAGCGATGAAACTCGGTAGGTGAGTTAAACTTGTGACGCAGAATAGAAAACTAGTAAAATGTTGGACAACGGGCGTGGCACCGCCCACTTTTAAAAGAAGGTAATTTAGAAATTTTGCAAGCTATAATTTGGCAGTCGTTGAAGATATCATGATGAAATTTGGCAGGAACGTTACTCCTATTACTATATGTATGCTTAATGAAAATTGTCAAAATCGGAGAACGCCCACGCCCACTTTTAAAAGAAAAAATTTTTTAAAGTCAAATTTTAACAAAAAATTTAATATCTTTACGGTATATAAGTAAATTATGTCAACATTCAACACAAGTAATGATATAGTGCAACAAAATATAAAAATAAAAGAAAATTTCAAAATGAGCGTGGCTCCGTCCTTTTTCATTTAATTTGTTTAGGATAATTTTAATGCCATAAGTCGAACAAAAATTCACCAATCCTTGTGAAATTTGGTAGGGGCTTAGATTCTAGGACGATAACTGTTTTCTGTGAAAAAGGGCGAAATCGGTTGAAGCCACGCTCAGTTTTTATACACAGTCGACCGTCTGTCCTTCCGCTGGGCCGTTAACACGATAACTTGAGCAAAAATCGATATATCTTTACTAAACTCAGTTCACGTACTTATCTGAACTCAATTTGTATTGGTGTAAGAAGTGGCCGAAATCCGACTATGACCACGCCCACTTTTTCGATATCGAAAATTACGAAAAATGAAAAAAATGTCATAATTTTATACCAAATAGAAAAAAGGGATGAAACATGGTAGTTGTATTGGTCTGTTGACGCAAAATATAACTTAAGAAAAAAACTTGGTAAAATGGGTGTGACACCTACCATATTAAGTAGAAGAAAATGAAAAAGTTCTGGAGGGCGAATTCAACAGCCCTTGGAATCTTGGCAGGAATACTGTTCGTGGTATTGCATATATAAATAAATTAGCAGTACTCGACAGATGATTTTCTGGAACACCCTGGTCCACATTTTGGTCGATATCGCGAAAACGCCTTCACATATACATCTAAGGGCCACTCGCTTTTAAAACCCTCATTAATACCATTCATTTGATACCCATATAGTACAAACAAATTCTAGAGTCACACCTGGTCCACCTTTATGGCGATATTCCGAAAAGGCGTCCACCCATAGAACTAAGGCCCACGTCCTTTTAAAATACTCATTAACACCTTTCATTTGACACCCATATTGTACAAACCCATTCTAGAGTACCCCTGGTCCACGTTTATGGCGATATCCCGAAAAGGCGTCCACCCATAGAACTAAGGCCCACTCCCTTTTAAAATACTTATTAACACCTTTCATTTGATACCCATATTGTACAAACGCATTCTAGAGTCAACCCTGGCCCACCTTTATAACGATATTCCGAAAAGGCGTCCACCTATAGAACTAAGGCCCACGCCCTTTTAAAATACTCAATAACACCTTTCATTTGATACCCATATCGTACAAACAAATTCTAGAGTCACCCCTGGTCCGCTTTTATGGCAATATCTCGAAAAGGCGTCCACCTATAGAACTTAGGCCCACTCCCTTTTAAAATTATCATTAACACATTTCATTTGATACCCATATCGTACAAACAAATTCTAGAGTCAGGCCTGGTCCATCTTTATGGCGATATCTCGAAAAGGCGTCCACCTATAGAACTTAGGAATACGCCCTTTTATATTACTCATTAATACCTTTCATTTGATAATCTTATCGTACAAACGCATTCTAGGGTTACCCTAGGTTCTTTTTACTACATGGTGATTTTCCTTATTTTGTCTCCACAGCTCTCAACTGAGTATGTAATGTTCGGTTACACCCAAACTTAGCCTTCCTTACTTGTTTTATTTTATATTTATCTTAAAAAGCGCTGAAGTATGTACATCTGTTCACTATATATTTCTTATCTCATACACCCGATTATTTGGATATTAAGAATGGGATAATATTATTGTTCAGCCCCATTCATGAAAGGTATGAAGTTTTCAGCACAACCGAGGACAGTCCCGTCCATACTTGTTTCAATTAAAAAAAAAAATATTTTGCACTGACCTGGCAAAGTTTTAGACCCAACCTAATAATGTGGCTTATTTGTTTTTATAATTTTCAAATACTAAATTTTAACATACTTAATTTTCAAAGTGTCTCAAAAACATTTTTAGCATACAACAATAAATTTTTTTGTTAAATAAAGGGCAGTCTCAGCCCCGCCACCCCTTAGGCAGTTCTGCATTTCTATACTTAGATACCATTAAAAAAGCGTTGTACATAATTTTCATTGTGCCTCAAATACCTGCTCAAAAATGCTTACCAGCTCTTAGACTATTAAAAGTTATAATGAACTTAAAAAGTGTTATATGTCTTTACAGTCAATTTATTTTTTACTTTTTAGTTATTATTTTTTAAAAAGCTTTTTTCTTAAATTTTATTTCTGTTTGTCATAACTTCCGATCGGGTAAAGATATTTTAACCATTTTTGTTGTGAATAAAAATAAATCATAGAACTATATACATTAAGCCCAAGCTTTTAATTTTTTTTCGTAGAGCTCATACTTTCAGTACTTAGCAGTACTTTCTGCAAACTTTCAAAAAAATTAAATATTGGTCATTTTATGTAAACATCTTTTACAGCTATTTAACATAAAGATTTAGTAGCTTATTATACTATAGAAATAACAAGAGATTTTCCAATGCTTCCTTGAACAATTTCATATGTACATATATATATAGAGAAAATTCTATCATTTGACCCTCCATCAAACAAGGTAACTATTCTAGTTCTCCAAGTAAAAATTGTTTTAGGTTTCCCGCTTTAAAAATTGTGTCACTTACAGATAGAGCCAGACCTTCTTAATTTTATAAAAGCTGAAATTCAGCCATTCTGAATGCCTCGGGAATCACGTCGGGTTCATTTCGGGATTATTTCGGTACCTCGAAATGCGTCCACCTATAGAACTAAGGCCCACTCCCTCTTAAAATACTCATTAACTCCTTTCGTTTGATACCCATATTGCACAAACGAATTATAGAGTCACCCCTGGCCCACCTTTATGACGATATTTCGAAACGGCGTCCACCTGTAGAACTAAGGCTCACTCCCTTTTAAAATACTCATTAACACCTTTCGTTTGATGCCCATATTGTGCAAACAAATTCTAGGGTCACCCCTGGTCCACCTTTATGGCGATATCTCGAAACGGCGTCCACCTATGGAACTAAGGATTACTCCCTTTTAAAATGCTCATTAACACCTTTCATTTGATACCCATATCGTACAAACGCATTCTAGAGTCAACCCTGATCCACCTTTATGGCTATATCCCTAAACGGCGTCCACCTATAGAACTATGGCCCACTCCCTCATAAAATACTCTTTAATGCCTTTCATTTGATACACATGTCATACAAACACATTCCAGGGTTTCCCTCGGTTCATTTTCCTACATGGTTATTTTCCCTTATGTTGTCACCATAGCTCTCAACTGAGTATGTAATGTTCGGTTACACCCGAACTTAACCTTCCTTACTTGTTTTAATTGAAAACATCTTTTGAGGCACTTTGAAAATTATAAAAAGAAATAAGCCAGATTATTAGGTTGGGTCTAAAACTTTGCTAGGTCAGTGCAAAATATTTTTTTTTGTTAATTGAAACAAGTATGGACGGGACTGTCTTCGGCTGTCCCGAAAACTTAACACCTTTCATGATAATGAAATGGTATATTAATTTCGTCACGAATTCCACAATGGTAAGTCCTTAGAGGAAAATACATAGAAGTACCATTAAGTATACCGAAATAATCAGGATGAAGAGCTGAGTTGATTTAGCAATGTCCGTCTGTCTGTTTGTATGCAAACTAATCCTTCAATTTTTGAGATATATTGATGAAATTTAGTGAGCGGATGTATTTAGGTGTCCGAATAGACATTTGTCGGAACCGGCCGGATCGGACCACTATAGCATATATCCTCCATACAACCGATTTTTCAGAAAGAAAGGTTTTTTGTCATATCTTCCTCAATTTATCAGATTGAAGCTTTAAACTTCACCATATGCTTACGTATATAGCATATATTGTTGTCTGAAAAAATCGTAGAAATCTGTGGTATACTATGGTATATATCTCATACAACAGATTGTTCAGATAAGAAACTTTTCTCAATTTCTGCCCCATTTTAACAGCTAGAGCCTCAAATTTCACCAAATGCTTACGTATATAGCACATATTTTTGTCTGAAAAATCATAGTGATAGATAGCATATATATATTATATACCCCATATAAACTGTTATTTTTGCCCCTTTTTTACGGCTAGAAGCATAAAATTTTATGAAAAACCTCGCTTACCTCACATATTGTTGAAATAAGTGATTCGTGGTCAGAGCTTTTACATGCAGACTACAAAAAACGTGAAACTTTGCATCCTCACACAAACTACCTACCTATTTTTATACTGAGTTGAGCAGAGCTTACAGAGTATATTAACTTTGATTGGATAACGGTTGGTTGTACAGATATAAAGGAATCGAGATAGATATAGACTTCCATATATCAAAATCATCAGTATCGAAAAAAAAATCGATTGAGCCATGTCCGTCCGTCCGTCTGTCCGTTAACACGATAACTTGAGTAAATTTTGAGGTATCTTGATGAAATTTGGTACGTTGGTTCCTGGGCACTCATCTCAGATCGTTATTTAAAATGAATGATATCGCACTATAACCACGCCCACTTTTTCGATAGCGAAAATTTCGAAAAATAGAAAAAGTGCGATAATTCATTACCAAATACGGATTAAGCGATGAAACTCGGTAGGTGAGTTAAACTTGTGACGCAGAATAGAAAACTAGTAAAATGTTGGACAACGGGCGTGGCACCGCCCACTTTTAAAAGAAGGTAATTTAGAAATTTTGCAAGCTATAATTTGGCAGTCGTTGAAGATATCATGATGAAATTTGGCAGGAACGTTACTCCTATTACTATATGTATGCTTAATGAAAATTGTCAAAATCGGAGAACGCCCACGCCCACTTTTAAAAGAAAAAATTTTTTAAAGTCAAATTTTAACAAAAAATTTTATATCTTTACGGTATATAAGTAAATTATGTCAACATTCAACACAAGTAATGATATAGTGCAACAAAATATAAAAATAAAAGAAAATTTCAAAATGAGCGTGGCTCCGTCCTTTTTCATTTAATTTGTTTAGGATAATTTTAATGCCATAAGTCGAACAAAAATTCACCAATCCTTGTGAAATTTGGTAGGGGCTTAGATTCTAGGACGATAACTGTTTTCTGTGAAAAAGGGCGAAATCGGTTGAAGCCACGCTCAGTTTTTATACACAGTCGACCGTCTGTCCTTCCGCTGGGCCGTTAACACGATAACTTGAGCAAAAATCGATATATCTTTACTAAACTCAGTTCACGTACTTATCTGAACTCAATTTGTATTGGTGTAAGAAGTGGCCGAAATCCGACTATGACCACGCCCACTTTTTCGATATCGAAAATTACGAAAAATGAAAAAAATGTCATAATTTTATACCAAATAGAAAAAAGGGATGAAACATGGTAGTTGTATTGGTCTGTTGACGCAAAATATAACTTAAGAAAAAAACTTGGTAAAATAGGTGTGACACCTACCATATTAAGTAGAAGAAAATGAAAAAGTTCTGGAGGGCGAATTCAACAGCCCTTGGAATCTTGGCAGGAATACTGTTCGTGGTATTGCATATATAAATAAATTAGCAGTACTCGACAGATGATTTTCTGGAACACCCTGGTCCACATTTTGGTCGATATCGCGAAAACGCCTTCACATATACATCTAAGGGCCACTCGCTTTTAAAACCCTCATTAATACCATTCATTTGATACCCATATAGTACAAACAAATTCTAGAGTCACACCTGGTCCACCTTTATGGCGATATTCCGAAAAGGCGTCCACCCATAGAACTAAGGCCCACGTCCTTTTAAAATACTCATTAACACCTTTCATTTGACACCCATATTGTACAAACCCATTCTAGAGTACCCCTGGTCCACGTTTATGGCGATATCCCGAAAAGGCGTCCACCCATAGAACTAAGGCCCACTCCCTTTTAAAATACTTATTAACACCTTTCATTTGATACCCATATTGTACAAACGCATTCTAGAGTCAACCCTGGCCCACCTTTATAACGATATTCCGAAAAGGCGTCCACCTATAGAACTAAGGCCCACGCCCTTTTAAAATACTCAATAACACCTTTCATTTGATACCCATATCGTACAAACAAATTCAAGAGTCACCCCTGGTCCGCTTTTATGGCAATATCTCGAAAAGGCGTCCACCTATAGAACTTAGGCCCACTCCCTTTTAAAATTATCATTAACACATTTCATTTGATACCCATATCGTACAAACAAATTCTAGAGTCAGGCCTGGTCCATCTTTATGGCGATATCTCGAAAAGGCGTCCACCTATAGAACTTAGGAATACGCCCTTTTATATTACTCATTAATACCTTTCATTTGATAATCTTATCGTACAAACGCATTCTAGGGTTACCCTAGGTTCTTTTTACTACATGGTGATTTTCCTTATTTTGTCTCCACAGCTCTCAACTGAGTATGTAATGTTCGGTTACACCCAAACTTAGCCTTCCTTACTTGTTTTATTTTATATTTATCTTAAAAAGCGCTGAAGTATGTACATCTGTTCACTATATATTTCTTATCTCATACACCCGATTATTTGGATATTAAGAATGGGATAATATTATTGTTCAGCCCCATTCATGAAAGGTATGAAGTTTTCAGCACAACCGAGGACAGTCCCGTCCATACTTGTTTCAATTAAAAAAAAAAATATTTTGCACTGACCTGGCAAAGTTTTAGACCCAACCTAATAATGTGGCTTATTTGTTTTTATAATTTTCAAATACTAAATTTTAACATACTTAATTTTCAAAGTGTCTCAAAAACATTTTTAGCATACAACAATAAATTTTTTTGTTAAATAAAGGGCAGTCTCAGCCCCGCCACCCCTTAGGCAGTTCTGCATTTCTATACTTAGATACCATTAAAAAAGCGTTGTACATAATTTTCATTGTGCCTCAAATACCTGCTCAAAAATGCTTACCAGCTCTTAGACTATTAAAAGTTATAATGAACTTAAAAAGTGTTATATGTCTTTACAGTCAATTTATTTTTTACTTTTTAGTTATTATTTTTTAAAAAGCTTTTTTCTTAAATTTTATTTCTGTTTGTCATAACTTCCGATCGGGTAAAGATATTTTAACCATTTTTGTTGTGAATAAAAATAAATCATAGAACTATATACATTAAGCCCAAGCTTTTAATTTTTTTTCGTAGAGCTCATACTTTCAGTACTTAGCAGTACTTTCTGCAAACTTTCAAAAAAATTAAATATTGGTCATTTTATGTAAACATCTTTTACAGCTATTTAACATAAAGATTTAGTAGCTTATTATACTATAGAAATAACAAGAGATTTTCCAATGCTTCCTTGAACAATTTCATATGTACATATATATATAGAGAAAATTCTATCATTTGACCCTCCATCAAACAAGGTAACTATTCTAGTTCTCCAAGTAAAAATTGTTTTAGGTTTCCCGCTTTAAAAATTGTGTCACTTACAGATAGAGCCAGACCTTCTTAATTTTATAAAAGCTGAAATTCAGCCATTCTGAATGCCTCGGGAATCACGTCGGGTTCATTTCGGGATTATTTCGGGATAAAGTGAAGATCCGTCCGGGATAACTTCTGGATGGTTTTCGAGATTCCTCCGACATCACGTCAGGGTCATTTCGGAACTTTCTCTGGAATATTTCGGGGTCATTTGGGGATCCTTCCGGCATTATTTCTGAGTGGTTTTCAGGATCCGTCTGGGATCCCGTCAGAGTCATTTCGGGACTTTCGAGACTTTTTTGGGATCATTTGGGGACCCTTCGGGGATCATTTCTGGAAGGTTTTCGGGATCGTGGGATAGACGGAGGGTGTCACTGTTCACTTTGTAAGCCCTCGACTTAGTTTTAAATTTTTCTTTTCACGATTTGTTTTGTATTGATGTTGCATATTTGCCATGACGTAGCAAATGCATAGCCATATAATTTGTTGGCGTTTTGTGTAAAAATACTAAAACAGTTTACCACAAAGATGCTAGACCATTTGCACAAAATCCTGACCTCCCCTTTAGATTCATTACACTCTTTGAAAAGCTCCCCAAATAAAGACCTAACTGAAGTGGTCCAAGTTATTTTTAGTATTCCTGCAACCCAGGTTTTAGTAAAGACAGCGTTTTCCACCATAAAATATACTCTCTCTTACCAACAATTAAATATCGATGGAGGTTTACTAGCAGATATTTTTATACTCAGTTGAGCAGAGCTCACAGAGTATATTAACTTTGATTGGATAACGGTTGGTTGTACAGATATAAAGGAATCGAGATAGATATAGACTTCCATATATCAAAATCATCACTATCGAAAAAAAATTCGATTGAGCCATGTCCGTCCGTCCGTCCGTCTGTCCGTTAACACGATAACTTGAGTAAATTTTGAGGTATCTTGATGAAATTTGGTATGTACGTTCCTGGGCGCTCATCTCAGATCGCTATTTAAAATGAACGATATCGGACAATAACCACGCCCACTTTTTCGATATCGAAAATTTCGAAAAATTGAAAAAGTGCGATAATTCATTACCAAATACGGATTAAGCGATGAAACTTGGTAAGTTAGTTAAACTTATGACGCAGAATAGAAGAATGGTAAAACTTTGGACAATGGGCGCGGCACCGCCCACTTTTGAAAGAAGGTAATTTAGAAGTTTTGCAAGATGTTATTTGACAGTCGTTGAAGATATCATGATTAAATTTGGCAGGAACTCTTATTACTATATGTCTGCTTAGTAAAAATTAGCAAAATCGGAGAACGACCACGCCCACTTTTTAAAAAAAATTTTTTTTTAATTCAAATTTTAAAAGAATAGTGAATATCTTTACAGTATATAAGTAAGTTATGCCAACATTCAACTCCAGTAATGATATGGTGCAACAAGATACAAAAATAAAAGAAAATTTCAAAATGGGCGTGGCTCCGCCCTTTTTCATTTAATTTGTCTAGGATACTTTTAATGCCATAAGTCGAATAAAAATTTACCAATCCTTGTGAAATTTGGTACAGGCTTAGATTCTAGGTCGATAACTGTTTTCAAATCAAAAGCCCTTGGAAAATTGGAAGGAATACTGTTCGTGGTATTACATATATAAATAAATTAGCGGTACCCGACAGATGAAGTCCTGGACCACCCTGGTCCACATTTTGGTCGATATCTCGAAAACGCCTTCACATATACAACTAAGGGCCACTCCCTTTTAAAACCCTCATTAATACCTTTAATTTGATACCCATATCGTACAAACACATTCTAGAGTCACCCCTGGTCCACGTTTATGGCGATATCTCGAAAAGGCGTCCACCTATAGAACTAAGGCCCACGCTCTTTTACAATACTCATTAACACCTTTCCTTTGAAACCCATATCGTACAAACGAATTCTAGAGTCACCCCTGGTTCACCTTTATGGCGATATCTCGAAAATACTCATTAACACCTTTCATTTGATACCCATATTGTACAAATGCATTCTAGAGTAACCCTTGGTCCACGTTTATGGCGATATCCCGAAAAGGCGTCCACCCATAGAACTAAGGCCCACTCCCTCTTAAAGCACTTATTAACACCTTTCGTTTGATACCCATATTGTACAAACGCATTCTAGAGTCAATCCTGGTCCACTTTTATAACGATATTCCGAAAAGGCGTCCACCTATAGAATTAAGGCCCACTCCCTTTTAAAATACTCATTAACACCTTTCATTTGAAACCCATATCGTACAAACGAATTCTAGAGTAACCCTTGGTCCACGTTTATGGCGATATCCCGAAAAGGCGTCCACCCATAGAACTAAGGCCCACTCCCTTTTAAAGCACTTATTAACACCTTTCTTTTGATACCCATATTGTACAAACGCATTCTAGAGTCAATCCTGGTCCACTTTTATAACGATATTCCGAAAAGGCGTCCACCTATAGAACTAAGGCCCACTCCCTTTTAAAATATTCATTAACACCTTTCATTTGATACCCATATTGTACAAATGCATTCTAGAGTAACCCTTGGTCCACGTTTATGGCGATATCCCGAAAAACCGTCCACCCATAGAACTAAGGCCCACTCCCTTTTAAAGCACTTATTAACACCTTTCATTTGATACCCATATTGTACAAACCCCTTCTAGAGTCAACCGTGGTCCACTTTTATAACGATATTCCGAAAAGGCGTCCACCTATAGAACTAAGGCCCACGCTCTTTTAAAATACTCATTAACACCTTTCCTTTGAAACCCATATCGTACAAACGAATTCTAGAGTCACCCCTGGTTCACCTTTATGGCGATATCTCGAAAATACTCATTAACACCTTTCATTTGATACCCATATTGTACAAATGCATTCTAGAGTAACCCTTGGTCCACGTTTATGGCGATATCCCGAAAAGGCGTCCACCCATAGAACTAAGGCCCACTCCCTTTTAAAGCACTTATTAACACCTTTCGTTTGATACCCATATTGTACAAACGCATTCTAGAGTCAATCCTGGTCCACTTTTATAACGATATTCCGAAAAGGCGTCCACCAATAGAATTAAGGCCCACTCCCTTTTAAAATACTCATTAACACCTTTCATTTGAAACCCATATCGTACAAACGAATTCTAGAGTAACCCTTGGTCCACGTTTATGGCGATATCCCGAAAAGGCGTCCACCCATAGAACTAAGGCCCACTCCCTTTTAAAGCACTTATTAACACCTTTCTTTTGATACCCATATTGTACAAACGCATTCTAGAGTCAATCCTGGTCCACTTTTATACCGATATTCCGAAAAGGCGTCCACCTATAGAACTAAGGCCCACTCCCTTTTAAAATATTCATTAACACCTTTCATTTGATACCCATATTGTACAAATGCATTCTAGAGTAACCCTTGGTCCACGTTTATGGCGATATCCCGAAAAGGCGTCCACCCATAGAACTAAGGCCCACTCCCTTTTAAAGCACTTATTAACACCTTTCATTTGAAGCCCATATCGTACAAATGCATTCTAGAGTCACCCCTGGTCCACGTTTATGGCGATATCCCGAAAAGGCGTCCACCCATAGAACTAAGGCCCACTCCCTTTTAAAGCACTTATTAACACCTTTCATTTGATACCCATATTGTACAAACGCCTTCTAGAGTCAACCGTGGTCCACTTTTATAACGATATTCCGAAAAGGCGTCCACCTATAGAACTAAGGCCCACTCCCTTTTAAAATACTCATTAACACCTTTCGTTTGAAACTCACATCGTACAAACGAATTCTAAAGTCACCCCTCCACCTTTATGGCGATATCTCGAAAAGACGTCCACCTATAGGACTAAGGCTCACGCCCTTTTAAAATACTCATTGACACCTTTCATTTGAAACCCATATCGTACAAATGCATTCTAGCGTCACCCCTGGTCCACATTTATGGCGATATCCCGAAAAGGCGTCCACCTATAGAACTAAGGCCCACTCACTTTTAAAGCACTTATTAACACCTTTCGTTTGATACCCATATTGTACAAACGCATTCTAGAGTCAATCCTGGTCCACTTTTATAACGATATTCCGAAAAGGCGTCCACCTATAGAACTAAGGCCCACTCCCTTTTAAAATACTCATTAACACCTTTCATTTGATACCCATATAGTACAAGCAAATTCTAGAGTCACCCCTGGTCCACCTTTATGGCGATATTTCGAAAAGGCGTCCACATATAGAACTAAGACCCACGCCCTCTTAAAATACTCATTAATACATTTCGTTTGACACCCATAGTGTACAAACGCATTCTAGAGTCACCCCTGTCCCACCTTTATGGCGATATCTCGAAAAGGCATCCACCTATGGAACTAGGGCCCACTCCCTTTTAAAATACTCATTAACACCTTTCATTTGATACCCATATTGTACAAACGCATTCTAGAGTCAACCCTGATCCACCTTTATGGCGATATCCCTAAATGGCGTTCACCTATAGAACTATGGCCCACTCCCTCTTAAAATACTCTTTAATACCTTTCATTTGATACACATGTCATACAAACACATTCCAGGGTTACCCTCGGTTCATTTTCCTACATGGTTATTTTCCCTTATGTTGCCACCATAGCTCTCAACTGAGTATGTAATGTTCGGTTACACCCGAACTTAACCTTCCTTACTTGTTATCATTACTCTCAACTGATGACTGCAAATCAAAGAGATTTAAATGGGTTAATTCAAAGTGACTCGACTTTGATTTAAGTTTAAAGCAGTTTCTTTTTAACTTTTCATGTTAGAATTTTTTCTAGTATCCGTACAAAAGGCAGAATATTTCCCGCACTTTCTAATCTCAATTTAAAATACACAGAAAACGCACCATTGACACGAGCACCTGTTTTTCGATTTAAAAAATGTAATTGGCGACGAAGATGAAATATATAACTCATTTTTTGCAATGCAACATTTGTAGAAGCTGCCACGCACAAAAATTCTTGACTTTCTTAAAATTATGTTTCTTAAGCGCGCTATGAAAAAAATTATGAGAGTGAAATTAAAAAAAAATTGAATATGCCATTCGTGTGTATGTTTGCTATGGATTGTACGAGAAAACATGCTTTGAGTGGGATGTATACGGATGTGTGTACATATGTATTCAAATTTTCAGAAAAGCCTATCAGCGACGCGAAGTGTTTTTGAAAAGTTTCTTTCCGAGATGTGGACCAGCAACCGATATATTCGAACAAATTCTATTAATGGTACGATGTGCTTAAAATTTTTATATTTTTATCATAAGCCACTGATAACTGAAGTTCCGATTCAGTCATTACCGGAAGATTATTTCATTCATTTTCTTACACTTAGTGTAAATAATAAATATATATTTAATTTTTCAAAATTAAGCTGAGCTTTATAGACTTTGTTGACTAGTTTTTCCAGTCCTTTTATTATTTTATTGTAGTTAATTATTTGAATGCGATCAAAAAAATTTTTTTAATGCCAAAGTACACGATTTTACATAAGTAATCGCACCTTTTTTTATTTGAATAGGTTGGCCCCTGGTCCACTTCCCGGGAAAAAAATTTCTAAATATTACCCACTAGCCTTCACCTGCGGCTCCCTCCGCATGGAGAAGAAAATAAAATATATGGGCTATTCACGCTGGCCTGCTTATCAAGTTATCTGTTTAAAAATTATTTCTGTCTAATGTGTTTTATTTTTGCAATAGAGTAAAAAAAAGAAAAAAAAAGAAAAAAAAAGAACTAAATGAGCTGATAACCTGAAAGGCGCGCTTACGTGAATAGTACAATAAAGTTTTCTCGAATTAAAAAATACCTTTTGTTTTCAAGATAAATTAGTTGATATGACAGGGGTGAAGGAATTACTATTCATAGAACAAAGGAGAGCAAACACAATTAGCTAAAATGAAAGAGAAGTTCTTAGATAAAAATGGTGTTGCTTTTTCGGATATTTAGTTGGTTAAAATATTACAAAAAATGTAATTATAGTTATAAAAGTTCGTTACAGGATTCATTAAAAAAATAATAATAGACCGAAAAAGCTGTGTTAGATTTAAAAGATTAAACATGCCGCATTTTAATTGCGAATAATTTGCTGCAATTGCACAGCCATAAAAGATCATAATTTAAAAAAGCATGTTCGCTGATCTACAGGTTAGAAGGGTCCTTAAATGATCCCTAAAGGGTCCCAAAATTATACCAAAATAGTTCCGAAATGATCCCAACGGGATCCCGGACACAACCCGAAAACCATTCAGAAATGATCCTTGAGAAGTCCCTAAACGATCCCGAAATAGTTCCGAAATGACCATGACGGGATGAGCCCGGACGGATCCCGAAAACCATACAGAAATTATGCCGGATGGGTCCCGAAATGATCCCGAAATAGTCCGATAATGATCCAGACGCACGGTGGTATTTTTGCTTGGTTTAGACGCGAAAAAGTAAAAATTTTCAAATAATTTTTTTTTTGGAATTTGAATTAAGTTTTTTTTTTTAATGTCCACAGTATATAACGGTAATAATCATTTATTATAATTATTGTTCTTCATTCTATATTTATATAAATATTATTGCATATAACTCCAATGATTCTTCATCCCCGTAGGTCCCCCTTTTAATATAATACCGATCACAAAGAGGGAGTTTTATGAGGTGTGGGTTGCAGAATGTGGCCAAAAGCAAAAGGATAAAGCCGCCTAAGACCACGTGTGTACTGTTTTAGGGAGGGAGTAAATAGAGACGAGGGATTGTATGATGAATGCTGCAATAATTTTGTATCAAACTTTTTATGAGATGGAATAAAGTGAATTACACAAAAGCTAATTTTCTTGGAAAGTTTGAAGAAGATAAGAAATTTAAATATAGGTGTGTTCAAGAACACGATAAGGCTATAAAAAATTGTTTCTTTGTGGTAAATTCAAAATTTTTGGAGGGGGTACAACCCCGACGAGATTCCGTAAACCGTCCAGAAATGGTGCCGAAAGGGTACCCACATGATCCCGAAATATTCCCGAAATGACCCTGACGGGATCCAGAAATGATACCGGTAGGAAATAAGCCAGACGGGATCCCAGATGGATTCCGAAAACTATACAGAAATTATCCAGAAAAAGTGCAGCAATGACCCTGGCGGAATCCCGGACGGAATGCAACAAGCATTCCGAAATAACCCTGACGGAATCCCCGACGGATCCCAAACTCCATCCAGAAATGATGCCGGAAGGGTCGCCAAATGATCCCGATATAGTTCCGAAATTATACCGACGGGATCCCGAAAACCATCCAGAAATCATCCCGAAGGATCTCTAAATGATCCTGGAATACTCCCGAAAATGTCCCGAAATAACCCTCACCGGATCTCGGAAGGATCCCAAAACCATCCAGAAATGATGCCGGAACGGTCCCCAAATGATCCCGGAAGGATACCGAAACAACCACGACGGGATCCCAAATGGATCCCGAAAACTATCCAGAAATGATCCCGAAAAAATCCAGAAATTACCCTGACGGGATCCAGGACGGATGGCGAAAATCATTCACAAGTGATGCCGGAAGGGTCCCAAAAGTTAGGCTGGGGCGAAGGGTGTCACTGCTCACTTTGCAAGTCCTCGACTTATTTGACCCATTGAGTTTGAAATATTGGGGAAAGTCGATATACTTCAAGTATTCATAGCCGTTCTGGCGTGATTCAGTCACAAAGATGAAAAAATACAATAATTAAATTATAACTGTTCTTAGGGGGCGGGGACCTCCCCCTTTTGAAAAACAGTAGTAGCTAATAGATCCTTCTAGACTACTGGCTATATGTGTGCCAAATTTCATAAAATATTCAAACTTTTGCATTTATAATATTAATATGATTAAGATTAACACCCCTACTATGAATTTTCGTACGACAAACGATAAACGCTTGCTAGCGTATCGTAAAAAATCAGCTTTCATATTGCGATTTCCACACGGGCGATGGATGTACTATTGTGAATGACAGCAGAGTTTTGTTTACAAATAATTGTGAAACTATACGAAAAAGATAGCAAAACAAAACGCAAATACTAAAAATTCAATTGTCTTGTACGTAAAAGTGGCAAAAGTTTTTAAAAGCTGTAATAATAACATGTTTTCTGGAACCTCTGTTGCCTTTTATATAAACTCAAATGAACAAATTGACGAAACTCGCACAAAGGCCATAGAAAGAAAAAAATTAAGAGATGCTTCCAATATTCTTAAAATGAACTCTACACTGTAAGTACTTGAAATACTAGAAGTAAGAAAATATATTTCAGAGTATGTCTTAACAGAAGTAGAAGGCAGCTTGCGCGCCCGTAAAAACAGGTCATCCATCCCAAATATTTTGAAGGTTCGTGCCACTTTAACGTTTCTTGCCAGGGCGTTGCAACAGAGTGTTGGGAATGAGGCTTTAGTTAGATTCTTTTGGATTTTCAATTTTATTATATTTACCTTTATTTAAATAGCTCCCAACGTATCGTGCAAAAATTTACGAACGATAGCTAGCGTAGAAAATTTAACAGTTGATGCGATAGTTAGCGTATGGCAATACCACGATAAACGATAAACGCTAACGATCGGGTTTCACACGCTAGAATTTATTTCATAATACGGTATAACAGATTGCAAGCGTTTATCGTGTATCGTATGAGTTCATAATAGGAGTGAAGATAAGAAAAGATGGGTATAGGGGAAAACCAAAAACTAATTGGTTGACTATTCTATGATTTCAATAGCCGATTACGTTGACTTCCATAGAGTTGACTGGATCAGCTGTTTTACACGGGTTTTCCCAGGGCCTCAAAGTAGTTATTCCGAAATTTTCTTTTTATCTAATGATCGATTCATACACGAGGGAACTTTACAGTCGTGATCAAAGTTTGATCTCACAACTTAAGTCATTTAAGTGCGCCACACTTTATTTACATACAATTAAAAATCTTTATTTACTCATCATAACAATTTATTTTTACAAAGATTTCGACTGCTGTGTGAAATATCACCATATCTCAACTAATGTTTCAACAACGCCCTATCGCAAAATGTTTCGAAATTGGGTTTTCAGTCGAGTAAGGGTGATATTCCACTCAACAGTCCACTCAACAGTCCATTTATAATAACATCATTTAACTTATATTGACCCTTAAAAACCTTTTAACTTTTAAATTTGTTACATCTGTATATAAACCATAGAGAGCACTGTCACAACCCTTTCGTAGCACCGCACAAAGTCGTCCGTTCACAAGGGCTCCTGCTCCAGAATCTCCAAAACACACACCTCTTCCGCTACATCCAGCACAAATTATTGTACTTGGTAAATTTTGCGGGTTCGCTATATTCCAATAAACATTCTGACATGATTTTTTTTCTATTACAGGCAATTCAGTAGTTTGAAGAATAGGATGAGGAGTATTAACACCTGCAGCTATCGAGCCCCATCCACTAACTTGCATCCTTCTACCCGGTATTAATTCATCGAACAAAGGATTGCATAGCTGTATTGGTTTTACGGCAACATTCTCGTCAAAATCTCTATCCACTTTAAGCACAGCTATGTCCATCTTGCCTGTTGCTGCATTAAAACTAGGATGGACCAATTTACGTTTTACAACGCGTCTTTGCCCTATTTCTGCGTTTACGTCACGTATATCGGCTGCACCAGCTAGTACGATGCCCCATGCTACATTGCAATGCGCAACTGTAACCACAGATTTCAAACTGACTAAGGTACCAGCGCACTGATAGACGTAACGACTAAATATTGCAACCGAATGGGGGCTCCGCTCTATTGGTATATTTGCGCCGTTTATAACACGAAACTGTGCATCCGTAAAGGTGAAGTGACAGCCTAGCCCGACAAACAAGATCGTGAAATAAATGAGAGGATTCATATTAGTTTTAGAAACCTTTCACAACACTTTTTAAGTATGAAATACATCGAGATTAATTTTTTGAGCGCTATTTATACCCAATTGAGTGGTGTGAATAAAAAATAAGTAAACACTTTTCAGTCAAAATTTCAGGAATTTTAAACCACAACAATGCATCTTAATTAAAGTTAAGCTATACAATAGACAATCTTGTTTGTTTTCATTCGGTTCGTTATAAATAAAATAAATAAATGGAAGGCGCGATAAGGTCTTAAGAGGTTTTAGGCCTAACTTATCTCCCAATTTGCGTCATGCTTCTTTTAATATTTGCTTAGTTTGTAATTAGTTAAACAAACAGATTTGCTCTATTAATTAAACAAGCTCAAGGTTTCTACGTATATTTCAGCGAAATAAAATGAACGCGGATTTGACAAAATATTTTTCTACACCTTTTCAAAAGAAAATTTCCTTGTACTTGTTTCTTTATATAAGTATTTGTTTACACAGCTGAATTGTGTTATCAAATTGATATGAGTGCAATAACCGTATTTTTAATGAATAAATAGAGAAGAGTACATGGGGTAGACTTAATTAGTTTTATTTGCTATGCTGATATGCTCTATTGTATAGTACCAGAAAACCATAGTTGCGAGCAGTGCACTAATTTCTGAACAACAACACTACTCGAATTTACGTGGCCCAATAAATTGAGAAGGAAAGATTTACTGGTTTTCTTAAAAAGATAGGGTTCAATTCAGAAAGGTGTTCTGGTCAAAAATACTACAGATACAAATCCAAGATTCGCAGCGGTTTGGGGGTATTTATTCGGATGCTGCTGTACTGTTCCCTCTTTTATCATTTCCTTAGGATACGCTTACACAGCCACCGATAAACCTAAATATAGCAATCGACCGATAAAATTGGCCGGGCTGGTGCTAAAATTGCAACCGATTATCAGCTGGAAGTTTTTTTATGACATTTTACTTTTTCGCAAAAGTACGATTACTTTTTTGTGCGCCTACTTTGCACACAATTATTAGTTTTTCAGTCTATTAATTACTCCCTTAATTGGCGCTTAACCGTTTAAACGGTTATGGGCGTCCAACAAGGGGCGCCAGTCGCTTCTTCTCTCTGCCAACTGGCGCCAATTGGTCACTCCAAGGGAGTTGAAATCGTTTTCCACCTGGTCTTTCCAGATAGAGTAGGAGCCACTCTCGTCCTCTTCTTCCATATGCAGGTTCGGACAAAAACACTTTCTTAGTCGGAACGTCACCCTTCACTCGAATAACATGGCCTATTCAGCGCATCTGCTGCTTTTTAATTCGGTGGACTAAGTTGATGTCTGCATAAAGCTCGTCCAGCTCATCGTTAGATCTTCTTCGGTACTCGCCATCGCCAAAGCGCAGACGTCCATAAATCTTTCGAAGAACTTTTCTCTCGAACACTCCCAGAGCCGCTTCATCTGACGTTATCATGGTCCATGCTTCTGCACCATATAGCAGGACGGGTACGATAAGTGACTTTTAGAGTATGATTTTCGTTTGCTAAGGGAGGAGTTTACTTTTCAATTCAGTCCTTTGCACAAATAATTAATTTTTCACAGTAAATGCACGCAATTTAACTAACAATAGGACGATAAAATAGAAGACGCGTGAATTTATCGGCAGTGAAAAACGACAACGGCCGACAACAATTCGGTGATCGGTTGAAATGTACACACGCTCATCAAAATATATGTGTTTATTTTTATCGGACGATTACGACCGGCATTGGGCGATCATAATCAGTGGCTGTGTAAGCGTACCCTTAGTCTATGTCGCGACAGTCTTGAATTAAGAGATTGTCTAGTGTAAAAGGGTGTTCGAGGGAGCACGAGACTTTGCGTTGTCCGACGAGATAAATAAAAATCGAAAATATGGTATAACTAATACGATATAATATTAATTAACAATTATTAGTATGTATATATCTTGTAACGAATTTAGTTCCGCTTATTTGCAATCTTCTACCAACGTTCGTATCGCTAAACTGTTGAATATAACACTCCAATAAAATGGTCTTTATTAGACTACTTTTAAAACACCTATACTTCGCAACTGATAGCGTGCTTCAAACTGATTGCTCATGTCTCAGCTGGTGTTGCTTTTATACTCTTCGGTTTCCTCGTTCGCATATTTCTAGGCGTTTCTCCTTCTAGAATTTACTAGTTCGCTGAAGATTGCATACTTTTGTGAGTATCTCTCCGCTGCTGTATGTACATTAGACTGATTCGATTTATTAACCTATATCGCACCATTGATTTTTCGATAGGATTTGGGCTCAGGAAAAAAAGTTCCACCACGCATATCCAAAAAAAATAATTTTCGAGCCTGCAAAAAAAAATTACGAAAGGGTAAATTTTTCGACCAAAACACTCCCCAAAACCCAAAAAATATTTTTTTCAAAAAACTGTTATCGCCAACGTTTTTACAACAGTGGTTTGAAGATTTTGATTTTCCCTATAAATTGGCCGGACGGGAACTACATGTTTTATGCCAACTCCGAACGGCATCTGCAAGGCAGATGGTTATTCACTGAGAGCTTTTCATGGCAGAAATACACTCGGAGCGCTTGCCAAACACTGCCGAGGGGCGACCATGCTTAGAAAAATTTTCTTCTTGAAAAACCTTATTTCTAAAATTTTGTTGTGATTTGCCCGGGGTGCGAACCCAGAGCATACGGTGTGGTGGGCGGAGCGCGCTAACATCACACCACGGTTCGATGAGTTGGCAAAGGAGGGTGCAACACTCGTTGAGCAACGATAGACGTCCCAATCCGTTTGAGAGAAATTAAAAGAAGGCAGGAGTTGCATATGATCCATCAAGAAGGAAAGCCGTGGACAAAAGCGCGGCGCTGTGAAATTTCTAATATCATGTGCAAAGCTTACGATGTTAGATTCACAAAGTGGTCATATCCCTGAAGAGAGAAGATTTAAGGCCCACAATGGGCATATTGACTGGACACTGACTTCTCGCATCACATGCTTCTAAGATAGGGATCGTCAGTAACTGCAAATGCAGGAAGTGTGAGCTGTCCTGCGCTCGCCAGGTCAAGGCTCTGGCTATTAGGGGCGGCAGAATTGCCAGATCTCGAGACAGCAATTTAGCTGAGTGCTAGAAAACTTCTAATATTTGCCAAGAGGACGGAGTTATTTTATAACATACTAGCACACCAGGCAGACGTTGTTCTGCCCTAAATTTGGTCTATCTGCATACATTTTAATAAGCTTTTTCCGTCTAACTCTGCCCCCACCCCCTCCACACTTTTTCTTAATCCTTTTATTCACTCCTTCCTCTGTCTTTTCGCTTCATCTATCTCTATCTTCGTCTCACTCTATCTCTTTCTCAGTCTCCTTCTCCTTCCCTCTTTTCACTTCTCTCAAGTTTTTCCCATTCTTCTTCATCCCTTATTGCCAGGCAAATCGAATAGGACGTATGTAAACAGGTATGTGGGTGTTATTAGTTCATGTCTTTATTTCGGCTTCGCATGCATATTTATTAGTTTTGCCAGGTTGATGCGCCTAAATAGAATATTACAATGAAAATTACTTTAAAGCAACAGCTTTCATTTGATATCCATATTACACACACATTCTAGGGGTATCCGGGTCCAGGTTTTGGCTTATATCTTGAGACCCTAGTCACCCAGCGGTATAAAAATTACTTCGTACTAAGGCATCCATAAACAGCTTCTATTTGATGTCCATAATGTAAAAACACATCCTAGTATTACCCTGGTCCACGTTTTGGCCTATATCTCAAGACATTTCATAAATAGGTATGAAAACTACCCTGTACTAAAGCATCCATCGACAGCTTTCATTTGTTATCCATATTCTATAAACACATTCTAGGGGTACCCGCGTCCACGCTTATATCTCGAGACCTTAGTCACCCGAGGGTATAAAAAATACCCCTGTATCAAAGTACTCATAAACAGCTTCCATTTGATAGCCATATTGTACAAACATATCCCAGGGTTACCCAGGTCCACGTTTTGATCTCAAGACCCTAGCCAGAACGGGATAAAAGTTATTCTGTTTCTGTCTCCTGGTTCTAAGCTACTTCTCCACCAATTTTCAGCCAAATATGTTCATCCGTTCCTTCCTCTTCATTCACTCTTTATATGTTAAAAAAGGGCATCAAAATCCGTTGCGTATTTTTAAGCATTCAAAGAGACATATGGACAGAAAAACCGACTTTGTTTAATACTATGTAGTGATGTACATCCATACATACCTATAAACCTACGCCCGAAGTTAAATAACGCAGCGATTGCTCTATATATGTACGTATATGTCGCATCATGCCTCACTCAAAAGCAATTATCACGCATAGTTGACAGCGAACAAACACACACACGAATTTTTTAGTAAAAATGTTAACATAATAATATGTTTCGTTATTTCGATTCTCTTATGTAGTGGGACAAGGCTTTTCATCACAAAACTTTTACGAATGTGATTGAAGCAATTCATTTTGTTGGAAATTTTCGAAAACAAAAAAGTTTAAAACCAAAGATTCTATTGATACCGATAGATTTGTCTTTTCAATTTTAAATGCCTCAAATTTCCTATCATTATCAATGAATCTCAAGGACGATCATTAGCTGCGAATCAAGGGATTGATGAGCGCAATACAAACCCTTATAGCTTCAGGGCTTCTGCAACTCAATTGTCAACCTCACCTAAGCGAGGGGAATCCTGTTACAAATATGAATATATCATACAACAACAGTCATTAGCTGTAGCAGAAGTCAATCTTACCAACTCATGTTTTACCCATGGCCAGTTACGCGTAGCCCGCATATTTTTATAGAACCGTTGGTAAAACCCACGGGCATAAGCTATTATAATATAAATGTAAAAGTTGGATGTTGGTTGCCTGAATGACCAAAGTAATGACGACTTAAGAAATCGGTGTCAGAGGGAGAGGAGATGCGACTGTTCACTTCACCATATATTAAATATAATGACCCGTAGTCATAGTCGAATTAAAATAGAGTTTTGTTGCTTTTAACGTGCTTCTAAATTAATCATCATTTTAGTTCTGTTATAGTCAACTTAAACATTATTTTATCTTTAAAAAAGTATTTTAAATTTAAACGACGTGAGCGCGATTTTAGCTCATTAAAATAGGTTTTAGATTGACGATCTGTTGTCAAAAGTCTCGAGAAATTTAACAATTTGCTATTTGAACGCGTAAAACTTAGATGGAAGTAAAAAAGGCTTCCCCTACAAGAAAACATACGTCAGGAACTAATGTATTGTCTTTAGAATGCATATTAATATGTTTGTGACGAAAATTACGTAATTTTAATTAAGATTATTACGCCTCGATAGATTCGTTTGTGTGTTTTGATATATTAGTATCTTTTGAGTAAAAAGTATCATCCTATCTATATTCATTTAAGCATTAAATATAGAAATGGAAGCAATAATTTACTGCGGGGGTCGATGCTAATACATGTCCAAAAATGTCTGGAGAGGTGTCAAAAGGCGCGGTTTTACCTCGGAGGCAATAATCTGAAAGCGGGAAAGAAATATTTCTACACTGTCAAGAGAGTTTTGTAAACATTTTGATATGGTTGTTTTAATTTTGATAATTTTGTTGTGCACAGGAAAGAATTAACTACAAAGGCATTTTGCGCGAATACAATTTATATCTCCATTTTTTAGCGCGGGCGAAGGCCGCCAATTCCGAAAGGTGTTCTGGGCAAAAATACTACAGATCCAAATCCCAGATTCGCAGAGGTTTGGGGGTATTTTTTCGGACGCTGTTGTACTGCTCCCCTATTTTATCATTTCCTTAGGATACGCTTTCACAGCCACCGACAAAATAGCAATCAGCAGATGAAATTTGTCGTGCTGCTGCTAAAATTGCAATCGATTATAGGCCGGCAGCTTTTTTTGTACTCAGCGTGCTTTTTTACACACAGTGTATTAACTTTGATTGGATAACGGTTGGTTGTACAGCTATCGAGATAGATATAGACTTCCATATATCAAAATCATCAGTACCGAAAAAAATTTTTGATTGGACCATGTCCGTCCGTCCGTTAACACGATAACTTGAGTAAATATAGAGATATCTTCACCAAATTTGGTACACGAGCTTATCTGGACCCAGAATGGATTGGCATTGAAAATGAGCGAAATCGGATGATAACCACGCCCACTTTTTATATATATAACATTTTGGAAAACACAAAAAACCTGATTATTTAGTAAATAATACACCAAGAATGTTGAAATTTGACGTGTGGACTGATATTAAGACTCTTGGTAAAAAAAATGTTTAAAATGGGCGCCGCACCGCCCACTTGTGAACAAATATTATTAATCATAAATCAAAAATCGTTAAACATATCGTAAGAAAATTTGGCAGAGAGGTTGCCTTTACTATAAGGAATACTTTGAAGAAAAATTTACGAAATCGGTTGAGGACCACGCCCACTTTTATACAAAAAATATTTATAAAAGGCTCGTAGACGAAAATAATAAGCTTTATCTTAGCGAAAGAGAGCTTTGTATCAATAGAATTTTACTTTCTAAATTTAATTATAACATTAAATTGGAAAACACTAAAATTTTTGAAAACTGGTGTGGCACCGCCCCTTTTATGTTTCGGGACCATAGCGCGAAGAAAAATTAAAATATCGTAATGAAATTGTGTTCAAATATTTTCCTTATAGCAGAAAATATTTCTAGTAAAAACGGACGAGATCGGTTAAAGACCACGGCAACTTAGATACAAGACAAGTTTAAAAGGGTCGTAGACTAGAATAATAAGCTATAACTTAGCAAAAAATAGTTTTGAATGAATGATACTTCACTTATAAAATTTTATTGTAACAGGAAATGGGGAGACGTGGTTTTTTAAACGGGCTGTGCCACGTGTTATGTAGAAAAGTAATTTATCTGAAATGAAATGTACAATTGAAGCTCACGCTGAGTATATAATGTTAGGCTTCACCCGAACTTAGCCTTCTTTACTTGGTTTTCCTTAGTTTTTAATTAGATAAACAAACAGATTTGCTCTATTAATTAAACAAGTTCGGGTTTTAACAAAATATTTTGCTATACTTTTTCAAAAGAACATTTCCTTGTACTTGTTTCTTTATATAAATATGTATGTGTTTGCATAGCTGAATTGTGTTATCAAATTGACATATGTACAACGGCCGCATTTTTAGTGAATAAATACAGAAAAGAACAAATGGTTGACTTAATTAGTTTTTATTGTTTCCAAACGGCTAATACGTTCTATTGTATACTGCCAATAATCCATAGATGGGAGCAGTGCACTAAATTCTGAGCAACAACACTGCTCGAACTTACGTGGCCCAATAAATCGCAAAACATACTTAGTCGCGGAGATAAGCACACAGTGATAAACAGAAGGAAAGATTTATTGGTTTTCTTAAAAATGTGTCGTCCAATACTCCCCCGAAATATCTTTTTTTGAAGTTATCCTGAAATAGGTCCGATAAAAACGAACAAATTGGCGATAGCAAAAATTGTTTGGTACCAGTCCTTCCGATATGATTTCCGAAACAGTATGAAGTACTTTGGAAAACCACCTTGAAACAATACGGAAATAATCCCAAAAATTTCGACGATATTATTACGAAAGCAATCCATACTCGAATCCGAAACAGCTCCAAAAAGACCTCGAACACAGTCTTTAAACGGTCCCGAAATAGTTACAGAAAATCTTGAAATAGTGCCGAAAACGTTCCACAAATAATCCTGAAACGGTCCTTTAATTTTCTCAAAGTATCTAACCTGTAAAGAGTCGTGAAAATATTCCGAGCACAATCCCGAAATAATCTCGAGGTATTCTGAAAGTGGTTCAGAAAAGATTCCGTACATGGTTTCGAAATGGCCCAAATAGTTCCGATTTTATCCTGAAAAATATCCCGAACAGTCTTAATATAATCTCGGTAGTCCGGAAATGATACCGGAATGAAGCCGAAATTATCCTGTAAGTAACCAGAAGACATAATTTTTTACACTAGCATCTATATAAACCATGAGCCGGGCATACATCTATATATTTAAAACTAGCAGACCGGTCAGACGTTGTTCTGCCCTAAATTTGGTCTATCTGCATACATTTTAATAAGCTTTTTCCATCTAACTCTGCCCCCTCCCCCTCCACACTTTTTCCTAATCCGTTTATTCACTCCTCCCTCCGTCTTTTCGCTGCATCTATCTCTATCTTCGTCTCACTCCATCTCTTTCTCAGTCTCCTTTTCCTTCCCTTTTGTCTCTTCTCTCAAGTTTTTCCCATTCTTCTTCATCCCTTATTGCCAGGCAAATCGAATAGGACGTATGTAAATAGGTATGTGGGTATTATTAATTCATGTCTTTATTTCGGCTTCGCATGCATATTTATCAGTTTTGCCAGGTTGATGCGACTAAATGGAATATCACAATGAAAATTACTTTAAAGCAACAGCTTTCATTTGAATCTATTTTACACACACATTCTAGGGGTATCCGGGTCCATGTGTTGGCCTATATCTCGAGATCCTAGTCACCCATCGGCATAAAATTTACTCTGTACTAAAGCGCACATCAACAGTTTCAATTTGATATCCATAATGTAAAAACACATCCTAGTGTTACCGTTATCCACGTTTTGGCCTATATCTCGAGACCGTAGTCACCCAGTGGTATGAAAATTACACTGTACTAAAGCACTTAACAACAGCTTTCATTTGTGATCCATATACTATAGACCCATTCTAGGGATACCCGGGTCCACGTTTTGGCCTATATCTCGAGACCCTACTCACCCAAGAGTATGAAAATTACCCCCCACTAAAGCACTCATCAACAGCTCATCATTTGTTATCCATATACTATAGACCCATTCTAGGGGTACCCGGGTCCACGTTTTGGCCTATATCTCGAGACCCTAGTCACCCAAGGGTATGAAAATTACCCTCTATTAAAGCATTCATCAACAGCTTTCATTTGATATCCATATCCTTTAAACACATTCTAGGTGTATCCGGGTCCACGTTTTGGTCTATATCTCGAGACCCTAGTCACCCAAGAGTATGAAAATTACCCTCTATTAAAGCACTCATCAACAGCTTTCATTTGATATCCATATCCTTTAAACACATCCTAGGTGTATATCTCGAGACCCTAGTCACCCAGGGGTATGAAAATTACCCTTTACTGAAGCACTCATCAACGGGTTTCATTTGTTATCCATAATCTATAAAGAGATTACAGGGGTACCCGTGTCCAATTTTTGGCCTATATCTCGAGACCATAGTCACCCAGGGGTATGAAATTACCCCCCACTAAAGCACTCATCAACAGCTCATCATTTGTTATCCATATACTATAGACCCCTTCTAGGGGTACCCGGGTCCACGTTTTGGCCTATATCTCGAGACCCTAGTCACCCAAGGGTATTAAATTACCCTCTATTAAAGCATTCATCAACAGCTTTCATTTGATATCCATATCTTTTAAAAACATCCTAGGTGTAGCCGGGTCCACGTTTTGGTCTATATCTCGAGACCCTTGTCACCCAGGGGTATGAAAATTACCCTTTACTGAAGCACTCATCAACAGCTTTCATTTGTTATCCATATTCTATAAACACATTCTAGGGGTAGCCAGGTCCACGTTTTTGCCTATATCTCGAGACCCTGTGCGTCGATCCTGAATTTTCTTTGCTATAAACCTTACGAAGCCCGAGGCCTTTTTAGCGAATGCAAAACCCCGACTTATTTTTTAATTATAGATTCTGGCACCTGAGTGAGGTTCTTCCGTTTGGTCGTCAAACAAATTTTGGTAACACTATGGGCACATTCAGTCTATGTGAGATCTTTATTGACGGGCCAGTTCAACCTAACCTAAACTATACCTAATCACGTCATGTGAATAAAAAATAGGCAAACAGTTTCAGTAAAAATTTCAGGAACTTGATATAATAAAAATACATAGCTATACAAATAAAAACTTTTTTTGTTAATTAGTCATGGCGGAACCAAACAAGGTGGCAGCACGGTGACATACCTACAAACATAAATAAAATTTCCATGTACTTTGATTTTGTAAATTGCTGGAGTAATGTCAAAATCGTACTGCCCCGGAAGTTGATATATCAAATCATATTAAAAAGTACAAATCAGCTGTCACCGTGCTGTCATCGTGTTGCCACCTTGTATAGTTCCGCCATGAGTTAAAAAAAAAAAAAACAGATTTGATCTAGCGAAATGAAATGAACACGTAATTGTTTGTTTATATATATATATGTATGCATATTTACACAGTTGAAATTTTTTATCAAATTTATACATATGTATGTGTGCAACGAAAGTATTTTCAAGGAATATATACAGAAAAGAACAAAGGGTACACCTAATTAGTTTGATTTGTTTCCAAAGTGCTAATATGTAATTCAAAAGCAATTCATTTCATCGAAAAATTTCGAAAACAAAAAAGTTTAAAGCCAAGGATTCCATTGATACCGATAGATTTGTCTTTTCAATTTTAAATGACTCAAATTTCCTATCCATATTAATGAAGCTCAAGGACGATCATTAGCTGCGAATCAAGGGATTGATGAGCGCAATACAAACCTTTATAGCTTCAGAGCTTCTGCAATTCAATTGTCAACCTCACCTAAGCGAGGGGAATCCTGTTACAAATATGAATATATCATACAACAACAGTCATTTGCTGTAGCAGAAGTCAATCTTACCAACTCATGTTTTACCCATGGCCAGTTACGCGTAGCCCACATATTTTTATAGAAACGTGGGGTAAAATCCACGGGCATAAGCTATAAACTTCATAAAATAGAAAATGTAAAAAATTTCATTACGAAAAACAGAATCTCAAAATGCGGACTTTGCTCTATTGTTATATTTCTACCATTTGTAATACGAAACTAAGCATCCGTAAATGTGAAATTGCAGCTTAGCACGACAAACAGGATAATGAAATAAATGCGACAATTCATTTTTTTTTAAAGACCTTTCGAACCACTTTTTAAGTTTAAACTATCCCCAGATTAATTTTGTGAGCGCTATTTATACCCAATTGAGTGGTGTCAATAAAAACTAAACAAACACTTTTCAGTCAAAATTTCAGGAATTTTAAATAACAACAATACATCTTAATTGAAGTTAAAGCTATACAATAAACAAGTAAGGACGGGCACAGTCGAAGACTTCATACCTTTCATGAATGGGGCTGAACAATAATCTTATCCCGTTCGTAATCTCCAGATAATCGGATGTATAAGATAGGAAATATATAGTGATCAGATATACATACCTAAACAATTTTTAAGAAAAATATAAAATAAAAAATGGCAAAAACCCCCTTATCTGAACGATCGGTTGCATAGGATATATATTATATGTAGCTCCGATCGAAATGATTTTTACAGGAAATCTTCTATGATATATTAGAATATATAATTTACCCCGGGCCCGGGCTTTGACGGGCCCGGGAGTCTCAAAATGCTATCCAAGCTTTTTGCTTGCAGAAAATAAACAAACCATACCTTTAATCACCTTTCGTAGATAGCAATAATTTTAAATTTCAACAAATTTTAAAAATCTCTTAACGTGTCTGCACCCCGCATAAGGTGATGTTGGTTTTTGGCGTCGACTTTGTAGCATAAAGTTGAATTCGTTTTCTGTTGGAGCAGAAAAATTCGGTATGATGCAAATTCTTATACAGCGATATACATGTATGTATGTATGTAAAAACGTTGGCGATAACAGTCTTTTGAAAAAAAAAACAGATATCTTTTGGGTTTTGGGGAGTGTTTTGGTCGAAAAAATTTCATTTCGCTATTTTTTTTTCCGCAGCCTTGAAAATTATTTTTTGTGTATGCGTAATGGAAGTTTTTCTTCCTGAACCCAAATCCTATCGAAACAAGTAAGGAAGGCTAAGTTCGGGTGTAACCGAACATTACATACGCAGTTGAGAGCTGTGGAGACAAAAAAATAGAACCTAGGGTAACCCTGGAATGTGTTTGTATGGCATGTGTATCAAATGGAAGGTATTAAAGAGTATTTTAAGAGGAAGTGGGCCATAGTTCTATAGATGGACGCCATTTAGGGATATCGCCATAAAGGTGGGCCAGGCCTGACTCTAGAATTTGTTTGTACGATATGGGTATCAAACGAAAGGTGTTAATAAGTGTTTTAAAAGGGAGTGGACCTTAGTTCTATAGGTGGACGCCTTTTCGGAATATCGTTATAAAAGTGGACCAGGGGTGACTCTAGAATGCGTTTGTACGATATGGGTATCAAATGAAAGGTGTTAATGAGTATCTTAAAAGGACGTGGGCCTTAGTTTTATAGGTGGACGCCTTTTCGCAATATCGCCATAAAGGTGGACCAGGGGCGACTCTAGAATTTGTTTGTACGATATGGGTATCAAATGAAAGGTGTTAATGGGTATTTTAAAAGGGCGTGGGCCTTAGTTCTATAGGTGGACGCCTTTTCGCAATATCGCCATAAAGGTGGACCAGGGGTGACTCTAGAATTTGTTTGTACTATATGGGTATCAAATGAAAGGTGTTAATGAGTATCTTAAAAGAACGTGGGCCTTAGTTTTATAGGTGGACGCCTTTTCGAAATATCGCCATAAAGGTGGACCAGGGGCGACTCTAGAATTTGTTTGTACGATATGGGTATCAAATGAAAGGTGTTAATGAGTATTTTAAAAAGGAGTGGGCCTTAGTTCTATGTGTGGATGCCTTTTCGAGATATCTCCATAAACGTGGACCAGGGGTGACTCTAGAATTTGTTTGTACTATATGGGTATCAAATGAAAGGTGTTAATGAGTATCTTAAAAGAACGTGGGCCTTTGTTTTATAGGTGGACGCCTTTTCGAAATATCGCCATAAAGGTGGACCAGGGGCGACTCTAGAATTTGTTTGTACGATATGGGTATCAAATGAAAGGTGTTAATGAGTATTTTAAAAAGGAGTGGGCCTTAGTTCTATGTGTGGATGCCTTTTCGAGATATCGCCATAAACGTGGACCAGGGGTGACTCTAGAATTTGTTTGTACTATATGGGTATCAAATGAAAGGTGTTAATGAGTATCTTAAAAGAACGTGGGCCTTAGTTTTATAGGTGGACGCCTTTTCGAAATATCGCCATAAAGGTGGACCAGGGGCGACTCTAGAATTTGTTTGTACGATATGGGTATCAAATGAAAGGTGTTAATGAGTATTTTAAAAAGGAGTGGGCCTTAGTTCTATGTGTGGATGCCTTTTCGAGATATCTCCATAAACGTGGACCAGGGGTGACTCTAGAATTTGTTTGTACTATATGGGTATCAAATGAAAGGTGTTAATGAGTATCTTAAAAGAACGTGGGCCTTAGTTTTATAGGTGGACGCCTTTTCGAAATATCGCCATAAAGGTGGACCAGGGGCGACTCTAGAATTTGTTTGTACGATATGGGTATCAAATGAAAGGTGTTAATGAGTATTTTAAAAAGGAGTGGGCCTTAGTTCTATGTGTGGATGCCTTTTCGAGATATCGCCATAAACGTGGACCAGGGGTGACTCTAGAATTTGTTTGTACTATATGGGTATCAAATGAAAGGTGTTAATGAGTATCTTAAAAGAACGTGGGCCTTAGTTTTATAGGTGGACGCCTTTTCGAAATATCGCCATAAAGGTGGACCAGGGGCGACTCTAGAATTTGTTTGTACGATATGGGTATCAAATGAAAGGTGTTAATGAGTATTTTAAAAAGGAGTGGGCCTTAGTTCTATGTGTGGATGCCTTTTCGAGATATCTCCATAAACGTGGACCAGGGGTGACTCTAGAATTTGTTTGTACTATATGGGTATCAAATGAAAGGTGTTAATGTGTATCTTAAAAGAACGTGGGCCTTAGTTTTATAGGTGGACGCCTTTTCGAAATATCGCCATAAAGGTGGACCAGGGGCGATTCTAGAATTTGTTTGTACGATATGGGTATCAAATGAAAGGTGTTAATGAGTATTTTAAAAAGGAGTGGGCCTTAGTTCTATGTGTGGATGCCTTTTCGAGATATCTCCATAAACGTGGACCAGGGGTGACTCTAGAATTTGTTTGTACTATATGGGTATCAAATGAAAGGTGTTAATGAGTATCTTAAAAGAACGTGGGCCTTTGTTTTATAGGTGGACGCCTTTTCGAAATATCGCCATAAAGGTGGACCAGGGGCGACTCTAGAATTTGTTTGTACGATATGGGTATCAAATGAAAGGTGTTAATGAGTATTTTAAAAAGGAGTGGGCCTTAGTTCTATGTGTGGATGCCTTTTCGAGATATCGCCATAAACGTGGACCAGGGGTGACTCTAGAATTTGTTTGTACTATATGGGTATCAAATGAAAGGTGTTAATGAGTATCTTAAAAGAACGTGGGCCTTAGTTTTATAGGTGGACGCCTTTTCGAAATATCGCCATAAAGGTGGACCAGGGGCGACTCTAGAATTTGTTTGTACGATATGAGTATCAAATGAAAGGTGTTAATGAGTATTTTAAAAAGGAGTGGGCCTTAGTTCTATGTGTGGATGCCTTTTCGAGATATCTCCATAAACGTGGACCAGGGGTGACTCTAGAATTTGTTTGTACTATATGGGTATCAAATGAAAGGTGTTAATGAGTATCTTAAAAGAACGTGGGCCTTAGTTTTATAGGTGGACGCCTTTTCGAAATATCGCCATAAAGGTGGACCAGGGGCGAATCTAGAATTTGTTTGTACGATATGGGTATCAAATGAAAGGTGTTAATGAGTATTTTAAAAAGGAGTGGGCCTTAGTTCTATGTGTGGATGCCTTTTCGAGATATCTCCATAAACGTGGACCAGGGGTGACTCTAGAATTTGTTTGTACTATATGGGTATCAAATGAAAGGTGTTAATGGGTATCTTAAAAGAACGTGGGCTTTAGTTTTATAGGTGGACGCCTTTTCGAAATATCGCCATAAAGGTGGACCAGGGGCGACTCTAGAATTTGTTTGTACGATATGGGTATCAAATGAAAGGTGTTAATGAGTATTTTAAAAAGGAGTGGGCCTTAGTTCTATGTGTGGATGCCTTTTCGAGATATCGCCATAAACGTGGACCAGGGGTGACTCTAGAATTTGTTTGTACTATATGGGTATCAAATGAAAGGTGTTAATGAGTATCTTAAAAGAACGTGGGCCTTAGTTTTATAGGTGGACGCCTTTTCGAAATATCGCCATAAAGGTGGACCAGGGGCGACTCTAGAATTTGTTTGTACGATATGGGTATCAAATGAAAGGTGTTAATGAGTATTTTAAAAAGGAGTGGGCCTTAGTTCTATGTGTGGATGCCTTTTCGAGATATCTCCATAAAGGTGGACCAGGGGCGACTCTAGAATTTGTTTGTACGATATGGGTATCAAATGAAAGGTGTTAATGAGTATTTTAAAAAGGAGTGGGCCTTAGTTCTATGTGTGGATGCCTTTTCGAGATATCGCCATAAACGTGGACCAGGGGTGACTCTAGAATTTGTTTGTACTATATGGGTATCAAATGAAAGGTGTTAATGAGTATCTTAAAAGAACGTGGGCCTTAGTTTTATAGGTGGACGCCTTTTCGAAATATCGCCATAAAGGTGGACCAGGGGCGACTCTAGAATTTGTTTGTACGATATGGGTATCAAATGAAAGGTGTTAATGAGTATTTTAAAAAGGAGTGGGCCTTAGTTCTATGTGTGGATGCCTTTTCGAGATATCGCCATAAACGTGGACCAGGGGTGACTCTGGAATTTGTTTGTACTATATGGGTATCAAATGAAAGGTGTTAATGAGTATCTTAAAAGAACGTGGGCCTTAGTTTTATAGGTGGACGCCTTTTCGAAATATCGCCATAAAGGTGGACCAGGGGCGACTCTAGAATTTGTTTGTACGATATGGGTATCAAATGAAAGGTGTTAATGAGTATTTTAAAAAGGAGTGGGCCTTAGTTCTATGTGTGGATGCCTTTTCGAGATATCTCCATAAACGTGGACCAGGGGTGACTCTAGAATTTGTTTGTACTATATGGGTATCAAATGAAAGGTGTTAATGAGTATCTTAAAAGAACGTGGGCCTTAGTTTTATAGGTGGACGCCTTTTCGAAATATCGCCATAAAGGTGGACCAGGGGCGACTCTAGAATTTGTTTGTACGATATGGGTATCAAATGAAAGGTGTTAATGAGTATTTTAAAAAGGAGTGGGCCTTAGTTCTATGTGTGGATGCCTTTTCGAGATATCGCCATAAACGTGGACCAGGGGTGACTCTAGAATTTGTTTGTACTATATGGGTATCAAATGAAAGGTGTTAATGAGTATCTTAAAAGAACGTGGGCCTTAGTTTTATAGGTGGACGCCTTTTCGAAATATCGCCATAAAGGTGGACCAGGGGCGACTCTAGAATTTGTTTGTACGATATGGGTATCAAATGAAAGGTGTTAATGAGTATTTTAAAAAGGAGTGGGCCTTAGTTCTATGTGTGGATGCCTTTTCGAGATATCTCCATAAACGTGGACCAGGGGTGACTCTAGAATTTGTTTGTACTATATGGGTATCAAATGAAAGGTGTTAATGAGTATCTTAAAAGAACGTGGGCCTTAGTTTTATAGGTGGACGCCTTTTCGAAATATCGCCATAAAGGTGGACCAGGGGCGACTCTAGAATTTGTTTGTACGATATGGGTATCAAATGAAAGGTGTTAATGAGTATTTTAAAAAGGAGTGGGCCTTAGTTCTATGTGTGGATGCCTTTTCGAGATATCTCCATAAACGTGGACCAGGGGTGACTCTAGAATTTGTTTGTACTATATGGGTATCAAATGAAAGGTGTTAATGAGTATCTTAAAAGAACGTGGGCCTTAGTTTTATAGGTGGACGCCTTTTCGAAATATCGCCATAAAAGTGGACCAGGGGCGACTCTAGAATTTGTTTGTACGATATGGGTATCAAATGAAAGGTGTTAATGAGTATTTTAAAAAGCAGTGGGCCTTAGTTCTATGTGTGGATGCCTTTTCGAGATATCTCCATAAACGTGGACCAGGGGTGACTCTAGAATTTGTTTGTACTATATGGGTATCAAATGAAAGGTGTTAATGAGTATCTTAAAAGAACGTGGGCCTTAGTTTTATAGGTGGACGCCTTTTCGAAATATCGCCATAAAGGTGGACCAGGGGCGACTCTAGAATTTGTTTGTACGATATGGGTATCAAATGAAAGGTGTTAATGGGTATTTTAAATAGGAGTGGGCCTTAGTTCTATGTGTGGATGCCTTTTCGAGATATCGCCATAAACGTGGACCAGGGGTGACTCTAGAATTTGTTTGTACTATATGGGTATCAAATGAAAGGTGTTAATGAGTATCTTAAAAGGACGTGGGCCTTAGTTCTATAGGTGGACGCCTTTTCGCAATATCGCCATAAAGGTGGACCAGGGGCGACTCTAGAATTTGTTTGTACGTTATGGGTATCAAATGAAAGGTGTTAATGGGTATTTTAAAAGGGCGTGGGCCTTAGTTCTATAGGTGGACGCCTTTTCGCAATATCGCCATAAAGGTGGACCAGGGGTGACTCTAGAATTTGTTTGTACTATATGGGTATCAAATGAAAGGTGTTAATGAGTATCTTAAAAGGACGTGGGCCTTAGTTTTATAGGTGGACGCCTTTTCGAAATATCGCCATAAAGGTGGACCAGGGGCGACTCTAGAATTTGTTTGTACGATATGGGTATCAAATGAAAGGTGTTAATGAGTATCTTAAAAGGACGTGGGCCTTAGTTCTATAGGTGGACGCCTTTTCGCAATATCGCCATAAAGGTGGACCAGGGGCGACTCTGGAATTTGTTTGTACGATATGGGTATCAAATGAAAGGTGTTAATGGGTATTTTAAAAGGGCGTGGGCCTTAGTTCTATAGGTGGACGCCTTTTCGCAATATCGCCATAAAGGTGGACCAGGGGTGACTCTAGAATTTGTTTGTACTATATGGGTATCAAATGAAAGGTGTTAATGAGTATCTTAAAAGGACGTGGGCCTTAGTTTTATAGGTGGACGCCTTTTCGAAATATCGCCATAAAGGTGGACCAGGGGCGACTCTAGAATTTGTTTGTACGATATGGGTATCAAATGAAAGGTGTTAATGAGTATCTTAAAAGGACGTGGGCCTTAGTTCTATAGGTGGACGCCTTTTCGCAATATCGCCATAAAGGTGGACCAGGGGCGACTCTAGAATTTGTTTGTACGATATGGTTATCAAATGAAAGGTGTTAATGGGTATTTTAAAAGGGCGTGGGCCTTAGTTCTATAGGTGGACGCCTTTTCGCAATATCGCCATAAAGGTGGACCAGGGGTGACTCTAGAATTTGTTTGTACTATATGGGTATCAAATGAAAGGTGTTAATGAGTATCTTAAAAGGACGTGGGCCTTAGTTCTATAGGTGGACGCCTTTTCGCAATATCGCCATAAAAGTGGACCAGGGGCGACTCTAGAATTTGTTTGTACGATATGGGTATCAAATGAAAGGTGTTAATGGGTATTTTAAAAGGGCGTGGGCCTTAGTTCTATAGGTGGACGCCTTTTCGCAACATCGCCATAAAGGTGGACCAGGGGTGACTCTAGAATTTGCTTGTACTATATGGGTATCAAATGAAAGGTGTTAATGAGTATCTTAAAAGGACGTGGGCCTTAGTTTTATAGGTGGACGCCTTTTCGAAATATCGCCATAAAGGTGGACCAGGGGCGACTCTAGAATTTGTTTGTACGATATGGGTATCAAATGAAAGGTGTTAATGAGTATCTTAAAAGGACGTGGGCCTTAGTTCTATAGGTGGACGCCTTTTCGCAATATCGCCATAAAGGTGGACCAGGGGCGACTCTAGAATTTGTTTGTACGATATGGGTATCAAATGAAAGGTGTTAATGGGTATTTTAAAAGGGCGTGGGCCTTAGTTCTATAGGTGGACGCCTTTTCGCAATATCGCCATAAAGGTGGACCAGGGGTGACTCTAGAATTTGTTTGTACTATATGGGTATCAAATGAAAGGTGTTAATGAGTATCTTAAAAGGACGTGGGCCTTAGTTTTATAGGTGGACGCCTTTTCGCAATATCGCCATAAAGGTGGACCAGGGGTGACTCTAGAATTTGTTTGTACTATATGGGTATCAAATGAAAGGTGTTAATGAGTATCTTAAAAGGACGTGGGCCTTAGTTCTATAGGTGGACGCCTTTTCGCAATATCGCCATAAAGGTGGACCAGGGGCGACTCTAGAACTTGTTTGTACGATATGGGTATCAAATGAAAGGTGCTAATGGGTATTTTAAAAGGGCGTGGGCCTTAGTTCTATAGGTGGACGCCTTTTCGAAATATCGCCATAAAGGTGGACCAGGGGCGACTCTAGAATTTGTTTGTACGATATGGGTATCAAATGAAAGGTGTTAATGAGTATTTTAAAAAGGAGTGGGCCTTAGTTCTATGTGTGGATGCCTTTTCGAGATATCGCCATAAACGTGGACCAGGGGTGACTCTAGAATTTGTTTGTAAGATATGGGTATCAAATGAAAGGTGTTAATGAGTATCTTAAAAGGGCGTGGACCTTAGTTCTATAGGTGAACGCCTTTTCGAAATATCGCCATAAAGGTGGACCAGGGGTGACTCTAGAATTTGTTTGTACGATATGGGTATCAAATGAAAGGTGTTAATGAGTATTTTAAAAGGGCGTGGACCTTAGTTCTATAGGTGGACGCCTTTTCGAAATATCGCCATAAAGGTGGGCCAGGGGTGACTTTAGAATGTGTTTGTACCATATGGGTATCAAATTAATGGCACTAACGAGGGTTTTAAAAGGGGTGACCCTTAGTTGTATATGTGAAAGCGTTTTTGAGACATCGACAAAACGGTGGACCAGGGTGACCCAGAACATCATCGGTCGGATACCGCTAATTTATTTATATATATAATACAACGAATAGTTTTCCTGCCAAGATTCCAAGGGCTTTTGATTTCGCCCTGCAAAACTTTTTCATTTTACTCTACTTAATATGGTAGGTGTCACACCCATTTTACCAAGTTTTTTCTAAAGTTATATTTTGCGTCAATACACCAATACAATTACCATGTGTCGTTCCTTTTTTTCGTATTTGGTATATAATTATGGCATTTTTTTCATTTTTCGTAATTTTCGATATCGAAAAAGTGGAGGTGGTCATAGTCGGATTTCGGCCATTTTCTACACCAATACAAAGTGAGTTCAGATAAGTACGTGAACTGAGTTTAGTAAAGATATATCGATTTTTGCTCAAGTTATCGTGTTAAAGGCCGAGCGGAAGGACAGACGCTCGACTGTGTATAAAAACTGGGCGTGGCTTCAACCGATTTCGCCCTTTTTCACAGAAAATAGTTATCGTCCTAGGAGCTAAGCCTCTACCAAATTTCACAAAGATTGGTTGATTTTTGTTCGACTTTGGCATTAAAAGCATCCTAAACAAATTAAATGAAAAAGGGCGGAGCCACGCCCGTTTTGAAATTTTCTTTTATTTTTGTTTTTTCTTGCACCATATCATTACTGGAGTTGAATTTTGGCATAATTTACTTATATGCTGTAAAGATATTAACTTTTCTTTTAAAATTTGAATTAAAAAATTTTTTTTTTTTAAAGTGGGCGTGGTCGTTCTCCGATTTTGCTAATTTTTATTAAGCAGACATAAAATAATAAGAGTAACGTTCCTGCCAAACTTCATCATGATATCTTCAACGACTGCCAAATTACAGCTTGCAAAACTTCTAAATTACCTTCATTTAAAAGTGGGCGGTTCCACGCCCATTGTCCAAAATTTTACTAGTTTTCTATTCTGCGTCATAAGCTCAACTCACCTACCAAGCTTCATGGCTTAATGCGTATTTGGTAATGAATTATCGCACTTTTTCGATTTTTCGAAATTTTCGATATCGAAAAAGTGGGCGTGGTTATCGTTCGATATCGTTCATTTTAAATAGCGATCTGAGATGAGTACCCAGGAACCTACATACCAAATTTCATCAAGATACCTCAAAATTTACTCAAGTTATCGTGTTAATGGACAGACGGACGGACGGACGGACGGACGGACATGGCTCAATCGAATTTTTTTTCGATACTGATGATTTGATATATGGAAGTCTATATCTATCTCGATTCCTTTATACCTGTACAACCAACCGTTATCCAATCAAAGTTAATATACTCTGTGAGCTCTGCTCAACTGAGTATAAAAACGATGGCGCGATATCGGTTAAAAAATCGACCCAGCCTAATACGTATGTACGTATACGCTTAAATATACATGTGTATATACAAATGCATATAAATATGTAAAAGATGGTAATTTTGTTTTTGTTCATTTTAGTATGGGGGCCCATATTTTTTCTCCCCCGGGCCCGGATTTTCTCTCGGCGGCCCTGTCCATATATCAAAATCATCAGTACCGAAAAAAATTTTTGATTGAACCATGTCCGTCCGTCCGTTAACACGATAACTTGAGTAAATATTGAGATATCTTCTCCAAATTTAGTACACGAGCTTATCTGGACCCAGAATGGATTGGCATTGAAAATGAGCGAAATAGGATGATAACCACGCCCACTTTTTATATATATAACATTTTGGAAAACACAAAAAACCTGATTATTTAGTAAATAATACACCAAGAATGTTGAAATTTGACGTGTGGACTGATATTAAGACTCTTGGTAAAAAAATAATGCCGCACCGCCCACTTGTGAACAAATATTATTAATCATAAATCAAAAATCCTTGAACCTATCGTAACAAAATTCGGTAGAGAGGTTGCCTTTACTATAAGGAATGCTTTGAAGAAAAATTAACGAAATTGGTTAAGGACCACGCCCACTTTTATATAAAATATTTTTAAATAGGTCGTAGACGGAAATAATAAGCTATATCTTAGCAAAAAATAGATTTGAATCAATGATATTTCACTTATCAAGCTTCATTGTAGGAGGAAATGGGGAGACATTTTTTTTTTTAAATGGGCGATGCCACGTGTTATGTAGAAAAGTAATTTGTCTGAAATGAAATGTATAATCGAAGCTCACGCCGAGTACACAATGTTCGGTTTCACCCGAACTTAGACACCTTCACTTGTTTTTTTTTTAATGTCCTTGAAATAGTTTCAAAAACAACGAAGAGATCCGGCAATAGCTAAAAAATGTTCGGTAGCAGTCCTTCCGATATGATTCCCTTGATTCCCAAACAGATTAAACTCCCTAAAAAACTTATTTTCTTTATTAGAAAATTGGAAAAAGTTTTCATATTTTTATTTTTGACAGTAACTAATTGAGAAAGAGTAAAATTATACAAAATTTAAAAAATATTATAAAGATATGGAGAAGATAGGCATACTTATATTTACTCTTACTTTTCATAAATAATTTATTTTAGAACATTTAAAAATGGAAGCAGAACGAAGAAGTGCGCCAATGCTAATAGAGAAAGGGGCAACACTAGGCGCAGTAAGACTTCAAAATATTTCGGAGTTGAAGATAGGAAGCATGATAGGGCATATGACAGTAATAAAAAATTCATAGGAAATCCTACATTGCAACTGCGTGATGTAATGTCCCTTGTGCTTAAAATGAGCCTGACTCAGAGGTCTGGTTCACGGATGGATCGAAATTCGATGACGGATGGATCTAGGGTTCGTCATCGATCTAGCGGTGAGAGGGCGGTATGACTCAAAAGGTTTCATGCGGCCATACTAAATCGTTACCGAAATGGGCCACTAATGGTGCTTGTACCGGAACGTACGGGGTCGATATACGGCAAAGGACAATGAACATCGAAAACCTTCCAGGTGTGCCCTTATCACTAGAACAACAACAACAACAACAAGTGTAAGCAGTTACTCTCAACTAATTGTTTAATTATTTTCTGACTCAATCACGCCAGATCGGCTAACCATATTTAGATGAAATTTTACACAGTTAAAGAAAATAGTGTTATGTTGTCTACTGGATATATTATTTTGAATAAGTTCGGGTGGTAGCAAAAGTTTGCAAATTCATTTTTCCCCATCTCCCCCCTCCGGAACAGTAACTTTAAATTGCTATAACTCTTCGAATATTTGTCCCAGATCAATAAAACTTGGCACCTGGAAAAGTGCGATAGCCTCCGAAAAATTTTTGGCTGAGCTTCTTCTCCAATTTGCGTCGTGGTCTGAACGGCATCTGCAAGGCAGATGAATTTTCACTGAACTACACTTGAAGTTGCCGGACAAAACTAAATTCCACCTCTATGCCTTTAAAAAAATATTATGCCACGGGCGCAAGAAAATCTCACTACGCCACTGGGGCTATTCACGTTAGCCTGCTTATCAAGTTATCTGTTTAAAATTTTTTATAATATATTTTGTTTTTGAAATAGAGTAAAAAAAGAACTAAATGAGGTGATAACCTAAAAGGCACCTTACGTGAATAGTACAATACAGTTTTTTCGAATTAAAAAAAAACATTTTGTTTTTAAGTTAAATTAATTGATATGACAGGGCTGAAGTAATTACTTTTCATAGAACAAAGGAGTGAGACTACAATTAGCTAAAATCAAAGAACATTTTTTAAATGAAAGTAGTGTTGCTTTTTCGGGTATTTAAAAAAATAAATAAATAAATGTAAGGCGCAATAACCTCCGAAGGGATTTTAAGCCGAGCTTATCTCACACTTTGCGTCGTACGTAGGTAGGTGATATGGCTGCGACCCTGGTCGCCCAAGTAGCTATTTAAAGCCGTTTTGATGCCATGTAAATCGTCTAAAAACCTACGGAATGTTATGGTCAATGCATTACAACCAGCAAGAGTTGTTGATAAAATTAAGAATATTCGGGATTGCTATCACAGATAACCCTCTGAGGTCTTCTAGAAACGGGCTTCCAAGGAACCTGGGCCGGGATGTAGCTAGAGCCGGGCATTTACACATAAATTTGCGTCGTACTTCTTTTAATTTTTTTCTAAGTTTTTAATTAGTTAAACAAACAGATTTGCTCTATTAAGTTAACAAATTCTTTTACGCATATTTCAGTGAAATTAAATGAACGTGCTTTGACAAAATATTTTGCTATACTTTTTCAAAAGAAAATGTTCTTGTACTTGTTTCTTTATATAAGTATGTGTTTGCACAGCTGAATTGTGTTATCAAATTGATATGTGTACAATAACCGTATTTTTAATAAATAAATACAGAAAAGAACAAAGGGTACGCTTAATTAGTTTGATTTGTTTCCAAACTGCTAGTATGTTCTATTGTATACTGCCAGAAAGCCATAGTTTTGAACAACACTGCTCGAACTTACGTGGCGCAATAAATCGCCAAACGTTCGCAGTCGCGGAGATAAGCGCACAGTGATAAACAGGAGGAAAGATTTCTGGTTTTCTTAAAAAGGTAGGGTCCAACACTCCCCTGGAATACCTTTTTTTGAAATACGCCTTAAATAGGTCAAAAAATAATGAAAAGCTCAGCGATAGCTAAAAATTGTTCGGTACCAGTCCTTCCGATATGATTCCCGAATCAATATGAATAACTTTTGAAATTCGTCTTGAAATATATCGAGATAGTCCCGAAAGAGGCGCGACGATATTATTGCGATAGCAGGCATGATGCTGTGCAAAAGCAGCCCCGAAAAAATCTCGAACACCAGACCTAACCTAATCCCGAAACGGTTCTTAAATAGTCGTATTAGTCATAAGATTCCGAAAATATTCCCGAAACGGCAACCTTACAGTATTGATATAATTTCGGAAATGGCCCCGGAATGATGCCAAAATTACCCTGTTAGTAACCAGAACACACAATCTCATAGGCCAACATCTATAAAAACCACGAATCATGCATACATACATTATAAATTCGAAGGATGTTGCATGTCCGTATGAGCCACATTCATGACGGCCTAGGAAAGCGGATTTAGGGGTAGAGGCGATGCAACTATTCACTTTACAAAATTTCTTCATATTTCTATCTATTTGTCCGAAGTGCCAAGTATTATTGGTCGGGGACAAATATTCGAAGAGTTATAACAATTTAAAGATACTGTTCCAGATGGGGGAGAGGGGGAAGAATGAAGAGATACTTCAACAAAATTTTCATTAACTGTGTCAAATCTTATATATTACTAGCAGACCCGGCAGACGTTGTTCTGCCCTAAATTTGTCTATCTGCATACATTTTAATAAGCTTTTTCCGTCTAACTCTCCCTCTCCCCTCTACGCTTTTTCCTAATCTTTGTATTCACTCCTCCCTCCATATTTTTCGCTTCATCTATCTCCATCTTCGTCTCATTATATCTCTTTCTCAGTCTCCTTCTCTCTTTTCTCTTCTCTTAAGTGTTTCTCATTCTTCTTCATATCATATTGCCAGTCCCAGAGGTTGGTATGTATTTTGTTCCAGTCCCATTCCGAGTCTCAGTCCCAGTCCCACTCCGAGTCTCAGTCTCAGTTCCAGTCCTAATCCCAGTCCCAGTCCGTCTCTGGTCTACTTCCCCGAAAAAAGCATCGGGAATACTAATATAGGCAAATTTATATACCAAATTCAGGCAAATCGAATAGGACATATGTAAATAGGTATGTAGGTATTATTAATTCATGTCTTTATTTCGGCTTCGCATGCATATTTATCAGTTTTGTCAGGTTGATGTGACTAAATCGAATATCACAATGAAAATTACTTAAAAGCTCTCAGCAACAATTTTCATTTGATATCCAAAATACACACACATTCTAGGGGTGCCCGGGTCTACTTTTTGGCCTATATCTCGAGGCCCTAGTCACCAAAAGGTGTGAAAACTACCCTGTACCAAAGCACTCATCAACAGCTTTCATTTGATATCCATATTGTATAAACACATTCTACGGGTGCCCGGGTCCACGTTCTCGCCTCTAAAGCACTCATCAACAGCTTTCATTTGATATCCATATTGTATAAACACATTCTAGGGCGCCCGGGTCCACTTTTTCACCAATATCCTGGTCCATTTCCCGGAAGAAAAATTATCCGACATTTTATTCTAGATATATCGCTACCTACATATCAAATTTCAGGCAAATCGAGCCATATATACGACAGTTTAGAATAAATCGGTGCCTGGTCCACTTCCCGAAAAAAAACTTTTCACAAAAACTCTCCGGGTTCCTATTAAGTTATCCTAAAAGTTTCATAGCAATCTTTCTATCAGTTCTCGGGTTATGGAGTGACAATCAAAATGTACACTTCTTTTTATATATGGGGTATTCCATCCCATTTCGACCAATTTTGAACCCGACCCCTTTAGAATTGGCTGAAAGTTTTTCTTCTTTTTCTAGCTTACGAAAGACGTTTTTCAGAATTTTTTCAAATTTTTTCATCCAACTCAAAAAAAGTTATGAATTTTTAAAAAAACACCGTTTTTGTTTTCAAAATGCTATAATTTTTTCAAAAATTTACCGTTTGGGATCTTTTTTTTTTAATTTGTTTTTAAATGTACTTTTCGGAACAAATACAAAAAAATTTTTAAAGTTTTTTTTTAATTTTTCAGTTTTTCGAGATTTTTCGAATTTCGCCATTTTTTTTTTTTTTTGTCATAAAAAACTTCAATCAATTCTGCAATCATCCCCACTAATCCCGGAATGGGCCGATTTTTTTTATCAATTTTATTTATATAACAAAAATATGTAAGAAAATGATTTTTAAGTATTTTTTTTTTTTTTTTTTTTTTTTGTTACATTATTTTTAGAAAACTTACATGTTTACTGTGTCAGTCATTAGTCCTGGTCATTATAATCGTAGATTACCATAATATATAAAGAAAAGAATACTTAAAAATCATTTTCTTACATTTTTTTGTTATATAAATAAGATTGATAAAAAAAAGTTTTATTTTTGAAAATTCTTTTTTCAATTAAATGAAAGAAATATAAAAAAAATCGGCCCACTCCGGGATTAGTGGGGATGATTGCAGAATTGATTGAAGTTTTTTATGAGAAAAAAATTGCGAAATTCAAAAAATCTCGAAAAACTGAAAAATTAAAAAAAAACTTTAAAAATTTTTTTGTATTTTTTTCCGAAAAGTACATTGAAAAACAAATTTAAAAAAAAACAAAGATCCCTAACGGTCAATTTTTGAAAAAGTTATAGCATTTTGAAAACAAAAACGGTGTTTTTTTTTATATTCATAACTTTTTTTGAGTTGGATGAAAAAATTTGAAAAAATTCTGGAAAACGTCTTTCGTAAGCTAGAAAAAAAGAAAAACTTTCAGCCAATTCTAAAGGGGTCGGGTTTTTTATATGCGGGTCCCTTTTTCGCTCTTATTTGGAATCCAAATCTATAAACAAAGTTTTGGTTGTAAAGATGGAGATTCGGGCTTTAGCGAGCTTTAGGCAATTTTAGCCGTAGTGCTTTTCTTTAGCTATATATTATTAAAATAATTTGTAAAAAATAAACGATTGTGAGCACACAAAGAAATCTATTTGTACTATGGCACTATTGTAAATATTTGCACTGCATTACCAGCAGTTGCTACCATCCGCCAGAGGGCAGCGCAAGCTGTAAGTAGCATGTCACTGCTCACGTTGTAAACCCTCGACCTATTTGACCCATTGAGTTTGTAATATTAGTGAAGGTCAGTATAATTAACTTTATAACGTGTAAAAAATATTAAAAATTAACCGTGTCCCAAATCTTATGCAAATCGGTGTAGCCCATCCATCCATGTAACATCCAAACATGCAAAATTTCGCATTTATAATATTAAAAAGATAAGATGTAATAATAAATGTAAGGCGCGATTACCTCCGAAGAGAATTTAGGCCGAGATTCTCTTCCAATTTGCGTCGTGCTCCTTTTTAACTTTTCCTACAAAATGGCGGGACGGGACCTACATGTTTTATGCCGACTGTGAACGGCATCTGCAAGGCAGATGAGTTTTCACTGCTTGCCAAACACTGTCGAGGGGCGAACCCGTTTAGAAAAGTTTTCTTTGAAAAAAATTGTTTCTAAAATTTTTGGTGTTGCTTTTGCCGGGGCGTGAACCCATTATCTTCGGTGTGGTAGGCGGAGCGGGCGGCCCCCACTCCGTTGGAAGGACAAGGTGGAAAACGATTTCAACTCCCTTGGCGCCAATTGGCGCCGGTTGGCAGAGCAAAGGAGCGATTGGCGCGCCTTGTTGGACGGCCATAACCGTTTAGACGGTTAAGCGCCAATTAAGTAAGTAAGGTAGGCGGAGCACTCTAGCGTCACCCCACGGCGGCCGCAGTAAGATGTGTTCCAAATATTAACCAAATCGGACCAAAACTACGGTTTATCGATCCATGCGCCACATAGCGAAGTTTTTTCTTCTTTTTATTGTATTGTCATCGGGATCTGAAATATATTGCAAGTTTCAAGCTTGTGGCTTATCGGAATAAATATCACTTGCAAAATTCGTAAATAACGCTTGCTGCACAGAGTCAAGCTAAATAAAACCGCTGTGATAACTTCATAAAATAGAAAATGTAAAAAATGTCAATACCAAAAATAGAATCTGCAACTTGTGAATAAATTCGCCAAAGGAAAAAATGTATAGGTTATGGGTATTTGGAAAAACCAAAAACTAATTGATTGGCTATGGTAAAGTTATGATTAAGGCGTTATTCTATGACTTCAATAACCGATTACGTTGACTTTGATGGAGCTGGTTGGATCAGCTATTTTAAACGAAGTTTGCCAGGACCTCAAAGCAGTTATTCCGCAATTTTTGTTTTTATCTAATCTTTTCATACACGAGGGAAGTTTACAGTCGTGATCAAAGTTGGGTCTCACAACTTAAGTCATTTACATGCGTCACACTTTAATTGTATATAATCAAAAATTTTTATTTACACGTCATATTTATTACTACATGATATAAGACAAAAATATCCCCATTTCGACTGCTGAGTGGAATATTACCATATCTAAACTAATGTTTCCCTATCTCAAAATGTTTCGAAATACGGTGTTCAGTCGAGTAAGGGTGATATTCCACTTAACAGTCAATTTATAACAACACCCCTTAAAAGCTATAGGCTCCTATAAAGCGTTGAATTTTTGGCTTTGATAAATCTGTATATAAACCGGGAACATCGGGGGAGTCCCAAGTACTTTGTAGCACCGCACAAAGCCGTCCGTCTATAACGGCCCCTGCTCCAGTATCTCCAAAACCCACACCTCTTCCACTACATCCAGCACAAATTATATCATGTGGTAACCTTCGCGGGTTCTGTATATTCCAATAAACTTTCTGGCAGGATTTTTTTTCTATTATAGGCAATTTAGTTCTTTGGAGAATAAGATGAGGAGTATTAACACCTTCAGCTATCGAGCCCCATCCACTAACTGTCATCGTTCTACCCGGTTTTAATACAGCATTGCAAAGCGTGATTGGGTTTACGCCATTATTCCGGTCAAGAAAACTCACCAATATAAGCATAGCTATATCCATTGAGCCTGCGTTTGCATTATAATTATTGGGAACTCTACGAGCCACATTGACTTTTTGTCCTATTCCTGCGTTTATGTCACTTACATCGGTTGCACCAGCTATTACGAAATGTGCTTCGCAATTCCCAGCAGAAACCACCGATTTCAAACCGACTAAGGTACCAGCGCACTTATAGACGTTGTCACTAAATATTGCGACAGAGTGCGGGCTCCGCTGTATTGCTATAAATTCACCATTTCTAATACGAAACTGCGCATCCGCAAAGGTCAAATGGCAGCCTAGCCCGACAAACAAGATCGTTAAATGAATGATAGAATACATTTTAGTTTTAGAAACCTTTCACAACTTTTCACAACACTTTTTAAGTATGAAATACATCGAGATTAATTTTGTGAGCGCTATTTATACCCAATTGCGTGGTGTGAATAAAAAATAGGCAAACACTTTTAAGTCAAAATTTCAGGAATTTTAAATAACAACAATACATCTTAATTAAAGTTAAAGCTATACAATACAAAATATTGTTTGTTTTCATTCGGTTCATTATAAAAAATAAATAAATAGATAAATGCAAGGTGCTATAACCTCAGAGAGATTTTAGGCCGAGCATATCTCCTAATTTGTGTCGTACTTCTTTTAATTTCTCTTAGTTTTTAATTAGTTAAACAAACAGATTTGCTCTATTAATTTAAAAAATTCAAGGTTTAACAAAATATTTTGCTATACTTTTTCAAAAGAACATTTCCTTGTACTTGTTTCTTTATATAAGTATGTGTTTGCACAGCTGAATTGTGTTATCAAATTGAAATGTGTGCAATAACCGTATTTTTAATAAATAAATACAGAAAAGAACAAAGGGTACACTTAATTAGTATGCTTTGTTTCCAAGCGGCTAATACGTTCTATTGTATACTGCCAGAAAACCATTGTTGGGAGCAGTGCACCAAATTTTTAGCAGCAAAACTGCTCGAACTTACGTGGCCCAATAAATCGCAAAACATTCTCAGTCGCGGAGATAAGCACACAGTGATAAACAGAAGGAAAGATTTATTGGTTTTCTTAAAAAGGTGTAGTCCAATACTCCCCTGAAATATCTTTTTTTGGAAAAAATCCTGAAAAAGGTACGAAAACAACGAACAGATCGGCGATAGCTAAAAACTGTTCGATACCAGTCCTTCCGATATGATTCCCGAATCAATATGAAGTACTTTTGAAAACCATTTTGTAACAATATAGAACTAGACTTCAAAAATCTCGACGATATTATTACGAAAGCATCTAGAAACGGATCCGAAACAGCCCCGAAAAAATCTCGAACACAATCTCTACACGGTCCCGAAATAGTCGTAGAAAATCTTGAAATACCGAAAATGTTTCTCAAATAATCCTGAAACGGTCCTTTAATAGTCTCAAAGTATCTAGTCTATAAACAGTCCTGAAACGATTCCGAGAACACTCTCGAAATAATCCCGAGGTATTCTGAAAGTAGTCCCGAAAAGATTCCGTACACGGTTTCGGAAAGTTGGGATGTTGGAAATACGATTTTTTTATGTTGTAATTAGTTTTTCAGTCTATTAATTACTTAGTTAATTGGCGCTTAACCGTTTAAACGGTTATGGCTGCTCAACAAGGCGCGCCAGTCGCTTCTTCTCTCTGCAAACTGACGCCAATTGGTCACATCAAGGGAGTTTAAATCGTTTTTCACCTGGTCCTTCCAGCGGTGTGGGGGCCGCCCTCTTCCTCTGCTCTCATAGGCGGGTTCCGATAGAAACACTTTCTTAGCCGGAGCGTCATCTATCATTCGCATAACATGGCCTCGCCGCTGCGTTTTAACTCGCTGGACTAAATTGATGTCAGCGTAAAGCTGGTACAGCTCATCGTAAAATCTTCTTCGGTACTCGCCATCGCCAAAGCGCAGATGTCCATAAATCCTTTGAAGAACTTACTCTCGAACACCCCCAGAGCCGCTTCATCTGATATTGTCATGGTCCATGCTTCTGCAACATATAGCAGTACGGATACGATATGTGACTTGTAGAGTATGATTCTCGTTTGCCGAGAAAAGACTTTACTTTTGAATTCTGCCCATTGCACAAATAATTAATTTTTACAGTAAATGCACGTAACTTAACAAAGAGAATAGGAAGATAAAACAGAATACGCGCGAATTTATCGGTAGTGAAAAACGAAAACGGCCGACAAAAATTCGGTGATCGGTTGAAACGAACACACGCTCATGAAAATATGTGTGTTTATTTTTAAAGGACGATCACGAACGGCATCGGGCGATCAAAATCGGTGGCTGTATAAGTCTGGGGGCTGGAGTGTGCTGCTTGTCCTTTCGATGATTGCAGAAGAAGTAGAAGAGCCACCGTCCTCAAGAATTTTGCTAACCCTTGAAAACGGTAAGATTAGCTGTATTTCGTTGCTAACTATTACAATTAAAACATTAGCTAGCTTACCGAATTGAATGGAAAGCAACAATAACAAGTAATGAAGGCTAAGTTCGGGTGTAACCGAACATTACATACTCAGCTGAGAGTTATGGAGACAAAATAAGGGAAAATCACCATGTAGGAAAATTAACCTAGAGTAACCCTGGAATGTGTTTGTACGATATGGGTATCAAATGAAAGGTGTTAATGAGTATTTTAAAATGGAATGGACTAAGTTCTATAGGTGGACGCCTTTTCGAGATATCGCCATAAAGGTGGACCAGGGGAGACTCTAGAATTTGTTTGTACGATGCGGGTATCAAACGAAAGGTGTTAATGAGTACTTTAAAAGAGCGTGGGCCTTAGTTCTATAGGCGGACGCTTTTGCGAGATATCATCATAAAGGTGGAGCAGGGGTGAATATAGAATGCGTTTGTACAATATGGGTATCAAACGAAAGGTGTTAATGAGTATTTTAAAGGGCGTGGGCCTTACTTCTATAGGTGGACGCCTCTTCGAAATATCTCCATAAAGGTGGACCAAGGGTGACTCTAGAATGTGTTTGAACGATATGGGTATCAAATTACCAGGGTGACCGAGAACATCATCTGTCGGATACCGCTGATTTATTTATATATGTAAACCCACGAACAGTGTTCCTGCCAAGATTCCAAAGGCTTTTGATTTCGCCCTGCAGAACTTTTTCATTTTCTTCTACTTAATACGTTAGGTGTCACACCCATTTTAAAAAGTTTTTTTCTAAATTTATATTTTGCGTCAATAACACAATTCAATTACCATGTTTCATCCCTTCTTTCGTATTTGGTATAGAATTATGGCATTTTTTTCATTTTTCGTAATTTTCGATAACGATAAAGAGGGCGTGGTCATAGTCGGATTTCGACCATTTTTTATACCAATATAAAGTGAGTTCAGATAAGTGCGTGAACTGAGTTTAGTAAAGATATATCGATTTTTGCTCAAGTTATTGTGTTAAGGGCCGAGCGGAAGGACAGACGGTCTACTGTGTATAAAAACTGGGCGTGGCTTCAACCGATTTCGTCCTTTTTTACAGAAAACAGTTACCGTCATAGAGTCTATGCCCCTACCAAATTTGAGAAGGATTGGTAAATTTTTGTTCGACTTATGGCATTAAAAGTATTCTAGACAAACTAAATAAAAATAGGCGGAGCCACACCCATTTTGAAATTTTCTTTTATTTTTGTATTTTGTTGCATCATATCATTACTGGAGTTGAATTTTGACTTAATTTACTTATATACAGTAAAGATATTAAATTTTTTGTTAAAATTTGAATTTAAAAAATTTTTTTTTTTAAAAGTGGGCGTGGTCTTCATCCAATTTCGCTAATTTTTATTTAGCACATATATAGTAATAGTAGTAACGTTCCTGCCAAATTTTATCATGATATCTTCAACGACTGCCAAATTACAGCTTGCAAAACTTTTAAATTACCTTCTTGTAAAAGTGGGCGGTGCCACGCCCATTGTCCAAAATCTTACTAATTTTCTATTCTGCGTCATAACGTCAACCCATCTACCAAGCTTCATCGCTTTATCCGCCTTTGGCAATGAAATATCGCATTTTTTCGGTTTTTCGAAATTTTCGATATCGAAAAAGTGGGCGTGTGTATTGTCCGATATCGTTCATTTTAAATAGCGATCTGAGATGAGTGCCCAGGAATCTACATACCAAATTTCATCAAGATACATCAAAATTTACTCAAGTTATCGTGTTAACGGACAGACGGACGGACGGACGGACGGACGGACATTGCTCAATCAAATTTTTTTTCGATACTGATGATTTTGTTATATGGAAGTCTATTTCTATCTCGATTCCTTTATATCTGTACAACCAACCGTTATCCAATCAAAGTTAATATATTCTGTGAGCTCTGCTCAACTGAGTATAAAAATGAAAAAGTTCTGCAGGACGAAATCAAAAGCCCTTGGAATCTTGGCAGGAATACTGTTCGACATATATAAATAAATTAGCGGTACCCGACAGATGATTATTAGTACCTTTAATTCGATACCCATATCGTACAGCACACATTCTAGAGTCACCCCTGGTCCACCTTTATGGCGATATCCCGAAATGGCGTCCCCCTTTAGAACTATGGCGCACTCCATTTTAAAATACTCTTTAATACCTTCCATTTCAAACCCATGTCATACAAACACATTCCAGGGTTACCCTAGCTCCATTTTTCTAAATGGTGATTTTCCCTTTTTTTTGTCTCCAAAGCTCTCAGCTGAGTATGTAATGTTCGGTTACATCCGAACTTAGCCTTCGTTACTTGTTTTTTTTATATATATTAAAGTTGTTAAACCTTTATACTCACAAGAATGGAATGATCATACCGTTTTCAAGGATTAGCAAAATTCTTGAAAACGGTGGCTCTTCCACTTCTTTTGCTATCATCGAAAGGACAAGCAGCACACTCCGGCCACCACGATTCGCATAAGCTGAACTAAAATATTGTCATATTAATATACCACAAACACGTATAAACTCGTACATATTGTGACGAATATTAGCAACACTAAGAGCTACTATCATCTCTAAGCCGATACGAAGTAGTCACTTGTATCTACTTAAACAAATCAATCATTATTTATTTGTTTATTTATTTATTATTTAAAGTCGACGACAAACTATGGTCGACTGCATAATATAAAAGATATATAAATATACAACTCAAAAGATAAAATTTAAGATATATCGAGATTTCAACAATGTTATATTACAAACAAAGAAATATTAATGAACATTACTATTTAATTTCAAAATATAATAATAATAAGTAATATGAGTAGAAATAAGATCTTATGCCGAAATCTTATACTGGCGGAATGCATCAGATTCCGCTCAGCATGATTTCGGAATGCAGAGGATTCCAATCTCCCTGTTGGAATGCAACAAGATTCCAATCAGCATGTCATGGGAATCCGGCAGTGCTAAGAGTAGTGTAATGAGGATATGCCATTACAAGGCATAAAAAAGTAACATGACCTGTGTTGTTGGAATGCACCGGATTCCAATCAGCTCGATGCTTGACCCATAAGATTATACTGCCGGAATGCATAGGATTCCGGTCAGTGACTCATGAAAAAGCATGTTTTTTACGTTGTTGGAATGCACCAGATTCCAATCAACACAGTTATCTTGTTCCTTCTTAATGATACATGTTGATAAATGTTCCTCCATCCTTAAGCGAGATAGATGAAATATGCATGTTGAAATTCAATTTCGGATCAAAAAGGACACCTAGAACATTTGCAATAGATATACGCTCCAAAGGCGTACCATCTATTACATAAGATTTCAATGCTGGCTTCACTCGGTGAAATGTCATATGTTTACATTTAGAGCAATTTAAAGCTAGTAAATTTGTTGTGCACCAACATTGGAACGAGTCCAAGTCGGCCTGAAGAAGATCCAAGGAACTCAAATCGGTAGGACAGTAAGTGTAGCAAAGTTTTACATCATCCGCATACATTATAGTATGGGAATATAATATTGTCTGTGGCAAGTCATTAATGAAAAGGGCAAAGAGCAAAGGGCCTAGATGACTTCCCTGGGGTACGCCGGAGGAAACTCCGAACGATTCCGACAGATTGCACTTGAACAGGACTTTTTGGGTCCGGTTAGAAAGATAGCTTTTCAGCCACATTAATAGGTGAAACGGAAAGCCCAATAAATCAAGCTTATAAATAAGCAACTCATGGTTGACGGTATCAAATGCTTTGCTGAAGTCCGTGTAGATGACATCCGTTTGCTTGTTCGCTAAAAATCCTTCCATAACTATAGAGGTGAATACAAGCAAATTTGTAGTGGTTGACCTTTGACGAATAAAACCGTGTTGGCATGCAGATAAAAGACTAGAACACTGATATTGCAGTTGACTGGTGACAATCTGTTCAAAGACTTTAGGAATGACTGAAAGTTTAGCAATACCCCTGTAGTTTTCAACTTTTGACCTACTACCTTTTTTATGCAGGGGTATAATAAAAGACTGTTTCCAAAGTGCCGGGAATTTCGCAGATCCCAGAGATAGCTCAAATAATTTTAAAATAGGCTCATACATGTTTTCGGCGCAGTACCTAAGCACGCGACTAGGAACACCGTCCGGTCCCGGAGAAAAGGTGGGCTTCAAAGATTGAAGACTCTGAAGAACAATATTACTATTAATAGCAGGATTCCTAATGTAATTTGAGCTATCTAAGTGATAGGGATATTGACCGGAATGAAAACCACTGGATGGATACGTGGACTTAAAGAACTCAGAAAATAGTTCAGCAACGTCGTCATCAGTGCAAGCTTTTTTACCTCCAAAGGTTAATGAGGAAGGATACATAGAAGTTTTCCGCTTTGAATTTACTGTAAAACTTTTTTGGATTTCTAAAAAATTGGGCTTTACAACAACTCAAGTAATTTTTATAACAAAGCTGATTAAGACGGTGAAATTTAGAACGAGCTATTAGATATTTAGAGAGGTCAGCAGATGCTCCAGATTTCTTGAACCTCTTATAAAGCCTAGATTTGATGTTATTAAGTCTGATAAGTTGCCTTGAAAACCAAGGGGGCTTATTCGAACATAGGGTATAGCGAGTAGGAATGCAGGTATCAAAGAAGCTATCAAGCGTACTGTAAAATATAGAGATAGCCGAATCGACATCAGTGCAAGCATAGAGATCCGACCAATCATGGGAAGCCAACAGATCATTGAGCATAATGAAATTCGCTTTGTAGAAGCATCTAGATCGGGGACGAGACTGTACTTGAATCCTACGGGGTAGGCTGATATCAAGTGATATCTCTAGCGTAGGGTGAAGAGGGTCTTCTGGAAGGGATAAAGGTGGTATTTGCGTAAGGGCAGTACCCACCGAGCCATCCACAAATACTAAATCCAGCATTTTATTTCCACTATTTGGAACATTGTTAATCTGTAAAAGAGATGAGTCTAACAAGCAATTGAGAAACTCATGTTGAGCAGTGGGAGTTAAAAAGTTTGAATCACTTATATTAACCCAACTAACTGTTGGCAAGTTAAAGTCACCAACAACAACAAGTCGATCGTTATCTCCCAACTGCGAATGCAAATCACAGATGGCCGAGCTATGACTAGCATAAACATCCATATCCGAACGAGGTGGTATATACGAACAGCAAACAATTACGCTATAGCTACCGAATGAAAGCCTAACTGCTATGAATTCGATATGAGAGATATTGTCCAGCGAAATCAACTCAGACGATAGGTTAGATTCAACAGCAATAAGGACACCTCCCGCTCTAGAGATGCGATCACGCCGATAAACAGCATATTTATTTGAAAAAACCTCAGAATTGTAATTATCAGGCTTTAGCCAGGTCTCTATAAAAGCTACAACTTGTGCAGAAAAGTTGAAAGAATTAAGGAAGAATGGAGCAAGTTTTGATCGTAAACCACGAACATTTTGGTAATTAATGAGAAGACGGGACAGATCAGCAATTACCTTTGTGTTGTTATTACTGTGTTCGTCATACCGTTTTTTGGCTGTAATAAAACAGGTTCGGCCCTCGCCTTTCTCGTGAACAAGTGAACCACAGTATGCGTGGGCCAAAAAGAGGAATCAAGTACCTTATCGAAATATTCATCTGAAAGGGATATTTTAAATGAGGAGATGTCTCTCTCATATTTAAAGTTAAATTTATGCACATATGTACATACAGCAGCGGAGAGATACTCACAAAAGTAAGCAATCATCAGCAAAGTAGTTCTCACACATACACATGCATATTTCTGAGATACTCACAAAAGTACGCAATCTTCAGCGTACTAGTAAATTCTAGAAGGAGAAACGCCTAAAAATATGCGAACGAGGAAACCGAAGAGTATAAAAGCAACACAAGCGGAGGCATGCGCAATCAGTTTGATTTAAGCACGCTATCAGTTGCGAAGTATAGGTAAGTGTTTTAAAAGTAGTCTAATAAAGACCATTTTATTGGAGTGTTTTATTCAACAGATTAGCGATACGATTGTTGGTATAGGAATGAAAATAAGTGGAATTTCACTAAATTCGTTACAATTGGTGTCAGAAGAGGAATTGTTGCATAAATTCCGAAGATTGGGAATACAACTTGGACATGGCAAAGTTAATTGAATTAAGGATCCAGCAACTGAAAAAGGAGTTGGAGAACCGTGGATTGAATACAACCGGCAATAAGATCGAACTTCAAGCACGGCTACGAGAGGTGTTTGACTTGGAAGGAATTAATGTGGACATGTATGTCTTTTATCCTGATATGGAAGCGCGAGCGACTAAAATGGAGGAGAAGATAGAGACTCTGAATCCACTGGCAAGTGTTGAAACTAACGCGATAATAGCAGTGTTGATGCAAATGTCGTCACAAATATCAGATATGGAGTCTCAACTGGAAGAACAGAAGACATATATGGCCTCCCAACTCCTCAATCACAGGAGACACGACAAGAAGCACGTTTTTCAGAAATCTTGTCACAAATAACATCGAAGATTGAAGCACAAGAAACGCGTATTTCAGAAATGTCGACACAGATTACATCCAAGATGGAAGAACAGGAGGAGCGCTTATCATTGCAGGTGGCACAAATGACTTCGTAGTTAGAAGCACAGAATACAAAAATTGTACAGCTCGAGGACAAAATGGATGCCGAGATAGAAGTTTTGAGAGGTCGTGTACAGGAGTTGCAAGCAAGAGCGGGAGGTGTCCTTATTGCTGTTGAATCTAACCTATCGTCTGAGTTGATTTCGCTGGACAATATCTCTCATATCGAATTCATAGCAGTTAGGCTTTCATTCGGTAGCTATAGCGTAATTGTTTGCTGTTCGTATATACCACCTCGTTCGGATATGGATGTTTATGCTAGTCATAGCTCGGCCATCTGTGATTTGCATTCGCAGTTGGGAGATAACGATCGACTTGTTGTTGTTGGTGACTTTAACTTGCCAACAGTTAGTTGGGTTAATATAAGTGATTCAAACTTTTTAACTCCCACTGCTCAACATGAGTTTCTCAATTGCTTGTTAGACTCATCTCTTTTACAGATTAACAATGTTCCAAATAGTGGAAATAAAATGCTGGATTTAGTATTTGTGGATGGCTCGGTGGGTACTGCCCTTACGCAAATACCACCTTTATCCCTTCCAGAAGACCCTCTTCACCCTACGCTAGAGATATCACTTGATATCAGCCTACCCCGTAGGATTCAAGTACAGTCTCGTCCCCGATCTAGATGCTTCTACAAAGCGAATTTCATTATGCTCAATGATCTGTTGGCTTCCCATGATTGGTCAGATCTCTATGCTTGCACTGATGTCGATTCGGCTATCTCTATATTTTACAGTACGCTTGATAGCTTCTTTGATACCTGCATTCCTACTCGCTATACCCTATGTTCGAATAAGCCCCCTTGGTTTTCAAGGCAACTTATCAGACTTAATAACATCAAATCTAGGCTTTATAAGAGGTTCAAGAAATCTGGAGCATCTGCTGACCTCTCTAAATATCTAATAGCTCGTTCTAAATTTCACCGTCTTAATCAGCTTTGTTATAAAAATTACTTGAGTTGTTGTAAAGCCCAATTTTTTAGAAATCCAAAAAAGTTTTACAGTAAATTCAAAGCGGAAAACTTCTATGTATCCTTCCTCATTAACCTTTGGAGGTAAAAAAGCTTGCACTGATGACGACGTTGCTGAACTATTTTCTGAGTTCTTTAAGTCCACGTATCCATCCAGTGGTTTTCATTCCGGTCAATATCCCTATCACTTAGATAGCTCAAATTACATTAGGAATCCTGCTATTGATGGTAATATTGTTCTTCAGAGTCTTCAATCTTTGAAGCCCACCTTTTCTCCGGGACCGGACGGTGTTCCTAGTCGCGTGCTTAGGTACTGCGCCGAAAACATGTATGAGCCTATTTTAAAATTATTTGAGCTATCTCTGGGATCTGCGTAATTCCCGGCACTTTGGAAACAGTCTTTTATTATACCCCTGCATAAAAAAGGTAGTAGGTCAAAAGTTGAAAACTACAGGGGTATTGCTAAACTTTCAGTCATTCCTAAAGTCTTTGAACAGATTGTCACCAGTCAACTGCAATATCAGTGTTCTAGTCTTTTATCTGCATGCCAACACGGTTTTATTCGTCAAAGGTCAACCACTACAAATTTGCTTGTATTCACCTCTATAGTTATGGAAGGATTTTTAGCGAACAAGCAAACGGATGTCATCTACACGGACTTCAGCAAAGCATTTGATACCGTCAACCATGAGTTGCTTATTTATAAGCTTGATTTATTGGGCTTTCCGTTTCACCTATTAATGTGGCTGAAAAGCTATCTTTCTAACCGGACCCAAAAAGTCCTGTTCAAGTGCAATCTGTCGGAATCGTTCGGAGTTTCCTCCGGCGTACCCCAGGGAAGTCATCTAGGCCCTTTGCTCTTTGCCCTTTTCATTAATGACTTACCACAGACAATATTATATTCCCATACTATAATGTATGCGGATGATGTAAAACTTTGCTACACTTACTGTCCTACCGATTTGAGTTCCTTGGATCTTCTTCAGGCCGACTTGGACTCGTTCCAATGTTGGTGCACAACAAATTTACTAGCTTTAAATTGCTCTAAATGTAAACATATGACATTTCACCGAGTGAAGCCAGCATTGAAATCTTATGTAATAGATGGTACGCCTTTGGAGCGTATATCTATTGCAAATGTTCTAGGTGTCCTTTTTGATCCGAAATTGAATTTTAACATGCATATTTCATCTATCTCGCTTAAGGATGGAGGAACATTTATCAACATGTATCATTAAGAAGGAACAAGACAACTGTGTTGATTGGAATCTGGTGCATTCCAACAACGTAAAAAACATGCTTTTTCATGAGTCACTGACCGGAATCCTATGCATTCCGGCAGTATAATCTTATGGGTCAGGCATCGAGCTGATTGGAATCCGGTGCATTCCAACAACACAGGTCATGTTACTTTTTTATGCCTTGTAATGGCATATCCTCATTACACTACTCTTAGCACTGCCGGATTCCCATGACATGCTGATTGGAATCTTGTTGCATTCCAACAGGGAGATTGGAATCCTCTGCATTCCGAAATCATGCTGAGCGGAATCTGATGCATTCCGCCAGTATAAGATTTCGGCATAAGATCTTATTTCTACTTATATTACTTATTATTATTATATTTTGAAATTAAATAGTAATGTTCATTAATATTTCTTTGTTTGTAATATAACATTGTTGAAATCTCGATATATCTTAAATTTTATCTTTTGAGTTGTATATTTATATATCTTTTATATTATGCAGTCGACCATAGTTTGTCGTCGACTTTAAATAATAAATGAATAAATAAATAAATAATGATTGATTTGTTTAAGTAGATACAAGTGACTACTTCGTATCGGCTTAGAGATGATAGTAGCTCTTAGTGTTGCTAATATTCGTCACAATATGTACGAGTTTATACGTGTTTGTGGTATATTAATATGACAATATTTTAGTTCAGCTTATGCGAATCGTGGTGGCCGGAGTGTGCTGCTTGTCCTTTCGATGATAGCAAAAGAAGTGGAAGAGCCACCGTTTTCAAGAATTTTACTAATCCTTGAAAACGGTATGATCATTCCATTCTTGTAGTTAACTGTTTGACAAAAGCAGTGAAACAGTTGATGTTAACATTATGTTAACATCTCGCATATTAGGCCTATTTAAAATATTTATGTTTTCGACCGTGGTCATAAACATGCCGGCCCCCTTGCGATAAGCAATCCCCTAGAAGAACAAAAGGCAGCCACCAAGATTGAGAGGTATAAGTTCGGTAGTCTTCCCCTGTAGGAACAATTTCAGATATATTGAAAGTTATATACGTGTATTCAAAATTTCAGTTGGCTAGCGTATAAAAATGCATGTATAAAGATGATTTTATAAACTTCAACAATTCATATATGTAAATACAATATTTGAGTATAAAGGTTTAACAACTTTAATATATATAAAAAAAACAAGTAACGAAGGCTAAGTTCGGATGTAACCGAACATTACATACTCAGCTGAGAGCTTTGGAGACAAAAAAAAGGGAAAATCACCATTTAGAAAAATGGAGCTAGGGTAACCCTGGAATGTGTTTGTATGACATGGGTTTGAAATGGAAGGTATTAAAGAGTATTTTAAAATGGAAGTGAGCAGAGCTCACAGAGTATATTAACTTTGATTGGATAACGGTTGGTTGTACAGGTATAAAGGAATCGAGATAGATATAGACTTCCATATATCAAAATCATCAGTATCGAAAAAAAATTTGATTGAACAATGTCCGTCCGTCCGTCCGTCCGTCCGTCTGTCCGTTAACACGATAACTTGAGTAAATTTTGATGTATCTTGATGAAATTTGGTATGTAGATTCCTGGGCACTCATCTCAGATCGCTATTTAAAATGAAAGATATCGGACTATACACACGCCCACTTTTTCGATATCGAAAATTTCGAAAAACCGAAAAAATGCGATATTTCATTGCCAAAGGCGGATAAAGCGATGAAGCTTGATAGATGGGTTGACGTTATGACGCAGAATAGAAAATTAGTAAGATTTTGGACAATGGGCGTGGCACCGCCCACTTTTACAAGAAGGTAATTTAAAAGTTTTGCAAGCTGTAATTTGGCAGTCGTTGAAGATATCATGATGAAATTTGGCAGGAACGTTACTACTATTACTATATATGTGCTAAATAAAAATTAGCAAAATTGGATGAAGACCACGCCCACTTTTTAAAAAAAAAAATTTTTTTAATTCAAATTTTAACAAAAAATTTAATATCTTTACTGTATATAAGTAAATTAAGTCAAAATTCAACTCCAGTAATGATATGATGCAACAAAATACAAAAATAAAAGAAAATTTCAAAATGGGTGTGGCTCCGCCTATTTTCATTTAGTTTGTCTAGAATACTTTTAACGCCATAAGTCGATCAAAAATTTACCAATCCTTGTGAAATTTGGTAGGGGCATAGATTATATGACGATAACTGTTTTCTGAAAATGGGTGAAATCGGTTGAAGCCACGCCCAGTTTTTATACACACTAGACCATCTGTCCTTCCGCTCGGCCCTTAACACAATAACTTGAGCAAAAATCGATATATCTTTACTAAACTCAGTTCACGCACTTATCTGAACTCACTTTATATTGGTATAAAAAATGGTCGAAATCCGACTATGACCACGCCCTCTTTATCGTTATCGAAAATTACGAAAAATGAAAAAAATGCCATAATTCTATACCAAATACGAAAGAAGGGATGAAACATGGTAATTGAATTGTGTTATTGACGCAAAATATAAATTTAGAAAAAAACTTTTTAAAATGGGTGTGACACCTAACATATTAAGTAGAAGAAAATGAAAAAGTTCTGCAGGGCGAAATCAAAAGCCTTTGGAATCTTGGCAGGAACACTGTTCGTGGGTTTACATATATAAATAAATCAGCGGTATCCGACAGATGATGTTCTCGGTCACCCTGGTAATTTGATACCCATATCGTTCAAACACATTCTAGAGTCACCCTTGGTCCACCTTTATGGAGATATTTCGAAGAGGCGTCCACCTATAGAAGTAAGGCCCACGCCCTTTAAAATACTCATTAACACCTTTCGTTTGATACCCGCATCGTACAAACAAATTCTAGAGTCTCCCCTGGTCCACCTTTATGGCGATATCTCGAAAAGGCGTCCACCTATAGAACTTAGTCCATTCCCTTTTAAAATACTCATTAACACCTTTCATTTGATACCCATATCGTACAAACACATTCCAGGGTTACTCTAGGTTAATTTTCCTACATGGTGATTTTCCCTTATTTTGTCTCCATAACTCTCAGCTGAGTATGTAATGTTCGGTTACACCCGAACTTAGCCTTCATTACTTGTTATTGTTGCTTTCCATTCAATTCGGTAAGCTAGCTAATGTTTTAATTGTAATAGTTAGCAACGAAATACAGCCAATCTTACCGTTTTCAAGGGTTAGCAAAATTCTTGAGGACGGTGGCTCTTCTACTTCTTCTGCGATCATCGAAAGGACAAGCAGCACACTCCAGCCCCCAGACTTATACAGCCACCGATTTTGATCGCCCGATGCCGTTCGTGATCGTCCTTTAAAAATAAGCACACATATTTTCATGAGCGTGTGTTCGTTTCAACCGATCACCGAATTTTTGTCGGCCGTTTTCGTTTTTCACTACCGATAAATTCGCGCGTATTCTGTTTTATCTTCCTATTCTCTTTGTTAAGTTGCGTGCATTTACTGTAAAAATTAATTATTTGTGCAATGGGGAGAATTCAAAAGTAAAGTCTTTTCTCGGCAAACGAGAATCAGAGCTTTATAAATGGCATACGGGATGCCAAAACGAAGCGAGCCACATACGTGAACCCAAACCAAACATTTGCTGAAATGGTATCCCTCGCATTGACCCAGGAAACGGCGTCACTATTGAGTAAACCAGCATACAAAGCTCATCGTGTGGAAGTAGAAAGGCTAGATTGGGTAGATACAATTTTGCAAGCACTGAAGAGATCACAACAGAAAAATGCTGGAGTTATAAAATATTTCAAGTGTGACAACCCAGGCCACACTGCATGTCATTGCAGCACCGGTCCTAATATTTCAAACAATGTGGGTGGCCGTAAACGCAGAGCAGAAGGAGATGAGCAAATCTCCAAATCTACTCAGTCGTTAAACTAAAGCGAGTTAGCCGCAAGGGGCGACAGCTGGCTCCCGCAATTGAATACCCCATAATCTCTATCTCGCAAATTGGAAGACAGTCAAACAATCTTACTGTCGGAGGACATGTGGATGGAAAGGAACGTTTACTGACTGTAGATACCCGTGCATCTCATTCCATTATTCGAGCGGATTTAGTCAACAAGAAGATAAGGCCATTGAATGGAGCACAGCTGGAGCATGCGTACAGCCACTGGAGAAGACACTACGGTTCTAGGAGAAGTAGCATGTGAAGTCGCTATTGGGAGCGTCACGGTGGTACACAATTTTTTAGTGGCAGAGACCGTTGATGAAATCATAATTGTAGTAGACTTCTTAATCGATCAAGACGATGCGATATAAGAACATGGACGTACCACTTAATTTCGGCTACGAAAGAGGCTACAGCAGTAAACGAGTGCTGGTGGAAGAGAGTCAGCAAATACCACCAAAATCAGAAGCAGTCATCTGGGCAAAGGTTGATGGAGATGGTCGGACACAGAAATTGTGGGTTGTCGAAGCAGCAAACAAATCAGCACCGAACATACTTGTAGGAAAACCCCTGGCTATAACAAAACAGGATGGACGTATTCCCGTAAGAGTACTCAATGAGTTAAAGTCACCACTCAAACTGACCAATGGAGCTATTTTGGGAAGATGCCAAGAGGCTGAATTAGTTATTAACTGTGAACAGCTCCAGGAACACATTTCATCTAGTAATACTGATCTTTCAAATGATATCACGGCATGGACGCATGGGCTAGAGGAAGCCTATCAAAGTAAGGCAAAACAACTGCTCATAAAATACGCGAACATATTTGACCAGGATGGTTCCAAACCAGGCCGCACCAACGTTGTGAAACATCAAAATTGACACTGGAGATGCGAGGCCGATCCGTCAAGCTCCACGTAGAGTTCCACTGGCGAAGCGGGAAGTTGTGAGTCAAATCATTCAAGAAATGAGCGACAGCGGCGTCATCGAACCATCAGCTGGTCCATGGAGCTCACCGGTAGTACTTGTAAAGAAGAAGGATGGAAAAATGAGGTTTTGCGTGGACTACCGGAAGTTGAATGACGTTATGAAAAAGGATAGCTACCCATTTCCAAGAACTGACGACAATCTGGACTCGCTACCTGGTACGAAATGGTTTTCCACACTGGACTTGAAAAGCGGCTACTGGCAAGTTGAGGTTAAGGAGCAAGATAAAGAGAAAACAGCCTTCAGTGTTGGTGATGTTCTTTGGCAACTTACAGTAATGCCTTTTGGACTTTGTAATGCACCAGCTACTTTCAAGAGACTCATGTACCAGGTACTGAAAGGACTAAGTTGGAAAACTTGCTTGGTGTACCTGGACGACACCATCGGATTGAGCAAGAACTTTGATGAACATCTTAAGAACTTGAAGGAAGTTTTCCAAAAGTTAAGTCCCAAAAAGTGTGCGCTGTTTAAAAAGGAAGTAAATTATTTGGGTCCCAAGGTAACGACAGACGGCATCTGAACTGCGAACGAAAAGACAGAGGCTGTAAAGGATTGGCCAAGACCACAGAACCTACATGAATTGAGAAGTTTCCTTGGGCGGTGCACATATTACCGCCGATTTGTTCCAAATTTTTCCAGTGTAGCCCGTAGCCTCCATGAGTTTACAAAAAAAAATAAAGCTTTTGAATGGAAGAAGGAGCAAGAAGTGGCTTCCCAATTATTGATGGAGCGTTTGTGCACTGCCCCAATGTTAGCATATCCGATTCCAGGAGCAACATTTATTCTAGATACGAATGCGAGTGGATATGCTATAGGAGGCGTTTTATCACAACTGGTCGATGGACAGGAAAAGGCAGTTGCATATTACAGCCGTTCGATTGGAAAACCAGAGAGGAACTACTGCGTTACGCGGAAAGAGCTGTTGGCATTGGTAGGGTGCATTAAACATTTTCACAAATACCTCTGCGGACAGCGATTCCGTGTCAGGACAGATCACGCAGCGTTGAAATGGCTTCTGCAGTTCCGTAATCCGGAAATACAATTGGCACGGTGGATCGAGCGACTACAAAGCTATGACTTTTCCATTGAGCATCAAAAAGGTAGTACCCAAGGAAATGCTGATGCAATGTCCCGAAGACCATGTAGTTTGGAATGCAAGCACTGTTCAAAGGCCGAGGCTAAAGAAGACATTGACAGATGTCCGGCTAATGACTATAACGTGTAAGGATGAATGGGACAATGAACAACTAAGGAAGAGTCAGCTAGAAGATACAGATCTGTCACATGTTATGCAAGGGCTCGAACGAAACGAAAGACCAAACAGAGAAGAGATGTCAGCAGAGAGTCCCATTGCGAAGTCGTATTGGGCACAGTGGAACAGTTTAGAATTGATATCCGATTGCCTACATCGAGTATGGGATTGCCAACTGCGAAGTTTGCAACAGAGCGAAAGGGCCCAAAACCCAAAGTCATGGCCAGATGAAGCAATATAACTCAGGATGAAAGGATTGCTATGGATGTCGCAGTTCCATTTCCTACTAGCAACTGCAGAAACAAATATGTACTGGTGGTTATGGATTATTTCAGCAAATGGCCAGAGGTATACCCAATCCCAAATCAAGAAGCGGAAACAGTAATAGAAGTGTTTATAAACAATTGTGTTGCAAGGTATGGTGTACCAATGGAGTTACATTCTGACCAAGGCAGGAATTTCGAATCAGCTGGTTTCCGGGAAATGTGTAAATCATTGGGAATTCGAAAAACATGGACAACTGCATTGCATTCTTAGTCCGATGTTATGGTGGAACGATTCAACAGAACATTGGAGGAGCATTTAAGGAAAGTAGTAGACAAGTACCATAAGGAGTGGGATACACATATATCATTATTCTTGATGGCTAACCGATCGGCAGTGCATGAGACAACGGGCCAAACTCCCGCATAAGTTATTTTTGGCAATGACCTTCGACTGCCAGCTGATTTGAAGTTTGGGATAGATGCCGATGCGGAGAAAAATGTCAAGAAATCCACTGGTGTCTTGGAAGAAGAGCTGAGAGAGATACACCATCTTGTAAGGCAACGATCAAAGAATATGAGTGACAAGATGAAAGCGAGGTACGATAAAGCAATTAATTCGGAAGGGTTTCAGGAAGGAGATTTGGTGCTGTTATACAACCCACAACGAAAAAAGTTTGCCCCCGAAATTGCAGTGTTATTGGGAAGGCCCATACAAAGTTGTCAAGCGGATCAACGATGTAGTGTACCGTATGCAAATCATTGGCAAACCACGAGCCAAAATGAAAGTGGTTCATTTGGAACGGCTGGCAGCGTTTAGATCGAGAAATTTGTCTGATTGGGAGGATCAGACTTGGGTGGAGGGCAGTGTGACGAATATTAGCAACACTAAGGGATACTATCATCTTGAAGCCGATGCTAAGCAGTGACTTGTATGCACATCCATAAATCAATCATTATGTATCTACATAAACGAATCAATCATTATGTCTACAAATATGTACATACACACAGCGGAGAGAGAAGCACAAGCACATGCATATATCTTATCTAAGATGCTCCCAAAAGTAGGCAATGATTTGTGCAAGTATGAGTCACATATATGTACACGCGCATATGAGAAACTATAAACGTAGTTATAGCTGAGTAATTTTATAGCTGATAACTAACTATTAAATTCTAGAACAGAACCGCCTAGAAATGTCAACGAGGAAACCAAACACTACAAAAGCTGCAACAGTTGAGGCACGACAATCAGTTTGATTTAAACATTCCATCTGTCGAGCAGTAGCAGTTTTATTTTTGAAACTACTTTAAAAAAGGCCATTTTGCATTATTGAATAGTGGTGTTATTTATTCAAATTTTTAGTGATTCCAACGTTAGCAGAAGATTGCAAGTAAGGGGAATTGCAGTAAATTCGTTACAATATATTACCTTAACATCGGATGAAACAAATTTAAATTGTTGCATACGAGAGGCATGTAGTTCGGCCTTTACCTTTGACAATTCCAAATCCCTTATCCAATCATTGAGTTGTCTTGTGACAAAGAGTTTCTTTCGTTTTCCGTTTGAAATCCAGTACAATATGATGCTGCGTAATCAGATATTGCTGTTGACAATGAAACTTGAGCCGGAACTAATGTTAAATTTTATTCTGGCAATGTAGCTTCCGTTGAATTTAGTTATGGTAATGACACTGTACATTTGTTTAGTTATACACTATGAAAATCTCACAATTTTATTACATTCCAAAAACTTGTAAATTTCACGAATGACAACTATCAGTTAGTTTAAGTCAACTTACTTCCCTAAGCGCCATCTGTTGGTAAGTAGTTATATGGTTAGATGTCGTTTTCAAATTGAACATATGCATCTAGTGTTCAACGGTAGCAAATTACCACGGTGAGATATATTTTTGCTATTGTGAGAAATCCTTCTAATAGTAATCTGTGACAAATTGCAATTATTCATTTCATATTTGCCAAAAATATGCATTTAAATATATTTTGCTAGAATTTGCCACGGTGCCTTGATATTTCATTTCAATTTTATTAGCGTGTGTAAAAATTAGAAAATTAAGTCGAATCATGTGTAAGATTTTTTTACGAAGATTTTTAACTTTAATGTATACCTCTCGTTTGATACCCATAACGGCATATCTCATGCAATATCTTTTTATTTTCGAATAGGTGGCAACCCTAAATGGCAACCCTACTCAAAAATGTCCCTATTGTAATGCGGAGTGAAATGCCTTTCGTTTGATACCCATATCGGCATATCTCATGCAGTTTTTTTTTTATTTTCGAATAGGTGGCAACCCTAAATGGCAACCCTACTCAAAAATATCCCTATTGTAATACGTTTGGTACCCATATCGGCATATCTCATGCAATTTTTTTTCGAATAGGTGGCAACCTTGTGAATCATTCTGAGTGGCAACACCTTTGTAAGATGTCTTAGAAAGTGATACTTTATATCTGTGCCAAATTTCATTTAAATCGGTTGAGCCGTTCTCGAGATCGTTCGTCTATACAAATATACAAGAATTGCTCGTTTAAAGTTGTAATATATGTCGTCTAAATAGATAGTTTCAGAAATTAGTCAGCTATGCATAAAAAGGGAGCAAATTCCTAATTTTTACAGCGCACCTTTTTGTTTCTGTTTCCAATAAAATCAATTCGACTCGACATGTGGTGCACACAGTGTTCGGTGTGCATGGTTTTTCATTATTTTTAGGCTCAATTCCGTAATACTTATAGTATGCAACTTTCAAAGGATTTGAAAACATACGTCGCATCCTTTTAACGATAAATTGACTGCAGATGAAACAGAACATATCTGGATCATTTGTACACTCAAACTCTCGCGCCCTTTTATTCATATTATTTTTTTAAGTAAATGACGGGTTATAAACTGCAATTATAAACTGAACAGTATCCGGCGAGCCTTGCAGATATTATGAAGGAACAAGGCGCATGTACTATTATCTATACTTAGATGAAGTAAAAATTCAAGCCTACCTAGAAAAAAAGGTTCCGTAGTTCTACAAAGAAAACACTACCTGCCTTAAAAATATGCTCTTGCTTGAAATGTACCTGGGGATGAGAAAACGACAATAACAGTTTTTTGTATCCAATAACCCTTCGAAAATCTGCCTGCTAACTAACTGATATACGAATACTAACACATATGTACCAGTAGGGTACTTAAGTATTAAATGTATATATTTACTTGAACGCATATAACTTTTGTATTAGTCCATCGATGTTGTTGAATGAAAGCTTATTCTTTTTGTAATAAAACAGAGCTTAGAGAGAAAAAAAATTCTGCAAAAAAATAAAAAGTCTTCGAGATCCTTCCTCGCAAATAACAAATTTTTTTATATTTTTACAAAAAAAACTGAAAAAATCCGTAAGATTGTTCTTTATCTTTAAATCTACAGAGCCTAGCAAAACGTGTTGTATGCAAGATTTATAGCAAATTTTATTGCCTTTGAAAAGCTCCAAACCGTTTTCGAATTGCTCAATTCTTTCTTGATATATATATGATTAAGTGGACCCATTTTTTTTTTTTTTTTTTTTTTTTTTTTTTTTTTTTTTTTTTGAAAAAACGGTAATTCCTAAATATCTCAAAAACGTTACCATAGAATTAAAAATAATCTTGATTTTCGGAATCAGGGGGTGAGTTTACATAGGACTTTCATAATGGCGTCTCTGGTGCAGAAAAAAAGTTGGAATTGGTGATCCAGTGTAATATTTGTAAAATTGATTTTATCACAAGTGGGCGATGCCACGCCCACTTTAAATTTTTTTTTTTTTTCAAATTTTTATCAGGAGTCTCAATATCAGTCCACATGTCAAATTTCAGCATTCTAGGGGTATTATTTACTAAATAATCTGGTTCTTTGTGTTTTCCAAAATTTTACACATATAAAAAGTGGGCGTGGTTATCATCCGATTTCGCTCATTTTCAATACCAATCTATTCTGGGTCCAGATAAGCTCGTGCACCAAATTTGGTGAAGATATCTCAATATGGATGGACGAACGGACGGACATGGCTCAATAAATTTTTTTTTTTTTCGATACTGATGATTTTGATATATGGAAGTCTATATCTATCCCGATTCATTTATACCTGTACAACCAACCGTTATCCAATCAAAGTTAAAATACTCTGTGTACAAAGCACGCTGAGTATAAAAATATTTTCTAGTAAACCTCTATTGATATTTAATTGTAGGTCAGAGAGAGTAGATTTTATGGTGGAAAACGCTGTCTTTACTAAAACCTGGGTTGAGGGAATACTAAAAATTACTTGGACCACTTCAGTTAGGTCTTTATTTGGGGAGTTTTTCAAAGAGTGTAATGAATCTAAGGGGGAGCTCAGGATTTTGTGCAAATGGTCTAGCATCATTGTATTTCTAAAGAGTTTTAGTATTTTTAACAAAGCGACAACAAATTATATGGCTATGCATTTGCTACGTCATGAAACATTTAAAAATAAATACATTTTTTCACAATCCGTAGCTTATATTTGCTATTGCACAACGTTTCCAATATCAAAAAATCACAAAACTCTGATCTGCCTTAATATTATTTGGAAATGGCTTTTTATTATCAAAAAAAAGGATTTTATATATTAATTAATTATATTAGGACTTAGTTTCATTCTTCTGTATTTCTTTTAAAATATCATCAAGTTCCACATCGAGATTAACAGTGCCAAACTTACATATCTATAGAAATTTTATATAATTGGGTTCGGTTAGGTTAAACAGGTTGGGCAAAAAGACCTCACATAGACTAGATGTCTCCAAAGAGTTACCAGAATTTGTTTGACATCCAAACGTAAGAACCCAAATCAGGTGTCAGGTACATTGTAGAGTCACCCCTGGTCCACCTTTATGGCGATATCTCGAAAAGGCGTCCAGCTATAGAACTAAGGCACATTCCCTTTTAAAATACTCATTAAAACCTTTCATTTGATACCCATGTCATACAAACACATTCCAGGGTTACCCTAGGTTCTTTTTACAACATGGTGATTTTCCCGTACTTTGTCTCCAAAGCCCTCAGCTGAGTATGCAATTTTCGGTTACACCCGAACTTAGCCTTCCTTACTTGTTATTTATATCGTCGAACGAGCGCAAAATCTCGTGCTCCGTCGAACACCCTTTTACACTAGACAATCTCTGAATTCAAGCCTGCCGCAACATAGACTAAGAGTATGCTTACACAGCCACCGATTTTGATCGCCCGATGGCGAATGAAAGATGCCGCTCCGGCTAAGAAAGTGTTTCTATAGAAACCCGCCTATGGGAGCAGAGGAAGAGGGCGGCCCATACTCCGCTGGAAGGACCAGGTGGAAAATGTTTTAAACTCCAATTGGAGCCAGCTGGCATAGAAGAAGCGACTGGCGCAGCTTCTTTTACTCTTATAACCATTTAAATGGTTAAGCGCCAATTAAGTAAGTGATTAATGGACTGAAAAACTAATAAATTGTGTGCAAAGCCGGCAACCTTTATGGGAAAAGCACACAAAAGTAATCGTATTTTTGCGAAAAAGTAAAATGTCATAAAAAAAAGCAACTGGCCTATAATCGATTGCAATTTTAGCACCAGCCTGGTCAATTTCATAGGTCGATTGCTATTTTTAGGTTTATGGGTGACTATGTAAGCGTATCCTAAGGAAATTATAAAAGAGGGGAAGAGTACAACGGCGTCCGAAAAAATACCCTCAAAATGCTGCGAATCTGGGATTTGGATCTGTAGTATTTATGCCCAGAACACCTTTCTGAATTGGACCCTACCTTTTTAAGAAAATCCGTAAGTATTTCCTTCTCCATTTATTGGGCGACGTAAGTTCGAGCAGTGTTGTTGCTCAGAAATTAGTGCACTGCTCGCATCTATGGTTTTCTGGCAGTATACAATAGAGCATATATTAGCATAGCAAATAAAACTAATTAAGTCTACCCCTTGTACTCTTCTGTATTTATTCATTAAAAATACGGTTATTGCACACATATCAATTTGATAACACAATACAGCTGTGCAAACACATTCATATTTATATAAAGAAACAAGTACAAGGAAATGTTCTTTTGAAAAAGTATAGCAAAATATTTTTTTAAAGCTGCGTTCATTTTATTTCGCTGAAATATGCGTAAAACCTTGAATTTGTTTAATTAATAGAGCAAATCTGTTCGTTTAACTAATTAAAAACTAAGAAAATTTTAAAAGAATCATGACGCAAATCTCTTCGGAGGTTATCGCGCCTTATATTTATTTATTTTTTTTTAAATACCCGAAGACACATCACTACTTTCATCTGAAAAATTCTCTTTGCTTTTAGCTAAGTATAGTTCCACTCCTTTGTTCTATGTAATTCCTTCACCACGGTCATATCAATTAATTTAGCTTAAAACCAAAATGTATTTTTATACTCAGCTGAGCACAGCTCACAGAGTATATTAATTTTGTTCGCATAACGGTTGGTTGTAAAGGTATAAAGGAATCGAGATAGATATAGGCTTCTATATATCAAAATGATCTGGGCGAAAATAGAAATTAATTTAGCCATGTCCGTCCGTCCGTCCGTAAACACGATAACTTTAGTAAATTTTGAGGTATCACAATGAAATTTGGTGTGTAAATTCCTGAGCACTCATCTCAAATTGGACTATAACCACGCCCACTTTTTCGATATCGAAAATTTGGAAAACCCAAAAACGTGCGATAATTCATTACCAAAGATGGATAAAGCGATGAAACATGGTAGGTGGGAATAGAAAATTAGTAAAATTTTGGACAATGTGCATGGCACCGCCCACTTTAAAAAGAAGGTAATGTAAAGTTTAGCAAGCTGTAATTTGGCAGTCCTTGAAGATATTATGATGAAATTGGGCAGGAAGGTTACTCCTATTACTATATGTATTCTAAATAAAAACAAGTAAAGGTGTCTAAGTTTGGGGGTAACCGAACATTATATACTCAGCGTGAGCTTCAATTGCACATTTCATTTCAGATAAATTACTTTTCTACATAACACGTGGCACCGCCCAATTAAAAAAAAAATATCACCCCATTTCCTCTTAAAATAAAACTTGATAAGTGAAATATCATTGATTCAAAACTATTTTTAGCTAAGTTATAGCTTATTATTCTAGTCTACGACCCTTTTAAACTTGTTTTGTATCTAAGTTGCCGTGGTCTTCAACCGATCCCGTCCATTTTTACTAGAAATATTTTCTGCTATAAGGAAAATATGTGTACACAATTTCATTACGATATGTTAATTTTTCTTCGAGTTATGGCTCCCGAAATGTAGAAAATTGCTTAGTCATAAAAGGCCGGTGCCACACCCATTTTCAAAAATTTTAGTGCTTTCCAATTTAATGTTATAACTCACTTTATAAAGTAAAATTCTATTGATACAAAGCTCTTTTTTGCTAAGATATAGCTTATTATTTTCGTCTACGATCATTTTCGAAATCTTTTAAAAAAAACTGGGCGTGGTCCTTAACCGATTACGTTAATTTTTCTTCAAAGCATTCCTTATAGTAAAGGCAACCTCTCTGCCGAATTTTGTTATGATAGGTTTACCGATTTTTGACTTGTGATTAATGATATTTGTAAAATTGATTTTATCACAAGTGGGCGGTGCCATACCTATTTAATTTTTTATTTTTTTTTCAAATTTTTATCAAGAGTCTCAATATCAGTTCACATGTCATATTTCAGCATTCTAGGTGTATTATTTACTAAATAATCAGGTTTTTTGTGTTTTCCAAAATCTTATATATATAAAAAGTGGGCGTGGTTATCATCCGATTTCGCTCATTTTCAACACCAATCTATTCTGGGTCCAGGTAAGCTCGTGTACCAAATTTGGTGCAGACATCTCAATATTTACTCAAGTTATCGTGTTAACGGGCAGACGGACGGACGGACGGACGGACGGACATGGCTCAATCAAATTTTTTGTTCGATACTGATGATTTTAATATATGGAAGTCTATATCTATGTCGATTCTTTTATACCTGTGCAATCAACCGTTATTCAATCAAAGTTACTATACTCTGTGTGAAAAGCACGCTTAGTATAATTAGCAAAATGTGATGACAAACACGCCCACTTAAAAAAAATTTAAAAGTTACATTTTAACAAAAAATTTAATATCTTTACAGTATATAAGTGAATTATGTCACCATTCAACTCCAGTAATGATATGGTGAACAAAATGCAAAAATAAAAGAAAATTTCAAAATGGGCGTGGCTCCGCCCTTTTTCATTTCATTTGTCTATAATGCCATAAGTCGAACAAAAATTTACCAATCCTTGTGAAATTTGGTAGAGGCATAGATTCTATGACGATAACTGTTTTCTGGGAAAATGGGCGAAATCGGTTAAACAACGCCCAGTTTTTATACTCAGTCGACCGTCTGTCCTTCCGCTCGGCCGTTAACACGACAACTTGAGCAAAAATCGATATATCTTTACTAAACTTAGTTCACGCATTTATCTACACTCACTTTATCTTAGTAGTAAAAATGGGCGAAATCCGACTATGACCAAGATGAGAAGAATGCCATAATTCTATACCAAATACGAAAAAGGGATAAAACATGGTGATGGAATTGGTTTATTGACGCAAAATATAACTTTAGAAAAAACTTTGTAAAATGGGTGTGCACCTCCTACCATATTAAGTAGAAGAAAATGAAAAAGTTCTGCAGGGCGAAATAAAAAACCCTTGAAATCTTGGCAGGAATACTGTTCGTGGTATTATATAAGTTAACACGCTCAGCCACTGCCCATTCGACCCATTCCCACGTTCGATCCGCAACGTCAGCACATTTTGTTTCCCACCGATCGTTGCATGCGCTGCAGCGTAAACATATTTGTATTTCATCATGAAGTGCAATACCAATAATTTAATAACGCAACGCTTGTGGGAAATCAAGACCACGGTCATTCTCACCTGCATTGTAACACACTTGCGGAAGGGTTGCGCCGCTTCCGCCGGCGCTGAGGTTTCTTTGGCAAACCGCCAAGAACGTTTGGGCAGTTGCTGTCGGGGATCCGTACGACTAAGTCGATTTGTTAGTTATATACAACCATTTTTGAATAAAGTACATTTGTTAACTTTAAATTTGAGTGCTTACTAATTTCAACTTGTTAGTTTGTTTGGAGCGAGTTGGCTCCTTAATTTTTTAATTGAAAGTATCCGAGATCCTTAAGTGGCGCCCGAGCAGGGACCGCTTGTGAAAGTAAATATCCTTTAAGGATCAAGTAGAAAAAAAGCTGTGAAGTGAGAAAGAAGCTTACTCTGAAATAAGCAAATAAAAAATAATACAAAAAACTTAAAAACCGAAAAGCTATAAGAGGTAAAGGACCTCTTATTAGAAAACAAACAACCAAAAATATATAGAAGCTAGCTCTTCTTAGGAAAAAACAGTGTACACGATATAACACCACTTATGAACCTAGTGGTGCTGTAAGTATAGAACTTAACCAATAATTAAATATACCTTCTTTTTTTCCAACGGTAACAAGGATGGAGGAACTTAACGTTGAACGTAACGAATTTAACAGGTGCCGTTAATGCCCTGCTGGAGAAGATGACATTTTTAGAGAGACGTGTGACGGAGTTGGACCGGACCAATAATACCTTTAGCGGTCCTCCGCATAGCGAGGCAACAGAGGAAGTGGTGGCACAAGCCCCCATGACTGAGGCCGACATTCGCGAAATATGTCGTCTGCCTGATTGCGTAAAAGAGCTTCGAAATTTTTGATGGAAGCCCTATACACTTCGTGTCTTGGGTACACTCCGTAGAAAACATCCTTGCTGACTTCTCAGTCATCAAGGGAAAACCCTTATACCGTACTATATTACAGCACATTCGACAAAAAGTCCGCGGTACGGCGGATAACGCCCTGATTTCCTACAATATTTTTGACAACAATTGGTCAAAAATAAAGGAGTGCCTGGCTCTGCATTACGCAGATAAGCGGGATGTCCGCACTCTTGAACACCAGTTGCCACGGTCATTCTCACCTGCATTGTAACACACTTGCGTAAGGGTTGCGCTGCTTCCGCCGGCGCTGAGGTTTCTTTGGCAAACCGCCAAGAACGTTGGAGCAGTTGCTGTCGGGGATCCGTACGACTAAATCGATTTGTTAGTTATATACAACCATTTTTGAATAAAGTACATTTGTTAACTTTAAATTTGAGTGCTTACTAATTTCAACTTGTTAGTTTGTTTGGAGCGAGTTGGCTCCTTAATTTTTTTAAGTGAAAGGATCCGAGATCCTTAGTTATATATAAATAAATTAGCGGTACCCGACAGATGATGTTCTGGGTCACTCTGGTCCACATCTTTGTCGATATCTCGAAAACGCTTTCACATATACAACTAAGGGCCTCTCCCTTTTAAAACCCTCACTAATGGTGGAATAAGTCTCTTTTAAACGCACTATCAACAATTTGATCAGAAAAGCTTATAAAAATTAAAAATTTGCATGCCTCACTAATACCTTTAATTTGATACCCATATCGAACAAACACATGCTAGAGTCACCCCGGGTCCACCTTTGTGGCGATATTTCGAAAAGGCGTCCACCTATAAAACTAAGGCCCACTCCCTTTTAAGATACTCTTTAATACCTTCCATTTGATACCCATCTCATACAAGCACTTTCCAGCGTTACCCTAGGTTCATTTTCCTACATGGTGATTTTCCCTTATTTTGTCTCCAAAGCCCTCAGCTGAGTACGTAATGTTCGGTTACACCCGAACTTAGCCTTTCTTACTTGTTTAAATTAATATTAATATGTAGTCTGATTTTCTGTATACACATTTAAAAGTAAGAGTTGATTTGAAAGACAAAAGGGCAATTCATGGTACTTTAATTTAGTAGCCACAAGCAAAAAACAAACCTTTCCCTGTCAGCTATTATGTATTTGACAGGGAGGTATGGCAATGGAAGAATAGAAAGATTTTTCATTTGTATGAATTCACAATGGATAAAATTGTCAAAAATCAATGGAAATTTGAGAGACTTGGCATTTGTGCTTTGTACTAAAGTTGTTTGGGCTACAAAACTGCATACACAAAAAAAGAAATGGGAAAATTGAGAAATTGAGCAATTGAGCAATTTTTCAAAGTAATGAAACGTTGATACATTGTTATCAGAATGTTGAAGAATTTCGAAAAAAGCAGATTTTACTAAGCAAAATTTCTTGTTCGGAAAATTATGCGAATTTCGACACCAACCCTGGCGGAGCATGTAATCTCTGGTTAATGTTCCAATTTTATATTTAGAAACTTTGGGATTTTCCGTCATTTATAGGGTAAGCTCCCCAAAGGTATGATTTATTTTCTTTTAAAAATTTTAATCTAATATACGTATGTACATTTTTTAAATTAAGTACCTTATAACTAACTCATGGCCGCTAGCATAGTATAAGATGTTTAACACGCTTACCTGCAAAATAAATAAACTATCTATTATTTTTTCAGTCACGAATTGCTATGATAGAAATATTTAAAGTTTATTCAAGTACAAATTATAAATATTTCGATGATATATACAATAATGATATATACAATAATGGCTAATCTCAAGCGGCGAGAAAGGTCGGACGTGTTATTGTTAGATCCGTGTCAGTTTTTAAATTGATGCGAATTACAAGCCTTATTATTGATTTGACAAACAATACACTGATGAACAATCAATATAAAGTTTAAGTAAAAAAGACAGTGATTTAAATTAATTTATTAATAAATTGATGGCAAGATGCCGCCATCCGAGTGCAAATAGACAATTCAATTTCATGTTCAGGGGGATGTGGTTCTTTTTTCTGCATAAAATGCAGCAATATGAAAAGACAAGAAATTAAATTGTTGAGTGAAAATGCGAATATAAAGTGGTTTTGCAATTAATGTTCGTTATGTAATACAAACACCAAATTCGTTGAAATCAAACATTTGATACAAAATTGTCACCAAAAGAGGCTCGGAAAGGTAGAAATGAAGGACATTATTAAAGACGCATTATTTAATAAGATTCAACGGTTGAAAGTCAGTCCAATGACGGGACCGGACGAGACCTACATATTTATGCCGGCCCTGAACGCCATCTGCAAGGCAGACGAATTTTCACTGAGAAGCTTTTCATGGCATGGAAATTTGTTTTTTTCTAATTAAAAAGATCTTTTTTCTAAATTTTGATGTTATCTTTCTCGGGAGATGAAGCCAAAGACAATTTAAAGTGGATATGTTGCATGCCCGAATTATAGTGTGAAGCAAGCTTCACAAAATTGTAGTAGGACACTTTTACCACTCACCACTAGAGGTCTACGCCGATCACTTTATCGCAAGATTTTAAATCTAAACTAAAAAGGAAAGGTTTTGTTTGTATATATTTAAAAAAATCAGCGTTTTGGCCATTTCGGAAAAATCCGGGGTTTTTGCTTAATATCTCGCACATCTTTCAAAAATGTTCAAGAGTAGCCCCTTGCGGAGGTATTGCCCCTCGTTCACTTACTCCAGAGAAGCTTCGAACCTAACCACGGCCTTTGGAATTGGCACTGCTGCGTCTGCTGGAAAGAGATAGATATAAAGAAATAGATATAAAATGGTCACACTGTTGTCTGTATATCTCGTACAAAGCGTAGTTTCACCTGGGGTTAACTCCTAATCATCCAGAATATACCCGCGGTAGGTATGCCTGTCGTAAGAGGCGACTAAAATACCAGATTGTAGGGGTTGTGTAGTGCAACCCTCCTGAGGGGTTGCCAGCGCAATATATAGCATCTCCAACCCAATTGTCAACCTCACCTATCCGTGGCGAATATTTTTTTATTAACAACCGAGGCTCTGGCGACCCCGAACTCCTCATGGATCTAGGGGGTGGGAGGACGGTATAGCCAAGAAGGTCACATGTGGTCATAACAAATCGTTCCGAGATGGTCGGGTATGGTAGCGGAATGTACCATATCTGCATCCGACAAAGACCACCAACATCGATAACACTACCCAAGGCCTTCGGGGAGTGTGCTTATCGCTACAACAACAACAACAACTTTCGTGGCACAGGGCGCATGCAGTTTTTTCGAGCTACTATTCCCGATGATTAAGAGCTACAATTCCCGATGTGCGACCACCAGTTGCTACCACGCCTCCTGGCCCTAACACCATATGCCAGCACAGAAGCTATAGGACTGTGGCTTCGAATTCATATGTACCTTCGTCGACGTCACTTTTTTAGAAGCTCTAGGTGTAGCTCCGGATGTTTTTGTCGCGCTATGCTGCCGAGCTACACCACAGAAACACCTTGAAACGTTAGGGAGTGACTATTCGGCATATGATGTCGCCCTCGAAATCATAAGCAGTCTAAGTGGATGTCATTGCGTAACTCATGGGTGAAAATCGTATAATCCTGGGCGCATCTATATAATTAAAATTTTGCAAGGACCCCGGATAAAATTTTTAAAATTTAGACCAAAGTTTTCAAACATTTGTGTTCACAACATTGATTTCAAAGTCTTCTTTAAATCAAAACGACATTTTAGAATCAAAGCCGACCAATTTTAAATTGAAACATGTTAACTGCTGTTTTCCGGTCTTGTGATATAAGAGCACATTATGGATGGCCGCGTAGTTTCAGTTTTCACTAGTTCGACTTCCCACTATGTTAGGGCAATAGCACACGCGGTCATTAGTTCCACTGTCTTGGGAAAGCTTTGAGTGTTATTGCGAAGGACAAAGTCTCACCTGGTAAATATATGTGCCTACGTATTCACATTTGTAAAAGGAGCCGTAACATGTAGGTGATATTTAAACTTAGTTGATAAGCTATGATCAATGTGATTCGCTTCAAGCGACTAGTTTTGAACAGGCCCGCCAAGGAAATGTTAGACCGGGAGACTTGGGTGTTGAAGGATGAAGTGTGAAAATCAAAATTAACATTTCAGACGCTATGGTATAGTTTCGCAAATAAACAACAGATGTTTGAATGTAAGCCCAAGTGATTTTTCTAACCCTTCTAATACGTAAGTAAAACCTCAACTTAGGTTTTAGGTAAGAATCAGAATTAAGGATAAAGGATTTTGCATCACTGATTTCGCTTATTCCGTCAGCCAATCGCAACATAAAATTCTTTAAAAAATGGGCACCTTTTTTGGGTAACTTGCTTTTTTTAAAAACTTGAGGACAATTTCAAAATATGTTCGCTTTACGTCATTTTATTTGAATACATTGTTCATTATTAATTTTTTGAAATATGCAAAGTGAGCATATAAATTTATTATATAACTTTCCTTTTAGTGTTTTGTTTTAATAACTTGGTAAATTCGGTGATGCAAAGTGTTAAGCTGACATCGAAAACGCCTGTTTTCTCAAATAACTTTTGAACGGTTAGAAAGTGTTAAATTTCGCAATTGGATTTTTATAACTTGCAGTGATGCGCATCCCTATATACATTAACTCAAATGCCTGTACATACATACATATGTACATAAATAGATATTAATATATCAAGTGCAGTGTCTTTTTATACTCAGTTGAGCAGAGATTTCTTTACTTTCCTTACTTGTTTTTTTTGCATATGCGTAATGTTATGCGCGCATACATATACATATATATGTATGTATTTCAATTTTAGAGGCAAGATACTATTCAGTGTACACGTAGGAATGATTATTGTTGTACCATATCAATTTTTTTATATTTTCTTTCATAGTACTTTCTCTTGTTTAAAATCAAAGTTGATTTTGTGAATTAAGTTCAGGTCAGCTAGGCTAAAACTAAACAAACTTGTATAATGCATTGAATTTGTGAATAATAACTAATAATGGGTAAATAATTTTTTGTTTTACTTTGGGTTGTGACATGGGAGGTTAGTGTAATGTAATATAATGTGGCCTCAATAACATTCATGAGGCCAATGGTAGGGCGGGTACAGAGGCAGTCACCAAACGTTGCAACAATGAGCTGCCGAGCATAAAGGTAAGTTGAGGTATAGGGTGTGTCATGTTGGCGAAGTGTGGCACGCAAGTGCGTTGTTGGTTTTTTTTTTTTTTTGTTGTATATTTTCTTTTTGGTTGAATATTCTCAGTGCACAAAATAAATAATCGTGTTCGACCATTAGTTGGGGAGAGCAGTGCTGTGTGATGATCATGTAGAAGAATCCACGAAGCTGAAGCTCCGGGCGGGCTTAAACGGCAGTGCACACACCGTGGTAATTGCACCTTGCCACAAGCACTGCTGCTCTTTTGTCCTTGAATGTGCCTATCGCACACTCAGTCAATGGATATCATAACAAAAGTTTTAAGGCTTTCCTTTATATAAATGGACAAAAATCAGCGAAAAATGTGTCCATACATAAAGACATATTCTTGCAGAACTTTGATTTTAAATTTTTGACATAGGAGTTGTTAAAATATTTATGAGAAATAAAAATATAAAAGTGGAGCGCAATTAATTGGTCATATATTGATAAGTTAACTCCTTTTCTGTCAACTTTCCAATCAAAGCAATGTGCGCCCACTTTGATATTTTTATTTCTCATAAATATTTTTACAGTTTCCTTGTCAAAATTTTAAAATCAAAGTTCAGCAAGAGTATATCGTTGCTTTTTGTCCATTTATATAAAGGAAGTGCTTAAAATTTTTCATTTTCTTTTTATTTGGTTCCTATATTATTTCATTAGAACTACGAATTTAAATCAGCATCCGGAGAGTACAGCTCTTATGAAACTCTGCAATATCCACTAAGATGAGAGGACGGTACGATTCAAAAGGTTTCATGTGGGCATACTAAATCATTCCCGAATTGGTCGAGACAGTACCTCAATGGTGCTTGTTACCGGAACGTAAGGGATATATATCCAACAAAGGACCATAAGCATAAAAAACCTTACAGGTGTGTACTTATCTCAAGAACAACAACAACACGTGTGAGCAGTTACTTTCAGTTAAATCTTTAATTATTTTGTGACTCAATCACGCCAGAACGGCTAACCATATTTAGATGGAATTTTACACAGTTAAGGAAAATAATGTTAAATTCTCTACTGGAAATATCATTTTGATTAAGTGCGGGTGGTAGCAAAAGTTGGCTAATTCATCCTTCCCCCTTTCCCCCTCCGGAAAAGTATCTTTAAATTGCTATAACTCTTTGAGTATTTATCTCAGACCAATAATACTTGGCACCTCTTCTTTTCCAATTTGCGTCGTGCTCCGAACGGCAACTGCAAGGCAGATGAATTTTCACTGAGAACAAGCTACCACAGCATTGCGGCCGCCGTGTATATTTTTGAGATTGTTTTCGTGAATATTTAGTGCCGTTTTTGGAATATTTTCGGAATCTTAGGACTAGCACGGCTATTTAAGAAACGCCTCAGAATTATTTTAGGAACATTTTTGGGGCTATTTCAAGATTTTCTAGAACTATTTGGGGACTGTGTTCGAGACCTTCTCGGGGCTGCTTTGTTACAGCTTCATGCCTATTTTCACAATAATATAGTCAAGACTGTTTCGGAAATATCTCCATATATTTCAAGATTGTTTTCGAAAGTATTTCAGGATTGTATCGGGAATCATATCGGAAGGCCTGCTAGCGAATATTTTTTAGCTATCCCCGGATCTCTTTATATATATTTCAGGGGAGTATTGGACCCTACCTTTTTAAGAAATTCAGTAAATCTTCCCTTCTGTTTATCACTGTGTGCTTATCTCCGCGACTGCGAATGTTTTGCGATTTATTGGGCCACGTAAGTTCGAGCAGTGTTGTTGCTCAAAATTTACGGCACTGCTCCCTACTTTGGCTTTCTGGTAGTATACAATAAAACATATTAGCAGCTTGGAAACAAATCAAACTAATTAGGTGTACCCTTTGTTCTTTTCTGTATATATTCCTTGAAAATACTTTCATTGCACACATACATATGTATCAATTTGATAACAAATTTCATCTGTGTAAATATACATACATATATATATATATATATAAACAAACAATTACGTGTTCATTTCATTTCGCTAGATCAAATCTGTTTTTTTTTTTAACTCATGGCGGAACTATACAAGGTGGCAGCACGGTGACAGCTGATTTGTACTTTTTTAATATGATTTGATATATCAACTTCCGGGGCAGCACGATTTTGACATTAGTCCATCAATTTACAAAAACAAAGTACATGGAAATTTTATTTATATTTGTAGGTATGTCACCGTGCGTCCACCTTGTTTGGTTCCGCCATGAGTTAACTAATTAACAAAAAAAGTTTTTATTTGTATAGCTATGTATTTTTGTTATGTCAAGTTCCTGAAATTTTGACTGAAAAGTGTTTTCCTATTTATTATTCACATGACGCGATTAGGTATAGGTTAGGTTAGGTTGAACTGGCCCGTCAATAAAGACCTCGCATAGACTGAATGTGTCAATAGTGTTACCAGAATTTGTTTGGCGACCAAACGGAAGAACCCCAATCAGGTGCTGGACATATGTTATAAAATAACTCCGTCTCTTGGCAAATACTAGAACTCAATTAGGACCCATCTTAATTGCTGCCTCGAGACCTGGCAATTCTGCTACCCCTAATAGATGGAGCCTTGACCTTTCTTCCTGCAGCTCACACTTCCTACACTTGCTTTTACTGACGAGGCCTAACTTATGAGCATGTGACCCCAGAAGTCAGTGTCCACCCAGTATGCCCATCGTGGGCCTTAAGTCTTCTCTCTTTAGAGATATGACGCATTTTGTAACTCTAACATAGTAAGCTTTGCACATTATCTTTGAAATTTCACAGCGGTGCGCTTCTCTTCTTTTGATTTCTCTCAAACGGATTGGGACGTCTTTCGTCGACTCAGCGAGTGTTGCACCCTCCTTTGCCAACTCATCGAGCTTTTCGTTTCCTTCTAACCCTTTATGACCGGGAGCCCAGTAAAGATGTATGGTCCAGCCTACGCAAAGTTTTTCCAATGCTTCTTTGCATTCCAGACAAACAAAGAAAAAAGGGGGTTGCTAGATTAAAATTCGAGGCAACTACGGGCAAACGAGCACATTCACAACCCACGCTATAGTTCTGCGAAACTTTTGTAAGCGCTCACCGGATAACGAGGTTGATGGTGCAATCGTGAGAGCGTACTCCAGTCTAAAGCTTGCCGATGCGCATTTTTATTATCCCGCCCGGTAAGTCTAGTACTAGGAGCAGACTTGTTCCCTAAGATATACAGGGGCACTATTCCAGCAGCACGATTTTTCTGCTACCGGCTCAAGGTACCATCTTTGTGTTTGTCCTATCAGGGGCCTGTTAGTTGTTATAAAGTTGTTAAGCGTTTATACTCAATTTTTGAATTTACATATATGTATTGTTGAACTTTATACATCCATTTTTTAAATGAATTTATAATATAATAAGTGCAACTGAAATTGTGAATACACGTATATAACTTTCTTTATTTATGAAATTGTTCCTACAGGAGAAGACTACCGAACTTTTAACTCTGAATCTTGGTGGCTGCCTGCTGTTTTTCTAGGGGATTGCTTATCGCAAGCGTGCCGGCATGTTTATGCCCACGGTCCAAAACATAAATATTTTAAGTAGCCCTAGTATGCGAGATGTTAACATTGTGTTAACATCAACCATTTGACTACTTTTGTGAAATAGTTAACTACAAGAATGGAACGATCTTACCGTTTTCAAGGGTTAACGGTTGCTCTTCCACTTCTTTTGCGATCATCGAAAGGACAAGCAGCACACTCCAGCCACCACGATCCACGTAAGTTGAACTAAAATATGTTCATATTAATATACCTACACATACTAATAATTGTTAATAAATATTATAACGTAATGGTTATACCATATTTTGAACACCATTTTTACAAAGACAATCTCTGAATTCAAGTCTGTCGCGACATAGACTAAGGATACGCTTACACAGCCACCGATTTTGGTCACCCGATGCCGTTCGTAATCGTCCGATAAAAATAAAAAAATATATTTTGATGAGCGTATGAACATTTCAACCGATCTTCGAATTGTTGTCGGCCGTTGTCGTTTTTCATTGCCGATAAATTCGGGCGTATTCTATTTTATCGTCCTATTCTGTTTGTCAAATTGCGTGCATTTACTGTGAAAAATTAATTAATTGTTCAATGGACTGAATTGAAAAGTAAAGTCCTCTCTCGACTCTGGGAGGGTTCGAGAGAAATGTTCTTCTACGCGTTGGTTATGGCAAATACCGAAGAAGATTTAATGATGAGCTGTACGAGCTTTACGCTAACGTCAACTTAGTCTCGCGAATTAAAAAGCAGCGGCTGCGCTGGCTGGGCCATGTGTTTCTATCAGAGCCCGCCTATGGGAGCAGAGGAGGGAAGCGGCTTCCACTCCGCTGGAAGGACCAGGTGGAAAACGATGTAAACTTCCTTGGAGTGTCCAATTTGCGCCCGTTGGCAGAGAGAAGAAGCGACTGGCGCGCCCTGTTGGACGGCCATAGCCGCTTAAACTATTAAGCGCCAATTGAGTAAGTAATTAGTGGATTGAAAAACTAATTAACACATAACCCAAAAGCAATTTCTTGACATTGTAAAATTATTTCTTCCCTCCCTTCGGATTATTGCTTCCGAGGTAAAACCGCATTTGTGGCAACTCTCGCGAAATTTTTGGACATGTATTAGCATCGACCCCCGTGGTAAATTATTACTGCCATTGAATATTTATTTCTATATTTAATGCTTAAATGAATATGGATAGGATGACAGGTTTTACTCAAAAGATACTAAAATATTAAAACACACACAAGAATCTGTCAATGCGTAATAACCTTAATTAAATATTTTACTGCCAACCATCGCACATTTAAAAATTACATAATTTTCGTCACAAACATATTAATATACATTCTAAGGATAATACATTAGTTCCTGACGTATATTTTTATACTCAGTTGAGCAGAGCTCACAGAGTATATTAAGTTTGATTGGATAACGGTTGGTTGTACATATATAAAGGAATCGAGATAGATATAGACTTCCATATATCAAAATAATCAGGATCGAAAAAAAATTTGATTGAGCCATGTCCGTCCGTCCGTCCGTCCGTCCGTCCGTCCGTCCGTTAACACGATAACTTGAGTAAATTTTGAGGTATCTTGATGAAATTTGGTATGTAGGTTCCTGAGCACTCATCTCAGATCGCTATTTAAAATGAACGATATCGGACTATAACCACGCCCACTTTTTCAATATCGAAAATTTCGAAAAACAGAAAAAGTGCGATAACTCATTACAAAAGACAGATAAAGCGACGAAACTTGGTAGATGGGTTGAGCTTATGACGCAGAATAGAAAATTAGTAAGATTTTGGACAATGGGCGTGGCACCGCCCACTTTTACAAGAAGGTAATTTAAAAGTTTTGCAAGCTGTAATTTGGCAGTCGTTGAAGATATCATGATGAAATTTGGCAGGAACGTTACTACTATTACTCTATATGTGCTAAATAAAAATTAGCAAAATTGGATGAAGAACACGCCCACTTTTTAAAAAAAAATTTTTTAAAATTCAAATTTTAACAAGAAATTTAATATCTTTAATGTATATAAGTAAATTAAGTCAAAATTCAACTCCAGTAATGATATGATGCAACAAAATACAAAAATAAAAGAAAATTTCAAAATGGGCGTGGCTCCGCCCATTTTCATTTAGTTTGTCTAGAATACTTTTATTGCCATAAGTCGAACAAAAATTTACCAATCCTTCTCAAATTTGGTAGGAGCATAGATTCCATGACGGTAACTGTTCTCTGTGAAAATGGGCGAAATCGGTGGAAGCCACGCCCAGTTTTTATACACAGTCCACCGTCCGTCCTTCCGCTCGGCCATTAACACAATAACTTGAGCAAAATCCGATATATCTTTACTAAACTTAGCCCACGTACTTACCTGAGCTCACTTTTTCTTGGTATAAAAAATGGGCGAAATCTGACCATAACCACGCCCACTTTATCGATATCGAAAATTACGAAAAATGAAAAAAATGCCATAATTCTATACCAAACACGAAAAAAGGGATGAAACATGGTAACTGGATTGGTTTATTGACGCAAAATATAACTTTGGAAAAACCTTTGTAAAATGGGTGTGACACCTACCATATTAAGTAGAAGAAAATGAAAAAGTTCTACAGGGCGAAATCAACAGCCCTTGGAATCTTGGCAGGAATACTGTTAGTGGTATTGCATATATAAATAAATTAGCAGTACCCGACAGAAGATTTTCTGGATCACCTGGTCCACATTTTGGTCGATATCGCGAGAACGCCTTCACATATACATCTAAGGGCCACTCGCTTTTAAAACCCTTATTAATTCCTTTAATTTGATATCCATATCGTACAAAAACATACCAGAGTCACCCCTGTCCCACCCTAATGGCGATATCTCGAAAAGGCGTCCACCTATAGACCTAATGCCCCCTCCCTCTTAAAATGCTCAGTAACACCTTTCGTTTGATACCCATATCGTACAAACATTCTAGAGTCACCCCTGGCCCACCCTAATGGCGATATCTCGAAAAGGCGTCCACCTATAGACCTAGTGTCCACTCCCTCTTAAAATGCTCAGTAACACCTTTCGTTTGATACCAATTTCGTACAAACATTCTAGAGTCACCCCTGGCCCACCCTAATGGCGATATCTCGAAAAGGCGTCCACCTATAGACCTAATGCCCACTCCCTCTTAAAATGCTCAGTAACAGCTTTCGTTTGATACCCATATCGTACAAACATTCTAGAGTCACACCTGGCCCACCCTAATGGCGATATTTCGAAAAGGCGTCCACCTATAGAACTAAGGATTACTCCCTTTTAAAATACTCATTACCACCTTTCATTTGATACCCATATCGTACAAACACATTCTAGAGTCACCCTGGCCCACCCTAATGGCGATATCTCGAAAAGGCGTCCACCTATAGACCTAATGTCCACTCCCTCTTAAAATGCTCAGTAACACGTTTCGTTTGATACCCATATCGTACAAACATTCTAGAGTCACCCCTGGCCCACCCTAATGGCGATATCTCGAAAAGGCGTCCACCTATAGACCTAATGTCCACTCCCTCTTAAAATGCTCAGTAACACCTTTCGTTTGATACCCATATCGTACAAACATTCTAGAGTCACCCCTGTCCCACCCTAATGGCGATATCTCGAAAAGGCGTCCACCTATAGACCTAATGCCCACTCCCTCTTAAAATGCTCAGTAACACCTTTCGTTTGATACCCATATCGTACAAACATTCTAGAGTCACACCTGGCCCACCCTAATGGCGATATCTCGAAAAGGCGTCCACCTATAGAACTAAGGATTACTCCCTTTTAAAATACTCATTACCACCTTTCATTTGATACCCATATCGTACAAACACATTCTAGAGTCACCCTGGCCCACCCTAATGGCGATATCTCGAAAAGGCGTCCACCTATAGACCTAATGCCCACTCCCTCTTAAAATGCTCAGTAACACCTTTCGTTTGATACCCATACCGTACAAACATTCTAGAGTCACCCTTGGTCCATCTTTATGGCGATATCTCGAAAAGGCGTCCACCTATAGAACTAAGGATTACTCCCTTTTAAAATACTCATTACCACCTTTCATTTGATACCCATATCGTACAAACACATTCTAGAGTCACCCCTGGCCCACCCTAATGGCGATATCTCGAAAAGGCGTCCACCTATAGACCTAATGCCCACTCCCTCTTAAAATGCTCAGTAACACCTTTCGTTTGATACCCATATCGTACAAACATTCTAGAGTCACCCCTGGCCCACCCTAATGGCGATATCTCGAAAGGGCGTCCACCTATAGACCTAATGCCCACTCCCTCTTAAAATGCTCAGTAACACCTTTCGTTTGATACCCATACCGTACAAACATTCTAGAGTCACCCTTGGTCCATCTTTATGGCGATATCTCGAAAAGGCGTCCACCTATAGAACTAAGGATTACTCCCTTTTAAAATACTCATTACCACCTTTCATTTGATACCCATATCGTACAAACACATTCTAGAGTCACCCTGGCCCACCCTAATGGCGATATCTCGAAAAGGCGTCCACCTATAGACCTAATGCCCACTCCCTCTTAAAATGCTCAGTAACACCTTTCGTTTGATGCACATATCGTACAGACACCCCTGGTCCACCTTTATGGCGATATCTCGAAACGGCGTCCACCTATGGAACTAAGGATCACTCCTTTTCAAAATACTCATTAACAGCTTTCATTTGATACCCATATCGTACAAACACATTATAGAATCACCCCTGGTCCACCTTAATGGGGACATCTCGAAAAGGCGTCCACCGATAGACCTAAGGCCCACTCCCTCTTAAAATGCTCAGTAACACCTTTCATTTGATACCCATATCGTACAAACAAATTCTAGAGTCAGCCCTGGTCTACCTTTATGGCGATATCCCTAAATGGCGTTCATCCATAGAACTATGGCCTACTCTCTCTTAAAATACTCTTTAATACCTTTCATTTGATACACATGTTATACAACCACATTCCAGGGTTACCCCAGATTGATTTTCCTTATTTTGTCTCCATAGCTCTCAACTGAGTATGTTATGTTCGGTTACACCCGAACTTAGCCTTCCTTACTTGTCTTGTAGAGGAAGCCCTATTTTCACTTCCATTTAAGTTTTACGCGTTCAAATAGCAAACTGTTGAATTTCTCGATACTTTTGACAGCAGGCCGCCAATCTAAAATCTATTTTAAAGAGCTTAAATCGCGCTCACGTCGTTTAAATTTAAAATACTTTTTTAAAGATAAAATAATGTTTAAGTTGACTATAACAGACTTAAAATGATGCCTAGCTTAGAAGGATGTTAAAACCATATTTAACTAGTATATGGAGAAGTGAACAGTTGCATCCCCTCTCCCACTGAACCCGATTACCTAAGTCGTCATTACTTTGGTTCATCCAGGCATCCAATATCCCAACTTTCGCATTTATAATATACGTACGCACGGTTCATGGTTTATATAGATGTTAGTCTAAAAGATTGTGTCTTCTGGTTACTTACAGGACAATTTCGGCATCATTCCGGGGTCATTTCCGGACTACCGAGATTATATCAAGACTGTTCGTAATGGCGACCACCGTGGTGTGATGGTAGCGTGCCCCGCCTACCACACCGTATGCCCTGGGCATCAAACCCCGGGCAATGCAACATTAAAATTTTAGAAATAAGATTTTTCAATTAGAAGAAGATTTTTCTAAGCGGAGTCGCCCCTCGGCAGTGTTTGGCAAGCGCTCCGGGTGTATTTCTGCCATGAAAAAGCTCTCAGTGAAAACTCATCTGCCTTGCAGATGCCGTTCGGAGTCGGCATAAAACATGTAGGTCCCGTCCGGCCAATTTGTATTGAAAAGCAAGAGGAGCACGACGCAAATTGGAAGAGAAGCTCGGCCTTAGATCTCTTCGGAGTTTGTCGCGCCTTACATTTATTTTTTCTTTTTTTTTTGTTCGTAATATTTTTCAGGATATAATCGTAACTATTTGGGCCAGTTGGAAACGGTGTTCGAAATCTTTTGGGGACTACTTTAAGAATACCTCAGGATTATTTCGGGATTGTGCTCGGAATCTTTTCAGGACTGTTTATAGACTAGATACTCTGAGACTATTAAGGGACTGATTCGGTATTATTTGAGGAAATTTTGTGGGATTATTTCAAGATTTTTAAGGACTATTTAGGGACCGTTTCAAAAATGTGTTCGAGATTTTTCGGGGCTGTTTCGGAACCGTGTCTGGATTGTCTTCGTAATAATATCGTCGAGATTTTTGAGAATATCTCCATATAGTTTCAATATGGTTTTCAAAAGTAATTCATACTAATTCCAGAATCGTATCGAAGGAATGGTACCGAAGAGTTTTTAGCTATCGCCGATCTGTTCGTTGTTTTCTTACCTATTTCAGGATTATTTCAAAAAAAGGTATTTCAGGAGAGCATTGTGCGCTACCTTTTAAATAAATCCAGTGAATCTTTCCTTCTGTTTATCACTGTGTGCCTATCTCCGCGACTGCGAATGTTTTGTGATTTAGTGGGCCACGTAAGTTCGAGCAGTGTTGTTGCTCAAAATTTTGTGCACTGCTCCCAACTATGGGTTTCTGGCAGTACACAATAGAACATATTAGCAGTTGGAAACAAATCAAACTAATTAAATGTACCCTTTGTTATTTTCCATATTTATTCATCATATTTATATCATTGTACACAATTCAGCTGTGCAAACACATACATATATAAACAAACAAGTACATGGAAATTTACTAACGATTTTTAAGAATTAATGAGCTTAACACCGGAAAATATTATTGTTATTCAATTATTATTTGGGTTTTAATGCTAAAAACTAAAAAGAAGGAAAAATTTACTGGCATATTGCGATGGTGCGATTTCGAAAACCGCCACGTCAATTTTCTATTGAAAAAGTATAGCAAAATATTTTTTCAAAGCCGAGTTCATTTTATTTCGCTGAAATATGCGTAAAAACCTTGAATTTATTAAATTAATAGAGAAAATCTGCTTGTTTAACTAATTAAAAACTAAGGAAAAATTAAAAGAATCATGACACAAATTGAAGAGAAGCTAGGCCTAAAATCTCTTCGGAGGTTATCGGGCCTTACATTTATTTATTTTTTTTTTTTAAATACCCGAAAAAGCAACACTACTTTCATCTAAAAAAATCTCTTTTGTTTTAGCTAAGGGTAACTTCACTCCTTTGTTCCATGAACAGTAATTCCTTCACCGCTGGCATATCAATTAATTTAACTTAAAATCAAAATGTATTTTTTTAATTCGAAAAAACTGTATTGTACTATTCACGTAAGCGTGCCTATCAGGTTATCAACTCATTTAGTTACAATTTTTTTTACTCTATTGCAAATAAAATACATTAGACAGAAATAATTTTTAAACAGATAACTTGATAGCCAGGCCAGCATGAATAGCCCATATATTTTATTTTCTTCTCCTTGCGGACGGGGCCGCAGGCAAAGGCTATTAGGTAATATTTTGAAGTTTTTTTTCGGGAAGTGGACCAGGGGCCAAACTATTCAAATAAAAATGGGTGCGATTACTTATGTAGACCCTTGTACTTCTGTGGCATTAAAAATATTTTATATGATTGCATGCAAATAATTAACTACAATAAAATAATAAAAGGAGTGGAAAAAATAGTCAACAAAGTCTATAAAGCTCAGTTTAAATTTGAAAAATGTAATAAATATTTATTATTTACACTAAGTGTAACAAAATTAACTAATCAATCTTCCGGTAATGACTGACTTGGAACTTCAGTTATCAGTTGCTTATGATAAAAAGATAAAAATGTCAAGCAAATCGATCCATTAATAGAATTTGTTCGAATAGATCGATTGCTGGTCCACATCTCGGAAAGAAACTTTTCAAAAACGTTTCGCGTTGCTGTGAAGCTTTTCTGAAAATTTAAATACATATTGTAACGAATATTAGCAGCACTGAGCGATGCTATCGTCTCTAAACCGATGCTAAGCAGTGACGTGAATTCACATCCATAGATCAATCATTATGTATCTACATAAACGAAACAATAATTGCGTCAACACATATGTACCATGTACGTATACGAGCAGCGGGGATCAATGCACAAACACATGCATATATCTGAGATACTCCTGAAAGTATGCAATGAGAAAAACTATAAAATCATGCAATTGTAGTTACAGCTGAGAAGTTTGAGAGCTGCTGGACTAGTAGATTCTGGAAGCGCCTAGAAGATGCGAACGTTGAAATCCGAGAGTATAAAAGGCGGCAATTGTAGAGGCGCTGGAATTCAGTTTGATTTGAGATTTCGATTAAGACGCTATCTCGCGAGCAAGAGCAGTATTATTTTGAATAGTAGAGTTTCATTTGAGCTACCAATCAGTTTGGTTATTAAGCAAGCTACTCGTTGCACAGTTTGAGCGTTATTGTGAAGTACTTTAATAAAGGCCATTTTGCATTATTAGATATTGGAGTTATTTATTCAACAGTTCAGTGATTCGAACTTAGCAGAAGGGCAAATAAGAGGATTTGCAGCAAATTCGTTACAATTGGTGTCAGAAGAGGAATTGTTGAATAAATTCCAGAGGACAACAAGGACATGGCAAAGTTAAGTGAATTGAAGATCCCGCAACTGAAGAAGGAGTTGGAGACCCGTGGATTGAATACAACCGGCATTAAAGTCGAACTTCAGACACGACTACGAGAGGCAATGGAATTGGAAGGAATTGATGTGGAAGAGTATGTCTTTCATCTTGATGGCGAGGAGACAACAAAAATTTAAGAGAAAAACGAAACATCGCAGACAATTACCAACACAGACTTGAACATAATATTGGCTGCAATAACTGCTAAAACATCGACAGTAGCATCCAAGATGGAACGCAAGAGGCACGTATAACAGAAATGTCATCACATATATCCACAAATATGGCATCCCAACTGGAATCGCAAGAGACACGCATAACATCCAAGATGGAAACTCAGCTGGAATCGCAGGAGAACCGTATAACAGCGAATATTGAAGCACAGGAGCCACGTATTTCAGAAATGTCAACGCAAATGTCATCTCAACTGGAAGAGCAGAACACATATATGAAAGAGCAAGAGGCGCGTATATCATCAAAACTCGAAGCGCGTATGGACGAGAAAATAACGCAGTTTGAAGAAAAATTCGAGGCAGAGGTGGATGCGTTGAGACGCAACTTAATCGGCCGGTTGGTTCAGCGAGTAATACGAAGGTAAAAACTCCATCTTTTGACGGTTCTGTTCCTTTCCAGGTCTTTAAGCTACAATTTGAGAAGACCGCAACAGTGAACAACTGGAATGCTGAAGATAAAGTTGCTGAACTCTTCGTAGCATTGAAAGGACCAGCTGCCGAAATCTTACAGACTATTCCAGAGTACGAACGGAACAGCTATGAAGCATTGATGGCCGCTGTCGAGAGACGTTATGGAAGCGAGCATAGAAAACAGATATTCCAAATTGAGAATGAGACTTTGCAGGATTTTGCCTCGGATGTTGAAAGGTTGGCACATTTGGCAAATGCGGACGCACCCGTGGAGTACACCGAGAGGGTAAAAATCCAGAGTTTTATAAGTGGCATACGGGACGCAGAAACGAAGCCAGCGACATATGCAAACCCAAAACCTACATTCGCAGAAACGGTATCCCATGCACTGACTCAAGAAACAGCATTGCTTCTGTGTAAGCCAGTTTACAAAGCACACCGTGTGGAGGTAGAAAGGCCAAAGTGGGTAGACGCAATATTGGAGGCACTGAAAGGATCGCAAAAGCGGAATGAAAAAGTTATCAAATGTTTCAAATGCGGGAAGTCCGGTCACATTGCCCGTCATTGCGATCTTGATCCTAGTAGTTCCAACAATGTGGTTGGCCGTAAACGCAAAGCTGGAGGAGATGAGCAAGAGCGAGTAAGAGGTAGAGATCGAGAGCTAGATCCAGCTATTGAATGCCCTGTGATATCTGTGTTGCAAATTGGTAGAAAATCGAGCAGTCTTACCGTCAGAGGGAATGTGGATGGCAAAGAACATGTACTGACTGTAGATACGGACGCATCTCATTCCTTGATTCGATCTGATTTGGTCTACAGGAGAGTAAAGTCATTACCTGGAGCAAGGTTGCGTACGGTCACAGGCGAGTATAACCAAGTCCATGGAGAAGTGATATGTGAAGTCCTAATTGGGAAGGTCATGGTTTTACACAAATTCGTTGTGGCGGAGATCGTTGGTGAAGTCATATTCGGAGTGGACTTCTTGGTTGACCATGACATCAGGATCGAAATGCGGAGAAAAATTATGCGCTATAAGAACCAGGACATATCACTTAACTTTAGTTTGGAAAAAGGGTTCAGCAGTAATCGGGTACTGGTGGAGAAGACTCGACGAAGGCCACGAAATTCAAAGGTAAAAGTTGATGGAACAAATGGGCCAAACAAATCAAAACCGAAGATACCTGTGAGAGAAACACTGGCTTGAAAAGCCCTAACGGACGCACTAAAACGAAGGAAAGGATTTCGCAGAAACGATGCAAGGGTGGTTTCAAGCCAAGGCACACTACTGTTGTGAAGCGTCGGAACGATACTGATTATGCAAAGCAAATCCGTCCAGCGCAAGCTCTACGAAGTAGTTCATTGGCCAAACAACAGAGTTTGAAGGAACGGCCCAGGGTAATGAGTAGTAGATGAAACACTGGCATGACAAGAACTTTAATTCGGAAGGTTTCTTGGCGGGAGATTTGGTACTGTTAAACAACCCTCACCGGCGGAAAGGTGTTCCAGCCAAATTTCGGTGCAGTTGGGAAGGTCCGTACAAGGTTGTGAAGAAGATCAGTGTTACCATCTACCGCATACAAAGCATTGAGAAACTACGGAGTAGAAGAGTGGTACATTTGGAGATGCAAGCGACGTTTAGATCGGGAGATTTGTCTGATCGGGACGATCAGACTTAGGTGGAGGGCAGTGTAACGAATGTTAGCAGCACTGAGCGATGCTATCGTCTCTAAGCCGATGCTAAGCAGTGACATGAATTCACATCCATAGATCAATCATTATGTATCTACATAAACGAAACAATAATTGCGTCTACACATATGTACCATGTACGTATACGAGCAGCAGAGAGTCTATGCACAAACACATGCATATATCTGAGATACTCCTGAAAGTATGCAATGAGAAAAACTATAAAATCATGCAATTGTAGTTACAGCTGAGAAGTTTGAGAGCTGCTGGACTAGTAGATTCTGGAAGCGCCTAGAAGATGCGAATGTTGAAATCGGAGAGTATAAAAGGCGGCAATTGTAGAGGCGCTGGAATTCAGTTTGATTTGAGATTTCGATTAAGACGATATCTAGCGAGCAAGAGCAGTATTATTTTGAATAGTAGAGTTTCATTTGAGCTACCAATCAGTTTGGTTATTAAGCAAGCTACTCGTTGCACAGTTTGAGCGTTATTGTGAAGTACTTTAATAAAGGCCATTTTGCATTATTACATATTGGAGTTATTTATTCAACAGTTCAGTGATTCGAACTTAGCAGAAGGGCAAATAAGAGGATTTGCAGCAAATTCGTTACAATATGTACTAAAGATATACGCCGCCTATAAACGCCTCCGCCGATTTTGGTCGTTTTTTTTACGCCGCCGCCGAATTTCAAAAATTTCGTCGCGGCGGCGGTGGCGGCGCCCGGCGCGTTACTATATTTCCTACTCGTTTAAGACTGTCGAAAATTGGTCGGATATGGTCGAGAATGGTATCAACGGATGCGCATCACTGCCAGTTATAAGAAACTAATTACGAAATTTAACTCGTTCTAACTGTTCAAAAGTTATTTAAAAAAACAGGCGCTTTCGATGTCAATTTAACAGGGACTTTGCATCACACAATTCACCAAGTTATTAAAACAAAACACCAAAAGAAAAATTATATAATGAATACATATGCTCACGTTGCATACCTTTTTCAAAAAATTAATAATGAACAATGAATTCAAATAAAATGACGTAAGCCGAACATGTTTTAAATTGTTCTCAAGTTGTTAAAAAAGCAAGTTACCCAAAAAAGGTGCCTTACCTCATACTTAAGTTGAGGATATACCTATGTATGTATGAGAAGGGTTTGAAAAATCACTTGGGCTTACATTCAAACATCTGTTGTTTATTTGCGAAACTATACAACAGCGTCTCAAATGTTAATTTTGATTTTCACACTTCATCCTTCAACACCCAAGCCGCCCGGTTTGACATTTCCTAAAGTTGCGGCCCTATCCAAACTAGTCCCTTGGAGCGAATTAAATCGGTTATAGCTTATGAAGCAAGTTTAAATATCACCTACACGTTACGGCTCCTTTTACAAATGTGAATACGTAGGCACATATATTTACCAGGTGAGGCTTTGTCCTTTGCAAGAACACTCAAACTGGTGAAGCAAAAGCTTTCCCAAGACCGTGAAACGAATGACCGTGTGGGCTACTACCCTAACGTAATGAACAGTCGAACTAGTCTAAAAAGTAAACCTACGCGGTCATCCAGAATGCGCTCTTATATCGTAAGGCCGGAAAACAGCCGTTAACATCTTTCAACTTAAAATCGGTCGACTTTCATTCTTAAATATCGTTTTCGTTCATCTACATTTAAAAAATTGTATCCAGGGTCCTTGTAAAATTTTAATTATGTAGATGCGCCGAGGATTATATGATTTTCACCCATGAGTTACGCAATGACATCCACTTAGACTGCTTATGATTTCGAGGGCGACATCATATGCCGAATAGTCACTCCCTAACGTTTCAAGGTGTTTCTGTGGTGTAGCCAGGCAGCATAGCATGACAAAAACATCCGTTATAAAGTCTTCGGAGCTGCACCTAGAGCTTGTAAGAAAGTGACGTCGACGAAGGTATGAGTTCGAATTCGAAGTCCTATAGCTTCTGTGGTGGCATATTGTGTGAGGGTCAGGAGGCGTGGTAGCGACTGGTGGTCGGCATTGCTACTGTTCGCACGTCGGGAATTGTAGCTCTTAAAAACAGTCGAAAAAACTGGAGTCGCCCTGTGCCACGAGAGCTATGAGTATTAATAGACCATTAATAGCAATCGTAAGTCGTATTTGTGCGTGACCGCCAAGGAGCCACAAATGATTTAAAGAAATTGTGTTCTCGACGATTATTAGGAGTTAACCCCAAATGAAACTACGCTTTGCACGAGATATATAGACAAAAGTTTGACCATTTTATGTATATCTATTTCTTTTCAGCAGACGCAGCAGTACCAATTCCAAATACCGGGGTTAGGTTCGAAGCCTCTCTGGAGTAAGTGAAATAGGGACAATCCCTCCGCAAAGGGCTACTCCTGAAAATTTTTGAACGATCTGCGAGATTTTGAGGCAAAAACCCAGGATCTTTCCGAAACGACCAAAACATTGATATTTTTTTAAATAGAAGAATCAAGAAAAGTAAGAACACCGGCGTACGCCGGCGGGCCGCCCACGTTACCGCCGCCGGTTTATAATAGAGCCTACGCCGCCGCCGCCGATAAACTGATCGGTGTAAACCTCTAATATATACACACATCAGTATGCGTCCCATTCTAAGCAAGTTTGCTCGCACAAACCATAGCCAACATACACTCTCAATATTTTTTTCATAACGCGCCTTAAGAAATATAATTTTAACAAGTAACGAAGGCTAAGTTCGGGTGTAACCGAACATTACATACTCAGTTGAGAGCTGTGGAGACAAAGTAAGAGAAATCACCATGTTGTAAAAGGAACCTAGGGTAACCCTGGAATGTGTTTGTATGACATGTCTATCAAATGAAAGGCACTAAAGAGTATTTTATGAGGGAGTGTGCCATAGATCTATAGATGGACGCCATTTAGGGATATCGCCATAAAGGTGGACCAGGCCTGACTCGAGAATTTGTTTGTACGATATGGGTATCAAATGAAAGGTGTTAAGGAGTATTTTAAAAGGGCGTGGGCCTTAGTTCTATAGGTGGACGCCTTTTCGAGATATCGACATAAAGGTAGACCAGGGGTGACTCTAGAATTTGTTTGTACGATATGGGTATCAAATGAAAGGTGTTAATGAGTATTTTAAAAGGGAGTGGGCCTTAGTTCTATAGGTGGATGCCCTTTCGAGATATCGCCATAAAGGTGGGCCAGGGGTGACTCTAGAATTTTTGTGTACGATATGGGTATCAAATGAAAGGTGTTAATGAGTATTTTAAAAGGACGTGGGCCTTAGTTCTATAGGTGGACGCCTTTTCGAGATATCGCCATAAAGGTGGACCAGGGGTGACTCTAGAATTTGTTTGTACGATATGGGTATCAAATTAAAGGTGCTAATGAGTATTTTAAAAGGGTGTGGGCCTTAGTTCTATAGGTGGACGCCTTTTCGAGATATCGCCATAAAGGTGGACCAGGGGTGACTCTAGAATGCGTTTGTACGATATGGGTATCAAATGAAAGGTGTTAATGAGTATTTTAAAAGGGCGTGGGCCTTAGTTCTATAGGTGGACGCCTTTTCGAGATATCGCCATAAAGGTGGACCAGGGGTGACTCTAGAATTTGTTTGTACGATATGGGTATCAAATGAAAGGTGCTAATGAGTATTTTAAAAGGGTGTGGGCCTTAGTTCTATAGGTGGATGCCCTTTCGAGATATCGCCATAAAGGTGGGCCAGGGGTGACTCTAGAATTTTTGTGTACGATATGGGTATCAAATGAAAGGTGTTAATGAGTATTTTAAAAGGGAGTGGGTCTTAGTTCTATAGGTGGACGCCTTTTCGAGATATCTCCATAAAGGTAGACCAGGGGTGACTCTAGAATGCGTTTGTACGATATGGGTATCAAATGAAAGGTGCTAATGAGTATTTTAAAAGGGTGTGGGCCTTAGTTCTATAGGTGGATGCCCTTTCGAGATATCGCCATAAAGGTGGGCCAGGGGTGACTCTAGAATTTTTGTGTACGATATGGGTATCAAATGAAAGGTGTTAATGAGTATTTTAAAAGGGAGTGGGTCTTAGTTCTATAGGTGTACGCCTTTTCGAGATATTGGCTTAAAGGTGGACCAGGGGTGACTCTAGAATTTGTTTGTATGATATGGGTATCAAATGAAAGGTGCTAATGAGTATTTTAAAAGGGTGTGGGCCTTAGTTCTATAGGTGGACGCCTTTTCGAGATATCGCCATGGGTGACTCTAGAATTTGTTTGTACGATATGGGTATCAAATTAAGGTGTTAAGGAGTATTTTAAAAGGGCGTGGGCCTTAGTTCTATAGGTGGACGCCTTTTCGAGATATCGCCATAAAGGTGGACCAGGGGTGACTCTAGAATTTGTTTGTACGATATGGGTATCAAATGAAAGGTGTTAATGAGTATTTTAAAAGGGAGTGGGCCTTAGTTCTATAGGTGGAGGCCCTTTCGATATATCGCCATAAAGGTGGGCCAGGGGTCACTCTAGAATTTTTGTGTACGATATGGGTATCAAATGAAAGGTGTTAATGAGTATTTTAAAAGGGTGTGGGCCTTAGTTCTATAGGTGGACGCCTTTTCGAGATATCGCCATAAAGGTGGACCATGGGTGACTCTAGAATTTTTGTGTACGATATGGGTATCAAATGAAAGGTGTTAAGGAGTATTTTAAAAGGGCCTGGGCTTTAGTTCTATAGGTGGACGCCTTTTCGAGATATCGCCAAAAAGGTGGGCCAGGGGTGACTCTAGAATTTTTGTGTACGATATGGGTATCAAATGAAAGGTGTTAATGAGTATTTTAAAAGGACGTGGGACTTAGTTCTATAGGTGGACGCCTTTTCGAGATATCGCCATAAAGGCGGACCAGGGGTGACTCTAGAATTTGTTTGTACGATATGGGTATCAAATGAAAGGTGTTAATGAGTATTTTAAAAGGGCGTGGGCCTTAGTTCTATAGGTGGACGCCTTTTCGAGATATCGCCATAAAGGTGGACCAGGGGTGACTCTAGAATTTGTTTGTACGATATGGGTATCAAATGAAAGGTGCTAATGAGTATTTTAAAAGGGTGTGGGCCTTAGTTCTATAGGTGGATGCCCTTTCGAGGTATCGCCATAATGGTAGGCCAGGGGTGACTCTAGAATATTCGTGTACGATATGGGTATCAAATGAAAGGTGCTAATGAGTATTTTAAAAGGGAGTGGGTCTTAGTTCTATAGGTGGACGCCTTTTCGAGATATCGCCATAAAGGTGGACCAGGGGTGACTCTAGAATTTGTTTGTACGATATGGGTATCAAATGAAAGATGTTAATGAGTATTTTAAAAGGGAGTGGGCCTTAGTTCAATAGGTGGAGGCCCTTTCGATATATCGCCATAAAGGTGGGCCAGGGGTCACTCTAGAATTTTTGTGTACGATTTGGGTATCAAATAAAAGGTGTTAATGAGTATTTTAAAAGGGAGTGGGCCTTAGTTCTATAGGTGGATGCCTTTTCGAGATATCGCCATAAAGGTGGGCCAGAGGTGACTCTAAAATTTTTGTGTACGAAATGGGTATCAAATGAAAGGTGCTAATGAGTATTTTAAAAAGGAGTGGGCCTTAGTTCTATGTGTGGGCGCCTTTTCGAGATATCGCCATAAACGTGGACCAGGGATGACTCTAGAATGTGTTTGTAGGATATGGGTATCAAATTAAAGGTATTAATGAGGGTTTTAAAAGGGAGTGGCCCTTAGTTTTATATGTGAAGGCGTTTTCGAGATATCTACCAAAATGTAGACCAGGGTGATCCAGAACATCATCTGTCGGGTACTGCTAATTTATTTATATACGTAATACCACGAACAGTATTCCTTCCAAGATTCCAAGGGCTTTTGATTTCGCCCTGCAAAACTTTTTCATTTTCTTCTACTTAATATGGTAGGTGTCACACCCATTTTACCAAGTTTTTTTCTAAAGTTATATTTTGCGTCAATAGACCAATTACCATGTGTCATTCCTTTTCTCGTATTTGGTATATAATTATGACATTTTTTTCATTTTTCGTAATTTTCGATATCGAAAAAGTGGGCGTGGTCATAGTCGGATTTCGGCCATTTTTTACACCAATACAAAGTAAGTTCAGATAAGTACGTGAACTGAGTTTAGTAAAGATATATCGATTTTTGCTCAAGTTATCGTGTTAACGGCCGAGCGGAAGGACAGACGGTCGACTGTGTATAAAAACTGGGCGTGGCTTCAACCGATTTCGCCCTTTTTCACAGAAAACAGTTATCATCCTAGGAGGTAAGCCTCTACCAAATTTCACAAGGATTGGTTAGTTTTTGTTCGACTTATGGCATTAAAAGCATCCTAGACAAATTAAATGAAAAAGGGCGGAGCCACGCCCATTTTGAAATTTTCTTTTATTTTTGTATTTTGTTGCACCATATCATTACTGGAGTTGAATGTTGGCATAACTTACTTATATGCTGTAAAGATATTAACTTTTCTTTTAAAATTTGAATTAAAAAAATTTTTTTTTAAAAAGTGGGCGTGGTCGTTCTCCGATTTTACTAATTTTTATTAAGCAGACATAAAGTAATAAGGGTAACGTTCCTGCAAAATTTCATCATGATATCTTCAACGACTGCCAAATTACAGCGTGCAAAACTTCTAAATTACCTTCATTTAAAAGTGGGCGGTGCCACGCCCATTGTCCAAAATTTTACGACTTTTCTATTCTGCGTCATAATCTCAACTCAGCTACCAAGTTTCATCGCTTAATGAGTATTTGGTAATGAATTATCGCACTTTTTCGATTTTTCGAAATTTTCGATATCGAAAAAGTGGGCGTGGTTATTGTCCGATATCGTTCATTTTAAATAGCGATCTGAGATGAGCGCCCAGGAATCTACATACCAAATTTCATCAAGATACCTCAAAATTTACTCAGGTTATCGTGTTAACGGACAGACGGACGGACGGACGGACGGACGGACATGGCTCAATCAAATTTTTTTTCGATCCTGATTATTTTGATATATGGAAGTCTATATCTATCTCGATTCCTTTATATATGTACAACCAACCGTTATCCAATCAAACTAAATATACTCTGTGAGCTCTGCTCAACTGAGTATAAAAACGTCAAGGATGTTTGTGCGCGGCAGCTTCTAAAAATGTTTTATTGCAAAAAAAATGTGTTATATATTTCATCTTCGTCGCCAATTACATTTTAAAATTGAAAGGCAGGTGCTTGTGTCAATGGTGCGTTTTCTGTGTGTGTTAAATTTAGTTTAGAAAAGGTTGGAGATATTCTGCTCTTTGTTCGGATACTAGAAAAAAATTCGTACAGGAAAAGTTAAAGAGATACTGCTTAAAGAGATTAAGCTTAAATCATAGTAGAGTCACTTTGGATTAACCTCTTTAATTCTCTTTGATTTGCAGTCATCAGTTGATAGTAATGATAAAAATATCTGGTGGTAAACCTCCATCGATATTTAATTGTAGATCAGAGAGAGTAGATTTTATGGTAGAAAACGCTGTCTCCGAGTTCGGGGTAAAACTTGGTATCAAATGAAAGAGGGAGTTCTCCCGATCACAAATATATATATTATAAAGTGCGCAAACTTATAATTTAAAAGTTATTTGTACTTAAAATTTGCAAATTTAGCAAATTTCTATAGCACTTTAAATTACAATTTACATATCTTTCAAAACCTTAATCCACATCTAATATATAAAATTCTTCTGTCACGGTTTTAGAGGCTGAACTCCTCCGAAACGGCTAAACCGATTCTCATGAAATTTTGTGAGCATATTGGGTAGGTCTGAGAATCGGCCAACGTCTACCTTTTTTTTCGCTACGTGTCTAGGGTCTTGAGATCAAAACGTGGACCCGGGTACCCCTAGAATGTGTTTATACAATATTGATATCAAATGAAAGCTGTTGATGAGTGCTATAGTACAGGATAATTTTCATACCCCTGAGTGACTAGGGTCTCGAGATATAGGCCAAAACGTGGACCCGGATACCCCTAGAATGTGTTTATACAATATGGATATCAAATGAAAGCTGTTGATGAGTGCTTTAGTACAGCGTAGTCTTCATACCTATTGGTGACTAGAGTCTCGAGATATAGGCCAAAACTCGGACCCGGGTACCCCTAGAATGTGTTTATACAATATGGATATCAAATGAAAGCTGTTGATGAGTGCTATAGTACAGGATAATTTTCATACCACTGTGAGGCTAGGGTCTCGAGATATAGCCCAAAATGTGGACCGGGTACCCCTAGAACGTGTTTATACAATATGGATATCAAATGAAAGCTGTTGGTGAGTCCTATAGTACAGGATAATTTTCATACAACTGGGGGGCTAGGGTCTCGAGACATAGCCCAAAACGTGGACTCGGATACACCTAGAATGTGTTTTTACATTATGGGTACCAAATTGAAGCTGTTGATGTATGCTTTAGTACAGAGTAAGTTTTACACAGCTGGGTGACTACGGTCTCGAGACATAGCCCAAAACGTGGACCCGGATACACTTATAAAAGTGTTTTTACATTATGGGTATCAAATTGAAGCTGTTGATGTATGCTTTAGTACAGAGTAAATTTTACACAGCTGGGTGACTACGGTCTCGAGATATAGGCCAAAACATGGACCCGGATACACCTAGAATATGTGTGCATTATGGATATCAAATGAAAGCTGTTGCTGAGAGCTCTAAAGTTCATTGTGAAATTCGATTTATTCGCATCAACCTGGCAAAACTATTTACATACGTCCTGTTCGATTTGCCTGAAATTTCGTATATAAATTTTCCTATATTAGTATTTACGATGATTTTTTCCGGGAAGTAGAGCAGAGACGGACTGGGACTGATACTGAAACTGGGACTCGGAATGGGACTGGAAGAAAATACATACCACCCTCTGGGACTGGCAATAAGAGATGAAGAAGAAGGAGAACAACTTGAGAGAAGAGAAAAGAGATAAGGAGACTGAGAAAGAGATAGAATGAGACGAAGATGGAGGTGAAGCGAAAAATACGGAGGGAGGAGTGAACAAAAAGATTAGGAAAAAGTGTAGAGGGGTATGGCAGAGTTAGACGGAAAACGCTTATTAAAATGTATGCAGATTGGCCAAATGTAGGGCAGAACAACGACTGCCGGGTCTGCTAGTACATATCTATATAAATTGGCAACGATAAACTTAAATTGCATTTTTGTACATTTCATTTTTGCATTGTTTTTACTTATTATAAATGTTTTTATTAAATCAATAGCGCTTTTGTAGCAACATGCACATTTATATATATATATATATTTTATTGATGACATTACAAAGCTGTGCTGCCACATAAACAAAAAAAAAAAAAAACAAATAAAAATATTACCTTACCACCTTCCAGTTAATAAAGAAAAAGGAAAATATATATTTTTACTACTCATTTTGAGAAGTTGAAACACCTTTCTGCATAGGCGGCAGAAGGCCGAAGGTGTTCTACGCAGAATTACTGTGCATGGCGCAGCCGGTGTTGGATCGGCTAACATAACAATAAACAAGAGTTATAAGGTAATATCAGCTCGTTCACGAATGCAAAAAAGAGCCTTTTCAAATTTTTGGTAAATAAAGACTAGAAAATTAAAGATATATATACATCAGATGAAAGGTATTTTTACAAGTTATTTTTCGATTCTGCACTTGTTCCGTTTTTTAGATGTGGCAGCACAGATTTGTAATGTCATAAAATATATATACGTATACACATATAAAAGTTGTATAGAAATTTGCAAACTTTAACAACAAATAACTTTTAAATTATAAGTTTGCGCCTTTAAAATATATATATTTGTGGTCGGGAGAACTCCCTCTTTCATTTGATACCAAGTTAAACCCTTAACTCGGGGGGTGCTAAACTAAATCGCTGCCACTAAAACCTGGGTTGGAGGAATACTAAAAATAACTTGGACCACTTCAGTTAGGTCTTTAGGGAGTTTTTGGAAGAGTGTAATGAATCTAAAGGGGAGTTCAGGATTTTGTGCAAATGGTCTAGCATCATTGTATTTGTAAACTGTTTTAGTATTTTTACACAAAGCGCCAAAAAATTATATGGCTATGAATTTGTTTACTTACTTACTTAATTGCCGCTTAACCTTCTAAACGGTTATGGCCGTCCAACAAGGCGCGCCAGTCGCTCCTTCGCTCCGCCAAGCGGCGCCATTTGGTCACACCAAGGGAGTTTAAATCGTTTTCCACCTGGTCCTTCCAACGGAGTGGGGGCCGCCCTCTACCTCTGCTTCCATAGGCGGGTTCCGATAGAAACACTTTCATGGCCGGAGCATCATCTTTCATTCCCATAACATGGCCTCGCTTAATTCGCTGGACTATGTTGATGTCTGCGTATAGCTCGTACACCTCATCATTAAATCTTCTTCGGTACTCGCCATCGCCAACGCGTAGAGGTCCATAAATCTTTCGAAGAACTTTTCTCTCGAACACTCCCAAAGCCGCTTCATCTGCTGTTGTCATGGTCCATGCTTCTGCCCCATATAGCAGGACGGGTGCGATAAGTGACTTGTAAAGTATGATTTTCGTTCGCCGAGAGAGGACTTTACTTTTCAATTGCCTACCTAGTCCAAAGAAGTTTTAATTGGCAAGATTGATTCTTCGCTGGATTTCAGTGCTGATGTTGTTGAATTTGCTACGTCATGGCAAATACGCAACATCAAAAACCGTAGGTTATTTGTTGAACATTGAATAGCAATTCACACATTCACAATCCGTAGCTTATACATGCTATTGCACAACGTTTCCAATATCAAATACACAAAACTCTGATCTGGATTAATATTATTCGGAAATGGCTTTTATTACCTTTATATTAAGTCCCTTTCATGTTTGTCCCCTCATTTCCATACGAATTTTTCACCCACGGAAAAGTCTTTTTCGGTAACTTCCCGTTGAGCTAGACACTTGATACTTTGAACATAGTTCATATCTGGGAGACATTACAACGCAAGTGGAAAACAAGTAAGGAAGGTTAAGTTCGGGTGTAACCGAACATTACATACTCAGTTGAGAGCTATGGTGACAACATAAGGGAAAATAACCATGTAGGAAAATGAACCGAGGGAAACCCTGGAATGTGTTTGTATGACATGTGTATCAAATGAAAGGCATTAAAGAGTATTTTATGAAGGAGTGGGCCATAGTTCTATAGGTGGACGCCATTTAGGGATATCGCCATAAAGGTGGATCAGGGTTGACTCTAGAATGCGTTTGTACGATATGGGTATCAAACGAATGGTGTTAATGAGTATTTTAAAAGGGAGTGGGCCTTAGTTCTATAGGTGGATGCCGTTTCAAAATATCGCCATAAAGGTGGACCAGGGTTGACTCTAGAATGTGTTTGTTTGTACGATATGGGCATCAAACGAATGGTGTTAATGAGTATTTTAAAAGGGAGTGGGCCTTAGTTCTATAGGTGGATGCCGTTTCAAAATATCGCCATAAAGGTGGACCAGGGTTGACTCTAGAATGTGTTTGTACGATATGGGTATCAAACGAATGGTGTTAATGAGTATTTTAAAAGGGAATAATCCTTAGTTCCATAGGGGACGCCGTTTCGAGATATCGCCATAAAGGTGGACCAGGGGTGACCCTAGAATTTGTTTGTCCAATATGGGCATCAAACGAAAGGTGTTAATGAGTATTTTAAAAGGGAGTAATCCTTAGTCCCAAAGGTGGACGCCGTTTCGAGATATCGCCATAAAGGTGGACCAGGGGTGACCCTAGAATTTGTTTGTCCAATATGGGCATCAAACGAAAGGTGTTAATGAGTATTTTAAAAGGGAGTAATCCTTAGTCCCAAAGGTGGACGCCGTTTCGAGATATCGCCATAAAGGTGGACCCGGGGTGACCCTAGAATTTGTTTGTACAATATGGGCATCAAACGAAAGGTGTTAATGAGTATTTTAAAAGGGAGTGGGCCTTAGTTCTATAGGTGGTCGCATTTTCGAAATATCGCCATAAAGGTGGACCAGGGGTGACTCTAGAAATTGTTTGTACAATATGGGTATCAAAATAAAGGTGTTAATGAGTATTTTAAAAGGGAGTAATCCTTAGTTCCATAGGTGGACGCCGTTTCGAGATATCGCTATAAAGGTGGGCCAGGGGTGACTCTAGAATTCGTTTGTGCAATATGGGTATCAAACGAATGGAGTTAATGAGTATTTTAAAAGGGAGTGGGCCTTAGTTCTATAGGTGGACGCCTTTTCGAGGTATCGCAATAAAGGTGGACCAGGGGTGTCTCTAGACTTTGTTAGTACGATATGGGTATCAAATGAAAGGTGTTAATGAGTATTTTAAAAGGGAGTGGGCCTTAGTTCTATAGGTGGACGCCGTTTCGAAATATCGCCATAAAGGTGGACCAGGGGTGACTCTAGAATATGTTTTTACGATATGGGTATCAAATTAAAGGTATTAATGAGGGTTTTAAAAGGGAGTGGTGGTTGTTGTATAGGTGGTCGAATTTTCGAAATATCGCCATAAAGGTGGACCAGGGGTGACTCTAGAAATTGTTTGTACAATATGGGTATCAAAATAAAGGTGTTAATGAGTATTTTAAAAGGGAGTAATCCTTAGTTCCATAGGTGGACGCCGTTTCGAGATATCGCTATAAAGGTGGGCAAGGGGTGACTCTAGAATTCGTTTGTGCAATATGGGTATCAAACGAATGGAGTTAATGAGTATTTTAAAAGGGAGTTGGCCTTAGTTCTATAGGTGGACGCCTTTTCGAGGTATCGCAATAAAGGTGGACCAGGGGTGTCTCTAGACTTTGTTAGTACGATATGGGTATCAAATGAAAGGTGTTAATGAGTATTTTAAAAGGGAGTGGGCCTTAGTTCTATAGGTGGACGCCGTTTCGAAATATCGCCATAAAGGTGGACCAGGGGTGACTCTAGAATATGTTTGACCGATATGGGTATCAAATGAAAGGTGTTAATGAGTATTTTAAAAGGGAGTGGGCCTTAGTTCTATAGGTGGACGCCGTTTCGAAATATCGCCATAAAGGTGGACCAGGGGTGACTCTAGAATATGTTTGTACGATATGGGTATCAAATTAAAGTTATTAATGAGGGTTTTAAAAGGGAGTGGTGGTTGTTGTATAGGTGGTCGCATTTTCGAAATATCGCCATAAAGGTGGACCAGGGGTGACTCTAGAATTTGTTTGTACAATATGGGTATCAAAAGAAGGGTGTTAATGAGTATTTTAAAAGGGAGTAATCCTTAGTTCCATAGGTGGACGCCGTTTCGAGATATCGCCATAAAGGTGGGCCAGGGGTAACTCTAGAATTCGTTTGTGCAATATGGGTATGTTGCAGGTGTTAATGAGTATTTTTAAAGGGAAGTGGGCCTTCGTTCTATAGGTGTTCGCCTTTTCGAGATATCGCCATAAAGGTGGACCAGGGGTGACTTTAGAATATGTTTGTACGATATGGGTATCAAATGAAAGGTGTTAATGAGTATTTTAAAAGGGAGTGGGCCTTAGTTCTATAGGTGGACGCCGTTTCGAAATATCGCCATAAAGGTGGACCAGGGGTGACTCTAGAATATGTTTGTACGATATGGGTATCAAATTAAAGTTATTAATGAGGGTTTTAAAAGGGAGTGGTGGTTGTTGTATAGGTGGTCGCATTTTCGAAATATCGCCATAAAGGTGGACCAGGGGTGAATCTAGAATTTGTTTGTACAATATGGGTATCAAAAGAAGGGTGTTAATGAGTATTTTAAAAGGGAGTAATCCTTAGTTCCATAGGTGGACGCCGTTTCGAGATATCGCCATAAAGGTGGGCCAGGGGTAACTCTAGAATTCGTTTGTGCAATATGGGTATCAAACGAAAGGAGTTAATAAGTATTTTAAAAGGGAGTGGGCCTTAGTTCTATAGGTGGACGCCCTTTCGAGATATAGCCATAAAGGTGGACCAGGGGTGACTCTAGAATGAGTTTGTACGATATGGGTATCAAATTAAACGTATTAATGAGAGTTTTAAAAGGAAGTGGTGGTAGTTGTATATGTGAAGGCGTTTTCCAAATATCGACCAAAATGCGGACCAGGGTGACTCAGAACATCATCTGTTGGATTCCGCTAATTTATTTATATATGTAATACCTGCCAAGATTTTAAGGGTTTTTTATTTCGCCCTGCAGAACTTTTTCATTTCATTCTACTTAATGTGGTAGGTGTCACAACCATTTTATAAAGTTTTTTCTAAAGTTATATTTCGCGTCAATAAAACAATACAATTACCTTACCATGTTTCATCCCTTTTTTCGTATTTGGTATAGAATTATGGCATTTTTTTCATTTTTCGTAATTTTCGATATCGAAAAAGTGGGCGTGGTCATAGTCGGATTTCGTTCATTTTTTATACCAAGATAAAGTGAGTTCAAATAAGCACGTGAACTAAGTTCATTAAAGATATGTCGATTTTTGCTCAAGTTATCGTGTTAACGGCCATGCGGTAGGACAGACGGACGACTGTGTATAAAAACTGGGCATGGCATCAACCGATTTCGCCCATTTTCACAGAAAAGAGTTAACGTCATAAAATCTATGCCACCACCAAATTTCAAAAGGTTAATTTTTGTTCGAATTATGGCGTTAAAAGTATCCTAGACAAATTCAATGAAAAAGGGCGGAGCCACGTCCATTTTGAAAATGTCTTTTATTTTTGTATTTTGTTGCACTATATCATTACTGGAGTTGAATGTTGACATAATTATTTATATACTGTAAAGATATTAAATTTTTTGTTAAAATTTTAATTTAAAAAAAGTGGGCGTGGTCCTTCTCCGATTTTGCTAATTTTTATTAAGCGTACATATAGTAATAGGAGTAACGTTTCTGCCAAATTTTATCATGATATCTTCAACGACTGCCAAATTACAGCTTGCAAAAGTTTTAAATTACCTTCTTTTAAAAGTGGGTGGTGCCACGCCCATTGTCCAAAATTTTACTAGTTTTCTATTCTGCGTCATAAGTTCAACTCATCTACCAAATTTCGTCGCGTTATCTCTCTTTTGTAATGAATTATCGCAATTTTTCGGTTTTTCGAAATTTTCGATATCGAAAAAGTGAGCGTGGTTATAGTCCGATTTCGTTCATTTTAAATAGCGATCTGAGATGAGTGCTCAGAAACCTACATACCAAATTTCATCAAGATACCTCAAAATTTACTCAAGTTATCGTGTTAACGGGCGGACGGACGGACGGACGGACATGGCTCAATCAAATTTTTTTTCGATCCTGATTATTTTGATATATGGAAGTCTATATCTATCTCGATTCCTTTATATAGGTACAACCAACCGTTATCCAATCAAACTTAATATACTCTGTGAGCTCAGCTCAACTGAGTATAAAAATCCGCTAGTTGGCGCACGGATTGAGATATACAGAAAATTTATTTTAAAATGGAAATTTTGCGATCAACTTTTAACCAACTTCTCGGTGATCCAAAAATTTGAAACTTAGCACATAGTTTGCGAGTCAATGGCACTACAATTCGTGGAAAACTAAACGCCGCCAGGTGGCAGACGAATCGAGATAAACGAAAATCCCTGAAAACTCAGGGAATCTTGCAATCGATTTTTGAGTAGCTTCCCGGTGAGCTGGAGATATCAAATTTGATCCGTAATTCAGAACCCGGTGACAAAGCAATATTTTATCAAAAAAATCCGCTAGGTGGCGCATGGATCGAGATATTAGGAAAATTAATTTTAATTTGGGAATCTTTCAATCCATTTTTAACTAACTTCCCGGTTATCTAGAGACTTATAGCTTATCACATAGTTCGAGACCCGGTGACAATACAATTTATAGAAAACAAAGTTCCGCTACTTGCCGTGCTAGTCAAGATAACTGCAAATCCTTTAAAAACGGGGGGAATCTTGCGATCGATTTTCGAGTATCTTCCCGATGAGCTAGAGACATGAAACTTGGGCTGTAAATCAGAACCCGGTGACAATGCAATAGTTTAGTAAAACAATCCCGCTGGTGGCGCATGGATCGAGATATTGAGAAAACTAATTTTAAATTGGGAATCTTGCAATAGATGTTTAACAAAATTCCTGGATATCTAGAGACTTGAAACCAGAAATATAGTTTAAAACTCGGTGAAAGTGCAATGTTTGATCAAAAAATTTGAGCCACGTAACGCACAAGTCGAACTATTTAGAAGATAAGGCCATACCTTCATGGCTAGCCTCCTGCGTGTTAATGCGTTGTAGAATTCCACCTCGTTGAAGGCCCAACTCAATGCACGCCCTTGCATACTTCTAAGCGTACGCGACTTTCCCCACGATTCTTTTAGACTTTCAGGCGTATGCGAAATTACCACGATTTTCAGCTGTGCAAATTAAGTAGCCGACAAACGAGGTGGAAATATCTTGTTATGATGCGAGGTGAATTGCGTTGTTTTCGCCAGTGTTGTCAGCAAAAATTCCACTAATTGTCTTAAATCTTGCCATTTTGTACAAATAAATAAAGATAAGAGTTTTCACTTAGGAATTACTTAAATTACTAATCAAAGTTGCAATTGCCTTTTTGTAGGCAGTACTAAAAAAATTACAATAAAAAGATGATAAAAAAATTTTAAGGACTACCTTTATATAAATGGACCAAACAAAAAATAGAAGGCAATTTTTCCTTTAATACAGGCATAGTCTTGTTGAATTTTGTCTAAAAAACTCTAACAATAGCTCTTGTAAAAGAATTTTTGGATTTAAAATTAGGTAGAACGCGTGTTTAAATTTTAAATAATTAATTAGTTAATCCCAAGTATATGGTTTGCCTTTAATTGAAAGATTGCGCTCCATCTTTATAGATTTAAATCGCAAAACTCTTTTTCAAGAGCTATTGTTAAAGTTTTTTAGTCAAAATTCAACAAGAATATGTCTGTATTAAAGGAAAAATTGCCTTCTGTTTCTTGGCCCATTTATATAAAGGTAGTGCTTGAAATTTTTTATCATCTTTTTATTATTATCAATAAATATGATTTTATATATTAATGAATTATTTTTGGACTTAGTTTCATTCTTCTGTATTTCTTTTAAAATCTCATCAAATTCCACATCGAGATTAACAGTGTCAAACTTAAATATCTATTTTATATAATTGGGTTCGGTTAGGTTAAACAGGCTGAGCAAAACGATCTCAAATAGACTAAATGTGTCCAAAGAGTTACCAGAATTTGTTTGACGACCCAACGGAAGAAGCCCAATCAGGTGTCAGTACTTATGTTATAAAATAAGTTCGTCCTCTTGGCAAATACTAGAAGTTTTTTAGGACCCACCTTAATTGCTGCCTCGAGATCTGGAAAATCTGACGCCCCTAATAGCTCGAGCCTTGACCTGGCGTGCGCAGGACAGCTTACAATTCCTACACTCTCTGTTACTGCCGAGGCCTAACTTATAAGCATGTGACGCCTGTAGGCAGTGTCCAGTCAGTATGCCCTTTCCTGCTTAATGGATCATATACAACTCATGTCTCCCTTTGATTTCTCTCAAACGGATTTGGACGTCTATCGCCGACTCAGCGAGTGTTGCACCCTCCTTTGCCAACTCATCTGCTTTTCGTTTCCTTCTATCCCTTTATGACCGAGAGCCCAGTAAAGATGTATGGTCCGGCCTGAGCGAAGTTTTTCCAATGTTTATGTGCATTCCAGATAAAGGAACAAAAGAGTTGCTTGAATACAATTCGAGGCAACTACAGCCAAACGACCACAGACACAACCTAAGCTATAGTTCTGCGGAACTTTTGTAAGCGCTCATTGGCTAACGAGATTGACAAAGCAACCGTGAGAGCGTACTGCAGTCTAAAGCTTGCCGACGCGCATTTTTATAATCCTGCCCCGGTACGTCTAGTACTAGGAGCAGACGTGTTGCTTCAGATATACAGGGATACTATTCCAGCAGGCACGATTGGTTGACTACTGGCCCAAGATACCACCTTTGGGTTTGTCCTTTCAGGGGAGTGTTGATTATTACACTTATATATATTACAATTGTTAAGCCTTTATTCTCAAATTTTGAATTTGCATATATGAATTGCTGAACTTTTATTGTTTATTGTATACCTTGTTGAATATATACGTGCATATTTTATACGCTAACCAAATGAATTTATAATGCAATAAGTGCAAATGAAATTTTTAATACACGTACATATATAACTTTCTAGGGGATTGCTTATCGCAAGGGGGCCGGCATATTTATGACCACGGTCCAAAACATAAATATTTTAAGTAACCGTAGTATGCGAGATGTTAACATCAACTGTTTGACTACTTTTGTCAAACAGTTAACTACAAGAATGGAACGGTTTTTTATGTTTAGCCTATGACTACCTTTAGAAGGTTTCTAGTGGGTGATTCAAATTTAGTTGTGATCGGCCGATCCGTTTAGGGTGCAACCCGATTTATACCTACCTACAAACATTCATAACTTTAACTTTATATATATACTAGCAGATCCGTCAGATGTTGTTCTGCCCTAAATTTGGTCTACCTGCATACATTTTAATAAGCTTTTTCTCTCTAACTCTGTCCTCCCCACTTCACTTCTTCTTAATCATTTTATTCACTCCTCCCTCCGCCTTTTTCGCTTCATCTAACTCTATATTCGTCTCACTCTATCTCTTTCTCAGTCTGCTTATCCCTCCCCCTTTTCTCTTCTCTCAAGTTTTTCCAATTCTTCTTCATCCCTTATTGCCAGTCCCCCAGGGTGGTATGTATTTTGTTCCAGTGCCATTCCGAGTTCCAGTCCCACTCCGAGTCTTATTCCCAATCCTAGTCCTAATCGCATTCCCAGCCCATCTTTGGTCTACTTCCCCGAAAAAGGATCGTAAATACTAATATAGGCAAATTTATATACCAAATTTCAGACAAATCGAATAGGACGTATTTAATAGGTATGTGGGTATTATCAATTCATGCTTTTTTTCGGCTTCGCATGCATATTTATCAGTTTTGCCAGGTTGATGCGACTAAATCGAATATCACAATGAAAATTACTTTAAAGCTCTGAGCAACAGCTTTCATTTGATATCCATATTACACACACATGCTAGGGGTATCCGGGTCCACGTTTTGGCCTATATCTCGAGACCCTAGTCACCCAGCGGTATAAATTACTCTGTACTAAAACACATCAAAAGCTTCAATTTGATACCCATAATGTAAAAACACGTCCTAGTGTTACCATGGTCCACGTTTTGGCCTATATATCGAAACCCTAGTCACCCAGCGGTATAAATTACTCTGTACTAAAGCACACATCAACAGCTTCAATTTGATACCCATAATGTAAAAACACATCCTAGTGTTACCCTGGTCCACGTTTTGGCCTATATCTCAAGACCCTAGTCACAAACAGATATGAAAATTACCCTGTATTAAAGCACTCATCACCAGCTTTCATTTGTTATCCTTCTTCTATAAACACTTTCTAGGGGTATCAGGGTCCACGTTTTGGCCTCAATCTCGAGACCCTAGTCACCAATAGGTATGAATACTACCCTATACTAAAGCACTCATCAACAGCTTTCATTTGTTATCCATATTCTATAAACACATTATAGGGGTACCCGGGTCTACATTTTGGCCTATATCTCGAGACCCTAGTCACCCACGGGTACGAAAAATACCCCATATCAAAGTACCCATAAGCAGCTTCCATTTGATGCCCACATTTTACAAACATATCCCAGGATTACACAGGTCCACGTTGTGATCTCAAGACCCTATCCAGAACGGGATAAAAAGTATCCTATGTCTGTCTCCTGGTTCTATGCTACTCCTCCACCAAGTTATCAGCCAAATCTGTTCATCCGTTCTTGAGTTATAAATACATAAATACATCACATTAGAAACTTCAAAAATAATAGTATTTCTGCACTATTTAGTGGATGTTATTATACAATCTACAAACTTCAATCACTCTATCTATTAAAAAAAACGCATGGAAATCCGTTGCGCAGTTTTAAAGGTTTGAGCATTCAAAGGGGCTTGGGACAGAGAAAGCGACTTTGTTTTATAATATGTAGTGATAGTGATACATGCAAAAATACCAAAAAATAAAATTTTTTGAAGAATTTTAAGGAAATATTTAATATTTTTAACGAAGGACTATTTTTCAATAGATTTATGCATTCTTAACCATTTATGTTGCATTAACAATTAACCATTTATGTTACATAAATATGAATGTACATACCTATGCCATGCTGATACGATATGAAAATACATACATATGTACATTCATACATGCCTATAAACCTACGCCCGAAGTTAAATAACGCAGCGAATTCTATATATGTACGTATGTATGTGTCGCATCATGCCTCACTCAAAAGCAATTAGCGCGGACAGTTCACAGCGAACAAACATACATACGCATTTTTTTATAAAAATGTTACTTTTGTTTAAACAATTTGGCTGATTTAAGAAAGGAATCAAGTATTTTTTTTTTTTTTTTTTTTGATGCAGATCGAAGGTAAATATTTCAAAGTTTTACTGAAAGTAGAATTTTTTAAATCCATCCATCCGTTTATGAGTTATAGCTGTGTAAACAAAAATTTTATAATTTTTTACTACACTTTGGCAATTTGCCACGCCCCTATGATATATATCTTCAATTTATATTAACTGTACTATATCACGTAGCTAAGCTTTCAAATGCAAAAAACCGTTCTAAAATCGGAGTATTCTGTATGAAGTTATGTGCATACATGGCATTTAGCGACTTTATTTTATAAGATTTATAGATATATTAGAATATGTGGATAGACTGAAGTTAACAAAAAATTTTAACAGCGGAAGATTACTAAACATCCAAAAGTAAAAACAGCCAAACAATTCTGTAGTCACGCTTTAGCTGTTATAATAACCTAAGCTTGTACGGCAGCCATAGTTCTGAAAAATACCATTTTTAGGGAAGGTGCCACGCCCCCTTTTTCCACAATTCCACATTTTGCTAGAGGTGTTAGGACTTAACCTCATATAGTTCCTTACCAATTTTCATCATCCTACAATTACTACATCCAGAAATGTGCAGTATGATAAATTACATTTATATGGGAGGTGCCGCGCCCCTCCTCCCCCCTCCCACATTTTCTTGGGGGCGTTAGGGATTGACCTCATATAACTCCTTACTGAATTTCAATGTTCTAGCATGAATACCTTCAGAGTTATGTAGTGCCAAATATTCATTTTGCATCGGAGGTGTCACGCCCCTTTTATATATCGATATTATTTTTAGCCTATGGCCATCCTTGGAAGGTTTCTAGTGGGTTGCTTGTGATCGGTCGATCCGTCTAGGATGCAACTCGACCTATACCTACATACATACATGCATATATATATAATTTGAATTTTATTTATATAGACTAGAAGGCCCGGCAGACGTTGTCCTGCCCTAAATTTGGCCTATCTGCATACATTTTAATAAGCTTTTTCCGTCTGACTCTGCCTTCCCCCCTCTTCACTTTTTCCTAATCCTTTTATTCACTCCCCCTCAGTCTTTTTCGCTTCATCTATCTCCATCTTCGTCTCATCCAATCTCTTTCTCAATCTTCTTCTCTCTTTTCTCTTCTCTCAATTCCTTCTCATTCCTCTGCATCCCTTATTGCCTGTCCCATAGGGTGGTATGTATTTTATTCCAATCCCAGTCCCAGTCCCACTCCGAGTCAGTTTAATATATAGATTTTAATTTTTCACACTTCACTATAATATTAAAACGAAATGCAGATATTCGTTGCTTTTGAAATTCGGCTTAAAAATTGCACATAGAACAACTAAAGACTCTCCTGAATTAAAAAAAATGTATTAGTACCTCAAATCGCGGTCGCCCTCAGAAACCCCGGGCCCCCCTCTCGCCGGCCCTGGTGATGTGCTATATATATATATATATATACTAGCCTTTACCCGCGGCCCCGTCCGCAGGGAGAAATTTAAATATATTGGCTATTCGCGTTAGCCTGCTTATTATCTGTTTAAAATTTTGTTTTCTGTCTAATGCATTTTATTTTTGTAATTGAGTAAAAAAAGAACTAAAGGAGCTGACAACCTGATAGGATCCCAAATGATCCCGAAATTATCCAGAAAAAGCTACGAAATGACCCCCACGATATCGCGGACGGATCCCGAAAACCATCCAGAAATGCCCCGAAAGGGTCTCCAAAAGTTCCCCGAATAGTCCCAAAAAAAACCGAAATGACAGCGACACGATTCTAGACGTATCCAGAGAACCACACAGAAATGATCCCTGAAGGTGTTCCAAAATGATCCCGAAAAGTTTCCGAAATGACCCTGACGGGCTCCCAGGCGGATCTCAAAAACCATCCAGAAAATATCCAGGAAGGGTCCCTAAATTATCCCGACATACTCCAGAAAAAGTTCCGAAATGGCTCCGAGGGGATCCACGACGGATCGCGAAAACCATACAGAAATGATTCCGGAAGGATCCCAAAATGATCCCGAAATACTCCGGAAATGACCCAGATGGGATCCCGCACAGATCCAGAAATGATCCAGGAAGGGTGCAAAAACTATCCCGGAAAAGTAAGAATAAATCCCGAAATGGCTCCTTCGGCATCCCGGACGGATCCAGAAATGATCTCGGAAGGGTCCCCAAATGACCGCAAGATGGTCCCGAAATGACCCTGATGGATCCGGAAACCATCAAGAAATTATGCCGAAAGGGTCCCAAAATGATCCCGAAATAATACAGAAAAAGTCACGAAACGACCCCTAGAGTATCCCCAAATGATCCCGTATTAGCCCCGAAAAGGTCCCGAAATAACCCCGACGGGATCCCGGATAAATCCGGAAAACCATCCAGAAATGATGCCGGAAGTAATCCCAAATGATTCCGAAAAAGTCCCGCATTGATTCCGACGGGATCCCGAACGGATACCGAAAATCATCCAGAAGTGATGCCGGAAAGGTCCTCAAATGATCACCTAATAGTCCCGAAATGACGTTTAATGGGTCATGGACGGATCCCATATACCATCCAGAAATGATCCCGATATAGTCCCGAAGAAGTCCTGAAATGACCCTGACGGGATCTCGGACGCACCCCTAAATGACCCTGACGGGATCCCAGACAGATCCCGAAATCCATCCAGAAATGATCTGGAGAGGGACCCCAATTGATCCCGAAAAAGTCCTGCAATGATTCCGTAGGGATCCTGATCGGATACCGAAAACCATTCAGAAGTGATGTCGGAAAGGTCCGCAAATGATCACCTAATACCAAAATGACCCTGACGGCACCCCGGACTGATCCCGAAATTCATCCAAAAATGATCTTGGGAAGGTCCCAAAATTATCCCGAAATAGTCTCGGAAAAGTTCAGAAATTACCCTGACGGGTTCTCGGACGAATCCTGAAAGCCATCCTTAAATGATCCCGAAAAAGCCCCGAAATGACCCTGACGGGATCCCGAAAGGATTCGGAAAACTATCCAGGAATGATGCCGGAAAGGTCCTCAAATGATCCCCTAATAGACCCGAAATGTCCGTGACGGGATCCCCACTACTATCCAGAAATGATGCCGAAAGGTTCCGCAAATGATCCGGTGGGTATCCCAAATGATCCCGAAATAGTCCCGAAATGACCTCGTCGGCATCCCGGACGGATCCCGAAAATTATCCAGAAATGATGGCGGAAAGGTTCCCAAATGATCCCCTAATAGTCCCGAAATTACCCTGATGGGATCCCGGACGGATCCCGAAAACCATCCAGAAATGATGCCGAAAGGGTTCCCAAATGATCCCGTATTAGTCGCGAAAAAGTCCCGAAATGACCCCGACGGGATCCTGGACGGATCCCGAAAACCATCCAGAAATGATGCCGGAAGAGCCCCGAAATGATCCCGAAAAAGTCCCCAAATGACCCCGACGAGATCCCGAACGGATCCCGAAAACCATCCAGAAATGATGCCGGAAGAGCCCCCAAAGGATCCCGAAAAAGTCCCAAATAACCCCGACGAGATCCCGGACGGATCCCGAAAACCATCCAGAAATGATGCCGGAAGAGCCCCCAAACGATCCCGAAAAAGTCCCCAAATGACCCCGATGAGATCCCGGACGGATCCCGAAAACCATCCAGAAATGATGCCGAATGATCCCGTATTAGTCGCGAAAAAGTCCCGAAATGACACCGACGGGATGCCGGACGAATCCCGAGGACCATCCAGAAATGATGCCTAAAGGGACCCAAAATAACCCCGAAAAAGTCCCGTAATGATCCCGGAAACCATCAAGAATTTATCTCTCGAAGGTACGCAAATGATCCCGAAAGTACCCCGACTGGATCCCGGACGGATCTCGAAAACCATCCAGAAATTATGCCGGAAGGGTCCCCAAATGATCGCGAAATAGTCCCGAAATGATTCCGGAATAGTCCCGAAAATGTCCCAAAATAACCCCGACGGGATCCCGGACGGATCCCGAAAACTATACAGAAATGATCCCGGAAGGGTCCCAAAATGATCCCGAAATGAGAGCGACACGATTCTAGACGTATCCAGAGAACCACACAGAAATGATCCCTGAAGGTGTTCCAAAATGATCCCGAAAAGGTTCCGAAATGACCCTGACGGGCTCCCGGGCGGATCTCAAAAACCATCCAGAAAATATCCAGGAAGGGTCCCTAAATTATCCCGAATAACTCCAGAAAAATTTCCGAAATGGCTCCGAGGGGATCCACGATGGATCGCGAAAACCATACAGAAATGTTTCCGGAAGGATTCCAAAATGATCCCGAAATAGTCCGGAATTGACCCAGATGGGATCCCGCACAGATCCAAAAATGATCCCGGAAGGGTGCAAAAACTATCCCGGAAAAGTAACAAAAAATCCCGAAATGGCTCCTACGGCATCCCGGACGGATCCAGAAATGATCTCGGAAGGGTCCCCAAATGATCCCAAAATGGTCCCGAAATGACCCTGATGGATCCGGCAAACCATCAAGAAATTGTGCCGAAAGGGTCCCAAAATGATCCCGAAATAATACAGAAAAAGTCACGAAACGACCCCTAGAGGATCCCCAAATGATCCCGTATTAGCCCCGAAAAAGTCCCAAAATGACCCTGACGGGATCCCGAAAGTATTTCGAAAACAATACAGAAATGATGCCGGAAAGGTCCTCAAATGATCCCCTAATATTCCCGAAATGACCGTGACGGGATCCCGACAACTATCCAGAAATGATGCCGAAAGGGTCCGCAAGTGATCCCGTATTAGTCGAAAAAAATCCCGAAAGGACCACGACGGGATCACGGACGAATCCCAAAAACCATCCAGAAATGATGCCGGTAGGTATCCCAAATGATCCCGAAATAATCCCGAAATGACCTCGTCGGCATCCCGGACGGATACCGAAAATTATCCAGAAATGATGCCGGAAAGGTCCACAAATGATCCCCTAATAGTCCCGAAATTGCCCTGATGGGATCCCGGACGGATCCCGAATCCCATCCAGAAATGATGCCGGAAGAGCCCCCAAATGATCCCGAAAAAGTCCCCAAATGACCCCGACGATCTCCCGGACGGATCCCGAAAACCATCCAGAAATGATGCCGGAAGAGCCCCCAAATGATCCCGAAAAAGTCCCCAAATGACCCCGACGAGATCCCGCACGGATCCCGAAAACCATCCAGAAATGATGCCGGAAGAGCCCCAAATGATCCCGAAAAAGTCCCCAAATGACCCCGACGATCTCACGGACGGATACCGGAAGAGCCCCCAAATGATCCCGAAAAAGTCCCCAAATGACCCCGACGAGATCCCGCACGGATCCCGTAAACCATCCAGAAATGATGCCGGTAGGTACCCCAAATGGTCCCGATATGACCCCGTCGGGATCCCGAACGGATCCCTAAAACTATCCAGAAATGATGCCGAAAGGGTCCCCAAATGATCCTGTATTAGTCGAGAAAAAGTTCCGAAATGACTCCGACGTGATCCCGGATGGATCCCGAAAACCATCTAGAAATGATGCCGGAAGAGACCCCAAATGATCCCGCAAAGGTCTCAAAATGACCCCGACAGGATCCCGGACGGATCCCGAAAACCATCCAGAAATGATGCCAGGAGAGACCCCAAATGATCCCGCAAAAGTCCCAAAATGACCCCGACAGGATCCCGGACGGATTCCGTAAACCATCCAGAAATGATGCCGGAAGAGACCCCAAATGATCCCGCAAAAGTCCCAAAATGACGCCGACGGGATCCCGGACGGATCCCGTAAACCATCCCGAAATGATGCCGGAGGACACCCCAAATGATCCCGCAAAAGTCTCAAAATGACCCCGACAGGATCCCGGACGGATCCCGAAAACCATCCAGAAATGATGCTAGAAGAGACCCCAAATGATCCCGCAAAAGTCCCAAAATGACCCCGACAGGATCCCGGACGGATCCCGTAAACCATCCAGAAATGATGCCGGAAGAGACCCCAAATGATCCCGCAAAAGTCCCAAAATGACCGCGGCAGGATCCCGGACGGATCCCGTAAAGCATCCAGAAATGATGCCGGAAGAGACCCCAAATGATCCCGCAAAAGTCCCAAAATGACCGCGACAGGGTCCCGGACGGATCCCGTAAACCATCCAGAAATGATGCCGGAAGAGACCCCAAATGATCCCGCAAAAGTCCCAAAATGACCCCGACAGGATCCCGGACGGTTCCCGTAAACCATCCAGAAATGATGCCGGAAGAGACCCCAAATGATCCCGCAAAAGTCCCAAAATGACCGCGACAGGATCCCGGACGGATCCCGTAAACCATCGAGAAATGATGCCGGAAGAGACCCCAAATGATCCCGCAAAAGTCCCAAAATGACCCCGACAGGATCCCGGACGGATCCCGTAAACCATCCAGAAATGACGCCGGAGGAGACCCCAAATGATCCCGCAAAAGTCTCAAAATGACCCCGACAGGATCCCGGACGGATCCCGAAAACCATCCAGAAATGATGCTGGAAGAGACCCCAAATTATCCCGCAAAAGTCCAAAAATGACCCCGACAGGATCCCGGACGGATCCCGAAAACCATCCAGAAATGATGCCGGAAGAGACCCCAAATGATCCCGCAAAAGTCCCAAAATGACCGCGGCAGGATCCCGGACGGATCCCGTAAAGCATCCAGAAATGATGCCGGAAGAGACTCCAAATGATCCCGCAAAAGTCCCAAAATGACGCCGACGGGATCCCGGACGGATCCCGTAAACCATCCAGAAATTATGCCGGAAGAGACCCCAAATGATCCCGCAAAAGTCCCAAAATGACGCCGACGGGATCTCGGGCGGATCCCTAAAACCATCCAGGAATGATTACGGAAAGGACCCAAACAGACCCCGAAAAAGTCCCGTAATGATCCCGGAAACCATCAAGAATTTATCCCTCGAAGGTACGCAAATGATCCCGAAAGTACCCCGACGGGATCCCGGACGGATCCCGAAAACCATCCAGAAATGATGCCGGAAGGGTCCCCAAATGATCGCGAAATAGTCCCGAAATGATTCCGGAATAGTCCCGAAAATGTCCCAAAATAACCCCGACGGGATCCCGAACGGATCCCGAAAACTATACAGAAATGATTCCGGAAGGGTCCCAAAATGATCCGAAATAGTCCCGAAAAAGTCCCGAAATTACCCCGGCGTAATCCCGGACCGATCCCGAAAACCATCCAGAAATGATCCCGGAGGGTCTCGATATGACCCTTACGGGATTACAAATAAGGTGAAGCTAATTATAAAACCATGTTAATAAGGCAGCAGGCGCATTGGAGCGAATAAAAAGTTACATAGAAACATACAGGTAAAGCTAATAAAAGCGTGCTAATAAAAACAATTGATGGAGGGCGGATGGCGGGAGTAGAGGAGAGGACCACTGATCGTTCCTCCAAAATTGTCTAGATCTCGTTCTGTATGTACCAGATACCAAAAACTATTGATTTAGGAGAAAATTTATATTGAGTTATAACAATTTATAGATTTTACACCAGAGGTGGAGATAAAGGGGGGGTGTGCGGGCGGAGGGTGTCACTGCTTACTTTGTAAGCCCTCGACTTATTTGACCCCTTGAGTCTGTGATATTGGTGAAGGCCAGTATACGTAAAGTTATAATGTGTAAAAATTACTGAAAAATAATTTCTCGAAGGGGTCGTGGGACCCCCACCCCTCTTTCCATGTTCGAAAAAAATTTCGCTAGTAGACTACTGTCTGTGTCCCAAATTTCATCAAAATCCGTGTAGCCATTCTGGCGTGATTCAGTCGCAAAGACGAAAAAATATAATAATTAAATTATAACTGTTCCTAGGGGGCGGGGACCACGCCCCTTTTAAAAAATATGTAGTTAGTAGATCCTTCTAGACTATTGGCTATATGTGTGCAAAATTTCATCCAAATCGGTCCAGCCGTTCTTGCGTGATTGAGTCACAAAGACAAACGTCTGGACAAACATCCAAACATCCAAACATCCAAACATCCAAACATCTTCACATCCAAACTTTGCCATTTATAATATACTAGCCTTTACCCGCGGCCCGTCCGCAATGAGAAAATAAAATATATGTGATATTCACGTTAGCCTGCTTATCAAGTTATCTGTTTAAAAATTATTTTTGTCTAATGTATTTTATTTTTGTAATTTAGTAAAAAAAAAGAACTAACTGAGAAAATAAGCTGAGAGGTACGCTTTCATGAATAGTACAATACAGTTTTCTTGAATTAAAAAAAAATACATTTTATTTTTAAATTAAATTAACAGATATGAGGGGTGAAAGAATTACTACTCATAGAACAAAGGAGTGAAACTACAATTAGCTAAAACCAAAGAGAATTTTTTAGATGAAAATAGTGTTGCTTTTGCGGGTATTTAGTTGGTTAAAATATTACAAAAAGTGTAATTATAGTTATAACAGTTCGTTCCACGATTCATTTAAAAAAATCAAAAATAGAACGAAAAACCTCTGTTAGATTGAAGATAAAACACACCGAATTTTAATTACGAATAATTAGCAGCAAATCCCCGGTCATAAAAGCTCATAATTTAAAAAGGCATGCGTGCTGAACTACCGGTTGCGAAGAGACCTAAAATGATCCCGGAAGTGTCCCAAGATGATACTAAAATTTCCGGACAGACCCCGAAAATCATCCAGAAATTAACCAGGAGGGGTCCCAAAATGATTCCGAAATAGTCCCGAAAAATTCCTGAAATGACCCTGACGGGATCCCGAAAACCATCCAGAATTGATCTCTGAAGGATCCGCAAATGATTCCGAAATGGTCCGGAGAAAGTCCCGAAAAACTCCGACGGAATCCCGGACAGATCCCGAAAATCATACAGAAATTATCCCGCAAGGGTCCCAAAATCATCCCGAAATAATCCAGAAAAAAGTCCCGAAAAAATCCCGAAATAACTTCGACGGGATCCCGGACAGATCCCGAAAATGAGCCGTAAATTATCCCGGAGGGGTCCCAAAATGTTCCTGACGGGATCCTGCAGGGATTCCGAAAATCATCCAGAAATTATCCCTGAAGTATCTATCCTGAAATGATTCCGAAATACGCCCAAAAAAGTCCCGAAATGTTTTTGACGGAACCCGATACAGCCCTGAAAAATTCCGCAAGTTCGCTGACGGGCTTCCGTATGGATCCCGAAATAATGCCGGAAGGGTCTCCAAATGATCTCGAAATAGTCCCGAAAAGTCCCCATTTGACACTGACGGGATCACCAAAAACCATCCATGAATCTGGAGGGATCCCCAAATGATCCCGGAAAAGTCCAGAAATAACTCTGACGGGATCCCGGACAGATCCCGAAAATCATGCAGAAATTATCAAGGAGGGGTCCCAAAATGATTCAGAAAAAGTCTCGAAATGACACTGACGGGATCCCGGACGGATCCCGAAAACGATCCAGAATTGATCTATGAAGGGTCGGAAAATGATGCCGAAATAGTCCCGAAATTACCCTGACGGGAAATTACCCTGAAACGATGCTGAGAGGGTCCCCAAATGATCCCGAAATAATACAGAAAAAGTCACGAAATGACCCCTAAAGGGTCCACAAACGATCCCGAAATAGTCCCGAAAAACTCCCGAAACAACTCCGACGGGATCCCGGATAGATCCCGAAAGTCATGCAGAAATTATCAAGGAGGGGTCCCAATATGATTCCGAAATAGTCCCGAAAAAGTCCCGAAATGACACTGACGGGATCCCGGACGGATCCCGAAAACCATCGAGAATTGATCTCTAAAGGGACCGCAAATTATCCCAAAACAGTCCAGAAAAAGTCGCGAAAAAATCCGACGGAATTCCGGACGAATCCCGAAAATCATTCAGAAATTATCCCGAAATGGTCCCAAAATGATCACGAAATAGTCCCGAAAAAACTCCGACGGGATCGCGGACGGATCCCGAAACCCATCCACAAATTATCCCGAAATGGTCCCAAAATGATTCCGAAATATTCCCGAGAAGTCGCGAAATAACCCTGATGGGATCCCGGACGGATCCCGAAACCCATCCAGAAATGATGTCGAGAGGGTCCCCATATGATCCCGTAATAATACAAAAAAAGTCACGAAATGACCCCTAAACGGTCCCCAAATGATCCCGAAATAGTCCCGAAAAAGTTCCGAAATTACCCTGACGGGCTCCCGGACGGATCTCAGAAACCATCCAGAAAATATCCAGGAAGGGTCCCTAAATTATCCCGACTAACTCCAGAAAAAGTTCCGAAATGGCTCCGAGGGGATCCACGATGGATCGCGAAAACCATACAGAAATGATTCCGGAAGAATTCCAAAATGATCCCGAAATAGTCCGGAATTGACCCAGATGGGATCCCGCACAGAACCAGAAATGATCCCGGAAGGGTGCAAAAACTATCCCGGAAAAGTAACAAAAAATCCCGAAATGGCTCCTACGGCATCCCGGAGGGATCCAGAAATGATCTCGGAAGGGTCCCCAAATGATCCCAAAATGGTTCCGAAATGACCCTGATGGATCCAGCAAACCATCAAGAAATTATGCCGAAAGGGTCCCAAAATGATCCCGAAATAATACAGAAAAAGTCACGAAACGACCCCTAGAGGATCCCCAAATGATCCCGTATTAGCCCCGAAAAGGTCCCGAAATAACCCCGACGGGATCCCGGACAAATCCCGAAAACCATCCAGAAATGATGCCGGAAGGAATCCCAAATGATTCCGTAAAAGTCCCGCATTGATTCCGACGGGATCCCGAACGGATACCGAAAATCATCCAGAAGTGATGCCGGAAAGGTCCTCAAATGATCACCTAATAGGTCCGAAATGACCCTTAAGGGGTCATGGATGGATCCCATAAACCATCCAGAAAAGATCCCGATATATTCCCGAAGAAGTCCCGAAATGACCCTGACGGGATCTCGAACGCACCCCTAAATGACCCTGACGGGATCCCGGACAGATCCCGATATCCATCCAGAAATGATCTTGGGAGGGACCCCAAATGATCCCGAAAAAGTCCCGCAATGATTCCGAGGGGATCCTGATCGGATACCGATAACCATCCAGAAGTGATGCCGGAAAGGTCCTCAAATGATCACCTAATACCAAAATGACCCTGACGGCATCCCGGACTGATCCCAAAATCCATCCAGAAATGATCTTGGGAAGGTCCCAAAATTATCCCGAAATAGTCTCGGAAAAGTTCAGAAATTACGCTGACGGGTTCCCGGACGAATCCTGAAAGCCATCTCTAAATGATCACGAAAAAGTCCCGAAATGACCCTGACTGGACCCCGAGAGGATCCCGAAAACTATCCAGAAATGATGCCGGAAATGTCCTCAAATGATCACCTAATAGTTCCGAAAAGACCCTGACGGGATCCCGAATGGATCCCGACAACTATCTAGAAATGATGCCGAAAGGGTCCGCAAATGATCCCGTATTAGTCGAGAAAAAGTCCCGAAATGAACCCGAAGGGATGCCGGACGAATCCCATAAACCATCCAGAAAAGATCCCGATATATTCCCGAAGAAGTCCCGAAATGACCCTGACGGGATCTCGAACGCACCCCTAAATGACCCTGACGGGATCCCGGACAGATCCCGATATCCATCCAGAAATGATCTTGGGAGGGACCCCAAATGATCCCGAAAAAGTCCCGCAATAATTCCGAGGGGATCCTGAGCGGATACCGAAAACCATCCAGAAGTGATGCCGAAAAGGTCCTCAAATGATCACCTAATAGTCCCAAAATGACCCTGACAGCATCCCGGACAGATCCCGAAATCCATCCAGAAATGATCTTGGGAGGGTTCCAAAATTATCCCGAAATAGTCTGGGAAAAGTCCAGAAATTACCCTGACGGATACCGGACGAATCCTGAAAACCAATCTTAAATGATGCCGAAAAAGTCCCGAAATGACCCTGATGGGACCCGGAAAGGATCCCGAAAACTAACCAGAAATGATGCCGGAAAGGTCCTCAAATGATCTCCCAATAGTTCCGAAAAGACCCTGACGGGATCCCGAACGGATCCCGACAACTATCCAGAAATGATACCAAAAGGGCCCGCAAATGATCCCGTATTATTCGAGAAAAAGTCCCGAAATGACCCCAACGGGATGCCGGACGAATCCCAAAAACCATCCAGAAATGATTTTGGAAGGGACCCCAATGATCCCGAAAAAGTCCCGCAATTATTCCGACGGGAATCTGAACGGATACCGAAAACCATCCAGAAGTGATGCCGGAACGGTCCTCAAATGCTCACCTAATAGTCCCAAAATGACCCTGAGGGCATCCCGGACAAATCCCGAAATCCATCCAGAAATGATCTTGGGAAGGTCCCAAAATGATCCCGAATTAGTCTCGGAAAAGTCCAGAAATTACCCTGACGGGTTCCCGGACGAATCCTGAAAGCCATCCTTAAATGATCCCGAAAAAGCCCCGAAATGACCCTGAAGGGATCCCGAAAGGATTCCAAAAACTATCCAGAAATGATGCCGGAAAGGTCCTCAAATGATCCCCTAATAGTTCCGAAATGACCGTGACGGGATCCCGAACGGATCCCGACAACTATCCAGAAATTATGCCGAAAGGGTCCGCAAATGATCCCGTATTAGTCGAGAAAAAGTCCCGAAATGACCCCGACGGGATCCCGGACGAATCCCAAAAACCATCCAGAAATGATGCCGGTAGGTATCCCAAATGATCCCGAAATAATCCCGAAATGACCTCGTCGGCATCCCGGACGGATACCGAAAATTATCCAGAAATGATGCCGGAAAGGTCCACAAATGATCCCCTAATAGTCCCGAAATTACCCTGATGGGATCCCGGACGGATCCCGAAAACCATCCAGAAATGATGCAGGAAGAGCCCCCAAATGATCCCGAAAAAGTCCCCAAATGATCCCGACGATATCCCGGACGGATCCCGAAAACCATCCAGAAATGATGCCGGAAGAGCCCCCAAATGATCCCGAAAAAGTCCCCAAATGACCCCGACAAGATCCCGCACGGATCCCGAAAACCATCCAGAAATGATGCCGGAAGAGCCCCAAATGATCCTGAAAAACTCCCCAAATGACCCCGACATACTCCAGAAAAGGTTCCGAAATGGCTCCGAAGGAATCAACGACGGATCGCGAAAACCATACAGAAATGATTCCGGAAGGATCCCAAAATGATCCCGAAATAGTCCGGAAATGACCCAGATGGGATCCCGCACAGATCCAGAAATGATCCCGGAAGGGTCCAAAAACTATCCCGGAAAAGTAACAAAAAATCCCGAAATGGCTCCTACGGCATCCCGGACGGATCCAGAAATGATCTCGGAAGGGTCCCCAAATGATCCCAAAATGGTCCCGAAATGACACTGATGGATCCGGCAAACCATCAAGAAATTATGCCGGAAGGGCCCCAAATGATCCCGAAATAAAACAGAAAAAGTCACGAAACGACCCCTAGAGGATCCCCAAATGATCCCGTATTAGCCCCAAAAAAGTCCCAAAATGACCCTGACGGGATCCCGAAAGGTTTCCGAAAACAATACAGAAATGATGCCGGAAAGGTCCTCAAATGATCCCCTAATAGTTCCGAAATGACCGTGACGGGATCCCGAACGGATCCCGACAACTATCCAGAAATTATGCCGAAAGGGTCCGCAAATGATCCCGTATTAGTCGAGAAAAAGTCCCGAAATGACCCCGACGGGATCCCGGACGAATCCCAAAAACTATCCAGAAATGATGCCGGTAGGTATCCCAAATGATTCCGAAATGACCTCGTCGGCATCCCGGACGGATCCCGAAAATTATCCAGAAATGATGCCGGAAAGGTTCCCAAATGATCCCCTAATAGTCCCGAAATTACCCTAATGGGATCCCGGACGGATTCCGAAAACCATCCAGAAATGATGCCGAAAGGGTTCCCAAATGATCCCGTATTAGTCGCGAAAAAGTCCCGAAATGACCCCGACGGGATCCCGGACGGATCCCGAAAACCATCCAGAAATGATGCCGAAAGGGTTCCCAAATGATCCCGTATTAGTCGCGAAAAAGTCCCGAAATGACCCCGACGGGATCCCGGACGGATCCTGAAAACCATCCAGAAATGATGCCGAAAGGGTTCCCAAATGATCCCGTATTAGTCGCGAAAAAGTCCCGAAATGACCCCGACGGGATCCCGGACGGATCCCGAAAACCATCCAGAAATGATGCCGGATGAGCCCCAAAATGATCCCGAAAAAGTCCCCAAATGACCCCGACGAGATCCCGGACGGATCCCGAAAACCATCCAGATATGATGCCGGAAGAGCCACCAAATGATCCCGAAAAAGTCCCCAAATAACCCCGACGATATCCTGGACGGATCCCGAAAACCATCCAGAAATGATGCCGGAAGAGCCCTCAAATGATCCCGAAAAGTCCCCATATGACCCCGACGAGATCCCGCACGGATCCCGAAAACCATCCAGAAATGATGCCGGAAAGGTCCCCAAATGATCGCGAAATAGTCCCGAAATGATACCGGAATAGTCCCGAAAATGTTCCAAAATAACCCCGACGGGATCCCGGACGGATCCCGTAAACTATACAGAAATGATCCCGGAAGGGTCCCAAAATGATCCCGAAATAGTCCCGAAAAAGTCCCGAAATTACCCCGGCGTAATCCCGGACCGATCCCGAAAACCATCCAGAAATGATCCCGGAAGGGTCTCGGTATGACCCTTACGGGATTACAAATAAGGTGAAGCTAATTATAAAACCATGTTAATAAGGCAGCAGGCGCATTGGAGCGAACAAAAAGTTAGATAGAAACATACTGGTAAAGCTAATAAAAGCGTGCTAATAAAAACAATTGATGGAGGGCGGATGGCGGGAGTAGAGGAGAGGACCACTGATCGTTCCTCCAAAATTGTCTAGATCTCGTTCTGTATGTACCAGATACCAAAAACTATTGATTTAGGAGAAAATTTAGATTGAGTTATAACAATTTATGGATTTTACACCAGAGGGGGAGATAAAGGGGGGCGGGCGGAGGGTGTCACTGCTTACTTTGTAACCCCTCGACTTATTTGACCCCTTGAGTCTGTGATATTGGTGAAGGCCAGTATACGTAAAGTTATAATGTGTAAAAATTATGAAAAATAATTTCTCGAAGGGGTCATGGGACCCCCACCCCTCTTTCCATGTTCGAAAAAAATTTCGCTAGTAGACTACTGTCTGTGTCCCAAATTTCATCAAAATCCGTGTAGCCATTCTGGCGTGATTCAGTCGCAAAGACGAAAAAATATAATAATTAAATTATAACTGTTCCTATGGGGCGGGGACCACGCCCCTTTTGAAAAATATATAGCTAGTAGATCCTTCTAGACTATTGGCTATATGTGTGCAAAATTTCATCCAAATCGGTCCAGCCGTTCTTGCGTTATTGAGTCACAAAGACAAACGTCTGGACAAACATCCAAACATCCAAACATCCAAACATCCAAACATCTAAACATCCAAACATCTTAACATCCAAACTTTCCCATTTATAATATACTAGCCTTTACCCGCGGCCCCGTCCGCAGGGAGAAATTTAAATATATTGGCTATTCACGTTAGCCTGCTTATTATCTGTTTAAAATTTTGTTTTCTGTCTAATGCATTTTATTTTTGTAATTGAGTAAAAAAAGAACTAAAGGAGCTGACAACCTGATAGGATCCCAAATGATCCCGAAATTATCCAGAAAAAGCTACGAAATGACCCCCACGCTATCGCGGACGGATCCCGAATACCATCCAGAAATGCCCCGAAAGGGTCTCCAAAAGTTCCCCGAATAGTCCCAAAAAAAACCGAAATGACAGCGACACGATTCTAGACGTATCCAGAGAACCACACAGAAATGATCCCTGAAGGTGTTCCAAAATGATCCCGAAAAGTTTCCGAAATGACCCTGACGGGCTCCCGGGCGGATCTCAAAAACCATCCAGAAAATATCCAGGAAGGGTCCCTAAATTATCCCGACATACTCCAGAAAAAGTTCCGAAATGGCTTCGAGGGGATCCACGACGGATCGCGAAAACCATACAGAAATGATTCCGGAAGGATCCCAAAATGATCCCGAAATACTCCGGAAATGACCCAGATGGGATCCCGCACAGATCCAGAAATGATCCAGGAAGGGTGCAAAAACTATCCCGGAAAAGTAAGAATAAATCCCGAAATGGCTCCTTCGGCATCCCGGACGGATCCAGAAATGATCTCGGAAGGGTCCCCAAATGACCGCAAGATGGTCCCGAAATGACCCTGATGGATCCGGAAACCATCAAGAAATTATGCCGAAAGGGTCCCAAAATGATCCCGAAATAATACAGAAAAAGTCACGAAACGACCCCTAGAGTATCCCCAAATGATCCCGTATTAGCCCCGAAAAGGTCCCGAAATAACCCCGACGGGATCCCGGACAAATCCGGAAAACCATCCAGAAATGATGCCGGAAGTAATCCCAAATGATTCCGAAAAAGTCCCGCATTGATTCCGACGGGATCCCGAACGGATACCGAAAATCATCCAGAAGTGATGCCGGAAAGGTCCTCAAATGATCACCTAATAGTCCCGAAATGACGTTTAATGGGTCATGGACGGATCCCATATACCATCCAGAAATGATCCCGATATAGTCCCGAAGAAGTCCTGAAATGACCCTGACGGGATCTCGGACGCACCCCTAAATGACCCTGACGGGATCCCAGACAGATCCCGAAATCCATCCAGAAATGATCTGGAGAGGGACCCCAATTGATCCCGAAAAAGTCCTGCAATGATTCCGTAGGGATCCTGATCGGATACCGAAAACCATTCAGAAGTGATGTCGGAAAGGTCCGCAAATGATCACCTAATACCAAAATGACCCTGACGGCACCCCGGACTGATCCCGAAATTCATCCAAAAATGATCTTGGGAAGGTCCCAAAATTATCCCGAAATAGTCTCGGAAAAGTTCAGAAATTACCCTGACGGGTTCTCGGACGAATCCTGAAAGCCATCCTTAAATGATCCCGAAAAAGCCCCGAAATGACCCTGACGGGATCCCGAAAGGATTCGGAAAACTATCCAGGAATGATGCCGGAAAGGTCCTCAAATGATCCCCTAATAGACCCGAAATGTCCGTGACGGGATCCCCACTACTATCCAGAAATGATGCCGAAAGGGTCCGCAAATGATCCGGTGGGTATCCCAAATGATCCCGAAATAGTCCCGAAATGACCTCGTCGGCATCCCGGACGGATCCCGAAAATTATCCAGAAATGATGGCGGAAAGGTTCCCAAATGATCCCCTAATAGTCCCGAAAACCATCCAGAAATGATGCCGAAAGGGTTCCCAAATGATCCCGTATTAGTGGCGAAAAAGTCCCGAAATGACCCCGACGGGATCCTGGACGGATCCCGAAAACCATCCAGAAATGATGCCGGAAGAGCCCCGAAATGATCCCGAAAAAGTCCCCAAATGACCCCGACGAGATCCCGAACGGATCCCGAAAACCATCCAGAAATGATGCCGGAAGAGCCCCCAAAGGATCCCGAAAAAGTCCCAAATAACCCCGACGAGATCCCGGACGGATCCCGAAAACCATCCAGAAATGATGCCGGAAGAGCCCCCAAACGATCCCGAAAAAGTCCCCAAATGACCCCGATGAGATCCCGGACGGATCCCGAAAACCATCCAGAAATGATGCCGAATGATCCCGTATTAGTCGCGAAAAAGTCCCGAAATGACACCGACGGGATGCCGGACGAATCCCGAGGACCATCCAGAAATGATGCCTAAAGGGACCCAAAATAACCCCGAAAAAGTCCCGTAATGATCCCGGAAACCATCAAGAATTTATCTCTCGAAGGTACGCAAATGATCCCGAAAGTACCCCGACTGGATCCCGGACGGATCTCGAAAACCATCCAGAAATTATGCCGGAAGGGTCCCCAAATGATCGCGAAATAGTCCCGAAATGATTCCGGAATAGTCCCGAAAATGTCCCAAAATAACCCCGACGGGATCCCGGACGGATCCCGAAAACTATACAGAAATGATCCCGGAAGGGTCCCAAAATGATCCCGAAATGAGAGCGACACGATTCTAGACGTATCCAGAGAACCACACAGAAATGATCCCTGAAGGTGTTCCAAAATGATCCCGAAAAGGTTCCGAAATGACCCTGACGGGCTCCCGGGCGGATCTCAAAAACCATCCAGAAAATATCCAGGAAGGGTCCCTAAATTATCCCGAATAACTCCAGAAAAATTTCCGAAATGGCTCCGAGGGGATCCACGATGGATCGCGAAAACCATACAGAAATGTTTCCGGAAGGATTCCAAAATGATCCCGAAATAGTCCGGAATTGACCCAGATGGGATCCCGCACAGATCCAAAAATGATCCCGGAAGGGTGCAAAAACTATCCCGGAAAAGTAACAAAAAATCCCGAAATGGCTCCTACGGCATCCCGGACGGATCCAGAAATGATCTCGGAAGGGTCCCCAAATGATCCCAAAATGGTCCCGAAATGACCCTGATGGATCCGGCAAACCATCAAGAAATTGTGCCGAAAGGGTCCCAAAATGATCCCGAAATAATACAGAAAAAGTCACGAAACGACCCCTAGAGGATCCCCAAATGATCCCGTATTAGCCCCGAAAAAGTCCCAAAATGACCCTGACGGGATCCCGAAAGGATTTCGAAAACAATACAGAAATGATGCCGGAAAGGTCCTCAAATGATCCCCTAATATTCCCGAAATGACCGTGACGGGATCCCGACAACTATCCAGAAATGATGCCGAAAGGGTCCGCAAGTGATCCCGTATTAGTCGAAAAAAATCCCGAAAGGACCACGACGGGATCACGGACGAATCCCAAAAACCATCCAGAAATGATGCCGGTAGGTATCCCAAATGATCCCGAAATAATCCCGAAATGACCTCGTCGGCATCCCGGACGGATACCGAAAATTATCCAGAAATGATGCCGGAAAGGTCCACAAATGATCCCCTAATAGTCCCGAAATTGCCCTGATGGGATCCCGGACGGATCCCGAATCCCATCCAGAAATGATGCCGGAAGAGCCCCCAAATGATCCCGAAAAAGTCCCCAAATGACCCCGACGATCTCCCGGACGGATCCCGAAAACCATCCAGAAATGATGCCGGAAGAGCCCCCAAATGATCCCGAAAAAGTCCCCAAATGACCCCGACGAGATCCCGCACGGATCCCGAAAACCATCCAGAAATGATGCCGGAAGAGCCCCAAATGATCCCGAAAAAGTCCCCAAATGACTCCGACATACTCCAGAAAAGGTTCCGAAATGGCTCCGAGGGAATCAACGACGGATCGCGAAAACCATACAGAAATGATTCCGGAAGGATCCCAAAATGATCCCGAAATAGTCCGGAAATGACCCAGATGGGATCCCGCACAGATCCAGAAATGATCCCGGAAGGGTCCAAAAACTATCCCGGAAAAGTAACAAAAAAGCCAGAAATGGCTCCTACGGCATCCCGGACGGATCCAGAAATGATCTCGGAAGGGTCCGCAAATGATCCCAAAATGGTCCCGAAATGACCCTGATGGATCCGACAAACCATAAAGAAATTATGCCGGAAGGGTCCCCAAATGATCCCGAAATAAAACAGAAAAAGTCACGAAACGACCCCTAGAGGATCCCCAAATGATCCCGTATTAGCCCCGAAAAAGTCCCAAAATGACCCTGACGGGATCCCGAAAGGATTTCGAAAACAATACAGAAATGATGCCGGAAAGGTCCTCAAATGATCCCCTAATATTCCCGAAATGACCGTGACGGGATCCCGACAACTATCCAGAAATGATGCCGAAAGGGTCCGCAAGTGATCCCGTATTAGTCGAAAAAAATCCCGAAAGGACCACGACGGGATCACGGACGAATCCCAAAAACCATCCAGAAATGATGCCGGTAGGTATCCCAAATGATCCCGAAATAGTCCCGAAATCACCTCGTCGGCATCCCGGACGGATCCCGAAAATTATCCAGAAATGATGCCGGAAAGGTTCCCAAATGATCCCCTAATAGTCCCGAAATTACCCTAATGGGATCCCGGACGGATCCCGAAAACCATCCAGAAATGATGCCGAAAGGGTTCCCAAATGATCCCGTATTAGTCGCGAAAAAGTCCCGAAATGACCCCGACAGGATCCCGGACGGATCCCGAAAACCATCCAGAAATGATGCCGGATGAGCCCCAAAATGATCCCGAAAAAGTCCCCAAATGACCCCGACGAGATCCCGGACGGATCCCGAAAACCATCCAGAAATGATGCCGGAAGAGCCCCCAAATGATCCCGAAAAAGTCCCCAAATGACCCCGAAGATATCCCAGACTGATTCCGAAAACCATCCAGAAATGATACCGGAAGAGCCCCCAAATGATCCCGAAAAAGTCCCCATATGACCCCGACGAGATCCCGCACGGATCCCGAAAACCAACCAGAAATGATGCCGGAAGGGTCCCCAAATGATCGCGAAATAGTCCCAAAATGATTCCGGAATAGTCCCGAAAATGTTCCAAAATAACCCCGACGGGATCCCGGACGGATCCCGTAAACTATACAGAAATGATCCCGGAAGGGTCCCAAAATGATCCCGAAATAGTCCCGAAAAAGTCCCGAAATTACCCCGGCGTAATCCCGGACCGATCCCGAAAACCATCCAGAAATGATCCCGGAAGGGTCTCGATATGACCCTTACGGGATTACAAATAAGGTGAAGCTAATTATAAAACCATGTTAATAAGGCAGCAGGCGCATTGGAGCGAATAAAAAGTTAGATAGAAACATACAGGTAAAGCTAATAAAAGCGTGCTAATAAAAACAATTGATGGAGGGCGGATGGCGGGAGTAGAGGAGAGGACCACTGATCGTTCCTCCAAAATTGTCTAGATCTCGTTCTGTATGTACCAGATACCAAAAACTATTGATTTGGGAGAAAATTTAGATTGAGTTATAACAATTTATGGATTTTACACCAGAGGGGGAGATAAAGGGGGCGGGCGGAGGGTGTCACTGTTTACTTTGTAAGCCCTCGACTTATTTGACCCCTTGAGTCTGTGATATTGGTGAAGGCCAGTATACGTAAAGTTATAATGTGTAAAAATTATGAAAAATAATTTCTCGAAGGGGTCGTGGGACCCCCACCCCTCTTTCCATGTTCGAAAAAAATTTCGCTAGTAGACTACTGTCTGTGTCCCAAATTTCATCAAAATCCGTGTAGCCATTCTGGCGTGATTCAATCGCAAAGACGAAAAAATATAATAATTATATTATAACTGTTCCTAGGGGGCGGGGACCACGCCCCTTTTGAAAAATATATAGCTAGTAGATCCTTCTAGACTATTGGCTATATGTGTGCAAAATTTCATCCAAATCGGTCCAGCCGTTCTTGCGTTATTGAGTCACAAAGACAAACGTCTGGACAAACATCCAAACATCCAAACATCCAAACATCCAAACATCTTCACATCCAAACTTTGCCATTTATAATATATATTAGATATTAGAAATTAGATATTAGATTAGAGTAAAAAATTGTGTCTTCTGGTTACTTACAGGACAATTTCGGATTCATTCCGGTATCATTTCCGGACTACCGAGATTATATTAAGACTGCTCGGGATATTTTGAGGATAATATCGGAACTATTTGGGCCATTTCGAAACCGTGTACGGAATCTTTTTATACTCAGTTGAGCAGAGCTCACAGAGTATATTAACTTTGATTGGATAACGGTTGGTTGTACAGGTATAAAGGAATCGAGATAGATATAGACTTCCATATATCAAAATCATCAGAATCGAAAAAAAATTGAATGAGCCATGTCCGCCCGTCCGTCCGTCGGTCTGTCCGTTAACACGATAACTTGAGTAACTTTTGAGGTATCTTGATGAATTTTGGTATGTAGGTTCCTGAGCACTCATCTCAGATCGCTATTTAAAATGAACAATATCGGACTATAATCACGCCCACTTTTTCGATATCGAAAATTTCGAAAAATAGAAAAAGTGCGATAATTCATTACCAAAGACAGATAAAGCGACGAAACTTGGTAGATGAGTTGAATTTATGACGCAGAATAGAAAACTAGTAAAATTTTGGACAATGTGTGTGGCACCGCCCACTTTTAAAAGAAGGTAATTTAAAAATTTTACAAGCTGTAATTTGGCAGTCGTTGAAGATAACATGATGAAATTTGGCAGGACCGTTACTCCTATTACTATATGTATGCTTAATAAAAATTAGCAAAATCGGAGAACGGCCACGCCCACTTATAAAAAAAAAATTTTTTTTTTAAGTCAAATTTTAACAAAAAATTTAATATCTTTACAGTATATAAGTAAATTATGTCCACATTCAACTCCAGTAATGCTATGGTGAAGCAAAATGCAAAAATAAAAGAAAATTTCAAAATGGGCATGGCTCCGCCCTTTTTCATTTAATTCGTCTAGGACACTTTTAATACCATAAATCGAACAAAAATTTACCAATCCTTGTGAAATTTGATAGTGGCTTAGATTCTGGGACGGTAACACATTTCTGTGAAAAAGGGCGAAATCGGTTGAAGCCACGCCCAGTTTTTATACACAGTCCACGTCTGTCCTTCCGCTCGGCCGTTAACACGATAACTTGAGCAAAAATCGATATATCTTTCCTAAACTCAGTTCACGTACTTATCTGAACTCACTTTGTATTGGTATAAAAAATGGCCGAAATCGGACTATGACCACGCCCACGAAACGAAAAAATGCCAAAATTTTATACCAAATACGAAAAAAGGAATGAAATATGGTATTTGGATTAGTTTATTGACGCAAAATATAAATTTAGAAAACAACTTTGTAAAATGGGTGTGACACCTACCACATTAAGTAGAATGAAATGAAAAAGTTTTGCAGGGCGAAATAAAAAACCCTTGAAATCTTGGCATGAATACTGTTCGTGGTATTATATATATAAATAAATTAGCGGTATCCAACAGATGATGTTCTAGGTCACCCTGGTCCACATTTTGGTCGATATCTGGAAAACGCTTTCACATATACAACTACCACCACTCCCTTTTAAAAGCCTCATTAATACCTTTAATTTGATAACCATATCGTACAAACACATTCTAGAGTCACCCCTGGTCCACCTTTATGCGAAATCTCGAAAAGGCGTTCACCTAAATAACTAAGCCCCACGCCCTTTTAAAATACTCATTAACACCTTTCATTTGATACCCATATCGCACAAACACATTCTAGAGTCACCCCTGGTCCACCTTTATGGCGATATCTCGAAAAGGCGCCCACCTATAGAACTAAGCTCCACGCCCTTTTAAAATACTCATTAATACCTTTCGTTTGATACCCATATTGTACAAACGCATTCTAGAGTCACCCCAGGTCCACCTTTATAGCGATATCTCGAAAAGGCGTCCACCTATAGAACTAAGGCCCACTCCCTTTTAAAATGTTCATTAACCCCTTTCATTTGATACCCATATCGTACAAACAAATTCTAGTGTCACCCCTGGTCCACCTTTATGGGGATATCTCGAAACGGCGTCCACCTATGGAAATAAGGTTCACTCCCTTTTAAAATACTCATTAACACCTTTCATTTGATACCCATATCGTACAAACAAATTCTAGAGTTAACCCTAATCCACCTTTATGGCGATATCCCTAAATGGCGTCCCTCTTAAAATACTCTTTAATACCTTTCATTTGATACACATGTCATACAAACACATCCCAGGGTTACCCTCGGCTCATTTTCCTGCATGGTTATTTTCCCTTATGTTGCCATCATAGCTCTCAATTGAGTATGTAATGTTCGGGTACACCCGAACTTAACCTTCCTTACTTGCTTGGACAACTTTCAGAATACCTCGGGTTAATTCGGGATTGTGCTCGGAATCTTTTCACGACTGTTTACAGATTAGATACTTTGAGGCTATTTAACGACCGTTTCAGGATTATTTAAGGAACGTTTTCGGCATTATTTCAAGATTTTTTAACTATTTTTTGACCGTTTAGAGACTGTGTTCTAGATCTTTCGGGTTTGTTTCGGATTCGAGTGTGGATTTTTTTCGTAATAATATCGTCGAGATTTTTGCGGACTATTTCCGTATTGTTTCAAGATGGTTTTCAAAAGTACTTCATATTATTTCCGCAATCATATCGGAAGGACTGGTACCGCAAAATTTTTAGCTATCGCCAATTTGTTCGTTGTTATCGGACCTATTTCAGGATTAATTCAAAAAAAGATATTTCAGGGGAGTATTGGACCCTACCTTTTTAGGAAAACCAGTTGATCTTTTCGTCTGTTTATCACTGTGTGCTTATCTCCGCGACTGAGAATGGTTTGCGATTTATTGGGCCACGTAAGTTCGAGCAGTGTTGTTGCTCAGAATTTAGTACACTACTCCCATCTAAATTGATTTAAATAATTAAAAACTAAGGAAAAACCAAGTATAGAAGGCTAAGTTCGGGTGAAGCCTAACATTATATACTCAGCGTGAGCTTCAGTTGCAAATTTCATTTCATTTAAATTACTTTTCTACATAAGACGTGGCACTGCCCGTTTAAAAAATAACGTTTCCCCATTTCCCCTTACAATAAAATTTGATAAGTGAAATATCATTGATTCACAACTATTTTTAGCTAAGTTATAGCTTATTATTCTAGCCTACGACCCTTTTAAACTTGTTTTATATCTAAGTTGTTGCGGTCTTTAACCGATCTCGTCCGTTTGTACTAGAATTTTTAATTTGAAGTTTTTCCTATTTTTATACTCAGTTGAGCAGAGCTCACAGAGTATATTGAGTTTGATTGGATAACGGTTGGTTGTACATATATAAAGGAATCGAGATAGATATAGACTTCCATATATCAAAATTACCAGGATCGAAAAAAAATTTGATTGAGCCATGTCCGTCCGTCCGTCCGTACGTCCGTCCGTTAACACGATAACTTGAGTAAATTTTGAGGTATCTTGATGAAATTTGGTATGTAGGTTCCTGAGCACTCATCTCAGATCGCTATTTAAAATGAACGATATCGGACTATAACCACGCCCACTTTTTCGATATCGAAAATTTCGAAAAATCGAAAAAGTGCGATAATTCATTACAAAAGACAGATAAAGCGAAGAAACTTGGTAGATGAGTTGAACTTATGACGCAGAATAGAAAATTAGTAAAATTTTGGACAACGGGCGTGGCACTGCCCACTTTTAAAAGAAGGTAATTTAAAATTTTGCAAGCCGTAATTTGGCAGTCGTTGAAGATATCATGATGAAATTTGGCAGGAACGTTACTCCTATTGCTATATGTACGCTTAATAAAAATTAGCAAAATCGGAGAAGGACCACGCCCACTTTAAAAAAAAAAATTTTTTTAAAGTAAAATTTTAACAAAAAATTTAATATCTTTACAGTATATAAGTAAATTATGTCAACATTCAACTCCAGTAATGATATGGTGCAACAAAATACAAAAATAAAAGAAATTTTCAAGATGGGCGTGGCTCCGCCCTTTTTCATTCAATTTGTCTAGGATACTTTTAACGCCATAAGTCGAACAAAAATTAACCAATACTTTTGAAATTTGGTAGGGGCATAGATTTTATGACGTTAACTGTTTTCTGTGAAAATGGGCGAAATCGGTTAATGCCACGCCCAGTTTTTATACACAGTCGTCCGTCTGTAATTCCGCATGACCGTTAACACGATAACTTGAGCCTAAATCGACATATCTTTAATGAACTTAGTTCACGTGCTTACTTGAACTCACTTTATCTTGGTATGAAAAATGAACGAAATCCGACTATGACCACGTCCACTTTTTCGATATCGAAAATTACGAAAAATGAAAAATGCCATAATTCTATACCAAATACGAAAAAAGGGATGAAACATGGTAAAGTAATTGGATTGTTTTATTGACGCGAAATATAACTTTAGAAAAAAACTTTATAAAATGGTTGTGACACCTACCATATTAAGTAGAAGAAAATGAAAAAGTTCTGCAGGGCGAAATAAAAAACCCTTAAAATCTTGTCAGGTATTACATATATAAATAAATTAGCGGTATCCAACAGATGATGTTCTGGGTCATCCTGGTCCACATTTTGGTCGAAATCTGGAAAACGCCTTCACATATACAACTACCACCACTCCCTTTTAAAACTCTCATTAACAACTTTCGTTTGATACCCATATCGTACAAACTCATTCTAAAGTCACCCCTGGTCCACCCTTATGGCGATATCTCGAAAAGGCGAACACCTATAGAACGAGGGCCCACTCCCTCTTAAAAATACTCATTAACACCTTTCATTTGATACCCATATCGTACAAACAAAGTCTAGAGTCACCCCTGGTCCACCTTTATCGCGATACCTCGAAAAGGCGCCCACCTATAGAACTAAGGCCCACTCCCTTTTAAAATACTCATTAACTCCTTTCGTTTGATACCCATATTGCACAAACGAATTCTAGCGTCACCCCTGGCCCACCTTTATGGCGATATCTCGAAACGGCGTCCACCTATGGAACTAAGGATTACTCCCTTTTAAAATACTCATTAACACCTTTCTTTTGATACCCATATTGTACAAACGAATTCTAGGGTCACCCCTGGTCCACCTTTATGGCGATATCTCGAAAATGCGACCACCTATTCAACAACCACCACTTCCTTTTAAAACCCTCATTAATACCTTTAATTTGATACCCATATCGTACAAACACACTCTAGAGTCACCCCTGGTCCACCTTTATGGCGATATTTCGAAACGGGGTCCACCTATAGAACTAAGGCCCACTCCCTTTTAAAATACTCAGTAACGCCTTTCGTTTGATGCCCATATTGTGCAAACAAATTCTAGGGCCACCCCTGGTCCACCTGTGTGGCGATACCTCGAACGGCGTCCACCTATGGAACTAAGGATTACTCCCTTTTAAAATACACATTAACACCTTTCATTTGATACTCATATCGTACAAACGCATTCTAGAGTCACCCCTGGTCCACCTTTATGGCGATATCTCAAAAAGGCGAACACCTATACAACAACCACCACTCCCTTTTAAAACCCTCATTAATACTTTTAATTTGATACCCATATCGTACAAACACATTCTAGAGTCACCCCTGGTCCACCTTTATGGCTATATCCCTAAATGGCGTCCACCTATAGAACTATGGCCTACTCCCTCATAAAATACTCTTTAATGCCTTTCATTTGATACAAATGTCATACAAACACATTTCAGGGTTTCCCTCGGTTCATTTTCCTACATGGTTATCTTCCCTTATGTTGTAACCATAGCTCTCAACTGAGTATGTAATGTTCGGTAACACCCGAACTTAACCTTCCTTACTTGTTTGTTATAAATCCACTTGGGAAATCAAATACCATTGATATAAAGCTATTTTTTGCAAAGATATAGCTTATTTTAGTCGTCCAAGACCCTTTTAAAAATCTTTATATAAAACTGGGCGTGGTCCTTAACCGATTTCGTTAATTTTTCTTCAAAGCATTCCTTATATTTAAGGCAAACTCTCTGCCGAATTTTGTTACGATAGGGTTAACAATTTTTGATTTATGATTAGTAATGTTTGTAAAATTGATTTTGTCACAAGTGGGCGGTGCCACTCCCATTTCAAATTTTTTTTTTTTTTTTAATTTTTTTCAAGAGTATCAATATCAGTCCAAATCAGGTTTTTGTGTTTTCCAAAATGTTATATATCTATATAAAAAGTGGGCGTGGTTATCATCCGATTTGGCTCTTTTTCAATACCAATCTATTCTGGGTCCCGATAAGCTCGTCTACCAAATTTGGTGAAGATATCTCAATGTTTACTCAAGTTATCGTGTTAACGGACAGACGGACCGACGGAGGGCGGACATGGTCCAATCAAATTTTTTTCGATATTGATGATTTTGATATATGGCAGTCTATATCTATCTCGATTCCTTTATACCTGTACAACCAACCGTTGTCCAATCAAAATTAATATACTCTGTGTGCAGAGCACGCTGAGTATAATTAAAAGAAGCATGACGGAAATTGGGAGATAAGCTCGACCTAAAATCTCTTCGGAGGTTACCGCGCCTTGCATTTATTTATTTTATTTTTAATGAACCGAATGAAAACAAACAATATTTTGTATTGTATAGCTTTAACTTTAATTAAGATGTATTGTTGTTATATAAAATTCCTGAAATTTTAACCGAAAAGTGTTTGCTTATTTTTTATTCACGCCACGCAATTGGGTATAAATAGCGCTCAAAAGATTTATCTCGATGTATTTTATACTTAAAAAGTAGTTCGAAAAGTCTAAAATAAAATGAATTATCACATTTATCTCACAATCCTGTTTGTCGGGCTAAGCTGCCATTTCACATTTACGAATGCGCAGTTTCGTGTTCTAAATGGCGAAGATATACCAATAGGGCGGAGCCCCCATTCGGTTGCAATAATATTTAATAATAAAGTCTATGGCTGCGCTGGTACCTTAGTCAGTATGACATCGGTGGTTACTGCTGCGCATTGCGTAGTAGGACTAGAGGCGCTGAGACCCGTCGTACTAGCTGGTGCAGTCGATATACGTGAAATAAACAGAGGAACAGGGCAACAACGCGATGTGGAGTGTATAATTCCCCCTCCTGATTATAATGCAGAAACAGGCATGATGGATATAGCTGTGCTTAAAGTGGAAAGGGATTTTGACGAGACTAATGCCGTAGAAGCAATACTTCTTTGCAATGTTGAATTAGTACCGAGAACAATGATGGAAGTTAGTGGATGGGGTTCGATAGTTGCAGGTGGTACGACTCCTTATCTTATTCTCCAATATACTGAATTGCCTGTAAGACAAAAGGCATTCTGCCAGGATATTTATTGGAATATAGCGAACCCGCATGATTTAGCAAGTACAATAATTTGTGCTGGATGTTCTACTACTGGTGTGTGTTTTGGAGATTCTGGAGCAGGGGCCCTTGTGGACGGACGACTTTGTGCGGTCGTACAAAGTGGTTGTGACAACCTCCTTGTTCCCGCCTTATTTACAGATGTATCAAATTCAAGAGTTAACAGCTTTTTAATTGCCAACATAAGTTAAAGGTTGTTATTTTAAATGGACTGTTGAGTGGAATATCACCCTTACTCGACTGAACGCCGAATTCCGAAACATTAGTTGAGATATGGTGATATACCACTCAGCAGTCGAAATGGCGATATTTTTGTCTTGTATCATGTATAAAAATAAAAATTAATAAATTGTTATGACGAGTAAATAAATATTTTTCATTGTATGCAAATAAAGTGTGGCGAATGTAAATGACTTAAGTTGTGAAACCAAACATTGATCGCGACTGTAAAATTTCCTCGTGTATTAATAGATCATGAGATAAAAAGAAAATTGCTGAATAACTACTTTGAGGCCCTGGCAAACTCTGTGTAAAACAGCTGATCCAACCAACTCTATGGAAGTCTACGTAATCGGTTATTGAAATCATAGAATAACGCCTTAATCATAACCATACCATAGCCAACCAATTAGCTTTTGGTTTTCCCTCATACCCATAATCTATACATTTTTTGCGTTGGCGAATTTATTCAAGTTGGAGATTCTATATTTGGTATTGAAATTTTTTACATTTTCTATTTTATGAAGTTATCACATTTTTAAGCGCTTTTATTTAGCTTAACTCTGTGTAGCGAGCGTTGTTTACGGATTTTGTAATTGAAATTTATGAAACTTCCCGATAAGCTACAAGCTTGAAACTTGGAATATAGTTCAGAACCCAACGACAATGCAATAAAAACTAGAAGATTTGGCTCATATTTAGAACACATATAACATCTTATGTTATCTTAATCGGTTTCGGATGAAATATAGCCAATAGTTTAGAAGGATCTACTAGCTATATGTTTTTGAAAAGGGGGAGGTCCCCGCTCTCTAGGAACATTTATAATTTAATTATTGTATCTTTTCGTCTTTGTGACTGAACGGCTACACGGATTTTGATGAAATTTGGGACACAGATACGCAATAGTCTACCGAAATTTTTTTCGAAAATGGAAAGGGGGGAGGTCCCACCATCCTTCGAGCAATTACTTTTTAATAATTTTTACACATTATAGCTTTACTTTTACTGACCTTCACCAATATTACAAACTCAATAGGTCAAATAAATCGGAGGCTTAAAAAGTGAGCATATCCAGTCCTTCCGGGATCATTCCTGTATGGTTTTCGGGATCCGCCCGGGATCCCGTCGGGGTTATTTTGGGACTTTTTCGGGACTATTCCGGGATCATTTCTGGATGGTTTTCGGGATCATTTGGGGACCCTTGCGGCAACATTTCTGGATGGGTGTCGGGATCCGCCCGGCATCCGTTCGGGGTAATTTCGGGATCACTTGCTTACCCTTCCGATATAACTTCTGGATGGTTGTCGGGTTTTGTCCGGGATCCCGTCGGTATCATTTCGAGACTATTTTGCTATCATTTTGAGATCCTTCCGGGATCAACTAAGGCCCCTCCAACCGGTAGTTAAACACACATGCCTTTTTAAATTATGAGTATTATAGCAGTGGATTTGCTGCAAATTATTCGTAATTAAAATTCGGTATGTTTTATCTTTAATATCTAACACAGCTTTTTCGTTAAATTTTTGATTTTTTTATATGAGTTCTGTAACGAACTGTTATAACTATTATTACACTTGTTGTAATATTTTAACCAACTAAATACCCAAACAAGCAACACTACTTTCACCTAAAGAATTCTATTTGGTTTAGCTAAGTGTAGTTTCACTCTTTGTTCCATGAATAGTAATCCCTTCAACCCTGTCATATCAATTAATTTAACTTAAAAACAAAGTGTATTTTTTTTATTCGAAAAAACTGTATTGTACTATTCACGTAAGTGTGCCTATCAGGTCATCAGCTCATTTAGTTCAATTTTTTTATAATTTTTAAACAGAACCCTTATACTTCTTTGGCATTAAAAAATATTTTTTGATCGCATGCAAATAATTAACTACAAACAAGTAAGGAAGGCTAAGTTCGGGTGTAACCGAACATTACATACTCAGCTGAGAGCTTTGGAGACAAAACAAGGGAAAATCACCATTTAGCAAAATGAACCTAGGGTAACCCTGGAATGAGTTTTTATGACATGGGTTTCAAATGGAAGGTATTAAAGGGTATTTTAAAAGGGAGTGGGCCATAGTTCTATAGGTGGACGCCCTTTCGGGATATCGCCATAAAGGTGGACCGAGGTCACTCTAGAATGTGTTTGTACGATATGGGTATCAAATGAAAGGTGTTAATGATTATTTAAAACGTAGTGTGCCTTAGTTCTATAGGTGGACGCCTTTTCGAGATATCGACGAAAATGTGGACCAGGGTGACCCAGAACATCATCTGTCGGATACCGCTAATTTATTTATATATGTAATACCACGAACAATATTCCGGCCAAGATTCCAAGGGCTTTTGATTTCGCCCTGCAGAACTTTTTCATTTTCTTCTACTTAATATGGTAGGTGTCACACCCATTTTACAAATTTGTTTCTATAGTTATCTTTTGCGTCAATAAACCAATCCAATTACCATGTTTCATCTCTTTTTTCATATTTGGTATAGAATTATGGAATTTAATTTTTCGTAATTTTCGATATCGGAAAAGTGGGCGTGGTCATAGTCGGATTTCTGCCATTTTTTATACCAAGATAAAGTGAGTTCAGATAAGTACGTGAACTAAGTTTAGTAAAGATATATCGATTTTTGCTCAAGTTATCGCGTTAACGGCCGAGCGAAAGGACAGAAGGTCGACTGTGTATAAAAACTGGGCGTGGCTTCAACCGATTTCGCCCATTTTCACACAAAGCAGTTATCGTCATAGAATCTATTCCCCTACCAAATTTAAAGTATTCTAGACGAATTGAATAAAAAAGGGCGGAGCCACGCCCATTTTGAAATTTTATTTTATTTTTGTATTTTGTTGCACCATATCATTACTGGAGTTGAATGTTGACATAATTTACTTATATAATGTAAATGATCGAGCGTAATCGCATTGCGCGATGCGGCGAGAAATGCTGCATCGCTTATTACATTTTCGCTAGCTTTATCGCTGGCGATTGAGTGTTTATAGTAGAGCCAAATCGCAAACGATGGAATGCTCAACAATATAACTCAACGTCTTTTTATTCACGTTGTGACAGTGTAGAGAACGCAACATGCGTACATTAACTCGTAAAATTTTATTATTAGAAAATAGCATTTGTTACGAAAAAAAATAGTTAAAAAGTATACATAAGAAAAAAAATATCAAGTGCAACCAACCGCCAAGGAAGGAAAATATTGTGGAGATTTCCACAATTTACATGTACGCCGTTTTTCATGTACGCTTTTTTAATTATATTGCGATTGTGGTAAACTGCATGACGCAAATTCACCAAACACTGCTTGTCACGTAACTGGGATGGGCGTTATCAACAAATTTGAATAACGATTGACGAAAAAATAAAAAATTTATGTTTATTCATTGTTCAAGAAAACTCGAGTGATGAATAACAAGGTATTTTTTATTCAAGCATTTTGGAATAATGAATAACATTTTATCGTTATTCTAAATATCCTGAGTCATGATATTCGGTCATTCTTATTTTTGTAAATTTTGAGTAAAGAGTTGAGTTATTATTTCTTATTTAAAAAATATGGAATAACAATAAAATTTCAATTTTTATTCAGTTATTCAAAAATAAAAAAATAATCCCTCGAGATGCCCTGAAAATATACCCATATGTCATTTAGGGACTCCCTCGTAGATCTCCCGTGGTCTTTGGGGGTCGTTCGGGGATGTTTCGGGGGACTCCCTTGGGGTCCTACCGAGGTCTTTTGGGGATGGATCCGGGTTGTTTTTGGGCAGTCGCACGCGGTCATTTGGGGGTCATTCTGGGATGGTTTTGGAGACTCCCTCGGGGTCATTTGGGGGTCACTCCGGGATCTTTTTGGGGCTTGTTTAAAGATGAGGATTGCGGAAAATATGCAGCTAACTTTTTTCTGTGCTTCGGTCGAGAGGCAAACTATCAACTGAGTTTTGAATTGCGGATGGATTACAGCTGCAATAGCTGCCCATTTTCCGCAATCATCAACTTTAAATAATTCCCCAAAAAGATCCCAGAATGACCCTCAAATGACCCCCAAAGAGTCCCCAAAAAGATCCCGGAATGACCTTAAATGAGCCCGAAGTAGTCCTCAAAACCATCCCCGAATGACCCCCAAATGACTCCGAGGGATTCCCCAGAAAGATTTGAATGACCCCCAAATGACCCCGAGGTGGTCCTCAAAAAGATCCCTGAATGACCCCGAGGGATTCCACAAAACCATCCCGGAATGATCCCCAAATGACCCTGAAGGAGTCCCCAAAAATCCCGGAATGACCCCGAGGGAGTCCCGAAAAACCATCCCGGAATGACCCCGAGGGAGTACCCAAAAACATCCCTGTCACGTACCCTTTCAATAAAAACATCCATATTGTTTCGCTAATTTCGCTCAACTGAATCAAAATATTTTGGTTGCAAATTTTCGTCGCTTGTAATCGCTCAATTCGCTTTACGCTAAATCGTAAACATGTCCATATGCACTAATATAATTTATCGCTAACAGCGATTCTCGTCGCATCGCGCGATGCGATTACGCTCTATCATAAACTTAGCCTAAAAGAATCGTGGTGAAAGTCGCGTACGCCTAAAAGTATGCAAGAACGTGCATTTAGTTGGGCCTTCAACGAGGTGGAATTCTATAACGCCTGCAACACTCAGGAGGCTAGCCATGAAGGTATGGCCTAATCTTCTAAATAGTTCCACTTGTGCGTTACGTAGCTCAAACTTTTTGATCAAACATTGCACTGCCACCCCGAGTTTTAAACTATATTTCAGGTTTCAAGTCTCAAGATATCCAGGAAGTTAGTTAAAAATCGATTGCAAGATTCCCAATTTAAAACTAGTTTTCTCAATATCTCGATCCATGCGCCACCTAGCGGAATTTTTTTGATAAAATATTGCATTTTCACCGGGTTCTGACTTACGGCCCAAGTTTCATGTGTTACGTGAGATGTACATCAGCCTTTAGGTAATTCGGAAGGGCAAATGTTTCAAAGCTGGTACATCCATGCGTGACAGATAAATTTACAAAAATCTGCGAACACACCATACTTGCGAATAGCGATAGCAGCTAACTTTGCATTACGCGGTTTCCGGCCTTTTCAAATCGGGCAGCCAAACGAACAACACATAAGAGGAAGAAGTAAAAATAGGTAAGCTTCATATGAGAATATGTTTAATGAAAACGAGTGAATTCATTCCAGAGGAAAAAAATATGTACTTAAGCATAATAAATTATTTTATAGCAGACGAAAGAACGAAGGTAGACCGAGGATTCACCAGCGAAGGAGAAAAAAGAAGGCGATTGCGCAGCCTAACCAAGATTGTGGCGACACATGTACGCACATAAAGGCAAGACAAACAATTACCCCAGCAAGTCTAGCGGCATAGTACACTGTAATAAACAAACACACGGAGAGCATCAGTTCAGCAACAGGCTGTTATTAGTGTGACAACGAAGAACACAGTGCACACCAAACTACCAAAATATAAGGTGGCGCTCACAGCGCAGTAGCGGATTCATCACTCTGGGCCGGCAAAAACGACAAATTACAGCATGTTACTAAAGTCAGCGGTAGCCGCACTGCTGCGGTTCTGACTAGTCCAACTTCAAAAGCTATGTTATGAAGCGGCCATATCAATGCTAAACAGCAGGCACGCGAAAATTCTAAAACCACAGTAAGAGGGTCCTATAAGCGGGTAAGTGAGACACTTTACGATACACAGAGCCAGGCTGCAGATACGCACCAGTAGAAAAGCATCGAGAATTACTCCCTTACTTAGTTGTCCAGTTGCGCGTGGCGCTCTAACCGCCAGATACACATCGGCAAACCGAGCACGGGCACGTGCAAGTGCGCGCCAGCGAAAGTGACGGCCACACACTCAACTGGTTATTCCACCACCTTTCATACAGCACGACAACACAAGCAAAATAGAAATAGTAGTGATAAGCATAAAAATAAATATCGCTCAAACAGCGAGCTGTATGGGCTATGGTCATGCGTAGGTAGGATGACTATTGCTCCGTATCGGTACATATACCTGCATACAAGCGTCGCATGATAATATAAATAGCTCCTGCAATTCTCTGCGCATCACTAATTTAGATGTAGTTATCGTTATGTCATCGAAATGTGGAAACTGTTGTCAAAGCTGTGAGTGCGCAGTAGCGAAAGAATGGCACTTTAGCGAAAAGTATCCTAGGTGAAAGAAAATTTGCTATAAGCAATCGAAATGCAGAACCCGTTAGCTCAACACCCAGGCGCATTATGCGGCAGTTACTCACGAACGTACGTACCAAAAACGTGTCAGCTGACACGACCTATCTTATGAGTGTGCAATGTAAACGAAAACTCACCGACGTGCAACGCCCGTACGTACGTAGCCCGGAACGTAGAAATCAAAACAATTTTGATTTTTTCCGTAAGAACATGTCAGCTGATCGCTCTCTCACTAGACAGAGTTGCCTAGTAAACTTTTGTGCGCTAATTTTTGACCGTTTGCAATTTTATGCAAAAACACCTAATTAAAGTTTGAAAAATTATGAAATAATTCGAAATAATTATGTAAAAGTGCTGATTATAAATATTTAATCTATTTATACTTATTTAATAGTATTCCGGCCTTTTACAATATCAAAAATTAAATTGGAAAAAGGTGATGTTTCCATAAGCATACATGCAAAATGGTCAATGGCAACAGTGCTTATCTGTAAACAATACACACACAAATATCTTATGTACATGTACACAGACGCACACATTGATTCTACGGGCTTGAGAGTTCGGTCAAACGTGCTTCGTACGACAAACGTCCTTACGTACGGCACACGTCGGTGGGTAACTGCCGCATTAGTGTAGTAGCTGATAGGGCCAAGCTGTCTTGGTTTTCATTATGATGAAGGGGAAAATAATACAACCGTTTAGAAATAACAAGCAGCTCAGTACACACCTGAGTGTCAAAGGAAGACGTTGTTGTTGTTGTTGTTGTAGCAATGCTCGCCCCACCTAATAGCCGCGACCGATCACAAATTGTCATCAATATCCTCTAACGGGAGTCCAAGGAAACTTGCCGTTTCAACAGGGGTGGACCATAAGGAAAGGGGTGTTAGAGGCGTTGGTTCCACATTACAATTAAAGAGATGGTTGGTGTCATGTGGGGACACATTGCAAGCAGGGCATACATTTTGTATGTCGGGGTTGATTCTGGATAGGTAAGAGTTTAACCTGTTACAGTATCCAGAACGAAGTTGAGCAAGAGTGACACGCGTTTCCCTGGGGAGTATGCGTTCCTCTTCTGCGAGTTCTGGATATTTTTCTTCAAGTACTGGATTCACCGGGCAATTCCCGACATAAAGGTCCGACGCCTGTCTATGGAGTTCACCAAGGACCTGCTTGTGTTTTTCCGCTTCATACGGCTGGGTTCTCAGGTGCCGTATTTCCTCAAAATGCTTACGGAGATGACTCCTTAAGCCCCTAGGCGGTGCTGGTTCGTCAATCAGATGTCTGTTGGGATGCCCAGGTTTCTGGGTATTCAACAGAAACTGTTTGGTCAGCATCTCATTTCTCTCCCTGATGGGGAGTATTCTCGCCTCATTATGCAGATGGTGTTCTGGGGACATAAGAAGACAGCCCGTGGCGATTCTGAGAGCAGTATTTTGGCAGGCCTGTAGTTTCTTCCAGTGGGTGGTTTTTAGGCTTGGCGACCATATGGGTGACGCGTAGCACGTAATCGGCTGGCTAATTGCTTTGTATGTGGTCAAGAGCGTTTCTTTATCTTTTCCCCAGGTACTGCCAGCAAGGGATTTGAGGATTTTATTACGGCTCTGAATTCTTGGAACAATTGCGGTTGCGTGCGCACCAAAATGTAGATCCTGATCAAACGTCACACCTAAGATTTTGGGGTGTAGGACAGTCGGTAGCGTAGTGCCATCGACGTGGATGTTCAATATGGTCGACATTTGGGGCGTCCATGTTGTAAATAAGGTCGCGGAAGATTTAGTCGGTGACAATGCCAGGTTTCGCGAGGCGAAAAAACTGGAGAGATCAGGGAGAGAGCCGTTTATTTTATTGCATAGCTCATCGATCTTTGGGCCTGGGCCTGTGGCCATTATTGTGTAGTCATCGGCGTAGGAAACGATTGTGACTCCTTCCGGTGGTGAAGGTAAACAAAAGCGGGGATAGGACACCACCCTGTGGCACCCCTTGTTTAATTCTCCTTTGTTTTGATGTTTCGTTTCTGAATTGCACCGATGCCTGCCGACCACCCAGATAATTTGCGGTCCACCTTTTAAGACATGGGGGAAGGGTGGACCCTTCCAGGTCTTGCAGTAACGAGCCATGGTTGACCGTGTCAAAAGCTTTTGATAGGTCTAATGCTACGAGTACTGTTCTATGGTGGGGATATTGATTCAAACCGCAATTTATCTGGGTGCTAATGACATTTAGCGCGGAGGTAGTGCTATGGAGTTTTCTGAAGCCATGCTGATGAGGGGCTAGCTGCAAATGTGCTTGGAATTAAGGGAGCAAAATGGCTTCAAGCGTCTTTGCCACTAGCGATAGGAGAGATATCGGACGATATGACTCACCTACGTTAGCTGGTTTCCCAGGCTTTAGTAGCGGGACCACCTTGGCCATTTTCCATTTCTCGGGTATGACAAAGGTGGAAAGAGACAGGTTGAAGACATGCGCTAAATATTTGAAACCCTCTTTCCCTAGGTTTTTAAGCATCGGCATGGCTATGCCGTCTGGGCCCACTGCTTTGGATGGTTTAGCGCGATCAATGGCGTCCTCAACCTCTCTAGCGGTGATGGTAATTGGTGACGTGCTGAGTTTGTGTTTATGTGCGTGTCTATTGGCTCTCCGTATATTTTTGTCGACCGTAGGATGCATTATATATTGTCGGCAGAAAGCGCTCGCGCATTTTTTCGCATCCGACAGCACCTTATCGCCAAAGGCGATGGAAACTTTGTCTTTGTGCTTAGTCGGATTCGATAGGGACTTTACAGTGGACCAAAGTTTACCTACACCGGTAGAGAGGTTACAACCTCTTAGGTGCTCTTCCCATTTCGCCCGCTTGTGTTCGTCCACAAGCAATCTGATGCGTTGGTTTATATCCCTTATTTGGGGGTCGCCTGGATCAAGCTGTCTTATAAGGTCGCGTTCTCTCGCTAAGCTCGCGGCCTCCGCCGGGAAGTGGGGCCGGATTTCGGGAATTCTCCCTGCGGGAATGAAATGTGCCGAGGCGGATTCAATGACCTTACGGAAGGCACGCTCCCCTTGGCGGGCATCAGTCGGGATAGGGAGGGCAGCAAAGCTGCTGTCTGTTGCAGATTTATATTCTTCACACTTTCCTTTTTTGAAGTTTATGAAAGTGCGTTTTTCGGTGACGATGAAGTCGGCGGTACGGTCGAACGAAATAAGTATGGGCAGGTGGTCGGATGCCAATGTTACCATCGGCTGCCAGTTGACGCAGTTTACGAGTTCTGCGCTCACGATTGAGATATCTGGCGAGTTATGACAGCTTCCTACCATACGTGTGGGGGCGTCTCCGTTTATTGTGCAGAACGTCGTTTCGTCTATTTGATCCGCCAACATCTCACCCCTACTGTCCGCCCGCAAGTTTGAATGCCATAGGTCGTGATGGGCATTGAAATCGCCTAAGATAATGCGATTGTTGCCAGTGAGTAAGGCCTCGATATTAGGGCGGTATCCACTGGGGCAACAGGTGACAGGAGGGATGTAGATGTTGATGATTTCTAGATTTGCATCGCCTGACCGGACAGATAGGCCTTGACGTTCTAAGACATTGTCACTGCGGTCGATGCCAGGATCAAATATATGATATTGCACAGAGTGGTGTATAATAAACGCGAGGCCGCCTCCATTTCCGCTCTCGCGGTCTTTCCTGTGGACATTATAACCAGAGCAGGTCTGCAATGCAGATCTTGCTGTGAGTTTAGTCTCTTGAATCGCAGCAATGCGGATGTTGTGCCGCTTCATGAAATCGACTATCTCCGTAATCTTCCCAGTTAGTCCATTACAGTTGAACTGCAGAATTCTGAAGTGCATGAGGGGTAACGCCGCCACTCTAGGGGTAAGTGAGGGGTGACTACGCCTAGGTTGTGGAAGGCCAGGACGCAATTGCTGTTGTGGCCTTGGGACTGGGCGCCCTTGGGCAAGCATTGGGGTACCCGGATGATTTGGGTTTGCGACCTGGCAACATGGCGCGATGAAACCCGTCGGGGGGTTGCCGTCGCGGAGACTAGAACATCTAGGAAAGTGGCACCACCCAAGGCAGGAGCTGCATTGAGCGGATGTCGCAAACCTATATATTCTGTGCTGGCAGACGGTGCAAACGGAGGCAGGGACTAAGAGTCTGTTTCCCTGACCTGCACGATTGCTGCCAGAAAGAGGGGGGGAGAAGAAGACGGGGGCAGGGGCTGATGCTCAGCATTGCTACCAGCTCTACTACGAAGGTAGTAGTTATGAGTGGTATCAGCTGTTTGAGTTGTTGGCGCCGTGGGGCGCGAGCAGCAGCGGGTACTTGTTGTGGCTTGCTGAGCAGCGAAGCTGCTGGAAGGTAGTGGGGATACGCTTAGGCGTAGACTACGGGACGCCCTTGGGCGTGAGCAGCAAGGAGCCACAAAAGATTTATAAAAGTTACGTGGACGTCGGGTTTTGGGATCAAGCCCAGAACAACCTGTCCGATGCAACCGTCCCTTGCACGAAACACACTGAACAGAGTATGACCGTCCTAAAAAGATACTTTTCTGGCAAATGCAGCAAAACCATTTCTCAGGGCCGGGGTCAGGAGACGGACCCGGATTGGGTTCGATACCTTCCCGGAGTAAGAGAATATGTAGCAGTCCTGCTGCAAGGAGCTGCTGGGAGGATGACAATTTGTGGGAGGGACGAAACAAATTAAATGGGGTCACACTGAAATGACAGTCCTTGGTCGGGAAGAAGTTAGTTTAGTAAGGTATTATGTAAACGAAGATTTGAGAACTGAATCCATGTAGCAGTGTGCTTACCTAAAATAAACTAAGCAAATAAGTTGAGGATGAATTTCGAGAGTTGTGGGCTACCAAATATAATGCTGGTATAAAGCATTTCTATGTGGATATGTATGCAAACGCGAGCAGGTATATCTTGTTGTAATGCCAATTTGTGTGCAATATCGATAATGCATGGAATGTTAGGTACATTTGGGTCAACAGAAGGGTCTTGTTCTTTTGTTTACTTCTTTGGAATAATTCGTTAATAATGTATAAGCATACTCACACGGGGATGTTCATACACACGATTGATATATGTTCACTGTAACAAGCTACCATGCTCATATAGTGGTCAGTAGGCGTTAGTAAGCGTGTGTATATCCATCCACATGTGAATTGATAAGACGATCTTGTTTCTTTAGTTTGTTTTACTGGTAATGGGCATGCCTGCATACATTGACATTACAACCCATCATACAAAATATGATATTTAGGCGGTAGCTAATTTGCGTCAATAAACATACTCATATCTATATAAATGTACATATAAACATATCAGTATATTCAGCGCGAGTTTAATACCTCACAAGAGCCAATTTTTTCTGAGATTACTACTTTTGAATAACTAATTAATAATATTTACACTTATTTATGGTTTTGCATATAATAAGAAGTCCGTTCTTTTCGAATGAAACTTTATTAATCATCTCCAAATTTCTGCAATGCTTATAACTAAGTTCACAAAAATGAGCTTAAAACTAATAATAGTAACTGTAATATGTAATGTTGTTGTTAATTGCGAATAAAGAGAAAGAGATTTATTTATTGGAAGTTGTTTACGGAAATATAGCTAATAAGTGAGCGGATATGGAAAGCGAAGGAAAGGTGTAAGAGGAAATGGTATAAGTAAGAAGAGCATGACAGTTATTAGTAGAGGGTGTGTCAGTATGTGACTAATGATAATTATTGGTAGAGGATGTGTCGGTATGTGACTCCTCCGCCCCTAAGACATTTGCGTCCTCGTAAATAAGAAGCACATCTCTGAACCTTAATTATACGAATTGAAATAATCTCTTATAATGACGCTAGTGCTTATACTACTCCTGAAATTTGTAACGTCTTTTTAGTTGTGTCTTATAATATCTAGGCTTTCGATTATTTGAGTTATCAGTAACATAATTACCATTTTTATTATATTCAGTTAGTTTTTTATACTTAGGCTTATTTTTAGCAATTTGTCTACTGCAAACAATATTATCTACGAGCTCCTTTGGTTCCTGATCTCTAGTTTTATTTAACTTTTGAATTCTTTCGGCTTTTTCTTTTTCATATAGCTTACTCAGTTCATCAATATATTCTTTACTGAAATTTTTTATTATAAAATCTATGGGTCTTTTCCTTGTTGTCGAGTGAATAGTATTATTATAAGATATGAAAATTTTAAAAAGCTTTTCGTCTAAATCTAGATCTTTGTTTTGAATATCGGCTTCCATTAATCGTAAATGTTCATTCAAAGTTCCGTGAAGTCGCTCTACGTCAGAATTTCCAGTTTTTAGGTATGCTGTTGTCGTATGTGTTTGAATGTTCTGTTCTTTTAAAAACAAACGAACAGCACTGTGTAAAATACACCTTTCGTTGTCAAACACAATTTTGTTCATTTTACCTAAAACTTGGATTCGTTGCTTCAAAGCGGCTAAAATTGCTATCCAATTTCTGTCATTAATTCTATGAAAGGTAGCATATTTTGAAAATTTATCGATAGTTGTGAGGTACATGGTATTCCTATACGGAAACCAAATGTCTATATGTACAATGTCGTTAAAATGAGTGGGCGTCTCTGTTACTTGGTAAAGAATTTTGGCTGGCTTTCTATCAAACTTAGCTATTTGACAAATTGAGCAATTATTTATTAAGTACGTTATCAGTTTATATAACTTTGGATAAAAATATTTATTCTTCAATTCAAGGAAAACTTCCTGTATTCCTCTATGATTGTTACGTTGGTGCTCGTTTTCTATAATTGTTAAAATTTCATTTTTGTCTGTAATTTCGTTAAGTTTTACAACTGATTTGTAAAGCTTAAGGTTGTTATTTTCAAAGAAATTTACATACAAATACTGAAATTTTACAAAAAGCTCAGTACTTTCACAGTAAATACACATAACACCTTTATTTATTAGACACTTCTGCATGATACTTTTTAAATCGGAATTTTCAGTGACTATAATATGAGTTTGACACTTCTTGTTTACTATTTTAATGTAAAATTTTTCCTCTTGGCCATAGCTCAAATAAATTTGGTTTTTATAGCAATTAATGCATCTCTCTGTTGTAAATATGTATTTTAAGTTATCTTCTAATGCGCTATGCGCCGTTGCATCCACTGACATTAAGTCATCATCTACCGCTTCCTGACTTTCGATTTTATTTTCACCATCTCCTATGTTGTTGTATATATCTCTACATTCTAAATTATCATCAAGTTGGTCAAAAAATCTACTTAAGGTATCCGCAACTGCATTATCTTTTCCTCGAATATATGTTACTTCAAAATCATATTCATTTAAAAGAATTTTCCATCTCTGAAGTTTCATGTTTGGCTCCTTGATGTTATGCAACCACGTCAATGGTTTGTGATCCGTTTGTATAACAAACTTTCGCCCATATAAATAAGTACGTAAATGTTTCACGGACCAAACCATAGCTAAAGCTTCTTTCTCTATAGTAGAATATCGAATTTCGTGATCCGACAAAGTTCGCGAAGCGTAACATATAGGGTGACTATTTTGACTTAGCACACAACCAATAGCGAATTGGGATGCATCTGTCGTGAGTATGAATTTTTTATTGAAATCAGGGGGCTGTAAAACTGGTTCGCTGGTTATCAGTTTCTTTAAAGTATTAAAAGCGTTCAAAAAGTCAATATTTTGGAAGTCTAAAATCGCATTTTTCTTCAACAGGCGAACCATAGGGTAAGCTACTTTTGCGTAGTCCCGTATAAATTTGCGGTAATATCCTGTCATTCCAAGGAATTGTTTTATTTCTTTAACATTCCTTGGGGGTATCATATTTTCTATGCATTTTACTTTTGACGGATCTGGTTTTATACCTTCTTTTGAAATAATATGCCCTAAGAATTTTGTGGTTAAATCAGCGAATTGGCATTTACTGAATTGAATTTTTAAATTGGCTGAACGCAATGTATCGAAAATTTTTTTAATAGAAAGAATATGCTCATCAAAGCTTGTAGAAAAAATTAGTATGTCATCTAAGTAGACAATACAAATTTTGTTTATATGGTCCCTTAAAACATAATTGATTAATCGCTGAAAAGTTGCTGGTGCCGTTTACAGCCCAAAAGGCATTCTCGTGAACTCATAATGACCGTCTGCTGTTGAGAATGCTGTCTTGGCTCTATCATTAGGGTGTACCTCAATCTGGTGAAATCCCTTCGCCAAATCGATAGTGCTAAAATAGCTACATTTTCCCAATTTGTCAAATAAGTCCTGCATATTTGGAATTGGGAACTTATCATCAATTGTCTGATCGTTCAATTTCCGGTAATCAATAACTACGCGCCATTGAGGTTTTCCGCTTGCGTCTGCCTTTTTGGGTACAACCCACAAAGGGGAATTATATGGACTATTACTGGGAACGATAATTTTTTGGGCTAGCATTTCCTTAATCTGCCGGTCTACCTCCGCGCGATGTACTACGGGATATCTATAGAGTCTGGTATATATAGGGGTATCAGTTTTAGTGAGTATTCTGTGCTGAATTTCGGTGGTAAAAGGTAGGTTTTCTCCTTCTTTATAGAAAATATCCTGGTAGTTATTCAAAACTGTCGTCAAAATTTCTCTATCCTTACAATTTAAATGTTTGGGAAACCTTTCAACTGGATTTATTTCTAGTTCCTCCTCGTAACTAAATATCTGCAAGTCTTCATTTTTTGTGTAATCTTCTAGTGAAATTTCTTCATCTTCATTAAAATATATAGGTATTGTTGCATTTTCTGTTATTATTTTCCTACCTTTATAATCGATTATCACATTTAGATTAAGTAAAATGTTATTCCCTATAATACCGTCAAAATAAAAGTGAAAAGGGTATTCTACAAAATGTACAAAGTAGGGATTTTTATTAAACTCTTTAAAAAGCGGTATTCTAAATTCATTTGTTGTGAATATTTTTCTTCCTAAAACACGCAATGAAAATACTGTGGGTTTTATTTCATATTTGGGGTTGCATATTTTGGGATTAATTACGCTAAATTCTGCTCCCGTATCTATTATAAATCTAAGTGGTTTTATACGTGTTTGTACAACTATATAAGGTAATTTTCTTGTGGGGCTAGTTGAAAATCCTGATTATTTTCATTAACACCCAATTCCATTGGTTCGACTGTTGCCTGCCCAGGATCTCCATTAAATTGCGTTTTAATAGTATTCGGAATAAAAGAACTTTCACGATATGGATTTTGTGATAGATTTGTTTGACCACTGCTATTAGAATATAACCTCGACTGTACTGAAGCATTTGGATGCAAGCCATTCCTACTATGCTGTCCTAATTGTTGTTGAAAACGGGCATCATTATGATTATTGTAATAATGACCTCTGCTAACATTGTTGTTGAATTGTAAGTCGTTTTTGTTACTCATATTATTTTGTACGTTACTGTTATTTGTATTGTACAACTCGCTCGAAAATCTGATTGTTCTATTTTGTTGTTTGTATCTACTATTATTATTATTAAAAAAGCTATGCCGATCATTATATTTTAAGTACCCATTCGATTTTATAATATCGTAAGCACTTTTCAAATCTTTGGGATTTCGACTAACTATAATACTTTTGACTGGCTCAGGTAAGCCGTGCTTGAAAGAGTTCAAAGCAATTCGCCCATTACTTTCATAATTAATACCAGCAATCTTAGTATTACTGAGTTGCAAGGCATTATTTAAACGACATAATAATGTATTAAGTTGATTATAAAAATGTTCTATTGTTGATTCGCATCGGCAAGACCTAATTTTATCAATAATTTCATCAGCAGAGTTTTTCTCTCCGTGATTATCTACTAGAACTTTCCTGACTAGCTCCCAAGTATGAGGATTGCCATTAATTAACAATGACCGTCTAGCGTTACCAACGATTTTATCTTTTATATTTCCTATAAGTAAAACTTGTAAATCATCCGGAAAAGATTCTAAAGTTGGTATCATCAAATCTATTCGCTCTACAAACCCTAGCAAGGCGTTTTCATTCCCATCATACGGTGGAACACTATTAAGATTAGTTGAAATAAGCTTAAATTTAGCACTAACATCAAAATTATCCATTTTTAATTTTGTCTTGTTTCGCTAAACTGAATGTTAATACTTAAAAGTGTTTTTTTTTGTTTTTTTTTTTTTATATGTATATATACATTGATTTATGTAGATTCTGTTGTTGTATATACGTATGTTGTCGCTCGTACTAGTGACTGAGCTTTTTGGTGCATTGAGTCGGAAACAAAGTTGTCGCTGCTGCTCTCAATACTCACTTTACTTTAACGTTTGTTTACTTGCGTTGGAACGGAAGTTCTTGATGTTGCTCTTAAAGCCCGCTTCACTCTCTCACTGGATCGCTTATGCTTAACGGAAGTTGCTGCTCTAAGTACTCACTACACTTTCTTGCTGAATTGCTTCTGTTGGAACGGAAGTTGTTGTTGTGTCTATCAGTTTTTACTGTGCTTATATGTAAATTTGATTGTGTAGAAACGGAAGCTGTTTCTCTTGGTAATTTTTTTCTCATTCGTATGCGTTTTGGTTTCAAATGTCTTTGAAATGACCCTTAACTGATTTATTATCTTCTCAATCGTTTCTGCTTCAATTTTTCTGTTTACAGTTTTTTTCTCTTCACATGTACAGTTTTATGCATATGTACATATATAGGCAGTCTAATTTTTTAAAAAAATACACTTTTCAAAAAATGTCTAGGTATAAGCCAATATCTTAAATATTTATATTAACGAATTCACATGTCTTTGGAACTTTTCCAAACTTTCTTATTACAGTTTTTATTCGTTTGATTTTAGGTACGTATGTACGTATTAATAAACGATTTTTTTTTTTTTGGTTTTTTTTTTTCGCAATTTTAACTTTTTATGAAACAAGTTTCTGCTTCTTTTTCTTTATTTCAAAAACACTCCGTATTTTGAGACGTGTTAACTGCTTTTAGTAAAAATTTTAACTTTTTTACGTAGTGGGATTTTGCGTATTTAGTTCGCGTGCGACTGCGCCAATAAGAAGTCCGTTCTTTTCGAATGAAACTTTATTAATCATCTCCAAATTTCTGCAATGCTTATAACTAAGTTCACAAAAATGAGCTTAAAACTAATAATAGTAACTGTAATATGTAATGTTGTTGTTAATTGCGAATAAAGAGAAAGAGATTTATTTATTGAAAGTTGTTTACGGAAATATAGCTAATAAGTGAGCGGATATGGAAAGCGAAGGAAAGGTGTAAGAGGAAATGGTATAAGTAAGAAGAGCATGACAGTTATTAGTAGAGGGTGTGTCAGTATGTGACTAATGATAATTATTGGTAGAGGATGTGTCGGTATGTGACTATATACTTAAGATTATGTTCAATAGGTAAATAGTATACATACATCGATAAGCATACTCACACATTCACATATATATGTATATACAAACATGTTTATTTGGGGTGGATTTAGTAACACACGAATACGACAATTGGCGATGAGCCTGATTTGTGGCAAACCAACACAAATGTAGACCAGGAGATTTGAATCGAAATTTTGTTTTTTATACTCAGTTGAGCAGAGCTCACAGAGTATATTAGGGGGACTCATGTAACCGTATAAATGCCTTATAAAGTGTGTAAACGTATAAATTTATCTAGTTTACGCACGACCTGTCAAATTTTGTATGAAAAATCATTTACACAATTTGTATAAATTTACGCGCACATTTCATTGTGTAAACGCGGTAAACTCAAAGGAATGCAACCTTGCAGACATTACAGACGGCATTTTCATCAAAAATCTACAACATCAGCAAGTAAAGGCGTTTTAGTTTTGATTTTTCACTTAATCTTGGTATTTTTTAATTTGTATAACAATCAAAAAAATTTTTTTGGAAATAATACAGCTGAAAAACAATCAATTTTATCAAGAGTATTACTAGGTGCGTTCATATAACCGCGTGTGTAAATGGATATAATCTTACACCTTATAAGTTTATATGCTATCATGAGTCCCCCTATTAAGTTTGATTGGATAACGGTTGGTTGTACATATATAAAGGAATCGAGATAGATATAGACTTCCATATGTCAAAATAATCAGGATCGAAAAAAAATTTGATTGAGCCATGTCCGTCCGTCCGTCCGTCCGTCCGTCCGTCCGTCCGTCCGTCCGTCCGTTAACACGATAACTTGAGTAAATTTTGAGGTAACTTGATGAAATTTGGTACGTAGGTTCCTGAGCACTCATCTCAGATCGCTATTTAAAATGAACGATATCGGACTATAACCACGCCCACTTTTTCGATATCGAAAATTTCGTAAAACCGAAAAATTGCGATAATTCATTACCAAAGACAGATAAAGCGACGAAACTTGGTAGATGAGTTGAATTTACGACGCAAAATAGAAAATTAGTAAAATTTTGGACAATGGGCGTGGCACCGCCCACTTTTAAAAGAAGGTAATTTATAATTTTTGCAAGCTGTAATTTGTCAGTCGTTTAAGATATTATGATGAAATTTGGCAGGGACGTTACTCCTATTACTATATGCACGCCTAATAAAAATTAGCAAAATCGGAGAAGGACCACGCCCACTTTTAAAAAAAATTTTTTTTTTAAGTAAAATTTTAACAAAAAATTTAATATCTTTACAGTATATAAGTAAATTATGTCAACATTCAACTCCAGTAATGACATGGTGCAACAAAATACAAAAATAAAAGAAAATTTCAAAATGGGCGTGGCTCCGCCCTTTTTCATTTAATTTGTCTAAGATACTTTTAACGCCATAAGTCGAACAAAAATTAACCAATCCTTTTGAAATTTGGTAGGGGCATAGATTTTATGATGTTAACTGTTTTCTGTGAAAACGGGCGAAATCGGTTAATGCCACGCCCAGTTTTTATACACAGTCGTCCGTCTGTCCTTCCGCATGGCCGTTAACACGATAACTTGAGTAAATTTTGAGGTAACTTGATGAAATTTGGTACGCAGGTTCCTGAGCGCTCATCCCAGATCTCTATTTAAAATGAACAATATCGGACTATAACCACGCCCACTTTTTCGATATCGAAAATTTCGTAAAACCGAAAAAGTGCGATAATTCATTACCAAAGACAGGAAAGCGGCGAAACTTGGTAGGTGAGTTGAATTTATGACGTAGAATGGAAAATTAGTAAAATTTTGGACAATGGGCGTGGCACCGCCCACTTTTAGAAGAAGGTAATTTAAAAGTTTTGCAAGCTGTAATTTGTCAGTCGTTGAAGATATCATGATGAAATTTGGCAGGGACGTTACTCCTATTACTATATGTACGCCTAATAAACATTAGCAAAATCGGAGAAGGACCACGCCCACTTTAAAAACAAATTTTTTTAAAGTAAAATTTTAACAAAAAATTTAATATCTTTACAGTATATAAGTAAATTATGTCAACATTCAACTCCAGTAATGACATGGTGCAACAAAATACAAAAATAAAAGAAAATTTCAAAATGGACGTGGCTCCGCCCTTTTTCATTTAATTTGTCTAGGATACTTTTAACGCCATAAGTCGAACAAAAATTAACCAATCCTTTTGAAATTTGGTAGGGGCATAGATTTTATGATGCTAACTGTTTTCTGTGAAAATGGGCGAAATCGGTTAATGCCACGCCCAGTTTTTATACACAGTCGTCCGTCTGTCCTTCCGCATGGCCGTTAACACGATAACTTGAGCAAAAATCGACATATCTTTAATGAACTTAGTTCACGTACTTACTTGAACTCACTTTATTTTGGTATGAAAAATTAACGAAATCCGACAATGACCACGCCCACTTTTTCGATATTGAAAATTACGAAAAATGAAAAAAATGCCATAATTCTATACCAAATACGAAAAAAGGGATGAAACATGGTGAGGTAATTGGATTGGTTTATTGACACGAAATATAACTTTAGAAAAAACTTTATAAAATGGTTGTGACACCTACCATATTAAGTAGAAGAAAATGAAAAAGTTCCGCAGGGCGAAATAAAAAACCCTTAAAACCTTGGCAGGTATTACATATATAAATAAATTAGCGGTATCCAACAGATGATGTTCTGTGTCACCCTGGTCCACATTTTGGCCGCGATCTGGAAAACGCCTTCACATATACAACTACCACCACTCCCTTTTAAAACTCTCATTAATACCTTTAATTTGATACCCATATCGTACAAACACATTCTAGAGTCACCCTTTATGGCGATATTTCGAAACGGCGTCCACCTATAGAACTAAGGCCCACTCCCTTTTAAAATACTCATTAACACCTTTCTTTTGATACCCATATTGTACAAACAAATTCTATGGTCACCCCTGGTCCACCTTTATGGCGATATCTCGAAACGGCGTCCACCTATGGAACTAAGAATTACTCCCTTTTAAAATACTCATTAACACCTTTCTTTTGACAACCATATTGTACAAACAAATTCTAGGGTCACCCCTGGTCCACCTTTATGGCGGTATCTCGAAACGGCGTCCACCTATGGAACTAAGGATTACTCCCTTTTAAAATACTCATTAACACCTTTCATTTGATACCCATATCGTACAAACGCATTCTAGAGTCACCCCTGTTCCACCTTTATGGCGATATCTCGAAAAGGCGACCACCTATACAACAACCACCACTCCCTTTTAAAACCCTCATTAATACCTTTAATTTGATACCCATATCGTACAAACACATTCTAGAGTCACCCCTGGTCCACCTTTATGGCGATATTTCGAAACGGCGTCCACCTATAGAACTAAGGCCCACTCCCTTTTAAAATACTTATTAACACCATTCGTTTGATGCCCATATTGTACAAACAAATTCTAGGGTCACCCCTGGTCCACCTTTGTGGCGATATCTCGAAACGGCGTCCACCTATGGAACTAAGGATTACTCCCTTTTAAAATACTCATTAACACCTTTCTTTTGATACCCATATTGTACAAACAAATTCTAGGGTCACCCCTGGTCCACCTTTATGGCGATATCTCGAAACTGCGTCCACCTATGGAACTAAGGATAACTCCCTTTTAAAATACTCATTAACACCTTTCATTTGATACCCATATCGTACAAACGCATTCTAGAGTCACCCCTGGTCCACCTTTATGGCGATATATCGAAAAGGCTACCACCTATACAACTACCACCTCTCCCTTTTAAAACCCTCATTAATACCTTTAATTTGATACCCATATCGTACAAACAAATTCTAGGGTCACCCCTGGTCTACCTTTATGGCGATATCTCGAAACGGCGACCACCTATGGAACTAAGGGTTACTCCCTTTTAAAATACTCATTAACACCTTTCTTTTGATACCCATATTGTACAAACAAATTCTAGGGTCACCCCTGGTCCACCTTTATGGCGATATCTCGAAACTGCGTCCACCTATGGAACTAAGGATAACTCCCTTTTAAAATACTCATTAACACCTTTCATTTGATACCCATATCGTACAAACGCATTCTAGAGTCACCCCTGGTCCACCTTTATGGCGATATATCGAAAAGGCTACCACCTATACAACTACCACCTCTCCCTTTTAAAACCCTCATTAATACCTTTAATTTGATACCCATATCGTACAAACAAATTCTAGGGTCACCCCTGGTCTACCTTTATGGCGATATCTCGAAACGGCGTCCACCTATGGAACTAAGGGTTACTCCCTTTTAAAATACTCATTAACACCTTTCATTTGATACCCATATCGTACAAACGCATTCTAGAGTCACCCCTGGTCCACCTTTATGGCGATATCTCGAAAAGGCGTCCACCTATAGAACTAAGCCCCACGCCCTTTTAAAATACTCATTAACACCTTTCATTTGATACCCATATCGTACAAACAAAGTCTAAGTAGCGATACCTCGAAAAGGCGTCCACCTATAGAACTAAGGCCCACTCCCTTTTAAAATACTCATTAACACCTTTATTTTGATACCCATATTGTACAAACGCATTCTAGATTCACCCCTGGTCCACCTTTATCGCGATATCTCTGAAAAGGCGACCACCTATACAACTACCACCACTCCCTTTTAAAACCCTCATTAACACCTTTAATTTTTTACCCATATCGTGCAAACAAATTCTAGAGTCACCCCTGGTCCACCTTTATGGCGATATCTCGAAAAGGCGTCCACCTATAGAACTAAGCCCCACGCCCTTTTAAAATACTCATTAACACCTTTATTTTGATACCCATATTGTACAAACGCATTCTAGATTCACCCCTGGTCCACCTTTATCGCGATATCTCTGAAAAGGCGACCACCTATACAACTACCACCACTCCCTTTTAAAACCCTCATTAACACCTTTAATTTTTTACCCATATCGTGCAAACAAATTCTAGAGTCAACCCTGATCCATCTTTATGGCGATATTCCTAAATGGCGTCCACCTACAGAACTATCGCCCACTCCCTCATAAAATAATCTTTAGTGCCTTTCATTTGATAGACATGTCATACAAACACATTCCAGGGTTTCCCTCGGTTCATTTTCCTACATGGTTATTTTCCCTTATGTTGTCACCATAGCTCTCAACTGAGTATGTAATGTTCGGTTACACCCGAACTTAACCTTCTTTACTTGTTTTTTTTGAAGGAATTTATGATAAGCCTAAAGAAAGCAACCTAAAATAAGGATAGTTCCTAACAGCAGCAGGTCGTTAGGAGAGAGGAGTAAAACAGTGTACTAAATAATAAGCGATATGGTATTAAACGAAATGAATTGCTAAGCATAAACCGAAGTGGTGTGTGATAATTGGGGGTGAAGTGGGTGATCACTTCGGCTAGACAGACGGACGTAAGGATACAGGTTTGATATTAGGGTCGACCAACACTGGCCACGGTCGACAATGGCAGGGAGGGATAGTGAAAGCAGAAGGGCCAATCTCGATTTTATGGAGATAAACTGCATCGACGATGAAGGCGCATCATGAGAGTGGACACTCGCGTTGAGGGTAGGTATTTTCCATCGATATAGCAGAAGGGTACGAAATTTTTCTTTTTGTTATCAACCTGTGGTTTAACTGTCATCGGCATCGATCTATACAGACCCACCCCAATCCGGCGAGCTCAGTCGATAAAGCAAGCGTACCCAGCGGATCGTCAGGCCATGGCATCTCCTTTCGCCCTTAGCCATAACCCAGGTAGCCTTACTGCTAGCAGGTAACTCCATAGTGGTAGGTGAGCAGTACAAGACCGCAACCGCAACACATGTCTCTAGCTCATCGGGAAGTTACTCGAAAATCGTTCGAAGGATTCCCCCGTTTTTAAGGGATTTATAGTTATTTCAATTAGCACGCCACCTGGCGGAACTTTGTTTTCTATAAATTGTGTTGTCGCCGAGTCTCGAAAAATGTGCTAAGTTACAAGTCTCTAGGTAACCGGGAAGTTAGTTAAAAATGGATTGAAAGATTCCCAAATTAAAATTAATTTTCATAATATATCGATCCATGCGCCACCTAGCGGAATTTTTTTTAAATAAAATATTGCATTGTCACCGGGGTCTGACTTACGGCTCAAGTTTCATATCTCCAGCTCACCGTAAAGTTACTAAAAAATCGATCGCAAGATTCCCCTCGTCTTTCAAGTAATAGTAGTTATCTCACCCACCTAGCGGAATTTTGTTTTCTGTAAATTGTATTGTCACCAAGCCTCGAACCGTGTGCCAGGTTTCAAATCTCTAGGTCACCGGGAAGTTAGTTAAAAATGGATTGAAATATTCCCAAATCAAAATTAATTTTATTAATATCTCGATCCATGCGCCACCTAGCCACGTTTCAGGTGTCTAGCTCAACGGGAAGTTACTTAAAAGTCGATCGCAAGATTCCCTTCCATGGAGGGTGGGGCCGTGTGTAGAAGTCCACGAAAGTGGGGACAGCTTCTGACCGCCATTCACCTGGGAATGGCCAGAGCGCTTATTTTGCATGCGGTTCAAGCAGCTCACTACTGCCGGTAGCTTGCGGCCAAGTATCCTCTGGGTAGCCGCTAAACATCCGTTTAGCGGTGAGCTAATGTGAGAAGGCGACAACCTGGCTAGGCCACTCTGACATAATCGGTTTAAGGGCTAGCCGGGGGAGATCTCATCGGCAGCGTCTGTACACCTCTAGGTGCGGCTGCAAGCGGGCGTCTGTCTTGGAGCAAGCGGCTCGCAATATAAACGTGCCAAGTAATATTTTCACCCCCGCTGAGCGGGTTGTGCTATTGATGACGACCACGGCAAACGTTTGAAGGACAATTAATTGAGGGCATGCACCTGGAACGTTCGCTCCCTGAATGGGATTGGTGCAGATGCCCGGCTGGTTGATGTCCTCGTAAAAGCAAAATCTGACATCACCGCCAACCAAGAAATGCGTTGGATGAAGCAAGGAAGAAAGAAGATCAAAAATTGTAACATATATTGGAGTGGCCATACGATAAGCGCTGTTTCGGCGTCGGATTCGTGGTGGGAGAGATACTTTGTCGGCAAGTGCTGGTGTTCACGCCTGTGGACGAGCATCTCGCCGCTATCCGAATAAAAGCAAATTTTTAATATATCATTCATCTGCGCCCATGCGCCGACAGAGGAGAAAGACGATGAGGTGAAAGACACTTTTTATGAACAATTAGAACGCACATACGAGCGCTGCCCCCGTCTTGATATAAAAGTCGTGCTTGGCGATTTTAACGCCAGGGTGGGCAAAGAAAGTGTTTTTGGCCCTACAGTCGGAAAGTTCAGCCTACACAATGAAACTTCTCCTAACGGACTGAGGCTGATTGACTTTGCCGGTGCTCGAAACATGGTCATATCCAGCACGAGGTTCATGCATAAAAAGATACATCAAGCTACATGGCTGTCTCCTGATCGAAATACTCGCAATCAGATCGATAACGTTGTGATAGACGGACGGCATGCCTCCAGTGTTTTAGATGTGCGCACGATCCGAGAACCTAACATCGACTCGGACCATTATCTCGTTGCAGCCAAAATACGCACCCGCCTCAACGCGGCTAAAACCAAGGAACAAAAAACACAAGGAAAGCTAGACGTCGAAAAGCTTCAATCAATACAGACTGCCAATGATTTTGCAACTCGACTCTCACACCTGCTCTCTGAGAGCACAACTCATCCTGAAGGAATACAGGAGCAGTGGGAGCATACCTCCAAAGCACTTCGTACTGCCGGCGAGGAAAAAATTGGTGACCGGCGGCCCTGAAAGAACAACTAGTACGATGAAGAATGCCGCGTTGCAACCGAAAGAAAGGACGCTGCCTATAGGGCTACATTAAAAGCGAGCGCGACAAGAGGAGTGTGTGAACGCTATCGTGAGTTGAAAAGGGAAGCGAGCCGCCTTTTCAGGAAGAAAAAAGCAGAAGCAGAAAGGCGTGAGTGCGAGGAGCCTGAGCTGCTAGCCACCAGGAATAACGCCCGAAAATTCTACCAAAAAATACGGCGACAGACGGAAGGTTTTAAGACCGGGGAAAACTCCTGTAGGAATGAAAAGGGCGACCTTGTATCTGATGTCCAGAGAGTGCTTAGATTATGGAGGGAATACTTCTCTGCTCTCCTAAATGGAGGCAGCAATTCACCGCGCACAGATTAAGAACCCGATCCCGCAATCGATGATGATGGAATATATATCCCCCCGCCCGATTATGACGAAGTTAGAATAGCAGTAACCAGATTGAAAAACAACTAGGCCGTGGGCGCTGATGGATTGCCTGCGGAGCTATTCAAGTTCCGACGAGGAGTTGGTAAGGCGCATGCAGCAGCTTCTTAGCAAAATATGGGCGGACGAAATCATGCCCGACGGTTGGAATCTAATTGTTCTTTGCCCAGACCACAAGAAGGGGATACTGCAAAATGCACCAACTTATCGCATATAAGGTCCTTTCAAGTGTATTGTGCGGAAGATTGAAGCCCACCGTGAACCGGCTGATTGGACCTTATCAGTGCGGCTTCAGACCTGGTAAATCTACCATCGACCAGATTTTCACAATGCGCCAAATCTTGGAAAAACCCCGTGAAAGAGAATCGACACACATCACCTCTTCGTGGACTTTAAAACCGCCTTCGACAGCACGAAAGGAGCTGCCTATATTCCGCTATGTCTGAATTTGGTTTCCCCGCAAAACTTATACGGCTGTGCAAAATGAAGTTGAGCAACACCATCAGCTCAGTCAGAATTGGGAAGGACCTCTCCGAGCCGTTCGAAACTAAACGAGGTTTCAGACAGAGTGACCCCCTATCGTGCGATTTCTTTAATTTGATGCTGGAGAAAATTATACTAGCTGCAGAACTTAACCGCACTGGAACAATATACTATAAAAGCGTGCAATTACTGGCATATGCTGATGATATTGATTATATCGGCCTAAACACCCGCGCAGTTAGTTCTGCTTACTCCAAACTGGAAAAAGAAGCGGTAAAGATGGGTTTGATGGTGAATGAGGACAAAACGAAGTACCTGCTGTCATCGGCCATAACCGTTTAGACGGTTAAGCGCCAATTAAGTAAGTAAGTAAGATTCCCTGCGTTTTTTCAGGGATTTTCGGGGATTTTCGTTTATATCGATTCGTCTGCCACCTGGCGGCATTTTGTTTTCCACGAAGTGTAGTGCCATCGGCTCGCAAACTATGTGCCAAGCTTCAAGTCTCTGGATCACCGAGAAGTTAGTTAAAAGTCGATCACACAATTTCCATTTTAAAATCAATTTTCTGTATATCTCGATCCGTACGCCAACTAGCGGACTTTTTTTCTCTTGCATTGTAATGTCTCGCAGATCTGAACTATGTTTTAAGTATCAAGTGTGTAGCTTTTCTAATAAAACACATCTTTCTTTTTCTAAAAAACAAATCGTCTGTTTGGGAATCAAGAGAAATATATCGAAAGGACTGCTACCGAACATTTTTTAGCTATCGCCGGGTCTCTTCATTGTTTTTATAACTATTTAAAGACCATTTCGAAAAAAAAATATTTCTGGGTAGTATTGGACCCTACCTTTTTAAGAAATCCAGTAAATCTTTCCTTCTGTTTATCACTGAGCGATAAGTGCTCCGCGACTGCGAATGTTTTGCGATTTATTGGGCCACGTAAGTTCGAGCAGTGCACTGCTCCCAAGTATGGCTTTCTGGCGGTATACAATAGACCACATTAGCAGTTTGGAAACAAATCAAACTAATTAAGTGTACCCTTTGTTCTTTTCAGTATTTATTCCTCAAAAACACTTTCATTGCTCATATATGTAGGTATGTATCAATTTGATAACACAATTCAACTGTGTAAATATACATAGTTATATAAACAAACAATTACGTTTTCATTTAATTTCGCTGGATCAAATCCGTTTTTTAACTCATGGCGGAACTATACAAGGACAGCTGATTTCTACTATTTTAATATGATTTGATGCATCAACTTCCGAGGCAGTACGATTTTGACATTAGTCCATCTATTTACAAAAACAAAGTACATGAAACTTGTATTTATGTTGTTAGGTATGTCGCCGTGCTGCCACCTTTTATGGTTCCGCCATGGTTAAACTAATTAAAAAAAGTTTTTTGTATAGCTATGTATTTCACGTCAAATTCCTGAAATTTTGACTGAAAAGTGTTTTCCTATTTTTATGCACCTGACTCAATTAGGTAGAGTTTAGGTTAAGTTGTTCTGGCCGGTCAATAAATACCTCAGATGTTGTTGTTGTTATAGCAGTGCTCCCCCCATCCAATAGGTGTGACCAATCACAAATTTTCATCAATATCCTCTAACAGAAGTCCAAGCAAACTTGCTGTTTCAACAGGAGTGGACCATAGTGAGAGGGGCGTTAGAGGTTTTGGTACAGTTGAAGAGATGGTTGGTGTCATGTGGGGACACGTTACAAGCAGAATAAATGTTTTGTATGTCAGGCTGATTCTGGATAGGCAAGAGTTTAACCTGTTACAGTATCCAGATCCAAGTTGGGCTAGAGTGACTCGCGTTTCCCTTGGGAGTGTGCGTTCCTCTTGTGCAAGTTTTGGGTATTGTTCTTTAAGTACAGGATTCACCGGGTAATTCCTGGCATAGAGGTCCGACGCCTGTTTGTGGAGTTCACTGAGGACATGCTTGTGTTTTTTGGCTTCAAACGGCTGTGTTCGCAGGTTCCGTATTTCCTCATAATGCTTACGGAGATGCCTCCTTAAGCCCCTGGGCGGTGTTGGCTCATCTATCAGATGTCTGTTGGAATGCCCAGGTTTGTGGGGATTCAACAGGAACTGTTTGGTTAGCATTTCATTCTCTCTCTAATGTGGAGTATTCTCGCCTCATTATGTAGATGGTGTTCTGGGGACATAAGAAGACAACCCGTGGCGGTTCTGAGGTCAGTATTTTGGTAGGCCTGTAGCTTCTTCCAGTATCGTAGTGCCATTGACGCGGAGGTTCACAATGGTCTACATTTGGGACGTCCATGTTGTAAATAAGGTCGCCGATGATTTAGTCGGTGATAATGTCAGGTTTCGCGAAGTGAAGAAACTGGAGAGATCAGGGAGGTAGCCGTTTATTTTGTTGCAAAGCTCATCGATCTGTGGGCCTGGGCCTGTGGCTATTATTGTGCAGTCATGGGCGTATGAAACGATAGTAGCTCCTTCTGGTGGCGAAGGTAGATTTGATATGTTGAAGTTAAACAAAAGTGGGAATAGGACACCACCCTTTGGCATGCCTTATTTAATTCTTCTTGGTTTTTTTTGCACTTATAAATCGCATCGATGCCTGCCGGCCACTCATATAATATGGATCCATCTTTTAAGACCTTGGGGTAGGGTATACCCTTCCAGGCCTTGCCGTAACGTGCCATGGTTGACCGTATCAAAAGTTTTTGATAGGTCTAGCGCAACGAGTACTGTTCTATGGTTAGGGTTTTGATTTAAACTGCAATTTATCTGGGTGCTAATGGTATTCACTTAGGCTGAATGTGTCCATAGTGTTACCACGGAAACGGAAGAACCCCAATCAAGTGCCGAACATATGTTATAGAATAACTCCGTCCTCTTGGCGAATACTAGAACTTTTCTAGGACCCAGCTTAATTGCTGCATCGAGATCTGGCAACTCTCTGCCCCTAACAGATGAAGGCCTGACCTTTCTACCTGCAGTTCGCACTTCCTACACTTGCTGTTACTGACGAGGACTAACTTGTAAGTATGTGACGCCGGAAGGCAGTGTTCAGTCAGTATGCCCATCGTGAGTCTTAAGTCTTCTCTTTTCAAAGATATGAGCCAATTTGTGAGTCTAATATCGTAGACTTTCCACATGATCTTAGAAATTTCTCAGCGCTGCGCTTTTGTCCACGACTTTCCTCCTTGATGGATCATATGCAACTCCTGTCTCCGTTTGATTTCTCTCAAACGGATTGGGACGTCTATCATCGACTCAGCGAGTGTTGCGCCCTCCTTTGCCAACTTATCGGGCTGTTCGTTTCCTTCTATCCTTTTATGACAGGGAGCCCAGTATGGGTCCGACCTGGGCGAAGTTCTTCTAAAGTTTATTTTCTTTTCCAGGCAAACAAACAAAAGAGATGCTTGATTAAAATGCGAGGCAACTACGGGCAAACGAGCACAGACACAACCCACGATATAGTTCTGCGAAACTTTTGTAAGCGCTCACTGGCTAACGAGATTGACAGTGCAATCGTGAGAGCGTACTTCAATCTAAAGCCTGCAGACGCGCATTTTTATAATCCTTCCCAAGTACGTCTAGTACTAGGAGCAGACTCGTTCCCTAAGATATACAGGGATACTATTCCAACAGGCACTATTGGTCCACTACTGGCCCAAGATACAAATTTTGAGTTTGTCCTATCAGGGGCCTGTTAATTATTATATTTATATATATTAAAATTGTTAAGCCTTTATACTCAAATTTTGAATTTACATATATGAACTGTTTAAGTTTATACAATCAATATTTTTTATGCGCTAAACAAATGAATTTATCATACAATATGTGCTACAGAAATTTTGAATGCACGTATATAATTTTTTTTATTTTTCAAATCTTTCCTACAGGGGAGGACTACCGAACTTTTAACTCTGAATCTTGGTTGCTGCCTGCTGTTCTTCTAGGGGATTGCTTATCGCAAGCGGGCCGGCATGTTTATGCCCACGGTCCAAAACATAAATATTTTAAGTACCCCTAGTATGCGAGATGTTAACACTATGTTAACATCAACTGTTCGCCACTTTTTTCAAACAGTTAACAACAAGAATGGAACTATCTTACCGTTTTCAAGGGTTAGCAAAATTCTTGAAGGCGCTAGAGAATCTCTGAATTCAAGTCTGTCGTAACATAGATTCAGGGTACGCTTACACAGCCACCGATTTTGATCGCCCGATGCCGATCGTAATCATCCGATAAAAATAAAGACATATATTTTGATGAGCGTGTGTACATTTCAACCGATTACCGAATTGTTGAATTCCTCTCTCGACTCTGGGAGTGTTGGAGAGAAAAGTTCTTCGAAGGATTTATAGTCCTCTATGCGTTGACGATGGCGACTACAGAAGAGGATCTAACGATGAGCTTTACGAGCTATACGCAGACATCAACATAGTCCAGCGAATTAAAACGCAGCGGTTGCGCTGGCTAGCCCATATTATGCTAATGAAGGATGACGCTCCGGCTAAGAAAGTATTTCTATCGGAACCCGCCTATGGGAGCAGAGCAGGGAAGCGGCTTCCACTCCGCTCGAAGGACAAGATAGAAAACGATTTAAACTCCCCTGGAGTGACCAATTGGCGCCAGTTGGCAGAGAGAAGAAGCAACTGGCGTGCCTTGTTGGACGGCCATAACCGTTTAAACGGTTATGCGCCAATTGAGTAAGTAATTAATGGATTGAAAAACTAATTAAAAAGCATACAAGCAATCGCATTTTTGCGAAAAAGTAAAATATAATAAAAAAGCTTCCGGGCGATAATCGGTTGCAATTTTAACACCAGGCGACCAATTTCATCGGGCGATTTCTATTTTTAGTTTTATCGATGGCTACGTAAACGTATCCTAAGGAAATTATAAAAGAGAGGAACAGGACAACGGCGTCCGAAAAAATACCCCCAAAATGCTGCGAATCTGGATTTGGATCTGTAGTATTTTTGCCCAGAACACTTTTCTGAACTGGCAGCCTCCGCCCGCGCTAAAAAAATTAAGATAAAAATAATATTCGCGCAAAACGCTACTGCTAACCATCGCACATTTAAAAATTCGTAATTTTCGTCACAAACATATTAATATGCATTCTAAGGATAATACATTAGTTCCTGACGTATATTTTCTTGTAGGGGAAGCCATATTTTCACTTCCATTTAAGTTTTACGCGTTCAAATAGCAAACTGTTGAATTTCTCGATACTTTTGACAGCAGGCCGCCAATCTATTTTAAAGAGCTTAAATCGCTCTCACGTCGTTTAAATTTAAAATACTTTTTTAAAGCTAAAATAATGTTTAAGTTGACTATAACAGACTTAAAATGATGCTTAGTTTAGAAGCATGTTAACGCTATTTTAATTCGACTATGATTACGGGCCAAGCGTATGAGCTGTGGGAGAAGCTATAAAAATTGTGCATCTGTAGTTATAACTGAGAAACTTATAGCAGATAACCAACTAGTAGATTCTAGAACAGAACCGCCTAGAAATGTCAACGAGGAAACCAAACACTATAAAAGGCAGCAACAGTAGAGGCGCGACAATCAGTTTGACTTGAGAAGCCACCTGGCGAGCAGTAGTAGAGTTATTTATTGTGAAGAACTTTAATAAAGGCCATTTTGCATTATTGCATAGTGGAGTTATTTATTCAACAGTTCAGTGATTCGAACGTTAGCAGAAGATTGCAAATAAGGGGAATTGCAATAAATTCGTTACAATATGTATGCACGGTTCATGGTTTATAGATATGTTAGTCTAAGAGATTGTTCTTCTGGTTACTTACAGGACAATTTCGGCATCACTCCGAGATCATTTGCGGACTCCCGAGATTACATCAAGACTGAATTTATATCAAGACTGTTCGGGATATTTTTCAGGATAAAATCAGAACTATTTTGGCCAGTCCGAAACCGTCTACGGAATATTTTCGGGACTACTTTCAGAATACTCCAGTATTATTTCGGGATACTTTGATACTATTAAGGGACCGTTTCGGGATTATTTGTGGTACATTTTCTGGTTACTTACAGGCAATTTCCGCATCATTGCGGGACCATTTCCGGACTCCCGAGATTATATCAAGACTGTTCAGGATATTTTTCAGGATAAAGTCAGAATTAATTGGGTCAGTCCGAAACCGTATACGAAATCTTTTCGGGACTACTTTAAGAATACTTACTTACTTACTTAATTGGCGCTTTAAATGGTAATGGCCGTCCAACAAGGTGCGCCAGTCGCTCCTTCTCTCTGCCAACCGCCGCCAGTTGGTCACACCAAGGTTGTTTAAATCGTTTTCCACCTGGTCCTTCCAACGGAGTGGGGGCCGCCCTCTACCTCTGCTGCAATAGGCGGGTTACGATAGAAACACTTTCTTGGTTGGAGCGTCATCTTTCATTCGCATAACATGTCCTAGCCAGCGCAGCCGCTGTGTTTTAATTCGCTGGACTAAGTTGATGTTTGCGTAAAGGTCGTACAGCTCATCGTTAGATCTTCTTCGGTACTCGCCATCGCCAACGCGTAGAGGTAGATAAATCCTTCGAAGAACTTTTCTCTCGAACACTCCCAGAGCCAATTCATCTGATGTTGCCATGATCCATGCACCATATGTCAGGACGGGTACGATAATTGACTTGTGGAATATGATTTTCGTTTGCCAATAGAGGACTTTACTTTTCAATTGCCTACCTAGTCCAAATAAGCATTTATTGGCAAGAGTCATTCTTCGCTGGATTTCAGAGCTATACTATTTCGAAATTATGGCTGCCAACAGTAGCGTGGTTGCCAAGGCGCTTATGCGCTTACTCTTTGCTCGATGACAGCAGGTACTTCGCTTTAAGAATACCTCAGGATTATTTCGAATGCTCGGAATCGTTGCAGCACTGTTTATAGACTAGATACCTTGAGACTATTAAGGGACCGTTTCGGAATTATTTAAGGAATATTTTCAGGATTATTTCAAGATTTTCTAGGACCATTTCGGGACCGTTTAGAGATTGTATTAGAGATCTTTTCGGGGCTGTTTCTGGATTGTTTCAAGATGGTTTTCAAACGTACTTCATACTTCTTTGGGAATAATATCGGAAGGACTGGTACCGAACATTTTTTAGCTATCGCCGAAGTGTTCGTTACTATTTCAAGATTATTTCAAAAAAAGTATTGCAGGGGAGTATTAGACCCTACCTTTTTAAGAAAACCATTAAATCTTTCCTTCTTGTTATCATTGTGTGCTTATCTCCGCGACTGCGAATGTTTTATGATTTATTGGGCCACGTAAGTTCGAGCAGTGTTGTTGCCCAAAACTATGGCTTTCTGGCAGTATACAATAGAACAGAATAACGGTTTGGAAACAAATCAAACTAATTAAGTGTACCCCTTTCACATTGTACACATATCAATTTGATAACACAATTCAGCTGTGCAAACACATATATAAACAAACAAGTACATGGAAGTTTCCTAAAGATTTTTAAGAACTAATGAGCTTAACACCGGTAAATATTATTATTATTCAATTATTTTTTGAGCTTTAATGGGTTTTAATTGAAAAAAGAAGGGAACATTTACTGGCATTTTGCGATGGTACCATTTCGAAAACCACCACGTCAATTTTCTTTTGAAAAAGTATAGCAAAATATTTTGTCAAAGCCCCGTTCATTTTATTTCACTGGAATAGGCGTAAAAACCTTGAATTTATTTTAATTTGTATTAATAGAGAAAATCTGTTTTTTAACTAATTAAATTAATAGAATCATGACGCAAATTGGAAGATAAGCTCGGCCTAAAGTCTCTTCGGAGGTTATCGCCCCTTACAGTTATTTATTTTTTTTAAATACCAGAAGACGCAACACTACGTTCATCTAAAAAATTCTCTTTGGGTTTTAGCTAAGTGTAGTTTCACTGCTTTGTTCCGTGAATAGTAAATTCTTCACCCCTGTCATATCAATTAATTTAACTTAAAACCAAAATGTATTTTTATACTCAGCTGAGCAGAGCTCTCAGAGTATATTAATTTTGTTCGCATAACGGTAATCCATAACGACATGAACTAATCGAGATAGATATAGACTTCTATATATCAAAATGATCTGGGCGAAGAAAGAAATTCATTTAGCCATGTCCGTCCGTCTGTCCGTCTGTCCGTTAACACGATAACTTGAGTAAATTTTAAGGTATCTTGACGAAATTTGGTATATAGGTTCCTGGGCAGTCATCTCAGATCGATATTTCAATTGAAAGAAATCGGACTATAACCACGCCCACTTTTTCGATATCGAAAATTTCGAAAAACCGAAAAGTGAGATAATTCATTATCAAAGACGGTTAAAGCGATGAAACTTGGTAGGTGGGTTGACACTGAGAAGCAGAATAGAAAATTAGTAAAATTTTGGACAATGGGCGTGGCACCGCCCACTTTTAAAAGAAGGTAATTAAAAAGTTTTGCAACCTGTAATTTGGCAGTCGTTGAAGATATCATAATGAAATATGGCAGGAACGTTACTCCTGTTGCTATATATATGCTAAATAGAAATTAGAAAAATCGGATGACGAACACGCTCACTTTTTAAAAAAAATATTTTTTAAAGTCAAATTGTAACAAAAAATTGAACATCTTTACAGTATATAAGTAAATTATGTCAACATTCAAATCCACTAATGATATGGTGCAACAAAATACAATAAAAGAAAATTTATAAATGGGCGTGGCTCCGCCCTTTTTCATTTAGCTTGTCTAGAATACTTTTAATGCCATAAGTCGAACAAAAATTTACCAATCCTTGTGAAATTTGGTAGGGGCATAAATTCTATGCCCCTAAAACTGTTTTCTGTGAAAATGGGACAAATCGGTTGAAGCCACGCCCAATTTTTATACACAGTCGACCTTCTGTCCTTTCGCTCGGCCGATAACGCGATAACTTGAGCAAAAATCGATATATCTTTACTAAACTTAGTTCACGTACTTATCTGAACGCACTTTATCTTGGTAATAAAAATGAGCGAAATCCGACTATGACCACGCCCACTTTTTCGATATCTAAAATTATTAAAAATGAAAAAAAATCCATAATTCTATACCAAATATGAAAAAAGGTATGAAACGTGGTAAATGAGTTGGTTTATTGACGCAAAATATAACTTTAGAAACAACTGTACAATGGGTGTGACATCTACCATATTAAGTAGAAGAAAATGAAAAAGTTCTGCAGGGCGAAATCAAAAGCCCTTGGAATTTTGGCAAAAATATTGTTCGTGGTATTATATATATAAATAAATTAGCGGTACCCGACAGATGATGTTCTGGGTCACCCTGGTCCACATTTTGGTCGATATCTCGAAAACCCCTTCACATATACAACTAACGCCCACTTCCTTTTAAAATACTCATTAACAGCTTTCATTTGATACCCATATCGTACAAACGCATTCTAGAGTCAACCCTGATCCACCTTTATGGCTATATCCCTAAATTTAGTCTATGTGAGGTCTTTACTATATCGTGCAGAAGCATAGACCATAACAACATCAGATGAAGTGGCTCTGGGAGTGTTCGAGAGAAAAGTTCTTCGAAAGATTTATGGACCTCTACGCGTTGGCGATAGCGAGTACCGAAGAAGATTTAACGATGAGCTGTACGAGCTATACGCAGAAATCAATATAGTCCAGCGAATTAAAAGGCAGCGGCCACGCTGGCTAGGCCATGTTATGCGAATGGAAAATGAGGCTGCGGCCAAGAAAGTGTTTCTCTGGGAACCCGCCTATGGAAGCAGAGGTAGAGGGCGGCCCCCACTCCGTTGGAAGGACCAGGTGGAAAACGATTTAAACTCCCTTGGAGTGATCAATTGGCGTCAGTTAGCAGAGAGAAGAAGCGGCTGGCGCGCCTTGTTTTACGGCCATAACCATTTAAACGGTTAAGCGCCAATTACGTAGGTAATTAATGGACTGAAAAACTAATAAATTGTGTGCAAAACAGGCGCCCTTTATGGGATAAGCACATAAAAGCAATCGTATTTTTGCGAAAAAGTAAAATATAATAAAAAAAAAAGCTGCCGGCCTATAATCGGTTGCAATTTTAGCAACAGCGCGGCCCATTTCATCGGTCGATTGCTATTTTTAGGTTTATCGGTGGGTGTGTAAGCGTATCGTAAAGAAATGACAAAAGAGGGGAACAGTACAAAATAAAAAAAAAAACAAGTAAAAACGGGACTGTCTTCGGCTGTGCCGAAGACTTCATACCTTTCATGAATGGGGCTGAACAATAATCTTATTCCGCTCGTAATCTCCGAATAATCGGATGTATAAGATAAGAAATATCTAGTGAACAGATCTACACACCTAAACGATTTTTAAGATAAATATAAAATAAAAAATAGGTAGGTAATCTGTGTGAGGATGCAAAGTTTCAGGTTTTTTGTGGTCTGCGTGTAAAAACTATGACTACGAATCACGTATTTCAACAATATATGACGTAAACGTAACTATTTGATGAAATTTGATGAATTTTGAAACTTCTAGCCGTAAAAAGGGGGCAAAAATTAGAGTTTATATGGGGTATATAATATATATGTATACCACCGAACTCTATGATTTTTTCAGACAACAATATATGCTATATACGTAAGCATTTTGTGAAATTTGAAGCTTCTAGCTGTTAAAACGGGGCAGAAATTGCGCAAAGTTTCTTATCTGAACAATCGGTTGTATGAGATATATACTATGTATACCACCGATCTCAATGATTTTTTCAGACATCAATATAGGCTATACACGTAAGCATTTGGTGAAATTTGAAGTTTATAGCTGTTAAAATGAGGCCAAAATCGCAAAAAAAATATATATATACTATATATATATACTATATATACCATCATATATATATTATATATATCACCGATCTCTATTATTTTTTGACGCAACAATACATACTATATACGTAAGCAATCGGTGAAATTTGAAGCTTATAGCTGTTAAAATGGGGTAGAAATTGCGAAAAGTTTCTTATCTGAACAATCGGTTGTATGAGATATATACTATATATACAACCGATCGCTATGATTTTTTCAGAAAACAATATATGCTATATACGTAAGCATTTGCTGCAATTTGAAGCATCTAGCTCTTAAAATAGGGCAGTAATTTCGAAACGTTTCTTATCTGAACAATCGGTTGTGGGGGATATATACTATATATACGACCGATCTGATCAATTTTCTCAGGCAACAATATGTGCGATATACGAAAGTATATGGTGAAGTTTGAAGCTTCAATCTCTTAAATTGGGTAAGATATTACAAAAATCTTCTTTTTCTGAAAAATCGGTTGTATGGAGGATATATGCTATAGTGGTCCGATCCGGTCAGTTCCGACAAATGTCTAATCGGACACCCAAATACACCCGCTCACCAAATTTTATCAAGATATCTCAAAAAATGAGGGACTAGTTTACATACAAACAGACAGACGGACAGACGGACATGGCTAAATCAACTCAGCTCTTCAACCTGATTATTTCGGTATACTTAATGGTGGGTCTATCTATTTTCCTTTAAGGACTTTCAATTTTCGGTTTCGTGACGAAATTAATATACCATTTCATTTTCATGAAAGGTATAAAAATAGGTAGGTAATCTGTGTGGGGATTCAAAGCTTCACGTTTTTTGTGGTCTGCATGTAAAAACTATGACTACGAATCACGTCTTTCAAAAATATATGACGTAAACGTAACTATTTGATGAAATTTGGTGAATTTTGAAGCTTCAAGCCGTAAAAAAGGGGCAAAAATGACAGTTTATATGAAGTATATAATATATATACCACCGATCTCTATGATTTTTTCAGACAACAATATATGCTATATACGAAAGCATTTTGTGAAATTTGAAGCTTTTAGCTGTTAAAACGGGGCAGAAATTGCGCAAAGTTTCTTATCTGAACAATCGGTTGTATGAGATATATACTATGCAAACCACCGATCTCAATGATTTTTTCAGACATCAATATATGCTATACACGTAAGCAATCGGTGAAATTTGAAGCTTATAGCTGTTAAAATGGGGTAGAAATTGCGAAAAGTTTCTTATCTGAACAATCGGTTGAATGAGATATATACTATATATACAACCGATCTCTATGATTTTTTCAGACAACAATGTATGCTATATACGTAAGCTATCGGTGAAATTTGAAGCTTATAGCTGTTAAAATGGGGTAGAAATTGCGAAAAGTTTCTTATCTGAACAATCGGTTGTATGAGATATATACTACATATACAACCGATCTCTATGATTTTTTTAGAACACAATATATGCTATATACGTAAGCAATCGGTGAAATTTGAAGCTTATAGCTGTTAAAATGGGGTAGAAATTGCGAAAAGTTTCTTATCTGAACAATCGGTTGTATGAGATATATACTACATATACAACCGATCTCTATGATTTTTTTAGAACACAATATATGCTACATACGTAAGCAATCGGTGAAATTTGAAGCTTATAGCTGTTAAAATGGGGTAGAAATTGCGAAAAGTTTCTTATCTGAACAATCGGTTGTATGAGATATATACTATATATACAACCGATCTCTATGATTTTTTCAGACAACAATATATGCTATATACGTTAGCAATCGGTGAAATTTGAAGCTTATAGCTGTTAAAATGGGGTAGAAATTGCGAAAAGTTTCTTATCTGAACAATCGGTTGTATGAGATATATACTATATATACAACCGATCTCTATGATTTTGTCAGACAACAATATATGCTATATACGTAAGTATTCTGTGAAATTTGAAGCTTATAGCTGTTAAAATGGGGCTAAAATTTGCGAAAGTATATATATATATATACTATATATACCACCATATATATACTATATATACCACCGATCTTTATGATTTTTTCAGACAACAATATATGCTATATACGTAAGCATTCGTTGAAATTTGAAGCCTCTAGCTCTTAAAATAGGGCAGTAATTACGAAAAGTTCCTTATCTGAACAATCGGTTGTGGGGGATATATACTATATATACGACCGATCTCATCAATTTTTTCAGGCAACAATACGTGCAATATACGAAAGTATATGGTGAAGTCTGAAGCTTCAATCTGTTAAATTGGGTAAGATATTACAAAAATCCTCTTTTTCTGAAAAATCGGTTGTATGGAGGATATATGCTATAGTGGTCCGATCCGGTCGGTTCCGACAAATGTCTAATCGGACACCCAAATACACCCGCTCACCAAATTTTATCAAGATATCTCAAAAAATGAGGGACTAGTTTGCATACAAACAGACAGACGGACAGACGGACAGACGGACATGGCTAAATCAACTCAGCTCTTCAACCTGATTATTTTGGTATACTTAATGGTGGGTCTATCTATTTTCCTTTAAGGACTTACAATTTTCGGTTTCGTGACGAAATTAATATACCATTTCATTTTCATGAAAGGTATAAAAATAGGTAGGTAATCTGTGTGGGGATGCAAAGCTTCACGTTTTTTGTGGTCTGCATGTAAAAGCTATGACTACGAATCACGTCTTTCAAAAATATATGACGTAAACGTAACTATTTGATGAAATTTGATGAATTTTGAAGCTTCTAGCCGTAAAAAAGGGGCAAAAATTACAGTTTATATGAAGTATATAATATATATACCACCGATCTCTATGATTTTTTCAGACAACAATATATGCTATATGCGTAAGCAATCGGTGAAATTTGAAGCTTATAGCTGTTAAAATGACAATCGGTTGTATGAGATATATACTACATATACAACCGATCTCTATGATTTTTTTAGACAACAATATATGCTATATGCGTAAGCAATCGGTGAAATTTGAAGCTTATAGCTGTTAAAATGACAATCGGTTGTATGAGATATATACTACATATACAACCGATCTCTATGATTTTTTTAGACAACAATATATGCTATATGCGTAAGCAATCGGTGAAATTTGAAGCTTATAGCTGTTAAAATGGGGTAGAAATTGCGAAAAGTTTCTTATCTGAACAATCGGTTGTATCAGATATATACAATATATACAACCGATCTCTATGATTTTTTCAGACAACAATATATGCTATATACGTAAGTATTCTGTGAAATTTGAAGCTTCTAGCTGTTAAAATGGAGCTAAAATTTGCAAAAAAAAAAATATATATATATACTATATATATATACTATATATACCACCGATCTTTATAATTTTTTCAGACAACAATATATGCTATATACGTAAGCATTCGTTGAAATTTGAAGCCTCTAGCTCTTAAAATATGGCAGTAATTACGAAAAGTTCCTTATCTGAACAATCGGTTGTATGGGATATATACTATATATACCACCAGTCTCATCAATTTTTTCAGGCAACAATACGTGCAATATACGAAAGTATATGATGAAGTTTGAAGCTTCAGTCTGTTAAATTGGGTAAGATATTACAAAAATCCTCTTTTTCTGAAAAATCGGTTGCATGGAGGATATATGCTATAGTGGTCCGATCCCGTCGGTTCCGACAAATGTCTAATCGGACACCCAAATACACCCGCTCACCAAATTTTATCAAGATATCTCAAAAATTGAGGGACTAGTTTGCATACAAACAGACAGACAGACAGACGGACAGACGGACATGGCTAAATCAACTCAGCTCTTCAACCTGATTATTTCGGTATACTTAATGGTGGGTCTATCTATTTTCCTTTAAGGACTTACAATTTTCGGTTTCGTGACGAAATTAATATACCATTTCATTTTCATGAAAGGTATAAAAATAGAAACAGTACAACAGCGTCTGAAAAAATACCCCCAAACCGCTGCGAATCTTGGATTTGTACCTGTAGTATTTTTGCCCAGAACACCTTTCTGAATTGGACCCTACATTTTTAAGAAAACCAGTAAATCTTTCCTTCTCAATTTATTGGGCCACGTAAGTTCGAGCTGTGTTGTTGCTCAGAAATTAGTGCACTGCTCGCATCTATGGTTTTCTGGTACTATACAATAGAGCATATTAGCATAGCAAATAAAACTAATTAAGTCTACTTCTTGTACTTCTCTGTATTTATTCATTAAAAATACGGTTATAGCACACATATCAATTTGATAACACAATTCAGCTGTGCAAACAAATACTTATATAAAGAAACAAATTCAAGGAAATTGTCTTTTGAAAAGGTATATCACAATATTTTGTCAAAGCCGCGTTCATTTTATTTTGCTGAAATATTCGTAGAAACCTTATTCACACCACCCAATTAAGTATGGTTTAACCAGTTAACAAAAAAGTTTTTATTTGTATAGCTATGTATTTTTGTTTCGTCAAGTTCCTGAAATTTTGACAGTTTTTGCCTATTTTTTATTCACATGACTAAATTAGGTATAGTTTAGGTTAGGTTGAACTGGCCGGTCAATAAAGACCTCACATAGACTGAATGTGTCAATGGTGTTACCAGAATTTGTTTGACGATCACGCTGAATAAGGTGCCGGACATATGTTATAGACTACCTCCGTCCTATTGGCAAATACTAGAACTTATCTAGGACCCAGCTAAATTCCTGCCTCGAGATCTGGCAACTCTGCTGCCCCTAATAGCTGGAGCCTTGACCTTTCTTCCTGCAGCTCACACTTCCTATACTTGCTGTTACCGACGAGACCTAACTTATAAGCATGTGACGCAAGAAGGCAGTGTCCAGTCAGGATGCCCTTCGTGAGCAAGAATTCTTCTCTCTACAGAGACATGAGCCACTTTGTGAGTCTAATATCGTAGGCTTTGCACATGATCTTAGAAATTTCGCAGCGCCACGCTTTTTTCCACGCCTTTCCTGCTTCCTGGATCATATGCAACTCCTGTCTCCTTTTGATTTCTCTCAAACGTATTGGGACGTCCATCGTCGACTCGGCGAGTGCTGCACCCTCCTCTGCCAACTCATCGGCTTTTCGTTTCCTTCTATCCCTTTATGACCAGGAGCCAAGTAAAAATGTATGGTCCGGGCTGAGCGAAGTCTTTCTAATATTTATTTGCATTCCAGACAAACAAACAAAGGGGTTGCTTGATTAAAATTCGAGGCAACTACCGGCAAACGAGCACAGACACAACCCACGATATAGTTCTGCGTAACTTTTGTTGGCGTTCTCCGGCTAACGATATTGACAGTGCAATCGTGAGAGCGCATTCCAATCTAAAGCTTGCCGACGCGCATTTTTATAATCCTGCCCCGGTACGTCTAGTACTAGGAGCAGACGTGTTCCCTAAATTATACAGGGGCACTATTCCAGCAGGCACAATTGGTCCACTACTGCCCCAAGATACCATCCTTGGGTTTGTCCTATCAATCTGTTAATTATTATACTTATATGTATATATTAAAGTTGTTGCGCCATTATACTCAAATTTTGAATTTACTCATACATTTTTTATAAGCTAACCAAATGAATTTATAATAGAATAAGTGCAATTGCAATTTTTAATACACGTATATAATTTTCTTTACTTCTGAAATTGTTCCTACAGGAGAAGACTACCCAACTTTTAACTCTGAATCTTGGTGGCTGCCTGTTGTTCTTCTAGGGGATTGCTTATTGCAAGGGGACCGGCATGTTTATGCCCACGGTCCAAAACATAAACATTTTAAATATGCCTAATATGCGAGATGTTAACATTATGTTAACATCAGCTGCTTGACTGCTTTTACCAAACAGTTAACTAAAAGAATGGAACGATCTTACTGTTTTCAAGGGTTAGGAAAATTCTTGAAAACCGTGGCTCTTCCACTTCTTTGGCGATCATCGAAAGGACAAGAAGCACACTCCAGCCACCACGATTTACGTAAGCTGAACTAAAATATGTTCATATTAATATACCGCAAACACGTATATACTCGTACATATATAAGTATATACACATACTAATAATTGTTAATAAATATTATAACGTAATACTTATACATACCATATTTTCGATTTTAATTTATCTCGTCTGACGAGCCCAAGGTCTCGTGCTCCCTCGAACACTCTTTTACACTAGAAAATCTCTGAATTCAAGTCTGTTGCTACATAGACTAAGGGTACGCTTACACAGCCACCGATTTTGATCGCCCGATGCCGGTCGTAATCGTCCGATTAAAATAAAGACATATATTTTGATGAGCGTGTGTACATTTCAACCGATCGCTGAATTATTGGCGGCCGTTGTCGTTTTTCATTGCCGATACATTCGTGCGTATTCTATTTTATCGTCCTTTTCTGTTTGTTAAATTGCTTGCATTTACTTTGAAAAATTATTTATTTGTGCAATGGACTGAATTGCAAAGTAAAGTCCTCTCTCGACTCTGGGAGTGTTCTAGAGAAAAGTTCTTCGAAAGATTTATGGACCTCTACGTGTTGGCGATGGCGAGTACCGAAGAAGATTTAACGATGAGCTGTACGAGCTTTACGCTGAATTTAGCTTAGTCCAGCGAATTAAAACGCAGCGGCTGCGCTGGCTGGGTCATGTTATGCGAATGAAAGAAAGATGACGCTCCGGCTAAGAAAGCGTTTCTATCGATACCCGCCTATGGGAGCAGAGGAGAGGAGTGGCTTCCCCTCTGCTGGAAGGACCAGGTGGAAAACGATTTAAACTCCCTTGGAGGGACCAATTGGCGCCAGTTAGCAGAGAGAAGAAGCGACTGGCGCGCCTTGTTTTACGGCCATAACCATTTACACGGTTAAGCGCCAATTAAGTAAGTAATTAATAGACTGAAAAACTAATAAATTGTGTGCAAAGCTGGCACCATTTATGGGATAAGCACATAAAAGCAATCGTATTTTTGCGAAAAAGTAAAATGTCATTAAAAAAAAAGCTGCCGGTCGATAATCGGTTCCAATTTTAGCACCAGCCCGGCCAGTTTTATCGGTCGATTGCTATTTTTAGGTTTATCGGTTGCTGTGTAAGCGTATCCTAAGGAAATGATAAAAGAGGGAACAGTACAATAGCATCTGAAAAAATAACCCCAAACCACTGCGAATCTTGGATTTTTATGTGTAGTATTTTTGCCCAGAACACCTTTCTGAATTGGACCCTACCTTTTTAAGAAAACCAGTAAATCTTTCCTTCTCAATTTATTGGGACACGTAAGTTCGAGCAGTGTTGTTGCTCAGAAATTAGTGCACTGCTCGCATCTATGGTTTTCTGGTACTATACAATAGAGCATATTAGCATAGCAAATAAAACTAATTAAGTCTACTTCTTGTACTTCTCTGTATTTATTCATTAAAAATACGGTTATAGCACACATATCAATTTGATAACACAATTCAGCTGTGCAAACAAATACTTATATAAAGAAACAAATTCAAGGAAATTGTCTTTTGAAAAGGTATATCACAATATTTTGTCAAAGCCGCGTTAATTTTATTTTGCTGAAATATTCGTAGAAACCTTATTCACACCACCCAATTAAGTATAAATAGCGCTCAAAAAATTACTCTCGATGTATTTTATACTTAAAAAGTGTTGCGAAAGGTTCCTAAAACTAAAATGAATTGTCTCATTCATTTAACGATCCTGTTTGTGTGGCTAAGCTGGCGTTTCACCTCTACGGATGCTGAGTTTCGTGTTATAAACGGCGCAAATATACCTATAGAGCGGAGCCCCCATTCGGTTGCAATATTTAAACGCAACGTCTATCAGTGCGCTGGTACCTTAGTCAGTAGGAAAACGGTCGTTACAGTTGCACATTGCATATTAGAAAGGGCGGTACACGTCGTATTAGCTGGTGCAGCCGATATACGTGACATAAACGCAGGAATAGGGCAAAGACGCAATGTGAGACGTAAATTGGTCCATTCTAGTTTTAATGAAGCAACAGGCAAGATGGACATAGCTGTGCTTAGAGTGGTTGGGAAGTTTGACGAGAATAATGCCGTAAAACCAATAAAGCTTTGCAATGTTAAATTATCACCGGGTAAAAGAATGCAAGTTAGTGGATGGGGCTCGATAGCTGCAGGTGTTAATACTCCTCATCTTATTCTCCAAACTACTGAAGTGCCTGTAATAGAAAAAAATTCCTGTCAGAAATTTTATTGGAATATAGCGAACCCGCAAGATTTAACAGATACAATAATTTGTGCTGGATGTAGTGGAAGAGGTGTATGTTTTGGAGATTCTGGAGCAGGGGCCCTTGTGAACGGACGGCTTTGTGCGGTGGTACGAAGTGGTTGCGACAGTGCTCTCTATGGTTTATATACAGATGTAACAAATTCAAGAGTTAAAAGGTTTTTATCTGACAATATATGTTAAAGAGTGTTATTATAAATGGACTGTTGAGTGGAATATCACCCTCACTCGACTGATCACCGAATATCGAAACATTTTGAGATTGGGGCGTTTTCGAAACATTAGTTGAGATATGGTGATATTCCACTCATCAGTCGAAATGGCGAAATTTTTGTTTTGTATCATGTAAAAATAAATACTTATGACGACTAAATAAATATTTTTGATTGTTTGCAATTAATGTGTGGCGCATTTAAATGACTTAAGTTGTAAAAGCAAATGTTGATCACGACTGTAAAGTTCCCTCGTGTATGAATAGATCATGAGATAAAAATAAAAATTGCGGAATAACTAATCTGAGGCCCTGGCAAACTTCGTTTAAAATAGCTGATCCAACCAACTCCATCGAAGTCGACGTAATCGGTTATTGAAATCAAAGAATAACGCCTTAATTATAACGATACAATAAGTTTTTGGTTTTCCTCCATAGCCATATTCTATAAATTTTTTTCTTTTGCGAATTTATTCTCAAGTAGGAGATTATATTTTTCGTAATGAAATTTTATACATTTTCTCTTTTATGAAGTTATGACAGCGGTTTTATTTAGCTTGACTCTGGCAGCAAGCGTTGTTTACGAATTTTTTAGTTAAAATTTATGTAACTTCCCGATAAGCTACAAGCTTGAAACTTGGAATATAGTTCAGAACCCGATGCAAAACAAAAACAAGTAAGGAAGGTTAAGTTCGGGTGTAACCGAACATTACATACTCAGTTGAGAGCTATGGTGACAACATAAGGGAAAATAACCATGTAGGAAAATGAACCGAGGGAAACCCTGGAATGTGTTTGTACAATATGGGTATCAAATGAAAAGCATTAAAGAGTATTTTATGAGGGAGTGGGCCATAGTTCTATAAGTGGACGCCATTTAGGGATATAGCCATAAAGGTGGATCAGGGTTGACTCTAGAATGCGTTTGTACGATATGGGCATCAAACGAATGGTGTTAATGAGTATTTTAAAAGGGAGTAATCCTTAGTTCCATAGGTGAACGCCGTTTCGAGATATCGCCATAAAGGTGGACCAGGGGTGACCCTAGAATTTATTTGTACAATATGGGCATCAAACGAATGGTGTTAATGAGTATTTTAAAAGAGAGTGGGCCTTAGTTCTATAGGTGGACGCCGTTTCGAAATATCGCCACAAAGGTGGACCAGGGGTGACTCTAGAATGTGTTGGTACGATATGGGTATCAAATGAAAGGTGTTAATGAGTATTTTAAAAGGGAGTAATCCTTAGTTCCATAGGTGGACGCTGTTTCGAGATATCGCCATAAAGGTGGACCAGGGGTGACCCTAGAATTTGAATATGGGTATCAAAAGAAAGGTGTTAATGAGTATTTTAAAAGGCAGTAATCCTTAGTTCCATAGGTGGATGCCGTTTCGAAATATCGCCATAAAAGTGGACCAGGGGTGACTCTAGAATGTGTTTTACGATATGGGTATAAAATTAAAGGTATTAATGAGGGTTTTAAAAGGGAGTGGTGGTTGTTGTATAGGTGGTCGCCTTTTCGAGATATCGCCATAAAGGTGGACCAGGGGTGACTCTAGAATGGGTTTGTACGATATGGGTATCAAATGAAAGGTGTTAATGAGTATTTTAAAAGGGAGTAATCCTTAGTTCCATAGGTGGACGCCGTTTCGAGATATCGCCATAAAGGTGGACCAGGGGTGACCCTAGAATTTGTTTGTACAATATGGGTATCAAAAGAAAGGTGTTAATGAGTATTTTAAAAGGGAGTAATCCTTAGTTCCATAGGTGGACGCCGTTTCGAGATATCGCCATAAAGGTGGACCAGGGGTGACCCTAGAATTTGTTTGTACAATACGGGCATCAAACGAAAGGTGTTAATGAGTATTTTAAAAGGGAGTGGGCCTTAGTTCTATAGGTGGACGCCGTTTCGAAATATCGCCACAAAGATGGACCAGGGGTGACTCTAGAATGTGTTTGTACGATATGGGTATCAAATTAAAGGTATTAATGAGGGTTTTAAAAGGGAGTGGTGGTTGTTGTATAGGTGGTCGTATTTTCGAGATATCGCCATAAAGGTGGACCAGGAGTGACCCTAGAATTTGTTTGTACAATATGGGTATCAAAAGAAAGGTGTTAATGAGTATTTTAAAAGGGAGTAATCCTTAGTTCCATAGGTGGACGCCGTTTCGAGATATCGCCATAAAGGTGGAGCAGGGGTGACCCTAGAATTTGTTTGTACAATATGGGTATCAAAAGAAAGGTGTTAATGAGTTTTTTAAAAGGGAGTAATCCTTAGTTCCATAGGTGGACGCCGTTTCGAGATATCGCCATAAAGGTGGGCCAGGGGTGACTCTAGAATTCGTTTGTGCAATATGGGTATCAAACGAAAGGAGTTAATGAGTATTTTAAAAGGGAGTGGGCCTGAGTTCTATAGGTGGACGCCTTTTCGAGGTATCGCAATAAAGGTGGACCAGGGGTGACTCTAGACTTTGTTTGTGCGATGTGGGTATCAAATGAAATGTGTTAATAAGTATTTTTAAAAGGGAGTGGGCCTTCGTTCTATAGGTGTTCGCCTTTTCGAGATATCGCCATAAAGGTGGACCAGGGGTGACTTTAGAATATGTTTGTACGATATGGGTATCAAATGAAAGGTGTTAATGAGTATTTTAAAAGGGCGTGGGGCTTAGTTCTATAGGTGGACGCCTTTTCGAGATATCGCCATAAAGGTGGACCAGGGGTGACTCTAGAATGAGTTTGTACGATATGGGTATCAAATTAAGGGCAATAATGAGAGTTTTAAAGGGGAGTGGTGGTAGTTGTATATGTGAAGGCGTTTTCCAGATATCGACCAAAATGTGGACCAGGGTGACCCAGAACATTATCTGTTGGATACCGCTAATTTATTTATATATGTAATACCTGCCAAGATTTTAAGGGTTTTTTATTTCGCGCTGCAGAACTTTTTCATTTTCTTCTACATAATATGGTAGGTGTCACAACCATTTTATAAAGTTTTTTTCTAAAGTTATATTTTGCGTCAATAGACAAATACAATTACCATGTTGCATCCCTTTTTTCGTATTTGGTATATAATTATGGCATTTTTTTTCATTTTTCGTAATTTTCGATATCGAAAAAGTGGGCGTGGTCATAGTCGGATTTCGGCCATTTTTTACACCAATACAAAGTGAGTTCAGGTAAGTACGTCAACTGAGTTGGGTAAAGATATATCTATTTTTGCTCAAGTTATCGTGTTAATGGCCGAGCGGAAGGACAGACGGTCGACTGTGTATAAAAACTGGGCGTGGCTTTAACCGATTTCGCCCTTTTTCACAGAAAACAGTTATCGTCCTAGAATCTACGCCTCTACCAAATTTCACAAGGATTGATTAATTTTTGTTCGACTTATGGCATTAAAAGTATCCTAGACAAATTAAATGAAAAAGGGCGGAGCCACGCCCATTTTGAAATTTTCTTTTATTTTTGCATTTTGCTTCACCATATCATTACTGGAGTTGAATGTTGACTTAATTTACTTATATACTGTAAAGAAATTAACTTTTCTTTTAAAATTTGAATTAAAAAAAAAAAACTTTTAAAAAGTGGGCGTGGTCGTTCTCCGATTTTGCTAATTTTTATTAAGCAGGCATATAGTAATAAGTGTAACGTTCCTGCCAAATTTTATCATGATATCTTCAACGACTGCCAAATTAGAGCTTGCAAAACTTCTAAATTACCTTCTTTTAAAAGTGGGCGGTGCCACGCCCGTTGTCTAAAATTTTACTAGTTTTCTATTCTGCGTCATAAGTTCAACTCACCTACCAAGTTTCATCGCTTTGTCCGTATTTGGTAAGGAATTATCGCACTTTTTCGATTTTTCGAAATTTTCGATATCGAAAAAGTGGGCGTGGTTATTGTCCGATATCGTTCATTTTAAATAGCGATCTGAGATGAGTGCCCAGGAACCTACATACCAAATTTCATCAAGATACCTGAAAATTTACTCAAGTTATCGTGTTAACGGACGGACGGACATGGCTCAATCGAATTTTTTTTCGATACTGATGATTTTGATATATGGAAGTCTATATCTATCTTGATTCCTTTATACCTGTACAACCAACCGTTATCCAATCAATTTTTGGTCCGATTTGGCTCGTATTTAAAACACATATAGCATACACAAATAGAAATCGCTTTATAGGGTTGCTTCTGGATGGGTAAAAGTTGAACCTAGGTATAATAATATGTAAATCACGGGTCTCAAAAATTGAAAGTGATTGCCCTCTCACGCTTTCCTGTACTGCAAGAATTGGATATTGAACTCTTTAGCAAAAAGGTTTGACGGGCATAAGTATTCTCTTGACAGTGCTTAGGGAGGTACCCAACAACTTCTAGGCAGACGAACCGCATCAATCAATTATCTATTTGAATGTCTACATAAACTGTCTATTTAAGATTTCGTTTCGCTTCTTTATGGGGAATATTTTCACCAGATAGCCTCTAAGGGCCGATTGATGTTGACGTTACTAATCGTTTAAGTTAAGATATTTCACAAGTAGACGCATATACATAGTACACATGTGTGTGGATAAATCATTCAAAATCTGAAGGTAAATGAACTGAACCATTTGCAAAACCTACGATAAACTCTCTTAATTCAGGAAATCACTCAACGAATGAATACAGTTGTGGTCCGATTTGACTCATATTTAGAACAAATATTACATACAGTCCGGTAGAAGTGACATCAAAATAATTTGGAGTTCGAGGAGGTACAAGCATACGTGGCGCAGAGTCGAGTAAAGTCTTTGGAAGGATTATGTATTGAGGACTTAGGTTGTAACAAATTGTCAGGAAAGAGTCCTTGTAATAATGAGTCACTAAATGAACTAAATATAAAATAAAATATTTAAAAAAAATTTTAAGTTAAACGGTTTTTTGTGAAATCAATACCTACATTAAGTAAGAATAATACTAAAAGCTAAAAAATTATTATGTAGGTGATAGGTACTATTCATCACACTCCTCATCAATCCAAAGCGTTACTCGGACAAATAAATAACAGCGTTGGGCGCGTGAAATTTCTAAAAACGTGAGGCGTAGGATAGCCTGATTAAGGTTCAGTTAGTCTTACTTATACATATATGAAAATATTATTTGTAAAGATATGAGCGGTTGACTATCAATAGAAATTTGATGCGACCCACGCTTTTATTTCTTTGTCTGATCAACTCCCTAGATTGATGAGGAGCGTGATGACTAGTTGACTAGTACCTAGGACCTACCTAATTATTTTTTAGCTTTAAATATTATTATTACTTAATGTAAGTATTGTTTTCAATAAAAACGTCTTACTTAAACATTTTCTTTTAATTATTTTATTTTACATGCAGATTTAGACTTCTCTGGTTTGAAACCTAATTCTGCGCACCCATTTTCAAGAAGATTGGTATAACCTGAATTTGAAACCAAATTTGGTTTGGTCATTTGTGAGAAACAAAAGAGTTTCATATTTAGGCTCAAACGTTTAACCATAACTATCGTACCCGGCAGATGTTGTCCTGCCAAGTTGGACTTCCCTTCGCTCTGTAACTCTTTATATCATCGAACGGACTACAACTTTGCTACTGTTTCATCAATTTCTACTTCTTATTCCTTTCCTTTCCTTATATCCTTTATCTCCACTCCCTTCTCGCTCTAATTTTTCCTCTAACCCCCGATCCTTCTACCACTTTCATTCTTATTCCGACGCTTATTCTCTCATCCACTCCCTCTACCTCTCCGACCTAAATTACCTTGTAATCTATATATATGAAATACTGGATAACCCCTTCAAATAACTACGGATATATTTCGAACTTACTCTCTCGTACTCCCACTTACACGCATTCTACCTCTCCCACCTAAATTAGTAAACGAAATACAACAAGTAAGGAAGGCTAAGTTCGGGTGTAACCGAACATTACATACTCAGTTGAGAGCTATGGAGACAAAATAAGGAAAATCACCATGTAGGAAAATGAACCTAGGGTAACCCTGGAATGTGGTTGTATGACATGTGTATCAAATGGAAGGTATTAAAGAGTATTTTAAGAGAGAATAGGCCATAGTTCTATGGATGGACGCCATTTAGGGATATCGCCATAAAGGTGGACCAGGGCTGACTCTAGAATTTGTTTGTACGATATGGGTATCAAATGAAAGGTGCTACTGAGCATTTCAAGAGGGAGTGGGCCTTAGGTCTATCGGTGGACGCCTTTTCGAGATATCGCCATTAAGGTGGACCAGGGGTGACTCTAGAATGTGTTTGTACGATATGGGTATCAAATGAAAGGTGGTAATGAGTATTTTAAAAGGGAATGGGCTTTAGTTCTATAGGTGAACGCCTTTTCGAGAAGTCGTCATAAAGGTGGACCAGGGGTGACTCTAGAATATGTTTGTACGATATGGGTATCAAATGAAAGCTGTTAATGAGTATTTTGAAAAGGAATGATCCTTAGTTCCATAGGTGGACGCCGTTTCGAGATATCGCCATAAAGGTGGACCAGGGGTGTCTCTAGAATGTGTTTGTACGATATGGGAATCAAATGAAAGGTGTTACTGAGCATTTTAAGAGGGAGTGGGCATTAGGTCTATAGGTGGACGCCTTTTCGAGATATTTCCATTAGGGTGGGCCAGGGGTGACTCTAGAATGTTTGTACGATATGGGTATCAAACGAAAGGTGTTATTGAGAATTTTAAGAGGGAGTGGGCATTAGGTCTATAAGTGGACGTCTTTTCGAGATATTGTCATTAGGGTGGACCAGGGGTGACTCTAGAATGTGTTTGTACGATATGGGTATCAAACGAAAGGTGTTACTGAGCATTTTAAGAGGGAGTGGGCATTAGGTCTATAGGTGGACGTCTTTTCGAGATATCGCCATTAGGGTGGGCCAGGGGTGACTCTATAATGTTTGTACGATATGGGTGTCAAACGAAAGGTGTTACTGAGCATTTTAAGAGGGAGTGGGCATTAGGTCTATAGGTGGACGCCTTTTCGAGATATCGCCATTAGGTTGGGCCAGGGGTGACTCTAGAATGTGTTTGTACGATATGGGTATCAAATGAAAGGTGGTAATGAGTATTTTAAAAGGGAGTAATCCTTAGTTCTATAGGTGGACGCCTTTTCGAGATATCGCCATTAGGGTGGGCCAGGGTGACGCTAGAATGTGTTTGTACGATATGGGTATCAAACGAAAGGTGTTACTGAGAATTTTAAGAGGGAGTGGGCATTAGGCCTATAGGTGGACGCCTTTTCGAGATATCGCCATTAGGGTGGGCCAGGGGTGACTCTAGAATGTGTTTGTACGATATGGGTATCAAAAGAAAGGTGACAATGAGTATTTTAAAAGGGAGTAATCCTTAGTTCTATAGGTGGACGCCTTTTCGAGATATCGCCATAAAGGTGGACCAAGGGTGACTCTAGAATGTTTGTACGATATGGGTGAGTAAGGGAGTAATCCTTAGTTCTATAGGTGGACGCCTTTTTCGAGATATCGCCATTAGGGTGGGCCAGGGTGACGCTAGAATGTGTTTGTACGATATGGGTATCAAACGAAAGGTGTTACTGAGCATTTTAAGAGGGAGTGGGCATTAGGTCTATAGGTGGACGCCTTTTCGAGATATCGCCATTAGGGTGGGCCAGGGGTGACGCTAGAATGTGTTTGTACGATATGGGTATCAAACGAAAGGTGTTACTGAGCATTTTAAGAGGGAGTGGGCATTAGGTCTATAGGTGGAGGCCTTTTCGAGACATCGCCAATAGGGTGGGCCAGGGGTGACTCTAGAATGTTTGTACGATATGGGTATCAAACGAAAGGTGTTACTGAGCATTTTAAGAGGGAGTGGACATTAGGTCTATAGGTGGACGCCTTTTCGAGATATCGCCATTAGGGTGGGCCAGAGGTGACTCTAGAATGTTTGTACGATATGGGTATCAAACGAAAGGTGTTACTGAGCATTTTAAGAGGGAGTGGGCATTAGGTCTATAGGTGGACGCCTTTTCGAGATATCGCCATTAGGGTGGGCCAGGGGTGACTCTAGAATGTGTTTGTACGATATGGATATCAAATTAAAGGTATTAATGAGGCTTTTAAAAGCGAGTGGCCCTTAGATGTATATGTGAAGGTGTTCTCGCGAAATCGACCAAAATGTGGACCAGGTGATCCAGAAAATCATCTGTCGGGTACTGCTAATTTATTTATATATGCAATACCACTAACAGTATTCCTGCCAAGATTCCAAGGGCTGTTGATTTGGCCTTGTAGAACTTTTTAATTTTCTTCTACTTAATACGGTAGGTGTCACACCCATTTTACAAAGTTTTTTCCAAAGTTATATTTTGCGTCAATAAACCAATCCAGTTACCATGTTTCATCCCTTTTTTCGTATTTGGTATAGAATTATGGCATTTTTTTCATTTTTCGTAATTTTCGATATCGATAAAGTGGGCGTGGTTATGGTCGGATTTCGGCCATTTTTTATACCAAGATAAAGTGAGTTCAGATAAGTAGGTGGGCTAAGTTTAGTAAAGATATATCGGTTTTTGCTCAAGTTATTGTGTTAACGGCCGAGCGGAAGGACAGACGGTGGACTGTGTATAAAAACTGGGCGTGGCTTCCACCGATTTCGCCCATTTTCACAGAGAACAGTTACCGTCATAGAATCTATGTCCCTACCAAATTTGAGAAGGATTGGTAAATGTTTGTTCGACTTATGGCATTAAAAGTATTCTAGACAAACTAAATGAAAATGGGCGGAGCCACGCCCATTTTGTAATTTTCTTTTATTTTTGTATTTTGTTGCATCATATCATTACAGGAGTTGAATTTTGACTTAATTTACTTATATACAGTAAAGATATTAAATTTTTTGTTAAAATTTTAATTAAAAAAAATTTTTTTTTAAAAAGTGGGCGTGTTCTTCATCCAATTTTGCTAATTTTTATTTAGCACATATATAGTAATAGTAGTAGCGTTCCTGCCAAATATCATCATGATATCTTCAACGACTGCCAAATTACAGCTTGCAAAACTTTTAAATTACCTTCTTGTAAAAGTGGGCGGTGCCACGCCCATTGTCCAAAATCTTACTAATTTTCTATTCTGCGTCATAACTTCAACCCATCTGCCAAGTTTCATCGCTTTAACCGCCTTTGGCAATGAATTATCGCATTTTTTCTGTTTTTCGAAATTTTCGATATCGAAAAAGTGGGCGTGGTTATAGTCCGATATCGTTAATTTTAAATAGCGATCTGAGATGAGTGCCCAGGAATCTACATACCAAATTTCATCAAGATACCTCAAAATTTACTCAAGTTATCGTGTTAACGGACGGACGGACGGACGGACGGACATGGCTCAATCAAATTTTTTTTCGATCCTGATTATTTTGATATATGGAAGTATATATCTATCTCGATTCCTTTATATATGTACAACCAACCGTTATCCAATCAAACTTAATATACTCTGTGAGCTCTGCTCAACTGAGTATAAAAAAAGCAAACCAATAAAAATTATTGTGTCAAAAAAATTAACGGTCGCAATAACAAACTTACAAATAACGAATAAAACAAAAAGGGAATAAGTAAATGACCAACAAACTTCATTTAAAATTTAAAAGAAATCACATTTAAAAATATGCATTAGCATTATTATGATAAGAGTGCAACAAGAATGTTCATCAGCACAATTCCATTCGACTTAACGTTGCACACTGTCAAACGCAAAGTACTAAAAAACTTGGGGAAACTCGAATTGTGTTTATGTATTGCGTATGTCACGATATTACACAGAACTCTTAGTATGCATTGAAATACACAAAACAGGCAACTGGATGTGCATGCACGAATTTACGCACAACTCGTGCACACTACGAAGGAGTTTTGTGTTTCACTACGCAGGCAATCAGGGCAAGAATTTTAGTTTAACCCTTTCGTCCCTGAATTCGCATTTCTTCTCTCCAACAAATATAGTTTACTTAAAACCTTATGTTCGCTTCATATACGCTATTTCAGATGAAGAAGCAAGAACATTTCTTTGTGGGTGGCCGTGGGGTATGTACCAATATGATTTTTAATCAGTACACATATCTATGTACAAACAAGTACAACAAGTTACATTGTTTTCTTAGTGATATCGCTATAATATAAAGAAATATTATTTATTTTGTGTGTATTACTAACGCGCAACGACTACGACGTCTTCTTGTAGCACCTTCGACAGGCAAAGCCAAAATGTTGCCACTTCTTGGTAATGGCAATCCTGTAGTCACAACATATGTAAGATTAGGAACTTTCTAATTTTTTAGCTTCAAATCGTTGTAAATTGTCCATGCGTTGCTTTGCACATACCAAGGCAAGTATAAAAGACTTTCTTCCACTATTTGGAATACTTAATCAATTAATCAGCGCGATCAACTCCGCCTATTTTCTGTTGATAGCATGCAATTGATTCGGGTAGTTTATTTCCTCTTGATGACCTGACTTATTTTTTTTTTTTTTTCATATTAGGCTTGTGACCATTAGTCGTTATCAACACTTCACTTTTTGTGCACAAGTCCCGTATCAGTACACTGAAATAGTGCCTCTCTTCGCTTAAGTTTTTCTGTCATTGTTGGAACATTTTTGCGATTAGCCATGCAAGCAGCAGTAAAGCTAATATTTGCCAATAAATTTACACTTGCAAAAAAGCATCAGGAGCCTTTATTGTAGTAGTTAATGTTTTCACAACACTTTCTCAAAGAGTTAATGAATCATCACTCGATTCTGTACCTTTACCAACGTACAAATTACATATGTAGTATATCCAAAATCAGCATCACAACTTAGCCATAGTTTGATACCACGATTGACTGGCTTCAGAGGCATATGTTGTTTACGTGAGAAAGGGCCCTTGAATTTAGTCATGCTTTCATCTATACTTTGATATGGACTGTCTTGGCGACATTTACAAAAAGTGTGCTTCAAACAATTCATGCTTCAACAATTAGGTCATCGAAATAGTAAGACGTTGATGCGTTTTGAGGCTTACTAGGTGCTTAAAATTATAATTTGGATGTAAGGACCATTTATCTGTCACAAATACAAATTCTGGTGGAATAGTTTTGGCAGTACAGAATGAGTCGTTTGGCATAATCCAATCAAGAATGCGATTATTATAAATACATTCAGTCTCAGATTAAACGGCAAATTTTCTAGACTGCTGCGGAACCCGCTGTGCTGACTGTGATGTTGAAGGTTGCTCAAAATCATTTTGGTTGTGGTCACTCTCAATTTCAGTTTCAACTTCCATTCCGTCGTCACTTTTATAAAGCTTTCTTCTTTGTTTATTTAATATTTTGTTTTATTGTTTGAAAGTTGTTTTACTTATTACCAAATATTTTCAATGAATATTTTTATACATCAAAAGGAATATTAGAGAAAAGTATATAAAAACATATTTCACATAAATTACAAACATAGTTATTTAAAAGTTGATAATACTCAAGTGTATATTATTGTTTACAACTTGGCCAACCTGACTCAAGACCGTCCCCGGTCATATATCTTAAAAACTAAATTAAGTTTTAAAAAAAATATTTTTATAATTGTTTATATATTTTAAAATTCTTTATATATAACAGTTAATTATAATTGAGATAACAATCCGATAAAAGCTAATATTTCATCACTCATTTAATTCTTCAGCAGAAACGATACCATTACTTTTATTTCCCAGCCACTTTCTCATTTTATTAGCTTCAACAATGCCATCACTGAGTCAACTGACAGTTTTCTACGTCTCGCACCACATATTTATCATTTCCTAAAATCTTATGTATTACGTAAGGGCCTTTAAACATCGGTATGCGTTTTTTATTTGTTCCCACAACCGAATCTACATTTCTTATGACTATAAAATCTCCCACTTCATATTCTTTTGCCCTCACACTTTTTTTTAAGAAATAGTTTAAATTATATTCCTGCTTTTTCTTAATAGCTTCAGATGCATTTAATCTAATTTGTTCCAGATCACGCGTTTCATTAACATTTATTCTATTATCTAAGTACTCTGTAAACTCATCCACTATTTCACCCCTCTGTTCTACGCCGAATAAAAGTTTACTAGGAGAATTTCCCGTAGTACTGTGAACAGAATTATTAATGGCATATTCCACTTGGAGAAGTTTGTTGGACCAATCTGCATGATTAAGTGGATGACTAAGCTTACCCAACATTGTTTTCAAAACTCTATTTACTCGCTCCACTTGCCCATTTGCTTGTGGAGAGGCGGTAGCTACTTTAGTATGTAATATGTTTCGCTTTAATAAAAAGTTTTCAAAATCCAATGACGTAAAACATGTACCTCTGTCGTTTACAATGCGCCTTGGATGACTGTAATAACTAAAATATTTATCTAAAGCAGCAGTAACTTCTTTACTACTTGTTGAATTTGTCGGATAAAGTTTAACGAATTTTGTTAAAGCATCAATCACGACTAACAAGTGTTTCCGTTTAGATTGAATTGAAGGGAGAGGACCAAAATGATCAATATGAATTGTGTCAAATGGTTCAGGTTTTTTAGGTATATTAAACAAATTTCGTTCATTTACTCGAACGGGCTCTGCATCAATAATACACTTGAGACAGTTTTGTATAAATTTTTCAACTTTTTGTTTCATTTTCGGAAACCAATAATGTAAACATAACGTCATCACAGTTTTTTGAACAGATTGATGCCCTATTTTTTCATGTATCAGTCTTATAATATTGTCCTCCATTTCTTTTGGCACATAAAGTGCTACTTTTCCTTCTCCTTTGTCTTTATAAATTAAACCATTTGAAAATTTAAAGTCTATTACTTCCGCTTTTTCCATGCGTTCTTTTAAAGCTCTTATTTCATTGTCACGTTCTTGGGCTAGCTGTATTTGAAATTCAGCTTCACTAATATCTATGCTGGCAACTTGACATCGGCTTAACGCATCAACATATCCTATGGATGCACCAATTCTATGTTGAATAGTATAATTAAAACTTTCAAGTTCTAATGCCCATCTTGCAATATGAGCATTCACCTGTTTCTTCCCTAAAGTCAATGCAAGTGAATTGCAATCTGTAACAATTTTAAATGGAATACCTTCAAGATATACTCTAAATGTTTTCAACGCATAAATTATTGCTAGAGTTTCAAGTTCAAAACTATGGTATCTGCTTTCAGCACTTGTAGCAGTTTTTTAAAAATAAGAAACTGGATGAAATTTACCATCATCTTGACGCTGCAATAAAACTGCTCCGAACCCCAATGAACTTGCATCACAATGTAGTTCTGTTTCTTTTAAAGGATTATAAATAGCTAACACTGGACTTTCAGTCAATTTAGTTTTAATTACCTGAAATGCACTAACACACTGTTCGTTAAAATCAAAGCTTACATTTTGTTATGCAGTTGTTGTAATGGCTTCACAATCCGAGAAAATGATGGTACGAAGCGTCGAAAAAAGGAAAAAAGTCCTATGCAAGAGTGTAATTCTTTTTGGTTTCTTGGTATAGGATAATCTTTTATTGCCTTCAAATGAGTATCTGTAAGTGAAATGCCTTTAGAAGTTACTAAATATCCTAAATATTCAATTTCGTGATAACCAAATTTACATTTGTTAAGATTTAACTTTTTCTGAAATACGTTTCAAAACTAAATCTAATAATTATTTATGTTCCTTAAAATTTCGCGAAGCTATTATTATATCATCCATATATATAATTAGTTGTTTTGAATCAATGAAGTCTCTAAAAATCGTATTTATAAATCTTTGGAAAACAGCAGGTACATTTTTTAATCCAAATGGCATTCTTAAATACTCATATTGCCCATTCGGCGTTACAAAAGTAGTATATTGAACAGATTCTGGAGACATCTAGACTTGATGAAATCCACTTTTTAAGTCTAATAATGTAAATATATTTTTCCCTTCTAAATGTTCAATGCAGTCATCTATTAAAGGTAGCGGGTAATTATCCTTTACTGTCAATTTATTTAAACCTCTGTAATCTATACACATTCGCATTTTACCTTTTCTTTTGACTAAAACTATTGCAGAAGCATATGGTGAGTTACTAGGTCTAATGATCCCTTCCTTCATCAGCTCATCAATAGTAGTTTGTACCTCATTTTTTTCTAAATAAGATAAACGTCGCGGGGTGCAATAAAACGGCGTTTCGGTCGTCAAATGAATTTTCATTTCATAATCGAGTGGACGAACGGTTATATCCTTTGGTTTAAGGTAGGATTTTGTTATTATATCATGCAAAATTTATTTCTTAGTTTTATCTAAGTTAAGGTTTATATCTGGTTCTGGCAAATCGGAAAAAATATCAATGCAAAATATATCATAAGTATCTGCACTTTCATTATGAAATCCATTTACTAGAGATAAAGTAGGCTTCGGACTATCATTGATTGATCTTAAAAGATCGTATCTGCTGACATTATGAGTTAAATTTTTTTTATTTACAATACCACAAGTTTTCCTTATTTGTATTATTTTTTCCTTGGAATATTTTAGTTTAAGTTTTTTTAAACAAATATTAAATTTAGACAGGAAATCCCGCCCCAAAATTACTGGCATGAGCAAACATTCATCCGTAGTATGAAAAACTTAATTGTTTTGATTTCATTTTTAAAATTTACTACACAATCTAACTCATATTTAATAGATAATTTATTTCCTCCAATACCAATAAAATTTGAATTTAATGGGCGTCTGCTTGCTCTTGTCAACTCAACTGGAACATCAGATTCACGAATCAAACTAACCGGACTACCGGTGTCAAAGAGAATAATATACTTATTAAAACAGCTTTTTCATTATTATGGAACTTAATACATACTTCATTAAAGGCGTCTACTACTTCATAACGGTCTACATCTTCGAAATCGTTAATTGCAGCTACTTGTTGCTTAACTAGCTTATGTAAAATTTTCTTGGGATTTGGACATGAAGGATACTCATGACCCATTTCCCAGCATCGGAAACTAGATCCTTTTGGTCTCATGCGGTATGGACAGTTAGGCTTTATATGTCCCGTTTGTGAGCAATTAAAACAGATATTTGTATGCATTTTATTTTCAACTTTGCTTTCCTTGAACGGTAGCTTAGTGATTTCTTCGCTTTCACGGCTCAAATATTTCCTTTCATACCGGGACACCAACATCTTTAACTCAATGATTGTTCGAGCACTTAAAAGAAGGGTTATATTGGAAACATTATTCTCCAAACCATCAATAATAAATTCAATCACTTCTGATTCAATGATATCAGAACGTCTTGCAATTGATTACATGCACAGAATATAGCAATGAAGAGATTCATTCTTCTTCTGCCAACGTCGTTGACGCAACATCTTATATACATCCTGACGACTAACACTTTTGTCAAATTCATTTATAAGTTGTTCACGAAGCTGTGCATAAGTTGTTGCAGATATTGTAGAAAGAAATACCCTTGCTGTGTCAGTAAGAGAACGACGTAAAGTCAACAATCGAAAGTGGTCATCAGCGTTTATCGTATTCATTATTTCTTCAAAATCTTTTTAAAAAAATCTAACAGGATATGTAATATCATCGCCACTGAATTTTGTAAGGGCATGTTCGATATCACAAAAACTATTTTTATTATTAGCAGGCATTACTATGGCTTGTTCTAATTCACCCAGTTGCAATTTCAATTTGTTTTTTTAAATAAGATAGTTCTTCGTCCACAGAACGAACGTTAGTATTAATAGCACTGCCTGTTTTCATGCTATTATCAACACAGCGACTTAATTGTCTAGCAGAATCAGCTCCATACATACGATTCAAACTAACCTCGTGTCCAAAAAGAGATACTTTAGGGATAGCACCAGTAACAGTCGAAATATTAGTAACAGAGACGGCAGGAGCGGAAATATCATTGATAGAGGTACTAATAGCCGAAAAATTACTGGCACAGAAACCATTAGTGGATACATCACCACTAGATATATCAACGGCAGAAGTATTAACGGCAGCGGCATCAACGGCAGCGGTACATTCGGCAGTAGTAACAATGGCAGCGGCATCAACGATAGCGGTACAGTCGGCAGTAGTACCAACAGAAGAAACATCAGCATTTATATCATTAACGGGAGATACGCCAGCGGCAGGAACTTCATTTGAAACTGAAACACCAACTATCTCAGTCGTCATACGCTTGAGTTGCGATAGCGTAGCAGTGGACGGGAATACGACGCCTGCATCAGTTAAAATTTTTTCGTAATTTTCTTTTAAAGATGACATTAAAGTTGAATCGCCTCCACACCTGATGTTATAAAGCTTTCTTCTTTGTTTATTTAATATTTTATTTTATTATTTGAAAGTTGTTTTACTTTTTACCAAATAATTTCAATGAATATTTTTATACATCAAAAATGAATATTAGAGAAAAGTATATAAAAACATATTTCACATAAATTACAAACATAGTTATTTAAAAGTTGATAATGCTCAAGTGTATATTATGGTTTACACTTTCATTAAATGAAGAATCTGTTTCAGCTTCATTTGGTTGGTAATCTTCTGATAAATCCACAAAAAATTTGACATACTTTCAATTATGCTTTCAAACTCCTTTTGGCTAACCAAACTCTTTTTCATTTTCGTCCTGGAATGAAAGAGACTTTGTCAACACAGCTGTTGGTATATATGTATATGTACCAGCAGAAACGGCGTATAGTTACTACAAACTTTAGTAGCCAATAAAATTTTAACACGAATCAGATACAACATCTAATTTACACACCTTTATTCAGATAGGATTTGTGCTCCGAAATATTATAAAAGTTTGAAAGTTCACTTCTAGTTTACCACTTTTTTTTGCTAAAAAACACTAAATAGACACACTCCGCAACACAAGCCAGTGCATAAAAAGGCAGCTGTTAAACCTTTACTAACCTCACTTTCATCAACATTCAAGATTACCAGAAGGCACCAATGTATACCGTTTTTAGTGTATTTTAAAGCTTTTAGGGTATATAAAACAGTGCTGGTACATATGTGTACCACCAAATGGTTTTCAGTCACTGATCGTAAAACGTAATACGGGCCCAGCATTTCAATACATTGATTATAATTCTTTGTCTGACGGTACTACAGAGCGTATGAATAATAATTTGTGGATAAAAGAATATCACAGGCTTACTTCAAAAGTAGGTGCTATCTCGAACAACAAAGTTGAAACAACATCTTCCCCTACACAAATAGTTTCTTTTGCAAATTTTGCATATGTGACCCGGTCTATGAAAAGGTGGCTTATGACTCAAAAAAATTTGTTCCACTCTTTTTCTGGTTTCGATAGTTTTTTAGACGCTCTTTCACGTGGTGAAAAAGTCCTAACTTGCTTAGAAGTGTACTAAAAATGTAGAGAAAGAAGAGCACAAATGAAAGACGATGAAGCCTTTGGTTCCTTCAATGCCACTTTGGTGGCTGGTGAAGTATCCTGAGATTTTTTTGATAGCATTTTTTTCGATGACAATGGAGCCAAAATATCGGTCAGAAACTGGTTTGTGCTTTGCCTTTTGGGCATGACTGTTCATAATGCAAAAGAAAAACTACTGAGAAACTGAAGAAATGCATTGTTTATCTTTAACAGTTGTTTCTCGCAATTTCTTTTTAAAGTCATAAGCCACCTTTTCATAGGCCGGGTCACATATAGTTAATAATATTTCAGCTTCCACAGGTCTACTCATCTGCTCATATCTTTTGACAATCGACTTTTATTTTTGTGCAGAGCCCGCAAGAGTTAATGAAGGGTGCCATCTACCGAGTACTAGACCAGCAAGAAGCTTTGATCCTGATTCGGAAAGGCGTTCGTGATGAAATGTGATACAAATGTGAATATATTTCTATGAAACTATATATGCATTTTAATATGTCAACGATTCGGTAGTATTTACAGTTGGCTTTGATATAAAGAAAATATAAATTTAAATGCATATACGGCTATACAGGGTGGTCGAAGTCTTGGCGAGGAGTCATTTAGGTCCGTCAAGCTGGATCCCCTCCGACGATGTATTTGATAGACCAAGAATTATGTGATAATTTTTTCCCAAAATAAAAAATTTAAGTTCCTTGTCTTAAGCTCAAAATGGGGGGTCCAGCTGCACTAGGTCAAACAAAAAAATTTATACATGAGAATTATATGCCCCACGATAAGCTACGGTTTGCCCAGAAAAACATAGAGGAGTACAAGGGGATAGCGAGGGGCTATAGCCCGAAACGACGGAATCAAAACTGGATATCTGCAGAATGATGTGTTATTTATGTGATCAATAGTTGAGAAACGTATTTTTTTTTTAACAACTTTAATGTTTTTTTAAGCTTTAAAAGTGGGGTCGAGCTAGACAACATAAGCACTAGGTACAAAAAAAAACAAAAACAAGTAAGAAAGTCAGGTTAGGCCAAACATTACATAACCAGCTGTGCAATTGAAACACTGTTGTTGTTTGTTTTGTGTGGTTAATAGTGTTATTAGGCTGCGTAATAATACAAGTATGGCTCATTTCCGTTCAATAGAAGCAAAAAGGATATAAAAGCTACCACTTATGAACTTGAGCGAGTAAAATGCAGTTTAACAGTTGAAGCGCAAGCTAAAACTGATTGGCAGCTTGCTTTACTGAATCGAAGACCCGTCACATAAGCAGTTTTTCATATACATGCGTTTAACTCAATCTTATGCATTATGAGCCGATTGCACGTATTTTTATGGAGAACCGAAGATTGAGCGGCACTGGGGCCATCTAACATGCAATTTTTCAAATAGATGCATTTACGCAAACTTATGCATTCCAGTAACATCGCCACAACCAATGAAGAACTTCATACTTGGCAATTCAAATTTATTTCGCCTTGCCCTTTCACATACGAAATTTCGCGAAGCACTGTTATAAAAATTCTCCCTATGCAACAAAAATACTTGCTAACATATTTTGTGTCGTATTCACTTGGTATATTGCAGTTTTTAATTGGGAACAATTTTCATTCACTTGCAAAGTGTGCCAGCACCTTTAGCTAACGACTTGCTGACAAAAAAAGTTGCAAGTTGGCTACGTTTTCATTTCAGATGGCGCGAGTGTCGCTAAATCTAATGTTCTCCATAAAAATATGCGTAATCGGCTCATAATGCATAAGATTGAGTTAAACGCATTTACATGAAAAACTATTTATGTGACGGGGCTTTAAACAAAATAGTATAATAATTGGTATTCAAGGGGCTGATAAGCGCAGTACAAAGCTTTATAGCTTCAAAGCTTCCGCGACCCAATTGTCAACCTCACCTACGCGAGAGGAATCCTGTTACAAATATGAATGTCTCATACACATATTTAGCAGGCGAGGCTCTGGCGACCCCAAGTTCGTAATTGAACTAATGGGAGGGCGGGATGGCCTGGAAGGAATAATGCGGTCTTACTAATCGATCCCGAGATGGTTGGGCAATTACCTTAATGGACTTTGTTACCGAAACGTACCGAATCTATATCCGGCAAAGGACCATCAACAACAACAATATGTGTGAAGTGAGCGAGAACAATTATTCCACTGCTAAAAATGCACTCCCAAAGTTAAATAATACTGGCGAATACTGGCTTTTTTCGAATACATATGTACATACCATGATTAAATTACTGTTTGTCCTCTAATCAAAGCAGAGCTTTCACACTCCCAAGCTTAAAAATCAGGACGGGTTGCTTTTACGAATCTCTTCCCCGAAAATTGTAGTAGAAAAGTACCTTAAGTAGTATATTAAAAGGACGGTGAAACCATGTGTAGAAGTACATGAAAGTGAGGAAAACTTCTGACCGCAATTCACCTGGGAATCGCCAGAGCGATTTTTTTGCAACCTGGATAGGTCACTCTGACATACTCGGTTTAAGGGCCAGCTGGGGGATCTTTCACAACGAGGTGCGGCTGCCAGCGAGCGTCTGTCCTCGATCAAGCAGCTCGATATATAAACGTGCAAATAATATGTTCATCCCCGCAACCATTCTAGTAAGTCTTGATTTGGAAAAAAATTTATGTAAAACGTTACTCAGCTACTCAAAAGACCGTGCGTTTTATGTTAGTGAATATATCCATAGTTCTATAATAAGAGACGTTGGCGCTGATGTGCCCCAGGGGTCTTTATTAGGACCGTTCCTGTATAACATATTCCTAGCCGATTTTCCTAATCCCCCAGTGAGTACTATAACAAATAATTCTGAAATTAAAGTTAATATATACGCGGACGATATTCTGATACTGGGATCTTATTCACGCATAGCTAAAGCCAACGAAGCAATTAACTTATACCTTGACCAAAAATGGAAATTAAAATTAAATGTCGCTAAAAACGGAACTATAATTATTAAGGGAACACAAAAAGTTTGCTTCCAAACGCTCGTAAGTATGAACCCCAAATAAAAATTAATGAAATAAATATAAACAACAAAGAGCAAATATTATATTTTGGCCTTTCAAACTTTATTAAATTGAATATATGTATATGTATGTATAAACAAATAATAAGACCTATAATCTCCTATGCTCATCCCATATGGTTCAACATGTCGACGAGCCAAATAGAAAGACTCAGACGATTTGAGCGATATATCTTGCGAATTTGTGGCGGGCTCAATCGACAACCATACAGAACGGGCACCTTCAGGAAGAGAATTTCCAATAAAGTTTTATATGAAAAATGTAAAATTTTACGAATAGGTAATTTTTAATTAAATCCTCAAATTACTCCTTAATGATATGCAGATGATATTGTCGTAGTAGCAGTGGCCAAGAAACTTGATTTGCTCCAGTAAGGACGACGTGGGGAAAATAAAGGAATAGCTGACGAACATGAGGCTCGAGATGGCTAGCAATAAGACAGAAGTGGTTTTGGTGAGCTCATAGCGGACTATGGATGAGTTAGTCCTTACCATAGGAGATTATCAAATAAATTCAAAGCCGTTTTTGAAATATCAAAACTAACTTTTAATGAGCACTTCAAGGCGATGGTGGAAAAAGTTTCTGGAGTTAGTGGAGTCCTAACGCGAATAATGCCCAACATCGGCGAGCCAGACGAAGTTACACGTCAGCTATTATCCAACGTAACCAGCTCGATAATATTATATGCAGCACCAGTATGGCACGGATCTAAAATGGCCCACCAAAAAGATATACTAGTAGACTACCGTATTACTGCTATACGAATAGCATGTGCGTATCGGACGGTGTCCGACGACGTGATCCATCTTTTATCCAGGAAAATACCAGTATATCTACTCTCAGGTCAAATGGCCGATGAAATCAGCCGACCATCTGAAGATGCTAAGAAAAGCGCAAAGTCACGAACAATAGATAAGTGGCAAGAACGGTGGGAAGAATCGAGAAAAGGGCGGTGGACCTTCATGATAGTTCGGAATATAGCGGAATAGTACGAGCGAAAACACGGCGAACTAAATTACCACCTCCTACAGATATTGAGCGAGCACGACAGCTTCAAGGAATATCTACATACATAAGCGTCGGATAGAGGAGGATCCTTTCTGTTCACACCGTCCCTTCGAATTGGAAAGCGCAGAAAATGTAATATTTCACTGACCTCGTTTTCACAGCGAAAGACTCTCGGTACACAGAGTTTTTGAAGAGGAGCCTCCCATTAGGAATTTAGTTCCCCGAATGTGCGGACAAATAGATTGTTGGACTGTTGTGAGCAAGATGGCCTTTATAGTTATGTCGAAATTGATGCGTGCTGAAAGGGAGCGCAGAGAAATGCGCATACGAAGTAGTGGCGAATAAAATCGCCTTTCCCCCCGTGACGGTATGCCTAACGGCGGTGCCCCGGGGTGCGGACACATGAACAGGATTAGCCTGGTTTCATTGGGCCACTGGTTTAAGTGCGCTACCCCAACGTCCAATAAAAAAAAACAATCATTAATGCATCTGCGGCTGAGCTTCTTTAAAACTGCTCATTTAATAGCTAAGTGCGTTCCTATTATGCTAAGTTAAATAAAAAGTTTTAGCTCTTCTTCGTGAATCATAGTAAATTTGCAAACTAGAGTAATCTACATTAGCCAGCTTGCGTGGTATAGTTGCAAGATTGTGCTACGTAGGAATACATATGATCGATATACCAGTGGTAGAATACGATTATTGCTTTTCAATTACCTGTTTGAGTCTCCGAAGCGTAATCTTGCTTTATATCAAATTTCAAACATCACTTACGCCTAAAGGTAGGCCTTCTTTACAGCGATTATTTTCTTCAAGATGCGGAAAACATTTGGCAGACATTTTAAATTCAATTTAAATTTTAATTTTTATGTTGCCAATATTCAATATTTTACGGCACTTAAATATACACTACAATATCTGTTGACAAAATAACAGCCAAAAGTATACGGTTAATTTTTAAACTTCTAAAAACAGCGGTTTAAGCTCTATTTAAACGCACATTATATGCGCTGCAGCAGGCAAAATGAAAAGCATTGCTTTACCATTAAGATCATAAAATATATGAATTTAATCCCCAGCAGCAGTCGTTGCCGGCTGATATATGTTGCATACATTTAGGAGGTTACTTTAAAGAGCGCTATATTTGCTGCCCTTTTAATCAGTGTCAATTTTTCCCTACACGTACCAACTTTATTATTCGATCAAAATGTGTTCTTTTAGTTTTAATATCTCTGTTTTAATTTTTAAAATTATTTTTAAGTTTTGAATTTTAAACAATGAAACTTTGGCCAGCTCTTCTTCACTAAATTCCTTCCTTACTTTGAAAGATTGATAAATTGCACGCCTGTGTAAAGTAGTCAAGCCAATTTTGAATGCATATTTCATGAAGCGCTATGAGCAAGTCATACATCATATACACTCATACATCCTTGCATCCTTGCATGTATGAAGTTATGTGTACATGCCTTTATGCTCCCATAACGGTATGCTACACTAAAAATTAGGGGGACTCATGAAAGCATATAAACTTATAAGGTGTAAAATTATATCCATTTACACACGCTGTTATATGAACGCACTTAGTAATACTATTGATAAACTTGAATGTTTATCAGCTGTATTATTGCCGAACAAATTTGTTTGATTGTTATACAAATTAAAAAATGCCAAGATTAAGTGAAAAATCAAAACTAAAATGCATTTACTTGCTGATGTTGGGGATTTCTGATGAAAATGCCTGCTGTAATGTCTGCAAGGTTGCATTCCTTGGAGTTTACCGCGTTTACACAATGAAATGTGCGCGTAAATTTATACAAATTGTGTAAATGATTTTTCATACAAGATTTGACAGCTCGTTTACGCACTAGATAAATTTATACGTTTACACACTTTATAAGGCATTTATACGGTTACATGAGTCCCCCTATTATTATTTTTTTTTAATAATCCAAAGCATTTCAACCGCTTCGCAGCGCGCATCAGCACTCAATGCTCAAGGAAGCACCGCACTGTGCATAAATGCACACTGATTTAAAAAAATATAATAAAATCAAAAAGCGAATCATACTTTTTGGCGCTTGACCTTATATGGCAGACAAAAGCATAATGCAGCTTGGCCAGCTGCAGAAGTGGCGGCTGCATTTACTTCACTCAAACGAATTATTATTTTATTCTGAATTTTGGAGTAAGACCTTTACTTCCTTTTCACTTATTTTTAGTACTTTTTAACACTTAATTTTTTTTTTTTTTTGATATTTTAATTAGTTCACATTTTCACTTTTACGTCACTTTCGTTTCATATTTAACTAACTCACTCTCTACACATAAATGGCTTAAAAATTTTCTTATACCGTTAGCAAATACCTTGTACCGTTACAAGCGTATTGCTTTCAGCGCTATGCGTTATTACTTATTCGCTTACCGCCTTCGTACTGAATCCTAAGTACATTCGTACTTCGGTTTTGTTATTTGTTAACATTTTGACGATTTTCCTTTGAAGCGACTCGTAAATTTTTATTTAACAGTGAACCATGTTAAGTTTACATTTGTGGAAGCTATGTTAAATGTAATGTAAAGTTATAAAAGAAAGTGAGCAACAGATGTTTGGCAAACTTTACAGAAACAACATACCTACCTTAAGTCAACACTACTGATACTTAGCATAGACTTGACTTGACTTGGCGTAAACTTTGCAACATAGCCACTATTATACTCCACTTGGCACATACAATCTGGCATCATAATCAGCGTTGAAATATATTTTTAAATAAATGTCAATTTGTATGACAAAATGTCAAAATGAAATGGAAACAAACAAATGGCATCTCAAAATGTAAACGTCACTTAGAACTTACATAGAAAATCAAAATTCAACAGACTTCTAAGTCAAGTGTTGCTAAGTTTTGAGTAATCAGTAACATGCAATGTTCATTTAACAGAACTGTAAGTTACAGTTCTCAAGCCAAGTCAAGTCTATGGTAAGTATCAGTAATGGGCCCTTTAGAATACATAAATACTTAAGTTAGGACAGATTAGAGTGGCTGTTTAGCTTATGCACGGAAAGAAAGCTTCATCAAGTGCCTCATTTTAAACAGATCCGTTATAAGTTCCAAGGGACCACATGGACTACATAATTTTGATTTAATTTTAATAGCAATAACTAGAATATTCCAGGACAATCGACGCCGCCAGTGCCCGAAATATGGCCATATTCAACGCGTGGATTAAGCATAGAAGGCAGACGAAGAAGTGCTTACAGGGATCACAAAAAAATACCTGATGAGATGAAGGCGACCACGTTGCAATCGAAAGAAAGGACTCTTCCTGTACAGGGTATCGTTGAGTTGAAATGCATCAAGAAGAATGTGTGAACACCACCGCGGGTTGAATAGGGAAGATCCATCATAATTTCACCACAGAAAAAAGCGGAGTATAGAAGAATGAGGGCGGAGATCTTGAGCTATTATCAATCACAAATAGCGCCCGAAAGTTCTTCGAAAACAATTCGGCTTTGACCGAGTTCCTGTGAGAACAAAATCGGCTACCGAAAGGGAACTCCTCTTCTGTGAAACAATGAAGTAAACCAAATTCCACACATTCGGTTATAGTTTTGAAACAGAACAAAAATTGAACAAACTTTTTGTTCGAAACTTTGTTTCATTTCACATAATAATGAAATTGACATCATCGAAATACAGACCATTGTGGATAAAACAAGTGTGATCTCTTATCCGTCAACTGCCGAACAGGATGTTCAATATGCCTACTTTTTAGCGTTTTGACAGGATGTTCAATATGGCGGCGCATAGGGCCGGCTATCTTCAGCGGGTGATAGAAAGAGATACAGAATGAGACCACGATAGTCATTTAAAAGTCAATGGATCGATTCTATTTGTAATTTTGACGTCTATGCAGAAATTATCACACTTGTTTTATCCACAATGATACACACGGCCTAAGTATTGCATACTTCAAAAAATATACATATGTTCGGAAAAAATTAGTTTGATGCCGAACGAGGGCAAAAAGGAGCATGTTAATTAAATCAACATCCTATGATTTAGCTGCTACAAATTTTCTGGTATTTAAAGTATTAAGAAATTTTAATATCAGAAATTATCATCCTTCTTCGATGGAGTTGTCTCAAGAATACTGTTACCGAAACTGGTTTAGAGTTTGTACGGCTTTGTGATGAAAAGCAGGTTTAAACTGGTTCCAAGATATTTAGTTGTTCGAAAAACGTTGAAGATGATGGATCTGACTCCTGTTATTGACACTAAATTTATTAAGTGTGGCTAAGTGGCTCATCTGCCATGTATGGTGGCTTTTAAACTTACAGGACAATAACTGCTTTCCAACGTCTACGCTTTTTATACCTTTCATGAAAATGAAATGGTATATTAATTTCGTCACGAAACCCAAAATTGTAAGTCTTTAAAGGAAAATAGATAAACCCACCATTAAGTATACCGTCTGTCCGTCTGTCTGTTTGTATGCAAACTAGTCCCTCAATTTTTGAGATATCTTGATAAAATTTGGTGAGCGGGTGTATTTGGGTGTCCGATTAGACATTTGTCGGAACCGGCCGGATCGGACCACTATAGCATATATCCTCCATACAACCGATTTTTCAGAAAAAGAGGATTTTTGTCATATCTTACTCAATTTAACAGATTGAAGTTTCAAACTTCACCATATAATTTCGTATATCGCACATATTGTTGCCTGAAAAAATTGATGAGATCGGTCGTATATATAGTATATATCCCCCACAACCGATTGTTCAGATAAGAAACGTTTCGTAATTACTGCCTTATTTTAAGAGCTAGAGGCTTCAAATTGCAACGAATGCTTACGTATATAGCATATATTGTTGTCTGAAAAAATCATAGCGATCGGTTGTATATATAGTATATATCTCATACAACCGATTGTTCAGATAAGAAACTTTTCGCAATTTCTACCCAATTCTAACAGCTATAAGCTTCAAATTTCACCGATTGCTTACGTATATAGTATATATTGTTGTGTCAAAAAATTATAGAGATCAGTGATATATATAATATATATATGATGGTATATATAGTATATATATTTTTTTTTTCGATTTCGGCCCCATTTTATCAGCTAGAAGCTTCAAATTTCACCAAATGCATACGTGTATAGCATATATTGTTGTCTGAAAAAATCATAGAGATCGGTTCTATATATAGTATATATCTCATTCAACCAATTGTTCAGATAAGAAACTTTGCGCAATTTCTGCCCCATTTTAACAGCTAGAAGCTTCAAATTTCACCAAATGCTTACGTGTATAGCATATACTGTTGTCTGAAAAAATCATTGAGATCGGTGGTATATATAGTATATATCTCATACAACCGATTTTCACATAAGATACTTTGCGCAATTTCTGCCCCATTTTAACAGCTGGAAGCTTCTAATCTCACTAAATGCTTACGTGTATAGCATATATTGTTGTCTGAAAAAATCATAGAGATCGGTGGTATATATATAATATACCCCATATAAACTGTAATTTTTGCCCCTTTTTTACGCCTAGAAGCTTCAAAATTCATCAAATAGTTACGTTTACGTCATATATTGTTGAAATACGTGATTCGTAGTCATAGTTTTTACACGCAGACCACAAAAAACCTGAAACTTTGCATCCTCACACAAAGTACCTACCTGTTTTTTATTTTATATTTATTTTAAAAATCGTTTAGGTGTGTAGATCTGTTCACTATATATTTCTTATTTTATACATCCGATTTTTCGGAGATTACGAACAGGATAAGATTATTGTTCAGCCCCATTCATGAAAGGTATGAAGTCTTCGGCACAGCCGAAGACAGTCCCATTCTTACTTGTTACTATTAAGTTTTCTTTCAGTAACTAAGAAAGTATATTTAAGTTCACTTGGGTTGTTAACCACACCATCTCTGGTCTCACTAATATTAATTTGAGTTAGCAACCAGCTTATTGCAGCCTCCGAACTCTAGTATTTAACATGATACTTAGCTATTCCACCACCGCCATTTGACAGCCGCGGCTCTATTTTCTCTTGCGGTTACTTCTCAGCGGGTACTTTCATAAGTAAGGCTGTGTTTAACTATTACGTTCATTTTGTTGATGTTTTCATTATATATAAATTGAAACGGGCCTTTTCAAAACAAATTATTTGTATTCACGTCATATCCAACAAGGATTTTCGCCTATGCAGCGCTACTGAAGACTTTCGAGAAATGTTTTGTCATTCCTGCATCAAGAACACTAAAACTCCGTATTACACCTTATTTATGTAAACACTTCGTTAAAACAATGGATTTCTAAATATAGTTACAAAAACTAAAAATTGTAACTCACTGTTGTTGTTTTGCCCTAAAAATTATACCGCTAAGATAAGAGGAATGTTACAGTTATGAATTGTAATTTAGAATATATGCACCCGGCTCGATCGGATCAGCATCTTCTGATCCTAGGCCGACTGCCGCCGGGCTAGTATATCCCGTGGCATATTTTAGTAATTAATAACTTGGTAACATTAGTAATACATCATGAATTCAACTGTCAACGTTTTAGTTCCGACTCTACGACAAATCAACAGAGCAGATGGCAATATGAATGCATTTTTAGGGATGGAAACACATTTAGAAGTATTACGGTCACTTCCAAGTTGGACTGTAAAACTTTTCACCGAACCCGAAACCCATTTAAGTGCGCAAAGTTGCTATAGTTCAACTAAATAATGGATAACACCTCTTCCTTTTATGTCCGGTTTTTCGATGAAAGCTTCAACTTCATAGCCTTTTTCATTAATATGGGTACTATCTTCTTTGTTGATTCCTTAAAATGCAGACCATGAATGTTTGTCAAGCCTAGAGGAACGAGACCTTTGGTGTGGTGGAAAATTGAAAACTCAACGGCAGAGAGTTACTACAGCATTGAAATTCTTTGACCAGCATCTGGTGTCCTCTTTCGCCTTTAGTTCCAATGATCATCTAAAGGTTAACAACTTATAGATTGCTGTAATTTGTCGTGCCTCTACTACGCATGTCAATATTTTGTTAACATTATGTGGAACGTATAAACTATGTTAAATTTGAATATTTAAAGCAACGTTTAAAGAAATTATTGAAAATCACATATTTTGAATAAAAAAAGCAAATGCGTAAGCGAAAATCTAATAAAACTCCTTAACCGAAGTAAAAATATATGAAGTATTTCGCAGACCTAACTTGGCAAGGCATAAACAGAGAATACTGGGTAAGGTGGCGCTAAGTTTCTTTCTGTTTTGCGCAAGGACGAATCATCGACTGCTTTTAAGCTCATATGGGACTTCAGCTGAAGTATACCTCCGACTGTCTGAGCACCGGTCTCCTTTTAGTAATCCATCGAGAAGTGCTTTGAGCGCTCTTCTCAAAACTCTCTTGGTAACGTTACGATACGTCCATACTGAATGTTTCTTTCCACATTCAGATTAAAATGTATTTTCGTCTGGGAACCTACCAAGAATGCTCAGTCTTCTCCATTATGCGTTTATAACATACTTAGAGCTACATGCCGCTGTAGGCATTAATTTCCGATAAATAGCCGTGCCCATATATATGATTCCTCTGGTAAAAAGGAGGTGTCCCTAATGCCTCAATGGTTGGAAAGCCCCTGGTTCCATATCCGTGACTTCACTCCCTAAACTTTGACTACCACAGTTGAACTAATTTTAGTTAGCGCTATCTATTCCTTTTGAGATCTAAGGATTCCAATACGCGTTTTTTTCTTCTCCTTTTTGTGAAACTTTGACAGTGGTAGTGTACTGGTCCACGGCCATAACCGCTTAAACGGTTAAGTGCCAATTAAGTAAGTAAGTAAGTGTGCTGGTCTTACTAAGAGAAAGCTCCCTTGGATTAGGAACAAATTTGGGCATAAAAATGATGATCATAGAGAAGGGTGAGGAAAAACACTCCATAGGAGGAACTACTTCAAAATTTCAAATGCATGTGCTGCTCAGCAGTGACCTATGATGCCAACCTGGTCTTATAGAAAACAGAGCTAGAAAAACTCAGTCTCATTCGACTGCGTTGCCGTTGGCAAATGCTGGGAGCTCCCTCAAAGAAAAGCTTCTGTTGCGTTCGATTGTGTTGCCTTTAGAACGTGGGCAAGTTCTGGGAGCTCCCTCTAAGTTTTGTGCACTTTTGTGTAATAAAATTCAGTACTTAACGTATACGCGGTGCACATTGTTGGAGGGACGTTGGAATGAATCTACAGGATGCTATCCAGTGCGTCATATTGTAGAGAGTTTGTTTGCTTGGACAAGGAAGCTGCAATTTAAGGAGCAGGCTGCACTTGAAGCACTACACTCCAAAATTTTGCCATTGAACACATTCGACGCTGCAGAAGCTAACGCAAATAGTCTGTCTTGCCAGAGATGAAGTCGGAAACAATATACTGCTGTCAGCGTAGAGCTACTTCACTGGCTATTTGCTGACATTTTCGATCCGCTCTTAGAGAGGTGTGCCTAGGATTTCTAAGCAAGCCTTACACCACTCTTGTCAAGCATCGATATCCGTCTGCCCAATTCTCGGTACGGGCGAAATTTCAATGGAATTGTTTGTCATAACCGAAATTATATCGTTTCTACGCACCGGTTTACCTAATGATTAGGGACCAGCATCGAGGCATCACAACGGATAGTAAAAGTGCATGACTGAGTTGTTTTCACGTACATAGTTGTGGCAATGGCCTAGTAGTAAAGCCTACATATTCATGAACATGAAAAATTGATGTCATTATTTCAAGTCTCATAACTTTTTCTTCTTATTGTAGCTGTGCGAATTCTGGCATGTAGCCTAAATTTTCCCCTCTGTTGCAACCACTCCTTGCACGGGACACACTGATAGAAGTGTGACCATCCGGGTTGGTATTAGGATCAACACCTTCACGGAGGAAGAGTGTACGGTCCAACCCAGCTGGTAAGATCTGACCTAAGGATGACAGCTTGTGGGCGGCAATAAATAAAATAAAATAAATGGGGTTACGCTGAAATGGTAGCTATTGCCCAGGAAAAATCTCGCGTCGCTACGGTACATAGAACCGGCTCTCGTAGGAAGGCGGTTTTTCTCTCATAACTACTCTTACACCCCTATTATGAACTCATACGATACACGATAAACGCTTGCAATCTGTTATGCCGTATTATGAAATAAATTCTAGCGTGTGAAACCCGATCGTTAGCATTTATCGTTTATCGTGGTATTGCCATACGCTAACTATCGCATCAGCTGCTCAATTTTCTACGCTCGCTATCGTTGCTCAATTTTTACACGATACGTTGCGAGTCATTTCAATAAAAGTTTAATAAAAGTAAATACAAAATTCTTACAAAATTAAAAAGAAAAAAAATTAAAAATATGTAAGTATTAAAGTTAACAACCCGAGTTTTGAAAGGCAGTGTAATCATATTGTGATTTTTCAGACCGAGAGTTGTAAGCACAAAGCGTCAGCTAGAGCGGCTTGTTTCTTTAATGGAGGAAAATACGGACCTTGCAAGAGGTTTATGCCCAAAGAATCTTTGCAAGTCACGTTGGGAGAGATTAGCAGATGAATTTAATTCAATAGGACCACCAATAAGATCTTCCGAATCATGGCAACGGGTAAGAATATTAGAAGTTGTGATCTTTCAACTGAATATAGTATTATGTATTTAAAATGTAGGTATGGAATGACTTAAAATACAAAACAAAAAAAAAGAGCGCCCATAATCGTGCAGAATGTACTGCCACAGGAGGGGGAACAAACAACACCGTCAGTTTTTCAAACCTGGTGGAAACGGTAAACAGGCTAATGAGCTACACAATTTATAACGATCCCCAGGAGAAGAATTTGGTGCAGATGTCGACGAGAATTATGGCAACGAAAATGAGCCATTTTTCAGCGTGGAGATCCTCGATGATGAGGAGGTGCCTCATAAAAATGAAGTTACATGGCGAGGTGCCTCATATAACTCGGAGAGTGAGAAAAGACGAACAGATTGCACTACTGGAACGACAAACAGCTCAGCAAGCTGAGTTCCAAAGGGAATATTTAAATACTTTTAGGGAAATAGCCGACCGTTTAGCCAATATCGAAAATATCAAAACAAAATGTTACCATTTAAAAAAAGAAAAGTTGGCCCTCAAAAAAGAAAAGCTATACTTATATAAGAGGCAACTGGAAAAACTATGTATGTGCTATAAGCACAGAAAGAAATATTAGTAAATATCATGTAATGATTAGGATTAAATTTTATTTGGAATGTATTTTTTTTTTTACCTAGTATTTAAGTTTTTAAAAATTTTCGCAATGAATGTGATACTAATTTTGTACCTTATAAATTAAAACATGTACCTTATATATGAAAACATGTACCTTTTAAATGAAAATGATTTATTTCTTCAAGCTAAAGTAAAAAGATGAATTTTAACGTAAGCACAATACCACACTTCTTCTTATTTGTTCCGCTGCTTGTCGTGAGGTAGTACCATCATTGTTGACACCATCTTCCAGAACTTCCGAATCTTCATTTTGATTTATTTCAGCTTCCACATCATCATAGGGTACATTGTAATGGTTGCATATATTGTGTAAAGCCGCACAAACATTTATAATTAAAGTGGCTTTTGGTGGAGTGTAGTGAAGGGCTCTAGCACTTATCCAACATCTAAATCTGCTCTTAAAAACCCCAATGGTTTTTTCAATCATGTTTCTAGCCTTTGAATGTCGGTTATTATACATGCTCTCTAGGGTACCTTCGTCAGCATTTCTGTAAGGCGTCAACAAATAAGGAGTCAAGGCGTAACCGGCATCACCTTAATAAAACGTATGGTTAAAGTAACATATTGGACCTATTTTTGAACTATATAAATACCTAACAACCAAGTGTTAGCTTCACCATGATCATACATTGCTTCCAACTGTGGCTTTAGCACAGACATTTGAAAAACCATGGAGTCATGTGTGGCCCCTGGGTGCTTGGCATTGACATACTTAATATTCATTAAATCATCGCACATCTGAAATGTATGCACAATTAGTTTTAAAAATTTTTACATACAATTTTTCTTTTTCATACTCACTATCATTGCATTTATACTGAAGTATCCCTTCCGACAGTAATAAAGATGTTGCAAACCTTTCTCCGGTACCACAATCTTAACGTACGTACCATCAATGCATCCGATTACGCCTGGAATCCCGCTTGTACTAAAAAAATTTCTTTTAGCTCTCCTTTTTTCTTGCTCTGTATACTTCGATCTGATCCATTTACTGCAGAGTGCTCTTTGTAAGGCATTTAGTGTTTCCGTCAACACTATTGAAACTGTTGGTTGAGCTAATCCAACTAAAGCCTCATTTCCAACACTTTGTTGATATGATCACTGGGCAAGAAACCTTAATGTGACACAAACTTTCAAAATATTTGGAATCGATGTCCTATTTTTTCGGGCGCGAAAACTGCCTTCACTTCTGTTAAGGCATACATGAAAGCTTCTTTTGAAAGACGGAAATTACTCTGAAAGCTATTGTTTTTTTATTAAACTTTTTTTTAATGTCAAGTACTTACAGCGTAGAGTTCATTTCAAGAAGATTGGAAGCATCTCTCAATTTTCTTCTTTCTATGGCCTCTATCCGAGTTTCGTCTATTTCTTCATTTATGTAAAAGGCAACAGAGGTTGCAGAAAACATGTTTTATTAAATATTTTAAAAACTTTTGCCACTTTACGTAAAGACAATTCAATTTGGTTATTTTTGTTTTGTTTTGCTATCTGTTTCGTATAAATTCACAAAAATTTGTAAGCAAAACTCTGCTGTCATTCACAATAGTACATCTATCGGGCGTGTGGAAATCGCAATATGAAAGCTAATTTTTTAGGATACGCTAGCAAGCGTTTATCGTCTATCGTATGAAAATTCATAATAGGGGCGTTAGTTTAAGATGATAATAAAGATTAAAGCTCTTGCATGACGTACATTCTGTCACAAAATCACAGGAATGCTCGCTAAGAAGTGACAACGACAAGCGCAAACACTCTCTTCCACGATACGAAACAAATGCTGCATACTTTGAGGCGCATTTTAATTTTATTTCTTAATATAAAAAAATATTAAACATTTAAGAAACTCATTACAGGAAATCAAAAATAAGTTATCATAAATTAAAAACGTTTATAAAACCAACGGAAATGCAGTCAAGAACACACACATAATTGAACTACTTAAGGCATATCAGTGCTCCCAGCATTTCAGCATAAACTTTTATAATGCATAAAATTTACACTACACAACGCAATAAATTAAAAGAATACGAAAACGACAAGAACGAAACGAACAAATAAAACAGACAAAGTGTAACAGCGAAAAAAACTTTAACCATAAACGAACATTAAAAGCCACAAATGTTGCAAAATTGCATTGAACTCTGAACGATTTGTTCATAATGAAGTGCGTAGCATACTTTGTGGCGCATTTAAATGCTACGAACTCACTTAACTATGTAGTTATAAAAAAAGACTGGGCTATTGTTTTTAACGCAAATTCAATTTTAATGCAATACTTACGAGCATTAAGCGTTGAAGAAGGCGATGCCTAGTAAGGACTAATTTAGAGTGGAAAGAAATGGAAACGAAATCAAATTGATTTGAATGTGTGTGAGTAGATTCAATGCAACTTGTAGTGTAGGGAGAACAAACAAATCTGCGTTTAAAATTGCTTTGTTTTTTGCTATTTATGCTCTGTCAAATCTGCTTACATCTTCTCGCAACCTGCTGACACTTGTGTGCATATCTTCAACTTCAAATCTTATTCTTGCTACCTTTTCTGCTTTTCCACAGCATTTCTTAGATTTTTCAATTACCCGTAAACACCTGTTAGCCACAACAACAAACTTCTTCATCAATGTTCTATATACATATATCTAATGGAAAGGTTCTTGGCAAACCATTTTGCTGTTGTATTGCAATTTTTTGCACAAAAAAGCTCTTGTGGGGCACTTCTCTGCCAATCGTCTTCATATGCTCGCCATATTTGATCAAAGCCATTCCGCTTAGAAACAATTTTGAGAATGCTATATTGAATTCTATTACGTATCGTACAATGCTCAAAGCACTTTTAGCTCACTTATGAACTTACATACAGCAGCGAACAGAAAAATAGCAGCTGTAATTTTTTTTTTTTTTTTTGTGATTTCCCCACCAAAACTTATTCGGCTGTGCAAATAACGTTGAGCAACACCATCAGCGCAGGACCTCTCCGAGCCATTCGAAACTAAACGAGATTTCAGACAGGGTGACCCCCTATCGTGCGACTTCTTTAATGTGATGCTGGAGAAAATTATACTAGTTGCAGAACTTAACCGCTTTGGAACAATATTCTATAAATGATAAAATGATAACTGATGACCTTGATATCATCGACCCAGACGCCCGCGCCGTTAGTTCTGCTTACTCCAAACTGGACAAAGAAGCGGTAAAGATGGGTTTGATGGTGAATGAGGACAAAACGGAGTACTTGCTGTCATTGAGCAAAGAACCAGCGCATATGCGCCTTGACAACCACGCTACTGTTGGCAGCCATAATTTCGAAATAGTAAAAGACTTCGTTTATTTGGGAACCAGCATCAACACAAAGAACAGCATCAGCTCTGAAATCCAGCGAAGAATCACTCTTGCCAATAAATGCTACTTTGGACAAGGTAGGCAATAGAAAAGTAATGTCCTCTCTCGGCAAACGAAAATCATACTCTACTAGTCACATATCGTACCCGTCCTGCTATATAGTGCAGAAGCATGGACCATAACAGCATCAGATGAAGCGGCTCTGGGAGTGTCCGAGAGAAAAGTTTTTCGAAAGATTTATGGACCTCTACGCGTTGGCGATGGCGAGTACCGAAGAAGATTTAATGATGAGCTGTACGAGCTATAAGCAGACATCAACATAGTCCAGCGAATTAAGACGCGGCTGCGCTGGCTAGGCCATGTTATGCGAATGAAAGATGACGCTCCGGCCAATAAAGTGTTTCTATCAGAACCCGCCTATGGGAGCAGATGAAGGGAGCAGCCCCCACTCCGCTGAAAGGACGAGGTGGAAAACGATTTAAACTCCCTTGGTGTGACCAATTGGCGCCGGTTGGCAGAGAAAAGACACGACTGGCGCGACTTTTTGGACGACCATAACCATTTAAACGGTTAAGCACCAATTAAATAAGTAATTTTTAACAAATTTCGTTCATTAAAACATTTTTTTTTTGTTTTTTTGTTATTGAGAAAAATTACAAAATTGAACACGGCAATGGTTACTAGGACATATTTCTCAGTTTCATTTCTCCATAAGCTAGCCTTTCCGGAGCTGAGTTTTGAACTCGAAATCTTCCAAATCCATACTTTATATCCCCCTATGGGTAAGGGGGTAAGAATATGTCCGCGATAGATAAAAAAAACCTAAAAGCCGAACAAAGTACTATATTAATCGAAAGGAAGCAATGTGTACGCTGTGTATCACTTGCACGAACCTATCACGGTCATCAATACAAAGTTGTACCGCGAACAGCAGGAAAATATAGTCGTGATCTGTATATACTGCTTAATAGATACTTGTATAAAATTCTCAGCGCTTGTACTTGAGATCGGCAAACTAGTGAGAGATTTGAAAAGGATGTGGTTTCACCTGAAATGCTAGGGGATTTCACTTTTGGGGAAGTTTAAAATAAAGCATATCAAATGGGCCTGTGCAGTCTCTTTTCGACTGAAGTTGATAATAAAGAATTCTCTTCGAAGTAATGAAGTCTCTTCGCTGGAAAGCTCGCAATGGAAATGAATGTGTATGCGCTGTGTCCTCTTCCAGAACCAAGGGTGGTTTTTACTGATCGATTTGTGTGGCTGACTGGGACAGGTAGAAGTCAGTAATTCTAGTCGTTTGACCTTCTTTGTGGCTTTGGTGCATTTATAGTTTTGTGTTTATTTCTTGTTGTGTGTTTGTCTATTGTGTGATTACTTTGTTTCTTGTGAGCAAGTTTTAAAGGCTCAAATATTGGGTCAGAAATTGTGTTTATCTGTTCGTTTATTATTCAACAGTGGAATGCTTTCTGTTTGTACATTTCCATGTTTCCGAGTACGTTCAAACGTCGACCTTTTGCTTGTCTGTGATGGAAGCTGACTGTTTTATTGATGTTTGCTGGGGAAATTCATTTTCGACCATGTTATTGGTGAAGTTGTACTCTGGTATAAGGTTTGGATACCGTGTTTTTTGTTGTTATCTCTAATGAGTTCTCGGAACCTCGTTCTTATTTTCCGTCATGTTTGTCCTTTGTAACAGTGTTGGCATCCGCAGGTATGCTTGTATACACAGTGGCTGCTAAATGGATCTTCTGAGTTAGTGTTAGTTCTTTGTGTTCGCCCTAGATTGTTCGATGTTTTGAATGCTGTGTTAATGTTGTATTATTTAAAAAAGTTAGCAAATTATATGTTGCTTTTCCAGCATAAGCCATAGTGGTGCAGGTGTTATTATTTTCCTTTTCATTATTTCCTTTCTGTTTTTCATGCGTCCTTCTGAGCTTATCTACCAGTGCTTTTTTATACCCGTTGTTGGCAGCAGTGCTATATATTACTTCAAGCTCTCTCTTATATGCTTTTTGTATAAGAGGTGTTCTTTCAAGCCTATATACCCAAGTGTCTTAATGCTTTATTTTTATGCTGTTGCGGCTGATTTGTGGTATTATGTATTATTGTGTTGGTGGCCGTTGGCTTTCTATATACATTTGTCGTAGTGAAATCTATTGGCAACTTTATCAATATTTATCGCGAGGTGTAGATAGTTCATTCCTCTTTCCTTTGAAACGGTTTTATTTAGCTTGACTTGACAGGCTGGCTGGCTGGCTGGCACGAATTTTGTAATTGAAATTTAAGTAACTTCCCCATAAGCTACAAGCTTGAAATTTGGAGTATACTTCAGAATACGATAGGTGGTGCATGGATCGAAATATTTCAAAAAATCCGATTTGTCGTCCAATTTTTTTTTTATATTTGGAACACATAATACATACATGAAGAGAAAGAGACCTAAAAAGTCTCCGCTAGGTGGCGCAAGGATCGCGATATTAAAAAATCGTGTTTGTTTTCCGATTTGGCTCATATTTGGAACAAATATTACATATAGGCCGGTAAGGTGACATCAAAATATTTTGGAGTTCGAGGAGGGACAAGCATACGTGGCGCAAAGTCGACTAAAGTCTTTGGAAAGATTATGTATTGAGGACTTAGAATGTAACAAATTGTCAGGAAAGAGTCCGTGTAATAATGAGTCACTAAATGAATTAAATATAATGAGAAATAAAAGGCAATTAAATAAAGACTAAAAACTTGAAAATAAAATAATTAAAAAAAATGTTTAAGTTAAACGGTTTTATTGAAAACAATACTTACATGAAGTAATAATAATACTAAAAACTAGGCCCTAGGTAATAGTCATCACACTCCTCATCAATCTGGGGCGCCGATCAGACAATTAAATAAAAGCGGTGGCCAAATTTCTATTGATAGTCATATATAAGGCCAACTGAACCATAATCAGGTTATGCTACGCCTCACATTTTTAGAAATTCCACGCTCCCCGCACGCTGATGTATGCGCCTTACCAACTCCTCGCATTTGAATAGCTCCGCAGGCTATTCATCAGCGCCCGTGGCATTGTTGTTACCCAATCTGCTTATTGCTATTCTGACTTCGTCATAATCGGGTGGGGGACATTTATTCCAACATCATCGATTACGAGATCGGGTTCGTCATCCCTGTGTGGTAAATCGCTGTCTCCATTTAGGAGAGCAGAGAAGTACTCTCTGGACATCAGTTACAAGGTCGCCGTTTTCGTTATTACAAGAGTTTGCCCCGCTCTTAAAACCTTCCGTCTGTCGCCGAATTTTTTGTAAAATTTTCGGGCGTTATTCCTGGTGGCTAGCAGCTCAAGCTCCTTGCACTCACTTTTTTCCTGAAAAGGCGTCACGCTTCCTGCAATACGAGAGAGAGAGTTGAGTTGTGAAATCATTGGGAGTCTGTTGCGAATGCATCCTTTCGACGTCTAGCTTTCCTTGTGTATTTTGCTCCTTAGTTTTAGCCGCGCAGAAGCAGGTGCGTATTTTGGCTGCGAAAAGGTAATGATCCGAGTCGATGTTAGGTCCTCGGATCGTGCGCACATCTAAAACACTTAAGTCATGCCGTCCGTCTATCACAAAGTTATCGATCTGATTGCGTGTATTTTGAGCCATAGCTAAAATTTATAGAAGTGCATCAGTTCTACCGCATTCAAGTCCTTTTGCAATAACCAAATTTCTGATATTGTAGAATTGCGGAGAAAATTAGTCCTCACGGGAAAGTAAGTTGGTTATGCCAATTAGATTTTTTAAATTAAGCTATTTAAGGTGATTGAAGACATATAAGTAAGTATGGATATGCGTGTTTGTGTATATACATAAGTGTGGGCTCGTTTTTGAACTTCTAGTTCAGAGAAATAAACAAATGTAGCAAAAAGCTAACAACAATGCTTAAGCAGCAAATGCAACAAGGAAATACATTGCAAGCACTCACCTCACTTTTTCTTCTACTAACAGCAATTTTTGTTCGTATGCTCTGTAAGCATTTTTTATACTCAGCTGAGCAGAGCTCACAGAATATATTAACTTTGTTCGCATAACGGTAATCCGTAACGGCATAAACTAATCGAGATAGATATAGACTTCTATATATCACAATGATCTAGGTGAAAAAATAAATTCATATAGCCATGTCCGTCCGTCCGTCCGTCCGTCCGTCCGTCCGTTAACACGATAACTTGAGTAAATTTTGAGGTATCTTGATGAAATTTGGTATGTAGGTTCCTGAGCACTCATCTCAGATCGCTATTTAAAATGAACGATATCGGACTATAACCACGCCCACTTTTTCAATATCGAAAATTTCGAAAAACCGAAAAAGTGCGACAATTCATTACCAAAGACGGATAAAGCGATGAAACTTGGTACCTTATAACGCAAAATAGAAAATTAGAAAAATTTTGGACAATGGGCGTGACACCGCCCACTTTTAAAAGAAGGTAATTTAAAATTTTGCAAGCTGTAATTTGGCAGTCATTGAAGATATCATGATGAAATTTGGTAGGCACGTTACTCCTATTACTGTATGTGTGCTAAATAAAATTTAGCGGAATCGGATGACGAACACGCCCACTTTGAAAAAAAATTTTTTTTTTAAGTCAATTTTTAACAAAAAATTTAATATCTTTACAGTATAAAAGTAAATTATGTATACATTCGACTCCAGTAATGATATGGCGCAACAAAACACAAAGATAAAAGAAAATTTCAAAATGGGCGTAACCCCGCCCTTTTTCATTTAATTCGTCTAGAATACTTTTAATGCCATAAGTCAAACAAAAATTTACCAATCTTTGTGAAATTTGGTAGGGACATAGATTCTATGACTATAACTGTTTTCTGTGAAAATGGGCGAAATCGGTTGAAGCCACGCCCAGTTTTTATACACAGTCGACCGTCTGTCCTTCCGCTCGGCAGTTAACACGATAACTTGCGCAAAAAACGATATATCTTAACTAAACTTAGTTCACGTACTTATCTGAAGTCGCTTTATTTTGGTATAAAATATGGCCGAAATCTGACTATGACCACGCCCACTTTTCCGATATCGGAAATTACGAAAAATTAAAAAAATGCCATAATTCTGTACCAAATATGAAAAAAGAGATGAAACATGGTATTTGGATTGGTTTATTGACGCAAAATATAACTTTAGAAAAAACTTTGTAAAATGGGTGTGACACCTACCATATTAAGTGGAAGCAAATGAAAAAGTTCTGCAGGGCGAAATCAAAAGCCCTTGGAATCATGGCAGGAATACTGTTTGTGGTATGACATATAAACATAAATTAGCGGTACCCGACAGAAGATGTTCTGGGTCACCCTGGTCCACATTTTGGTCGATATCTCGAAAACGCCTTCACATATACAACCAAGGGCTACTCCCTTTTAAAACCCTCATTAATACTTTTAATTTTATACCCATATCGTACAAACACATGCTAGAGTCGCCCGTGGTCCACCCTTCTTGCGATATCTCGAAAAGGCGTCCACCTATAGAACTAAGGCCCACTACGTTTTAAATAATCATTAACACCTTTCATTTGATACACATCTCATACAAACACATTCCAGGGTTACCCTAGGTTCATTTTGCTAAATGGGATTTTCCCTTATTTTGTCTCCAAAGCTCTCAGCTGAGTAGGTAATGTTCGGTTACACCCGAACTTAGCCTTCCTTACTTGTTTTTTTTTTTTTTTTTTTTATTTTAACTTTTTTTTTGGTTTGCTTTTCTTGAAATTGGTTTGACTTGAAATGGGATTTCATTTGCTACTACTAGAAGTCATGAAACACACGTGAGAACATATTTAGTGCAATAAGGCAAATACATGTATATATTTTAGGTAAGATCTTATAGACATACAGGTATGGTCAAATAAAAAGGACTTATACTGTGGTAAGCTAGTCAAAAAGGAAAAGTGTTCTGGCTCAATGGAAGTTTAAGAAAAAAAGACGATTGGAAAAGTATTCGCATGCGATTTCCCATCGCTCATCTGCCAACTGCCATCTACAACTCTCAGGCACCTGATTGAAGCAGAATGGAATTTTATGCCCCTATTACGGTATACAACTCAACTTAGTTGGATTGTAATTAAAACAACTCAACTTTCAGACAACTTAACTCCTGTTTGGTATTACGAATTACAACTTATTTCAGTTGAAGTTGAATTGGTGCTGCCAACCTAAGAAAGTGATGATTTGACAGATAAATGAACAGCTGATCAATTTGTGGCAAAATTTAAGCATTTTCAAAAGTTATTTTGTTATTACAGATATTATATGATATGAAATCTATTTTGTAATGGCAAAAATGTTGGTGATTAACATGTCGCGAATACGGAAAACACACGCGTGATCATTCCAATCCCTTGGAACTACCAAGCACCAAGCACCAAGTAAGAAAATGTTTAAGTAACAAATGAAGTGCTTAAAATGAGGTTATTTTGCAGATTTGAAAGGAAGCATTTTACTCAATACTAAACAAAATTAAGGAAGGCTGTACCCCTATTTAAAATTATGCGCCATATTCAGATTCCTTGCTGATGCAGCTATCAAAAATGCTGTGGAAATGATTTTGGCGTTGGACTGGTTGTAGATATTATTGAGGAGCATATTTTTGCGAAGTGGGTTAAAACCCAAACAGCAAAAATTGTATTTTACTCTAAAACAGGATTCCCAGGAGTAGTGATTAGTATCAATGGGACTGACGAATGGAACTGCGGCCAGCCTCGTCCAACTTCGGAATGTCGCTCCATAATGTTAAAAAGTTATTCAATGTAATCCTTCGTTTAAACGTTGTTTTTTCTATAAATGTGTACAAAATTGTTGATTATTGTTTAATTAAAAAAGGTTTAACTACCGGCTTTAAATTGTTTTTGTTTATTTTTTGGTAACGTTTTATGAGCCCGTGCACCATCTAACTCTTATCAAAGGTGGTATCAAAAGACGCGTTTCGATCTCCGTTTTTAGGATTTGAAAGTGGAAATTAAAAATTTTATTTCTGTCGCAAAATATTAAAAAAAAACACACAAAATGGCCCGAGTGGGTCGAAATAGGAGGCCAGATCCACAGTTTTTTTTGCACAGAACATCTTTCTGTGTTTGCAGCCTTTGCTCGCGGTTGGTAAAACTAATCCTGGGTGGGTCCAACACCTTTCTGCATTAGTGTTTACAAAAAATCTGGCAAAATACAACAACCACATGACAATTTGAACCGAAATGATATTACAAAAATAAAATTTTGAATTTTTGTTTTCAGATTCTAAAATTGGAGGTCGAAACGTGTCCTTTGATACCAACTTTGAAAATTTTTGTTAAAAATTAGGTGGTGAACCGCCTTCTAAAACGTTACATTTTTTTCAAAACAACTGCAAAATTATATGAGACAACTGCTAGTAATCAGTTGTAAGATTTTGACGTCTTTGACAACTACACCAACACAAGGTTGTAAACGGTAATGCCACAAAAAGTTGTTAAACTAGACAACTCAACCGACATTTTTTTTTTGACAGATTGAGTTGTAATCGGTAATACCAAATTGCGAAATTTCAACCCAACCAGAGTTGAGTTGTAAACGGTAATAGGGGCGAGAAAAGTGAAAAAGAGAGAACTTACCCTCTTATCTTATAAAAGAGAACTTATCCACCACGATAATCACTGCAGGTTCGGTAAACACCACTCTTGCTACAGGTGCTCCAATTGGAAGTTCTTCCTGCTTACAATTATATAAGTCCTACTTCATTCGCCTGGGGTTCTTACAAGGGATTTCGTTTTGCCGTGACTCATTAGAGTGGTCAGAGAGTACACCCCATCCTGTAACCCAGTAGTCCAGGTTTCTAGAGACAAGAGGTAGTTCCAAATTCTCTCCTTCAATTGCATTTACAAGGGTGTGGCCACCTAGATTTGGTTGTGAGGATTACCAACGTTTCAAGATTCGGCCATGATTTTGCTGATAGTTTAAGGTGGCGGCCCAGATGCATCGTCGTGATCCATGTACGCCGAGACCAGTCACAACTTCTTTTCTCCATTCTCCAAGCAGACCATTCAACATCGTCATTAGTTTTATTAGTGAAATTACACAGAGAAATGCTTTAAACTCCCTTTTTGCCTGTAGCTATCCTTAGGTTTTGTTGCCATTGCATGTATTCAGAATCAATAATTTGTCTTCTTCAAGAAAAAACAAACTAATTACCGCCTTAAAGTCCTGAATATCGCAAAAGACGCCCAAAAGTAGGATGCCCAGTCTAGAACAAACATATCGATGATAGATCGTGAGACCCATTTTGGTTTGGTGGCAGACACTCAAAAGAAACAGCACAGTCTGCAGTATGGTCATATGCAAGGCCTATATAAGGGCAAGCTCCAGGCGAGTTGTAATGCGCTTAGACTGAATGCAGTCGTGCACTGTAGAGACAACTGATTTAGCCATACGACCATTTCGGAAAACTTACGTAAACTAGACCATACGACTCTTACTCTTCTCCCAGAAAACATTCTCCGTTAAAACTCCAGGCACGGATAGTATGATATCTGCACTCCATACACAGAATCCATAGAAATATTTACGGATTGACCTGAACTTCATTTTCAATGTGGGCAGGAAGATCTAGCCCTTTCGCTCTTCTTAAGTATAAGTCTTACAATCGTGTATCTGGAAAAATCCACTGAACAGACATAGCTAATTGTTGTTACGTGCGAATACTGGCCCATATCTATGTTTACTGGGAAAGCTGGTGTCAAATTTGTACTGGAACCCACATCTGACGTGTCTCGCCAGACTTAACCTCATATAAATGAAAACCCAAGAAAGTTCCTTACTAATCTTAACTGCCTTTTCTTAGGCCTCTTTAGTGGGATATTAATGGAGCATTGTTTGGTGGGAGAACACGGCGAATGCTTGGGAGTCCCAACTAATGACTTTTTTCGAGACTGCTTGTAGAGTTGATGAAAAAGTGTTGAATATTTGTTATGCGGTTGTCCGGCTTAATTCAGCATACGCAGTGACAGTGTTTTCTCTGTATATACCAATCATTTCTGGCCCTATAATATGTGATAATAATAACTGAGTTGCCTTCTCGATCAAGGAACAATTGGCGCTTAACCGTTTATACGGTTATGGCCGTCCAACAAGGCGCACCAGTCGCTCCTTCTCTCTGCCAATCGGCGCCAAGTGGTCACACCCTGGGAGTTTAAATCGTTTTCCATCTGGTCCTTCCAACGGAGTGGGCCGCCCTCTACCTCTGCTTCGATAGGCGGGTTCCGATAGAAACACTTTCTTGGCCGGAGCGTCATCTTTCATTCGCATAACATGGCCTAGCCAGCGCAGCCATCACGTTTTAATTCGCTGGACTATATTGATGTCTGCGTAGAGCTCGTACAGCTCATCGTTAAATCTTCTTCGGTACTCGCCATCGCCAATGCGTAGAGGTCCATAAATCTTTCGAAAAACTTTTCTCTTTCGAACAGGTGTACCTACCGCGGCTGTATTCTAAGCCTCTTATTTAGCTGGAGGTCGGTTACATTGATAGTATATACTCAATTAGCTTGTCCTGACTTTTCCCTTAAAGACTTGTGTGTGGCAGTGAGTCTCTTAGCGGATTTGCCCATTTTATCCTACATCACCAATTGTATGGCGACGTGCTTCGAATACGTCACTGCCAGGCCATAGCAAACTTTTTCAAGGCGTATTCCATTTCTGGTCAAGAGTATCTTATTGGTATCGATTTGAAGATATTTTAGGGCGGCATCCTATTGTCCTACCACCTGATTTTTTGGATTGTAAGTATCTTTATCGCTAAAACAACAAAAGTCACTTAAATAATTTTCTCTCTTACTTACTCCTCAGTATCGCCCACACTGTGCTTACCTATTTCTGATAACATTTCTGGCACAATATATCCTAATGACTAACTAGAACATTTTAAGATAAACTTAATATACACAAATACAAGCGTGCGCACATACTTATAAACTATTTACATACTAGTGGAACAACAACTTACATAAATACTTGTGCCAAAAGACAGAGAGAAAGATTTCATTTGTTGTCACTACTTGTACTAAACAACACATTTACTTGTTGTTGTGGTAGTTATTGTTGTAGATACCCTGCAAAAAATTGTGTGCTTCATCCCTAAAGAGATTGGGCTCCGATTGATCTCTTTTGTCTACATTTGGGCATAATTGATCCCTTTAGTCCCTTTCGGGTACAGTTGGAATTAGTCAGGTTGAAATCTATGTAGCCCATCTTAAGAAATATTAAAAAAACGGCAACGAAATGAGTAAAATAAAAAAGAATGCGGAGCCGTATACCTAACCTTACGACTACGCCGGAGTTAGGGATACATTTTCGAAGAATATTTTTATTCCTTTTTGAAAAGCGGGCAAACAACTTGCATCAAATAGATTTGGTGGCTTGGCAAAGCCTTCGACTGTGTTTCTCATGGCAGAAAATTCGAATGAACCCTATTTGAGTCCTTATTGAACCGAAATGGTGACTAGTCTTCATATGTTCTAATATGGGCACAAAGGGGATTGGGCCCATCGATCCCTTTCGGGAATAAATGGGTACAACTAGTCTCTTCATAGGGCATGCTCAAAAAAAGGGAACAGTTCAACTCATACAAAGAGATCAAAACTGGCATTCTTCGCATACTCTTTTGCGACTCATCCCTGATTCATCCTAGATTAATCGCATTTTTTGCAGGGTATAAAATGACTCCCTGGAGTTATTGTTTTTATTTTTTGTTTTGTTGTTGTTGTTGTAGCAGTTGGTATCAAAGCAGTTGATGTTGATTATGCTTGTTAGTTGCGAGTCACTATTAAATACTCGAGGTAATGTTGTCGAAATGGGGCATGATTATATTCAATGATAGTAAAGCTAGGATTAGAGTGTGGCAGCAGCGTGCGGATGGAGAGAAAACTGAGTAAAATGTGGAAATAGGCGTATGATGACGATAGCATAGCTTTTTAGTTTACAACATAAACTTACACACACTCAAACTACCGGCAACTAAAACAACAATAACAGCAAAAGAGCTAGCCTGCTACTAAAGGGCACTTCAATTCATGAGCCAACTAAACGAGAGTGCGAGTGTGTAAGTAGCTGCTGTGCGCATTTGTGTGTGAGTGTGTGTGTGTATCGGTAAGAAGTTGCTTGATTACTTTGAAATTGTGCTGCACAATCTCTCTCACAGCATTTCAGGTGCTTATTCGGTCGACCATTTCAACTTGAATGGCTAACATTTTATTTCCGTTTTCAATTTATTGCAACTTTGTAAGCGTGTAACGGTAATCGCGATTTGTTGTTGTTCGAGAAAGAAGAGGAGTGTGATGACGTTTACTTTATGTGGCAATGGAGCATGGGCAAATGACATTGTGCAAACGATCAAATTACGATAAATTTAGTTTTCCATTCTTTTACATTTTATGCAATTTTTTTCGCAGAAACAAATACCTTCTTTTTGAAGTTATACTCCTTTAGACGCGCTATGAAAACTTGATGAGATAGAATTTGAAAAAAATGTGACACAAAAGTTACAGTTTGAAAATGCAGTTAGTGTGTATGTTCGCTATGAATTGTACGAGCAAACTTGCTTCGAGTGGATGTATGTACGGATTTAAAAAAAATCCGGGAACAAAACAGAAATAGCGCCTCTCTTTTTTAGTATGTTTGTATGTATCTGCATGTCGCCTGTTTTATTGTAAACTGATGTAATCAAAATTTAAATATTTCCGAAATTTTAAGATGCCCCCAACAGACAACTGATAAAATTATTTATTTATTTATTTATTTATTTATTTATTTATTTATCTCGTTTTAATCTAGAAAATGTGAACATTTTCATACAGATTACAAGAAAAAAAATAGACACACAGTTATTTAATCGTAAAAACTAAAAGTTACCTAAAAGTTTACGTATATAAGTCATTTAATATCGATTTAAACATATGTTTTGTGGAGGAAAATTCCAGACCCACAGGATTTGAAAGCATATTAAACTCTTTTAAAGCTCTTGAAATTGGAGCATTAGACGCGTTATTTGTTCTAACCGTGTCCAGCCAGAAAGTATCGTGATTGCGTAGACTCCTCTGTGGGATGTTGAAACAAATTCTGGCCAGCAGAAATGGGTAGTCAATCGCTCCACATATCAAGTCAAAAACAAAGGTGGGAGACAGAATAGAACGTCTGCTGTTTAACGATTTTAGGCTTATGAGCAAACAGCGACTACTGTAAGAAGGAATCGGGTCATTGAAATGCAACGACCGTAGGGCAAAGCGAACAAAAACTTTTTGCACACGTTCAAGCCTGGTAATGTGACAATTATAGAATGGCCTCTAGATAAAGACGGCGTATTCTAATTTAAACCGCACAAGAGAGGTGTATAGCAATTTTAATATGTAAGGATCGGTAAAATCAGAGCTAAATCGTTTGATGAGTAGCAAACATGTGAGCACTTTTTTATATTAAGATTCAATTTATTACGTTTACACTAGTCGGCAACATTATCTATATCAGATTGTAGCCTTACCATGTCTTCATTGCTCGTAATTGTCGAAAAAATCTTAAGATCATCAGCGTACAACAGAAAATTTGCGTAATTGAAACAGCTGGTTATATCATAGATGAAAATTACGAAGAGAAGCGGGCCCAGTATGCTACTCTGTGGAACCCCAGAAGTCGCAATGAAAGGATCAGATGATGCCCCATCAACCGTAACCACACATTTACGAGAGGAGAGATAGGATTCAAGCCATTTTAAAAGAGTGGAATGAAATCCTAGAGCTCTCAGTTTCAATAATAAAATTGTGTAGTTCACCTTGTCAAAAGCTTTTGAAAACCGTGTTGTTGAGCGGAGATCAAGTGATTTACCGTAAAATAAATTTTATTTTTAACTATAGCCCCAAATAGTTTTTAGACTGAGGATATCTTTGAAATTGGCCGATAATTCGCAATATTGTTCTTATTACCACTTTTAAACACTGGAGTGATAGAACTGTCTTTCCACGCATCAATAAACACTCCTCGTTCAAGTGATTTATTGAACAGAACTAACAATGGGGAAGCAAGGGCAGAACATTTTTTTAATAGGTATGAAGACAACCCATCCACATCAGTTTTAGTAGAAATCTTCAGTTGTCGGATTCCTTCTTCTATATCAGCGAGCGTTAGGACTAGCGATCCAAAATTTATTGGGGAATTTATGTTCGTGTAACACACCTGATCAAAGGCAGTGCCAGCTTCGAAGTTTGACTTGAAGAAATCAGCAAAGAGATTAACAGCTTCAATAGTGGAGTGCGCTTTGGTCTCATTGAGATAGACAACAGAAGGTATACTCGAACACGATTTTCTGGAATTGACATATCTCCAAAATGATTTCGAGTTTTGCTTTATATCCGATTCGAACTTACGAGTATAATTACGCTTCAAGTCCCTGTTCATGGATTTAAATTTACTTGAATAAAACAGAAATTTCTCTTTGTATATAACAGATTTGGACAATTTAAACTTCTTGAAATATTTGTTTCTTAAATTCTTAACTTTTAACAATCGTTTTGTATACCAACGTATTTTATATCTGGGTTTCTTAAGGATTGGGATGTGCTTAACGCAGATCTCACCTAACTTATATTTAAAGATTTCAAAGCAGTTGGCAACATCAACGTTGGAAAATATTGAATTCCAATCAATGGCATCAACTGCAAGGTTAACCATATCGGCATCCATTCGACTGAAGCAGAAATTAGTAACTTGTTCATCATAATGAACCGAATTAAACTCATAGAATTCGACCTTTAAAACGAATGGTATATGATGAATACCAGGAGTAGATAAAGGATCAAGGCATTCAAATAAAGAAAAATGTACATTATCGTTGACAAAAATTAAGTCTAAAATGCGAGAAAGCCGATTTCGAAAACCATTTATCTGAGAAAGGCCGCAACTGGATAAGTTATCAACCAAGCAGGATTCAGATATACTATTTACGTTATTTGCATATAGCTTATTACTATCATCAATATAAGACCAAACAATATTTCCCAAGTTGAAGTCACCCATGACACAGATACTATCATTATTATGACTAGATGCTACTGCTAAAATATTGTCCACATGTGCTCGGTATAGCATATCGTTGCTTGTCGGAGGTATATAAGAAGTGCAAATTAAAATGTTTGAAACGCCTTTTACTGCCACGCAGAGCTGATCCAATAGTGTATCATCATTCTTTAATGTCACGAGTGACGAGCGAAATTTCCGATTAACTGCTATAAGAACACCTCCGCCTCTACTGTGACCAGTTTTAATATAATCACGGTCCTTTCGAAACACATTGTATAAATTCGAATCGAAATATTCATTATCAAAGAAACTCTCGTTTAGCCACGTCTCAACGAGAACAAAAATATCATAGTCCAGGTGCGAGCTCAAGGCATAAAGCAGCTTAGATTTGGTTCTCAACCCAGAAACATTTTGATAATATATTTTTAATTTATTGGCAGAATTGTTATTAACGGAACTGGTTATCGTTGTTGTGTTGATACACCTTCTTGGTGAAAAAAACGAAACGGACGAATTTTCACAAATTCAGGCCATATAGCTGGATTAAGCACCTTATCAAATGAACATTCCGAAAAACCCAATTTGAAATTGACTTTGGTTAGGCTATCTATGGGAATGTCTTTCTTTACCAATGTATGACATATCAATAAATTGGGTTCAATTTTAGCATGACTTGAAACATACGATAATATATCAGATTCCTTAACAGTAGGCGAAAATGACGAAATATGCAGAAACTTGAAAACTGGAACTACTTTTAACTCGCTGGTATTACAATTACCTATAACAATGGGCTTACTTAATTTCCTTAGAGTACTTTTTGCTTGAATTTCCCGCTGGGTTACTTGGCGCACTGTGGATGCTGGTACATTTACCGAAGCAACAGCAGATTTAGCAACAGATGCAAATGTAGGCGTAGCAGAGGCTTGCGACGCAGCATGAGGTGTCACCGCTAGCTTACGCTTAACATTTTTAGTGTCTGCAGCATTACGCACTTTAGATTGGGACGTTGACGTCATTTCACTATCAATAGGTACATCATTGACAGAAGGGGAAGGCAAAATAGTAACGTCATCATTTGTGCTCATTTGAGGTTCTGACTCATTTGCAATTATGTTTTCCTTTATTTTTGAATTTATTGCTTTACACTCTCAGCATTCGCAGCAATAATTTCAGCGATTGTAGGCTGCTTTGGTAGGTTAATAGCTAATTTAGCAACAATGCTACTAAGATTTTTAACCTCAATAGTTAGTGTTGAGAGAGCGGAATCTTTAGCATCAACCTGAGAGCGCAAAGAGCGAACTTCGGCAATAAGATCATCAGATTTCAGCAGTAGATTTTTGTTGTCCTCACGCAATGCATTGACACGTAACAGAATGTGTTCATTCCCTTGCCTTACTTTACTAAGCTCATTAGCAAGAAAAGCAATTTGATGCTTCGGATTATGCACATCTTCACTGACATCAGATATATTATTTGTTTTAAGCGGCAGAGTTGACAGGGGCTGCGAACGTATAGATGAGCGCCTCTCAGCTGAGCAGGCTTTGCAGAAAAAAGGCTTTCCTGAAGAGCAGGAAATCCAAGTCACTCTGAAGCAAACCTACACATTCAAGGTGAAAAAACTCCATACATCCATTGCACTGCACTTTTGGATTCTCACGATTTACTTTTTGACCGCAGTTGTACGGCATATTAAGTATTATCACTCTCTGATTTATGTTTGTGTTATTGTATGTTCGTTGTGCAGAAATTATGATTTGATTGGTATCATTTAATTTATCCAACCTTCACTCTAATAGTATTGCACTTTGCCTTTTTTTATTATTTCTTAAATTTTACCCAAGAGAAAATACGAAAAAAAGACTATAGAGTCATTTTTATTTTATTTTTAAACTCCTAAAGTGTACAAAACACAGAGCGATTAGTAAAACACGTCCGAACAAGATGAGCAAATGTTGTGTTGTTATGTTCACATATGTACATAGAATACTCCTAGGGGTAAAGATGTCTGGTCCGATGGTCTTTGAATTTCACTCTTGGAATAAAACTGAATGAAAAAAAACTTTGTTTGCGTTTTCCCAACAAATTAAATTTTTGGATTGCATCTGCTTACAATAAAACGTCCGATATATATTAAAGTTTGTTCACTAAGGAGATTTACAGCCTCATTTCCTTTGACGATATTATTGTTACGACCATTCACAAATTGTTATCAAATTCCTCCAACGGGAGTCCAAGGAAACTGACAGCTTCAACAGGGGCGGACCATAGGAAGATTGGTGTTATGAGCAAAGGTTCAAAATTACAATTGAAAAGATGGTTGGTGTCATATCGCATGCAGGACATACATTACGTATATCGGGGTTGATTCTGGACAAGTAAGAGTTTAAGGTGTTACAGTATTCAGAGCGAAGTTGGGCCAGGGTGACTCGTGTCTCCCTTGTTAGTGTGCTTTCTTCTTCTGGAAGGTTAGGATATTGCATATTAATAACAGGGTTCACCGGGCGCAAAAGCGTTTACCTATTGTGTTTGAGTTTGGCTTTTGCTTATCTGGATCAAACGGCTGTGTTGGCAGATCCTGGATCTCGTGAAGGATCTGCCCCATGGCAAGATCAAGCAGGTGTTTGCTAGGGTGTCTTGGTTTTTGACTTGAGGATTTTGTTGCGACTTTGTACTTTAGATACAATTTCGGTGGCATGCGCCTTGAAGGTCAAAGTATTATCGAACGTTACCCCTAAGATCTTGGGGTGACTGACAGTTGGTAGTGTGACAACATCGACGTGAACGTTCAATATTTGCGATATCTGTTCCTTCCACGTCGTAAACAGAGTGGCCGTGGATTTTGTCTTTGATAATACCAGGTTGCATTTGTTGAAACTATAAATATCGGGGAGATAGCTGTTTATTTTAGAAACTAATTTATCAATTGAAGAGCCCGGTCCCGTTGCCATAGTCGTGCTGTCGTCGGGATAGAGAGGTTTTCCTGATTTAGTCCGTAATTTATCTTAGTGATTATGGCGTTTACCGCGGTTTTGGTGCTGTGCATTTTGCAGAAGCCATCTTGGTGCATAGCTAGACGAAGATTTGCCGTGAAATGAGGAATCAATACGGTTTCCAATGTATTCGCTACAGGCGAAAGGAGAAATATCGGTCGATATGACTCGCCTTCGTTAGCTGGTCTACCAGGCTTTAGTAGTGGAACTATCCTTGCAATTTTCCATTGTTCGGGAATGACAAAGGACGTCAACGACAGGTTGAAAATGTGCGTTGGGTGCTTTATTCCCTCAGCGCCAAGGTGCTTTAACATTGGCATGGCTATTCCGTCTGGGCCTTTGATTTGGAGGGCTTGGCCTTGTGGATGGCGTGTTTGTGTTTATGTGCCCGTTGTTTATGACGCTATTGTATTCAAAACGATCATCGTTCGTCTGTTTTTAGCACGATTAGCGATACGACAGGCAAAACGATAACAGTCCACTCTTACGTTATCTCGGCATTCTATATTACGAACAGCTGCTGTGTCAGAAGCAAAGGACGAACAAAATTTTACATTTGCTTTCGTGCAGCTGACGAATAACGTAAAGCTAGGCGATAAACGTCAACTTAAGCTTCAGAGTACGATTAGCAGACGATATCGTCAACGCAGGTATCGTTCGTTAACAGAACGACGGCGTTAATCTATCTTATATGTATATACTAGAGGTGTCCTTATTTTTAGAAATATACTTTTTAAAGAGTGCCGGGCCTGATTGTTGTTTTTCTTTTCGGTCTAAAAAACTTACATGCGATCTAAGCACGTTTGATGGACCCGAAAACTGTTTAAAGTTTTTAATATCCTTATATTGGTTTTGCTTGCATATGAGTAACTTTTTTTACGTATACGCCATGACACTGTTTGCATGCGTACCGAGCAGAACTATGCTTAAGGATGTGTTTTATAGGTTTTTAAACAATATTTATATATCGGATCCTATTACAAATTTAGAGCATTAATATGATGCTTACTTAGAGTAAATCATTATTATTGCTTAAACGTGGGGACCTGTTATCATTTGCACATCTCTTATAAATTTCTTAGCTGTTTTCTCAATTTCTCAATATTCACATTTTCTTAGCTGTTGCCAATTTTATCGATTGCAATGACTCATATGATGAAAATGATACACCACATGGCGAACCAGACAGCAATAAAGATGGAAGAGGTTATTGTAGAACAGAAGTGGAATCAATGTCATTTCAACCAAATGCTAATTTTGAAATAAAACACAGCTCTACTCCTGTCACAAAAAGATGTCGGAAGCACTTTATAACTCCGCGTTTGGTAGCTGCATTGGACAATGCGAAAGTATCGGATGCCATGGCAGCTCATATACTAATTGCAGCTGTTGAGGCATTGGATCAGCCAGTAGAAGAATATGCCATCAACTGTTCCACAATTCACCGCCTTCGTCGAGAAAATCGTTTGACAGAGTTCAGTAAAATCTCAGCTGGTTTCTCTGATAAGGTAAGTTGGACTCACTAGTAAGCAGCTTTAAAAATAGTGGTTTTTTTTTAACTCAAAGTTAAGTAAAGATGGAGCATTGATCGCACATTTCGACGGAAGCTGATGCAGGACTTTACAGTATGCAGCAAAGTTGATCGAATTGCAGTGTTGGTCAGTTACAATGGTACAAGTAAATTTCTCGGAGCACCCAAAATAAATTCTTCAACTGGTAAAAATATTGCAGAAGTGGTATATGGAATGGAATCTTATAGATAGAGTAAAAGGGCTAACGTATCACACTACAACTTCGAATACTGGTGTTGACAATGGAGCTGCAGTTTATTTAGAAAAAATTATAGGCCACAATTTACAACAACCACAACCTTGTAGACACCATATATACGAAATTATCGTGCAGTCTTTCAAAACATACTTGGCGCGACCTCTGCATCTGGTTTACTCATATTTGAAAGATTTGCCAAATGTTGGCCAAATTTTAACCAAGAAACATTTTCAAGTGGACTTGATGATGCAAATGTGTTTTCACAAATTACTTCAAATAACTGGAAAGACTTAAAAGACTTTTGTAGTAACCAACTTACTAAATTGCATAGTCGAGAAGATTATAAAGATATACTTCAATAAGCATTGATCTTTCTTGGTGCTAGAAATTTCAATTTCACAACACCCGGCGCTACCAGTCACGCTCGGTGGATGTCCAAAACAATATATTGCTTATAGATATTTAACCTTGCAAAAAGGGAATTCGACGGAGTACGAGATATTTGTATTTTTCTTGTAAATATTTATATAATAGCACGGTTTCCAAGTACAAATTCTATATCAGCACCGCTTCACGATTTTAATTTCATAAAAGATGCGTTAAGTTATTCTGAAATAGATACAAATGTATCTGCCGTTGTTATCAAAAAATAAGAAATCATTTATGGTATATTAACGAACAAACGGTGGCACTATCATTCTTCGGCCCGAATGTGTCACTTTAAGAAAAACGAAATCGGTTGAAAAACTTGATTCAGAGAACCCAGTAGTCGAGTTAAAAAATGGGCGTAGCTATTCAAACTTATCCGCGTTTACTAATTATATTTTGAGTGACTTTGTCTCAGAACGAACGAAGCAATTTTTTGGAAATTTCGGTTTATCTGCGAATTTCATTCATCTTGACCCCTCAGTTTGGGCATCGGCTTTCGATTTTGAAGAAGGCTGGCGCTTTTGCCGCGATCTTTTCATTGTTAAAGATGCCGCTGAAAGAAGGATTAAATTTGTTTAAGATTATTATCGGTTACTTACAAACGATGAGGAAGAGCTGCAATTTGTGCTGCAGTTGGTCGACGAGTACAGAAAACAATATATAAAAAAAAAAAAATCAATATTGTGCCAATAGGTTGATATGTATGAAACTAGGTGTAGTTTTTATAAATGTAAAAGTAAGATAAGAACTATTTAGTGCAGTTGACTGAATTCTACGTTAAAATTACATTTACAAAATTGGCATTTCTATTGTTTCGATTTTAAAAATAATGTGTTATATAAGTATAAAAACGAGTAAAAGCAAATAAAATATCACATCCTGCATGCAATTGAATATAAAACCTTCAAATATATTTCGGTTCCATTGAATGTTATCGGATCGCCCCAAACTTCGCATGTAAATTTTTCAAACCAAAGGGAACAATAATCCGGCCGGCACTCATCAGAAAAACAGATGTAATTTTTGTCGAACAAATAAGAACACCCCTAGTATATATTGCGACGAATAGTAGCAACACTAAGGGATACTATCATCTCTAACCCGATACTAAGCTGTCACTTGTATTTACATAAACAAATCAATCATTATGTATACACATATGTACATACAGCAGCGGAGAGATACTCACAAAAGTATGCAATCATCAGCAAATTAGCTCTCACACATACACATGCATATGTCTAAGATACTCACAAAAGTATGCAAGCATCGGCGAACTAGTAAATTCTAGAAGGAGAAACGCCTAGAAATATGTGAACGACGAAACCGAAGAGTATAAAAGCAGCACAGGCTGAGGCATGAGCAATCAGTTTGATTTAAGCACGCTATTGGTTGCGAAGTATAAGTGTTATTGTGAAGTATTTTCATAGTAGCCTAATAAAGACCATCTTGCATTATTTAATATTGGAGTTATTTATTCAACATTTCAGCGATATGAACGATAGCAGAAGGTTGGAGATAAGAGGAATGTTACTAAATTCGTTACAATATATTTCTTCTGTGGGTGTGTTTCTTACTGAACTCCTCCTAAACGACTGGATCGATTTTGATAAAATTTTGTGTGTGCGTGTCAAAAGGGGTTGAGGATGCTTTATACAACTTGGTCCGGGAAGTGGACCAAGCCGATCTATTCCAAATAATCTTATTTATAGTGCGATTCATTTGAACTTCGGTAAAGGGGTACCTCTTAGACAAACATAATAATTGAGAAGCTTTTCATTCCTTTTCTAAATAAAGTAGTGTATGGGGCGATTTGGTTGAAACTTGGTAAACGAGCACTTTCTTGACTAGCGCATTATTTCAGAAACTTTAAATTCCTGGAAGTGTATCAGGGGCCGACTTATTCTATATAAAACAGCTTAAAGTGCGATTTGCTTGAAATTTGGTATAGGGCTACTTCCTTTCTTTCCGGAAATTGCACCAGGGTCTGATCTATCGTATTAAATCGTATTTATTGTGCGTATACGGAAAATCTTCTTTCTTCCCATCAAGTGTACACGGGACCCATCTATTTAAGCAAATTCTATTCGCTGTTCGATTTTCCTGAAATTTGGTATATACATAGGTAGCCCTTTTCATCATATGCCACTGATAGCTGAAGTTCAGATTCAGTCATTACCCGAAAATTCTATGGCAGTGGACATAATTTAAAAATAATAACATCCGATAAATTCGCGTTCTTGTGCTACATTTGTTGTTGTTGTTGTTGTTGCTGTAGCAGTACTTCGCACCTTCCAATAGATGCGACCAATAATAAATGATCAACAATATCCTCTAACGGAAGTCCAAAGAAACTTGCTCTTTCAACAGGTGTGGACTATAACGAGAGGTGTGTTAAAGGCGTTGGTTCCACAATACAGTTGAAGACATAGCTGGTGTCATGTGGGGATACATTACAAGCAGGACATATGTTTTGTATATCGGGGTTGATTCTGGATAAGTAAGAGTTTAACCTGTTACAGTATCCAGATCGAAGTTTTGCTAGAGTGACTCGTGTTTCCCTAGGGAAGGTGCGTTCCTCTTCTGCTAGTTTTGGGTATTGTTCTTTGAGTACAAGATTCACCGTGCAATTCCTGGCACAGAGTTCCAACGTCTGTTTGTGGAGTTTAATAAGGACCTGCTTATGTTTTTTAGCTTCATACGGCTGTGTTTTCAGGTACCGTATTTCCTAATGTCTAATCCTGGGTATTCAACAGGTACGGTTTGGTTAGCATTTCATTTCTCTCCCTAATGGGGAGTGTTCTGTTGTTGTTGTTGTTGTTGTAGCGATAAGGTTGCTCCCCGAAGGCTTTGGGGAGTGTTATCGATGTGATGGTCCTTTGCCGGATACAAATCCGGTACGCTCCGGTGCCATAGCACCATTAAGGTGCTAGCCCGACCATCTCGGGAACGATTTATGTGGCCACATTAAACCTTCAGGCCATTCCCTCCCTCCCTACCTCCAAGTTCCATGAGGAGCTTGGGGTCGCCAGAGCCTCGTCTGTTAGTGAAACAGGATTCGCCGCGGATAGGTGAGGTTGACAATTGGGTTTGGAGAAGCTATATATTGCGCTGGCAACCTGAAAGGTTGCGCTACACAGCCCCTTGAATCTGGTATTTTAGTCGCCTCTTACGACAGGCATACCTACCGCGGGTATATTCTGATCCCCTAACCCGCTGGGGTGGGGGAGTGTTCTCACCTCATTATGTTCTCACCTCATTATGTACATGGTGTTCTGGGGACATAAGAAGACAACCAGTGGCGGTTCTGAGGGCAGTCTTTGGCAGGCCTGTAGCTTCTTCCCAATTCAGTAGGTTAGGTTAGGTTGAACTGGCCGGTCCATGAGGACCTCACATAGACTGAATAAGTCCGTAGTGTTACCAGAAGTTTGCTTTAACGAAGAAACTGAAAAACCCTATCAAAAACCAGGACCTATGTTATAAAATAACACCGTCCTCTTGGCAAATACTAGAAGCTTCCTAGGATTTAATCCACTTGCTGCTTCTAGATCTGACAACTGTATCCCTCCTAATAGCTGGAGTCTTGGCCTGGCAAGCGCAGGGCAAGAGCACAGAACGTACCCGAGCGTTTCCTCTTCCAGCCCGCACTTCCTACATCTGCTATCACTGACCAAGCCTAATTTAAAGGCATGTGACGCCAGAAGGCAGTGTCCAGTCAGAATACCAGTCATGAGTCTACAGTCCTCTCTTTTTAATGATAGAAGCAACTTTGTTAGTCTAAGGTTGTAAGACCTGCACATAATCTTCGACACTTTACAGGCACGCGCTTGAACCCACGCCTTTCCTGCTTGGTAGATCATGTGCACCTATCGCCTTCGCTTAATTTCGCCCAGTCTAATTGGGACGTCTACGGAGCAAGCTTCAAGGGATGCGCCCTTTTTAGCTAGTTTATCTGCTTTTCATTGCCATCTATTATCATATGCCCTGGGACCCAATATAGATGTATGCTTCTCCCTGTCCCGATTCTCTCCAGGAACTGCTTACACTCTAATACGCATTCAGATGCTGTGGTATGCGAGATTGTTGCCTTAGTTGCTGCTTCACTGTCAATATAAAAGTTAACACGATTGCAACGTGGGCTATTTTCTTCCAGGGTTTCTATCGCTTTGGTTACGGCTACTATTTCTATTTCTATTAAGTAACCCAATTTAATTTGTGCTACACTTAATGTAAGAAAATGCGTATTTATTTATTTAATGTTTTAAATTTAAAGTGAATTTTGTAGACTTTGTTGACTATCTTTTTCCAGTCCTTTTATTATTATTTTATTTTAATTAATTATTTGGATGCAATTAAAATTTTTTTTAATACCAAAGAAGTATAACTTCTCACGTGCGCATATATGTAAGTACACGCACCCACTTCTATTTTTCACTGTTTTTTTTTTTCTTCTTCTTTCAATTTAGATATTAGATATACACTATCAGTTGATCACCATTTGTTGCCATAGAGTACTCATAGTCAATTGCCATTACTCGCACTTTTTTGTCCGCTCAGTTTTACACGAATTGATACTTATGAGGAAATTGAAGATATAAAAAAATAAATAAAATTGCTACACTTTATATTATATCATTCTTTTAAATAAATTGATCTATGTATGTGCTGTAAAAATTGATTAGAATTGTACTGATTAAAATTGGTAAGCTGCATAAATGAATGCTGAAATCGAAAGAATATTAAAAAAATTTCTTGCATTAATGTGTTAATAAATATCTAATATTAATATTCAACGTGGATTGATTGTTGGCGATGATTTCGCCGAAGGAAGTTCGTACCTTTGTGACATTCTTGGCGCATCATTGAAACCGGCTTTTGCGATGACCTGTGGACAAGAAAAATATTTAACCCATTGATTTTCAAATCTAAAGAATAAAAAAATTATTTTGATATTTTCAATTTAAATAATTTAAAATGTGATAGATCAAAAAAAAAAACACACACAAGTAAGGAAGTCTAAGTTTCGGTGAAACCGAACATTACATCCCAGCTGTACACTTGAAATGCTGTTGTTGTTTGTTTTTTGTGCTTAATAGTGTTACAAGGCTGCGAAATCTATATATATAAAAATCAAATTTTGTGTATGTGTATGTGTGTTCGCTATGGAAACGTATTTCCCACACTTCAATCATAATCAAATTTTGGCTATAGGTTCCTTCCATCAACACGAAGGTTTTAGGCTAAAACTAAATTCTATATATAAAAGGGGCACCTCCCTTACAAATGGAATCTTTGGTACTGCATAACTCTGAATATATAGATGCCAGAACATTGAGGAGTTATATGAAGTCAATCCTAACACCACCAAGAAAATGTGGAATTAGGAAAAAGAGGACGTGGCACCTCCTATACAAATGTGATTTTTCAGAACTATGGCTGCCGTACAAACTTAAGTTATTTTAGTACCTAAATTTTGACTGCATTGTTGAGTTGGGCAGTTATTCCGTCAAAAAAAATTTGTTAGCTTCAGTCTATCTACATCTTCTATAAAAATCAAATTCTGTGTGTGTTCCCTATGGAAACGTGTATCCCACACTTTAATCATCACCAAATTTGGCTATAAGTTCCTTCCATCAAGACGAAAGTTTTTCATATTTCAGAATTAAGAATTTCAAATTAAATTTTTTTTTTTGGCTATGCGAAAGAGCAATCTTAGTTCCCATAAATGATCATGTTAACCAAATCAATGATCACATTCAAAACCAAATTCCTGGTATCGACCGACACAGTTAAAGATGAAGATCAAATCTTGAATTATCCAATTGAATTTCTAAACACTTTAGAATCACCTGGATGCCTGCGCATATATTAACTTTGAAAATTGGCTCACCAATCATGCTTCTTCGGAGTTGCGTTAAGAAATTAATGCCGAATATAATCGAAGCAACAATCAGCAGCGGTAAAATCAAAGGTGAAGATGTGCTCATACCACGGATCCCAATGATTCCTACAGATTTGCCATTCAATTTTAAGCTCTTACAGTTTCCTGTACGCCTTGCTTTTGGAATTACAATCAACAAAGCACAAGGGCAATCGCTTACTGTTTAAGGAATTAACAGGATTTAATTTAGAGAGTCTGTGCTTTTCCCATGACCAGCTATATGTGGCTTGTTCTAGAGTTAGAACGCCAAAAATTTGTTTATCTTTAGTCACCTACGCTTGAGGGCTAGTAATTGGGCAAAGGAAATTTTCCGTCTGAATAGGAGCTGCCCACAGATTACAATAACGATTCAATAAATTTAAAGTAATTTCTAATCAATAGGTCACCGCGCAGCGTTGCGCCCGCTACAACAAAAACAGCAGCTAACGTTAGGTTATGTTGGAAAGACGTGATTGAAAACATTCCAATCCTCTATTTCGAAGTAGAATTTATGTATGTATATTGTGAATGCTTTCGACAAGTGCCGGACTTAGGCATATTCGTCCCAACAGATGCCTTCCAAGAAGTCTTCAACAAGTCATTTTCTTTCCCATATGAACTGGAGTAGAAAAGAAAAAACACCGTAAAACTGTTGAAAAAATCGTGCGCCCTAAAATTTAATTAGCCTTGTCTGCCGTTCTGCACATCTGCAAATGAAGTAGTGAATTAAATCTGCTTCTTCTTCATCCTTGTGCATATTCGAACTCGCTGTAAATTTGTTTAATTTAAGAAGGAATCTCGCTCCTTTCATATGGCTATATAGCAACAATCGTAGGGAGCTCTCTACTCCCTTTATACCCATTTAAACAGTAACAGTATCCTATAATTTATGTAGATCAGAATGGCTTTGACTGCTGCAGAGCCAAGTTCCGCTAAACTGGAAAATACGTGTACAAACCAAACATTTTATACATGCCCTAGCCAGATCAGGGCGTCTGCAAAAAAAGATCTCAAAATTGTATATCTCTTCATGTTTGGGGCCCATATCACCGCTATGGTGCACTAAAATTGTCTACTCTTTAGGAACAGCGGCCCACCTTGTGGCTGTTGCTTTACCACGAAAAAACACTACAATGGCTCGGCAGCCCTATACTTCAAAAGAGTGAAAAGCGCGCTTCCGTATTCTTGCATCTCTGAGACTAAAATTTTGAGCTTGTTTTCTGAAGAGAGGATCGACATATCATCATTTGACTGCATTCAGTCGAAGAAACGGGGAATTCATCCCAAATAGATAAGTTATACGTTTTTTTCTGTACTATTGCGACTCTCAAATGAATTCATAGCCATATTTTTTAGAACTTTTTTAAAATTCATCTATCACTTACCCTATTAGTATTATTTGCAATACCCTCAGCAATAGTCTTGATACCAACACCTATAGATTCAAGCGGCGGCACATCGGCTCCATCTACAACTTCCTTCAATGTTTCTTCCACTCCTTTCGCTGTTTCCTTTTGTTTATCCTCAGTTTCTTCTGGCTCATGCGCTGGTGCTGGCTCATCAGCTACTGCTTCTTCATCTTCACCATCCTCTCCGGCTTTGCTTTCTTCATCCGCTTCCTCAGCGTCTGTTGCTGCTGTTTCTCCTTCACTGCCTTCAACACTTGCATCGTGTGCTGCCTCTTCCAGTTTTGCATTCTTGTCTGCGGAACCTTCCAACTCTTCAGTTGAAACATCTTCTTTTGTTACTGCTGCTACTTCTGTTATATTTTCAGCATCTTCTGCATCATCTTCTTTTACTACCTCAGTTGCAGCTTCTTTGGCATCCTCATCACCTACCAATCTTGACCCTACATACACAGCCAATACACCAAATTCTCCTTCATCGCCTAAAGCAATGCTATAAGCATCATTGGCCTCAACATCCGCTTCATCATAATCACTTCCGGCCACAGCTCCCGCCTCTGCCAATACAGCTGGTAACATAATTTGCGTTTTACCCTCTACATTGACTACAATACGCTTGCCTACACAGTCTGTTGCATGTTCGGCATTCACTGCACGTCCACCGCTAATCACATCACAATACACACCACTTGGTAGACATGTCACCACCTCGGCATCATACGTTCTCTCGGCATCGTTGTTAAATGCAAAGAATGCTTTCTCACCGCGACAGAAGGCTATGTGATTTGGTCCATCCGTTTGGAAATTGATAACACCATCCTCCATTTCATCAAGCATACTCACTAACTCTATCATATTTACAATCTGGGGCCAACGGTGCTCACATACCCAACCGGATTCGTGTTCACAGCGACCTGTTGCAGCATCGAAAGTGGGCGAGCGTATTTTTGACGTGGGAGCATTTGGCTTTTCAGGCTCTGCATTGGCTACCGCATCCGCTTCTTCAGCCTGATTTGGGTCAGCGTCTGCCTCATCTACCTCAGCCTTTCCTGATTCAGCCTCCCCTGCTTCAGCATCCCCTGCTTCAGCGCCCTCTTCTTCAGCCCCCCCTGTTCCAGCCATCCCTGCTTCAGCCTCCTCTTCTTCAGCCTCCCCTGTTTCAGTCTCTTCTCTTCCTACACCATCTGCGTCATTTTCCACTTCCCCATCTGCCACAATTTCTACATCATCTTTTGGCTCCGCCTCCATTGCATCTCGCTCCTCCATTGGCGGTCCTTGTTCTGGTTGTTGTGCTGTAAAATAGTATGAGCTCATAATCCGTTTAACTCGTCCGTATGGATGCGCCAACATGAATGCTGTAGCCATAATATACTTTCTTGGTTGTTTGTAAGAAAGTAGGCGATTAGCTCCCAAAAGTTTGGCATCTCTTTGGCCATCATGACTGTCAACAAATACGAGCGCTTGCTGATGTTGCAGGAAGCCCATCGCTGGACCCCAATTTATTAATGAGCTAAGCGGTGCTTTACCATTAATTATGTTAGCCAATTCGGCGGCGTATAAATAATCGGTAACTAGGCCATAGCTGGAGTATTCCGTTCTGAAAGATGAAGATGAAAGGTAGGCGAAGTTACAACAACTCTTTGATATAATGAGCTTGAAAGAATTTGAAATGATAACCGAATGACAAAGATTATAAAAATGAAATGCTTAGCTTACTTACTTTGAAATTGAGTCTACTCCTATATCAACAACGTTTTGGTAGACGAATGGGCGGGCATTTGCTGGGAAATCAAACTCTTCGCTATTCAGATTTTTTATGCCATTAAAAAGTAACTGGAAATCGAGAAAAGAAGAAATGTGAAAGTTAAAAATAAATGTGCAAGCTCTGAGTAAAATAGACAAAGCAGTTCCAACCCCAGGTATTCAAACCTTGTCTACCTAATGCCTTAGAAAATTCAGATAATGAAACCAAAACAGGTCTCCCCATGATACTTTTAAAGTTTGGCTTCAGGCCCATTCCGTTGAAAAATACTGGTAACTCTTTCATGAAATACTTTATGCCCGCCCAACATTGGGAGACCTCGCAAGCTTGGGACTCTTGCAACATAGATTTTCTTCATTAGGAAGGGTTTTTTATAAGCGGTAACCTATTTTCAGCCCCACAAAGTATCGGCGGTCGAACTAAGGATCAATGTTAAACTCAATAGCCTCCGAAAAAATTTTGTGCCGAGATTATACACCAATATTCGTCGTGCTCATTTTAATTTATCCGAAAAATTGGCGGGATGGGACCAAAAAAATTGTTTTAAAGAAACTTGTTTCTAAATTTATGATGTAGTTTTGCCCGCCACTTGAACTCAGGATCGTCGGTGTGGTAGGCGGAGCACGCTAACTTCATTAATTTTTCTCCTTCATTTTACAATAAGTGCACGGGGAGGGCTCCTCATAACAAACCAGAGCTCTTGATTGTGCCTCTGAAACATTATCTCAACAAACTCTAGGGTACCTGTCTACACTCTTTAAACTTATGAGAATAAAGCTGAGACCTAAAAAGTTCCTCTGGTGATATTGCTAAAAGTTTCAGGCCCATTCTCAATAGGCATTCTAAGAATATTGGATGTTGTATAACGAGACAACTAAATGACTCATGCGAGCTTAGCATTGGGAGATATCGAAATCTTAACATAGGAGCACTACTTACTGGCTGTCATTCTGATGCGCAGAGTTTTTTATTAGGAAGCAATAACCTATTTTCCACCCCAAAAAATGTGCAGAATAGGACTTCAGATCGAAGCTTCCCTCACGCTTTCTTTTCGATTTCGCAATAACTCCACTAAGAAGGCTACTCATCACAAAGCCGAGTACTTGATGCTGCTTCTGAAGGCATTGACTTAGGCACATTCTCACAACGAATTCTAGGAAACCTACGGTTGAAGAAAGGGGACTGAACTTTATGTAATAATTAATTCATAAAATCGCTTGTGGGCGCCCAATACTGAGAGATTTCGAAATCTTGGGACTACTGTAACATGCGATTTCTACTTGCTGCCTGTTGTGTTGAAAAGCAGAATTTTTTTATAAAGAACTTTGGTTTTCATAAGCAAAAAAATGCTTTTTAATCCTACAAAATGGCGATGCCAGATTGTTAACTTCAGTGCCCGGAAGGAATTTGATTTGCACCCATTATATAGTTTCTGGAATAGCTGGTGCCACATCCCAAAAGCATGCGACGTTACGATATTATCTTCATATTCCTAATGCCAAAAATACTGCTCACTTGAGATGCTGCTCACTTTAGATTAACATTTCATTCGTCTTTTTCCTTCAGCACACCTACTCAGAAGGCGGCTCTTCTTAAAGAAGAGCATGTGGTGGGATTTCGTGAATCATGATTTCAAGCTCATCCTATCAATAGGATATCTCTGGACTAAGGAAGGAGACGGGATTACGTGTAACAAAAAAATCATGAATTGGCGCCCAACATTGGGAAATATCGAAATCTGCGGTATCCTCTGCAACACATAAGCATTATTCAGCGATCAGTTGCTAAGAAGCTTTAATTTTGCAAAGCTATTACCTTCTTCAACCCTGGCTGCTTTTTGGCACGACTGCGCAAAATTTTCACCTAGTCCTAGAACTGATTTATGGCGAACGAAAACTTGTTCGCCATCGATAAATATTCAGACATCTACTTTCCCCAGATTAGGTATTGCATGAGAGTGTCTGTTCTAGGAGAGTCTAACCCTACGTATAATTGCCTCAAATCTTCATAAGATTAGGAATATCTAAGTATCAGCGTCAAAGCAAGATCCCAGGCAACTTTCACTCCGCTCCGCTAGGAACTTGCAATCTGCTCTTGTGCATGTGAACATTGGGTCAGCTAAGTTAACGCTGCACAAAAATTTTCTTTGAAGCATGGCAAAATGCTTTCGAGCGGAAAAGATTAAATATACGCCCCAAGATCAAAAAAGACCTTTCCTGCTGAAACAGCATGGAGAATGATGAGGTGGAATCATCGACTCATTTCATGCTGCATTGTCCATTGTCTTTTCAGAACTAGAGGAAAGTATTTAGGCATAGATTTACTTGGAGCCACCGGACTGATTCATTCAAGGTCGAGAATGATGAGGTGGAATCATCGAGTCACATCATGCTTCATTGTCCGTCTCTTTTCAGAACAAGAAGAAAGTATTTAGGCATAGATTTACTTGAAGCCGCCCGGAGGATTCACTCAAGGACGACATGAGACATATTTGAAACTATATTCCTATATTTTTGACCTGAGCTATACGGCGAGTTTGGCCTCAAAAAGGATCTTCGGGGGAGAAGGAGTGGGCGAAGAGCAGAAATCTCAATTTTTACAGAAGATTTCAAAGTGAATTGCGGCATGGTAGTTAATGTTTTCTCTAAGCAGCTTTAGGGATCTCATTCAGTATTTCCCAGAAATTTCGGCGAGGACGACAAAAAAAAATAGTCCCGCAGTACCTATGATATTTCCCAAACCTATCACACATTAGGTTTCGAACCTTGTGCAGTTATATGCTCTTGAAAGTTGCTCCGTAAATGGTAGCAGCAGTTTCATTGACCGAACCCAATGGTGCGACTTTAGTATTGATTGTTTGATTGATTGATTTTTTATTAAAGTTCGAATCTTGCTTTAGGGTAGGCAGCTAATGTTTGGGCTTATCGTAGCGATACTCCTTGAAGGTTTTGAGGAATGTTATCGTTGTTGATGGTCCTTTGCCAGATATAGATCCGGAACATCCCGGTAACAAGCACCATTGAGGTGCAAGATGTACATTTCGGAAACGATTTAATATCGCCACATTAAACCTTCTAGGCCATCCCGCCCCACAGCCTCTATTTTGCATGAAGAACTCGGATTCGCCAGAGCCTCGGCTGCTAAAGAAACAAGTTCAGAGTTCGGTTGGATAAGTTATAAACTGCGCTGGCATCCCCTTGAATCAGTTGTGTATTTAAATCCCACTTACGACAGGCATACCTGCCGAGGGTGTATTCTAAGCCCCTAACCTGCTGGGGCACCTAATCGAAGTAGTCAGTGTTTGGTCAAACGCTATCATTCCCAATAATGTAGCTGAGCGGTAAAAAGCTTGCACTTACGTCGTTTTTCCTCATAGGAGGGTAGCGAGATGTCGGTTACAAATTATTGCCAACACCCCCCCCAATCAATGCTCTGCGGACTTCCCTGTTGGTTGCTTTGTAGACAGAGAATATTTTAAGCAATACTTCAACGTAGTTTTCATGATACTGAGCTGCCTCGGAAAGTGTGGTTTACCACACTAAGGGGCTCTGATAAAGAAGACAGTATTTTTGCTATTTTTGATATAAGCCACTGAGCCTGCTTTGTCGGGCATATAGTCGTATAACCAAGACGAATAACTAAGTACCTTATGTAGATAAAGAAGAGAGAAACCGCAAAGAAGGAAACCGAATGTGCTTGAAGCGATGCGGTGAGAGAGCCCTCCCAGGGACGTGAGGCAGATTAGCTGTCACAACGATACATGTCCTGGAAAAACCGGTGAAGGAGACTTAAACACAATTGACGGTTCCGAAAGGCATCAGTTATAAAATTTGTCCGCAATGTTATATGCCTATTGTTAAGGCTAACAAAAACCCGCAGACTTTAGGGTTCAGTGTGTGAAAATCCCGGCCATTCGAAGGTCGGGCTGGTACCAGAAAGACTAATTTCCGGCAAAGGTTTGTCTATATCCGTAATGCTCCAACCTTCTGGTATCATTTTTGCAATAACGAGAACGACAACTTGCTTTACAACGGAAATAGGCAGCCTTGTCAGATCTCGATCCCCGATGTAACACTAGTGTCAGAAAGACTGCTGCTGACCGCTGTGGATTGGAGAGTCATAGAGGATCTGACTGGCAGCGATCACAACTACATCACTTTCCACCTAAATGATCCCGGTCAGAGGCAGATTCCGAACGGGCCACGTAGAACAAAAGCATGGGACGCATCCAAGGTCGACTCTGCCACGTTCTCCGCATCAGTACTGGGCGATGCCCGATGGATAATCAACAACTCCAGTCCGACGGAAGAGACGGTTGAAAAGACAATGAGCTATCTTCGCCACGCTTGCAACCTCTCTATGCCACGGAGGGGAGTGTGGAGGGGTAAAAAGCAGGTATACTGGTGGAATAGCAAAATCGCGGAGCTGCGGAAAATATGCCACAGGATGCGAAGGCTAGCAACTCGCGCGCGCGGCAGGCCTGAGGCTCTAGAAAAGTCGGAAGCATACAAAGGAGCGAAGAAAGCTCTTAGTGCTGCCATTAAGCAAAGCAATCTTAAGTGCTGGAAAGCGCTTTGCGAAGAATTGGATCGAGACCCCTGGGGGAAGGGATATAAGATAGTAATGAAGAAGTTCCGTCCGCCAAACCATCTGATGGACGAGAACCAAATAAGGAACATTGTGGATGGCGTATTTCCCACCCAACTGCCTAGGGAGGGCGGGTACGTTACCCATGAAGATCGCAACGTGGAACCATTCCAAGAAGAAGAGCTTAAAACTGCCGTGCGAACTATGAAACCTAGGAAAGCATCTGGGCCTGACGGAATACCCGCGGAGGCAATTAGACTAACTGCAAATAACTGCCCAGAACTTATGTTGCACATGTACAACAAATGTCTCGAAGAAAGAACTTTCCCCACCATATGGAAGACAGCACGACTGGTTCTCATTCCAAAAGGGAAAGGAGATCCCAACTCTCAATCATCCTACCGTCCCCTATGTATATTGGACACAGCAGGGAAATTGATGGAGAGTCTCCTGAAGCAACGCCTCACCAGAGCGTTACAGGACGCCGGAGGACTGTCGCCCAGACAGCATGGTTTTCGGAGGGGGCACTCCACAATCGATGCCATAGCAGAAGTTATAGACGTAGTCAAGAAAGCCGAGAAAGCGTGCCACAGAGCAAGACCTATAGTATTGCTGGTCACGCTGGACGTCAAAAACGCTTTTAACTCAGCTAGCTGGGAGGACATGCTTGAGGCACTAGAAAGCACTTTCAAAGTTCCGCAATATTTGTTAGAAATTTTAAGGGACTACCTAAGAGAGAGGTATCTAATATATGAAAGTACTCACGGTCAAAAAAAGGTAAAAATAAAAAAAAAAGTAAAAAAAACAGGTGGAGCAGCCCAGGGTTCGGTACTAGGTCCCGATCTCTGGAATATAACTTACGACAGTCTTCTTCGATTAGACATGCCAGAAAGCACCTTCCTCGTTGCCTTTGCAGACGACGTGGCAGCTGTGATAACAGCACCAAGCTGCGAGCTGGCACAGCTAAAATTAAACCAGGTCATGCGTAATGTAAATAGGTGGATGGCTGAGCACGGTCTCCAGTTAGCAACAGCCAAAACGGAGATCGTCATCCTCACAAAGAGACGTATTCCCACTACCAGGAACATGATGGTTGGGGACCAGCCAATAGAAACACTCGCTTCAACGAAATATCTGGGAGTGAGGTTAGACAGCAAACTCAACTTCTCGGATCACATACGAGGGGCCTGCGAAAGAGCTGCGCGCATAATAGCGCAGTTGAGTAGATTAATGGCAAACACAGGTGGCCCAAAGCCATGCACAAGGAAGTTGCTTGCATCAGTCTCGGATTCTATACTCTTATATGGTGCAGAAATCTGGGTGAACGCAATGAAATACCGGAATAACCGAGTCGCCCTCATCTCGGTCCAACGCAGAGGGGCGCTGCGAATATCTTCGGCTTACCGCACGGTATCAGCTGAAGCTGTCCTGGTCGTTGCGGGAACCATACCGATATATCTTCTCGTTGAGGAAAGAAAAACAATATATGACAACGGATCGCAAGCAAGTAGAGCTGCTGTTGCCATGCAGGCGCGAGAAGAATCGATCCGACGCTGGCAAGATCAGTGGAGCAACAGCATCGCAGGAAAGTGGACTAGGGAACTAATCCCTGAACTGAATCCATGGTTGAAGCGACCGCACGGAGAGGTAGACTTTTACCTGACCCAGTTTCTAACGGGACACGGTTACTTCCGCAAATACCTACACAGAATGGGTAAGATTGATAGCCCGAACTGCCTGTACTGTTTGAAAATAGACGATGTACGCCAAACCTTCTTCGAATGCAGGCACTTCTCCCATCAGCGAAGGGGGGTAGAAGAGGTACTTGGCGACCTATCCCCGGGCAGTGTCATTAATAACATGACCTGTCGAAGAGACAGATGGGATACGGTCAGCACATATGTGAGGCATATACTTACCAGTAAACGAGAAGACGGATGCCTAGCCCTTTAGCGTGAGAGTAGCCATAGAGCTCACGTAGCGTGCACCCGTACGCGAAGTAATGCTAAACGCGGTCCCAGGTACGGGGATTTGCGCGGGCCGTGGGAGGTTAGGTTTTAGTGGGTAGGCCTTCATGGAAGAAGGGAGTCCTACACGCGGAGAGTCTCGCAGTGAGGCTTAAATATCCCGGTCAGTGCATAAAGCATTTCCTCCTTCCACGAAACACAAAAAAAAAAAAAAAAAAACCCTTGTCAGAAAGTTTTACGTAGCGCGCATGAAATTGTTACTCGTTCACCGGACGAGGTTCATCTCTGCTCTATTAGGACACTTTTCTTCACAATCTCTACACAGGACTATAAATTTAACAACACCGTCGACACACTTACCTTAATATCAATTGGCCAAATATATTTAGCGTTATCCACACGAAAACCTGCCACGCCCAAATCCACCAAACGATTAAGAAAATCTGTCAAACTAGAGCGCACATCCAAACGAGAAAGATTCAAATCAGGCCAACTATTCAGCGCACAATTGCGCACCACATGACCGTCCATATAATTATCCATATTACATGGTGTATTAAAATGGTTACGCGTGAAAGGAAATGCTGGAAAATCTAAAGAGCTTGCATTGGCGGTGGAACCAGCGTAACCTTCAAGCAAGCGCTGACCGCTAGCAGTTTCCTCATCATAAGCGCCAGCCACATGATTCAATACAACATCAACATAAACGCGTACACCAGCCGTATTACAAGCGCGTGCCATTTGCACGAACTCTGCTTCATCGCCAGAACGCGAGGCTATTTGAAAGGACAGCGGTTGATAACGCTCCCACCATGGATTTTCAATACCTGCGGATTTCGCAACCAAATGCTCGGTGACGGGTGAGACCTAGTGAGGGTTAGTGATTGGTGAGTAAAAAAAAAGTACAAAAAAACAAGAATTCTGAACGCGCGTGCTATGCGCCGCACCTGCACGCCAGCATATCCATGTGGACCCAAAAATTCTTCACATTCCTTCGCTATATCGACGAATTTCCATTCAAAAAGTTGCACAATCCCTGTGCGATTCGGTAGAAAATACGTGCGCGTATGATCGAGTAGTGTTTGTGAGGGCTCCTCACTTTGCAGCCTACCGCTGCCACCATCATTTGTATCAAGAGCGATAGCCCTGGCCACGCTGACTAAGTATAATAAGAGTAGCATTTGCAATGCGTGTGCTAAGTAACGCGTCGGCAATGAATAACTCACACGCGCGAGCGGTTCGAATGCAGGCGCGCCTTTGGCTGCGCTACCCAACGCGCTTCCAACCGCTTGCCGCTTTGCGTTCATTATGTTTTTATATGTTAAATGACTCGATTTATTTTTATTACAAATGGAAACTGTAGTGCGTGCTGCTTTGCACTTAGAAAAAACGAGTTGTAATATGCGCGCGCCAAACACTTCCGCTTCGATAACTTTGTTGTATGAGTTCAGCGTCGATACTAACTTTAGGTCACGCGCTTGATATATGAACTGGTATATTTGGAAATATCACTTTATTTACGCTATGTGCATTGTCTAAGTGTCACTAGAAAAGGCTATAATTTTTTCGCTTTTGTTTTTTGTGCATGTAATTTAGACAGATTGCTCGCGCTTACATGCCATTGAACGCAGCACGCGAATATAAAATATTTATATTTGTATCACGCGCGCGGCAGTGCTAACTGACGCTTCTTTGTTTTTATTTTAAAACATTTGCGTTTGTTGAGTCAAAATATTGCGCTCAGTGTCACTTTCTATTCTTCATCAGAATCAGGCATATGACCATCTAAATTCAACAAACTCTACACCTATCCACTCATACTTAGGCGCTTTCCATTTTCGGCTCAACTGCTTGGCTTCTTTATGCGCTGTGCCGCTTGTTGCATGTCTACCGCAACTCAAGCGTATTCATTAAGCTCTTTAGCTGTTTGCTTCCACCTCTTCTCACACTGTCTGCACTTCTTTCATGCTCACTCACAATTTTTCTGCACAATCTCTATCTTTTCCTGTTCGCCATCTGGTGCTCGTGTACAAATCCGCTTTTAACTTATCCTCTGTCAGCTGTCCAGTCGCTTTCCGCCGCTCGTCAGTTCATTACTCAAACCAAATCATATTTACATAGGAAACTGCCTTCCCTTTTGCTCTATCTTTCCCTTTTGCCTTGTTTTATGCCACATAATATATGACTTTTATTACACAAATAGCAACCGTATGCTTCATACTAATCGCCATCGTTTGGGGACTATGGTTTTTTGTTTTTGTTTTATAAAGCGATAATGCAATTTGTGGCGTGCTTTTTGAAAGGATATTTAATGGAATTCCTCTTAGATTTGGTTGGCAAATTAGTTTTTAATTATTTTAGCGGAAATTTATATTAGTTGACTATGCAGCAAAAGCTGGTGGAAAAGTTGCAACTTTGAGCAAATATTTTTATTGGGTCAGATCACACATCTTACTTACAACATATAACTAGCAATGGAAAGCCGTTATATATTGTAACGAATTTAGTGCAATTCCGCTTATTTGCAGCCTTGTACTAATGTTCGAATCACCTAACTGTTGAACAAATAACTCCACTATTCAATAATACAAAATGGCCTTTATTAAATTACTTCACAAGAACACTTCTACTGCTCAACAGATAGCGTTCTTAAATCGAACTGAATTGTCGTGCCTCAGCTGCTGCTGCTTTTGTACTTTTTGGTTTCCTCGTTGACATATTTCTAGGCGTTTCTATTTCTAGAATTTGCTACCAGCTATACAATTACCAGCTATAACATAACTACAGATGCACGTTATAGCTTCTCATATGCGCGTGTATATGTTGGTGATACTTCCACAGATAATTGCCTACTTTTGGGAGCATATCAGATGAGATATATGCATGTATTTGTGCGTCTCTCTCCGCTGCGTGTACGTACATATATGTAGACATAATGATTGATTCGTTTATGTTGATACAAGTGACTGTTTGTTTTATTGTTGTTGTGGCTTTATTTACTTAGTATCAGATTAGTGATGTGAGTATAACTTAGTGTCACTAATATTCGTCACAATATCTTATTCACTATAGAGGCGGAATTATAGAATCAGCGCGCAGTTAGCTTTATATTTGCAGTAGAAAACGCTTAACCCTCATAAAATCTTCCTACATATAAATTCGTTTCTCAAACGCACGACTCCACAACGCATATATCCGCAAGCAGTTAAGTTATGAACTTCGGAATCATTTCGATCTATTTTTTAATTTTTTGATCGAATGGCAACCATTTCGTGGTAATGGCTGCCCTATCTCTAGGTAATTACGGAATTATTCTCTGGATTATTTTGATGTCTACCTCGTGATCTTTTCGGGGCTCTTTCGGAATAATCACCGAATCATTTTGCGAAAGTTTGTGAGATGGTTTTCAGACATATCGGGACAATGTTGGCACTATCGAGATATCATTTCTGTACTATTCCCGCATAAGTTCATAATCATTTGGGTATTATTTTGGAGTTAATTTCGAGATCATTACGGGACTTTTTTGGGATAATTTCGCTACCTCTTCGATCTATTTCGAAATTTAAGATCATCATGCAACGGATTGATTTCAGGTCCATCTTGGGACTATTTCGGAGTAATTTTGTTTGGGCACCATTTGCGAGTCAGTTTGACATCTTTTCAAGATTATTATGAAACTACCACTGGATCATTTCGCAAAAGTGTTTGCGAAGCCTTTCAGACATATTGGGACTATTTTGGCACTATTAAGGCATAATTTCGGTTTTGAGATTATCTTGCGATCATTTCGGGGTCATTCTGGCTCTGTCTCCAAATTACTACACAACTATTTTCTGAGCTATTTCGGGATGGCCTCAGGTCCATTCCGGGCTCATCTTAGGAATATTTCGGAGTAATTTTGTATTCATTTGGGCACAATTTCCGAATAAGTTGAATACCATTTCAAGATAATTTCGAAACTGTCAACGGATCATATTGCAAAAGTTTTTGAGAAGATTTTCAGACCATATTGAGACTATTTTGAAAATACCTATTGACCATTTCAGGATTATTTCCGAATAATTTCGGGATAATTTGAGCACCATTTTAGAATCAATTAATTGTATTCGAAATAATTTGGGGATTATTATTTCAGAATTATTTTTGAAATCATTACAGGGTTATTTCTGGATAATTTCTGGAACCATTCCAGATCATTTCAAATCATTTTAAGACCATTAAGGGCTTTTCGTCTTTCTTCTTTAGAGCTAGTGGAGTGTACTAATTCTTTTCGTTTTTTTTTACTACTTGACTGCGATGACTACATAGTCTCTGAATGGCGCCGAATACGATCACCAAGGGAGTTCAAGTTTTCCTCAACTTGTCGCTTTTCCCCCTACTTGCAACAGGGCTTATGGTCAGTAATTTGTGAGATTCCTTTCTTCCTAAGTCATTATAGTAATCAAGATCTACAAAAGGAAGTTATAGGATTCCTACAGATCTTGTACAAGGCAACCACTTTCAGTTTTGCATTTTTATATCTGCATATTTCTGGAACTTGGTCCAGTTCGTTGTTCTTCTCCTTGTGATATCAAGCTCCTCAGCTCAAGCTCGATATCAAGAATGTTTACCCTTCATAGGTAAGAACTTCTCTCCTGCTGAACTACGGATATCTACTTTTCGTTAACCGTCTACCCATAGGGATTGCGCCACGGTCAAAAATGGATGCAGCACTAAATCAATTTTGGAGAAAACTATAGTCTGAGAGCAGAGATCTTTTAAGCTGATTGCTTTCTACCTGATGTCATCATCTCAAGTGCCTATGCCTAGCACTCGCTCCCACGGTCAGTTGAGTCGACATACACGTTTCTCAGTGAAGTTCGATAAAGTGAAACGACTCTCTTAATATCTTGTTATCATACCCTTCTCCACTCTTCGTCTGGCTCACTGCACCCTGTACCAGCTCATTGGCTCTCCGCTACATTCGCTCTAAATGTCTGGCTCATCGATTGGAAGATGGTATCGCTTCCAGGATAACGACCCTTTTCAACCTCTCTCCACCTCCTCATAACCGTTAAAAACTTCTGTAATCCATCTAGGTCATACGACCACCTGCTGTTTGACACAGAAGCGCCTTTTGCTGTGGCAAGAGCCCCTCCCTTGACAGCCTAGTATCAGATGTTCGATCATGTGCAACTCTCGTCATCTCTTATTGTCGTCTAATCTAATTGGGACGCAAACTCCAAGAGATGCGCAATTTTTTACTAGTTTATCCGCTTTTTCATTCCCATATATTCCCATATGGCCTTGGACCCAATATAGATGTATGCTTCACCTTATTCCGATTCTTTCCAAGGATTGCTTACACTCAAATACACTTTTAAATGCTGTGCTATGCAAAATTATTGCCTTGGGGAGTGTTATCGATGTTGATGGTCCTTTGTGGGATGTAAATCCGGTACGTTCCGGTACCAAGCCCGACCATCTCGGAAATGATTTGATATGTCCACATGCGACTTTCTAGGCCATAATGCCCTTCCAACCTCTAGATCCATGAGGAGTTCGGGGTCGCCAGAGCCTCGGCTGTTAATGAAACAGGATTCGTCACGGATAGGTGAGGTTGACAATTGGGTTGAAGAAGCTATATATTGCACTGGCAACCCCTTGAATGGATTGCGCTATACCACCCATTGAATATATTTGGTATTTTAGTCCCCTCTTACGACAGGCATACTTACCGCGGATATATCTCCCCCTGGGGGAGTTTATCGCCGGTTGCGATGCTCGGCTTTCTGGGTATTCAGCAGTAACCGTTTGTTCAACATTTCATTTCTCTCCCTTATAGAGAGTACTCACGCTTCACTGTGTAAGTGATATTCTGGAGACAAAAGAAGACATCCAGTGCAGTTCTCAGCGCGGTGTTTTGATAGGCCTGCAATTTTCTCCTAAGTGTTCTTTTAGACTCGGTGACGCTGAGACGCGTAGCAGACAAGTTGCTGAGCAGTTGCTTTATAGGTGGCTATGAACGTTTCTTTTGGCTTTGGCCCAAGCGCTGCCGGCAAGAGACTTGTTTAGGCTATTTATTTTAAGTACAATTTCGGTTGCATTCTCGCCAAAATTTATATCTTTATCGAACGTCAAACCCAGTATTTTTGAATGTAAGTCAGTAGGTAGCATAATGCCATCAAAGGGGATGTCCAATATGGTCGATGTTTCCTATTTGTACGTTGTGAATAAGTTTTCCGAGAATTTGGTTGGTGACATTGTCAGATTTCGCGAGGTGGAAAAACTGGAAGTACTAGGGCGTTAGTCGTCGATTTTATAGCTTAGCTCATCGATGGATAGATAGGGTAGTCATTGGGATAGAACACAATACAACTTCTTCAGGTGCGAAAGTGAGTTTTGATAGGTAAAAGTTCAACAAAGTGGAAATAATATATCACCCCTTATTTAATTCTCTTAGGTTTTGATGTTGCACTACAACTGCACCGATGCCTGCCTGAAATTTCTTCTGTTTTTGTACACTGATACAATATTGGTGTTGGTGTTTTGCTTTTAGAGATATTTGAATTTACATATGTCCAGATGTCAGATGCCAAGCCCTATGTATTCCTAGAGGATGATAGGATGCGCGTGGGGAATATCACCCAAACTATATCATTATATATTGACGTCAATTTTCAAACCCATACTTTACCATGGGATACTTGTTCGGTGTACAGCCACACAAAAAAATACGTATACCAAAAAACTAAGAGGGGTATGCTGACTATCAATGATAAGCATAAAGGAAGCCCTAAGAACTACCCCGATAGCAGCACTGCATGCCATTTTACAAATCCCGCCTGCAGACCTTATGGCCAAAAATATCGTGTTAGCTACTGTAACAATGTTTAAGGCCTCGAGGGTTTCACAGTAAAGCGGCATTCAGAATTGGCCAGAGGGGATATTTGGTCTCGTGCCTGAGCTTCTAAAGAATTGTGGGCTCACAATTGAGCTGTAGGGTTGTCGCCAGCGTGCAATAGGGGCAGTGCATACTATAAACATGTATACCGATGGTTCCAAATTGGTAAAAGGCGTTGAGTCTGCGGTTTACTGTGTCGATCCAGAAATAGATACCAGATTATTTCAGCGTCCTTCAGGTGGAAATTATAGCCTTGACGGAAGCAGCAGGAACTCTGGAGGAAGCGTGCTAAAACTGCAGTCGCGACAGTATATATGCGGCGACTAAGGTAATAATCGCATAAGAAACTTCATCAAGAAGTGTTCTGGAATGCATGGAAGCATTGGAAAAACTTCGCTCAAGTCGGACCACACATCTGTGCTGGATTCCCGGTAATAAGGGGATAGAGGGTAAAGAAAAACGGCCTAGGAGTTGACAAAGAAGGGTGCGGCACTCTCTGCATCGACGGTAAACGTCCCAGTCTGTTTGGGGAAAATCAAGAGGAGACAGAAGTTGCATATGATCCATAAAGCAGGAAAAGCGTGGACAAAATATTAGAGTTACAAATTGGCTCATATATCTGAAGTGAGAAGACTTAAGGCTCACAATGGACATACTAACTGAACACTGCCTTCTGGCGTCACATGCTTATAAGTTATGCCTCGTCAGTAACAGCAGATATAGGAAGTGCGGGCTGCAGGAAGAAACGGTTGAGAATGTTCTGTGTTTATGTCGTGCGCTCGCCAGGTCTCGCGGCAGCAATTAAGGTAACTCTCAAAAAACCTCTAATATTTGCCAAGAGAACGGAGTTATTATATAACATAAGATTGGGGCTCTTACGTTTGGTCGTCAAACAAATTCTGGTAACACTGTGGACACATGCAGTCTATGTGAGGCCTTTATTGATCATCTAATTCAGCCTTAACAAACCTAGCATTCGTATGGCATAATTGTTTTTTTTTTTTGGGGAGATGTTATTGACAAAAAGACGCACAAAAGTTTAGAATTGAAAAAGATACTGTCACGGATATTAGCATCACTAAGTTATCCCATCACTGAGGCGATGCTAAGGCCATGCCAAGCAGTATTTACGTTAATAATCGAATCAAGTATACACATATATAAGGCAGCCCAGAGAGATGTCACACACAGATGCATTTACTAATACGCCTATGTGCGCGCGAGAGACTGTAAACTACAAACATTCACATCAATAATTCAATCTTTATGTATCTACATAAACGAATAAATAATTGCGTCTACACATATGTACCATGTACAAATACGAGCAGCGGAGAGTCAATGCGCAAACACATGCATATATCTGAGAAGTTTGAGAGCTACTGGACTAGTAGATTCTGGAAGCGCCTAAAAGATGTATAAAATTGTGCAATTTTAGTGATAGCTGAGAAGTTTGAGAGCCCATTGACAATGCTAGTACATTCTGGAAAAATGCGAACGAGGAAACCAAAGGGTATAAAAGGGAACAGATGAAGAGGCGCTGTAATTCAGTTTGAGTTGAGCACTCAATCAGTTATTGATTAAGCACGCGATCTGGCGGCCAACAGTAGAGTTTAATTTGAGTTATCAATCAGTTTGGTTATTAACCAGCTCATGGACAATGCTAGTACATTCTGGAAAAATGCGAACGAGGAAACCAAAGGGTATAAAAGGGAACAGATGAAGAGGCGCTGTAATTCAGTTTGAGTTGAGCACTCAATCAGTTATTGATTAAGCACGCGATCTGGCGGCCAACAGTAGAGTTTAATTTGAGTTGTCAATCAGTTTGGTTATTAAGCGCGAGTAGCAAAGTATAAGTGTTATTGTGAAGTACTTTAATAAAGGTCATTTTTCCATTCTTCAATATTGGAGTTATTTATTCAACAGTTTAGTGATTCGAACTTAGCAGAGGATTGCAAATAAGAGGATTTGCAGCAAATTCGTTACAATACGTATACGCACTGTAGACCAGCGCATTATTTAGTTATTTATTTTTAATTATTTATAGTTGGTAAGCATTAGTACAGTAAGATGCGAATCTTTTATAGTACAACATACAAAATATACTAAGTTAGCTTATGAAATGTAATGTAAACAATTTATTAAATAAAACATTGGTTTGTGAAAGATATAAATATATATATTCTGAACAATCATACTAGGTGGTTCAAATTCTAAGAAAAGTATTTATATAAGACGTTCTTGAAGTTACCTTTGTTCAATTTGCTCCTTATAGTAGCAGGAATTGAACTCCAAATTCATATAGCATTGATGAAAAACATTCCCGTAGAGTTTTTAAAGTTAAATTGTGGTACAATAAGGTCATAAGAACGTTCTGATCTTGGAAAGATAGGCCTTTCATAAAGATACTTTAAAGCCTTAGTACTCATTAATCGGAGAGAAAAAATAGAGTTTCTTGCTTTTAGATAATCAATGATATCACATCCCAATAGCGATTTTCTCCAGGTAGATATGTGATCAAACTTACGTATTCCATACACATAACGAGTAATTTGGTATTCGTATCAATTTTGTGAGCAGACCGGGAGTTGGGCTTGCTATATACCAACTCTGAGTAGGTAAGGTTAGGCAAAATTAGTTGGCGGGCAAGCCTCCACCTAAAATGAATCGGAGTAAACTGTGCTGATTGCCTTAGGTTACGTAAGATAACGTATACTTTACCCGCAGCTGAGTTGATATGATCTACGCAGCTCAGAGTTGTATTAATTACAAAACCAAGGTTGGTTATTTTTTCGACGATCTGAAGAGAGTTGTTGTTTAGATTAATATTAGGAATGGTAGTGAGACTAATTTTCTTTTTATAAACTGGTAAAACATACAACATTTTGGAGTTCAGACGAAGGCCGTTTAGTGTAGCCCATCGGGAAATAGATAGTAAGTCGTCGTTCAACTTATCCGTTACTTAGGAGATACTGCCAAAGTGACCAGATAAATAAAGCTGAATATCGTCAGCATACGCATGCATGTTAACATGCCGACAGGCTAAAAATATATCATTTATGAAGAAGGCAAATAAAAGTGGTCCTAAAATAGATGCTTGAGGGACACAACATGTTATAGTTTGTATCCTTGAAACTACTGTACCAGTCGTAACTCGCTGATATCTGTGCGTTAAGTAACTGTTCATAAGAGATACAGCAGTCTTACCAAACCCGAAATAATATGCGATCTTAGAGCAGAGTAGTGTGTGTTCAACCGAATGGAATGCCTTAGAGAAGTCAAGTAAATAAAGTAGGGATATTTTACCTTTGTCATAAGCTGTTCGCAAATCCTCAAATATTTTAACCAAGGACCGTTGAACATCCATGTCCCGCTCTAAACCCAGATAGGTAAGGAGAAATAAGTATTTTGCAAGATATGTGAGCTGAGATTTGCTCAGCCATTAAAGCCTCAAACACTTTTGACATAACGGGAAGAACACTGATTGGGTGAAAATCGGCAGGAGAACAGGCACGCCTATTTTTCGCAATATGGCACACAGAGGCTATTTTCCACGAATTAGGGAAACAAGAAGTCGTAATACTGTGATTAATAGTGTGTGCAAGAAGGCTAATGATATAAGGCAAAATCAATTTTATAAAGCGAATGGGTAAGCCATCATCACCAACGGCGTTCGATCTTATGTTACTAATGCATCTAATAACATCGTATTCTGATACCATAGAGAATTCAAAAGGATTTCCCGAATATTTAAATGAAGGATATGGAGTAAACTTTAAGGAACTATTAGACGTACGACTACATAGAAAAGCATCGTTCAAACTATTAGCATTTAACATGCATTCGGTTGTATCCTTGCAACTTTTTCGTAAGCTTCGAATATTGCGCCACAGCGCACCTGAGGGAAGTGAAGGGTCTAGTCCTTTCTAATGGTCAAAGTCGAACTGTTTCTGGGCGCTCGGAAGAGGTTCCAATTAAATTCTGAACGGACTCTTTTGCAGTGTTTATAAGCATTCGTTCGAGCCCTTATTACTTCCTTGACATTGGAGTTGAAACACGGATATACACTAGTTTTCCTGCTGCGTATTTGGACGTGAGTATTATAAGCTGCCAAAAGCATATTATTTAAGAGTTCAAGCTTTTCAGTAACACTTTGGTGATACCAAGAACGCTGCCAGTCAATACTGTCCATTTCTGAATACAGAGCATTTAGATCAATCGAGATACGTAAAAGATGTTTCAACTTTTGAGTGGTTGAAATGAATAACTAATGTGCAGAAAATTAAATCGTGGTATTAGTTATGAGTTGAATTAACGAAACAAAGCAAAGATTCAGTAAGCGTATAGTTTAACGGCAGATAAATGTCTATAAAAACTAAACTAAAGCTGAATAACAACATAAACGGCACTCAACATAATAATAACTAAAAAAGTCATAAATAAGCCAGCGAACGAAAGTTGAGCCAACACCTGCAATGAAGCTTAGCCCGGCCAAAATGAAATAAAGTAAAAACTTAGCTGTAAATATAAAAACCAAATACGAGCTTAACATAAATGAAAATAAATTTAAGATTAAATGCATGCTAAAAACTCGTTTATGTATTTGTGTGTATTGTGCAATAAAAGTTTGCGCTTCAAACACACACATGAACTTTACAATATAACTTTTACACGCCAACTAAGCTACACACACACACATACATATACATGCATATAAAGTAAGTTCCTATTGATTTCGCTTTTTCTATGCACTTCGTTATGTGTGCTTGTGTGGGTGTGCTTGTTATACTCAGTTGAGCAGAGCTCACAGAGTATATTAAGTTTGATTGGATAACGGTTGGTTGTACATATATAAAGGAATCGAGATAGATATAGACTTCCATATATCAAAATTATCAGGATCGAAAAAAAATTTGATTGAGCCATGTCCGTCCGTCCGTCCGTCCGTCCGTCCGTCCGTTAACACGATAACTTGAGTAAATTTTGAGGTATCTTGATGAAATTTGGTATGTAGGTTCCTGAGCACTCATCTCAGATCCCTATTTAAAATGAACGATATCGGACTATAACCACGCCCACTTTTTCGATATCGAAAATTTCGAAAAACCGAAAAAGTGCGATAACTCATTACAAAAGACAGATAAAGCGACGAAACTTGGTAGATGGGTTGATGTTATGACGCAGAATAGAAAATTAGTAAGATTTTGGACAATGGGCGTGGCCCCGCCCACTTTTACAAGAAGGTAATTTAAAAGTTTTGCAAGCTGTAATTTGGCAGTCGTTGAAGATATCATGATGAAATTTGGCAGGAACGTTACTACTATTACTTTGTATGTGCTAAATACAAATTAGCAAAATTGGATGAAGAACACGCCCACTTTTTAAAAAAAAATTTTTTTAAATTCAAATTTTAACAAAAAATTTAATATCTTTACTGTATATAAGTAAATTAAGTCAAAATTCAACTCCAGTAATGATATGATGCAACAAAATACAAAAATAAAAGAAAATTTCAAAATGGGCGTGGCTCCGCCCATTTTCATTTAGTTTGTCTAGAATACTTTTATTGCCATAAGTCGAACAAAAATTTACCAATCCTTCTCAAATTTGGTAGGAGCATAGATTCTATGACGGTAACTGTTCTCTGTGAAAATGGGCGAAATCGGTGGAAGCCACGCCCAGTTTTTATACACAGTCCACCGTCTGTCCTTCCGCTCGGCCATTAACACAATAACTTGAGCAAAATCCGATATATCTTTACTAAACTTAGCCCACGTACTTACCTGAGCTCACTTTTTCTTGGTATAAAAAATGGGCGAAATCTGACCATAATAACGCCCACTTTATCGATATCGAAAATTACGAAAAATGAAAAAATGCCATAATTCTATACCAAATACGAAAAAAGGGATGAAACATGGTAACTGGATTGGTTTGTTGACGCAAAATATAACTTTGGAAAAATCTTTGTAAAATGGGTGTGACACCTACCATATTAAGTAGAAGAAAATGAAAAAGTTCTACCAGGCGAAATCAACAGCCCTTGGAATCTTGGCAGGAATACTGTTAGTGGTATTGCATATATAAATAAATTAGCAGTACCCGACAGATGATTTTCTGGATCACCTGGTCCACATTTTGGTGGATATCACGAGAACGCCTTCACATATACATCTAAGGGCCACTCGCTTTTAAAACCCTCATTAATACCTTTAATTTGATATCCATATCGTACAAAAACATACCAGAGTCACCCCTGTCCCACCCTAATGGCGATATCTCGAAAAGGCGTCCACCTATAGAACTAATGCCCCCTCTCTCTTAAAATGCTCAGTAACACCTTTCGTTTGATACCCATATCGTACAAACATTCTAGAGTAACCCCTGGCCCACCCTAATGGCGATATCTCGAAAAGGCGTCCACCTATAGACCTAGTGTCCACTCCCTCTTAAAATGCTCAGTAACACCTTTCGTTTGATACCCATATCGTACAAACATTCTAGAGTCACCCCTGGCCCACCCTAATGGCAATATCTCGAAAAGGCGTCCACCTATAGACCTAATGCCCACTCCCTCTTAAAATGCTCAGTAACAGCTTTCGTTTGATACCCATATCATACAAACATTCTAGAGTCACACCTGGCCCACCCTAATGGCGATATTTCGAAAAGGCGTCCACCTATAGAACTAAGGATTACTCCCTTTTAAAATACTCATTACCACCTTTCATTTGATACCCATATCGTACAAACACATTCTAGAGTCACCCTGGCCCACCCTAATGGCGATATCTCGAAAAGGCGTCCACCTATAGACCTAATGTCCACTCCCTCTTAAAATGCTCAGTAACACCTTTCGTTTGATACCCATATCGTACAAACATTCTAGAGTCACCCCTGGCCCACCCTAATGGCGATATCTCGAAAAGGCGTCCACCTATAGACCTAATGTACACTCCCTCTTAAAATGCTCAGGAACACCTTTCGTTTGATACCCATATCATACAAACATTCTAGAGTCACCCCTGTCCCACCCTAATGGCGATATCTCGAAAAGGCGTCCACCTATAGACCTAATGCCCACTCCCTCTTAAAATGCTCAGTAACACCTTTCGTTTGATACCCATATCGTACAAACATTCTAGAGTCACACCTGGCCCACCCTAATGGCGATATCTCGAAAAGGCGTCCACCTATAGAACTAAGGATTACTCCCTTTTAAAATACTCATTACCACCTTTCATTTGATACCCATATCTTACAAACACATTCTAGAGTCACCCTGGCCCACCCTAATGGCGATATCTCGAAAAGGCGTCCACCTATAGACCTAATGCCCACTCCCTCTTAAAATGCTCAGTAACACCTTTCGTTTGATACCCATACCGTACAAACATTCTAGAGTCACCCTTGGTCCAGCTTTATGGCGATATCTCGAAGAGGCGTCCACCTATAGAACTAAGGATTACTCCCTTTTAAAATACTCATTACCACCTTTCATTTGATACCCATATCGTACAAACACATTCTAGAGTCACCCTGGCCCACCCTAATGGCGATATCTCGAAAAGGCGTCCACCTATAGACCTAATGCCCACTCCCTCTTAAAATGCTCAGTAACACCTTTCGTTTGATACCCATATCGTACAAACATTCTAGAGTCACCCTTGGTCCACCTTTATGGCGATATCTCGAAAAGGCGACCACCTATAGAACTAAGGATTACTCCCTTTTAAAATACTCCTTACCACCTTTCATTTGATACCCATATCGTACAAACACATTCTAGAGTCACCCCTGGCCCACCCTAATGGCGATATCTCGAAAAGGCGTCCACCTATAGACCTAATGCCCACTCCCTCTTAAAATGCTCAGTAACACCTTTCGTTTGATACCCATATCGTACAAACATTCTGGAGTCACCCCTGGCCCACCCTAATGGCGATATCTCGAAAGGGCGTCCACCTATAGACATAATGCCCACTCCCTCTTAAAATGCGCAGTAACACCTTTCGTTTGATGCACATATCGTACAAACACATTCTAGAGTCACCCCTGGCCCACCCTAATGGCGATATCTCGAAAAGGCGCCCACCTATAGACCTAATGCCCACTCCCTCTTAAAATGCTTAGTAACACCTTTCGTTTGATACCCATACCGTACAAACATTCTAGAGTCACCCCTGGCCCACCCTAATGGCGATATCTCGAAAAGGCGTCCACCTATAGACCTAATGCCCACTCCCTCTTAAAATGCTCAGTAACACCTTTCATTTGATTCCCATATCGTACAAACACATTCTAGAGACACCCCTGGTCCACCTTTATGGCGATATCTCGAAACGGCGTCCACCTATGGAACTAGGGATCACTCCTTTTCAAAATACTCATTAACAGCTTTCATTTGATACCCATATCGTACAAACACATTATAGAATCACCCCTGGTCCACCTTAATGGGGACATCTCGAAAAGGCGTCCACCGATAGACCTAAGGCCCACTGCCTCTTAAAATGCTCAGTAACACCTTTCATTTGATACCCATATCGTACAAACAAATTCTAGAGTCAGCCCTGGTCTACCTTTATGGCGATATCCCTAAATGGCGTTCATCCATAGAACTATGGCCTATTCTCTCTTAAAATACTCTTTAATACCTTTCATTTGATACACATGTTATACAACCACATTCCAGGGTTACCCCAGATTGATTTTCCTTATTTTGTCTCCATAGCTCTCAACTGAGTATGTTATGTTCGGTTACACCCGAACTTAGCCTTCCTTACTTGTTTTTATACTCAGTTGAGCAGAGCTCACAGAGTATATTAAGTTTGATTGGATAACGGTTGGTTGTACATATATAAAGGAATCGAGATAGATATAGACTTCCATATATCAAAATAATCAGGATCGAAAAAGGATTTGATTGAGCCATGTCCGTCCGTCCGTCCGTCCGTCCGTTAACACGATAACTTGAGTAAATTTTGAGGTATCTTGATGAAATTTGGTATGTAGGTTCCTGAGCACTCATCTCAGATCCCTATTTAAAATGAACGATATCGGACTATAACCACGCCCACTTTTTCGATATCGAAAATTTCGAAAAACCGAAAAAATGCGATAATTCATTGCCAAAGGCGGTTAAAGCGATGAAACTTGGTAGATGGGTTGACGTTATGACGCAGAATAGGAAACTAGTAAGATTTTGGACAACGGGCGTGGCACCGCCCACTTTTACAAGAAGGTAATTTAAAAGTTTTGCAAGCTGTAATTTGGCAGTCGTTGAAGATATCATGATGAAATTTGGCAGGAGCGTTACTACTATTACTATATATGTGCTAAATAAAAATTAGCAAAATTGGATGAAGTACACGCCCACTTTTTAAAAAAAAATTTTTTTAAATTCAAATTTTAACAAAAAAGTTAATATCTTTACTGGATATAAGTAAATTAAGTCAAAATTCAACTCCAATAATGATATGATGCAACAAAATCCAAAAATAAAAGAAAATTTCAAAATGGGCGTGGCTCCGCCCATTTTCATTTAGTTTGTCTAGAATACTTTTAATGCCATAAGTCGAACAAAAATTTACCAATCCTTCTCAAATTTGGTAGGAGCATAGACTATGTGACGGTAACTGTTCTCTGTGAAAATGGGTGAAATCGGTGGAAGCCACGCCCAGTTTTTATACACAGTCCACCGTCTGTCCTTCCGCTCGGCCGTTAACACAATAACTTGAGCAAAAACCGATATATCTTTACTAAACTTAGCCCACGTACTTATCTGAACTCACTTTATCTTGGTATAAAAAATGGCCGAAATCCGACAATAACCACGCCCACTTTATCGATATCGAAAATTACGAAAAATGAAAAAAATGCCATAATTCTATACCAACTAGGAAAAAAGGGATGAAACATGGTAACTGGATTGGTTTATTGACGCAAAATATAACTTTGGAAAAAACTTTGTAAAATGGGTGTGACGCCTACCATATTAAGTAGAAGAAAATTAAAAAGTTCTACAAGGCGAAATCAACAGCCCTTGGAATCTTGGCAGGAATACTGTTAGTGGTATTGCATATATAAATAAATTAGCAGTACCCGACAGATGATTTTCTGGATCACCTGGTCCACATTTTGGTCGATATCGCGAGAACGCATTCACATATACATCTAAGGGCCACTCGCTTTTAAAACCCTCATTAATACTTTTAATTTGATATCCATATCGTACAAACACATTCTAGGATCACCCTGGCCCACCCTAATGGCGATATCTCGAAAACGCGTCCACCTATAGACCTAATGCCCACTCCCTCTTAAAATGCTCAGTAACACCTTTCGTTTGATACCCATATCGTACAAACATTCTAGAGTCACCCCTGGCCCACCCTAATGGCGATATCTCGAAAAGGCGACCACCTATATACCTAATGTCCACTCCCTCTTAAAATGCTCAGTAACACCTTTCGTTTGATACCCATATCGTACAAACATTCTAGAGTCACCCCTGGCCCACCCTAATGGCGATATCTCGAAAAGGCGTCCACCTATAGACCTAATGGCCACTCCCTCTTAAAATGCTCAGTAACACCTTTGGTTTGATACCCATATCGTACAAATATTCTAGAGTCACCCCTGGCCCACCCTAATGGCGATATCTCGAAAAGGCGTCCACATATAGACCTAATGCCCACTCCCTCTTAAAATGCTCAGTAACACCTTTCGTTTGATACCCATATCGTACAAACATTCTAGAGTCACCCTTGGTCCACCTTTATGGCGATATCTCGAAAAGGCGTCCACCTATAGAACTAAGGATTACTCCCTTTTAAAATACTCATTACCACCTTTCATTTGATACCCATATCGTACAAACACATTATAGAGTCACCCTGGCCCACCCTAATGGCGATATCTCGAAAAGGCGTCCACCTATAGACCTAATGCCCACTCCCTCTTAAAATGCTCAATAACACCTTTCGTTTGATACCCATATCGTACAAACATTCTAGAGTCACCCCTGGCACACCCTAATGGCGATATCTCGAAAAGGCGTTCACCTATAGACCTAATGCCCACTCCCTCTTAAAATGCTCAGTAACACCTTTCGTTTGATATCCATATCGTACAAACATTCTAGAGTCACCCTTGGTCCACCTTTATGGCGATATCTCGAAAAGGCGTCCACCTATAGAACTAAGGATTACTCCCTTTTAAAATACTCATTACCACCTTTCATTTGATACCCATATCGTACAAAAACATTCTAGAGTCACCCCTGGCCTACCCTAATGGCGATATCTCGAAAAGGCGTCCACCTATAGACCCAATGCCCACTCCCTCTTAAAATGCTCAGTAACACCTTTCGTTTGATACTCATATCGTACAAACATTCTAGAGTCACCCCTGGCCCACCCTAATGGCGATATCTCGAAAAGGCGGCCACCTATAGACCTAATGCCCACTCCCTCTTAAAATTATCAGTAACACCTTTCGTTTGATACCCATATCGTATAAACACATTCTAGAGTCACCCCTGGCCCACCCTAATGACGATACCTCGAAAAGGCGTCCACCTATAGACCTCATGCCCACTTCCTCTTAAAATGCTCAGTAGCACCTTTCGTTTGATACCCATATCGTACAAACATTCTAGAGTCACCCTTGGTCCACCTTTATGGCGATATCTCGAAAAGGCGTCCACCTATAGAACTAAGGATTACTCCCTTTTAAAATACTCATTACCATCTTTCATTTGATACCCATATCATACAAACATATTCTAGAGTCACCCCTTGCCCACCCTAATGGCGACATTTCGAAAAGGCGTGCACCTATAGACCTAATGCCCACTCCCTCTTAAAATGCTCAGTAACACCTTTCATTTGATTCCCATATCGTACGAGACACCCCTGGTCCACCTTTATGGCGATATCTCGAAACGGCGTCCACCTATGGAACTAAGGATCACTGCTTTTCAAAATACTCATTAACAGCTTTCATTTGATACCCATATCGTACAAACATATTCTAGAGTCAACCCTGGTCCACCTTTATGGCGATTTCTCGAAAAGGCGTTCACCTATAGAACTAAAGCCCATTCCCTTTTAAAATACTCATTATCACCTTTCATTTGATACCCATATCGTACAAACATATTCTAGAGTCAGCCCTGGTCCACCTTTATGGCGATATCCCTAAATAGCGTCCATCCATAGAACTATGGCCTACTCTCTCTTAAAATACTCTTTAATACCTTCCATTTGATACACATTTCATACAACCACATTCCAGGGTTACCCTAGGTTCATTTTCCTACATGGTGATTTTCCTTATTTTGTCTCCATAGCTCTCAACTGAGTATGTAATGTTCGGTTACACCCGAACTTAGCCTTCCTTACTTGTTTTATATAAATTTGTATGAATACGCGCGCTGTGTACCACAATGGCAATGTTTGCGACTCTCAGCAACACCTAACGATTAATTAAAATAACTTGTTTATCAACGAGTATTAATCGGAATTGCACATGTCGCTGGGCATTAGTTGTGGTTCGTTTGTCCATTTGCTCTTGCGCTCGTTTGTTTCGTTTCGATTCGTTGCATTGTATGTAATGGACATTACGTGCATTTGTTGTTGTCGCTTAACTGCCATCATTCTTTGCTTGGAAACGCTTTCATGCGAAAATAACGAGCGACAAGTGAAAAACAAAAAAAAAAAAACTATGAAAAATTAAAAAGTAACAAAAGTTTGCAAAATAACAACAACTTTTTTACAATGGCTGGGATAACAAGATTTGCGAACGCACCGTCATGCAACAATGGATTTGGCAAAGAGTTATTTTATGGATTTAAGTTAGAGACACATACTTTTGTATGTGTGGGTATGCATGTGTGTGTTAAGCATTGGCTTTTTCAAATGGTACATTTTTATTAACTGCCCCTTTGAGCAAAGTACAACGCTTAGCCGGAAAGGCGGCTCTACAGCAATAATAATTGATAGGAGGCACTACAATTTCGTGCAAAATGAGAAGGACACAAATAAGGAAGGCTAAGTTCGGGTGTAACCGAGCATTCCATACTCAGCTGAGAGCTATGGAGAGAAAATAAGGGAAAATCACCATGTAGGAAAATGAACCTATGGTAACCCTGGAATGTGTGTGTATGACACGTGTATCAAATGGAAGGTATTAAAGAGTACTTTAAGAGGGAGTAGGCCATAGTTCTATAGGTGGAGGCCATTTAGGGATATCGCCATAAAGGTGAACCAGGGGTGACTCTAGAATTTGTTTGTACGATATGGGTATCAAATTAAAGGTATTAATGAGTATTTTAAAAGGGACGCCTTAGTTCCATAGGTGGACGCCTTTTCGAGATATCGTCATAAAGGTGGACCAGGGGTGACTCTAGAATGCGTTTGTACAATATGGGTATCAAACGAAAGGTGTTAATGAGCATTTCAAAAGGGCGTGGGGCTTTGTTCTATAGGTGGACGCCTTTTCGAGATATCGCCATATAGGTGGACCAGGGGTGACTCTAGAATGTGTTTGTACGATATGGGTATCAAACTAAAGGTATTAATGAGGCCTTTAAAAGGGCGTGGTGGTAGTTGTGTATGTGAAGGCGTTTTCCAGATATCGACCAAAATGTGGACAAGGGTGACCCAGAACATAATCTGAAGGGTACCGCTAATTTATTTAAATATGTAATACCACGAACAGTATTCCTGCCAAGATTCCAAGGGCTTTTGATTTCGCCCTGCAGAACTTTTTCATTTCATTCTACTTAATATGGTAGGTGTCACACCCATTTTACAGTTTTTTTCTAAAGTTATATTTTGATAAATATACCAATACAATTACCATGTTTCATCTTTATTTTCATATTTGGTACAGAATTATGGCATTTTTTTCTTTTTCGTAATTTTCGATATCGAAAAAGTGGGCGTGGTCATAGTCGGATTTCGGCCATTTTTTATACCAAGATAAAGTGAGTGAACTAAGTTTAGTAAAGATATATCAATTTTTGCTCAAGTTATCGTGTTAACGACCGAACGGAAGAACAAACGGTCGACTGTGTATAAAAACTGGGCGTGGCTTTAACCGATTTCACCAATTTTCAGAAAACAGTTATCGTCATATAATCTATGCCCCTACCAAATTTCACAAGGATTGGATAATTTTTGATCGACTTATGGCATTAAAAGTATTCTAGACAAATTAAATTAAAAAGGGCGGAGCCACGTCCATTTTGAAATTTTCTTTCACATTTGTATTTGGTTCCACCATATTATTACTGGAGTTGAATGTTGACATAATTTACTTATATACTGTAAAGATATAAAATTTTTTGTTAAAATTTGACTTTAAAAAAAATTTTATTTTGCTTATTTTTATTAGGCATACATATACTAATAGGAGTAAGCTTCCTGCCAAATTTTATCATGATATCTTCAACGACTGCCAAATTACAGCTTGCAAAATTTTAAATTACCTTCTTTTAAAAGTAGGCGGTGCCACGCCCATTGTCCAATATTTTTCTAATTTTCTATTCTGCGTCATAAGTTCAACTCAATTACCAAGTTCCATCGGTTTATCCCTCTTTGGCAATGAATTATAGCACTTTTTCGGTTTTTCGATATCAAAAAAGTGGGCGTGGTTATAGTCCGATATCGTTCATATTAAATAGCGATTTGAGATAAATCCCCAGGAACCTGCATACCAAATTTCATCAAGATACCTCAAAATTTACTCAAGTTATCGTGTTAACAGACAGACGGACGGCCGGACGGACGAACATAACTCAATCAAATTTTTTTTTGATACTGATATCTGTACAACCAACCGTTATCCAATCGAAGTTAATATACTCTGTGAGCTCTGCTAAACTGAGTATAAAAAATTAGTGGGTACCAAGTGCTCGTGGAATTCGATGTGTAAACAAACAGGTATACGTCTGAAAACTTATGTTTTTAAATTAAATAGAGCTCGTTCAGGCGTTGAAGCTAAACTGCAAGAAATTTAACTTGACGAGAAACAAATAACATCGGACTATTTGAGAAGTGCTTCGGCGGTTTGTTATCGGTAACAACTGATGTCGACAACTTATTGTTTTATAATCAAAAGCGCAACTACCGTCGAGTTATCGGTCTTTTATTGGTTTCTTATCATCTTTTTGAATGCGTTATATAGATTTGTCATCGATTTTATATTGAATTTTTTTGGTTTTCTATTTCATAACAAACTCATGAATCGTCATTAACAACCCGATAGGAAATAAGTAGCACTCCGATAACCAATCCATACCTTCTTTGTATGGCGGTAGCTTTTTTAGAAGAACTTAGCTATAAACTAAATGAATGTATAACACGCCGTTAAAAAATGGGTTGTTGTTTCACTGCTACAACAACAACAACTACGGAAACTTATCGATAACTCGATAACTTTTGCATCACTTTTAATTAACATCTATAACTTTTAGAAAACACATTAATGACTCCTCTATGATACGCCAATGGCAAATGGTTAAGACTCCGATAACAAATAAACACATTTTCTATAGTGAATTGATAAATTTTTGATAAAAAAACCGATAGTTCGTCGTTAAAAATGGACTACCCATCAATAACAAGCCTGCATCACTTTGATAATAAATCAAAAATACCACTTTAACACACCACCAGCAAACCGATAGCTTATCTATAACTCGATAACAAATTTTTAACACACGGTTAGGTGTCGACAAACAAATCGATAACTTTTCGGTGATACGCCAAGTAAAAATGGTTAACACTCCGATAACCAATCGTCACATTTTCGATAACCAATTGGTAAATCTTAATATATAAAAAACACGTGTCACAACATTTTAGGCCGCGATAGACTTCTAAACTTCTGAACCGATTTTGAATTTGTTTTGCAGCCCGTGTGTAGTTTGAACTATCTTGAGATATAGGATAGGTTATATCTGATTTTATAGTCGCAATATTATTTTATTTCAATTTTTTTTGTTTTTTTTATACGTAATAATAAAATGTTACGTATACTCAGTGACACTCATATTTTCAGGTGGTGCGGATATACTTCCGTGTAATTGCTTGGTGTTTAATTAAACTACCTGCTTAGCAATAAAAAATATTATAGCGAATGATATCAAGTATAGCACATCACCAGGCCCGCCGAGAGGGTGGGGGTTTCTGAGGGGGCCCGCAATTTAGAGGTACTATGACATTTTTTAATTCAGGAGAGTCTTTAGTTAGGTAGAGGGTAATTTTCATACCCCTGGGTGACTAGGGTCTCGAGATATAGGCCAAAACGTGGGCCAGTGAATGCCAAGACAGTGTTTATACAATATGAATATCAAATGGAAGCTGTTGATGAATGCTTTAGTACAGAGTAATATATTATCCAGAGACGGACTGGGACTGAGACTGGGACTGCAATAAAATACATACCACCCTCTGGGACAGGCAATAAGGGATGCAGAAGAATGAGAAGAAATTGATAGAAGAGAGAAGGAGATTGAGAAAGAGATAGAATGAGACAAGATGGAGACAGATGAAGCGCAAAAGACGGAGGGAGGAGTGAATAAAAGGATTAGGAAAAAGTGAAGAGGGGGGAGGGCAGAGTCAGATGGAATAAGCTTATTAAAATGTATGCAAATAGGCCAAATTTAGGGCAGGACAACGTCTGCCGGGTCTTCTAGTTTTTTATAAAAAATCGATTACCAGTCGTTTAAAATCGATACCTCATCGATGGGGTAATCATGGGGTTGAAAAGAGCAGTACAGAGCTTTATAGCTTCGAAGCTTACGCAACCCAATTGTCAACCTCACCTACCCGCGGAGAATTCTGTTACAAATATGAATGTTTCATACACATATATAACGGCGGTGCTCTAGCAATCCCAAGTTCCAAGAAGGTTTAATGTGGTCAGGTTAATCGTTCCCGAAATGATCGGGCTGTTAGATCAATATTGCTTCGTTACCGGAACGTACCGGAACAATATACAGCAGAGGAGCACCAACATCGATAACAGTCCGCAAAACCTTCGTCTATATCGTAAATACAACAACAACAGAAAACATATTTTAGGAAGGAGATGAAGAATATTACAGGCAGGTTGAGGAAGGAGAAAGTAAGTTGGAGTAAAAGGGAGAAAAATCGGGGATGTAAAAGAGACAAGATACGGATTAGAGGCAGAGCTCAAATATGGAGTGGAAGGGAGGCAAGAAGAACATTTTTTTTTTGCAGAAACGAAAATATGACAAATGCATCTGTATACTGTTAGAGTAATAACATCGCGGGTGGAATATTACCGGGCAGGAGCACGTGCCAATTATCCATCTTTATGAAAGATATTTTTGAAACCGGTTGGTCAAATGAAGCAGGTATTCGATATTTGGTATAGAGAGTCCATATATGGGGAAACTGGGGGGAGAGTGGGAAAGGGAACGGGAGTGGAAGTGGGACTAGGACTAGAAGTGGGAATGGGGGTGTGAACTTTACCGGAAGCAGGAGTGGGTTTCGGAGTAGGAATGGGACTAGGAGAGGAGGTATACGAAAATTGGAAGATAGAGAGAAGATTATAGAGAAGGATATTTTTTGAATGTAGGCAAACCAATTTTCAGATTTTTCGGGCAGAACAAAGTCTACTGTGTCCTCTAGTCAAGTAATAACAAGTAAAGGTGTCTAAGTTCGGGTGTAACTGAACGTTATATACTCAGCGTGAGCGCCAATTGAACGTTTCATTTCAGATAAATTACTTTTCTACATAACACGTGGCACCGCCCGTTTAAAAACTATGTCTCCCCATTTCCTCTTGCAATGAAACTTGATAAGTGAAATATCATTGATTCAAAACTATTTTTTGCTAAGTTATAGCTTATTATTCAAGTCTACGACCCTTTTTAACTTGTTTTGTATATAAGTTTCCGTGGTCCTTTTTACGATATGTTCATCTTTCTTCGAGTTATGGCTCCCGAAACATAGAAACTTGCTTAGTCGTAAAAGGGGCGGTACCACACCCATTTTCAAAAATTTTAGTGTTTTCCAATTTAATGCTATAATTCAGTTAAAGAAGTAAAATTCTATTGATATAAAGCTCTTTTCCGCTAAGATATAGCTTATTATTTTGGTCTACGACCCTTTTAAAAAGTTGTTATATAAAAGTGGGCGTGGTCTTTAACCGATTTCGTTACATTTTCTTCGAAGCATTCCGAATTTTGTTACGATATGTTTAGCGATTTTTGATTTACGATTAATAATATGTGTAAAATTGATTTTATCACAAGTGGGCGCTGCCACGCCCGTTTTAAACATTTCTATCAAGAGTCTTAATATGAGTCTACACATCAAATTTCAACATTCTAGCTGTATTAACGTACTTAATAATCCGTTTTGTTTTGGTTTTCCAAAATGTAATATATATAAAAAGTGGGCGACCATTTTCAATACCAATTTATTCTGGATCTAGATAAGCTCGTGTAACCAAATTTGGTGAATATATCTTAATATTTACTCAAGTTATCGTTTTAACGGGCAGATGGACGGACGGGCGGACATAGCTCAATCAAATTTTTTTCGACACTGATACTGCCCCGCCCGCTACTCACAGGGGGACGCCAAATGGTCCGCAAAGCAGAACTACGTGGGTAATTCGTATTTTTATTATAAATGATTTCTGGAAAAAATTTTATAAAAATATTTTTCCCCGGGCGCAAGAAAACCTCACTACGCCACTGAGTCAATCTCGCCATAGTAAGCTTATGAATGAACATTAAACCAAGTAATATTCTACGATTTTCAAGAGATGGCAAGATAATTAGATGAAGCCTGTTTCCAAAAGGTGGAAGACGAAGACTTGTTTTCTAGTTTAGACCACACAATGCGAATATTAAAAACTTTTACTGTACTGACTCAATCCGGGTTTTGTGATTTTGATAGGTAGGAGACCAAACACATGAGCAATACTCAAGAATAGGACGTACATACGAGGTATAAAGGATATTGGTAATGTAAGGGTTATCAACAGTGCTACCATTTTAGTGTTTTTCAAGCTAGATATTGCTTTTTTTAACACGCTTTTATTAGCTGGCCTGTATGTAGCGGAATCTTTGAGCTTAATTTTCACCGGTTTCTAGAAGTCTGATTAATTTGAAACTTTGCATACGTATCAAGGACCGATGACAATGCATTAATATGATGGTGTGTTGACATGCGGTCAACGGCCATAAGGTCAATTGGCCTTATTACCACTTTGAATGGCCATAAGTTTGATTGAAACTTTGCACACGTATCAAGGTTCGATGACAATGCATTAATGCGATGGTGTGGTGACATAAGGCCAACGGCCATAACGTCAATTGGCCTTATTACCACTTTGAATTGCCAAAAGTTTGATTGAAACTTTGCACACGTATCAAGGATCGATGACAATGCATTAATGTGATGGTGTGGTGACATAAGGTCAACGGGCATAAGGTCAATTGGCCTTATTACCACTTTGAATGGCCATAAGTTTGATTACTTTGGACACGTATCAAGGCTCGATGGCAATGCAATAATGTGATGGTGTGGTGACATAAGGTCAACGGACATAAGGTCAGTTGAACTTATGATCACCCCAAATGACCATAGATTTGAAACCTTGCACATAATGCGAAAAACGCATTCCTTTATTAATGATGGAAGGGTTTCTAAGTCCTTATGTAGGCAAAACAGCTATGCAATGATACATATACGCTGCGTAAAACGACGGACTCGACACGTTGCAAGTCACATCAACACGAATGGGATAACTCCTTGTTTTTCTGTACTTATGTCAACAGGCATAATATTTATTTGAAAGATACCATTATGTGTAAGGCTTATAGCTCATATAAGGTAACACTTTCGTAAAGAACTATTATAAGCCATAAGGTAGAATATAACAACTTTACTATAAGGCTTATGAACCAACAAAAATAAGGCTTACTTACATAAGGCCTTATTAAAAAAACGGCTTGTGGTATTGCCCACCCAAAATCAGGCTTACATAAACTGTTATAATAATGAGGTTGAATAAGTATTGGTGTACTATAGTACAACCATATTATAAATTTTATTGCACATATACAATTGCTTGGCCTTATAAAAAGCCACCATCTAACTTCAAATTTATTTCTATACCTTTCATGAAAATGAAATGGTATACTAACTTCGTGAGGAATCTCAAAATTATAAGTCCTTAAAAGAAAATAGATAGACCCACCATTAAGTATACCGAAATTGTCAGGATGAAGAGCTGAGTTGATTTAGCCATGTCCGTCTGTATGTTTGTCTGTTTGTATGCAAACTAGTTCCTCAATTTTTGATATATCTTGATCAAATTTGGTGAGCGGGTGTATTTAGGTGTCCGATTAGACATTTTTCGGAACCAGCCGAATCGGGCCACTATAGCATACATCCTCCATACAACCGATTTTTCAGAAAAAGAGGATTTTTGTCACGTCTTCCTCAATTTATCAGATTGAATCTTCAAACTTCACCATATGCTTTCGTATATTGCACATATTGTTGTCTGAAAAAATGGATGAGATCGCTCGTATATATAGAATCTATCCCCCACAACCAGTTGTTGAGATAAGAGACTTTTCGTAATTACTGCCCCATTTTAAGAGCTAGACGCTTCAAATTTCAAAAAATGCTTACGTATATTGCATATATTGTTGGCTGAAAAACTCATAGAGATCGGTGGTATATATAGTATATACCTCATACAACCGATTGTTCAGATAAAATTGGAAAACTGATGTGGAAGTGGACATAAGAAGGTGGCTTTAAAAAAAGCTGGATTGCATGTGTGATATAAAATAATAACCATCGTTGTGCTGTTCAGACGTGTTTTAGTCTGCTCTTCCGTTTTTCTTTAATTCGGTTGTCTATAATGTGTTATTGTTTTTTAATAATTGCCTTTTTAACGCTGTGTAATAGTTATTGGCTGAGATAGTGACTCTTTTATTTTCCTGTAAATTCTCAAAAATTGGGAATTAAATTAAATATCCATTACATAATTATACACATATGTATGTGAATTGCAATGCCCTGTGTGTGCGTACAGAAGGTTGATAGAAATCAACCGAAAGTGCAGTGCGCTAAGTGTAATGATTTTTTCCACACTCAATGTGTTGGTATCCGACAGACAGATGTCGAATTTCTGCAGAATTCTGAGCAACGTTTTTTTTGCAAAATCTGCGCAACTCAGCGTCGCAACTCCCTGCGCTCACCTCCTCCACCAACTGCTGGTGAGAAATCAACAAATTCTGTGAGTGGTAGTATCTGCAAATCGGTTTCTAATGCTCCGAACTCTCTAAATCCGAAGCCCGATGAGGCTATAAAGAAATGTGATAAATCGACTGATAATGTTAACAAACAACAATTTACATTAGAAGCTTTGTTTAACATGATTTCATCTCTTCAAGCCGAGAATGCCCGTGTGTACAGCTTGTTAGTGCACAAAAAAAAAAGATAGCAACAAACAGGCGGTGGAAATTGAAAAAATTAATTTGGCGCTTTTCTCAGTACAGAGCAATTTAGCTGAAAGAGATGATACCATTGCTGCTCTTAATAATGAAGTAAAAAGCCTGCGTAACTCTATTGACGTTGCCCTCGAAAAACTTTTTAGTAACCACAAAAAGCGTAGCAAGGAGTACTCTCCAGCCTGCAAACAATAAAAGTGGACTAAAAATTTATTTCCAAAACTTATCAGAACCAAGTCTGTTATTGTGCACAATTTCAGTACGCATATGGATTATGGCATCTTCGTTTTCGTCGAGACGTGGCTTAATATTAGCTTTTTTGATAGTGAGTTCTTTGACTCGCATATATTTAACGTAATTCGTAAAGATCGAGACCCAGAAAAAACTGGTCGCCGTCGGGGCGGTGGCGTTGTAATTGCCATCAAGTGTCAATTGCATGCATTCTTAGTCCCACTCAATAATGGGGACTCTTTGCTTGATCAGATTTGCATCTGTATAAATGGGTCTACTACGCAAAGCTCTCTATATCTTTTGGCGTCGTACGTGCCACCCGGCAGTACATTTGAGCTTTACAAGGCACATGCCGATAATATTGTATCTTTGGCCCTAAATAACTTGAACGATAATCATCTCTGCGTGCTAGGTGACTTTAAATTTTGTAATATTCATTGGTCGAATAACTCTTCCAACTATAGTCTCACTCCTAATAATCTTGTTTCAAATCATGAATTGTACTTTATCGATAATGTATTTAGTCTTACTTTATGTCAAATTAATGAATATTTCAATTCCTTTAACAGGCTTCTAGATCTTATATTCGTAAGTGATAACATTTTTTGCGAAGTTAGTGAGTATGTGAATCCAATTACTCATAAGGACAGGCATCACATACCTCTGATTATAACATTTAATTTTTATTATTTTTACCCGGATGCTTCTGAGTACAGACTAACTTTTAACTTTTCCTCGTGTGATTTCGACTCTTTTAACAATTTCTTGTTTGAAATAAATTGGGAGGAGTTACTTGGGAGTCTTGACACCTCAGAAAGTTTTTCGGTTTTTAAAAATATTTTGTTCAACCACTGCTTGGATAAGATTCCGGTACGAAAGAAAAGACCTTACAAATTGCCGTGGTACTCAAAGGACTTAAGTAAACTGAGGAACCTGAAGAACAAATATCTTAAAAAATTAAAATGTACCAAGAATCACACATTCTTTGCTAAATATAGGCACTATTTAAGGACTTTTAATAATTTGAATAGATCTCTCTACAATAATTATATTCGCAATATTGAGGTTAACATAAAATCTAACCCCAAATCTTTTTGGAACTTTATAAAGTCTAAAAAATCTTGTGCCAGCGTGCCTAAAGGGGTTTACCTTGATGGCAATTCTGCACAAACCCCAAGTGATGCAGCCAATTTATTTGCAGATTTTTTCAAATCAAATTTTACTCTGGATGTTAACAATAAACCGCATGATTTTTCAATCAATCAGGACACTTCCCTTAATTTTGGAGCTCTCTGCTTTTCTTCTGAGGATATAAGTAAAGCCATTGATAATCTTAAATCCTCCTCTCAAACAGATGTCGACGGGTTTTCACCCGTCTTGCTAAAAAATTGTCCGGCTTTGATTAATCCATTGAGACTGATATTCAATAAGTCTCTTATTTCTGGGACTTTCATTAATGATTGGAAGCTCACTTCCATAACGCCCGTTTTCAAGAGCGGTAACAAGAATGATGACCGAAACTATAGACCTATATCCAAGCTATCTACGATTTCAAAACTTTTTGAACATTCGGTCAATGCAAAGTTGAGCTTTGCTGTTACGTCTCTCATTTCTCCCTATCAGCATGGAATTGCTGATAGGTCAACCGTTTCTAATCTAGCTGTATTTAGTGAATACTGCATTGACTCCTTTTCAGCAGGTTCCCAGGTGGATTGCATTTACACAGATTTTTCAAAAGCTTTCGAAAGGGTGTCTTATAGTGTTTTAATTAACAAATTGCGCCATATCGGGTTTCATTCTTCATTTCTGCTGTGGATAAGTTCCTACTTATGCAACAGGCATTGTGTTGTTACTATTGACGGCGTATCCTCCAGTCCCTTTCTAGCGACATATGGTGTTCCCCAGGGAAGTATTTTAGGTCCTTTACTATTCGTTTTATTTATTAATGATATTGTTAGTTGTTTGCACTTGCTAAGTGTTTACTGTATGCTGATGATTTAAAGTTATTTTCAATAATTAGGGCTCCAGAGGATGCCGTGATGTTACAAAACGACATCAATAAGCTACAACTGTGGTGTGAGAAATATCGTCTCTCTTTGAACACGTCTAAATGTTTTCAAATGACCTTGTCTAAGTCCGTTATCATTTTGAATACAAAATATAGTATATCTAATTGTGATCTTCAATCCGTTAGTGAGATTAAGGACCTTGGCGTTATCTTTGATACTAAGTTTTCTTTTACCAACCATATAAATTACATAACTTCCAAGTCGTACTCCATGCTTGGTTTTGTTAGACGCAATAGCTCGAAATTTTCTGATCCCTATACTATCAAACTGCTCTATACATCTTTTATCAGGTCTCGTTTAGAATATACTGCTTTTATTTGGAGACCAAGTAATCTTACAGCTATAAACAGAATTGAGAGAATACAGAAAGTTTTTCTGAAATACGGCCTTCGGCCGTTAAACTTCTCAGAACCCATCCCTTCTTATTCGGCTCGTCTTATGCTCTTAAGTTTGAAGCCTCTTGAAAGTCGTAGATCCATACTTTGCTTATCCTTCACGTATGACATTATTAACGGGTCCATTGACTGTCCATATTTGTTGGAAAAGAATCATTTCAATGTCCCGTAACGCACTCTCCGGAATTTTTATTCTTTCTATGGTGATAACTTTAGAACCAACAATGCTAATAATGCCCCTATAAATCGCGCTATTCGTGAGTTTAACTCCCTGAGTAGCACAGTTGCTTTCGACTTGTCGCTCCCTAAAGCTAATTTTTTGATAATATTGTATTCAGTTCTATAAGAAGTTGGTTTCATACGGAACCATAAGTAGATTGTTCTTAATATTTTTAAGTAAATTTTATATTCTAGTCTGTAAAGATTGTAATCCAAAGGCTTAAACAATAAATAAATAAATAAATAAACTTTTCGTAATTACTGCCACATTTAAGAGCTAGAGGCTTCAAATTTCAACGAATGCTTACGTATATAGCATATATTGTTGCCTGAAAATTTCGAAATGAACGGTCATATATGTATGTACATACGTAGCACAGGGGACCGATTGTTCAGATAAAATGCTTTTCGTAATTTCTGCCCCCTTACGTATATAGCATAAATTATATATTATATACCCCATATAAACTCTAATTTTTGCCCCCTTTTTAACAGGTAGAAGCTTCAAATTTCATCAAATACTTACGTTTACTTTAAATATTGTTAAGATAAGTGATTCATTGTCATGGCTATTTCATGCAGGCCACAAAAAATGTGAAACTTTGCATCCTCACACAAACTAGCTACCTATTTTTTATTTTCGCTTAGGTATGTTCACAATATATTTCATATCTTTTACAGCCGATTATTTGGATATTACGAATGGGATAAGGTTATTGTCCAGCCCCATTCATGAAAGGTATGAAGTGTTCGGCAGAGCCGAAAACCGTCCAGTTCTTATTTATTTCATATTCACAATAACCTATTTCAAAACTTAATTTAATCGGGGGTCAGTCATCGGCAGTGATTCGGCCAGCCAAGAAAACGTCATAAAAATATTCCCTCCAAAAATTTATTTGCCAGATTCATTTTCCAGATATCGGTGTAAAACATATACCAAAAACTTGAAATAGAGGTTCTCAGAGAGTGTGAGTCTCTCAAACATATTACGAAAACTTATAGACTATAATGGAATTTAATTTATCATGTATCCATTAAAACACACAGATAATATCTGCAAATTTTTTATTTTTCATGAAATTCGAGTAAACATTTATTTACATTTTTTATTCTGAAAATATTAGTAAAACGAATAGACATGTTATTGTTTACATTTAAAATTTTATTTTTCATAATTTTTTTTTTTTTTTAATTTAGAAACAATGCAAATAACATAGGAGCATGAACATGTTCATTTCCCGCGCTCGCCAGGTCAAGGCTCCAGCTATTAGGGACGGCAGTGTTGCCAGATCTTGAGGCAGCAATTAAGCTTTGTCTTAGAAAACTGCTAGTATTTGCCAAAGGGACGGAGTTATTCTATAACATATATTCTGGCACCTGATTGGGATTCTTCCGTTTGGTCGTCAAACAAATTCTGGTAACACTATGGACACATTCAGTCTATGTGAGGTTTTTATTGACCGGCCAGTTCAACCTAACCTAACATAGGAGCATTATATTGCGCTCTCTTAGTTCACATATTTCACAAAAATTTTCAAACTAAAAACAAAATTTTCATTTGTCAGAAAAAGTTAAGAAAAAACAGCCGATTGTCGAAAAAAGAACCTAACGAAATACAAACTGGCTCGTTTGTTTTTAATGAACTTGGTTGTATTTTATTATAAGCTTTTATTTACTTTCACTTGACTGTTGTATGTAATCAAATCTTGCAAGTTAAATTTGATAGACTTCCCGGTGTCCGATTGAGCTGAAATTTTGCACACATGTATAACACCGATGACAATGCAATATTACTATGCGATAATTCGATAAATTAATCGATAACAGAGTTATCGGTAAATATTTGTATTCACAAGGGAATAAAAACCTAAGTCCTCAAGAACGCAGGTAACTTCGCTTTGTTTGTGTATGCAACAAACGTAGAACAGAAAAATACATGAAAATAAGGTATTGTCATATAGGTATTAGCTTTTTATAGCTTTTTTTGTCAATCTAGCCTTTTTCCTTAAACAACTTCTGGCAACACTGGTTATCAAACTCTTTGGGCCATCGTTTAATGTCATACTTTTTGATTATTTTATTAGTACTTGCAAGTTTTCCTACTAATCCATTTTCATTTCAAACTTATTTATTTATTTATGAGTTTATTTTAATTAATAATATCAAGGACAATGCTCGTTGCATGTTAAAATTTCTCAAATACCTTCGCAGTTACAACTTTTCAATATCAAATTCCATGTAGAACACAACGGTCATATTTAAAAGGTCGAAGATAACAATACTTAACATCATATAATGGCCACATGCAAATACAAATATAATTATAATCATATGTTTAATAACAGTACACATTTTTAATGTAAAAGTCCTTTTTTTGTCTTTTGATACATGTGCTTTATGTGAACAGTGTAAATAATTTTTTCAACATTTAATTAGTGCTTCTGATCTGATAAAAGAATAAAACAAGTTACATGACACAAAACATGTCGATAAACAAACAAAAGCAACACACACACTAACTCATACTAACACATAAAAGTCACAATACAAAACCCAACTCAAACAAAAATCCTTCCATTTAGAGCTGGAAAATTTATTGTATTAATCAACTTTATAAATGAATGAACTCACACATACACTCACATGCACTCTCAAATGAGCGTATTATTCATACCTTTTAATTGCATGGGTGCCGTATTTTTAATGCACTCCAGACCACATTCGGTTTTGACTTCACTCAAGCGTAGGTGTCAGCGGTTTGTGTTGTGGTTGGGATTGTGGTTTGCTTCTATCGTTTAAAAAATTATTTTTATACCTTTCATGAACATGAAATGGTATATAAACTTTGGTCTGATGTTTGTAACGTTGAGAAATATAGAAGATAGGCTCACCATTAAGTATACCGAATTGATCAGGGCGGCGAACTGAGTTGATATAGCCATGTCCGTCTGTCTGTTTGAACGCAAACTAGTCCCTCAAATTTTGAGATATCTCAATGAAATTCTGCACAAGGATGTATTTTTGTATTATATTAGACATTTGTCGGATCAGCTAGGATCGGCCCACTATAACATATATCTCCCATACAACCTAAGACGATTTTGGTCATTCCTGCCGCAGTTTAGAAAGTATAAACGTAAAACTCGGTGATATATATTCTATTATATCATAGAAGATATCTTGAAAAAATCACTTTGATCGGAGCTATATATAGTTATATCTTTCCCATACAACCGATCGTTGAGATAGAAAGATTGTTGGCCATTGCTCCCTTAATTTCCAATATAAAAACGCGAATTGGTGATATTTATTCTAATATATCATACAAGATTTCCTGTAAAAATCATGTCGTTCGGAGCTATATATAATATATATCACATACAACCGATCGTTCAGATAAGGGGGTTTTTTTTGCCTTTTTTATTTTATATTTATCTTAAAAATCGTTTAGGTATGTAGATCTGTTCAATATGTATTTCTTATCTTATACATCCGATTATTTGGAGATTACGAACGGGATTATTATTCAACCCCATTCATGAAAGGTATGAAGTCTTGCCGACAGTCCCGTCCTTACTTGTTTCTGTTATTTTAATATTTGTGTCCCCTGGGACATAAAATTTTAATTTATTACAACGCAATGTGCGATGCTTGTTAATCCAACATTAATTTGGGTTTTGCTTTGTTATTTCTTTGTTTTTTATTATATTTTTGAAGTGAAAACTTTTTTAGCAGCGGCGGTAATTTGAAGGTCGATACGATAGCTTTTTGACAACAAGTCCATAAAATTTACAGACCAATGTGTTAACACTGCGATGAATAATCGATATATTTTTTAAAAGATACCGCTAACTTTTACTTCGTTAATCAATAACGCTTTGATAACATATTGATAACTATTTAATACAAAAAATCAATAACTTTTTGAAAACAATTCGATAACTCTTCGACAACAGTGACATATTTTAATTATTTGACAATATGTCAATAGCTTTTTGATAAATTATCATCATTATTTGACAATAAAGCGATAACTTTTCAACATGAATTCAATAGATTTTTTATAACCAGTCGTTAACTTTTTAATAATTAATCGATAATTTTTTGATAAGTTGCCAATTACTGATATCGTTGGTCATCGCTAGCAAATTTATAGCACTTCGATAACAAATCGATTACTCGTCTATCCCTTGCCGATAGCACACCTTTAGCAGTTCGATAACTTAAGGATAAGAAATTGATAGCCCACCCCTAACCCGTCGATGCAATCTCTTTGTCGTTGTTGGTAAGTTGTGATCAAGTAGTATATCAATACAAAATATAGATTCGCCCTCTGTGATAAGTTGCTGCCGGATTGCCAGAAATCCCGAACGTGTTTCATCGATACTATATATTTCATTCCTCGGTTGGCATTGCGTGTCCAACAGACGCGCACACAAGCATAAACCTGAGGGGTCTGCCATCACCATCAACGTAAAAAATGAAGGTCAAACCTTCAAAAGCAATATAAGTGCCAAGATGAAGGGGCTACTACGATGATAAACATTTTGGCAACGTAGGACTCTGATACCAGGAGCACGAATTTTTCTTTGACTACCTTTGTCATTCCTGAAAAATAGATACTGGCAGGTTAATACCGCTTCTAAAACCCACGAAACCAGCCAAATAAGGAAAGTCATATCGCCAGTACCATAAACACTGGAAGTATTGCTGCTCTCACATTTTATAGCAAATTGACGGCGTTACAGTCATCAGCATGTTTTGTAAAAGTTGCGTAGCTGCACCACCGAGCTAAGCGCTACTAACATCCAATAAACAGCGGGATGAAACCACCTCACCTCAGGATAATACTCATTACCAAGAACTTTTTCCACAGTCAACCATGGCATGCTACTGGAAGGCTAAGAAAATCATTCGCTCCTTCCAGTCTTAAAAGGTGGGCCGTGAACTGCTTGAGTGGTCGCCAGGCGTCAATACAGTTTAAGAAGAAAATATTTAAGCCAAGAAAAATTAAGCGGGGGGTGCTACAGAGTGTTATCCTTTCCCTAATAAAATAACAAATAAGAGATTTAAGCCGATCATCTGTACCAATTTGCATAGTGCTCTTGTTAATTCTTCCTATAAAATTTGCGGGACGGCGCCTACATGTTTTATGCCAACTGCGAACCGCATGTTTGCCAAATCATGTAGGCGCCTTATGACTAAAAAAACTGTCTTCTACATTTTTGGATGTTGCTTTACCAGGGATCTCATCCCAGGACCTTCGGTGTGGTAGGCGTAGCACGATACCACCACACCACGGCAGTCACCTTGTTTCCTTTCCCTTCTTCTGTTTAATTTCTATAAGTCGACGCGCTATTCCTCACCAAAGGAAGCTAATACTGGTACTTATACTTACACGATCAAATCAAAAATGAGCTACGTTTTAAAACTAACTATTACTTTCCTACTCTTTCCAATTTTCTAGCCTTGTGTATTTTGGCATGACATGAAGAACATTAATTGCTGCTAGCAACCGATGAAACAGTGGGGTAGTAGCTTACGCGCTATGCGTCTCCGGTATGGTCGCTTGGCTTAAAAGACACAAGCTGGAGGATGTTGAAGGCATGTTAAAACACTGCGTACAATACTGCCACGAGATGTCTCCTTATGACTTTTGAACATCGTCTGTACATTTGGAAACATGGGTATCCTAACAGACATCTGTTTGATGCAGATCCGCCTCCTCGCTGGAATATAAGGAGGCATCTACGTAAGCACTACAAAGAGATCCGCTATGCAAGTTGTTTAAACTCAAAGCGCACACTCAGGCCTTTTACCTTATCCACACAGGCGCGGTAAAATCTTTTGTAGATTTATGCCCACTGAATCTCGTTCTCAGAACCTAGTACTCAAATGCGCCTTACTCAGCCACAACTTCGATTCGATTATTGTAGCAGGATAAACTATTGCTTTTACTTATTCTGAATCAATCCCGACTAAATCTTAAATAAGGTCGCATGTAATGTGTTTCCACATGACACAAACCATCCTTGTAATTGTAATTCTACTCTCGTTAAAGTATATCGATGACAATTTGTCAGTGATAAGGTTTCACTTCTAAATTCCTACGGGGTATGCACTACACAAAGGTTTGCGTTTTTAATAACCTTTTAATTGTATTAATGTGCTTGATATGCGTTAAAAATTACTTTTGATGGCACTTAAATTTTTAAGATTCTGATTTATGTAGCTTAATTGGCCTGCAGTTAAATGCCTTTCAGAATATCATTTTTGTGTATGACTTATGTAGAACTGCAGAAAACAAAGATTCATAATCAGATAGTTTTATGTGGGCCATTACAAATATATGAAAATATTTTAAAAACGTAGGACTGATAAAAGTTATGTAAATATATTTGTTTCATATTAATTATTGCCATTTCCATCACTCATTTACAACTTTTACCTTTGCTAGTGGAATTTTATACAATTGAATTTACACATTTTCCCAAATAAGAAAAAAATATATATTCTCAACTACCTTTGCTAGCAAGATTTTAATTTTAGATAAAGGATGAGAAGCGATTATTGGATGTCAATGCAACTTTATTATTTTTTTCCTTTAATTTTATCAGCAGTCCTTGCACAAAGATTTTTTTTATCGCATTGAAGTGCCTGAAAATATGCAACGGCATTCTTAACCAAAGCGACGAAAGAATTATTACTTACAGTAGTGGCGTAAATATATTTGACTATAAATATTAGGCTAAGTTTATGATCGAGCGTAATCGCATCGCGCGATGCGACGGAATCGCTTTTAGCGATCAATTATATTAGTGCATATGAAGATGTTAAGACAAAGCGATTTAGCGTAAAGCGAATTCAGCGATTACAAGCAACAAAAGCAACGAAAATATGCAACCAAAATATTTTGATTCAGTTGAGCGAAATTAGCGAAACAGTATGGACGTTTTTATTGAAAAGCTACTTGGCAAGCAGTGTTTGTGGAATTTGCGTCATGCAGATTACCACAATTGCGATTGGATGCACTTGATATTTTTTTGTCTTATGTATACTTTTTAAATATTTTTTTCGTAACAAATAGCTATTTTCTAATAATAAAATTTTACAAGTTAATGTACGCATGTTGCTTTCTCTACACTGCCACAACGCAAATAAAAAGATGTTGAGTTATATTGTTGAGCATTCCATCGCTTGCGGTTTCGCTCTACTATAAACACTCAATCTCAAATGTAACAAGCGATGGAGCGTTTCTCGTCGCATCGCACGATGCGATTACGCTCGATCATAAACTTAGCCTTGGTGAATAGTTTTTTTTTCGTGGTGGGCAAATGTACCCCAGCCAGTGCAAATGGGCTAAAATGGGCTAAAAAGTTGGCAGATCTACCAATAAACTGGAACCGATGCTTTGTCTGTATATTGCCATTTACTGCCGATCGTCATAACTTGTGTAACTGCCTGCTATCAACTCTCTAGCAATAGCCTAAAATTATGCTATACATACTATATTAAATACCAGGCACATTGGTGGTAAGACAATTGCGTTGGAAAAATTAGGGAAATTCAAAAATTACAAGATTTCGCTTATTTTTTTGTTTGCTTTTTTTTGCTTATTTTTTTTTACCTTTTAGTTAATAAATAAATAATCTAAATTAAAAATGGGGTTTTAAAATTTTGATTAGTAATACAGAAAAGAAGAAGTAAATTTTACTAGGAAGTAAGTAAGTCCATTGGACCTCTAAACCTAAGCGTACTATTTCGGAAGCTCGAATGCTTTAAAGCAGGGGTCGCCGAAATCAAAACTGTGGCTGTGTGAGTAAAACTAAAATCGTCTTATGGTAAAGTATCGTATGCCATATAAATATTAGTTTATTGCTTGAGTCTATTGAGTGCAATCACAAAGGTAGCAAATAGATCCGGAAATAATTCATTTTTCGAAGCTTTTCCTTTACGAATGAGCCCTTTTCGTAGCCATAAATAACTTTAAAATCGTTCTAATCCGGCGCACCGGAATGCACATAAAAAGGTACGCAAAATTACTCCAAATCCTATGAATGTTTAGCATTTTATAATTATACTCAGTTGAGCAGAGCTCACAGAGTATATTAAGTTTGATTGGATAACGGTTGGTTGTACATATATAAAGGAATCGAGATATATATAGACTTCCATATATCAAAATAATCAGGATCGAAAAAAAATTTGATTGAGCCATGTCCGTCCGTCCGTCCGTCCGTCCGTCCGTCCGTTAACACGATAACTTGAGTAAATTTTGAGGTATCTTGATGAAATTTGGTATTTAGGTTCCTGAGGACTCATCTCAGATCGCTATTTAAAATGAACGATATCGGACTATAACCACGCCCACTTTTTCGATATCGAAAATTTCGAAAAACCGAAAAAATGCGATAATTCATTGCCAAAGGCGGTTAAAGCGATGAAACTTGGTAGGTGGGTTGACGTTATGACGCAGAATAGAAAACTAGTAAGACTTTGGACAATGGGGGTGGCACCGCCCACTTTTACAAGAAGGTAATTTAAAAGTTTTGCAAGCTGTAATTTGGCAGTCGTTGAAGATATCATGATGAAATTTGGCAGGAACGTTACTACTATTACTTTGTATGTGCTAAATAAAAATTAGCAAAATTGGATGAAGAACACGCCCACTTTTTAAAAAAAAATTTTTTTAAATTCAAATTTTAACAAAAAATTTAATATCTTTACTGTATATAAGTAAATTAAGTCAAAATTCAACTCCAGTAATGATATGATGCAACAAAATACAAAAATAAAAGAAAATTTCAAAATGGGCGTGGCTCCGCCCATTTTCATTTAGTTTGTCTAGAATACTTTTAACGCCATAAGTCGAACAAAAATTTACCAATCCTTCTCAAATTTGGTAGGAGCATAGATTTTGTGACGGTAACTGTTCTCTGTGAAAATGGGCGAAATCGGTGGAAGCCACGCCCAGTTTTTATACACAGTCCACGGTCTGTCCTTCCGCTCGGCCGTTAACACAATAACTTGAGCAAAAACCGATATATCTTTACTAAACTTTGCCCACGTACTTATCTGAACACACTTTATCTTGGTACAAAAAATGGCCGAAATCCGACCATAACCACGCCCACTTTATCGATATCGAAAATTACGAAAAATGAAAAAAATGCCATAATTCTATACCAACTACGAAAAAAGGGATGAAACATGGTAACTGGATTGTTTTATTGACGCAAAATATAACTTTGGAAAAAACTTTGTAAAATGGGTGTGACACCTATCATATTAAGTAGAAGAAAATGAAAAAGTTCTACAAGGCGAAATCAACAGCCCTTGGAATCTTGGCAGGAATACTGTTTGTGGTATTGCATATATAAATAAATTAGCAGTACCCGACAGATGATTTTCTGGATCGCCTGGTCCACATTTTGGTCGATATCGCGAGAACGCCTTCACATATACATCTAAGGGCCACTCGCTTTTAAAACCCTCATTAATACTTTTAATTTGATATCCATATCGTACAAACACATTCTAGAGTCACCCTGGGCCACCCTAATGGCGATATCTCGAAAAGGCGTCCACCTATAGACCTAATGCCCACTCCCTCTTGAAATGCTCAGTAACACCTTTCGTTTGATACCCACATCGCACAAACATTCTAGAGTCACCCCTGGCCCACCCTAATGGCGATATCTCGAAAAGGCGTCCACCTTTATATATTGTCCACTCCCTCTTAAAATGCTCAGTAACACCTTTCGTTTGATACCCATATCGTACAAACATTCTAGAGTCACCCTTGGTCCACCTTTATGGCGATATCTCGAAAAGGCGTCCACCTATAGAACTAAGGATCACTCCCTTTTAAAATACTCATTACCATCTTTCATTTGATACACATATCATACAAACACATTCTAGAGTCACCCCTGGCCCACCCTAATGGCGACATTTCGAAAAGGCGTCCACCTATAGACCTAATGCCCACTCCCTCTTAAAATGCTCAGTAACACCTTTCATTTGATTCCCATATCGTACAACTAGAGACACCCCTGGTCCACCTTTATGGCGATATCTCGAAACGGCGTCCACATATGGAACTAAGGATCACTCCTTTTCAAAATACTCATTAACAGCTTTCATTTGATACCCATATCGTACAAACATATTCTAGAGTCACCCCTGGTCCACCTTTATGGCGATTTCTCGAAAAGGCGTTCACCTATAGAACTAAAGCCCATTCCCTTTTAAAATACTCATTATCACTTTTCATTTGATACCCATATCGTACAAACACATTCTAGAGTCAGCCCTGGTCCACCTTTATGGCGATATCCCTAAATGGCGTCCATCCATAGAACTATGGCCTACTCTTTCTTAAAATACTCTTTAATACCTTCCATTTGATACACATGTCATACAACCACATTCCAGGGTTACCCTAGGTTCATTTTCCTACATGGTGATTTTCCTTATTTTGTCTCCATAGCTCTCAACTGAGTATGTAATGTTCGGTTACACCCGAACTTAGCCTTCCTTACTTGTTTTTTAATAATTTTTGCGATGTCTAGTAGTCCGATCGAGGCGTTTCTAGCTTTGCCGTCTACTTCGTGTAAGTGTTTGGATATAGCGTGTTCGCTCAACGGTCGCCGTTGTGTGATTGTAGCGTGCTCCGCCTACCACACCGAGGATTCTGGGTTCACGTCCCGGGCAAAGCAACATTAGCATCCTAGAAACAAGTTTTTTCAATTAGAAGAAAATTTTTCTAAGCGGGGCTCCCCTCGGCAGTGTTTGTGGCAAGCACTCCGAGTGTATTTCTGTATGAAAAGCTCTCAGTGAAAACTCATACGCCATTCGGAGTCGGCATAAATTTGAAAGAAGCACGACGCAAATTGGAAGAGAAGCTCGGCCCAAAACCTCTTCGGGGATTATCGCGACTTACATTTATTTTTATTTATGTGTTAGCTGAAGATGATGCCCGGCAAAAACAATAGTTTAGAACTCCATCACCATAGATCCATCAAACAGGAAAGGGGTGGACAGATGCGCGAGCGTCACAATTTCTCAGATCATGTGCAAATCCTATGACGTAAGACTCACAAAATTCCCTCATATCTGTAAGGAAAGTAGGCTTACGGCTCAGAAGGGGGATACTAATTGGACACTGTCTTCCGGCGTCACATGCCTATATGTTAGGCCCCGTCAGTAAGAGCAGATGTAGAGGGTGCGAGCTGCAGAAAGAAACGGTTGTCCACGTTCTATGTTCGCGTTATGTGGCCGCGGGATTAAGGTTCCACCTACAGGGGGCGGAAGAGGATTCGGATCTCGAGGAAGCAAATAAGCCAGTTCTTAGGAAAAATCTAGTATTCGCCAAGATGACGGAGCTATTCTATAACATAAGTCCTACCACCTAATTGGGGGTTTCCGTTTGGTCGTCAAACTTATTCTGATAGCACTATACACACGTTCAGACAATGTGCGGTCTTGATGTCAGCTCACGCCTGAGTTCAACTTAAACCAACCACCACAAGCGTCAATATCAGGGAGTAATTCATTCATCAACCTGCTGATCAAGTATACGAGCGAACCAGCAATGCAGTATCTAGTGATGGACGAACCAAGCAGCACCTTAAACTGTGCTACACCCAAAAAACACATAGGGAGCAGGAGCTTATAACTCCACAACAGGCTTCAAGACCTGTGAGTGATTCAATGCTAATATCCTGGATCACCTAGCGCTCTTTTACGCTGACTTTAGCTATCTCCCTCATCCTCGTTTAGTAGTTTTACGGTTCTGGCTATTATTTTCCCCTGAATAATCTTGTCGTCGTTAGTTCTGGGATCTTGTCTCTTAAGACAGCCACAGAGTTTGCCCCAGACCACCGTTCACGTGCCGAGTCAATAATTTGCTTGCACGGCGCGACCAAACGCTCATTAGTCCAAGATACTAATCTTATCCACCTATGTTGCTAGCCTGCTTCGCATATACGGATTTAGGGCTCGGTAGTTTTTTAGGACAACACTGTTTTCAAATTGTGTGGCTAAGATGATCTTTAGCTACTTCTTTAAAAGGCATATGTTGATTGGACTAAGAGATTTTTGGGTTTTCTCTAAAGACCACTTGGGTTCGCTGGAGGTATTTTTCTTAGAACGTTGACTCTTAGGGACAAACGCTATAATTTTTCTGTAATCATCACTAACGAGGCCTTTTGATCCTACATAATTTCGGTGGAAGAAACCTTTTCGAACCTCTTAATTTTTTGTCGCAGATCGCATAAATTAGAGAAAGATGATGGAAACCGTCAACTACGGTAAACTCCAGCCCGCAACAAGTTCACAGTTACTCTGGGGGTGATTAAGCCTCCAACTCAATGACGGCGCTCAATAAATACATACTACGATATGTGGGGAGGGGGCAAAGCAAACGATAGAGGCGATTTCCTATTCTGTTATGTGATGAAAAGTTATTTGCCAATTACCCACAGGGGTAACCTTCCTACAGAAATTGGTCCAATATTTGGTAGTATCTCGATATTAAATTGAAATCAGGATATGATATATCCAGGAATAACTGAAGGGTCCATCATTGGCAATAATTTTTAGACAAAACATACCATAGAGAAAAAAAGTAGCAAACTTTGGAAACCCTAGAGCAATACGTTCCAGACGTTTGTGGATATAAAGCCCCCCTTTTACCAAAGGAGGTTGCTAACTTTGAAAAGTTGGACGAGTGTAATAACATCGTAACCAAGACGTTAATAAGTGCCTAAAATATCCTCCAACAAGACATAAAAGCAAAGCTAATCTTCCACGCTGCAGAAAGGAACTATAGCTTTCTCAGCGCTTCCCAAGGCAGTCGGTTCTATGTACCGGAGCGACTCGGGATTTTTCCCGACCAAGGACTGTCATTTCAGTGTGACCCCATTTAATTTGTTTCGTCCATCCCACAAATTGTCATCCTCCCAGCAGCTCCTTGCAGCAGGACTGCTACATATTCTCTTACTCCGGGAAGGTATCGAACCCAATCCGGGTCCGTCTCCTGACCCCGGTCATGAGAAATGGTTTTGCTGCATTTGCCAGAAAAGAATCTTTTTAGGAAGGTCATACTCTGTTCAGTGTGTCTCGTGCAAGGGATGGTTGCATCGGACAGGTTGTTCTGGGCTTGATTCCAAAACCCGACGTCCACGTAACTTTTATAAATCTTTTGTGGCTCCTTGCTGCTCACGCCCAAGGGTGTCCCGTAGTCTACGCCTAAGCGTATCCCCACTACCTTCCAGCAGCTTCGCTGCTCAGCAAGCCACAACAAGTACCCGCTGCTGCTCGCGCCCCACGGCGCCAACAACTCAAACAGCTGATACCACTCATAACTACTACCTTCGTAGTAGAGCTGGTAGCAATGCTGAGCATCAGCCCCTGCCCCCGTCTTCTTCTCCCCCCCTCTTTTCTGGCAGCAATCGAGCAGGTCAGGGAAACAGACTCTTAGTCCCTGCCTCCGTTTGCACCGTCTGCCAGCACAGAATATATAGGTTTGCGACATCCGCTCAATGCAGCTCCTGACTTGGGTGGTGCCACTTTCCTAGATGTTCTGGTCTCCGCGACGGCAACCCCCCGACGGGTTTCATCGCGCCATGTTGCCAGGTCGCAAACCCAAATCATCCGGGTACCCCAATGCTTGCCCAAGGGCGCCCAGTCCCAAGGCCACAACTGCAATTGCGTCCTGGCCTTCCACAACCTAGGCGTAGTCACCCCTCACTTACCCCTAGAGTGGCGGCGTCACCCCTCATGCACTTCAGAATTCTGCAGTTCAACTGTAATGGACTAACTGGGAAGATTACGGAGATAGTCGATTTCATGAAGCGGCACAACATCCGCATTGCTGCGATTCAAGAGACTAAACTCACAGCAAGATCTGCATTGCAGACCTGCTCTGGTTATAATGTCCACAGGAAAGACCGCGAGAGCGGAAATGGAGGCGGCCTCGCGTTTATTATACACCACTCTGTTCAATATCATATATTTGATCCTGGCATCGACCGCAGTGACAATGTCTTAGAACGTCAAGGCCTATCTGTCCGGTCAGGCGATGCAAATCTAGAAATCATCAACATCTACATCCCTCCTGTCACCTGTTGCCCCAGTGGATGCCGCCCTAATATCGAGGCCTTACTCACTGGCAACAATCGCATTATCTTAGGCGATTTCAATGCCCATCACGACCTATAGCATTCAAACTTGCGGGCGGACAGTAGGGGTGAGATGTTGGCGGATCAAATAGACGAAACGACGTTCTGCACAATAAACGGAGACGCCCCCACACGTATGGTAGGAAGCTGTCATAGCTCGCCAGATATCTCAATCGTGAGCGCAGAACTCGTAAACTGCGTCAACTGGCAGCCGATGGTAACATTGGCATCCGACCACCTGCCCATACTTATTTCGTTCGAGCGTACTGCCGACTTCATCGTCACCGAAAAACGCACTTTCATAAACTTCAGAAAAGGAAAGTGGGAAGAATATAAATCTGCAACAGACAGCAGCTTTGCTGCCCTCCCTATCCCGACTGATGCCCGCCAAGGGGAGCGTGCCTTCCGTAAGGTCATTGAATCCGCCTCGGCACATTTCATTCCCGCCGGGAGAATTCCCGAAATCCGGCCCCACTTCCCGGCGGAGGCCGCGAGATTAGCGAGGGAACGCGACCTTATAAGACAGCTTGATCCAGGCGACCCCCAAATAAGGGATATAAACCAACGCATCAGATTGCTCGTGGACGAACACAAGCGGGCGAAATGGGAAGAGCACCTAAGAGGTTGTAACCTCTCTACCGGTGTAGGTAAACTTTGGTCCACCGTAAAGTCCCTATCGAATCCGACTAAGCACAAAGACAAAGTTTCCATCGCCTTTGGCGATAAGGTGCTGTCGGATGCGAAAAAATGCGCGAGCGCTTTCTGCCGACAATATATAATGCATCCTACGGTCGACAAAGATAGACGGAGAGCCAATAGACACGCACATAAACACAAACTCAGCGCGTCACCAATTACCATCACCGCTAGAGAGGTTGAGGACGCCATTGGTCGCGCTAAACCATCCAAAGCAGTGGGCCCAGACGGCATAGCCATGCCGATGCTTAAAAACCTAGGGAAAGAGGGTTTCAAATACTTAGCGCATGTCTTCAACCTGTCTCTTTCCATCTTTGTCATACCCGAGAAATGGAAAATGGCCAAGGTGGTCCCGCTACTTAAGCCTGGGAAACCAGCTAACGTAGGTGAGTCATATCGTCCGATATCTCTCCTATCGCCAGTGGCAAAGACGCTTGAAGCCATTTTGCTCCCTTATTTCCAAGCACATTTGCAGCTAGCCCCTCATCAGCATGGCTTCAGAAAACTCCATAGCACTACCTCCGCGCTAAATGTCATTAGCACCCAGATAAATTGCGGTTTGAATCAATATCCCCACCATAGAACAGTACTCGTAGCGTTAGACCTATCAAAAGCTTTTGATACGGTCAACCATGGCTCGTTACTGCAAGACCTGGAAGGGTCCACCCTTCCCCCATGTCTTAAAAGGTGGACCGCAAATTATCTGGGTGGTCGGCAGGCATCGGTGCAATTCAGAAACGAAACATCAAAACAAAGGAGAATTAAACAAGGGGTGCCACAGGGTGGTGTCCTATCCCCGCTTTTGTTTAATTTCTACATATCTAAGCTACCTTCACCACCGGAAGGAGTCACAATCGTTTCCTACGCCGATGACTGCACAATAATGGCCACAGGCCCAGGCCCAAAGATCGATGAGCTATGCAATAAAATAAACGGCTATCTCCCTGACCTCTCCAGTTTTTTCGCCTCGCGAAACCTGGCATTGTCACCGACTAAATCTTCCGCGACCTTATTTACAACATGGACGCCCCAAATGTCGACCATATTGAACATCCACGTCGATGGTACTACGCTACCGACTGTCCTACACCCCAAAATCTTGGGTGTGACGTTTGATCAGGATCTACATTTTGGTGCGCACGCAACCGCAATTGTTCCAAGAATTCAGAGCCGTAATAAAATCCTCAAATCCCTTGCTGGCAGTACCTGGGGAAAATATAAAGAAACGCTCTTGACCACATACAAAGCAATTAGCCAGCCGATTACGTGCTACGCGTCACCCATATGGTCGCCAAGCCTAAAAACCACCCACTGGAAGAAACTACAGGCCTGCCAAAATACTGAGATGCTGACCAAACAGTTTCTGTTGAATACCCAGAAACCTGGGCATCCCAACAGACATCTGATTGACGAACCAGCACCGCCTAGGGGCCTAAGGAGTCATCTTCGTAAGCATTTTGAGGAAATACGGCACCTGAGAACCCAGCCGTATGAAGCGGGAAAACACAAGCAGGTCCTTGGTGAACTCCATAGACAGGCGTCGGACCTTTATGTCGGGAATTGCCCGGTGAATCCAGTACTTGAAGAAAAATATCCAGAACTCGCAGAAGAGGAACGCATACTCCCCAGGGAAACGCGTGTCACTCTTGCTCAACTTCGTTCTGGATACTGTAACAGGTTAAACTCTTACCTATCCAGAATCAACCCCGACATACAAAATGTATGCCCTGCTTGCAATGTGTCCCCACATGACACCAACCATCTCTTTAATTGTAATGTGGAACCAACGCCTCTAACACCCCTTTCCTTATGGTCCACCCCTGTTGAAACGGCAAGTTTCCTTGGACTCCCGTTAGAGGATATTGATGACAATTTGTGATCGGTCGCGCCTATTAGGTGGGGCGAGCATTGCTACAACAACAACAACAACATAGCTTTCTCAGAAGTAGGTCAGAAATATTTTGAAGGAACAAAATGATGTAAAATGTGCAGAATGCTCAGAAATATATAGAGTAAATCGAGTGTTAAGGGATAAGTACAGTGAGGGCACGAAAAGCTCTATTCAAACGGCAAGGTTGAGCAAAGTGCTATCCTGGGGTGAAATAGTGCAGGGGCTGATACATACATACGCGTCACTGACTCACATCTTCTATCGGAAAATGATGATGCCGCTAAACTCAATTTTCAGGCCAACCAACCAGGGTTGGTAAATGCTGCCAAGTTTGATAGAGTGGTTAAGACTTTTCCCTTATAAGATATAATATGGGCCTGTCATACTACCTATCTCAGGTAGAACGATCGATAAATTGCTTAGGATACTTTTTGGTACAAAAAATACTATTTTGGACTAGGTGAACAATTGAAAAGTAAAGTGCTCTCTCGGCATAGAAAAATGATTCTCTACAAGTCACTTATTGTACCCGTCCTGCTGTATGGTGCAAAAGATTGTATTATGACAACATCAGATGAAGCGGCTCTGGGAGTGTTCAAGAGAAAAGTTCTTCGCAAGATTTATAGACCTCTACGCGTTGGCAATGGCGAGTACCGAAGAACACTTAACGATGAGCTTTACGCGGATATAACATAGTCCAGCGAATTAAATCGCAGCGGCTGCGCTGAAAATCGATTTAAATTCCCTTGTTATGACCAATTGGAAGACCCTTGAAAGCTGGTATTTGAGTAACTGTCAAGCTCAGTATGGATGAAGGTCGATTTTCTCCATAATTTGTGATAGTAATATGCAAGTCGTCTCAAATAATTGGCAACGCCCCTATTTTTTAGGGTGTAATAAACTTTGTGTTCTGAAATATCTCGTTTTTTTAAGCTTCTTAAAGACATATCAGTTTCAACGATGAATGTGAATAATTTTTTAGCAAATCTTTCCTTTCAAACCCAATTACACCTAAAAAAAAATAGTATACAAATTTACTTTGGGTTTTTTTTAGTTTTATTAATTTTTTTTGTTCATATTTTTTTAGGTTACAATATTAAAGTTTTTTTACTCATTTGTTTTTTTTTTTACATTTACAATGTAATATGATTTCATTTTTCTTTGCTCACATTTTACTTTTTAGTTTTTTTATTGCAGAAAAAGAAATTCGTAAATGAAAAAATAAATTATAAAGTACAAGCAGAATTTTATAAAACAGTTGGAAAGTAAGAAAGTTTTGATTGTATTTTTTCGAGCTTAGTTTTTCGTGTTCAGTTTTTTCAAAGGCGCGGTTATGGAGATCTTCTGCAATATAAAGTTTTCAGCGGAAAATACTTTTGTATTTTCAAAAAAAAAAGTCATAAATATATAAAAATAAAAACAAAATTTAATTTAAAAAAATCACAACGAAATACTTTCAAACAAAGTTTTCAGACATTTTTTATTTAATTTTGTTTTAAAAAAATATTTTTCGATGAAAGACTGAACTTTAATTTTGAAATAACAGTATATACACATTTTTTTCGGCAAAAATGCAAAATAAAAGTGTGGGTTGAGTGAGTTGGTTTGTCGATTTTGTTTCTTTAATTAAATTTTCCAGGAAAAAATTCCAAAATAAAATTTTTTTAAGTTTTAAAATCTAAATTTTAAATTTTTAAAATAATAAAATTCAAAATTTAATGCTTACAAACAAAATTTTGACACATTTGTTCAAACAATTTTTTTTCAAAAATATTTTTCTTGAAAAATTGATCTAAATTTTTGAAGGGGAAAACATATGAAAAATTGTTTAAAAATATTATTTTTACAAAAAATTTTATATTTGGATTTTTTTATTAAAAAAATTTAACAAAAACTTGGATTTTTTCCCTTTAACAACTAAGTTTTAAATTTTTAAAATAACAACTGTACCGGTATATTTTTTGAAAAAAAAAATTTATTTCGATTTCAAAAATAGTTGTTATTTGTATTTTTGCTTAAAAAAATTTACAAATAAAAATACAAAATGTAATGCTTACAAACAAAATTTTGTTTTGTGCTTAAAAAAATGTACAAATAAAAACACAAAATGTAGTGCTTACCAACAAAATTTTCAGGTTTTCCAAATTATTTTGCCTTGAACAACTATAAATTTTGAAATGAATAACAATATGGGAAACTTTATTGTTTTTTTTTTTTTTTTTTGTGAAAACAATGAATTTTCACAAAAAAGTTGATATTTGTATTTTTTTAAACTATTTAAATTTAAAAAATAAAAATAAAATTTTCCACTTTTTTGCTTGAACAACTAAATTTTAAATTTTTAAAACAATCACAGTACCGCCATATATTTTGACAAAAAAAAAAACAAAATGAATTTTTGTTTAAAAAATAGTTGATATTTATATTTTATTTTCTGTGCTAAAAAATTTTTTAATTAAAAAAAAAAATATTTTTTGGAATTTTTTTTAATATACATAATTGAATAACCAAATCTATATATTCCGCGATATTGGACAATTTTCTGTTTTGATTTTTTTTATTTTTTTTCCCCCCTTTTTATGTACATATATTGGAATTTTCAATGAAGTAGCAGTTTTTGATGTCGTAATGTTAAATTTAAATGTGAAAAGTTATCTCAAAAGACACATTTGTAACAACATGCTGCCACATCTCTTACAATATACAATTTTAAGAAAAAAATATTTCATTTATACAAAAAACTTTAAAAATTTTTAAGTTAAAAAGAAAATCTTTCAAAAGCTTTAAAAAAAATTGTAATTTAATTTTAAAAATTCAAAACGTAATACTTACGAGCAAAATTTCAAGCATTTGTTCAAAAATTTTGTTTTCAAAATTATTTTTAGTTGAAAAACTGTAAATTTCGGAGCGAATATCACTATGGGAAATTTATTTTCCAACAGAAAAAATAAAGAATTTTCACAAAAAGTTGTCATTTGGATTTTTTTATCTATCTAAATTTTAAAAATTAAAAAAAAAATGGAATATTTTTCCTTGAACTAAGTTTTAAGTTTTTAAAATATTAACAGTACCGGCATTTAAAAAAAAAAAAAAAAAAACAATAAAATGAACTTTTGATTTCAAAACATAGTTGATTTATATTTTTCTTTTCTGTGCTTAAAATTTTAAATGCTAAAATTAAAAAAAATTTTAATTGTTGTTTAATCTAATTTAATAACCAAATCTATTTATTCCGCCATATTGGACAATTTGCTGTTTGCACACTTTTTTTTGTTTATTTTAATTTTTTTATACATATATTCGAATTTTGTATGAAGTAGCAGTTTTTGTTGTAATTGAAATGTTTTTATTTAATTTTATCGCTTTTTTCATCTACATATATTCTTTATTACTTGCAGTTAGGTTCAATCTTCTGCTTTTAGTTTTTTTTTTCGTTTCTTTTCTACATTTTTTGTAAATAGTTGCTTCTTTCTGTTTGTAAATAAACGCTAAAATGTTTTTAGTTACATAAATATTTCACATCACAAAACTGGCACTTGTTACATAATTTTTTTGCGTTGAGTTAATAACAAATTCCTGAAGCAGTTTATCATGGACATATCATTTTTAAGCTGTGAAATATTAGAATAGCGCTTAAGCCTTCTAAGATCTAATTTTACGCCCAAAAACGATTTTTAATTATTTTGAGGTAAACATTTTTTTTTATTTTAAACAGTTTTGAAATAGTTTTACATTTAAATATAGTATATTTTCTCAACTGAATAGTTTTTATCTTCTGTGTTTTTTTTTTTTTTTTTTTTTTTTTTTTTGTAGCCTTTGTTTGTAATTGTTTCGCCTCGTTATTTCGCTCTGTACACATTTTTTGCTTGTAAGTGTATGCTTGTGGTGTTTATTTCTTTGCTTTACATTGTTATTGTAGTACAAGTATTATATTTTGCATTGTGTTTTTAATTTTCATCATTACTCTGTTTATATTAAAAAAAAATATATAAAATAATAATTAAAAACACTGTCACATATTACAAATTATAAAACAAAAATTCTAATCTAACTTCACCATTGCTCCTACCACAATGGGCTCACTTCTTTCTTTCTCTATTCGACTCAGTCCGCCTAAAATGCTGCCTCCACCTTTTAATTGGTAATATGCAGCTTACCCAGCAGACTAGCAGTCTGATTACCAGCTGCTTCTTGTGCATGTATGGCGCCATCGTGAATGGTCTGCAATGTGAGTTTTAGATTATTTCAAATTTTTTAGTACAAATTATAATTTCCATCTTATTTGCATACCTTCCCAAAATCTTCGCCCTTGTGGCTGACATACTCATTGGCTTCGTTAATTTTCTGGCCCACAGTTTGGCTAGTCTGCTTTACGACGCCATCAATAGCATTTCCGGCATCCTTCATTTTAGTTTCGACTGTCTGTTCGGTCTGTTCAGCTGCTTTGACGCTTTTGTTGATGGCATCGTTGGCAGCTTTCTTTGTTTGGTCAACGGCGTTGCCAGCGGCCTGGAAAAAGAAAAATATTTTACTACATTTAGAGGTATTTTCATCTTAAAACACTTTGGGTTTTAGTACAAATTAAACGGGGATAAATTTTTAGTACTTTTGTACTAAATGTATATAAAAATAATTTCAAGTAAATTTAATTTTATTAAAATTTTTGTTTTTTTTCCTTCTGTTTTTGTAAAAATTTAGTTTTTGCGAAGTTTTACCAAAAATTTAGTACGACATTCTTTAAATTATAAGTGTTCAAAGCGTTAATAAGTTTTTGTAAATACTACAATTTGTGAAATTTTTGTAGTTGGTTTTGGAAAACAGCAAATGCAATTTTTTTTTTATTTTTAGCCCTTTCATAATTTTTATTTTTTTCCGAAAAACTTTGTTCAGGATCAACTAGAAAATTATTTGAACTTTTCACAAAACCCGTACTAAAAGAAGAAATCTATTTTAAAGTGAAATAAAGAAAAAAAAATTTAACTTTTAAAAGTTTGTTTTTTCCAAAAACAGTTTAGTACACACTCCCATAAATCGGTAGTGCTAAAGTGGAAACCGTGTTAGTAAAATTTAAAATAGAGAATTTTTTTTAGTATTATACTCTCAAAACACTATGGACTCGTTCCGTTTATGTGGGGTGCTCACGTGAGTTCAACCTGTCCAACTAAAACTAGAAGTAGTTTTTAGTAAAAGAAATAAATTAAAGCAAATATGATTTTTTTATGTTTCTGGGACCTTTATGTTTCGTTTGCCTAAACTTTGAAGGCAATTCAGTTTCTAGTTAATGAAAACATCTTTAGTACATTTTAAAGAACCAGCGCTAAGAGCAGAAATATATTTTGAAATAAATTTTAGTAAAATTTTTAAATTGTTCAAATTCAGTTTTTTCGAATGTTAGTTAGCAAGCATTTTTAAAAAACTATTTAGTACACACGTCTATAAAAACCAATTTTTGGGTAAAATTTCGATCTAGTAAACACAGAAATTCTATACTAAAAATTAAGTTCTTGCATTGTAGATCATCATTTCCATTTGCAATTACGAATTAGCACTTTCCAAAGTAGTGTCGGTTCGACTAGGAATATTTAACGACCTTAGTGCATAACTGGAAAATCTTTATTGTTTTAAAATTCCTATGCTAGTACTTTTTTAATTTTGGTACTTTTTAAAATTTTAGTATTAGAAACTAAAACAAATTCAAATGAATGTGTTCTTTAAAATTTGATCATTTTTTTCAAAACTAAATTTCAAAACTTTAGTTTTAGGCCTATACATTATAATGGAGCATACACTTTCTTTTAGGATAAATTTCTCTATTACCAAATTCTTCACTAGAAACACACACACACACATTTTAATACAAAAGTTTTGAACATTTAAGATGTTTAGTACACACCGAAAGCTTTGCATTGTTCTATAATACTTTATGCTGACACTTTTCAAATTTTTGTACATTTTACCGTATAAGTACTAGAAATTAAAACCAAATCTAAAAGAAACAAGTGAGAAAGGCTAAGTTCGGGTGTTACCGAACATTACATACTCATACTTTTGGAGACAAAATAAGGGAAAACCACGATGTAGGAAAATTAACCTAGGGTAACCCTGGAATGTGTTTGTATGACATGCGTATCAAATGGAAGGTATTAAAGAGTATTTTAAAAGGGAGTGGGCCTTAGTTCTATAGGTGGAAGCCTTTTCGCGATATCACCATAAAGGTGGACAAGGGGTGACTTTAGAATGCGTTTGTACGATATGCGTATCAAATGAAAGGTGTTAATGAGTATTTTAAAAGGGAGTGGGCCTTAGTTCTATAGGTGAACGCCTTTTCGAGGTATCACCATAAAGGTGGACAAGGGGTGACTCTAGAATGCGTTTGTACGATATGGGTATCAAATTAAAGGCATTAATGATGGTTTTAAAAGGGAGTGGCCCTTAGTTGTATATGTGAAGGCGCTTTCGAGGTATCGACCAAAATGTGGACCAGGGTGACCCAGAACATCATCTGTCGGGTACCGCTAATTTATTTGTATATGTAATGCCACGAACAGTATTCCTGCCAAGATTCCAAGGGCTTTTGATTTCGCCCGGATTTCGGCCATTTTTTATACCAAGATAAAGTGAGCTCAGATAAGTACGTGAACTAAGTTTAGTAAAAATATATCGATTTTTGCTCAAGTTATCGTGTTAACGACCGAACGGAAGGACAGGCGGTCGACTGTGTATAAAAACTGGGCGTGGCTTCAACCGATTTCGCCCATTTTCACAGAAAACAGTTATCGTCATAAAATCTATGCCCCTATCAAATTTCGACTTATGGCATTAAAAGTATTCTAGACAAATTAAATGAAAAAGGGTGGAGCCACGCACATGTTGAAATTTTCTTTTATTTTTGTATTTTGTTGCACCATATCATTACTGCAGTTGAATGTTGACATAATCTATAAATCTTATAAAATAAAGTCGATAAATGCCATGTATGACATAACTTCACACAGAATGCTCCGATTTTAAAACGGTTTTTTGCATTTGAAAGCTTAGCTACGTGAGATGGTACAGTTAATACCATTTGAAGATATATATTATAGGGGCGTGGCAAATTGCCAAAATGTAGTAAAAAATCATAAAATTTTTGTTTACACAGCTATAACTCATAAACGGGTGGATGGATTTAAAAAATTCTACTTTTCAGTAAAACTTTGAAATATTTACCTTCGATCTGCATCAAAAAAAATACTTGACTCCTTTCTTATATCAGCCAAATTGTTTAAACAAAAGTAACATTTTTACCAAAAAATTCGTGTGTGTGAATGTTCGGTGTCAACTGTTCGCACTAATTGCTTTTGAGTTATGCGGCAATTACCCACCGACGTGTGCCGTACGTACGGACGTTGGTCGTACGAAACACGTTTGACCGAACCCTCAAGCCCGTAGGAATCAATGTGTGCGTCTGTGTACATGTACATAAGATATTTGTGTGTGTATTGTTTACAGATAAGCACTGTTGCCATTGACCATTTTGCATGCATGCTTATGGAAACATCAACTTTTTCCAATTTAATTTTTGATGTTGCAAAAGGCTGGAATTAATATTAAATAAAAATAAATAGATTACATATATATAATCTGCACTTCTACATAATTATTTCGAATTATTTTCACAATTTTTCAAACTTTAAATAGGTGTTTTTGCATAAAACTGCAAACGGTCAAAAATTAGCTCACAAAAGTTTACTAGGCAACTCTGTCTAGTGAGAGAGCGATCAGCTGACACGTTCATACGGAAAAAATCAAAATTGTTTTGATTTCTACATTCCGGGCTACGTACGTACGGGCGTTGCACGTCGGTGAGTTTTCGTTTACATTGCACACTCATAAGATAGGTCGTGTCAGCTGACACGTTTTTTCTACGTACGTTCGTGAGTAACCACGGCTTTAGGTATGATGCGACACATACATACGTGCATATATAGCATTCGCTGCGTTATTTAAATTCGGGCGTAGGTTTATAGGTATGTATGAATGTGCATATGTATGTATTTTCATATCATATCAGCTTGACATAGGTATGTACATACATATTTATGTAACATAAATGGTTAAGAATGCATACATCTATTGAAAAATAATCTTTCGTTAAAAATATTAAACATTTCCTTAAAATTCTTCAAAAAAGTTTTATTTTTTGGTATTTTTGCATGTATCACTATCACTACATATTATAAAACAAAGTCGCTTTCTCTGTCCCAAGTCCATTTGAATGCTCAAACCTTTAAAACTGCGCAACGGATTTTCATGCGTTTTTTTTAATAGATAGAGTGATTGAAGTTTGTAGATTGTATAATAACATTCATTAAATAGTGGAGAAATACTGTTATTTTTGAAGTTTCTAATGTGCAGTGTTGCCAGTTTAGCCTTTTCGAGGCTACATTTAGCCTTTTTTTTTTGCCTTTAGCTTCGTGACTTTTTTCTAGCCTTTTTTACTCCGAATGTATTTTTAAAAATTTCTAAAATAAAATAATTTCAATAGTTCCTGTGAACACCTAATACCTAATAATATGAGTTCTCTACAAAAGATTAATTCTTTTTCTGCTGAAAATTCGTTGAAAATTTCAAAGCCAGATGTATTTTCTTACTTTGAAAAAGAGAAGTATAGTTATTCTTCAAGTCAAATAGGATTAATAGAGCTGCAGTGGCGAAAACTTATAACTATACAATGGAAAAATGTACACTACACCATGGAATTTTGGTCGGAAGTCCGAGAACATAAAAATGAATTAAACGAACCTCCCTTTTTAGAACTTGTCGAATTAATATTTAGTTTTTTAGTATTACCACTCAGTAACGCGGAAGTTGAAAGAATTTTAGTGGCATGAAAAGTCTGAAAGCTAAATTAAGGAACAAACTAAAAATTAAAATGCTTAATGCGCTGCTTAATATTAGATGCTCGTTGAACCGCTTATCTAAATGTTGTAATGACTTTGAAATTACCGATGATCTCATATCTATGGTAAATAGCCAAACTTTATACCCAGACTTAAGCTCTTCTGATTCTTCAGACGGGGAATATTTTATATAAATAATTAGTTTGTAATATATTTTTTAGAGGCAAATTTCTGGGCGCCCTGCGCGATGTTCTTCAGGGCTACCTGGATACTGTGGCTAGGTGGGCTGAATCATGTGGATTGGCGGTCAACCCGGGAAAAACGGAATTGGTCCTTTTCACAAGAAGATATAAGGTGCCCGATTTCAGAACTCCCTCGATTGCAGGGGTACCGTTGGTACTTTCTGATAGGGTTAAATATTTGGGGATTGTTTTGGACAAGAAACTGTCCTGGAGACCCAATGCGGAAGATCGGGCCAGGAAGGCCGCCATTGCCTTGTACTGCTGCAGAGGAGCTATCGGAAAGAGATGGGGACTCTCGCCAAGAATAGTACACTGGCTTTATGAGATGGTGGTCAAACCGATTCTGCTATATGGGGTGCTGGTCTGGTGGAAAGCACTGGACACGGCGAGCACCTCCAAAATGTTAGTGTCAGTGCAACGGACGGCGCTGATCGGTATCAGTGGCGCTCTCAGAACAACGCCTACCTTGGCACTGAACGTCATGCTGAACATATACCCAGTAGATATTGCGGGAAAGGCGGCCGCGGCAAGGTCGTTGGTCAGGCTTCGTGATATGGGATATAGACTTTCTGACCGCGGACACTCTAGCCTTCTTACCAGTTTCGACTTCATCCCGGACAGAACGGACTACTGTATGCCGATAACAGCTCCCTATACAACCTTCACCCCAGTTATTCCAGAGAGAGAGGATTGGGGAAGAGGAATTATCTGGGGCATGGGACCGGTTAACTTGTTCACGGATGGGTCAAAGCTGGATGGAAAGGTTGGTGGGGGGGTCTTTTGTCAAGAGCTAAATTTAAGCCGCAAGTTTAAGTTGGCTGATCACTGCAGTGTATTCCAAGCGGAAATTGCTGCGATTAAGGATGCGGTGGATGGAATGCTATCCAGTGCTACCACGGTTAGGGAATTTAACATCTACTCTGATAGCCAATCGGCTATCAAGGCCTTGAGCTCAACTACAGTGCGATCGAGGGTGGTCTGGGAGTGCCTGACCTCGCTTGCGATTGCATCGAATTATTTTACAATTAAGATTATCTGGGTCCCGGGCCATAGTGATATCCCGGGTAACTGTCAAGCGGATCTCTTAGCCCGCATCGGTACAACTGAACCGGATGAAGATGGCTGTAGGGACTTCGGGATCCCGCTCGCCACCTGTGGATTGCTCCTCCATAGCTGGGCCTCGAATCAGCTCAGCAAACGTTGGGCGGATACCACGTCTTGCAGGGTAGCAAGATCTTTCTGGCCGAAAGTGGATGGCAGGAGGTCTGCTGAAATAATTGGGTTCACTAAGGCTCACCTATCAATGGTCATTGGGGTTTTGACAGGGCACTGTCCCATGGGTATCCATGCGGTACGTCTCAATATACTGGAAACTCCATCCTGCTGCAGCTGTATGGAGGATGATGAGGTGGAATCAACAAATCACTTTATGCTTGATTGTCCAGCTTTTGCCAGAATTAGGCGAAAGTACTTCGGTCGCGACTCACTTGGATCTCCCGAGGATATATCCAAAGTTGAGATCGGTATCATTCGGAGCTTTATCGTTGCTACCCAACGATTCTCTAAGTAGCTGGATCTAGGTCACCGTTATTTTTGGTGTATGTGGTATCACAACGGACCTTCGTGTTGTCCAAGTGAGCTATCCTTATCAGGGAAGCTACCACCTAACCTATCCTAATATATTTTTTATGTATATACACATATGCAATCATTTAAAGTAATTCCATGTGCTAATCAAGGAACATGTACCTGATATGTTTTTTTTTTTTTTTTTATTTATTAACAAGAGTAATAACTAATTAATAATTACTACACCTAAATAATATTAAGCACTAGCTACCAGGGCTTTCGGCTTACTTCTCAAATAAAAGACTTAACTATATCTATACGTACATATGTAATAAAAAAATAACAAAAAAAAAATTTTTTTTTTCTTTTTTTTTTTTTTTTATTTGCGCTAAGCCAAAGAAATCTCAAGAAAATCCATCACCAAAAGACAGCCACCATAGAACTCCAAGATTATCACCTAGAATACAAATGTCTGCCTCCGAAATCCACGAACCCATTCCCAGGATACAAGAATAGATTCATGTATGCCGAGGATGGGCTCAAAGATTTCAAAACAAACACCCTCATTCCGAGAGAAACTCCCTAAACTCCACGAAGACTGTCCCCGGAGATGCCGTCATCAAACCCCTCTGGCTCAGCGTGGTAGAGCATTGGAGTATGATTAATGTAATTAAATTGAGTATTATATGGAAATCTTACATAGCTTTATGAACTTATCTATTATGTTTATACTCTCTGTGTCGTGATTTTTGAGATAGGATGATGGTTTGATGTTATTGAAAACGGAGGTTCTAATTTGATGCAGTCCGGAGCAAACGTCTAGAATATGAGTGACAGTATTGTCGGCCGATCCGCAGTGGACACATGCTAGTGGTTCTGAGCCATTTAAAATATATGAGTGCGTGGTCACTGTGTGTCCGATTCTAAGTCGGACAAATGTTTTGAGTTTAGCGCATGGTGCATTATGTGAATATTTTGGTGGATCGCCTGTGGGGTTTGATTCTTTGTACCAGTGGTGATAGTCAGACCAATCTTGTGTAAAGTCTTTATGGAGGGATTTTTTGGCAAGTTGTTTGATATCTTTGTCGATGAAATAATCGCACGCGTACAACGGTTGATTGCTAGCTTCTTTAGCTAGTCTATCCGCTTTTTCGTTCCCCTCAATACCAACATGGCCCGGGATCCACATGAGCTTGATTGAGTCTTTATAATCGAAGAGGATTTTGCTGATTTTATTAATCACTGGGTTTTTATTATAATATATTGAAAGGACTTCCAGGGTGGATTTGCTATCACTGCATATGACGTATTTATCACCACTGAGGGAGGCGTATTGTACCGCTTCAAGTAACGCAACAGCTTCAGCTGTGAATATCGAGCAGTACGTTGGTAAAGCACCGACGGCGATTGTTGCACCAAGCTCGTTTGCCACCGCAAACGTAGAGCTGGTGTCGGATTTTGAACCGTCAGTATATAAAAACTTCCAAGATCCCTTCAGAGGTTCAATGGCTTTGTTGTAGAGTTGCCTGTATTTGTTGGCGCTCGTTGACGTCTTTGGATATTTTAAGAGATTGCTCATAAACACAGCCCTTGTTGATAGCCATAGAGGGGATGTAGCATGAAATTATTGTGATTTTAAAGCCAATATCCACTTCTATTGCTAAACATTGAATACTTGAGGTAACAGGAACCTCCTTGTAGTGCAAAGATTTCTTTAGAAAGATGGCTACGCCTTGTTTACAGGGTGTATTTTGGGGGTTGTTAGTGAAAAAACTAACATATTTGTTGGGGGGATATGCTGTTTTGCCAGCTGGGATATGTGTTTCTTGTAAAGATATAATCTCGGGGTTAAATTCTTTAATAAGTAGATTTAGGTCTGGGTAGTTATTGAAAAGACCATTAACGTTCCATTGGAGGATATTCATAATTCGCTATCGCTCATAAGAATTGAATTCGTATTATCTGGATCGATGGTTTGGGAACCGCTGGGATTCAGATAAGAGGTAAGTTGCGGTAAAAATTCTGATGAGAGAGAGTTTATTTGAGAAAGGAATTCATAAGAAAGAGTATTGGTATTTATTGGAGACTCGTGAGTCTCAATTGTGTATTCATTCTGTATTTTTGGGTTTTCTTTATTTTCTGCTATTTGTTCATTTTCTGTTTTTTCTTTGCTTGCACTGTTAGGTTCAATGCTAGCACTATTTGTTGTTGGTTGCTTTGTTTGTGGGTTTTCTTCGTTTGAGTTTTTCTTATTATTTTTATTCATTGGATATTTTACTATTTCTGAGAAGGGAGTTGAGTTTTCATTGATTTTTTGCGGGGTTTGTTTTCGCTGAAATTGTATAGCTTCACGGATTGAACATTTATTGTCGGTTTTTATTGCAATAACTTCTTTCATTTGGATAAACTTCGGGCATGACTTACTTGATGCTTTATGATCGCCGGAACAATTAGCACAAAGAGTGCGATAACAAGGAGTGGGGTCGTGAGGGGGGAGAGAGCAAGAGTCACATGCAGGTGATTTTGTGCATCTTTTCTTCGTATGGCCAAGTAGCTGGCAGTTTTTACACCTCATTGGGTTAGGGTAGTAAGGCCTTACTTTTGTGGTGTACCACGATACTTCAATTTTTGTTGGCAAGTGGTAAAGATCGAAGGTTAGAAGTAAAACTCCGCTGGGAGAGGATTTGCCATCTATGTATTTTGGGAATTTGTACACCTCTGTGACACCTTGTTCTTTTAAATTTTCCACAATATCGTTTTCTGGGACGTCATTTAAGCATGGTGCGTAAATTGTGCCCTTTGTGGAGTTGAGGTTGTTGTGTAGGTCAAATTTCACATGGCATATGCCAAACAGATAATTAGTGGAGAGGAATTTATTTGCCACTTCAGCATTTTTAACAAATAAGAGAAGATTTCCGTCTCTTAGCTCGGATATGTTTAAAATATCAGTGCTTATGTTTTTTAAAGCTTTGTGAACAGCAAAACACGAGTATTTGTTTAGAGGTTTGTATGGTTTTGTGTTGTTGTCGTTATTGTTTTTATTGTTGTATACAGCACTTGCCACTATATATTTAGGATTATCTTTTTTCAAAACTGGTAATGGTGGAAAAAATTCTTTTGTTATTTTGGTATTCTGTTTTTTACGTTTGGGTTCTGGGCTTTCCGATAGAATGGAAAACCTATTATCCCCTAAAGGGGGCCCCTTCGGACCCATTTTATAATTTTTTTTTTATTAATGCAATGGTACAGATTAAGTGCACACGCGCTTGAGAGAAAAAACAAATAAAGACAAACCCGTAAAGGGGAGGAATGAGAAATAAAGTAAGAACTGAGCGTACGATATCAAGCTAGTTGATAAACACAACCGAATGCAACGAAGGTTAGTCGATGACTGCGTGATATGTTTTGAAACAGGAAGTTATGCTTAAGTTATGTTTATAAGTTTTTATTTACAAATGTGTAAACTAAAATATAAAAAAAATTTTATGAATTAACCAAAAAATTTCTGGCCTTTTTTTAGCTTCCTTTTTTACTAAATTTAGCCTTTTCTAACCTTTTTTGCCAATCTAGCTTCTTTTTTTCGCATCACCTGGCAACACTGCTAATGTGATGTATATATGTACATATATAAGAGAAAGTGGTGTTAGTTACACTATTTATAACTCAAGAACGGATGAACAGATTTGGCTGAGAATTGGTGGAGGGGTAGTTTAGAACCAAGAGACAGACATAGGATACTTTTTATCCCGTTCTGGATAGGGTCTTGAGATCACAACGTGGACCTGGGTAATCCTGGGATATGTTTGGAAAATGTGGGCATCAAATGGAAGCTGTTTATGGGTACTTTGATACAGGGTATTTTTCGTACCCGTGGGTGACTAGGGTCTCAAGATATAGGCCAAAATGTGGACCCGGGTACCCCTAGAATGTATTTATAGAATATGGATAACAAATGAAAGCTGTTGATGAGTGCTTTAGTACAGGGTAGTATTCATATATGTTTGTCACTAGGGTCTTGAGATATAGGCCAAAACGTGGACCAGGGTAACACTAGGATGTGTTTTTACATTATGGGTATCAAATTGAAGCTGTTGATGAGTGCTTTAGTGCAGGGTAGTTTTCATACCTATAGGTGACCAGGGTCTCGAGATATAGGCCAAAACGTGGACCAGGGTAACACTGGGATGTGTTTTTACATTATGGGTATCAAATTGAAGCTGTTGATGAGTGCTTTAGTGCAGGGTAGTTTTCATACCTATAGGTGTCTTGGGTCTCGAGATATAGGCCAAAACGTGGATCCAGATACCCCTAGAATGTGAGTGTAATATAGATATCAAATGAAAGCTGTTGCTCATAGCTTTAAAGTAATTTTAATTGTGATATTCGATTTAGTCGCATCAACCTGGCAAAACTGATAAATATGCATACGAAGCCGAAAAAAAGCATGAATTGATAATACCAACATACCTATTTACATACGTCCCATTCGATTTGCCTGAAATTTGGTATATAAATTTGCCTATATTAGTATTTACGATCCTTTTTTAGGGGAAGTAGACCAGAGACGGGCTGGGAATGAGATTAGGACTAGGATTGGGACTGAGACTCGGAGTGGGAATGAAACTCGGGGGACTGGAGCAAAATACATACCACCCTCTGGGACTGGCAATAAGGGATGAAGAAGAATGGGAGAAACTTGAGAGAAGAGAAAAGAGGGAAGGACAAGGAGACTGAGAAAGAGATAGAGTGACGCGAAAATAGATATAGATTAAGCGAAAAAGACGGAGGAAGGAGTGAATAAAATGATTAAGAGGAAGTGAAGAGAGGAGGGCAGAGTTAGAGAGAAAAAGCTTATTAAAATGTATGCAGGTAGACCAAATATAGGGCAGAACAACGTCTGACGGGTCTGCTAGTTTACTTATATACTGTAAAGATATTAAATTTTTTTTTAATTTGACTTTAGAAAATGTTTTTTTTTTTGAGTGGGCGTGTTCGTCATCCGATTTTGCTAATTTTTATTTAGCACACATATATTAATAGGAGTAACGTTCCCTCCAAATTTCATCATGATATCTTCGACGACTGCCAAATTACAGCTTGCAAAACTTTTAAATTACCTTTTTTTAAAAGTAGGCGGTGCCACGCCCATTGTCCAAAATTTTACTAATTTTCTATTTTGCGTCATAAAGTGAACCCACCTACCAAGTTTCATCGCTTTATCCGTCTTTGGTAATGAATTATCGCACTTTTTCTGGTTTTCGAAATTTTCGATATCGAAAAAGTGGGCATGGTTGTAGTCCGATTTCGTTCATTTTAGTGCCCAGGTACCTACATACCAAATTTCATCAAAATACCTCAAAATTTACTCAAGTTATCGTGTTAAGGGACAGACGGACGGACGGACGGACATGGCTCAATCAAATTTTTTTTCGATACTGATGATTTTAATGTATGGAAGTCCATATCTATCTCGATTCCTTTATACCTGTACAACCAACCGTTATCCAATTAAAGTTAATATACTCTGTGTGCAAAGCACGGTGAGTTTAAAAATGTATTCTATAAAATTTTATAATTTTTGTAGAACTACATATATTTTAACACTTTATGTTTTACGCCTATGAGTCAGTATAATGAAGCATAAATTTCCTCTTGGGATTAATATCAATATTAAAATCTTTATTAAAAAAAAACATCCCTTAAAATATAGTACACATTTTAGTACTAAAGTGTTTAACTTATATGTCAAATAACGGATTAAAATCTGCATACTGTTGTAATTCGCATTTTAGTAAAGTTTTTAATAAAGTTTAGTACAAAAATATTTTAGCACCAATTCATTTCGACCAATTTGTTTTTTAACAAAAAACCACAACTTTTCATTGTATAATAAATATGTTTTAGCGCCAAATTGTATTTGTACTAAAAATTTTTTATTAATTTTTATTCCCTCTTCCTTTTACCTTCTGTGATGCTTCAGCCGCATTACCGGCTACTTCTTTTGCATTTCCTGCCACATTATTCACTTGATGTACAGTATTGTCAATGGCTTGTTTCGAATGATCAACAGCGGCTTTAGCTTTGTTTACGCCAGCATTAGCCAAGTCGGCAGTTTCCTTACCTAAAATAAGAAAATATAAGAATATTTATTTAGTACACAAAGTCCTCTTCTGAATTAACTCTCCTGCTTTGCTTATTCCATTTCAACTTACCAGCATCAGCTGCTAAATTTTCCGCTTCACTTTTAGTTTGCTGCAAGGATTCTCCTACAGCTTTGGCCTGATCTTCGGCCAATTTAGCAACATCTTCTTTCTTGCGACTGAATAAGTTGGCGGTCTTGTCGCCCAAGCTTTTGAGGGATGCTGAAAAATTTCAATAAAAAATTTATGAGCTTATTTTCCCATATTTGATGTATTTGGAACTATATTTTTATATTTAGAACAATTTCAAAAAAAATACCTAAGGTTCAAAACGCATTGAAATTTCGTAACAAAGATGAAAGGTGAAGAAAAAAATTAGCGCTAACTCGACTTAACTTTAAACAATTTTGTACTACATAGTACTATTGTTTGTGAAAATGTAGAAAGAAAAACTTTCTTGTACTAAACTTTTACCTGAGGAGGTGCAAGTATAAATATCTTAAAAATAAAAGTCAAAATGCATTAGCAATTTATTTAATAATTTGGGAAAAATTTAAACAACGTGACATCAGGACGGACAAGGCGACAGCTGTTTCGATTATACCTTGTAAATCTCTTCAAAGCCTTTTCTCCCGGGAGTGGGAGTCGAGCAATGTTTTAAATTTTTTTCTATTAAGCATTTTTTTTTAATAAAAGAAATCAAAAAAAAAATATGTCAGAAAATCCAAAAGATCATAAAAAATGTTGATGCACAAATTTATTAAAATCATCCAAAATTTAAACTTTCAAAAATTTGGGGAAATTTTCAACGAAAAAACAATCTTACATAATTCAAGTTATCTACCAGCATATAGTGTTTGATCATGGCTCAATTATATGGTTGGCTCATCTCATCAGCTGATTTTATTTATTTTATTGCATGGTCGATCGGATTGTCAAAAGGAGATGGCAAACTCAAAATGAAACCAACACATTGGCAACATTTTCTTACACATACAAAAACTGCTAAGTTTTATGTTTCCAATCCATACTATTCGCACCAACACCAATACACAGATTTTGACAATTTGAACAGACATGTTTTGTTATTGTGCAGATGAGCCAACCATATAGTTGGACCATGGTGTTTGATGTCCTAAAAAGTGTTGTATAATAAGTTTGTTTCTTATGTATGGCTTTATAAAAAATTTAAGTAGGAACTTGTCAAAACCGGGTTAATCCGAAGAACATTCTCAAAATGATTTATGTACTAAAAGCTTAAATCTACCAGAATGCTACGTACTGAAGATATGGGTTATTTAACATTACAATTAAAAATTTAGTTCATACATTTCTTCTGAATCAACTACAAAAATATCTATGTACTAAATTTATTTTTTCACAATTTTAGAAACACATTTCAGCTTAATCAAAAATATTCCCTTCAGAAAAGAACAGAAGAGTGGTTTTAATATATTTTCGTATCATATGATTTTTTTTTTTAATTTTAAAGAAATTGTGTACAAAATTGTTTTTTTTGTTGAAAAACTCTCCACTCATTCCTTCTGCCATGAAAAGGTTCTCAGTGAAAGCTCATCTGCCTTGCAGATGCTGTTCGGAGTCGGCATAAAATAAGTAGGCCCCGTCGCGCCAATTTGCAGGAAAAATTAAAATGAGCACAACGCAAATTGGAAGAGAAGCTCGGCCTTAAATCTCTTCGAGGTTTATCGCGCCATACATTTATTTTTATTTATTTATTCCATAAAATGCTAAATCTATTCATACAACTTTTGCATTCAAAACCTATTTTATTAACATTTTTGTGAACATTTTTTCCAGCAAGTTTTTTTAATTCCACTGTAAAAGTATGTACTAAAGTTTTTGAAAATTTTACAAAAAATAAAAGAATCAATTGCTAAAATTTCAAATTTAATTTTATCGAATTTTTGTGAAATTTTTTAGCAGCTACTTTTCGGATTTATAAAAATTATGTACTAAACTTTTAGAACTTTTGTTTACTTTAAAAGAATTTTGTTTTGTTTTAAAAAAATTTAAATTAAAATGTAAAATTTTAAGACTACTAGAATACATTTTTTTTTAATTTCCTAAAAAAAATTAGTTCTTAATGTCAAATCAAATTTAAGCTTTAAAAAAGTCATGTTTGTTTTTTTTTTTTGCAATTTTTTATGACGTTCTAAGTTACATTTTGAAAATTTTCGTTGAAAGCAGTGCAAAAAATATTTAAATACTAGCAGACCCGGCAGACGTTGTACTGCCCTAAATTTGGTCTATCTAAGCTTTTTCCGTCTAACTCTGCCCTCGCCCCTCTACACTTTTTCCTAATCTTTGTATTCACTCGTCCCTCCGTATTTTTCACTTTATCTATCTCCATTTTCGTCTCATTATATCTCTTTCTCAGTCTCCTTCTCTCTTTTCTCTTCTCTCAAGTTTCTCTCATTCTCCTTCATATCTTATTGCCAGTCACAGAGGGTGGTATGTATTTCGTTCCAGTCCCATTCCGAGTCTCAGTTCCAGTCCTAGTTCTAATCCCAGTCTCAGTCCGCCTCTGGTCTACTTGCCAGAAAAAGCATCGTAAATACTAATATAGGCAAATTTATATACAAAATTTCAGGCAATTCGAATAGGACGTATGTAAATAGATATGTGGGTATTATTAATGCATGTCTTTATTTCGGCTTCGCATGCATATTTATTAGTTTTGCAAGGTTGATGCGACTGTTTCACTAACAGACGAGGCTCTGCCGACCCCAAGCTCCCCATTCGTTGGAAAGGTCTCGGTCTCCGTGAACGACACACAGGGTCTCGAGATATAGGCCAAAATGTGGACCCGGGTGCCCCTAGAATGTGTTTATAGAATATGGATATCAAATGAAACCTGTTGATGAGTGCTTTAGTAGAGGGTAATTTTCATACCCCTGGGTGAGTAGGGTCTCGAGATATAGGCCAAAACATGGATCAGGGTAACACTGTTGTTGTTGTAGCGATAAGGTTGCTCCCCGAAGGCTTTGGGGAGTGTTATTGATGTGATGGTCCTTTGCCGCATATAGATCCAGTACGTTCCGGTAACAAAGCACTATTAAGGTATTAGTCCGACCATCTCGGGAACGATTTATATGACCACATTAAACCTTATAGGTCATCCCGTCCTCCCCACCCCCTAGTTCAATGAGGAACTTCGGGTCGCCACAGCCTCGTCTGTCAATGAAACAGGATTCGTCACGGGTAGGTGAGGTTGGCAATTGGGTTGGAAAAGCTATATGTTGAGCTGGGAACCCCTTTAGAGTGTTGCCTACACAACCCCTTAAAATTGGATTCACCCAATTCAGACATACCTTTGGTGTTTGATAAATGCTTTGCGCTGACCATAATCTACTTCAATTCTTACATGTCGATAACTACATGCTTTGTTAAAGGCTAGTTAAAAATTAGAAAACAATTCAAGCTGAATCGATTTGCTAGATGTATAGTCCTAGTTATAGATTCATTCATAGCATAATTCGTTTTATGAGTTATTTCGATAAATAATCTATTATGCCGAAGATCACGCATTGGAATATATGGAATGAACAAATTAGATAAATCGGAGCAATTCGTACTTACGTTTATTACATTATAGGTAAGAATGAGTGAGATTCAAGTTGTTCTGTCATGCAAAGCCTGAAGACCAAGCCATTTGCACCTGCTGGTATATTATGGGCGGCCGTCTGGCCAGTGAAGCCTACGTAAAGCAATTTTGTAAAAAAATTTTGAACTCTCAATTTTATAGGAGTTAGATTCATAGAAAGGATTCCATATTATTGAGCAATATTCAAGACGACTTCTGACCAAGGATATATAAAGTGCCTTCAACGTCATAGGGTCCTTAAAGTCACTGGTGTTACGTCTACTGAACCCAACCATTGCAACAAATTTTGAAACAACGAAATCAATGTGACTAGAAAAAGAGAGTTTGGAGTTAAAAATTACACTCAAGTCTTTACTCTCTTGACAACGATTAAGAGATTTAGTATTTAGTTTGTAGATAAAGTATGTGGCTGTTGTCTTTTTGGAATAAGGCACAACACAGCATTTGTTTGAATTTAAATATAAATTATCGTCTGCGCACCATACGGCAAAAGAGTCCACATCAGAAATAGTTTGACCAATAAATAGTATTTTTTGTGAAATATATAGTTTTAGTGTTTTATTTCAATCATTTAAGGTGAGAAGTGATGGGAAAACATATTGAGTAAAGAGTGCTAAGTCAGGAGAAACAAGTAAGGAAGGTTAAGTTCGGGTGTAACCGAACATTACATACTCAGTTGAGGGCTATAGTGGCAACATAAGGGAAAATAACCATGTAGGAAAATGAACCGAGGGTAACCCTGGAATGTGTTTGTATGACATGTGTATCAAATGAAAGGTATTAAAGAGTATTTTAAGAGGGAGTGGGCCATAGTTCTATAGGTGGACGCCATTTAGGGATATCGCCATAAAGGTGAATCAGGGTTGACTCTAGAATTTGTTTATACGATATGGGTATCAAATGAAAGGTGTTAATGAGTATTTTAAAAGGGAGTGATCCTTATTTCCATAGGACGACGCCGTTTCGTGATATCGCCATAAAGGGGACCAGGGGTGACTCTAGAATGCGTTTGTACACTATGGGTATCAAACGAAAGGTATTAATGAGTATTTTAAGAGGGCGTGGGCCTTAGTTCTATATGTGGATGCCTTTTCGAGATATCGCCATAAAGGTGGACCAGGGGTGACTCTAGAATTTGTTTGTACTATATGGGTATCAAATGAAAGGTGTTAATGAGTATTTTAAAAGGGAGTGAGCCTTAGTTCTATAGGTGGACGCCTTTTCGGAATATCGTTATAAAAGTGGACCAGGGTTGACTCTAGAATGCGTTTGTACGATATGGGTATCAAATGAAGGGTGTTAATGAGTATTTTAAAAGGGCGTGGGCCTTAGTTCTATAGGTGGACGCCTTTTCGAGATATCGCCATAAAGGTGGACCAGGGGTGACTCTAGAATTCGTTTGTACGATATGGGTTTCAAATGAAAGGTGTTAATGAGTATTTTAAAAGAGCGTGGGCCTTACTTCTATAGGTGGACGCCTTTTCGAGGTATCGCCATAAAGGTGGACCAGGGGTGACTCTAGAATTTGTTTGTACGATTTGGGTATCAAATAAAAGGTGTTAATGAGTATTTTAAAAGGGAGTGGGCCTTAGTTCCATAGGTGGATGCCTTTTCGAGATATCGCCATAAAGATGGGCCAGGGGTGACTCTAGAATTTTTTTGTACGATATGGGTATCAAATGAAGGGTGTTAATGAGTATTTTAAAAGGGAGTGGCCCTTAGTTGTATATGTGAAGGCGTTTTCGAGATATCGACCAGGGTGATCCAGAACTTCATCTGTCGGGTACCGCTAATTTATTTATATATGTAATACCACGAACAATATTCCTTCCAAGATTCCAAGGGCTTTTGATTTCGCCCTGCAGAACTTTTTCATTTTCTTCTACTTAATATTATAGGTGTCACACCCATTTTACAAAGTTTTTTCTAAAGTTATATTTTGCGTCAATAGACCAATACAATTACCGTGTTTCATCCCTTTTTTCGTATTTGGTATATAATTATGGCATTTTTTTCATTTTTCGTAATTTTCGATATCGAAAAAGTGGGCGTGGTCATAGTCGGATTTCGGCCATTTTTTACACCAATACAAAGTAAGTTAAGATAAGTACGTGAACTGAGTTTAGTAAAGATATATCGATTTGCTCAAGTTATCGTGTTAAAGGCCGAGCGGAAGGACAGACGGTCGACTGTGTATAAAAACTGGGCGCGGCTTCAACTGATTTCGCCCTTTTTCACAGAAAACAGTTATCATCCTAGAATCTAAGCCTCTACCAAATTTCACAAGGATTGGTAAATTTTTGTTCGACTTATGGCATTAAAAGTATCCTAGACAAATTAAATGAAAAAGGGCGGAGCCACGCCCATTTTGAAATTTTCTTTTATTTTTGTATTTTGTTGCACCATATAATTACTGGAGTTGAATGCTGGCATAATTTATTTATATACTGTAAAGATATTAACTTTTGTTTTAAAATTTGAATTAAAAAAAATATTTTTTTAAAAAGTGGGCGTGGTCGTTCTCCGATTTTTTTTATAATTTTTAGTAAGCAGATATATAGTAATAAGAGTAACGTTCCTGTCAAATTTCATCATGATATCTTCAACGACTGCCAAATAACAGCTTGCAAAACCTAAAAATTACCTTCTTTTAAAAGTGGGCGGTGCCACGCCCATTGTCCAAAATTTTACCATTTTTCTATTCTGCGTCATAAGTTCAACTAACTTACCAAGTTTCATCGCTTAATCCGTATTTGGTAATGAATTATCGCACTTTTCAATTTTTCGAAATTTTCGATATCGAAAAAGTGGGCGTGGTTATTGTCCGATATCGTTCATTTTAAATAGCGATCTGAGATGAGTGCCCCGGAACCTACATACCAAATTTCATCAAGATACCTCAAAATTTACTCAAGTTATCGTGTTAACGGACGGACGGACAGACGGACGGACATTGCTCAATCGAATTTTTTTCGATACTGATAATTTTGATATATGGAAGTATATATCTATATCGATTCCTTTATACCTGTACAACCAACCGTTATCCAATCAAAGTTAATATACTCTGTGAGCTCTGCTCAACTGAGTATAAAAATTTGTTATGTGTGCGGAAATTGTGCTAAGTCATAAAATAGCTGCTGGGTTGGCATACACGATTTTTATTTATCTTTTTCAAAGCTTCTACACTCAAAAGTATTGCAACGAAGGTATCCTCATTCACAGTTTTGAAAAAAAGGGTTATTTCAAAAATTATTAATTTTTTTCGTCTCCTGTAAAATTCGTAAAAAGTGACTTAGCACATTTTCACATTAAGCTAACGATATGATGTCATTAGCTTTGACTTTAAGCGCTCGCGCAAACCAGTCAACCGGCCAGCTGTTCAGTGTTTATACATAAAATGCACGAATGAATGAAGTACACCGTGTAGCCGGCATGCAAAAATATATGGCATATACAGTAAACAAATTTACATACACATGTTTTTATGTAAATACTTTGTATATTTGAAATTTGGCATACATACATATATATATTGTATAATATATAATTTGTGCCAATGCGCAAATTTTGTGTACGAGATTTTTTTATACATACCTACATAAATATTTGGAACGCTTTCACATTAAACTGTGTCAGTAATGAATATTAATCATATTTTGAATAGAAATGTCAGAAAAAGATTGCTCCCTCTTAAGTATTTTTATCTTATCGATCTTAATATGACCTTAAAATATGGTCGAGGTTATCGGGAAAATTATAGCGAAACAAAAAATAATACTTATATTTTTCTTAAACGTCTCCGTAATCAAACGATTTAAAAACAACCCCGAAACTATTCCGAAACCATCACGATCGTGTATCTCTACGGTGTCGAAAACAATCGCAAATTGGTTCCATTACTATCCCGAAACATCCAAAAAACTTGAAATTATCCCGAGAGCATTCCCCAAAATCCCGAAACAACCCTCAGAGTCGTGAAAATATGTCGCACACAATCTCTAAATTGTGCTGTAATAGTTTCGAGATGAGCCCATGGACTACACCCTATATAATAGGAAATATAATCGAATTTATCCTGAAATGGTCGCAAAAGGAATACTAATATGTTCCGGAAACAGGCCCAAAGCCATATCTTAAAGTCTCAAAACTTCTAAAATAGCAACGATATGTATGATCTAAATAAAGTTCCGGAATTATTTCAAGAAGTATTCGAAATCATTTCGAAATAGTAATAAAACGAACATGGAACAATCCCGATATGATACAGAAATAGTTTTAAAATAGGTCCAAAATATGTGCAATATGATCTTTAAAACAATCTGAAAACGGTTTTGAAATTATTTCGAAGTAATATTAAAAACATTATAAAGTGCTCACGCAATAGCCCCAAATGACAGTTAGAGACTATTAGCTATACATAATTTTCCAAAATTACATAAGACCTCGATCTATATCATCCATAAACTAAATCTCTTTGGTCTAGGCCAAAAACACTTAGCAACATATACAATTTAGAAAAATTTATTTAAATTAGAAAAACGTTTTTCTAAGCGTGGTCGGCCCTCGCCAGTGATTTGTCAAACACTTCGAGTGTATTTCTGCCTTGAAAAGCTTGTTATTGGTAATGCAGCTGCTTTACAGATCGTTTTAGGAGCCGACAAAATATATAGATCTGTTTTGCGAATTTATAGGGAAATTAAAAAGGAGCGCGACACGAATAGGAAGAAAAGCTCGGTCCAAATCTCCAAAGAGATAAATGCAGCAAGTTTTTTTTTTTTGTTCCATACGAAACGGATGAGTCGTCGATAACAAATCCATAAACCGCCGATAACAAATAACAACACTCCGATAAGAAATCAATTATTTTATAATTTTGTATAACAAATCTACAAATTTTCAATAAAAAATCGATAATTTTTGCATTAAAAATCGATAACAAGCAAATTTGTAGATACATTTTCGATAGTAAATCGATAACATTTATAAAATATACAGCCCTATTCTGCATTTCGACTTGGATTGGAATTTTTTCGATTTGGCAATTTTGGTATTCTGTGTTCCAATCTCTTTCGATCCAACTTCGAATCGTTCGATTTTTTGTATTCTGCATTTCGATCGTAGTTCCGTTTTTCTAAGTTGCAAATTAGTTGGCGGAAAAATATTTTCTTTTTATTTTTTTTTAATTTATAACAGAATTTTAACAAAAATGTAAGTAAAACTTGTTAAGAAACGTAGAAGGCTTGATGAAGATTGTTTTTTATATGTTTCCAGGTCAAAAACAACATGTCGATGTCGAAGTCCTTGGACGTATTTGCCCCGCAAAAGTATCTAACACATACTTGAAAGCATCCTTGTTAAGTCGAGAGTTTTTTTTGAACCTAAATAAGAGAACAAGTCTTTAAACTTTACCACTTTTAAGTTCAATTTCTTACAATTCGTCACTCACCTCAAATGGATTACACAAATGTCGCAATATTTGCCTTTCCATTCTCGTCTGGCCATTTTCGTATGCGTTGCTTTCCAACTCCACAAATATGACGCGGCTATTGCTTCCATTATAATAGACAGCTATAATTTGTGTCTGTTCGTTGGGTCCAGTTATATGCCAAAGCAAGCTGCCGGCGTAGAGGAAGGTGAAGCAAAAACGTAAACAATCCTTGCGGAAGGAATAAATAAACCTTTATAAAGTATTTTAGGCCAGTGCAATGAAATTAGCATCCTTAAAATTCAGAAAATGTCAACTATATTCGTGCAGGAATCCGTTTTAACAAAACTTGGTGGCCACGGCGGGGAATTGGCCAAAAGAACGACAAAAACACACTTACAATTATGAAAGCACTTCACTCAAAAAAATATAACACTGCGGCAATATATTCTATTGCTTTTTTTTGTACAAAATGGCGTGGATAATAAAATATAAACGTTTTTCAGTGTTTTTTACAAATTTGCTTTAATTTATTTTGTTCCAATGTTCACACATTCCGTACCAACAGATGATTTCGAAAAATCATTTGCTCTTCCTCTTCTCTTTACGATTCCGCCGTAATGCAGAATACCAAACTTCGATTAAAGCGGAGCGGAGAACGGGAACGTAATCGAAATGCAGAATAGGGGTGATAAAAGCAAAATGTTTTTATAACAAATTGATTACTTTGCGTTAGCAAATCGATAAAATTTTGAGAAAATATAAATAATTTTTCGATAGATATTTGATGACTTTTTATCAATAACTTCTCGATGACATACTGATTACTTTTCGATAAAAATCATTAACTTTAACTCTTCGATAGCAAATTGATAACTTTTAGATAAAAATCGATAACTTCCCTATAGTAATTGATAACTTTTCGATAACATACCAGTAACCGTCGATAAAAAATCTCATCTATAGCACTTGGAGAGCGCTTCTCAAATTTATAAACTCCGCGGGATGGATATAGACGGACGGGTTTCCCTGTGGCGGTTGAAAATTCGTATTAGTCTTCTTACAATACACCTTCATTGGTTAACTCACCAGTTGTGGTATCAAAACGGCGCATGAGCGCTAATTAGAGTCAATTGGGACTCGCCACTCAAACCGACCACCCAACCCAACCATAGCACTTGTTATCGATGGCAAATTTACAACTTTGATAACTCATTTATACAACCATCATTTTACATTCATAAGTTGGTAAAAGCAAACTCCAAACAATGGATATCGGAAACAATTATTCAAATAGAACGTAAGCTACAAAAAACTGCCCGAAAATATAATTAAAACACGGTCATACTAAAGTTTTAAAACAAAAACGCAATAAGCAAACAATCTGGCGTGAAAGCTAACTAAAAAAATGTTTAATCACACGATATTTAAGTTGGCATAAAAAAACCGTAAACTTATTAACGAGCTAAATATAGATGTATGGAAAATTTTTTAAAATGCTTGCAAAAAATGTTTGGTGACGCACTAAAAATTTCGGTAAACAAACAAAACACTCATCATATAAGCATACATAAAAATCTAGTCTGCCAAATCTCGAACATGTCTAACAAGTCAACAAAAGACATAAAGGCGATAACAAAAATTATATGTACACTCTAAAAGACAGACAAGCAAGGAAGTCGCCGAAAGCACGGAAACCGGTTAGCTACCGGCGAATTAAAAGTAATCGAAAGAAGTAAAAAAGTAATAAAAATAAACGCATGCTCAAAATCTAAAACGCGTGGGATACCGAGTAGTCGGCTACGCAGTCCAAGATCGATTTTGTATGTATTTATAAGAGATGCGTTTTCATTGAGAGCTTTTCATGACAGAAATACACTCGGAGTGCTTGCCAAACACTGCCGAGGGGCGACCCCGCTTAGAAAAATTTTCTTCTAATTGAAAAACCTTATTTCTAAAATGTTGATGCTTCTTTGCTCGGGGTATGAACCCAGGGCATTCGGTGTGGTAGGCGGAGCACGCTACCATCACACCACGGTGGCGGCCAATAGTTAGAAATAGTTTGACAAATAAATAGTATTTTTTGTGAAATATATAGTTTTAGTGTTATATTTCAATCATTAAAGGGAAAGAGTGATGGGGAAACATATTGAGTAAAAAGTGAAAAGCTATCAGTGAAAACTCATCTGCCTCGCAGATGCGTTCGGAGTCGGCATAAAACAAGTAGGTCCCGTCCCGGCAATTTGTAGGGAAAATCAAGAGGAGCACGACGCAAAATGGAAGAGAAGCTTGACCGGATGGTGCGCATACAATAACTTATTTTTAAATTCAAACAAATACTGTGTTGTGTCTTATTCCATAAAGACAACTGCCACATACTTTCTCTAGAAACTATATGCTAAATCTCTTCGGATGTTATCGCGCCTTACAATTATTTTTTTTATTTTTTTTTGTTTTTTTAAGTGCTACGTCAGGAGAAAAAATTTGTTTTGAGTGAGGAAATTGTGCTAAGTCATAAAATAGCTGCTGGGTTAGCATACATGATTTTTATTTATCTTTTTCAAAGCTTCTACACTCAAAAGTATTGCAACTAAGGTATCCTCATTCACAGTTTTGAAAAAAAAGGTTATTTCAAAAATTATTCAGTTTTTTCGTCTCCTGTAAAATTCGTAAAAAGTGACTTAGCACATTTTCACATTAAGCTAACGATATGTTTCATTTCAACATGTCGAGTTAATTTCTAAGGACAGGCAGAGGAAAAGCCTTTTCCAGAAATTTTTTTTATAAATGCAGTTCAAAAATTTCTCGAAAATATAAAACCACACAAAAAGTCAACCTTTAATATTGATTGCTGTTATTTCGTTTTTTACATTAAATTTCAAAATTTCTAACTCTCCTATTACCTCTACAGCCACTGAGAGCCATTTTCACAATAAAATAATGATTTTTTAACTGCGCAGAATAGTAAATCGAAAAAAAAAACAGAAGAACAGTTTGTCAGCCAATAATTAAAATGTAATGCACACACAATAACTAATAATTCACGTAATTCTCCTTGAACGTCCTGTGTAAAACCGAACCACTTTCGATAGCTGTTGAAAGCGTACTAAGTCTATGATTCCAACATAAATTTGCTACAACACAATGGAGAAAGGGGCGAAACTTGATTCTAGATACGAGTACTAAAAGCCAAATTAAACTTCCTTAACCCTAACGCCATAGTCGTAACCATACCCATATCCATAACCATCTCAATGTGATCGATTAATGGTGCCTTAACCTAAAAATCGTGAAAATTTCATGAAAATGATGAAAACGCAAAAAATTACAAACATATTCCACAAAAAATAAGTATCTTAGTCATAACGTATCCAAAACAATGAAGAAAATCTAAAAAAAAGTTATTAAATTCACCAACTCAAATATTTTTAGGTTATGGATATGGCGAGAAACCAAAAACCAATTGATTGGCTATGGCGTTGGCGTTATGGTATGTCACCATTAATCGATTACATTCCTTTCCATAAGGTAGGTTCGATCAACTGATTTATCTGGTTATGGCTTTATGGTTATAAGTCACCATTAATTCGCCCTTAATGTACTTTTGATGTGGCTATTATAAACATTTGGTGAAGCGCAGTAAAATTATAAAATTTTTTTGTTGGAATTTTGTTATTATAATTTTTATAGAAACCAATTCGTGTTTCTACTATTATTATTAGCTATGCAGTTTTTTTGTGGTATTTCAATTTTTTTAACGCCAATTTAGCGCGCCAATGAGACAAACAAAAGCAAAACAGCGCTGGAGCATGAGATGAGATCGGCTTAATTAGCTAAGGTATGTGAAGGCATGAATTGCACGATATAGCTTTCGGATCAGATGCTGGAAAGTCATGCTTATCAGAATAGCAAAAAAATTTATTATAAAAGTCGGATTTTTTTTTTTTTCGTATAGTAGGTTCAATATGAGGAAGCTAAGGTTATCAAACAAAATTGTACACAATTCAGAAAACACTTTAACGAAATTTGAGAAATTAAATCTGTGTTCGAGTTTACCTAAATTGCTACCTAAATACACAAAAAAACTAAATCACTAGAAACTGTCAAGTTTTAATAAAAAATAAACAAAATTTTTGATTTTACTTCAATTTCGTTTTTTAATTTTTAATGCATATGAAATGCGCAACTGCACACATATATAACCGCGATAATGTAAGCTGAGATCGCGTAGGGTAGGAGTGGCGATCTATTGGTGAATATGGCACCTGCTTGTGTTTTTGTAGTGGCAGGAAATTGTTCCACGATGATGGTGGCTGTTGTGAATCAAAGCTGTGCAAATTTGTCTGGCTATTAAAACTTCTTTCATAAGAGCATATTTTTGTCCCCTAATAAAAACGTGGTCTTCTAAAGTGTTTTATAACACCATCTTAAAAGGATAAGGTATACTCAGATCTACACAGCGGTCATATTTTTTTATCTGTATGTACCAGTGAGCTGCAATTATTCATCTTTTAAGGTTATTAGTGGACTAACCAAAAATGAGTATTAGTGCGTATGCAAACAAAGAACATCAAGCACTTATATCCACTAACACACATTTACATAGTCATGCTTCGTAACTCAGTACTCAATTGACTTATTGAGCAAGAAAGTCAACTGTGTTATACGAAAACACTAATTGGAATAAGTAAGACTAATAATGCAATAAAACGAATATAGTCATATCAGTCTTCTGACGCTAGCAACACAACGATGTGCACGAAACTAAACTGAATACAGCGCCAAAGTAAAACCGATGATAAACGAAGTATACAGTGTATTACACACGAAATCAAAGTGCTACTGAGTTAAAGCGAATATGATATCAGTTTATACTCATCAATGTCATATATGTGTGAGACATATGTGTTACGGGGCACTCGTATGTGTTTTCTACTTTATGTGCTAATCACTCATAGTATTTGTCTGTACCTGACTATGTACATATTTAGACACAATTTTTTGGTTCTTGACTAAGTGCACTAATTTTATTAGTACTCAAAGCAGATCTCTGGTATGTACTACACTAGCCAAAACTACCCACAAACTTTATTCATGGATTTAACCCAAGTCTGTGACAGCTGCGCCATCTAACGTATATTTCTCTCTTACATTATGATGGGAATTTCAAGACTTAAGTTCTGAAGATTGTTACTTCCTTATATTAAGACGCTTCATGTTTTTCCACTAATTTCAAGACTTTAGGAAATTTTTACAATCGCTGAGGCACTACTTAACACACACTTCCCATCAGAAGATGATTCGGAAAAGGGAACAATCTGTAAAGAAAGGAACGTCGCAGGGTGTGGTTTTATCACCAACGTTGTGGGCGCTGGTTGTCAACCAATTGCTTAGGCGGTTCAACGGAAGGCCAGTCAAACTAAAAGGTGGAATGTGGTCATATTAAATAGTTCCCGAGATCTATATCCCGCAACGGTAAATTAGCGTCGATAACACTCGGAAAAACCTTCGGGGAGTCTCTTTACAGCTACAACAACAACAACAACAATATTAGTCGCTTCTTCGTTGGGCTAACTGGTGGCGACTGGCCACTCCAAGGGAGCTTGAATCATTTTCAACCTGGTCCTTCCAGCGGAGTGGAGGCCGCCCTCGCCTTCTGTTTACATAAGAGGGGTTCAGTAAGAATACTCTTTGGCCGGAGCATTGCTTTTCCTTAGCAAAGCATGACCCAGCCAGCGTATCCGCTGTATTTTGATTTGCTAGACTATGTTGATGTCTGCTCGTACAGCTCATAATTAAATCTTCTGCGGTAATCGCCGTCGCCAACGTGTAGAGGTCCGTAAATCTTTCGAGGAGGTTTTCTATCCAACAGTGCCGCCTCATCTGATGTTGTCGTGGTCCATGCATCTGCATCATATATCAGGACGATATGTGACTTGTAGACTTTTCAATTGCCTACCTAGTTCAAAGTGGCATTTATTGGCAAGAGTGATTCTTCGCTGGAAATAATCTTCTTTTTAATTAAAAAAAAAAAAACTATATTGTAACGAATTTACGGCAAATCCTCTTATTTGCCACCTTCTGCTAAGTTCGAATCACTAAACTGTTCAATAAATAACTCCAATTTTGAATAATGGAAAAATGGCCTTTATTAAAGTACTTCACATTAACACTTATACTTTGCAACTAGCTTGCTTAACAACCAAACTGACTGATAGCTTAAATGAAACTGATTTCTTGCGCCTCGACTGTCGCGCCTTTTATACTTTCTGATTTCTCGTTGCATACTTCTAGGCTTTTCCATTCCAGAACTAGTTAGTTATCAGCTACAAAATCACCAGCCGCAACTACGTGAGTAATACTTGCACAAATTATTGCCCTCTCTTGTGAGCAACTCAGATAAGATATATGCATGTGTTTGTGCGTTGGTTCTCTGCTGCGAGTATGTGTATGTGTACACATAATGATTGAATTATTGATGTGAATTCACGTCACTGCTTAGCATCGGCCTAGAAATGGCAGTACGTCTTAGTGTTGCTAACATTCGTAACACTGCCCTCCACCTAAGTGTGATCGTCCCGATCAGACAAATCTCTCAATCTAAACGCTGCTAGCATCTCCAAATGAACCACCCTTCTACTTCGTGGTTTCCCAATTGTTTATATGCGGTAGATGACATCACTGGTCCTCTTCACAAATCTGTACGGGCCTTCCCAGCTGCACCGATATTTGGGTGGAACACCTTTCCGCCGGTGAGGTTGTATAGCTTAGAGGTTTACGCCGATCACTTTATCGGCGGCGGCGTGGGCGACGCGCCGGCATACGCCGGTATTCTGACTTTAAAAAGCTTGATTTTTCTATTTAAAAAAAATAATAAAAAAAAAAAAAATACTGATTTATCGACCTTTTCTTCTTAACTTCCAATTTGCTGGCTCGATGTCTATGTTTTTCTTGCAAAAACTAATAAAACACAAGTTTTTCGTTCTGCCAATATATTTCGAATTACCGTCGGTAATCGTCTTCAGGACAAAATTTATTTACACGTTTGTACTGCTTAACGTGGAGTATAATACTAACAGGGTAGTTAGTATTATAGTTAGTATTATACTCCACGTTAAGCAGTACAAACGTGTAAATAAATTTTGTCCTGAAGACGATTACCGACGGTAATTCGAAATATATTGGCAGAACGAAAAACTTGTGTTTTATTAGTTTTTGCAAGAAAAACATAGACCTCGAGCCAGCAAATTGGAAAGTTAAAAAAATAATATTTAGGAGAGGTTTTGGGTAAAAGTCTAGTTGAGGGGTCGACTGCTAATACGCTACCAAAAATATCGAGAGAGGAGTCAAAAGACGCGTATTGACCTCGACAATAATAATCCGAAGGCGGAAAAGAAAAATTGTATCTCTGTTCGGGGATATTTGCAGTTGATGTTGGCGATTTTCATGTGGTTGTTGTAATATAGTTTACCCACAAAAAAAAATTGTGAACAGAAGTGTTTTGCGCGGATATAGTTTTGGTTTCCAAACCGGTGTTGGACCCACCCAGGGTAATTTTTTATAAGCGCGGCCGAAGGTGTTCTGCGCAAAAATACTGTGGATCCCACCCCCGGTTTCGGAGGGACCCGATGGTCATTTTTCGGTTTTTCGTTAATATCTTTTGAAAGAGTTAAAATTTTTATTTTCCGCCTTCGGATTATTAACACTGATGTCAAGGAGCGTCGTTTAACACCTCTCTTGATATTTTGGGTAGCGTATCAGCAGTCGACCCCTCAACTAGACTTTTACCAGGTTTTGTTTGTATGTATTTAAGGAAATCAACGTTTTGGCCATTTCGGAAAGATCCGGGTTTTTTGCCTCAAAATCTCACAGATCGGTTAAAAATTTTCAGGAGTAGCTCCTTGCGGAGGGATCGTGCCTCGTTCACTTACTTCAGAGAGGCTTCGAACCTAACCCCGGTCTTTGGAATTGGTACTGCTGCGTTTGCTGAAAAGAAATAGAGATACATATAGCTCGTGCAAAGCGTGGTTTCACCTGGGGTTAACTCCTAACAATCGTCGCGAACACAATTTCTTTAAATCATGTGCGAACAATAGCAATCCCAACCATCAGTCGCTACCACGCCTCCTGACCCTCATACCATATGCCATCACAGAAGATATAGGACTGCGACTTCAAACTCATACTTTCGTCGACGTCACTTTCCTACAAGCTCTAGGTGTAGCTCCGAAGAATTTCTAACGATGTGTTTGTCGCGCTATGCTGCCGAACTTCACCAGAGAAACACCTTGAAACGTTAGGGAGTGACTATTCGGCCAAGGATGCCGCCTTCGAAATCATGCAGTCTAAGTGGATGTCAATGCGTAACTCATCGAGAAATTTTATAATCCTCGGCGCATCTACATACATAATTAAAATTTTACAAGCACCCTGGATAAAATTTTTAAAATGTAGACCAAAGTTTGCAGACGTTTGTGTTCAAAACATTGATTTCAATAGTCTTCGTTAAATCAAAACGATATTTTAGGATGAAAGGCGACCGATTTTAAGTTGAAAGATGTAAACTTCTGTTTTCCGGCGTTATGATATAAGAGCTCATTATGGATGACCGCGTAGCTTCAGTTTTCAGACTAGTTCCACTGTCCACTACGTTAGGGTAGTAGCACACACGGTCATTGGTTCGACTGTCTTGGGAAAGCTTTTGCTTTACAAAGCCTCACCTGGTAAATATATGTGCCTACGTATTCACATTTGTAAAAGGAGCCGTAACGTGTAGGTGATATTTAAACTTGGTTGATAGGCTATAATCAATGTGTTTCACTCCAAGGGAATAGTTTCGGGTAGGGCCGCCAACTTTAAGAAATGCCAAACCGAGAGACTTGGGTGTTGAAGGATGAAGTGTGAAAATCAAAATTAACATTTCAGACGCTATTGTATAGTTTCGCATATAAACAAACGATGTTTGAATGTAAGTCCAAGTATTTTTCAAACCCTTCTCATACGTATATATATCCTTAACTTAAGTTTGAGGTAAGAAATATTTCAAAGGAGTGTTTATGCCCCTAGAACCTACCAAAGGATTTTGCATCACTGATTTCGCATATTCTTTCAGCGAATCGCAATATAAAATTCTTTAAAAAATCGGCTCCTTTTTTGGGTAACTTGTTTTTTTTTTAACAACTTGAGGACAATTTGAAAAAATCTTCGCCTTGGGTCATTTTATTTGAATTCATTATTCATTCATTTTTTGAAAAAAATATGCAATGTGAGCATATAAATTTATTATATAACTTTTCTTTTAGTGTTTTGTTTTAATAACTTGGTGAATTGGGTGATGCAAAGTACGTGTTAAGCTGACATCCAAAGCGCCTGTTTTTTTTTAAATAACTTTTGAACAGTTAGAAAGAGTTAAGTTTAGCAATTATTTTCTTATAACTGGCAGTGATGCGCATCCGTTGGCAGTCCGCTTCCCAAGGCAGTCGGTTCTATGTACCGGAGCGACTCGGGATTTTTCCCGACCAAGGACTGTCATTTCAGTGTGACCCCATTTAATTTGTTTCGTCCCTCCCACAAATTGTCATCCTCCCAGCAGCTCCTTGCAGCAGGACTGCTACATATTCTCTTACTTCGGGAAGGTATCGAACCCAATCCGGGTCCGTCTCCTGACCCCGGTCCTGAGAAATGGTTTTGCTGCATTTGCCAGAAAAGAATCTTTTTAGGACGGTCATACTCTGTTCAGTGTGTCTCGTGCAAGGGATGGTTGCATCGGACAGGTTGTTCTGGGCTTGATCCCAAAACCCGACGTCCACGTAACTTTTATAAATATTTTGTGGCTCCTTGCTGCTCACGCCCAAGGGCGTCCCGTAGTCTACGCCTAAGCGTATCCCCACTACCTTCCAGCAGCTTCGCTGCTCAGCAAGCCACAACAAGTACCCGCTGCTGCTCGCGCCCCACGGCGCCAACAACTCAAACAGCTGATACCACTCATAACTACTACCTTCGTAGTAGAGCTGGTAGCAATGCTGAGCATCAGCCCCTGCCCCCGTCTTCTTCTCCTCCCTTTTTTTTCTGGCAGCAATCGTGCAGGTCAGGGAAACAGACTCTTAGTCCCTGCCTCCGTTTGCACCGTCTGCCAGCACAGAATATATATGTTTGCGACATCCGCCCAATGCAGCTCCTGCCGTGGGTGGTGCCACTTTCCTAGATGTTCTAGTCTACGCGACGGCAACCCCCCGACGGGTTACATCGGGCCATGTTGCCAGGTCGCAAACCCAAATCATCCGGGTATCCCAATGCTTGCCCAAGGACGCCCAGTCCCAGGGCCACAACAGCAATTGCGTCCTGGCCTTCCTCAACCCAGGCGTAGTCACCCGTCACTTACCCCAGAGGGGCGACGTCTCCCCCTATGCACTTCAGAATTCTGCAGTTAAACTGTAATGGACTAACTGGGAGATTATGGAGATAGTCGATTTCATGAAGCGGCACAACATCCGCATTGCTGCGATTCAAGAGACTAAACTCACAGCAAGATCTGCATTGCAGACCTGCTCTGGGTATAATGTCCACAGAAAAAATCGCGAGAGCGGAAATGGAGGCGGCCTCGCGTTTATCATACACCACTCTGTGCAATATTATATATTTGATCCTGGCATCGACCGCAGGGACAATGTCTTAGAACGTCAAGGCCTATCTGTCCGGTCAGGCGATGCAATCCTAGAAATCATCAACATCTACATCCCTCCTGCCACCTGTTGCCCCAGTGGATACCGCCCTAATATCAGAGCCTTACTCATTGGCAACAATCGCATTATCTTAGGCGATTTCAATGCCCATCACGATCTATTGCATTCAAATTTGCGGGCGGACAGTAGGGGTGAGATGTTGGCGGATTAAATAGAAGAAACGACGTTCTGCACAATAAACGGAGACGCCCCACATGTATGGTAGAAAGCTGTCACAGTTCGCCAGATATATCAATCGTGAGCCCAGGACTCGTAAACTGCGTCAACTGGCAGCCGATGGTAACATTGGCATCCGACCACCTGCCTATACTTAATTCGCTCGAGCGTACCGCCGACTTCATCGTCACCGAAAAACGCACTTTCATAAACTTCAAAAAAGGAAAGTGGGAAGAATATAAATCTTTTAAAGGCAACCTCTTTGCTGCACTCCCTATCCCGTCTGATACCCGCCAAGGGGAGCGTGCCTTCCGCAAGGTCATTGAATCCGCCTCGGCACGTTTCATTCCCGCCGGGAGAATTCCCGAAATCCGTCCCCACTTCCCGACGGAGGCCGCAAACTTAGCGAGAGAACGTGACCTTATAAGACAGCTTGATCCAGACGACCCCCAAATAAGGGATATAAACCAACGCATCAGATTGCTTGTGGATGAACACAAGCGGGCGAAATGGGAGGAGCACCTAAGAGGTTGTAACCTCTCTACCGGTGTGGGTAAACTTTGGTCCACCGTAAAGTCCCTATCGAATCCGACTAAGCACAAAGACAAAGTTTCCATCGCCTTTGGCGACAAAGTGCTGTCGGATGCGAAAAAATGCGCGAGCGCTTTCTGCCGACAATATATAATGCATTCTACGGTCGACAAAGATAGACGGAGGGCCAACAGACACGCACATAAACACAAATTCAGCGCGTCACCAATCACCATTACCGCTAAAGAGGTTGAGGACGCCATTGGTCGCGATAAACCATCCAAAGCAGCGGAACCAGACGGCATAGCCGCATGTCTTCAGCCTGTCTCTTTCCACCTTTGTCATACCCGAGAAATGAAAAATGGCCAAGGTGGTCCCGCTACTAAAGCCTGGTAAACCAGCTAACATAGGAGAGTCGTATCGTCCGATATCTCTCCTATCGCCAGTAGCAAAGACGCTTGAAGCCATTTTGCTCCCTTATTTCCAAGCAAATTTGCAGCTAGCCTCTCATCAGCATGGCTTCAGAAAACTCCATAGCGCTACTATCGCGCTAAATGCCATTAGCACCCAGATAAATTGCGGTTTAAATCAAAACCCCCACCATAGAACAGTACTCGTAGCGATAGACCTATCAAAAGCTTTTGATACGGTCAACCATGGCTCGTTACTGCAAGACCTGGAAGGGTCTACCCTTCCCCCATGTCTTAAAAGGTGGACCGCAAATTATCTGGGTGGTAGCCAGGCATCGGTGCAATTTAGAAACGAAACATCAAAGCCAAGGAGAATTAAACAAGGGGTGTCACAGGGTGGTGTCCTATCCCCACTTTTGTTTAATTTCTACATATCTAAGCTACCTTCACCACCAGAAGGAGTCACAATCGTTTCCTACGCCGATGACTGCACAATAATGGCCACAGGCACAGGCCCACAGATCGATGAGCTATGCAATAAAATAAACGGCTACGTCCCTGATCTCTCCAATTTTTTCGCCTCGCGAAACCTGGCATTATCACCGACTAAATCTTCGCGACCTTATTTACAACATGGACGTCCCAAATGTCGACCATTTTGAACATCCACGTCGATGGCACTACGCTACCGACTGTGCTACACCCCAAAATCTTGGATGTGACGTTTGATCAGGATCTAAATTTTGGTGAGCACGCAGCCGCAATTGTTCCGAGAATTCAGAGCCGTAACAAAATCCTCAAATCCCTCGCTGGCAGTACCTGGGGAAAAGATATAGAAACGCTCATGACTACATACAAAGCAATTAGCCAGCCGATTACGTGCTACGCGTCACCCATATGGTCGCCAAGCCTAAAAATTACCCACTGGAAGAAGCTACAGGCCTGCCAAAATACTGTTCTCAGAATTGCCACTGGCTGTCTTCTTATGTCCCCAGAACACCATCTGCATAATTAGGCGAGAATACTCCCCATCAGGGAGAGAAATGAGATGCTGACCAAACAGTTCCTGTTGAATACCCAGAAACCTGAGCATCCCAACAGACATCTGATTGATGAACCAGCACCGCCTATGGGCTTAAGGGGTCATCTCCGTAAGCATTTTGAGGAAATACGGCACCTGAGAACCCAGCCGTATGAAGCGAAAAAACACAAGCAGGTCCTTGTTGAACTCCACAAACAGGCGTCGGACCTTTATGCCGGGAATTTCCAGGTGAATCCAGTACTCAAAGAAAAGTATCCAAAACTCGCGGAAGAGGAACGCATACTCCCCAGGGAAACGCGTGTCACTCTTGCTCAACTTCGTTCTGGATAATGTAACAGGTTAAACTCTTACCTATCCAGAATCAACCCCGACATACAAAATGTATGCCCCGCTTGCAATGTGTCCCCACATGACACCAACCATCTCTTTAATTGTAATGTGGAACCAACGCCTCCAACACCCCTTTCCTTATGGTGACTTCGTTTCGTTTATTAACGTTGATTATCGTAACGAAATGATATCGTTTCGTTCGTTAAGCATGCCTGCAAAAAATTAACATCAAAATTGCCGGTCCACCGATAACACTGCAAAACAGCTGATTCGAACATCGCTTTTATTTACATTCGAAAAGAGCAAAACCAATACGGTTATATGACACCAATTTAAATCAATATTGGTTTGTAATTCCGACAAAATGCAAAACCGACTAAAAGAAATCCGGCAGGATCACGAACGGTTAAACGACGTACATATCATGATCTTAGTGCTGTACCAAAGTTTTAAATAGCAGTTTCCGCTAGTTTTTTAAAGTCAAACTGACAATTCTAACAGAAACCGCTTTGTATTTGTGATATATTTTATATCGTAATATAATTTTTGATAATATTTCGTTAACTTTTTTATAATTAATCGATAAGTTTTTGATAAATTACCAATTACTGATAACATTCTTCATCGCTAGCAAATTTATACCACTTCGATAACAAATCGATTACTCGTCTATCCCTTTCCGATAGCACACCTTTAGCAGTTCGATAACTTATCGCTAAGAAATTGATAACCCGCCCCTAACCCGTCGATGCAATCTCTTTGTCGTTGTTGGTAAGTTGTGATCAAGTAGTATATCAATACACAATGGCAAAATATAGATTCGCCCTCGGTGATAACGTGCTGTCGGTTGGCATGGCGTTTCCAACAGACGCGCACACAGCATACGCCTTGGGCGTCTGCCATCACCATCTAAGAAATTAAGGTCAAACCTTCAAAAGCAATATAAGTACCAAGATGAAAGGACTACTACGACGATAAACATTTTGGCAACGAGGGACTCAAATCCCAGGAGAATAAGTTTTTCTTCGACTACCATTGTCATTCTATTGACCAGCCAGTTCAACCTAGAGCATGCGTTCCTTCCAGTCTTAAAAGGTGACTACGTCAGTGGTCGCCAGACGTCAATACAATTTAGAAAGAAAATATTTAAGCCAAGATGAACTAAGCAGGGGGTGCCACAATCTGGTGTCCTTTCCACTTTTCATGGCAGAAATACACTCGGAATGTTCGCCAAATCACTACCGAGGGGCGACGCCCTTAGGAGAGCTTTCTTCTAAATTTTCGATGTTGCTTTACGCGGAACTTCAACCCAGGACGTGGTAGGTGGAGAACGCTACCACGCTACCACCACACCACGGCAGCCACATTATGTCCTTTCACTTCTTCTGTTTAATTTCTATAAGCCCAAGCTCTATTCCTCACCAAAGAAAGCTAATCCTGGTACTTATACTGATGACTACATAATCAAATCAAAAATGAGCTACGATTTAAAACTAACCTACTCTTTTCAATTTTCTAGCCTTGCGTATTTTGGCATGACCACCAACCAAGTCTGCGGCAACGTTATTTACAGCGTGGATGAACCAAATGACGGAGCTATTGGATTTGTAGAATCTTTTGTCGATTTATGCCCAAGGAACCCCGTTCTCAGAACCTAGTACCCAAAACTTGCGGTGAGGAAAGCAGACTCCCTAGGAAACGCGCGTTACTCTGCCACAATATCGAGGATCGTACCTATTGGATGCTACAACAAAAATAACCCGACGACACCTTACCGCCATCTTACCCCCTAACATTACTCACATATATTATGGTGCATAGTTTTAGGGGCAGAATTTTGCATATATATTCTTAGTGTATTTATAACAACAATGAACGCTTTCAGTTTATTCTAATCATATATATTATTTCTAACTGCTGTTTTTATGTACGATTCCCTTTTTCGCTCTTATTTGGAATCCAAATCTATAAATAAAGTTTTGGTTGTAGAGATTGAGATTCGGGCTATTATCGAGCTTTGGGCAATTTTGATCGTAGTGCTTTTGTTTAGCTATATTTTATAAAAATAATTTGACAATAATAAACGATTGTGAGCACACAAAGAAATCTATTTGTAATATGGCACTATTGTGAATATTTGCACTGCATTACCGGCAGTTGCTCTCATACGCCAGATGACAGCGCAAGCTGTAAGTTTTATTTGATTGATAGAACAGCTGATTTCTGTTGATATTTGATAAGAGACTTTTAGATTGGTTGCGCAAAATGCGCACGGATACGGCTCGTTCTAATTAAATTTTATAAAGGTTTCACTTCTACATTCCTACGGGGTATGCACTGCACAAAGGTGTGTATTTTTAATAACTTTTTAATTGTATTAATGTGCTTGATATGCGTTAAAAATTACTTTTGATGGCACATACATTTTTAAGATTCTGATTTATGTAGCTTAATTGGCCTGCAGTTAAATGCCATTCAGAATATCCTTTTTGTGTATGACTTATGTAGAACTGCAAAAAAACAGAGATCCATAATCAAATTGTTTTAAGTTAGCCATCATAACTTTATTTAAATATCTTAAAAACATAGGACTGATAAAATGTATGTAAATATATTTGTTTCATATGAATTATTCACCCATATCGCGAGTTTTATTTTCACCCGAAAATATTCACAGTTTTTCTTCGCCCTATCGCAGAGGATGGCGAAACAATTTTTCGTGTTTCGAAAAATATTTCACCTTATCGGCAACTCTTTGTTCGGGCGAAATGAACAGCCGGGAAACCCAAATTTGTTCACTTATATTTTACAGGCGAACGAGAGGAAACCAAAATGAAAGTAATTTTTTGTTTTAAAATTTGGTACTCTTATAATATACATATTATGTACTTTTATTATTAGAAATAAATCAATAAATAATGCACAATCGGAAGCTGAGTGGTAAAAGGTGAAATTCTTGTATTGCTAAGTATGTACATAAATTCTATTTTTTATGACAACGTATCAGTCGGCCAAGTTTTCCATTGTGGACAAAGCAACGGTTCCAAAATGTTGAGTACCTCACTGAAACAAGATTGGCTAAGGCCCATTTCATGGTCCTTTCCAACGCCTCTTCCCTAGGCGAAAAAAAACGAAGACATGTACTCAGCTTTACAATTGGTGGAACTCCAAATTTTTGCTTCAATGGTGGCAAGGAGTTCGTAAGAATGTCTAGCAAATATTAGAATGCCGACTTGTTTAGCCTGTAATATGTATTGGCATAAAATTGGAAAAAATTAACTTGTTATTCAAAAGTGCTGAAAATAGTAATTTTAGCTTACAGTGAATCATTTAGCTGGAAAGGGTTAGAACTGTCCCTTAATTGCCTTCGAATCGCTTTCATATTTATTCTCCTCGCGCTCAATCAATACCAACCTAAACGTTATTTTATACATTTTTTTATTTCTATTTTTGTTTTATTTTGAGGAAATATATGCTTGGTTACAAAATTTACACAATTGTAATTAAATTATTTGTTCACCGCTAATTCACAATAGAGCATCAGCTGTTTCGAAGTGAACTTTTGTTCGCCCGAAATTGCCGATAGGCGGAAAAAGTGAGGGCGAACACTTTTCCGCGTGAACTTCGCGATAAGGGTGATTACCATCACTCATTTACAACTTTCGCCTATGCTAGTGGAATTTTATACAACTAAATTTACACATTTTCCCAAATAAAAAATATACATTCTCAGCTACCTTTGCTAGCAAGATTTCAATTTTAGATAAAAGATGATAAGCGATTATTGATTTTCAATGCAACTTGCAAGTTCAGATACATATATATATTGTGACAAATATTAGTGACACTAAGCGATACTCACATCACTAGTCTGATGCTAAGTAAATGAAGCCACAACAACAAAAAGCATACATAAACGAATCAATCATTATGTCTACACACATGTACGTACACGCAGCGGAGAGAGACGCACAAACACATGCATATATCTTATCTGAGTTGCTCCCAAAAGTAGGCAATTATCTGTGGAAGTATCACTACCATATACACGCGCATATGAGAAGCTATAACGTTCATCTGTAGTTATGTTACAGATGGTAATTTTATAACTGGTAGCAAATTATAGAAATAGAAACGCCTAGAAATATGTCAACGAGGAAACAGAAAAGTATAAAAACAGCAGCAGCTGAGGCACGACGATTCAGTTTGATTTAAGCACGCTATCTGTTGAGCAGTAGTTGTTGTGAAGTACTTTAATAAAGGCCATTTTGCATTATTGAATAGTGGAGTTATTTATTCAACAGTTTAGTGATTCGAACGTTAGTAGAAGGTTGCAAATAAGCGGAATTGCGCTAAATTCGTTACAATATATATTTTTTTCTTTTCATTTCATCAGCAGTGCCTTGCGCATAAATTTTTTTCATCGCATTGAAGCGCCTGAAAATATGCAACGGCATTCTTAACCAAAGCGACGAAGAATTAAGACTTCAGTAGTGGCGTGAAAAGATATGACAAGAAATAATTGTGAATAGTTTTTTTTTGTGGTGGGCAAAGGTACCCAGAGATCCGGAAAGAATACATTTTTCGAAGCTTTTCCTTTACGAATGAGCTCTTTTCGTAGCCATAAATAAGTTTAAAATCGTTCCAATCGGGCGCACCGGAAAACATAAAAAAAGAAACGCGAAATGACTCCAAATCCGGTGAATTTTAAGCATTTTATAATTGTTTAATGATTTTTGTTGTCTGATCTTATTCTGATGTTTCGCTCGCTTTTAAGAATATTGATCGAACTGCCAAGAGATAAATCAGGGAAGGTAAAGGCGATGTCCAGTAGTCCGATCGAAGCGTTTCTAGCTTTCCCCGTCTACTTCCTGCCCGTTTTTGGGTAAAGCGTGTTTGCACAAAAGTTCCTCATAAAGAAAGGAGGCTCACGGCTAACGATGAGCACACTAATTGGACACTGGCTTCTGGGCCACATGCTTATAAGTTAGGAGCAGATGTAAAGGGTGCGCGCCGCAGGAAGAAACGGTTGTTCACGTTCTATGTTCGTGTGATGCGGCCACGAGATCAAGGCTCCAGCTACAGGGGGCGGAAGAGTTCTCTTATCCCGAAGAAGCAATTATGCTAGATCCTAGAAGCTAGTATTCACCAAGATGACGGAGCTATTCCGTAACGTAAGTCCGAGTACCTAATTGGGGGGTTTCCATTTGGTTGTCAAACTAATTCTGGTAGGACTGTACACTAATTCTGGTAGCACTGTACACACGTTCAGACTATGTGCGGTCTTGACTTATAGCGCCAGTTCAGCCTAACCTCACCGCCACAAGCGTCAAGTTTAGGGAGTAATTTATTCATCAACCTAAAGGTCAACAAGAAGGGCGAACGAGCAATGCAGCATCTTGTGATGGACGAACCAAGCACCACCTTGAGCTGTACAACACCCAAAAACAAATAGGGAGCAATAAGAGCAGGAGCTTATAACTCTACAACGGACTTCAAGAATGTGAGTGATACAATGCTAATATCCTGGATCACCTAGCGCTATTTTACGCTGACTTCGACTGCCTCCCTCATACTCGCTTAGTAGTCTTGCGTTCCCGTTTCTAATGTTCCCCTGAATAATCTTCTCGTCGATGGCTCAAGGATCTTCTCTCTTAACACCACCGAGTTTGCCCCAGACCACCGTTCACGCGCCGAGTCAATGAAAGAGCTTTTATCAGTACAATGTACTAATATTTCCGCTTTTTTTTCCAGCCTGCATCGAATATATGAGGTATGGGTGCGATAATTCTATAGGATATCCTCATGCATCCATAGACGAACCAACACTGTGTAAAAGTTGTGTGGATTAAGATGGCCTTTAAACACTTCATTAAAGGGCATGGGTTGATTGGACAAAGAGGTTTTTGGGTTTTCTCAAAAGGTTTTTACCCCATGGATTTGCTGGAGGTATTTTTCTGAGAACGTTGACTCTTAGGGACAAGTGCTATAATTTTTCTCGTATCATCTCTAACGAGGCCTTTTCATCCTACGTACCTTTTCAAGACTCCCCTTAATTTGTTGCCATAAATAAATTACAGAAAGATGAAAGGAACTGTCGTCTCACTCCACAGCAAGTTCACAGCTACTTTCGGGAGCGATTTTGCCTCCAATCCGCCGACAGCGCTCAATAAATACAAACCACAATTTGTGGGGAGAAGGCAAAACAAACGATAGAGGCGAGTGAAAAGTAATTTGCAAATTACCCACACTGGTAGCGTTCATACAGGTATTGGTCCAATATTTGTAGTATCACGATATTAAGTTGAGATCAGGGCATGATATATCCAGGTAGGACTGAAGGGTTGTCATGGGAAATCATGAAGCTTATTCTCTAGGGAGACCCCCCAAAAGCAAAGCTAAGCTGCCATGCTGGAGAAGACAACTACAGCTTTCTCAGAAGTAGGTCAGAGATATTTTGGAACAAAACGTTGTAAAATGTGCAGAATGCTGAGATATAAACAGAATATAACGAGTGTTAGGGAATAACTACCGTGAGGACACGGAAAGCTCTAATCTCATTCACTGACTCACATCTTCTATCGGAAAATGATTCGTAAAGTCGGTAAACTGTATTTTCAGGCCCACCAACTAGGGTTGGTAAATGCTGCCACGTTTGATAGGGCGGTTAAGACTTTTCCGTTATAAGATATAATATGGGCTTGTCATGTTACCTACACTGAAAGAAAGACTGGTAAAATCAACCGAAATACGGGTCAATTCAATCGAAATTTCTGTCAATTTTTATCCATCGCAACAAGATGTTGAATCAACTGCGCACAAACCGTTGATTCGTAAATGACCGTTTTAGTAGTCAAATAAATAAAAAAAGTTGTTTTCATTGTAATTTACTCATAGTTTTGTTAAATTAACAATTATTACTGTCGCTCTAAGAATGCCAATCAAAACTGTTAATGGCCCCTATTATGAGACAAATTCGATCTTCGACTGTGGTCGAAAGAGCTGATCGAACGAATTTTCATTCGGTATTACGACGCGCGTTCGATGAAGGCAAGCGTTATTGTGAATTTCGATAAATTCAAATGTTTACAATAGCACATTTCCAATACTCTGTCAAATAAAATAAAATAAATAAACAAAAGCAGAACTAGTTATTAAATGCAAATATTAAAAATAAAAGTATGACTACAACGGAATTGTGGTTTGATGAAGAGGAAAGCTTACTGGAGCTAGCCAGAAGTAGAAGACGGGGGAGATGCTTCAAATCCTTTGGAAATGAATTCCACCACGTAAGTGTAGCTTTCTAAATAAGTTGATAAATTGGTGAAATTATAAGTTTTGTTATAGATTTATTCAAAATTTCAGACTGTCCAAAGAAGCGTTCATGGACTTGTTGTCCAGTACATATGAACTGCTGCAGCAATGCACAAGAGCCAAGTCTATTGCTAATATTTTTTAATTTTGGCAACAGTTCTCCGATTTTGTGCTCAAGGATCCTACCAACTGACCGTTGAAAACGAAAATGCACTCGGACTTGCCCAGCCGACTGTCTGTGGTACTATCAGAGGTGTTGAATGTCTTGGAAAATTTTATTTGTGAAAGATGGATAAAATTGAATTACGAGGAGGCTGAGCTGCATTAAGCAAAGTTGCGTTTCTATAATGTGAAAGTTCCTTTGGTATATGGGGATTTTGTTCCATAATTGAAACCAGTCTTCAAGCTGTTGTTTTGTACTCACGACCTTGAACCTATATAAAATTAATTCAAATAGCTTAAAATTACTAGTAGGTATTAAAAAAGTAGAACATAAATACAAAAAACTAACATTTTAAACAATTCTTTTTCTATTCGATACAGCATCGACGACAAATTTCTATTCGCTTGAAAATTAGATACACAGCGAAAATTTCGACAGAGATGAGTTGTCATAATACCAATTTCAAATTCGATTTTCGATGTTCGATAGCCAGCGAAGATCGAAGATCGAATAATGCTCATATTAGGGGCCAATATGAAAGGGATTTCTGTTCTTTTGAAATTACCAGTGCAAACTGTTAGATTAACAGATTTTATGTTAAGATGAGACTAACAGCGAAAGCCGTAGAAATGACAGAGATTTTTGTTTTTTCTAGATTAATAGCGTAAACTTTTACATCAACAGAGTTTTCTTTTCATATGACATTAATACCTGTGGAAAAAATAAAAGCCGGATAAATATATATTTAAACTTACGTAGTTTTTTATTTGTATAAATTACACATAAGTACATTTCATTTCTAATGATTTTATTGCTATATTTAGTAATATTAATTAAAATAATAATAACTTAAATCTGAATTCAAATAAACAAAACTTGTTCCGAATTACCATCGACAGCTTTGTACGAAAGTATGTTGACATATATATACGTAAATATGTGAATACGTAAATACGCATGCTTGCTACATATGTACATATTCACACACGCGTTAGTGTGCACAGTAAGTAAATTCAAAAAAGGGTTTTTATACTCAGCTGAGCAGAGCTGACAGAGTATATTAACTTTGTTCGTATAACGGTAATCCGTAACGGCATAAACTAATCGAGATAGATATAGACTTCTATATATCAAAATGATATGGGTGAAAAAAGAAATTCATTTAGCCATGTCCGTCCGTCCGTCACGATAACTTGAGTAAATTTTGAGGTATTTTGATGAAATTTGGTATGTAGGTTCCTGGGCGCTCATCTCAGATCGCTATTTAAAATGAACGAAATCGGACTACGCCCACTTTTTCGATATCGAAAGTTTCGAAAAACAGAAAAAGTGCGATAATTCATTACCAAAGACGGATAAAGCGATGAAACTTGGTAGGTGGTTGACCTTATGACGCAAAATAGAAAATTATAAAAATTGTGGACAATGGGCTTGGCACCGCCCACTTTTAAAAACAGGTAATTTAAAAGTTTTGCAAGCTGTAATTTGGCAGTCGTTGAAGATATCATAATGGAATTTGGTAGGCACGTTACTCCTATTACTATATGTGTGCTAAATAAAAATAAGTGAAATCGGATGACGAACACTCCCACTTTTAAAAAAAAAAAATTTTTTAAGTCAAATTTTAACAAAAAATTTATTATCTTTACAGTATAAAAGTAAATTATGTCAACATTCGACTCCAGTAATGATATGGTGCAACAAAATACAAAGATAAAAGAAAATTTCAAAATGGGCGTAACTCCGCCCTTTTTCATTTAATTCGTCTAGAATACTTTTAATGCCATACGTCGAACAAAAATTTACCAAACCTTGTGAAATTTGTTAGGGACATAGATTATATAACTGTTTTCTGTGAAAATGGGCGAAATCGGTTGAAGCCACGCCCAGTTTTTATTCACAGTCGACCGTCTGCCCTTCCGCTCGGCCGTTAACACGATAACTTGCGCAAAAAATTGATATATCTTAACTAAACTTAGTTCACGTACTTATATGAAGTCACTTTATCTTGGTCTAAAATATGGCCGAAATCCGACTATGACCACGCCTACTTTTCCGATATCGAAATCACGAAAAATGAAAAAAATGCCATAATTCTGTACCACATATGAAAAAAAGAGATGAAACATGGTAATTGGATTGGTTTATTGACGCAAAATATAACTTTAGAAAAAACTTTGTAAACTGGGTGTGACACCTACCATATTAAGTAAAAGAAAATGAAAAAGTTCTGCAGGGCGAAATCAAAAGCCCTTGGAATGTTGGCAGGAATACTGTTCGTTGTATGACATATATAAATAAATTAGCGGTACCCGACAGAAGAAGTTCTGGGTCACCCTGGTCCACATTTTGGTCGATATCTCGAAAACGCCTTCACATATACAACTAAGGGCTACTCCCTTTTAAAACCCTCATTAATACTTTTAATTTGATACCCATATCGTACAAACACATTTTAGAGTCACCCCCGGTCCACCCTTATTGCGATATCTCGAAAAGGCGTCCACCTATAGAACTAAGGCCCACTACGTTTTAAATAATCATTAACACCTTTCATTTGATACCTATATCGTACAAACACATTTTAGAGTCACCCCCGGTCCACCCTTATTGCGATATCTCGAAAGGGCGTCCACCTATAGAACTAAGGCCCACTACGTTTTAAATAATCATTAACATCTTTCATTTGATACACATGTCATACAAACACATTCCAGGGTTACCCTAGGTTCATTTTGCTAAATGGTGATTTTCCCTTATTTTGTCTCCAAAGCTCTCAGCTGAGTATGTAATGTTCGGTTACACCCGAACTTAGCCTTCCTTACTTGTTTTCGTTTTGTATTGATAGCTGAAAAACTAGTTTTTTGTTGTTTTCCCAATTTGTGTTTTTTTTTCGATTTGGTGGTTTTCTTATCTTGGTGTTTTTGTTTTTTACAAGTGGTATCATCGTCATAAGTACAAAGTAGAGAGGACAGTGAGCGTAAAATTCCCTTTGAAATTTGCTCATGCATTGACAGTTGTTCGCTGTTGAAATGACCAGTGAGATCAGTTGTGTTACCAGAAAAATCATTAGTAATTACGAGTTTGTCTATTTTACAGAAATTTGTTAACTTAAGAGTTAGAACGATCGATAAACTGCTTAGGATACTCTTTGGTATCATATCTACCAAAAAATGCTCTTTTGGACTAGGTGAGCAATTGAAAAGTCCTCTCTCGGCAAACGAAAATCATTCTCTACAAGTCACTCATTGTACCCGTCCTGCTGGGGCAGAAGCTTGTACCATAACAACATCGGATGAAGCGGCTCTGGGAGTATTCAATAGAAAAGCTCTTCAAAAGATTTACGAATTTTTACGCGTTGGCGATGTCGGCTACCGAAGAAGATTTAATGATGAGTTGTACGAGCTTTAAGCAGACATAAGCATGGTCCAACGAATTACAACGCTGCGGCTACGCTGGTTAGGCTATGTATGTATTTTCATCGGAAGCCGCCTAAGTAAGCAGAGGAAGGGGGCTGCTCTAATCCGCTTGAAGGACCAGGTGAAAATCGATTTAAATTCCCTTGGTGTGACCAATTGGAAGACCTTTGAAAGCTGCTATTTAAGTAACTGTCGAGCACAGTATGGATGAAGTTCGATTTTCTCCATAATTGGCAACGACACCTGTCTAGTGCCGCTAGTTTTTAGGGTGTAATAAACTTTGTGTTCTGGAATATCCCGTTTTGTTTGGCGTAAGCTTCTTAAAGACATATCGGTTTCAACGATGAATTTCAATAATTTTTTGGCAAATCTTTCCTTTCAAACTCAATTAGACCTAAAAAAAGAGGATACAAATTTACTGTTTTTTTTTTTAAGTTTTATTGATTTTTTTTTTTGTTCAAATTTTTTTAGTTTACAATATTAAAGTTGTTTTACTCATTTGTTTTTTTTTACATTTACAATGTAATATCATTTCAATTTTCTTTGCTCACGTTTTACTTTTTAGTTTTTTTATTGCAGGAAAAGACATTTTTTTTCGAAGGCGCGGTTAGAGATCTTGCAATTTAAAGTTTTCAGCGGAACATATTTGTGTATTTTCAAAAATAAAATCATAAATATATAAAAATAAAAACAAAATTTAATTTAAAAAAAATTCAAAACGAATTGCTTTCAAATAAAGTTTTAAGACATTTTTTTTTTAAATTTTGTTCTAAAAAATATTTTTCGATGAAAAACTGAACTTTAATTTTGAAAAAACAACAGTATATGCATATTCTTTGGCAAAAAAGCAAAATAAAAGTGTGGGTTCCAAGAAAGTTGATTTTTCGATTTTGTTTATTTATTTAAATTTTATAACTTAAAAAATTTTATTTTGGAATTTTTTTTCCTGGAACAACTAAATTTAAAATTTTTTAAAATAATAAAATTCAAAATTTAATGCTTACAAACAAAGTTTTCAGGCATTTGTTCCAAAAAAAAATTTTTTTTTTTCTAAAATATTTTTCCTTGAAAATAGATCTATAGTTTTTGAAGGGAAAAACAGTATGAACATATTTTTTTACCAAAAAAAAAAAAAAAAACAAAATGAATTTTCATTTAAAAAATATTTGATATTTATATTTTTCTTTTCTGTGCTAAAAAATTTGTAAATATATTTTTTTGGAATTGTTTTTAATCTATGCCACATCTCTTACAATATACAATTTTAAGAAAAAAATATTACATTTATAAAAGAAAACTTGAAAAATTTGTAAGTTAAAAAAAAACTTTGAAAAGCTTTAAAAAATTTTAATTTAATTTAAAAAAATTCTAAACGTAATACTTACAAACAAAATTTCAGGCATTTAATATTTCGCATCACAAAACTGGCACTTGTTAAATTTTTTTTTTTTTTTTTTTTTTGTTAATAACAAATTCCTGAAGCAGTTTATCATGGACATATCGTTTTTAAGCTGTGAGATATACGAATAGCCCTTAAGCATTCTAAGAGCTAATTTAACGCCTAAAAATGATTTCTAATTATTTTGAGGTACAATTTTTTTATTTTAAGAAATTTTGAAATATTTTTACATTTAAATATATTTTCTCAACTGAATAGTTTTTAACTTGTGTTTTTTTTTTTGTTGTTCTCTGCACACATTTTTTGCTCGTAAGTGTATGCTTGTAGTGTTTATTTCTTTGCTTTAAATTGTTATTGTAGCCTCCACCTTTTACTTGGTAATGTGTAGCTTACCCAGCAAACTAGCGGACTGAGTACTAGCTGCTTCTTTTGCATGTATGGCGCCATCGTGAATGGTCTGCAATGTGAATTTTAGATTATTTAAAATTATTTAGTACAAATTATAATTTCCATCTTATTTGCATACCTCACCGGCTTCGTTAATTTTCTGACCCACAGTTTGGCCAGTCTGCTTTACTGCGCCACCAATAGCATTTCCGGCATCCTTCGTTTTAGTTTCGACGGCCTGTTCGGTCTGGTCAGCTGCTTTGACGGTTTTGTTGATGGCATCGTTGGCAGCTTTCTTTGTTTGGTCAACGGCATTGCCAGTGGCCTTAAAAAAGAAAAATATTTTACTGCTTTTAGAGGAATTTTCATTTTAAAACACTTTGAGCTTTAGTACAAACTAAACGAGGATAAATTTTGACTACTTTTGTACTAAACGTATATAAACATATTGTCAAGTAAATTGAATTTTAGGCAAATTTTCCTTTTTTGCTTTCTAGTTCCTTCCAGTTTTTGTAAAAATTTAGTTTTGACGAAGTTTTACCAAAAATTTAGTACGACATTCTTTAAATTATTAGTGTTTAAAGCGTTAATAAGTTTTTGTAAACATTACAATTTGTGAAATTGATGTAGTTGGTTTTGAAAAACAGCAAATATAAATTTTTTTATTTCTAGCCCTTTCATAATTTTTATTTTTTTCCGAAAAACTTTGTTCAGGATCAACAAGAAAATTATTTGTACTTTTCACAAAATAGTACTAAAAGTAGAAATTTATTTTGAAAAGTATATTATAGTACACTTGTAAAAATGTAGTTTTTGCAAAATCAAATTTTGAGTAAAGCCTATATATCTAAAAGTTATTAGTACTAAAAATTTAAAAAAAAATGTTGATAAGAATAAAACAAGGGCAAGTTTTTGAAAAATTGTTATATTTGGTACTACACTGTTAGTACGTCAAATAAAAAAAGATTTTTTAAAAAAGTTATTTATAGCGTATGTTAATTTTTTTCCAGCCGTTTCAATTTTTTTGAATTTTTGAGGAAAAACAAGTTCTATGTAAATAAGAAAATGTTTAATACTTTTCACAAAACCCGTACTCAAAGAAGAAATCTAGTTTAAAGTGAAATAAGGAAAAAATTTTACTTTTAAAAGTTTGGTTTTTGCAACAATTTATTTTGGCAAACTTTTTCCAAAAACAGTTTAGTACACACTCCCATAAATCGGCAGTGCTAAAGTGGAAACCGTGTTAGAGAAATTTTTTTTAGTATTATACTCTCACAACACTATGGACTCGTTCCGTTTATGTGAGGTGCTCACGTACCAGTGAGTCCAACCTGAACAACTATACTCCTACAAACATTAGTTCTAAAACTAGAAGTAGCTTTTAGTAAAAGAAATAAATTAAAGTAAATATGATTTTTTTATGTTTCTGGGACTTTCATGTTTCGTTTGCCTAAACTTTGAAGGCAATTTAGATTTTGGCTAATGAAAACATCTTTTGAATAAGTTTTTGAAATAAATTTTAGTAAAATTTTAAAATTGTTCAAATTCAGTTTTTTCGAATGTTAGTTACCAAGCATTTTTAAAAAACTATTTAGTACACACGTCTATAAATCATTAATACTAAAAGTAGAAACAGGTGTTGGAAAAAATTAAAATTAAGCAAATCTTTAATTTTTTTGTTTTCACTTATAACAAATATGGCAAAAATGTTGGTAGATTAAAAAAAAATATTTTTTTAGTACTTATGTCTTAGAAGCTATCAATACTAAAAGTAGAAACAGGTGATTAGATTTTATGTTTTCTAGTGCCTACTAACATAGTTTTTTAACCAATTTTTGGGTAAAATTTCGATCTAGTAAACATAGAAATTTTGTACTAAAAATTAAGTTTTCGCATTGTAGATCATCATTTCCATTTGCAATTACGAATTAGCACTTTCCAAAGTAGTGTCGGTTCGACTAGCAATATTTAGCGACCTTAGTGCATAACTGGAAAATCTTTATTGTTTTAAAATTCCTATACTAGTACTTTTTTAATTTTGGTACTTTTAAAATTTTAGTATTAGAAACTAAAACCAATTCAAATGAATATGTTCTTTAAAATTTGATAATTTTTTTCAAAACTAAATTTCAACACTTTATTTTTAGTCCTATAAATTATAATGGAGCATACACTTTCTTTTAGGATAAATTTCATTATTACAAAATTCTTCACTAGAAATTTAGTACACATTTAAATACAAATTTTTTGAATATTTAACAGTCTCAGTACACACCGAAAGCTTTGTATTGTTCTAGAATACTTTATGTTGACAATTTTTAAATTTTTTAAACTTTTACCGTATAAGTACTAGAAATTAAAACCAAATCTAACAGAAAATTAATTCTATAAAATTTTATAATTTTTGTAGAACGCCCATGAATCAGTATAATGAAGCATAAATTTCCTTTTGAGATTAATTTCAATATTAAAATCTTTATAAAAAAATAATCCCTAAAAACTTAACACACATTTTAGTACTAAAGTTTTCAACTTATATGTATGTTCAATATCGGATTAAAATCTGAATACTGTTGTAATTCGCATTTTAGTCTTGATGTAAATAAGTCCAAATAAAGTTTAGTACAATAATATTTTAGCACTAATTCATTTCGACCAATTTGCTTTTAACAAAAAAAAAACAACTTTTCATTGTATAATAAACATGTTTTAGCGGCAAATTATAACTGTACTCAAAAAATTTCATAAGTTTTCTATTCACATATCCTCACAAAAAATTACCAAGTTCTAAAAAAATTTAGTACAAAAATATTTTGGCACAAATACATTCCGTTTAGTTCGCCTCGTACCAAAAAAGAAAAAAAACGGTAAACTTTCGTTTAAAAATAAATAGCTTTAGCGCCAAATTATATTTGTAGGTAGTAAAAATTTTTTATAAGTTTTTCATTCAATTTTCATTTTACCTTCTGTGATGCTTCAGCCACATTACCAGCTACTTCTTTTGCATTTCCTGCCACATTACTCACTTTATGTACAGTATTGTCCATGGCTTGTTTCGAGTGATCAACAGCGGCATTAGCCATGTCGGCAGTTCCCTTACCTAAAATAAGATTAATTCAATTAACTCTCCTGCTTTGCCTATTCCATTTCAACTTACCAGCATCAGCTGCTAAATTCTCCGCTTCACTTTTAGTTTGCTGCACGGATTCTCCTACAGCTTTGCCTTGCTCTTCGGCCAATTTAGCAACATCGTCCTTCTTGCTACTGAATAAGTTGGCGGTCTTGTCGCCCAAGCTTTTGAGGGATGCTGAAAAATTTATTAGCTTATTTTCCCATTGATGTATTTAGAACTATATCTTTATATTTCGAACAATTTCAAAAAAAAAAAGATGTAAGGTTGCGAACGCATTCAAATTTCGTAACAAAGGTGAGAGGTGATGAGAAGAATTTGCGCTAACTCGAGCTTAACTTTAAAAAATTGTGTACTACAGTACAAAGTTTGTGAATATGTAGAAAAGACACTTTCTTGTACTAAAATTTTACCTGAAGAGGTGCAAGTATAAAAATCTTAAAAATAAGTCAACATGCATCAGCAAAATTTAAAATTTTTTTTATTAAACATTTTTTTAATAAAAAATCAAAAAAAAAATTTCAGAAAATCCAAAAGATCCTAAAACTGTTGACGCACAAATTTATTAAAATCATTCAAAATTTAAACTTTAAAAAATTTGCGAATTTTCAACTAAAAAACAATCTTACATAATTCAAGTTATCTACCAGCATATGGCGTTTGATGCACTACATTTAAGATGTACTAAAAAGTGTTGTACGGTTTTATAAAAAATTTAAGTAGGAACTTGTCAAAACCGTTGTAATCCCAAGCACATTCGCAAAATTATTTATGTACTAAAAACTCAAATCCACTAAAATGTCAATTTGTACTAAAAGATACGTACTGAAGATATGGGTTATTTAACATTACAATGAAAAATTTGGTTCATAAATTTCGTCTGAATCAACTACAAAACATCTATGTACTAAACTTATTTTTTCACAATTTTAGAAACACAAAGTAGTGCTAAAAATTCAAATAACAAAAATGCCCTCGCTGAATCTTAAGAACAGAAAAGTGGTTTTAATGTTTTTTTGTATCGTATGATTTTTTTTTTTAATTTTAAAGAAATTGTGTACCAAATTTTAATTTTTTTTTTTTTTTTTTGAAAAACCATTCCTTCTGCCATGAAAAGCTTCTCAGTGAAAGCTCATCTGCCCTGCAGACGCTGTTCGGAGTCGGCATAAAATAAGTAGGTCCCGTCCCTACAATTTGTAGGAAAAATTAAAGGGAGCACGACGCAAATAAGAAGAGAAGCTCGGCCTTAAATCTCTTCGGGGGTTATCGCGCCTTACATTTATTTTTATTTATTTATTCCTTAAAATGCTAAATCTATTCATACAACTTTTGCATTCAAAACCTATTTTATTGACGTTTTTGTGGAACATTTTTCCAGCAGGTTTTTTAATTCTGTTGTAAAAGTGTGTACTAAAGTTTTTGAAAATTTTACTTCGACCGAAAAATAAAAGAATCAATTTTTATATTTATAGATGGACCAATTTATCAATTGATGAAATTTCAAATTTATTTTTATCACGTTTTAGCAACTACTTTTCGGATTTAGAAAAAATATGTACTAAATTTTTAGAACTTTTGTTTACCGAAAAGTAGAAAATTAAAAAAAAAATGTTAATTCTCTCTTTAAGGCAGTGTAAATTTAAGACTACTAGAATACATTTTTTGAATATCCTAAAAAAAATTAGTTTTTAAAATTTCAAATCAAAAAGCTTTAGAAGTCATGTTTTTTAAATTTGCTATTTTTATGACATTCTAAGTTACATTATGAAAATTTTCGCGAAAGCAGTGCAAAAAATATTTAAATATTTACAATAACATACTAAAAAAATTATTATTTGAAATTTTTTTCTATAAAACTTGATAAAAATGTATTTTAAAAAATATTTCTATATCGCAAGAAATGCTTAATAGTTAAAATTTTTTTATTTTGTATTTTACTGTATTTTTTAATCATAAACTTTTTTTGTTTAATTTTTTTTATTTTACATGTATAAATGACTTAAAAAACTTTTTCCTGTATTTATTTTATTTCTTTTAGTTGATTTTTTCTACTTAAAAATATAGTAAAGGATAAGCAGAACTATTAAACTCTTTTAAATTCTAAAATTTGATTTCAATTTATTTAAAAAAAAATATTTCTGATTCTCAAAAGATGTTTAACAGTTAACATAGATTTTTATTTTATTTTTTATTAAACATTCTTTATGTCATAACATTTTTTTCTTTTATTTCTTTAGTTGTATATTTCTTACTTAAATTTATTTAATATTAAAATTTTTTTTATTCAACGATTTCACAATGGGTAAGCAACATTATTAAATTTAACTTATATGGTTACTAGTTTTAAAATAATTAATTTTTATTTTGAAGTTTTGTATTCATAACGTTTTTTATTAACTTTTGTTTATTAATTTTAATTGTAAGCGAATTATTATATTTGAAGTTTTTTTCTTTATTTCCGCATTTTTCGATATTTTTTATATTTTTTTATTCTAAAATTTTTCTAAAACACCAGCAAAATTGTAAAATATTTATATATATATATATTTTTTTTTTTCAATTAAATCAATAAATTTTGATTTAATTTCGATAAAAACATGAAAAGTTTAAAGCTAAATTTTTAAAAAAAATTAAAGCTTTTGAAAGAATATAAGGTCATTTAAAAATTAAAAAAAAAAATTATTTAATCCTTTTTCTTCTTATTTTTTAGTTGTACACATATTTCTTGAAATGGAAGAAGCATAACTTTAATAAAGGAAGAGCAGAACTTTTAAACTCCATTTGAATTGTTAAATTTTATTTGTATTTATTTAAAAAAAAATTTTTGGATCTCAAAAAATGTTTAATAGCTTACAACCTTTTTTTGTTAAATATATATTTTTTAAATATATATTTTTTTGTAGTTGTATATTTCTTACTTAAAAAAAGAAAACAATGCTAGTAAGGGATAACATTTATAAACTCAATTTAAATATATAATTTTTTCCAATTTTTATTAAAGTAATATTTTTTTTTAATTTTATTTCATTACTTTTAACAATTATTTATGAAATCTTTATATAATTGAATATTTTTACTTCGAAAGTATATGTGATTGCAATCCATTAAAAAATTTTATTTTTTCCAGATGATTTCAATTTAAAATTTTTATTTTTTTTATTCAACGACTTTAAAATGGATAAGCAAAATTATTAAATTTAATTGAAATGTTTAATAATTTTAAAATAATTAATTTTTATTTTTTAGTTTTGAATGGATAACTTTTTCCATTAACTTATATTTGAAAATTTTTTTGACGATTTCAGAACTTTTCAAAAATGTTTATAGATTTTTATACTCAGCTGAGCAGAGCTCACAGAGTATATTCATTTTGTTCGCATAACGGTACCTCGTAACGGCATAAACTAATCGAGATAGATATAGACTTTTATACTATATCAAAATGATCTGGGCAAAAAAGAAATTCATTTAGCCATGTCCGTCTGTCCGTTAACACGATAACTTGAGTAAATTTTGAGGTATTTTAATGAAATTTCGTATGTGGGTTCCTCGGCACTCATCTCAGATCGCTGTTTAAAATGAACGAAATCGGACTATAGCCACGCCCACTTTTTCGATATCGAAAATTTCGAAAATTTCGAAAAACCAAAAAAGTGCGATAATTCATTAGCAAAGACAGGTAAAGCGATGAAACTTGGTAGGTGGTTGACCTTATGACGCAAAATAGAAAATTAGTAAAATTTTGGACAAAGGGCGTGGCATCGCCCACTTTTAAAAGAAGGTAATTTAAAAGTTTTGCAAGCTGTAATCTGGCAGTCGTTGAAGATATTATGATAAAATTTGGCAGGAACGTTACTCCTATTAATATACATATGTGTTCTAAATATAAATTAGCAACATCGGATGACGAACACGCCCACTTTAAAAAAATGTAAGTCAAATTTTAACAAAAAATTTAATATCTTTACATTATATAAGTAAATTATGTCAACATTCAACTCCAATAATATGGTGCAACAAAATACAAAAATAAAAGAAAATTTCAAAATGGGCGTGGCTCCTACCTTTTTTCATTTAATTTTTTTAGAATATTTTTAATTCCATAAGTCGAACAAAAATTTACCAATCCTTGCGAAAATTGGTCAGGGCATTGCTTCTATGACGATAACTGTTTTCTGTGAAAATGGGCGAAATCAGTTGTAGCCACGCCCAGTTTTTATACACAGTCGACCGCCTGTCCTTCCGCTCGGCCGTTTATACGATAACTTGAGCAAAAATCGATATATCTTTACTAAACTTAGTTCACGTACTTATATGAAGTCACTTTATCTTGGTCTAAATTATGGCCGAAATCCGACTATGACCACGCCTACTTTTCCGATATCGAAAATTACGAAAAATGAAAAAAATGCCATAATTCTGTACCACATATGAAAAAAAGAGATGAAACATGGTAATTGGATTGGTTTATTGACGCAAAATATAACTTTAGAAAAAACTTTGTAAACTGGGTGTGACACCTACCATATTAAGTAGAAGAAAATGAAAAAGTTCTGCAGGCCGTAATAAAAAGCCCTTGGAATCATGGCAGGAATGCTGTTCGTGGTATTACATATGGGGTATTCCATCCCATTTCGACCAATTTTGAGCCCGACCCCTTTAGAATTGGCTGAAAGTTTTTCTTCTTTTTCTAGCTTACGAAAGACGTTTTTCAGAATTTTTTCAAATTTTTTCATCCAACTCAAAAAAAGTTATGAATTTTAAAAAAAAACACCGTTGTTTTCAAAATGCTATAACTTTTTCAAAAATTGACCGTTTGGGATCTTCTTTTTTTAATTTTTTTTTTAAATGTACTTTTCGGAAAAAACACAAAAAAAATTTTAAAGTTTTTTTTTTTTTAATTTTTTAGTTTTTCGAATTTCGCCATTTTTTTCTCATAAAAAACTTCAATCAATTCTGCAATCATCCCCACTAATCCCGGAGTGGGCCGATTTTTTTTTATTTAATTGAAAAAAAATTTTCAAAAATAAAAATTTTTTTTTATCAATTTTATTTATATAACAAAAAAATTTAAGAAAATGATTTTTAAGTATTCTTTTCTTTATATATTATGGTAATATACGATTAAAATAACCAGGATTAATGAAAAGAATACTTAAAAATCAGAAATCAATACTTAGAATCAGAAAAGACTACTTAAAAATCATTTTCTTACATTTTTTTGTTATATAAATAACAAATTTTTCAATTAAATAAAAAAAAAATCGGCCCACTCCGGGATTAGTGGGGATGATTGCAGAATTGATTGAAGTTTTTTATGAGAAAAAAAATGGCGAAATTCGAAAAATCTCGAAAAACTTAAAAAATAAAAAAAAAACTTTAAACATTTTTTTGTATTTTTTCCGAAAAGTGCATTTAAAAACAAATTAAAAAAAAAGGGCCCAAACGGTCAATTTTTGAAAAAGTTATAGCATTTGAAAACAAAAACGGTGTTTTTTTTTTAAATTCATAACTTTTTTTGAGTTGGATGAAAGAATTTGAAAAAATTCTGAAAAACGTCTTACGAAAGCTAGAAAAGGAAGAAAAACTTTTAGCCAATTCTAAAGGGGTCGGGTTCAAAATTGGTCGAAATGGGATGGAATACCCCATATATAAATAAATTAGCGGTACCAGACAGATGATGTTCTGGGTCACCCTCACATTTTAGTCGATGTCTCGAAAACCCCTTCACAGAAAAGAGTTCAAATTTGACTAAATTTTCATATTTAAAAAAAATATTCAAATAAAACGAATTGATAGCTGAAGAAAGTTGCCAGAAGGCAAGTTGCTCAACTTTTTAGTATTACCATTCGTATGTATCCATGAAAAAGACAATTTTGTCTCCAAAGCTCTCTGCTGAGTATCATGCCAACCTAATATAAACGCACGCAAGTCATTTTCTGTCAAAAATGTCTCATGCACATACAACTTGTATGAGAGCAACCCAAATTGAATTTGCTGCGTGAAAACCTAACTCGATTTCCAATATTTGTTTTGCGTAACATTTAGATTTGACGTTTGCACATATGCTTTACATAGTCGCAACGCATGCTTAGTTGGGTTCGGGCAAAAAACGCCGGTTGTTTGCGTGCGCTAAAAAAAACGCAGTGCGGTTTTATTAGGTTGGCATGCATGTAATGTTCGGTTACACCCGAACTAAGCCTTCCTTACTTGTTTCCTTTTACTTTCTTTAGTTGTATATATGTATCTTATTAAAAAAATAAAACTATTTTATAAGGGATCAGACAAATTTCTAAACTCAATTTAAATTCATAATTACATGAATTATAATTAATATAAGTACATATGTACATTTTTCCAAATTTTTAATCAAACAATTTTTTTTTTTTTTGTTATTTGAGTTAAGCTGATGTAATTTTTGCAAGTAACTCGAAATAAAAGCAAAATTGGAAAAAATGTCAGTTCTTTCAACAACTTTACTATACAAATGGTTTTAAATTTTAAGTTTAAAATTTAAAGGTCTAATGTTATACTCAGTAGAAATTTAAACTAAAATCCACTTAATTTCTACTCCACCGTAAAGAAAAAATCAATAATTATACACTAAAAAAACATGTTTGATTTCAATATGTCGAGTTAATTTGCAAGGACAGGCAGAGGAACAGCTTTTTCCAGGCTAATTTTATACGACAGCATGACACTGCTAATACGCGTCCAAAAATATTGAGAGAGGTGTCAAACGACGCGCCTTGACATCAGTATTAATAATCCGAAACCGGAAAATAAAAATTTTAACTCGTTCAAAATATATTAACGAAAAACCGGGAGTGAAATCCATAGTATTTTTGCGCAGAACACCTTTCTGCGTTGGCGGCCTTCGGCCGCGCTTATAACAAATAGCCCTGGGCTACGCCATGCCAAGTCCGGGTGTGTGGTATAACCGTGGCTACCTCCACGATGATGTCCTTCTGCATTCACAATTTTTTTGTGGGTACAATTACAACAACCACATAAAAATCGCCAACTTCAACTGCAAATATCTCCGGACAGAGATAAAATTTTTCTTTTCCGCCTTCGGATTATTGTTCTCGAGATTAATACGCGTCTTTTGACACCTCACTCGATGTTTTTGGTAGCGTATTAGCAGTCGACCCCTCAACTAGACTATTACCGGAGATATTTGCAGTTGAAGTTGGCGATTTCAATGTGGTTGTTGTTGTTTGTACCCACAAAAAAAATCGTGCATCACCGTGGCGGTAGCCACGGTTATACCACACACTAGGACTTGGCATGGCGTAGCCCAGGGTTATTTTTTATAAGCGCGGCCGAAGGCCGCCAACGCAGAAAGGTGTTCTGCGCAAAAATACTATGGATCCGACCCCCGGTTTCGGAGGTACCCGCGGGTCTTTTTTCGGTTTTTCGTTAATATCTTTTGAACGCGTTAAAAATTTTTTTCCCGCCTTCGGATTATAAATACTGATGTCAAAACGCGTCGGTTGACACCTCTCTCAATAGTTTTGGTAGCGTATTAGCAGTCGACCCTTCAACTAGACTATTACCAAAAATTTCTCTAAAATATAAAACCACATTTCACACAAAAAGTCAACCTTTAATATTGGTTGCTGTTACTCCATTTTTACATTAACATTACATTTAAAAATTTCGAACTCTCTTATTACCTGTACAGCTACTGATAGCCATTTTTCACAATAAAATGATGATTTTTTAACTGCGCAGAATAGTAAATCGAAAAAAACCCGAAGAACAGTTGGTCAGCCAATAATTAAAATGTAATGCACACACAATAACTAATAACTCAAATAATTTTCCTTGAACGTCCTGCGTAAAACCGAACCACTTTCGATAGCTGTTGAAAGCGTACTAAATGGATGCTAACATAAATTTGCCACAACAAAATGGAAAAAGAAGCGAAGCTTGATTCTGGATACGAGTACTAATCTACTTTTGATGTATTATAAACATTATATTGTATGTATGCTTTGGCGCAGTGAAATTATAACAACAAAAACTTGGATTTTTGTTATTATAATTTTTATAGAAACCAATTTGTGTTTCTGCTATTATAAGCAATGCATTTCTTTCTTTTTTTTTGTGGTATTAAATTTTTTTTTTTGCGGAATGGCAATTTAGCGCGACAATGAGACAAACAAGAGCAAAAAAGCGCTGGAGCATGAGATGAGATCGGCTTAATTAGCTAAGGTATGTGAAGACATGAATTGCACGATATACATAGCTTTCGGATCAGATGCTGGAAAGTCATGCTTAACAGAGTAGCAAAAAAATTTTAAAAAGCTCTTTTTTGGTGGCTATGCACAGTAATTCTGCGTACAACACCTTTAAAAAAATTACCCTTAACCGATCCGACATCGGCAACAAGAAAACTAAAATAAAAACTCAATTACTAGCCGGTGTTGGATCGGCTAAGGGTTATTTTTTTAAAGTGCGGCCGAAGGTCACCTACGCAGAAGGGTGTACTACGCAGTAGGACATCGCCGTGGCGGTAGCCACGGTTATGCCACACACCCGGACTTGGCATGGCGTAGCCCAGGGTTATTTTTTATAAGCGCGGCTGAAAGCCGCCTATGCAGAAAGGTATTCTACGCAGAATTACTGTGCATGGCGCAGCCGGTGTTGGATCGGCTAACATAACAATAAACATAAGAGTTATAAGGTAATATCAGCTCGTTCACGAATGCAAAATTTTAAATAGTTTACCTTTGACGTATATTTTAGCAATACAAAATTAGCAATGTTATACATTATGTATTTTTGCAATTAATGAATACAATGCATAAACCCATACATACATAAATAACATCTTATATATACCTACATCGATAAAAATAATTGAACTCATATGACGCCTTCTTTGTTTTTCGCCCCTAAATAATCAAGTTATACCTTCTAATATAAAGATACATATACGAAATTAAAGGTAATGCAATTATCTTCAACACGTTAGTATTAAAGTATTTTGTCAATAACACATTATTTTGACTTATTATTAGATTTATGATAAGTTAGCAATCATTTTCCCATAAAAACATAATTTTATTATAGAAATTTCTTCTAAATATAGATGTTTTATATATCAAACAAAACTTTGATTTATTACCTATTTAAAGACATTACAATTCTCAAGATTGATTCAATAGTTTCAAAGATATATTGTTTTACAAAAATGTAAAATTTACCTTTTGACGTGGAATTACCCCTATAGTTATTATTTGCACCCAAAAAAATTATACGGTTGAACTCACCATAAACACCAATTTGACAAATGTATGTATTTTGCACTTAAGCCGCAAACTCAAAATAAAACCAACACATTGGCAACATTTTCTTATACATACAAAAACTGCTAAGTTTTATGTTTCCATTCCATACCATTCGCACCAACACCAATACACATATTTTGACAATTTGAACAGACATATTTTGTATTGTACAGATGAGCCAACCATATAATTGAACCATGAGTAGGTTCAATATGAGGAAGCTAAGGCCCTGCAAAACTCGCGAGTACTCCATGCATGCATGTGTGGAGTACTCGCTATGGACCAAGCGAGTGCTCCAAAATTAACCACAATTCATACAAAAAATATGGTCCAATTAACATTGCGATGTCCTAGGACTGGACCATATACTCCAGCTCCGCATTACATCAGAGTAATCCATGGAGTACCCACAGTCCAATAAACAGCGTGTAGTGTTTACCATCGTTAAAAACGAGCAATGCTCGGCTTAAAATGTGTTCGTGTAGAAACATGAGTTGGTTCATTGCTGCATTACAGTGGAGTATAATGGTAAATACTCCAGTGGACCACATGATCCAACGATTTTTGCAGGGAATCCCAATCGATTCAGCTGTGTTATACAAACACTATACCCAACAGAACAAGCCCCGAGTATAGATGTGTGAGTGTGTGGCCATGAACTGACATACATGCTAAGTGCTTTCTTGAATAGAACGACATACACTTTGAGGGAGATGAAAAAGAAAAAATTTACTTAATGCATCTTTATTAACAAAGGATTGATGAAAAAAATATAAATTAAATAATCGCAATTGCGTCGCATTTTTGCCATGCGCTAAGTATGTACATACAAATGATTGCAAAGAGAGAATGTGCGAGCGGAATAGCGTGATGTGGAGTTACTCTATAAACAGTTGCCACCGGCGTGCTTAGCAACACATATATTTGACAGTGGATGGAAAAGTTTTTTGAATGTCAGGCAGTTGAAGGTAAGGCAGAGCAAAGAAATTTATATGTATGTACATATATCGGGTGCAGAGGAATGTAGTCACGGTTGCCAGACCATGTTTTCATTTGGGACCAAAATTAATCGAAAAAAGGACCAAATTTCGAAGAAATGAACCAAATTTTTGTAGTTTTAATTGGCTTACAAACAATTCGGCAATTAACGAATGTGTCGAATTCTTTGTAAAATCTTTAATTCCAGGTTGTGGTAAAGTCCAAAGTCATACACACTTTCATTCTAACAAAAAGCCTTATATACATAATTGTTTTAACGAAAAACCTTAGGGGAAAACCCGTAACGTAAGTCAAACTAGTTCTGTTTTATTTACATTTAAATCTTATTTTTAAACTAAATTTCTCCTCAGCTCGGTTGTATAAATTTTATTATAAAATCAGTCTAAAAGTTAAAAAGAATTTTTTCCAATAGCTGGGTGCTCCAAGTTTTTTTATTTTTTTTATTTAATTCTTTACTCTTCCGTTTACCAGTACACCCTCACGCTTCAATTTTCTCATCTATGAGCTAGATTCAGTAAGTACGAGTATTGAAATGTACATTTTTTCCATATAATTTGATTTAGAGAAAAATTTACATTTCAAAACTCACATTAATTGAATTTAGCCTCAGCCTCATATTTACTACTGAAAAGTCTTAAAAGTTTGAAATGTGTAGTATTGGCCAAAATTTCATTTGACGAGGTACGAGAAATTAGTTATTATTAACAATGTTATTATTAAAGTTTCTGGGGTTCTGCTCTCCAACGAGAATAATTTGGCACAAAGCGTTTATATCAGATCTACGTTGAGCATTTGTTAAGTTATCGCTTTCCAAAAATATTCCTGCCTTACTTCCAATAAAAATATTCCTTGTGTTAAGATACTTAGTATTCTAAATTATGCCCAATTTTAATTGTATCCAAAATTACTCAAAAGGTGCTTCATATTGATGGAATTATATCAGCAGACTAACTTTTTCTGACTGAACTCTTTAGTGCAGTTCGGAAATATATAGAAACTTTTAATTTTGTTACTGATATTGAATTTTTCAAATGTGTAGCAGAAATGCTATTAACTTCCAAACACAAAAATAGAAAATATAGCCGCATCGCAGTGGGAAGAACATAATAGCCTTGGAATTTCTAAAACTCATAAATTTGTTTTGTGATGTCTGAGAAAAATTTAAAAATCGATATCCAAAACGTGATAGGAATATAAGTAACCGGATGAATTTTTTATATTTTAATTACAAAGAAGTTCAGGATGTAGTTATTAAAACATACTAAAGTTACAAGAAAAGTATTAGAATAAACTGTATAATAGAACTGAATATAAATTAGATGTTGCTTCGGCGACAGTTATAACACTACTCTCCACTCGTCTCAAGGGAATGATTTGTATGTAGCTTTTCTGAACGTTGCTCAATCAATGCTACCACATAGTTGCGATTCAGGTAACCCTTACAAACGAAAAGTAAGATTTTCAAAATTTTTACATAGGATTTCTTTGTAAACATTTTTTAGGAGTCACTATTTCTCTCATTACCTATCGATATGCTTGCATGCATAACTTCAACATAAAACAGTGGTAAATGCACTTAATAAAAAACAAATTAGTCTCATTATTTTATTTAGTTTTCAATACAAGAATGTTTTCGTGAGTGGAGAACTCCGTCAAATTTCTTTGGGATGCACGTGCATTTGCAACAACTTTTTTACGCTCAAACAGTGACAAAAATCTATCACGAAAAGTGTTTGATAACCGATCGAAATATAAGATATTCTGATTGGCCGCTTGTTTCATCAACAATTAACGAAAATTGTTTTGCTTCAAGATCAACACTTTTCTAAACCATCTTCTAGGTGAAGTGCCATTGTTCTGCTATATTTTAATAACAGCAATTTTTTTGTAAGAAATACATTGGGATTAATTGTAAATTATATAAGGCTTAATGAAAGTGTTCAACATTTTTTTTTTCTCATTGAAAACAAACAATCTTGATTACAGCCTAAAACGCACCAAAATTGGAAAAAAAAGGACCAGCGGACCAAATGGGGTTGGAAACGACCATTTTTGGCATTGTGAATGATAACTAAGTGTGTTATCTTATCTGTCAACTGCCTGACAGGATGTTCAATATGGCTACTTTTTAGCGTTTTGACAGGGTGTTCAATATGGCGGCGCCTATCTTCAGCGGGTGATAGAAAGAGATTCAGAATGAGACAGAGATAGTCAATTACAAATCAGGTGATCCAATCACTTTGGAATTTTGACGTCTATGCAGAAGATATCACACTTTGTTATCATTCACAATGATTTTTGGTCCAAATGGGCCAAAGTGGCAACCGTGAATGTAGGACTTGTTAAAAACTCATACAAATAGCTAAAGGCGGTGACACAATGACATTTTTCATATAGATGCGTTTAACACAAGCTTATGCATTCCAATAACGTCGCCACAATCAACCAAGATGTTGCGTTTGTAAATATGAAGGAACTTCAGACTTGGCAATTGAAATTTATTACGCCTTGCCCACTCACATACAAAATTTCGCGAAGCACTGTTTTAACCATTCTCCCTATACAACAAAAATACTTGCTACCATATTTTGTGTCGTATTCGATTGTTATATAGCAGTTTTTAATTGTGAAAAATATTAGAAAATTTAATTGAAAAATAATTTCACTTGCAACGTGTGCCAACACCCTTAGCCAAAGCAAATGTCAAATTCTTCTTCTTATGATTTGCTTGGAAAAAATTTGGGAGTTGGCTACTTTTCAATATCAGATGGCACCAGTGTCGCTCATTCTACCATTCTCCATAAAAATAGGTACGTGCAATCTACTCATAATGCATAAGCATGTGTTAAACTCATTTATATTAGAGTTGTGCTTTTTCGTTCATTTCAGAGATTCGAATCTTTCGTTCTTTTTCTGATGAACGAACAAGTTCTTCTTTTTGTTCATCTGTTCTTTTTTTTTTTCAAGCAAATTTGATCACTGCTGCTCGGTCCCGCGAAAAAAGCCAAAAAGTATAGATGGGGGTGTGTATGCAGCAATGCTTTGTGTAGGTATATTTAAATGAGTAATGAATAAAAAGTTAATATATATAAGTATAATTAACTTCAAAAAAGGTTACAAATTTCGGAAGATCCAGGAAATTGAAAGAGTACAGACACAAATTGTAAATATGAACTTTTCAGGTTTAATAAATGTAATAATTAGTTTTTTACAAAACATGTTTTTCATAAATAGTCTATATATATATTGTTGTAGCAGTACCACACACAAAGATGACCACACATATCTTTAGTGTAAGTGGCATCATCGAGTGCTCACTGTGAATTTCTGCATATGTATGTATGAATTTACAATGTTCGCGAACGAGAAGAGAGAAAGAATAACATTAGATAAAACGAACAAAAAGAACAAATGAACTAAAAGAACAAAAAGAACCGAAATCGAATATCTAGTTCACTTGTTCAGTTGAGAGACCCGGTCAATTGAACAAGTTCAGAACGAAACGACCCAACTCTAATTTATATGAAAAACTGCTTATGTGTCGGACCTATAAATGAAATCACGCGTGCGAGCGCTATTGTATATTTTGTATATATGTATGTAGGTATTTATGTACCTATTCAGAGGTGGAATAAGTGAAGCTAAATTATGGAAATTTTTAAAAATATGCACATATTTGTTGTTGCGTATTTACTCATTTCATCAAAATAAGTTTTTCGCAGAAAAACAAAGCGCCCAATCAATTAAGGTTCATTATCATTGTACAGGTTTACAAGTATGATATGTATGAGAGGGAAAGAATTTCTTTCCCTTTCTAACACACGGCAGTTTGACACTTCGGTCAGTGTCAAACTAGCGTGGAACCCAGTGGAACCTGCGTGGAACATGAATTTTGACACTGAACGAAGTGTTGCTTCGTCGAAAGCGACACAGGGAAACAAAAAAAGGAGCGGAATATCAGATATGGGTTGTTGTGATAGTAAATTTTTTTTAACGAATTTAGTATGAAAATGTACTGCACCTATATGGGTCCTACAGAAAATTATACAAAAGTCTTGAATTGGGCTATCTGAGGACATGTAGTTATTCCAGTATTAAGAATACAAACACGGGTGCTAAGTTTTTCTACCCGCTCAAAAGTTCTCCTCGAAAACCAGTTTGAAACCGAGCTCGACTGCAATAGCCCGTCCAAAAATGTGGAAAGAGAAATGAAAAGACGCGTTTTATCCTGTTATCAATAGTCCAAAGGCAAAAAAGTATTCGAATTATTGGAAGCGAGGCAAAAACGCGTCTATTAATACCTCCCCCGACAGATTTGGTCGTGTTTTAGCAATCGTCCCCGGTAATAATGTAATTTAGTGCTCGTTTGAAAGTAAATAAGGATATTTTATTTGTAATTAAACAATAAAAATTTTACGCAGTTTTTGTTAGCAGCTACTACACTTTTCTTGGACCTAAGAGGTACAACAGTGCCAAATAGCATCCACAAAAAAAACGAACAGGAACAAGCATTTTATCAGGTGAGCGTGGCTGTGTATGTGCGTGCTGCTATATATAATTTTTTTTTTGCGATTTCGGCCCCATTTTAACAGCTATAAGCTTCAAATTTCACCAAATGCTTACGTGTATAGCATATTGTTACGGTCTGCTGCTACGGTATATGGCTGCGATCTACTTGGGAGCGTGTTCACGGGAACACACCTAGCGATGTGGCAAAGGTTGCGATGAAAAATATCGGAAAAGAAGGGAACAGACAGACCGGCCATGACGAAGAAAAATTTTTCTCTTCTAGCATGAGTTTCCGCCCGATACACACCAGAAAAGTGATATTTGCTATATCTTTGCAGAAAAAGAAAATAAAAGTGATCAAAAAGGACAACATTTGGCAATAGTTTTATAATACATTTCTTTACTATCAACTATAAAAAGCAGAACTTCCATTTTATGTTCAATCAATCATATCTTACTAAGTATAAAATATACGAATTTTGCTGAACGCATTAAAAACAGCGAGGAGTCTCACTACAATTGAAAAATTTGTTCACACATTTGCAAGCGGTTATGTGTACATGAATGTGGATGCAGTAGAATTACAACCACCTGTGGCAAACACTTTATATGCTCATGTGCCCGTTGAAACGGCAACAACAACAAACCGGGGAAATTTTTTTAAATTAATTGCAACTTTATAAAATCGATTTTGTATTGAATACGTAAAACGGTCTTTGGCAACATGAACGTATTGGCACAAATAACAAATGGTAAGATTCAACAACAACAGCCAATGAATTGAATCGGCAATATCAGCAACATCAACAACAGCAAGTTCAACCGCAGCAGCAAAGGCCGCTATCTATAGGCCCAACGAAATAAGCCGGGCACACCCAGAGCCGGCCACCTCAACCAGAACAACTACCGCAATAACCACATAAAGGGGTGAGTCCGTTCCAAAGCCCCTTGAGTGGAGCTTACATACACTCCTAGGTACACGTACATAAGGGTGGGCACACGAAACATGATATACGACACTAACACTATTTACATCTAATCGCCACCCATTTACACGTATGATTAGCTACCTAAATTGGGTATAGTTATATGCATATATAGACATATACCCAATTAGAGTGCGCGTTGAGTGCAGCCACCTAGAAAATATACCAAGGTGCGTAGTGAGTAGGGGTATATGTATATATAAGCATATGACCACTTAGGTTGCACATATGTATGCAACCCCCCCTTATGAAATACTTGCCTAAGTTTAGTCAGCTGGAGAATGCCAGCCGTTGTATTACGTTTGAATTCCACCACTATTGTACCTTTGCGTTAAATACGCAAAACTAATGCTATGCTTTGCGTTAACCCTAAATAAAATTTCGCATATGTCCTGGCTATGCCAATTTCGTATAGAATTTTCTGACTAAGATTAGGTAAGGTTTGCATTAACGAAAGACAACCAAGAAGGCATACCCAATTTGGAAATTTCGGATTATTAAATTTACAGTCAAAATAAATACGATTAAAGATTCGATATCAGATGCATATGCATGATGATAAATACCTTGACTATGTATGTATATTTAGCCTTAAAGGACTAGACATGCCAATTTGTATGTTATATACACATACTTGAAATGTAAAAGTTAAATATAATATTTAAAAGGTGTCAGATTATTTTTATTTGTTCTTATTGAAAATTAGTGTATTCATACATACATATGTATATTGGAGTTTTCTGTATTTTTCAACTTCGCAAGTAAACATGTTTTAGATGATTAATTTAGGAAAGTCGGTCTGTATTTCCCCGATGGTATAGCGCGCCTAGTATTTATTTATTTTTTATATATTTTAAATTTTAAATAAAAGCCTAATTTACACCGTACACCTAAATAAAAATGTAAATCTTAAGTACAGACGTTGAAGTATTGCGTCAAACGCTAAACGTTTATTGGTCAATTCTAACCTGCATATGTTTCAGGGTATTTTGAAGAAAGTTCGTGGTTTAAAACGAGAGATTTGTAAGAACAAATAGGTCTGTCCTTACGTATATTTAAGCATATTCATTTAAAACAATGCTATTCGACATATGCCCACAACAAAGTGAGCAGGTATAAGGAAGCTTCCATGTATACCCCTGCCTACCCTCCAATTGGGATGGTCTACTTTTTTTTGAATTCAGTACCAAAGTAAATATGACCTGGATCTAAATCAAGTTTATATCAAAAGGAATGAATATATGTACATACTTTTTTTCTTACTAATCACTCCTAGTGAACCTCCTTTTTGTACGGCGTCATTTCGCTCACTTTAATGTACCTAGCTGTAAACTTATATAAATTAAATCATAATCCTAAGTAATAAGCCGTAATGAAAATGAATTATAAATAAATTTGTAATTGAAATGGGAATGCTGGCGTCGCCAATTATTTAGAGGGCATAAGGTAAGACAGGTAAGGGGCCACCGAAATTTTAGGTGCGTCGGTGGCCATGGTTATTTGAGGGTGGGATAAAGCACCGGGCGTCGCAACACCACCCGCGGCGCCCCCTATGTATATTCGGCCCTTTTCTTTTTTTATTTTTAATTTTTCCAGCTTTTTTGTTATTATTTAATTTTTCAGCGTTTCTTTTGAGTTTGATTTAAACTGTTAGTAACCGGTCATCTCCGGTTCGGTAATTTTTTTTTGCGGTTATTTTTTTTGAATTTTAAATTTTTGAATTTTTTTTTTGAATTTAGATTTTGAATGTCAACGGTCTGTCCGTGACATCCGGTTCGGCCGGATGTTGTTTTATTTTGTATTGATAAGCGTTTTGAGTCGGTCTCTGCGCTTCTGCCAGGTTTTTTGAATTTGACAGCTGCTCGTTTTGATAGGCATGATAGGAACATTTTTCTGCTTATGGCGCAGGAACAGTAAGGTTGGCAAGGACCCGCCCCAGCCGACAATGACTAGCCACTGTGCACCACTACATCATGCCGACCGCCTTCCTTACTGCTTCCCTTGTAAATGCGATACCATAACAGATGGCGCCCAACGTGGCGCCTGAAGCGCTGACCGCGGGGGTCAGTCGGGTCAACCTGTGAGGTTGACCATCCCACCAGTCCGAGTGAGCAGCCACAGAGCTGCCACCTACGTTGCGGTGGGATGGTTAGACGGATCAGGTTGTCCGGGCTGGTCATCGGGGGCAGTAGCTGAGGGAGCCACGTGACTTAACGTCAGTTATCGGGATTTTGTATTCACCCGATGAGGCAGTGCTGCACGCACTTTATTTTTTTTGTAGTTGGGGTTTTTATTTTCCCGGAATGTTGTCCGTTAGTCGGCTAAGGAATAATTTTGTCCGCTAATTGGGTTTTTTTTAAGTAAAAATTTTTTTTTGTTCTTTTAGTTTTCTTATGCCGAATTTGTGTTGTCTGGTGTGAGTGTGTGAGCGAATGGTAGGACCCCAGCTCAGCCCACGTCTCAGGTGGTACCACCGAATACCACCTGGATTGTGACGGGTTGAGCTGGGATCCCAAGCGGCACCTCTTCCTGTCCCACCAGTCTGGGGAGCGGCCTTTGAAGCGCTCCACCCATAGCGGCGGAGGCAGGAGGGGTGTCCCGGGTGAATGATCGGGAGGCCTCAGCACCCCCAGCCAGTCCCACTAGCGAGTCCAAGAGACCGCCTCTGCGTTGCGGCTGGGTGTGTTGGGACTAACCTGTGTGTGTAGGACATTGACCCTAGTGGCCCCAACCAGTCCCAGAGGCAGGTCCTTAAGACCCCCTTATGCGTTGCGGTTGGGAGCACTAGGGACAAGAATGAATGAGTTTGTGTTTTTTTTTTAATTTTTTTTGGAGCCCGAGTGCCTTCGGGGAATGGGATGTCAGTATTCCCATTGACTACATCTTTTTTTTTGTCTTGCCTTTTGTGGGGGCGATAACCACTAAAACCTTTCGGAGTTTGGACGAGTTCTCCAGATCAAAATGTCTACACCTTTTTTTTTGTTTTGCATTCCGGTGGGAGCTATAAACTCTAGGAATCATCTTTCGGAGTTTTGACGAGTTCTCCATAACAAATGTCTAATTGCCGCAAAGCCCGTATAACTAGGAAACAGAAATTACTCCCAACTTGACTTAATTTTTTTTTGATGGACCTATGTTGCCCGGCTAGCTTCGTAGTAGGACTTTGAGACTCTTATCTCAGGGGTGAGTCGTGCCCCACGTTGATTGGCATTGGAGGCCCCTGGCAATGGCTTCCCACAGCGGATCCGGTTTCCTGTTCGCTCCATCGTCGGGCCTTCTAAGCGAAGCAGGTTTGTTACGGTCTGCTGCTACGGTATATGGCTGCGATCTACTTGGGAGCGTGTTCACGGGAACACACCTAGCGATGTGGCAAAGGTTGCGATGAAAAATATCGGAAAAGAAGGGAACAGACAGACCGGCCATGACGAAGAAAAATTTTTCTCTTCTAGCATGAGTTTCCGCCCGATACACACCAGAAAAGTGATATTTGCTATATCTTTGCAGAAAAAGAAAATAAAAGTGATCAAAAAGGACAACATTTGGCAATAGTTTTATAATACATTTCTTTACTATCAACTATAAAAAGCAGAACTTCCATTTTATGTTCAATCAATCATATCTTACTAAGTATAAAATATACGAATTTTGCTGAACGCATTAAAAACAGCGAGGAGTCTCACTACAATTGAAAAATTTGTTCACACATTTGCAAGCGGTTATGTGTACATGAATGTGGATGCAGTAGAATTACAACCACCTGTGGCAAACACTTTATATGCTCATGTGCCCGTTGAAACGGCAACAACAACAAACCGGGGAAATTTTTTTAAATTAATTGCAACTTTATAAAATCGATTTTGTATTGAATACGTAAAACGGTCTTTGGCAACATGAACGTATTGGCACAAATAACAAATGGTAAGATTCAACAACAACAGCCAATGAATTGAATCGGCAATATCAGCAACATCAACAACAGCAAGTTCAACCGCAGCAGCAAAGGCCGCTATCTATAGGCCCAACGAAATAAGCCGGGCACACCCAGAGCCGGCCACCTCAACCAGAACAACTACCGCAATAACCACATAAAGGGGTGAGTCCGTTCCAAAGCCCCTTGAGTGGAGCTTACATACACTCCTAGGTACACGTACATAAGGGTGGGCACACGAAACATGATATACGACACTAACACTATTTACATCTAATCGCCACCCATTTACACGTATGATTAGCTACCTAAATTGGGTATAGTTATATGCATATATAGACATATACCCAATTAGAGTGCGCGTTGAGTGCAGCCACCTAGAAAATATACCAAGGTGCGTAGTGAGTAGGGGTATATGTATATATAAGCATATGACCACTTAGGTTGCACATATGTATGCAACCCCCCCCTTATGAAATACTTGCCTAAGTTTAGTCAGCTGGAGAATGCCAGCCGTTGTATTACGTTTGAATTCCACCACTATTGTACCTTTGCGTTAAATACGCAAAACTAATGCTATGCTTTGCGTTAACCCTAAATAAAATTTCGCATATGTCCTGGCTATGCCAATTTCGTATAGAATTTTCTGACTAAGATTAGGTAAGGTTTGCATTAACGAAAGACAACCAAGAAGGCATACCCAATTTGGAAATTTCGGATTATTAAATTTACAGTCAAAATAAATACGATTAAAGATTCGATATCAGATGCATATGCATGATGATAAATACCTTGACTATGTATGTATATTTAGCCTTAAAGGACTAGACATGCCAATTTGTATGTTATATACACATACTTGAAATGTAAAAGTTAAATATAATATTTAAAAGGTGTCAGATTATTTTTATTTGTTCTTATTGAAAATTAGTGTATTCATACATACATATGTATATTGGAGTTTTCTGTATTTTTCAACTTCGCAAGTAAACATGTTTTAGATGATTAATTTAGGAAAGTCGGTCTGTATTTCCCCGATGGTATAGCGCGCCTAGTATTTATTTATTTTTTATATATTTTAAATTTTAAATAAAAGCCTAATTTACACCGTACACCTAAATAAAAATGTAAATCTTAAGTACAGACGTTGAAGTATTGCGTCAAACGCTAAACGTTTATTGGTCAATTCTAACCTGCATATGTTTCAGGGTATTTTGAAGAAAGTTCGTGGTTTAAAACGAGAGATTTGTAAGAACAAATAGGTCTGTCCTTACGTATATTTAAGCATATTCATTTAAAACAATGCTATTCGACATATGCCCACAACAAAGTGAGCAGGTATAAGGAAGCTTCCATGTATACCCCTGCCTACCCTCCAATTGGGATGGTCTACTTTTTTTTGAATTCAGTACCAAAGTAAATATGACCTGGATCTAAATCAAGTTTATATCAAAAGGAATGAATATATGTACATACTTTTTTTCTTACTAATCACTCCTAGTGAACCTCCTTTTTGTACGGCGTCATTTCGCTCACTTTAATGTACCTAGCTGTAAACTTATATAAATTAAATCATAATCCTAAGTAATAAGCCGTAATGAAAATGAATTATAAATAAATTTGTAATTGAAATGGGAATGCTGGCGTCGCCAATTATTTAGAGGGCATAAGGTAAGACAGGTAAGGGGCCACCGAAATTTTAGGTGCGTCGGTGGCCATGGTTATTTGAGGGTGGGATAAAGCACCGGGCGTCGCAACACCACCCGCGGCGCCCCCTATGTATATTCGGCCCTTTTCTTTTTTTATTTTTAATTTTTCCAGCTTTTTTGTTATTATTTAATTTTTCAGCGTTTCTTTTGAGTTTGATTTAAACTGTTAGTAACCGGTCATCTCCGGTTCGGTAATTTTTTTTTGCGGTTATTTTTTTTGAATTTTAAATTTTTGAATTTTTTTTTTGAATTTAGATTTTGAATGTCAACGGTCTGTCCGTGACATCCGGTTCGGCCGGATGTTGTTTTATTTTGTATTGATAAGCGTTTTGAGTCGGTCTCTGCGCTTCTGCCAGGTTTTTTGAATTTGACAGCTGCTCGTTTTGATAGGCATGATAGGAACATTTTTCTGCTTATGGCGCAGGAACAGTAAGGTTGGCAAGGACCCGCCCCAGCCGACAATGACTAGCCACTGTGCACCACTACATCATGCCGACCGCCTTCCTTACTGCTTCCCTTGTAAATGCGATACCATAACAATATATTGATGTCTGAAAAAATAATTGAGATCGGTGGTATACATAGTATATATCTCATACAACCGATTGTTCAGATAAGAAACTTTGCGCAATTTCTGCCCCGTTTTAACAGCTAGAAGCTTCAAATTTCACCAAATGCTTACGTGTATAGCATATATTGGTGTCTGAAAAAATCATTGAGATCGGTGGTATATATATTATATACTTCATATAAACTGTCATTTTTGCCCCTTTTTTACGGCTAGAAGCTTCAAAATTCATCAAATAGTTACGTTTAGGTCATATATTTTTGAAATAAGTGATTCGTAGTCATGGTTTTTACATACAGACCACAAAAAACGTGAAGCTTTGCATCCTCACACAAAGTACCTACCTATTTTTTCTTTTATATTTATCTTAAAAATCGTTCAGATATGTTCAAATTTCACCAAATGTTTACGTGTATAGCATATACTGTTTTCTGAAAAAATCATTGAGATCGGTGGTATATATAGTTATATCTCATACAACCGATTGTTCAGATAAGAAACTTTGCGCAATTTCTTCCCCATTTTAACAGCTAGAAGCTTCAAATTTCACCAAATCCTTACGTATATAGCATATATTGGTGTCTGAAAAAATCATAGAGATCGGTGGTATATATATTATATACCCCATATAAACTGCATTTTTTGCCCCTTTTTTACGGCTAGAAGCTTCAAAATTCATCAAATAGTTACGTTTACGTCATATATTGTTGAAATACGTGATTCGTAGTCATATTTTTTACACGCAGACCACAAAAAAACCTGAAACTTTGCATCCTCACACAAAGTACCTACCTATTTTTTATTTTATATTTATGTTAAAAATCGTTTAGGTATGTGGATCTGTTCATTATATATTTCTTATCTTATACATCGGATTATTCGGAGATTACGAACGGCATAAGAAAGGTATGAAAGGTACGAAGTCTTCGGCACAGCCGAAGACAGTCCCGTCCTTACTTGTTTTTAATTTAATTTCTTAACATTTTTGTTTTGTTTTGTTAATTTCTTAACATTTTGGGCGGGTTTTAACAGTCAAGTGCTAAAGCAGAGAATTAACAAGCATTAAAAATAACCGAAAACAAGTAAGGAAGGCTAAGTTCGGGTGTAACCGAACATTACATACTCAGTTGAGAGCTATGGAGACAAAATAAGGAAAATCACCATGTAGGAAAATGAACCTAGGGTAACCCTGGAATGTGGTTGTATGACATGTGTATCAAATGGAAGGTATTAAAGAGTATTTTAAGAGAGAGTAGGCCATAGTTCTATGGATGGACGCCATTTAGGGATATCGCCATGTTTGTACGATATGGGTATCAAATGAAAGGTGTTACTGAGCATTTTAAGAGGGAGTGGGCCTTAGGTCTATCGGTGGACGCCTTTTCGAGAAATCGCCATAAAGGTGGACCAGGGGTGACTCTAGAATATGTTTGTACGATATGGGTATCAAATGAAAGCTGTTAATGAGTATTTTGAAAAGGAGTGATCCTTAGTTCCATAGGTGGACGCCGTTTCGAGATATCGCCATAAAGGTGGATCAGCGGTGTCTCTAGAATGTGTTTGTACGATATGGGAATCAAATGAAAGGTGTTACTGAGCATTTTAAGAGGGAGTGGGCATTAGGTCTATAGGTGGAAGCCTTTTCGAGATATTGCCATTAGAGTGGGCCAGGGGTGACTCTAGAATATTTGTACGATATGGGTATCAAACGAAAAGTGTTACTGAGCATTTTAAGATGGAGTGGGCAATAGGTCTATAGGTGGACGCCTTTTCGAAATGTCGCCATTAGGGTGGGCCAGGGGTGACTCTAGAATGTGTTTGTATGATATGGGTATCAAATGAAAGATGGTAATGAGTATTTTAAAAGGGAGTAATCCTTAGTTCTATAGGTGGACGCCTTTTCGAGATATCGCCATAAAGGTGGACCAAGGGTGACTCTAGAATGTTTGTACGATATGGGTATCAAACGAAAGGTGTTACTGAGCATTTTAAGAGGGAATGGGCATTAGGTCTATAAGTGGACGCCTTTTCAAGATATCGTCATTAGGGTGGGCCAGGGGTGACTCTAGAATGTGTTTGTACGATATGGGTATCAAACGAAAGGTGTTACTGAGCATTTTAAGAGGGAGTGGGCATTAGGTCTATAGGTGGACGTCTTTTCGAGATATCGCCATTAGTGTGGGCCAGGGGTGACTCTATAATGTTTGTACGATATGGGTATCAAACGAAAGGTGTTACTGAGCATTTTAAGAGGGAGTGGGCATTAGGTCTATAGGTGGACGCCTTTTCGAGATATCGAAATTAGGGTGGGCCAGGGGTGACTCTAGAATGTGTTTGTACGATATGGGTATCAAATGAAAGGTGGTAATGAGTATTTTAAAAGGGAGTTATCCTTAGTTCTATATGTGGACGCCTTTTCGAGATATCGCCATAAAGGTGGACCAAGGGTGACTCTAGAATGTTTGTACGATATGGGTATCAAACGAAAGGTGTTACTGAGCATTTTAAGAGGGAGTGGGCATTAGGTCTATAGGTGGACGCCTTTTCGAGATATCGCCATTAGGGTGGGCCAGGGTGACTCTAGAATGTGTTTGTACGATATGGGTATCAAATGAAAGGTGGTAATGAGTATTTTAAAAGGGAGTAATCCTTAGTTCTATAGGTGGACGCCTTTTCGAGATATCGCCATAAAGGTGGACCAAGGGTGACTCTAGAATGTTTGTACGATATGGGTATCAAACGAAAGGTGTTACTGAGCATTTTAAGAGGGGTGGGCATTAGGTCTATAGGTGGACGCCTTTTCGAGATATCGCCATTAGGGTGGGCCAGGGTGACTCTAGAATGTTTGTACGATATGGGTATCAAACGAAAGGTGTTACTGAGCATTTTAAGAGGGAGTGGACATTAGGTCTATAGGTGGACGCCTTTTCGAGATATCGCCATTAGGGTGGGCCAGAAGTGACTCTAGAATGTTTGTACGATATGTGTATCAAACGAAAGGTGTTACTGAGCATTTTAAGAGGGAGTGGGCATTAGGTCTATAGGTGGACGCCTTTTCGAGATATCGCCATTGGGGTGGGCCAGGGGTGACTTTAGAATGTGTTTGTACGATATGGATATCAAATTAAAGGTATTAATGAGGGTTTTAAAAGCGAGTGGCCCTTAGATGTATATGTGAAGGTGTTCTCGCGATATCGACCAAAATGTGGACCAGGTGATCCAGAAAATCATCTGTCGGGAACCGCTATTTTATTTATATATGTAATACCATAAACAGTATTCCTGCCAAGATTCCAAGGGCTTCTGATTTCGCCCTGCAAAACTTTTTCATTTTCTTCTACTTAATATGGTAGGTGTCACACCCATTTTACAAAGTTTTTTCCAAAGTTATATTTTGCGTCAATAAACCAATCCAGTTACCATATTTTATCCCTTTTTTCGTATTTGGTATAGAATTATGGCATTTTTTTCATTTTTCGTAATTTTCGATATCGATAAAGTGGTCGTGGTTATGGTCGGATTTCGGCCATTTTTTATACCAAGATAAAGTGAGTTCAGATAAGTAGGTGGGCTAAGTTTAGCAAAGATATATCGGTTTTTGCTCAAGTTATTGTGTTAACGGCCGAGCGGAAGGACAGACGGTGGACTATGTATAAAAACTGGGCGTGGCTTCCACCGATTTCGCCCATTTTCACAGAGAATAGTTACCGTCATAGAGTCTATGTCCCTACCAAATTTGAGAAGGATTGGTAAATTTTTGTTCGACTTATGGCATTAAAAGTATTCTAGACAAACTAAATGAAAATGGGCGGAGCCACGCCCATTTTGAAATTTTCTTTTATTTTTGTATTTTGTTGCATCATATCATTACAGGAGTTGAATTTTGACTTAATTTACTTATATACAGTAAAGATATTAAATTTTTTGTTAAAATTTGAATTTAAAAAAATTTTTTTTTAAAAAGTGGGCGTGTTTTCATCCAATTTTGCTAATTTTTATTTAGCACATATATAGTAATAGTAGTAGCGTTCCTGCCAAATTTCATCATGATATCTTCAACGACTGTCAAATTACGGCTTGCAAAACTTTCAAATTACCTTCTTTCAAAAGTGGGCGGTGCCACGCCCATTGTCCAAAACTTTACTAATTTTCTATTCCATGTCGTAAGGTCAACCCACCTACCAAGTTTCATCGCTTTATTCGTCTTTGGTAATGAATTATCCCACTTTTTGGATTTTTCGAAATTTTCGATATCGAAAAAGTGGGCGTGGTTATAGTCCGATTTGGTTCATTTTAAATAGCGATCTGAGGTGAGTGCCCAGGAACCTACATACTATCGAAATACCTCAAAATTTACTCAAGTTATCGTGTTTACGGACGGACGGACGGACGGACATGGCTAAATCAATTTCTTTTTTCGCCCAGATCATTTTGATATATAGAAGTCTATATCTATCTCGATTAGTTTATGCCGTTACGATTGCCGTTATGCGAACAAAGTTAATATACTCTGTGAGCTCTGCTCAGCTGAGATAAAAATAATTACAATTTAAAAATATAAAAATAGTAAAATATATTAACCCTACACATGTTATAAAATGACTCCGTCCTCTTGGCAAATACTAGAAGCTCCTTATGACTTAAGCCAGTTGCTACTTCTAGATCTGACAGCTGTATCACTCCTAATAGGTAGCTGGAGTCTTAGCTTGGCACGAGCACAGAACGTGCTCGATCGTTTCCTCCTCCAGCCCGCACTTCCTACATCTGCAATCACTGGCCAAGCCTAATTCAAAGGCATGTGACGCCAGAAGGCAGTGTCCAGTCAGATTACCCGTCATGAGTCTACAGTCCTCTCTTTTTAATGATAGAAGCAACTGTGTTAGTCTAACATTGTAAGACCTACACATAATCTTCGACACTTTACTGCCCCGCCCCTGAACTCACACCTTTCCTGCTTGGTCGATCATGTGCACCTCTCGCTTTTGCTTAATCTCGCCCAGTCTAGTTGGGACGTCTACGGAGCAAGCTTCAAGGAATGTGCCCTTTTTAGCTAGTTCATCCGCTTTTTCATTCCCATCTATTCCCATATGCCCTGGGACCAATATACATAGATGTATGCTTCTCCCTGTGCCGATTCTCTTCAGGGAGTGCTTACACTCTAACACACATTTAGATGCTGTGCTATGCGAGATTATTTCCTTAATAACTGTCAATATAAAAGTTAACACGGTCGCAGCTTAAGCTATTCTCTTCCAGGGTTTCTACTGTTTTGGTTACGGCTACTATTTCCGCCTGGAAAACGCTACAGTAATCCAGCAGCCTGTTTATTTCCGGATCAGCACAGTATACTGCAGACCCCACTCCTTCCACTAACTTGGAACCATCTGTGTACACATGTATCGCGTCGTCCGCCATTTGAGCACCCTTGCGCCAACCCTCCACCTCTATTGTGGCCTTAAGATCGCCCTCGAAGCGCAGATAGGGAATCAGGTCATCGTCTTAGGTCTAGTCCAATAAGTTTTTACATACATGTTTATATATATGTTACTGCACGCTTCATATAGAAAATGCTTTACATAATCTTGAGTTATACCCCATAGGAATTTTTTAACGTAATTTTTTTTATATGGAAAAAAGTCCTTATCTTCGTAAGAAAAAAAAATTGCCAAAAATCAGCGATACATTCTACGAACTTAAGTTTAGCACTTTATTATACTAAAATTAAACGGGCTACAAAACTGCATACTCGAAAAAATTCTACATGATCTTTTGGCCGAGCAATCAACGTTCGAAATTTTATTGCAACAATTTTTGGAGCCAAAAGGTTCTAAGTGCGCTTGGATCCAGAAAAAAAATTGCCAAAAATCAGAGAGACTTCCTACGAACTTAAGTTTAGCACTTTATTGTATTAAAATTAAACGGGCTACAAGACTGCATACTCGAAAAAATTCTACATGTTCTTTTGGCCGAGCAATCAACGTTCGAAATTTTATTGCAATAATTTTTGAAAATTTTTGCAATAATTTTTGGAAATTTACAGTTATTTTCCATCTGCAGTAAACATCCTTTAATTAGTTGACTAACCTGCATTCATTTAGACAGGAATCATTTCAAACGCATTTACCCAGAATTTACAATAATTAATTTACATTAACCTTAATTATCTCAATTCAACGTCGATGTTACTTAGATCCTTTTGGTTCTAAGCCTTTCATATGATGTCATTAGATTTGACTTTAAGCGCTCGCGCAAACCAGTCAACCGGCCAGCTGTTCAGTGTTTATAAATAAAATGCACGAATGAATGAAGTACACGTTTAGCCGGCATGCAAAAATATACGGCATATGCAGTAAACAAATTTACATACACATGCTTTTATATAAATACTTTGTATATTTGAAATTTGGCATACATACATATATGTATATATTGTATAATATACAATTTGTGCCAATGCGCAAATTTTTTGTACGAGATTTTTTTATACATACCTACATAAATATTTGGAACGCTTTCACATTAAACTGTGTCAGTAATGAATATTAATCATATTCTGAATAGAAATGTCAGAAAAAGATTGCTCACTCTTAGGTATTTTTATCTTATCGATTTTAATATGACCTTAAAATATGCTCGAGGTTATCGAGAAAATTATAGCGAAACAAAAAACAATACTTATATTTTTCTTAAACGTCTCCGCAATCAAATGATTTAAAAACAATCCCGAAACTATTCCAAAACATCACGATCATGTATCTCTACGATGTCGAAAACAATCGCAAATTGGTTCCATTATTATCCCGAAACAACCAAAAAACTTGAAATTATCCCGAGAGCATTCCCCAAAATCCCGAAACAACCCTCAGAGAGTCGTGAAAATATGTCGCACACAATCTCTAAATTGTGCTGTAATAGTTTCGAAATGAGCCCGTGGACTACACGCTATATAATAGGAAATATAATCGAAGTTATCCTGAAACGATCGCAAAAGGAATACCAATATGTTCCGAAAACAGGCCCAAAGCTATATATTAAAGTCTCAAATCTTCTAAAATAGCAACGATATGTATGATCTAAATAAAGTTTCGGAATTATTTCAAGAAGTATTCGAAATCATTTCGAAATAGTAATAAAACTAACATGGAAAATCCCTATATGATACAGAAATAGTTTTAAAATAGATCCAAAATATGTGCAATATGATCTTTAAAACTAAAACAATCTGAAAACGGTTTTGAAATTATTTCGAAGTAATATTAAAAACATTGTAAAGTGCACACGCAATAGCCCCAAATGACAGTGAGAGAATATTAGCTATACATACTTTTCCAAAATTACATAAGATCACGATCTATATCATCCATAAACTGAATCTCTTTGGTCTAGGCCAAAAATACTTAGCAACATATAAAATTTAGAAAAAATAATTTAAATTCGAAAAAAGTTTTTCTAAGCATGGTCGGCCCTGGCCAGTGGTTTGCCTTGAAAAACTCCCCAGTGGTAATTCCGCTGTTTTATAGATCCCGTTAAGAGCTGACATAGAACATGTAGATGCTGTCTCGCGAATTTATAGGGGAAATTAAAAAGGAGAGCGACACAAATAGGAAGAAAAGCTCGGCCCAAATCTCCAAAGAGGTAAATGCAGCAAGTTTTTTTTTGTTCCATACGAAACGGACTAGTCGTCGATAACAAATCCATAAACCGCCGATAACAAATAACAACACTCCGATAAGAAATCAATCATTTTATAATTTTGGATCACAAATCTACAAATTTTCAATAAAAAATCGATAATTTGTGCATAAAAAATCGATAACAAGCAAATTTGTCGATACATTTTCGAAAGTAAATCGATAACATTTCTATAATATTTATAAAATAGGAAAAAAAATTTAAATAACAAATTGAATACTTTTCGTTAGAAAATCGATGACCTTTTGAGAACATATTAATAATTTTTCGATAGATATTTGATGACTTTTTATCAATAACTTCTCGATGACATGCTGATAACTTTTCGATAAAAATCAAAAACTTTAGCTTTTCGATAGCAAATCGATAACTTTTCGATAAAAAATCATTAACTTTAACTCTTCGATAGCAAATCGATAGCTTTACGATAAAAAATCGATAACTTCTCTATAGTAGTTGATAACTTCTCGGTAACATACCAGTAACCGTTCATAAAAATCTCATCTATAGCACTTGGAGAGCGGTTCTCAAATTTATAAACTCCACGGGATGGATATAGAGGTGCGGGTGTCCCTGAGGCCCTTGAAAATTCTTATTAGTCTTCTTACAACAACCCGTCATTGGTTAACTCACGAGTTGTGGTATCAAAACGACGCATGAGCGCTAATTGGAGTCAATTGGGACTCGCCACTCCAACCAACCAACCAACCCAGCCATAGCGATTGCACTGGTCGACGGCCAAAATTTACCAGAAACGCCGTTATGAAATTCGTATGTAAAACCACCCCCTGATTTCGAAAATCGAGTTAATTTTTGATTCTATGGTACCGTTTTTGAGATATTTGCAATTTACCGTTATTCGAAAAAACCAAAAAGATGGCTCCCTTTAATTACCTATATCTTACGAACGGGTCAAGCAATTGCAAAAAAGTTTACAGAATCGGAAAGACGATAAAATTTGCTATAAACACATCATACATTATTTTTTTCTGAACGAGATATTTTTCGAGATATTAGCTTATCATTTCAGATTTTTGTTTTTTTTTTTATGAAAAAATATGAAAAAATTACTTTTTGCGAGAGCAGCATTCCAAAACCACAACTTTTCATACATATATTTTTTCTTTACGTAAAGCTCTGTTTAATTAGAAAAAAGATAAACTACGTAAGTTATAAGCGATCAAATAAAAATACACAGGTTGCGCAACTTCAATGTATGTATACATACATATATTAAAGGTATAAAGTGCAAATGGGATATTATCCTGATAAACGAATAACACCATAACAATGATAATACTTTTTCTTTAAATAAATCAAATAGTACTTTTAATACTCGAATTGTTTTATAGTAGGTAGAGTGGTTGCATCGAAAGGAAGAGTGGTTGGATTCGAAACCTGCTGTAGGCATGTAGTTATAAACATGTATTTCCGTCACTTATGGGTAAGTATGCAGGTAGATTTTCAAATTATAAGACACAGAAAATTTTTAAAGCCTACATCTAAAGCAGGTAGTATTTTACTTTTCCCAGCTTCGTATAAAAAGGAACCTTTCTGTATAGGTAAGATTTGATTTTTTCAATTTTATTTTTGTTCCGAGTATAAATATGAGTAAATGCGCCTTGAAACCTCAAAACATCTGCAAGGCTCGCCGGAGATAGTTCAGTTCATAAGTCAAATTTCAAAACCGTGGTTTATTAAAAAAAATAAAATGAGAAAAAGGACGCGAGAATTTGTTCTGTTTCATGTGTGGCCAATATACTATCATAAGGCGACGACGAGTGTTCTCAGATCATATGAAAACTTTATACTCCAAGTATTTTGGCATTGAGCCTAAAAATGCTGAAAAACCATGGACACCGAACACTTTGTGTACATCGTGTTGAGTAGAACTGATTCAGTCGGAATCAGGACAACAAATAAAATTTGATACAGCAATGATATGGAGAGAACCTACTTGCCATTCAATAGAGTGTTATATTTGTCAAACAAAAGTACTTGGCGTTGGAAGATCAAGAAGAGTAACCTATGCCAGCGTACCTACAGTGACATTACCAGTACTACATTCAACGGCAGTTGCGGATCCAGTTCCATTGTCAACAGTAATATCTGAGTGCGGGGAATCAAGTTGTACTGAATTTCGCATGGGAAACGAGAGAAACGTTCTGTCACAAGCACAACTTAATGATTGGATAAGAGATTTGGAACTATCCAAGGAAAAGGCCGAGATCCACACTTCTCGTATGCAACTATTTAAATTTGTGTCATCCGATGTTAAGGTGATATATTGTAGAACTCGTCACGAACCATTTTCCAAACACTATACCAAGAAAGACAGTATATGCTACTGCAACGACATTCCTGGTTTATTCAAAGAGTTTGGTCAAACATATGATTCAAAAGACTGGCGATTGTTCATAGACAGCAATAAACTGAGTTTGAAGGCTGTATTATTGCATATTGGTAACAAACAGCCTTCTATCCCGACCGTACATGCAGTAACTACAAAGGAAACCTACGAGGAAATGCAAAAACTACTCAAATTCATCAAATATGAAGAGCATGATTGGAAAATATGTTCTGATCTCAAAGTCGTTGCAATGCTATGCGGTCTACAAAGTGGCTACACCAAGCACTGCTGCTTCCTTTGCAAGTGGGATAGCCGAGCTCGTAAGGACCAATTCGTCAGAAAGGATTGGCCGGAAAGAGTCGAGTTTACCGTTGGTGTGGATAGCATCAAATACACCCCTCTTGTCAAGAAAGAGAAAATCATACTTCCACCCTTACACATCAAGCTCGGTTTCATTAAAAACTTTGTTAAGGCTTTGGACAAAGAAGGCGGAGCATTCGACTATTTGAAAACAATTTTCCAGATATTTCTCAAGCCAAGATAAAGGAAGGTATTTTTGTTGGACCACAAATAAAAAAGTTGATCAACAATAACAGTGGTCGACGGCCAAAATTTACCAGAGACGCCGTTATGAAATTCGTATGTAAAACACCCCCTGATTTCGAAAATCGAGTTAATTTTTGATTCTATGGTACCGTTTTTGAGATAATTGTAATTTACCGTTATTCGAAAAAACCAAAAAGATGGCTCCCTTTAATTACGTATATCTTACGAACGGGTCAAGCAATTGCAAAAAAGTTTACCAGATAGTTTTCGAGATATTAGCTTATCATTTCAGATTTTTGTTTTTTTTATGAAAAAATATGAAAAAAATTACTTTTTGCGAGGGCAGCATTCCAAAACCACAACTTTTTATCCAAATATTTTTTCTTTGCGTAAAGGTCTGTTTAATTAGAAAAAAGATAAGCTATTATCGAAGAAAATCGATGCAAAACTGCGTAAGTTACAAGCGATCAAATAAAAATACCCAGGTTGCGCAATTTCAACGTATACCTCAAAACGTATGTATGGTATAAAGAAGAGTCAAATATCTAGCTATGCTCTGTTTCTATTTGGTTAAAAGTTCAATTTATGAACGAAATTACCCATATTTTTAACTTTTTTTAAATTTATTTATGTTTATACTATATTCTAACAATCTTTATTTGATTTTACTATGTAGTCGAAATAATTATGTGTTCTACTTTGACGCTTATTCAGTTTCGGATAGGTTTCTCTTAAGAGAAACCAGCAGTAATCACCCATCATTGCGACGTCCCAGAATCCTTGATATCGATTCTCAATTAATTCCATTTGCTGATTAAACCTTTCGCCGTGTTCGTCACTTTCGTCGCCAAGATTTGCCGGAAAAAAGCTCAAATGTGAGTGCAGAAAGCGAATTTTTAAGGACATATTTACGCCTGGAAAGAAAATATTAGTTAGGTAAACAAGTTATAGAATTTTGGGAACTAATTTTAATAAGCCTTTAAGCCATTTTCGCATAATTATTGATTAATTCGTTCACTATCTGCTCGTAGTTAGGGCTTTTGTGTCTACCGAGAAAAGAAGCAACGACCTTTTCAAAGGTTTCCCACGCTGCTGCCTCAACTGATGAGAGTAGTCTTTTGAATTGATTATTGTTGATCAACTTTTTTATTTGTGGTCCAACAAAAATACCTTCCTTTATCTTGGCTTGAGAAATATTTGGAAAAATTGTTTTCAAATAGTCGAATGCTCCGCCTTCTTTGTCCAGCGCCTTAACAAAGTTTTTAATGAGACCGAGCTTGATGTGTAAGGGTGGAAGTATGATTTTCTCTTTCTTGACAAGAGGGGTGTATTTGATGTTATCCACACCAACGGTAAACTCGACTCTTTCCGGCCAATCCTTTCCGACGTAGTGGTCCTTACGAGCTCGGCTATCCCACTTGCAAAGGAAGCAGCAGTGCTTGGTGTAGCCACTTTGTAGACCGCATAGCATTGCAACGACTTTGAGATCAGAACATATTTTCCAATCATGCTAGGTTCTCTCCATATCATTGCTGTATCAAATTTTATTTGTTGTCCTGATTCCGACTGAATCAGTTCTACTCGACACGATGTACACAAAGTGTTCGGTATCCATGGTTTTTCAGCATTTTTAGGCTCAATGCCAAAATACTTGGAGTATAAAGTTTTCATATGATCTGAGAACACTCGTCGTCGCCTTATGGTAGTATATTGGCCACACATGAAACAGAACATATCTGGATCGTTATTACACACAAATTCTCGCGTCCTTTTACTCATTTTATTTTTTTAATAAACCACGGTTTTGAAATTTGACTTATGAACTGAACTATCTCCGGCGAGCCTTGCAGATGTGTTGAGGTTTCAAGGCGCATTAACTCATATTTATACTCGGAACAAAAATAAAATTGAAAAAATCAAATCTTACCTATACAGAAAAGGTTCCTTTTTATACGAAGCTGGGAAAAGTAAAATACTACCTGCTTTAGATGTAGGCTTTAAAAATTTTCTGTGTCTTATAATTTGAAAATCTACCTGCATACTTACCCATAAGTGACGGAAATACATGTTTATAACTACATGCCTACAGCAGGTTTCGAATCCAACCACTCTTCCTTTCGATGCAACCACTCTACCTACTATAAAACAATTCGAGTATTAAAAGTACTATTTGATTTATTTAAAGAAAAAGTATTATCATTGTTATGATGTTATTCGTTTATCAGGATAATATCCCATTTGCACTTTATACCTTTAATATATGTATGTATACATACATTGAAGTTGCGCAACCTGGGTATTTTTATTTGATCGCTTATAACTTACGTATTTTTGCATCGATTTTCTTCGATGATAGCTTATCTTTTTTCTAATTAAACAGAGCTTTACGTAATATCTGTATAAAAAGTTGTTGTTTTGGAATGCTGCCCTCGCAAAAAGTAATTTTTTCATATTTTTTCATAAAAAAAAAAACAAAAATCTGAAATGATAAGCTAATATCTCCAAAAATATCTCGTTGAGCAAAAAATGATGTATGATGTGTTTATAGCAAATCTTATCGTCTTTCCGATTCTTTAAACTTTTTTGCAATTGCTTTACTCGTTCGTGAGATATACGTAATTAAAGGGAGCCATCTTTTTGGTTTTTTCGAATAACGGTAAATTGCAAATATCTCAAAAACGGTACCATAGAATCAAAAATGAACGCAATTTTCGAAATCAGGGGGTGATTTTACATACGAATTTCATAATGGCGTTTCTGGTAAAGAGAAAAAGTTGAAATTCGTGGTCCAGTGTTGTTATCCATGGCAAATTTACAACTTCGATAACTCATCTATACAACCATCATTGTACATTCATAAGTTGGTAAAAGCAAACTCCAAACAATGGAGATCGGAAACAATTATTCAAATTGAGAACCAATAGAACGTTAGCTACAAAAAACTGCCCGAAAATATAATTAAAACACGGTCATACTAAAGTTTTAAAACAAAAACGCAATAAGCAAACAATCTGGCGTGAAAGCTAACTAAAAAAATGTTTAATCATACGATATTTAAGTTGGCATAAAAAAAACGTAAACTTATTAACGAGCTAAACATAGAGGTATGGAAATTTTTTAAAATGCTTGCAAAAAATGTCTGGTGACGCACTAAAAGTTTCGGTAAACAAACAAAACACTCGTCATATAAGCATACATAAAAATCTAGTCTGCCAAATCTCGAACATGTCTAACAAGTCAACAAAAGACAAAAAGGCGATAACAAAAATCATATGTACACTCTAAAAGACAGACAAGCAAGGAAGTCGCCGAAAGCACGGAAACCGGTTAGCTACCGGCGAATTAAAAGTAATCGAAAGAAGTAAAAAAGTAATAAAAATAAACGCATGCTCAAAATCTAAAACGCGTGGGATAGCGAGTAGTCGGCTACGCAGTCCAAGATCGAATTTGTATGTATTTATAAGAGAAGAGTTTGCCAAAGTGGGGACAAATGAGAAAGTCCACAATAGAGATATACGCCGCCGCCGCCGATTTTGGTCGTTTTTCGCACGCCGCCGCCAAATGTAAAAAATATCGGCCTGGCGGTGGCGGCGTCCGGCGCGTTACTATATTTTCTAAAGAAGATTGCTTAGGCCATTTATTGTTCATGTCGAAAATTGGTCGGCTATGGTCCAAAGTGCTATCAACGGATGTGCATCACTGCCAGTTATAAGAAAATAATTGCTAAATTTAACTCTTTCTAACTGTTCAAAAGTTATTTAAAAAACAGGTGCTTTCGATGTTAGCTTAACAAGGACTTTGCATCACCCAATTCACAAAGTTATTAAAACAAAACACTAAAATAAAAGTTATATAATAAATTTATATGCTCACTTTGCATATTTTTTTCAAAAAATTAATAATGAACAATGAATTAAAATAAAATGACCCAAGGCGAACATATTTTCAAATTGTCCTCAAGTTGTTAAAAAAAAGCAAGTTACCCAAAAAAGGAGCCGATTTTTTAAAGAATTTTATATTGCGATTCGCTGAAAGAATAAGCGAAATCAGTGATGCAAAATCCTTTGGTAGGTTCTAGGGGCATAAACACTCCTTTGAAATGATCTTAAGTTGAGGATATATGTACCTATTAGAAAGATTTGAAAAATCACTTGGGATTACATTCAAACATCTGTTGTTTATTTGCGAAACTATAAAATAGCGTCTAAAATGTAAATTTTGATTTTCATACTTCATGCTTCAACACCCAAGTCTCCCGGTTTGACATTTCCTAAAGTTGGCGGCCCTATCCAAAACTAGTCCCTTGGAGTGAATCACATTGATTATAGCCTATCAACCAAGTTTAAATATCACCTACACGTTATGGCTTCTTTTACAAATGTGAATACGCAGGCACATATATTTACCAGGTGGGGCTTTGTCCTTCGCAAGAAGACTCAAAGTGGCGAAACAAAAGCTTTCCCAAGAAAGTCCAACTAATGACCGTGTGTGCTACTACCCCAACGTAGTGGACAGTCAAACTAGTCTGAAAACTGAAGCTACGCGGTTATCCATAATGAGCTCTTATATCATAAGGCTGAAAAACAGCAGTTAACATCTTTCAACTTAAAATCGGTCGACTTTCATTCCAAAATATCGTTTTGATTTAACGAAGAAATCAATGTTGTGAACAAAAAAGTTTGTAAACTTTGGTCTACATTTTAAAAATTTTATCCAGGGTCCTTGTAAAATTTTAATTATGTAGATACGCCGAGGATTATACGATTTTCACCCAAGAGTCACGAAATGACATCAACTTAGACTACTTATGATTTCGAGGGCGGCATCCTTGGCCGAATAGTCACTGCCTAACGTTTCAAGGTGTTTCTCTGGTATAGCTCAGCAGCATACCGCGACGAAAACATCCGTTAGAGTCTTCGGAGCTACACCTAGAGCTTCTAGGAAAGTGACGTCGACGAAGGTACATATGAGTCCGAAGTCGCAGTCCTATAGCTTCTGTGCTGGCATATAGACCATTAATAGCAACCGTAAGTCACCTTTGTGCGTGACCGCCAAGGAAGATTATTAGGAGTTAACCCCAGGTGAAACTATGCTTTGCGTGAGATATACAGACAAAAGTGTGACCATTTTATGTATCTCTATTTCTTTTCAGCAGACGCAGCAGTACCAATTCCAAAGACCGGGGTTAGGTTCAAAGCCTTTCTGGAGTAAGTGAACGAAGGAACAATCCCTCCGCAAGGAGCTACTCCTGAAAATTTTGAACGATCTGCGAGATTTTGAGGCAAAAACTCCGGATCTTTCCGAAATGGCCAAAACTTTAATTTCCCTAAATACATACAAACAAAACCTTTCCTAAATATTATTTTTTTTTTTATATAGAAAAATCAAGCTTATTAAAGTAAGAACACCGGCGTACGCCGGCGCGCCGCCAACGCCGCCGCCGCCGATAAAGTTATCGGCGTAAACCTCTAGTCCACTAGACAAAGTAATACAGTCAATTTTTTCTGACAACATAGTAAAAATTTTGTATGCTCCTGAGGAAGTAGGTAGAAGGCAGTGAAGGGTAGGGTAATGGTATTAACGGGTTTAAAATCTGACAATGTTAGAACCACTAGTCTCAAGAGGAAAAGAAATATGAAACAAACTCGTTTCCGCCAAATTTGTTTGGTGTGTGTGCTGTGCTTTGTTGCCTCGATCTAACACGTAATTTTTAGTGGTCAGCATTGCGTGAAAAGTCGCCACAAACGCTCAAGATTAATTATATTGTTTTGCATTTAAGCACTGAAAGAAAAATACTGGTAAAATCAACCGAAATACGCGTCAATTCAACCGAAATTTGTGTCAGTTTTTAGCCATCGCAACAAGATGTTGAATCAACTGCGCACAAATCGTTGATTCGTAATTGACCGTTTTAGTTGTCAAATGAACAAAAAAAAGTTGTTGCGACAGCTTTGTACGAAAGTACCTATGTTGCGGAATTGCAAGGCAGATGAGTTTTCACTGAGAACTTTTCAATGCAGAAATACACTCGGAATGCTTTCCGAACAGTGCCGAGGGGCGACCCCGCTTAGGAAAATTTTCTTCTAATTGAAAAACCTTTTTCTAAAATTTTTATGTTGCTTTGCCTGGGGTGTGAACCCAGGGTCTTCGGTGTGGTAGGCGGAGCACGTTACCATCACACCACGGCGCTCGCCGTATACATCCGTAAATATGTGCATACATATAGTACACAGCATACATAAGTACAAAGTAGAGAGCGCAGTGAGCGTAAAATTCTCTTTGAAATTTGCTCATGTATTGACTGTTGATCGCTGTTGAAATGACCAGTGAGATCAGTTGTGTCAACAAAAAAATCAGTGAGATTGATTAGGAATCTGTCAATTTTACAGAAACTAATTTGTTCGCTTGACAAAGAACTCGGTCAAGAACAACAGAACCGATTTGTTGATTTTACTACCCCCATTTCTTTCAGTGAGTTGAAAAACAAAATGATAATTATATACCCGTGATAATAGCGATCTCATTTGCACATTTTTTGAAGTTCAGCTGAATTTTAGCAGTTCTTAGAAGAGTTTCGTCGGGAATAACCTTGAACGAGTGGCTTATACTTGCCACTTGCTTCTCTTCAAAATAGAAGGGGGTCTTTGTGATCTGATCTTGACTACGAAAATCCAAGAGCACAGCGGTGTCTCAGGATTCTGAAAAGCCCACGAAAGTGCTAAGCAGTTAGAAAAGTAGTGACCTATGCTCATGACGTGTCAATCCTCTTCAGGTGAAAAACTCAAGGCAGCCTGTAAAATCTTTCACAGACATAGGACCGTGAGGCCATAGTCCATAATAGCCTTCGCTACTACAACCAATGTAATGAGGAACGGTCTCCATGGTAGTGAGGCAGGCTAGCCGCATCAACAAGACATGTGGGTCTTAAGTTGCACGATACAGGGAACACAACGGTGAGGACGAGCTTAGAAGTCTGGGTGAAATAGTGGCGATATGACAAACAAAAGCAAAAGGGAGGTAATATTAAGACGCCGACTTTCTCGGCGATTATGACACTACGCTGACAGCACTACATTCCTCAAATAAACAGGAAAGCGGACAACAGTATACACTCGGAACTTCCAAGAATATTCAGAGGCAAAGGCAATATTTATCTGAATCTCAGAAGGAGAAGCCTCAAGCAAGAATCATGACATGTAAGAAACGGGCGGAATAGAAAGAGACCTCGCGAGCTTCAAACCAGGGGAACAGTAGATGTAGATGTTATGATAAAGGTAAAGAAGGGGGATGAAGCGATCAGTTGTGCTGCGAGTCTTACAGGTAAACATTAAACAAAGTAAAGTGGGGTAGAGCGAGTTGATTCCTAACTTTGAGGAGGGTTGAGCTGATCGGTAAGCAATTGCTTTCATGTGGAGGTAATATTCGGTGTTCCGATTACGTGCTTTCGACTCAACTAAGCAAAAATATAAGGCAAGGTGATAGCTGGATTCATTATAATGAAACATCTACACTCATGTATGGTATCTAACTTCAGCTCTGGCCTCCTGCAACATACCTCACACGTAAACGCCTCATCAGAAGAGTGTAGATTAATATAAGTACTTGCTTTTTATAGTATTTTTTAGTTTGGGCGTACAAACCATTGGCATATTCTGTCTATTCGAGGTTGCCACGGACCAGCCAGTTCGAAAATGACTCAACTTATCTTCCTATCTAACTTTTCTACCACTTTTTCATGTTTTGTTTCGTATATGAATGAAGTCAGCAAGCATTCTGGTCCACTTCGAATCTGGTGCCCTAGGTAAGTTATCGCATGTGATATTCCTCATAAATTTTTATTTTGTTTTTACTTTTTTTTGTTTCCTGAACTCAAGCCACAGTCAGCTAACCAGCCAGCCACGCCAGTTATTTGCATTCAGTATACAAATTAATTTACTAAACAAAAATGCATGTAATCAAATGAAGTTGTTTTGTTGTACACATAGTTTAAACTCAGTACAGATGTACAAGACAAGGCAGGTTCAGTATTTGTGGTTGTGCTATAAAGTGGTCAATCAAGCAAACAAACAAACCGGCCATAAGAAGGATTGGAGCCCACATGCTAACAAGCAAGAGCAAAGGTGTAGAAGCTACTTGATGTTCAATCGCTTGCCAGAAGACATCGTACTCCCCTACACAATTATACAAACTCATCTCATATGAAACCCTATTCGCACACCTTAACCACATAGAGAAGAAAACCTCAACCAAGCCCAATTGAAGCCACCTCGCATAATATCAAAGCTGCTACTGCGCTACTGCTGAGGTCATTCGAAGCTAAAGCATGTAACCCTTCTTGCTTGACGTCAGAGTTGATGTCATGCTAGCAGCTTCGAATGCATTCATTTGTATGAACGGTGTGAAAATAAACTGGTTACCTGTTGCAAATCAAAAAAAAAAAACTTCCGAATCTATCACATTCTGGTACGGGATGTATAAACTCCAAAGTGTGTGACACAAACTGTCTAAATGTTGCTTGTATTTCCTGCTATTTGATCCCTTCTCCTCCTCTCTAGTGCGCATGCGACGGTCCTTGATTTTCGACTCATCACAAGCACACGTTTACTTCATTATCTTAGTGTACATTTGCATTTTACAAGCACACACCTCTCCACCGTCTTGGCTGTGTTTTGTTTTTGTTAGGGAGCTTATTTCAAGGGCGCAAGTAAGGCGAGTTGTTAGCGGCTGCCACTACTTATTGCTCATGTTACAAAATCGTCATACTCCCAGTTCGGTTTTTGAGTGGTGAATATGAGAGTTAAAAATTAAAAATTTCGGGGCTATGGTTTCGGGACTGTGAAAGAAATTACCAAATAGTTATGGAGGAGCCAACAAGGGTCTACCATAAAACTTTTTCGAGATAAAAATTCGGAAACAAAAATAAATGTATAAATAGGTGGGTAGTGCCACGCCCTTTTCAGAAAAGGGTAACATATATCCCATGCTTTGTATAGTGATCCCTATATATGAGGGAGAGGAGTGGGTGGGAGAAGAAAAAAAATTAAGGTATGGTAGAAATGAAATAGTAGGTACATTGGAAGGCGAAGATAAGGTGGGCAAAAGAGAGTGAAAGTGAAGGATAAAGGCAAGAGGAAAGATAAAGCCAAAGGAAAAGACAAAGAGAAACGGAGAAAAGATAAATAGGGCCAGGCAGGAGAAAATTGATGAGTTGATGGTGAGAGACGAGAAAAAGACATAGACCAAGAGGAAGAGGAAGAGGACGAGCAAGGAGAGAGAGGGGATGTGGAAGAGGATGGAAAGGAATGAGGAAAGGAAAATAAAATTAAGAAGACAAAAACCACCAAGCAGAATGCAAAACGGAAGGAGAGTGAAGAATATGGTGAGCTAGAAGAAGGGAGAGAGAAAAGGTATTGAAATAGAAAAGGACGAAGGAATGGAAGAAAAAGTCAGAAATAAAGCAGTGTGGTAAAGGAAATAGATGGGCATAAGAAGAGCATTAAGAGAGATAGCGGGCCAGGAAGCTGGAAAGCCTGAAGGTGAGCACGAGAGGACAAGAAAACGGGATAAGGAGAGCATAAAGAAAGAGGACGGGGCTAGGAAGCTGGAAAGCGGGAAGGAGAGGAAGAAAAGTCGTAAAGCAGGTTGAAATCACGGGAAAAGAAAAATAGAAAGAAGTATGAAATTAAGCGGATAATTAAAAAATAAGGAAAGGGAAATAAAAGAATATGAAAAATGAGAAATGGAAAAATAGAGTGAAGATGAATAATAAAAAATAAAAAGACCAGTGAGAGCAAGAGCAAAATTAAATGTACGAATATAGCTAAGACTACTATGGAAAAATGTTTAGATTACACCTGACCGCAGCGACGCGAAGGAGGCTTTAACATTACCTAGATGAAATGCCTCTGAAAACTCTATAGAGATTTGGTCATTTATAGCAAGATAAACAGAGAAACTGTTTGTAAAGAAATGCTAAACTATACGACTGGAAGGTAAGTTTTTGATTTCCGGAAGGATAATAACAGCGAAGAAGATGGATGCTATGCTTTTCACCAAACAATATTTTGAGATTTTGATAGCAGAGCTTTAACAATTGCAACGAGGCTCAGTGCCTCGAGGCAGCTTGAGGGCAGACCACACGGCCATTGTAGTATAGCGTTATCCATTACAGGACAAACAGACTGATTCGAAGGGGCTCTTCGAGCCCTAGTAGAGGTGGATCGTTGGAAGAGTGCCCAAGTGGTAGACGAGGCGATAGCTTTAAAGTTGTGTGAGGAGCAGATTTTGCGTTATACTATGTTATAACAGATCCTACAAGCTGCTGTAGCCTTTTTCAGGCGGAAGAAGTAACCGTAACTAAAGCAATACAAACACTAGAAGAAAGTGGCTTAAACTACAGCCGTGTCAAATTTTATATTGACAGTCAAGCAGCAATTAAGGCAATAATATCGTACAGCGCAAGATCTTAAAGTTGCGAAGAGTGTAAGCAATCACCGGAAAGAATTGGGATAGGGAGAAGAATACATCTATATTGAGTTCCAGGTTATATGGGAATAGATGGGAATGAAAAAGCTTAGGAACTAGCTAAAAGGGCGCATTCCTCGAAGCTTGCTTCGTAGACGTCGCAATTAGATTGGGTGCAATTAAGGGAAGGCGACAGTTGCACATATCGACCAAGCCGAAAAGGCGTGAGCCCAAGTGCGGAGCAGTAAAGTGTGGAAGATCATGTGTAGGTTTAACAACCTCAGACTAACAAAGTTACTCCTGACATTAAAAAGAGATTACTATAGACTCATGACAAGTATTCTGACTGGACACTGTCTTCTGGCGTGACATGCCGTTAAATAAGGATTGGTCAGTATAGCAGATGTAGAAGGTGCGGGTTGGAGGATGAAACGAGCGCGTTTTGTGCTCGTGCCCTGCACTTGCCAGGCTAAGACTTCACCCTTAGAATTGATACAGCTGTCCGATCTAGAAGCAGCAAGTGGCATATGTCCTAGCAAGATTCTAGTATTTGCGAAGAGGACAGAGTTATTTCATAACATAGGTCCTGGGTTTTTTGGTTTGGGCGCTAAACAAACTTCTGGTAACACCATGGATTCATTCAGTCTATGTGAGGTCCTCACGGACCGGCCTGTACTACCTAACTTTACGTTCCTCTTGAATATTTTAAGCAATGGTTTAAATGAATAACCCTGTATAAGTTCTCCTACAAAATTCGTTCACAATTTTTGTTAAAAAAGGGGGCTGTATAAGAATTGAAATGATAAAATTAAAAAAAAATCATGTTCATAAAAGGTGAGTCCGTAAGAAACCATGAAAAAACCAAGTTTCCTTCTATGTGCACCTTTGATGGAAATGATCTATTTTCGGTACCTTCAACACTAGCTTGTACATCTACATACATACGACACACAACTACAAGTGCATTCATTTACAGACGAATAATTTGTAGCTGAGTAGTTTGTGGTAAAATTTAACAATTCATCACCACAACAATTCACTCTGTACATCAATAAATAAATTTTTTGCAAAACAACAAAATACCAATGTATGCAAATTGCAGTTGTATTTGTTGTGTTGAAATGAGTTTTTTGTATACTTTTATTATTATTTTTTTTATTGTTTGAGAATTTATTATTTTGCGGCTTGATTTGTTCACATTAAATTTCATTCGCGTTTTTTATTCTGTTTTTCAGGTTTTTTGCTTATTACTTTACAGTATACTACGCCGTAAATATTTACTTTGGGTTACATTTGCAATTTATACCAACAAATGGCGTCATGTGATATCGGTTTTGATATCGTTAGAATTATTATAATTTTTTTTTTTTAAATATTTTTATTTGCCTTCAAATATTATAATTTATTAAATTTTAATGAGCTCGAGGCAGTTTAAGAAATTGAAACACAGTTTATATTTTTATATTTCAATTTTATTTGGTCGATATTTCGATCTCATTCTGAGATCATCCTCAGGAAACAATTGAATAGAGTCGGTAAAACATATTCAATTGTTTCCTGAGGATGATCTCAGAATGAGATCGAAATATCGACCAAATAAAATTGAAATATAAAAATATAAACTGTGTTTCAATTTCTTAAACTGCCTCGAGCTCATTAAAATTTAATAAATTATAATTTTTTTTTTTTTTTTTTTTTTTGAAGATTTTACCTTTTTAATTTTATTTAATTTTTGTTGATATAGGCCTGGTTTTTTAGATATTCAAAATCTAAAAACAAATGGCACATTCTATACGGTAATTAATATTCACACTTCATTAACAGGCATTAAAAAAAAGGCATTGATCTTTTTTAACGATTTTTTTCAAAAAGTTTAATTAAAGCTCTTTATGCAGTTTTCTTTATTGATCAGTCACATTCGATAACTATTCAATTAAATCAGCAAGATCTAAAAATAAATTGCACATTCTATACGGTAATTACTATTCACACTACTTTCATTTATCTACTTTTTCTGAATTTTTCAAAAAGCTCGATTAAAGCTCTTTATGCAGGTTTTTCTTATTGATCAGCTACACTCGATCACTTGTAGGCCAGATTACCTCTTCAAAACTTGTTGACTGACTTTTATGATACCAAGAAGCTTTTAAAATCGCACACAGATTTTTAAGCTCAGTCAAGGGAGATTTTCTGTGTATAGATCAGTGGTGACCAAACCACAATGCGCTGAGTCAACAGCTGATTTTGACCCTCACTTATCCATGGCTATGTTCGCAATCCACAAACAACGCAACGGCAACACCAAAGTACCGTAAAAAGAATTCAAAAACTTACGTTCAGCCCTGCCATCATTGTCAGTCAATTTCCTTGCAGTCTTCTAATTTTGCTCGATTATATTATATTTTTAATTAATTGCATTAAATTTAAAAACATTTTTTTTGTTTTTTAAACTAAAAAATTGTTATTTATGTATGTATATTTTTTGAATGACGAAAAATCAAAATTTGAGTTTTCTTTTTGCGTTCATTGTGGCAGAAAAACTTTAAACGTGCGTTTTTCAATGTGACGCCAGCGCCAAAACGACGCAAAAGTCGAATGTGTTCGGGCCTTTGAAGCCTCTTACCAGCGCTATTCTTGCAAATACGAACAAAAGCTCAACCCACATGCAAAACTCGCAATCCTCATCAGCTCCATAAAATGCACATTCTCCGTTACCAAGTCATTAGCCTGCCCAATCTAACCTTATTTATAGCACCATTCAAATCAACATTTCAGTAACTTGAGCAAAAATTTTACCCATAATCCAAGCATTATTTAGCAATTACAAAATACATAATAAATAAATAATTAAGCTCGTGTGAGTCAAGAACATTCGCTTCGTCCTTTATTAATGCCGCTCGTCGCTGGCATTTCGTGTTTTATAAAATAATTGAAATGACCTTAGATAATGGCGCTGAAGTCGCTAGAAAAAAAATTTGTATTGAGTGACTGACGTGACATAGTGAGACTGCCTGAGCGCCATTCATTGACCTTGACACGCGATTTGTTTGAGAACTTGTGTCTACTTAATTACACTTTTTCTTGTTTTTTTTTTTAGATTTTTTTTTTGTGATTTATAATAAAGTAACACCCGTTCCTTCCATTTAGTTTTATTTTTGTTTTTCTGCTACTTAACCAACTGTCATTAACTTTTTATTGATCTGTTTATTTATTTTGTATTTTCTTACTTGTTTAGTCGAGCTTTTTGCCCATCTACTTTGGATATTCTCAGTTTTCCAATACCTGTCATATCCGTCTTGTATATCTTTAATGACTGCCGATTTGTGTTCCGTTGCTCGTATCTGCTTTGCATTTTCATTTTGTGTATTTTTCCTTGCTTCATATCCAAAGGAAGGGATTTTGTATTTGACGCTTGTTGTAATAGCCTTGGCAAGGCTACGTTAGTTTTATGGTATGTCATTAACCGATGACTAAGCCGCGCCATTGTTTTGTATTTGTTCACATTTAATCTCTTACTTTTTGTTGCTATTGTTTATTTGTTTAGTCATATTACGTCAGTATATGATTTCAGCGGGTCGTAAAAAGGTATAGTCAGTGCGTTTTTGTTTTTGTTGCTTATTTTCAATGCTATTGTGTAATATCTGAGCTTAGAAAATTTGTAAGATAGTGAAATGTTGAGAGGAAAGCTATAAATTAAAATGAAAGTAGATTATAGGTTATGGGTTTTTGGGTACAATGCCAATAAAAAAAAATGTTATCATCTTTATTTAATTAGCGAGACTTGCTCATATTGCTTTATACAATTGTTTTGTTATTGATCATGGCGCAACGATACAAGGTGGCAGCATGGGACAGCATCGACCGCAGGGACAATGTCTTAGAACGTCAAGGCCTATCTGTCCGGTCAGGTGATGCAAACCTAGAAATCATCAACATCTACATCCCTCCTGCCACCTGTTGCCCCAGTGGATACCGCCCTAATATTAGGGCCTTACTCACTGGCAACAATCGCATTATCTTAGGTGATTTCAATGCCCATCATGATCTATGGCATTCAAACTTGCGGGCGGACAGTAGGGGTGAGATGTTGGCGGATCAAATAGAAGAAACGACGTTCTGCACAATAAACGGAGACGCCCCCACACGTATGGTAGGAAGCTGTCACAGCTCGCCAGATATCTGAATCGTGAGCGCAGAACTCGTAAACTGCGTCAACTGGCAGCCGATGGTAACATTGGCATCCGACCACCTGCCCATACTTATTTCGCTTGAGCGTACCGCCGACTTCATCGTCACTGAAAAACGCACTTTCATAAACTTCAAAAAAGGAAAGTGGGAAGAATATAAATCCTTTACAGACAGCCACTTTGCTGCCCTCCCTATCCCGACTGATGCCCGCCAAGGGGAGCGTGTCGTCCGTAAGGTCATTAAATCCGCCTCGGCACATTTCATTCCCGCCGGGAGAATTCCCGAAATCCGGCCCCACTTCCCGGCGGAGGCCGCAAACTTAGCGAGAGAACGTGACCTTATAAGACAGCTTGATCCAGGCGACCCCCAAATAAGGGATATAAACCAACGCATCAGATTGCTTGTGGATGAACACAAGCGGGCGAAATGGGAGGAGCACCTAAGAGGTTGTAACCTCTCTACCGGTGTGGGTAAACTTTGGTCCACCGTAAAGTCCCTATCGAATCCGACTAAGCACAAAGACAAAGTTTCCATCGCCTTTGGCGACAAAGTGCTGTCGGACGCGAAAAAATGCGCGAGCGCTTTCTGCCGACAATATATGATGCATCCTACGGTCGACAAAGATAGACGGAGAGCCAATAGACACGCACATAAACACAAATTCAGCGCGTCACCAATCACCATCACCGCTAAAGAGGTTGAGGACGCCATTGGTCGTGCTAAACCATCCAAAGCAGTGGGCCCAGACGGCATAGCCATGCCGATGCTTAAAAGCCTAGGGAAAGAGGGTTTCAAATATTTAGCGCATGTCTTCAATCTGTCTCTTTCCACCTTTGTCATACCTGAGAAATGGAAAATGGCCAAGGTGGTCCCGCTACTAAAGCCTGGGAAACCAGCTAACATAGGTGAGTCGTATCGTCCGATATCCCTCCTATCGCCAGTGGCAAAGACGCTTGAAGCCATTTTGCTCCCTTATTTCCAAACAAATTTGCAGCTAGCCCCTCATCAGCATGGCTTCAGGAAACTCCTTAGCACTACCACCGCGCTAAATGCCATTAGCACCCAGATAAATTGCGGTTTAAATCAATACCCCCACCATAGAACAGTACTCGTAGCGCTAGACCTATCAAAAGCTTTCGATACGGTCAACCATGGCTCGTTACTGCAGGACCTGGAAGGGTCTACCCTTCCCCCATGTCTTAAAAGGTGGACCGCAAATTATCTGGGTGATCGGCAGGCATCGGTGCAATTTAGAAAGAAACATCAAAACCAAGGAGAATTAAACAATGGGTGCCACAGGGTGGTGTCCTATCCCCACTTTTGTTTAATTTCTACATATCTAAGCTACCTTCACCACCGGAAGGAGTCACAATCGTTTCCTACGCCGATGACTGCACAATAATGGCCACAGGCCCAGGCCCAAAGATCGATGCGCTATGCAATAAAATAAACGGCTACCTCCCTGATCTCTCCAGTTTTTCGCCTCGCGAAGCCTGGCACTATCACCGACTAAATCTTCCGCGACCTTATTTACAACATGGACGCCCCAAATGTCGACCATTTTGAACATCCACATCGATGGCACTACGCTACCGACTGTCCTACACCCCAAAATCTTGGGTGTGACGTTTGATCAGGATCTACATTTTGGTGAGCACGCAGCCGCAATTGTTCCGAGAATTCAGAGCCTTAACAAAATCCTCAAATCCCTCGCTGGCAGTACTTGGGGAAAAGATAAAGAAACGCTCATGACTACATACAAAGCAATTAGCCAGCCGATTACGTGCTACGCGTCACCCATATGGTCGCCAAGCCTAAAAATCACCCACTGGAAGAAACTACAGGCCTGCCAAAATACTGCTCTCAGAATGGCCACGGGCTCTCTTCTTATGTCCCCAGAACACCATCTGCATAATGAGGCAAGAATACTCCCCATCAGGGAGAGAAATGAGATGTTGACCAAACAGTTCCTGTTGAATACCCAGAAACCTGGGCATCCCAACAGACATCTGGTTGATGAACCAGCACCGCCTAGGGGCTTAAGGAGTCATCTCCGTAAGCATTTTGAGGAAATACGGCACCTGAGAACCCAGCCGTATGAAGTGAAAAAACACAATCAGGTCCTTGGTGAACTCCATAAACAGGCGTCGGACCTTTATGCCGGGAATTGCCCGGTGAATCTAGTGCTTAACGAAAATTATCCAAAACTTGCGGAAGAGGAACGCATACTCCCTAGGGAAACGCGTGTCACTCTTGCTCAACTTCGTTCTGGATACTGTAACAGGTTAAACTCTTACCTATCCAGAATCAACCCCGACATACAAAATGTATGCCCTGCTTGCAATGTGTCCCCACATGACACCAACCATCTCTTTAATTGTAATGTGGAACCAACGCCTCTAACACCCCTTTCCTTATGGTCCACCCCTGTTGAAACGGCAAGTTTCCTTGGACTCCCGTTAGAGGATATTGATGACAATTTGTGATCGGCCGCAGCTATTAGGTGGGGCGAGCATTGGCTACAACCACAACAACATGTGACAAATTTTAACCAAAAATTTAATATCTTTACTGTATATAAGTAAATTAAGTCAAAATTCAACTCCAGTAATGATATGGTGCAGCAAAATACAAAAATAAAAGAAAATTTCAAATGGGCGTAGCTCCGCCCATTTTCATTTAGTTTGTCTATAATACTTTTAATGCCATAAGTCGAACAAAAATTTGCCAATCCTTCTTAAATTTGGTAGGGGCATAGATTCTATGACTGTAACTGTTTTCTGTGAAAATGGGCGAAATCGGTGGAAGCCACGCCCAGTTTTTATACACAGTCCACCGTCTGTCCTTCCGCTCCGCCGTTAACACGTTAACTTGAGCAAAAACCGATATATCTTTACTAAACTTAGTCCACGTACTTATCTGAACTCACTTTATCTTGGTATAAAAAATGGCTGAAATCCGACTATAACCACGCCCACTTTATCGATATCGAAAATTACGAAAAATGAAAAAAATGCCATAATGCTATACCAAATAAGAAAAAAGGGATGAAACATGGTAATTGGATTGGTTTATTGACGCAAAATATAACTTTAGAAAAAACTTTGTAAAATGGGTGTGACACCTACCATATTAAGTAGAAGAAAATGAAAAAGTTCTACAAGGCGAAATCAACAGCCCTTGGAATCTTGGCAGGAATACTGTTCTTGGTATTGCATATATAAATAAATTAGCAGTACCCGACAGATGATTTTCTGGATAACCCTGGTCCACATTTTGGTCGATATCGCGAAAACGCCTTCACATATACATCTAAGGGCCACTCGCTTTTAAAACCCTCATTAATACCTTTAATTTGATATCCATATCGTACAAACACATTCTAGAGTCACCCCTGGCCCACCCTAATGGCGATATCTCTAAAAGGCGTCCACCTATAGACCTAATGCCCACTCCCTCTTAAAATGCTCAGTAACACCTTTCATTTGATACCCATATCGTACAAACAAATTCCAAAGTCAGCCCTGGTCCACCTTTATGGCGATATCCCTAAATGGCGTCCATCCATAGAACTATGGCCTACTCTCTCTTAAAATACTCTTTAATACCTTCCATTTGATACACATGTCATACAACCACATTCCAGGGTTTCCCTCGGTTCATTTTCCTACATGGTGATTTTCCTTATTTTGTCTCCATAGCTCTCAACTGAGTATGTAATGTTCGGTTACACCCGAACTTAGCTTTCCTTACTTGTTTTTATTTGATTTGATACATCAACTTCCGGCGCAGTACGATTTTGACATTTGTCCATCGAATTTACAAAAACAAAGTATATGAAATTTTTATTTATATTTGTAGGTATGTCACCATGCTGCCACCTTGTATCGTTCCGCCATGGTTATTGATGAAATGTTTGAAATGATTGAAATGTTATATCGCCGCCAACTAAAGTTCGATTATTTTACTTTTTACTTTTACTAGCTTGACCATCTCGGGAACGATTTGGTATGACCACATGCAACTTTCTAGGCCATAACTCCCTCCCACCCCCTAGATCCATCAAGAGTTCGGGGTCGCCAGCGCATCGGCTGTTAATGAAACAGGATTCCCCACGGGTAGGTGAGGTTGGCAATTGGGTTGGAGAAGCTATATATTGCGCTGGCAACCTCTTGAGAGAGGGTTGCGCTACACAACCCGTTGAATAAATTTGGTATTTTAGTCGCCTCTTACGACAGACATACCTACCGCGGGTATAAGCCCCCTAACCCACTGAGTAAATATCCGATATCGAGTTTGAGAGTTAATAAGGAAGCTCAGGATTTTGTGCAAATGGTCTAGCAAAACATTGCATTGCAATACACTAACAAAATACACGGCTTTGCATTTGCTATGTCATGTCAAATACACAACATCAAAAACCGTAGTTTATGTTTTCAATTTTGAATAGCAAGTCAAAAAATGTCAAAACAATGTAAAATATGCTAACAAGAAATTGTAAATGAAAAAAGTTGTACACGATACGTAGCTTTCATTTGCTAAAGCACAAATATGTACATAAAACTCTGAACTCCTTTAATATACCAAAATTTTTACTCCAGCTATCATGTTAACGAGAGAACGAAAAGACAGCCATGGCTTCGTATCGATGCTGATAGTTTTAGTATAACGAACTCTATATTTGTCTCGATTTGTTTATGCTATTACAAACCAGCGTTTCCAATTTCGGTTTTAATATCTTACCCAAAGTATCATGTTAATGGGAGGACGTAGGAATAGCCAGGTGGTTTGGTATAAAAAGTGGGCATGGCTTCCCTTGGATTCTGGTAGTTTTGGTATGAGGAACTCTATCAGACCAATTCTAAATATTCTCGCGGAATTTTGTTTTCGCGGATTTTTTTATTCCCGCGGAAAAATTCCTCCAATTCTGTTCTCCTAGGGAGAACAATAATTGGGGAATAGGAATTTCGAATTTTCGAAGTCAGCTGTTTTGTCAATTGAAATTTCGTTGCACATTTCTTATTTTGTTTAAAAAATTTAAAAGTTTAATTATTGTTGCAAATTTGTTGGAAATTAAGAAATAAAATATAAACAATGCACAGTATTTATTGCATTTCATGTGGTATTCACTGAAATGAGTAATGAATTGGTGCCACAGCAACATCAACAGCGGAACATAAGAAGACGGCCGCATAACACAAATCTGCCGGAGTTGCCTGCTTTCATTCAGCAAAGCAATTTTCTGGCGGCCAAGTTGAGTTGAATTCGTCCTTCGTCATATGTCAAAATCTAATTAAGCCTTCTTAAAAAATCCTTGCGCAATTTCTGGATGGCTGCATCAAATATACAAAGAGCTCGTCCGTTGCTTATGATATACTTTTCGACTTAAAATAAAGAATATTGTGGTTGTAGTTGTTGTTGAATTAACAGTGAGAATATTGTGGTAGAATGTTCATAGATATTTCAGCACAAATTTGTACAAATAAGTGTTTTCTTAAAAGAACCAATTTCCTTTAACTATTTTGATGCATTCCCTTTAATTTAACTAGTGAAAAACTCCTATGAAATGGCAGAGAAATCTCCCTCTCCCTCACATTCATAATACCTACTTTTCTCCCATAACCGGTTTCCGCTTTTTCGAACATTGTTCAGAATAGGAGGAAAGGGAGAAGTGAAAAAACTCACAAGGAATTTTTATTTAGAATACGAGGAATGGGAGAAGGGAAAAAACTCGCACGGAATTTTGGTTTAGAATTGGGCTGTATATCTATCTCGATTTGTTTATGCTATTACAAACACCGTTATCCGATTACGGTTCTATATCGCGTGTTCCCTCAGCCTTTTTCTCTCTACCTGTCTCTTCCTGTTTTTGATGGTATACTCTTGCATCTACTCTCACTGTACGTCATCTTTTCCTCACTTTTCTGTATCGTGCTTCTCCGTTCCCCTCTTCCTCTTTTTGAGTTTCTCTTATTCTCTACTATTTCTCCCTTTCTCAACACTTTTACTCCTCCCTTAAGTTTAGATTTTACTTTTCCTTTCCCCTTTGCCATCATTCTTCTCTTCTGTTCCTTTAACCCTTTCCCCAGATGGTTGTGTACCCTGCCCCACTTGTCCGAAATTGGATGCAACCTTATGCTTAAAACCCCGCAAATCCTCTAGTTATGTATATTTGAAAACACATCTCTTACCTCCTCCCCTCTTCCACCTACTTCTTCTCCATACCTTTCTTTTTCAAGCATCTCGCTTTTAATTTCTCACCTTGCTATGTAGGCGTTAATAGTTTGAGTATTGAGCATTTATAATTCGATATTATCAGGTACCCGATATTTGTAGAGCGAAACGCATCCTTTCCATCCTCCCATACAAAGCAGCTCTAATGGTTTTGCGATTAGTCTACATTAGCTTTCGTAATCACGTTCATTACGACAGCATTAATTGTCTGTAAATTATGATTAATGGGCAAATTATGTGCAACGCAAGGAGTCATATTTTCTCGTTTGAACCAAAACTGCTATCATATAAGACCAGTCATTCACTTCAGTGAGTGACAGTAAACTTAAATGCTCTTATGAAATTTTTGGTATTATATTATAGTGACTGTGAATTTGAGTGAATGCAAAGTGCCACGGCGTCATCCATAATCTGGCCCTTAGTGTTGCTCGGAATCGCGTCCCTTCTGACAATTTTTCAACTACGAGAAAAGTATGATGGATTAGAAACGGAAAATAGTCAGCAACTTTTGCTATGGTGCTCGGAGTCCCGTTCACCCCGATATCATCGACATCAATTAATTAAATGACACAGGAAGGCTGAGTGTAAAAGGCGAGAGCCAAAACAAAAAAAAGACAATCAGACCAATTCTAAATATTCTCGCGGAATTTTGTTCTCGCGGATTTTTTTATTCCCGCGGAAAAATTCCTCTAATTCTTTTCTCCTATGGAGAAGAAAAATTGGGGAATAGGGATTTCGAATTTTCGAAGTCAGCTGTTTTGTCAATTGAAATTTCGTTGCGCATTTCTTATTTTGTTTAAAAAATTGAAAAGCTTAATTATTGTTGCGAATTTGTTTGAAATTAAGATATAAGGTATAAACAATGCACATGATTGCCTTTCATGTGGTATTCACTGAAATGAGTAATGAATTGGTGCCACAACAACATCAGAGGAGCATAAGAAGAAGATGGCGGGATAACACAAATCCGCCGGAGTTGCCTGCTTTCATTCTGCAAAGCAATTTTCTGGCGGCCACGTCGAGTTGAGTTCGCCATATGCCAAAATCTAATTAAGCCTTCTTAAAAAATCCTTGCGCAATTTCTGGATGGCTGCATCAAATATACAAAGAGCTCTTCCGTTGCTTATGATATACTTTTCGACTTAAAATAAAGAATATTGTGGTTGTTGTTGTTGTTGCAATAACAGTGAGAATATTGTGGTAGAATGTAAATATATATTTTAGCATAAATTTGTACAAATAAGTGTTCTTTCTTAAAAGAACCAATTTCCTTTAACTATTTTGATGCATTCCCTTTAATTTAACTAGTGAAAAACTCCTATGAAATGGCAGAGAAATCTCCCTCTCCCTCACATTCATAATACCTACTTTTCTCCCATAACCGGTTTCCGCTTTTCGAACATTGTTCAGAATAGGAGGAAAGGGAGAAGTGAAAAAACTCACAAGGAATTTTTATTTAGAATACGAGGAATGGGAGAAGGGAAAAAACTCGCACGGAATTTTCGTTTAGAATTGGGCTGAATATATTTTTCGCGCATTTCTCTGGTTTGGTTAAAAATGATTGATAAAAGATCCAACAATAGTTGTAGAATACATATTTTTAATCACTCAAACATATTACAACTGACCACACCCCACATTCCCCTCTTTAATGTCATTCCACAAACGCCAATCCGCAAAAAACAAAATTTTTCGATACAAATTTCATTCACTTAGCCTCGCAATTGGTTTGACTTTGTGATTCGTACACAAATGAATATGTTACCGTTAACATTCCTAAAAAAAATTATTTATTAATTTACTTCATTGCATTTGGCGTTCCGGCTTCCGTTGTACTTCTGCTGCGAGTTTCATTCACCGAAAGCGTCATTTATGATAATTAAATAAGTTCGTACATAAATTGAATTCTCGTATGCAACACCAGAAATTCCAACAACAATTTGAATACCTAGCTGCAATGCCGCATACTCACTCAATTAACTCAAATTGATATGAAAGACCAAGTTGAAGTTCAAGAATTTTCGGTTACATGTCAGTGGCAATAGCAGTGGGGGATATAAACATATGTATGTATGTAAGAGAATGCATTTGTATTTCCGGCTAGAAATGCATAAATTTATTTATTTAGAAGAAAAAACTGGGACAAGTATGTGCACTTCATTGTAAATGCAACGCTCTAATTGAATTAGATGTGAATGGTCGGAGGAAATTATTCTTGAAATATTTTTCTTAATTGTTTGTATTAATAGAGTAATTTACTGGAGGTCTTTCATATAAAATGTAACTATTCATTTATACACAGGGTTCGAGCTTTACGGTCAGTACATGATAAGGCATTATTACTTGTGTGCCCTCTTACGCGTTTTGATACTTCATAGCCTTCTTCACGGATTCGAGTTTTTATTTTAATCCATATTATACTCTCGGTGCTTTTGGGCTAAATATTAAACTTTCTGGTAAGGCTTAATTGAATAAATCAGTTGACAAGTTAAACTTGAAGCCGTAAACGATATTCCAAACACGAGATTGCGTATATTTCAGCACTACTACCCACTAAGCGTTTTACATCATAGTCTTTTTTGTTATTCCTTTTTTGATCAGTTTTTAGTCTTCCTCGAATCGTATTTATCACTATTTGTAGTCGCGTACAAGGGAGTAATTTCTTTTTTCTAAGCCCGAATCTCTTTTTAGAAATCAAATGGTTTCGAAAAAGGCTGAGTAAGGTGATTAAGGTTAAAAAATAATATTTCAAATGCTTTGTGGTTAGGTAAGTAATACTGGCTGTCGCCCTTCGGCGGCAAGCTTAGAGGAGGACTCTCAGACTGACAGAGGTCAACATATGAAAATCAGTCGACTATGGGCATGCAGCGATATTAGATGACATGGAAGGAGGGCGATTAAGCGGTGACGAAACAAAACTAAAATTTCATTCGGACTGTATATTTTGGCAGTTCTGATTTAGAATGTTGGGAGGGCTTCGACAAAGGGAAGGACATAGCAGCCAGCATAGATAGCACAAACATTGAGCAGTGAAATGGGACTGTTGTGTACCCTTACCTTCTGCAAGTGAATCACACTCTTGCAGTGTCTTTCAGGCGGCAGTCTGCGTTATAGAGAGCGCACATAGCCAGGCAATGCAGTCCCAGAGACCAATGTTATCAAGTTACCTCAAAAGGCATTAGAATCAAGTGAATAAAATTGATATTTTGCGGAGTTGGCGAACTTCGTTGCTAACCACAAAGTATCACAAATTGCTGGGCAGAGCTATGTATGGAATGAATAAATAACCAGGAAAAGTTAGTAAACAGTTATAAACGGGGTAGACCAACCAGGATTAGTGTGAGGTCTTGAGGCTCTAAGGTTATATGCCTTCTCAAGCTGAATAAATCTGCAATGAGACTAGTTACGGGCGTTGTTACAGTTTACAAGCTCCCTCTGTTGAAGCTGTAAACTCTTCAGAAGGAATGAGGAGGGAAAAAAGTCGGTTCATCACTTTCTACTGACCACTCACCAGAGGCATATCAAATCGTTTCAGGAATCGTCTTTATCTCTACAAGAAGAAGAAAAGCTGATCGTGCAATCTTACCTAAGTTCATATGGAAAAGAAAGTGATTTGTGGTTTTCCCACCCGGCACTCACCGAAATCATTTACAAAGGATAGAAATGTATCTAAGTGGAAGTGGAGCAAGTTCCCATGATTGCCCTTTCATCCTAACATAACCTTTATACTTGATTTAATCTTTCTAACTGATCTAAACGTAGCCTAACTAAGAGCATTTTCCACGCTTTCGCTGCCAGTACTTCATAGATTCAATGATAGCAGACAACTCTGTTATAAAACACTGACTATTTTTTCAATGTCCAGGCAAGAAGTTAACTGAGACACCGAGTTATGACCCCATGTAAAGGAATGGATCTCAAAATCACGTTATCTATCTACCAGTTTATGATGAAAATTTAATGGCCTCTCTCTCTCTTTAGCTTCTAAGAGAATTAGTAGTGAGATAGGAGATAGAAGAGAAAAGGGCAAAGATCAGAGGAGACCTTTTGAAGCCCTTTTAAAATCATGCTTAACAAAATTTCGGCCCACACAACTGTCTCTAATTATAATATGGTTTTTAAAAAATACATACATTGATGCTTCTATTACCTGGAAAATGTGGATTTTCACGCCAAATATTTTACGGTAGTTTCAAAACGGAGATAATCAATTTCGTTCAGTTCAAAGTCTTTTCTACAATAACACTTTTATTCTCTTCAGAGCAAGTCATGGTGCAAGAGGGATTAACAAAATTAATATTTTGTATTCTAATTTTGGTGCTTTCCCTGCTGTTTTATACATTTTCAAGGCCTGTGGGTAAATTGACATGAGCGTCATCAATAAAATTAATTTAATTGGCGAAAATAAAGTTTCAAAATCTTGAGCTTTTAAATTAAAATTAAATTTTTTAAGAAGTTCGAAAAACTTTTTGATAAACCTGTTGGGAACTGCAAAGAAATTGAACAAAACTTACGTGATCTTTCAGCAAGTGTTTCATTGTCTCAATCATTCCAGATCGCCGTACCATAATCAAAAGTTGCGGTCAAGCAAAAGATACTGCGCGCTATTTCATTACATATCATGGGGGTTGTTATCATAGGCCAAAACAATCGGTAAGTTTGCAAAAATCGGTTCTCCCTCTCTATACTATAGCCTTAAAATATTAATCTACAAGTATTTTTGTTTGAGATGACTTGGTATGAGGGTCTACGTTATTGTCTGTTGCTTGACTTGAAATTAGCCACATTGGATGAGCAAACAAAACTGGATTTGATTACGCAACATTGCGTACGTAACCGTATGCATCAGGAATATTGGTTTGGCGGAACAAATCTTGGCGTTCCAGGCGAGTTTTGGTTTATTGCAAATGGTAAACTTGTCAATTTATTTCAACAAAATATATTGCAAGCGAATGCGTCTGAACAACTTTGTCTTAAATTAAATGTGCATTTTAAATCAACAAATATTGCGAGTGAAACTTGTCATGCATATCACCCTGTGATTTGTGAGAGTGTAGAGAGGCATAGTTTCTATGGGAGGTTATTTTGATGACGAGAAAGCGGCAAGACAGTTTTCAAAATGTAGAGAATCGGTGTAGAGAGATCTGAAGGGAAAATGAAAGAGTCGTTTTATAGCTGAAACGCATATTTTTAGATTATAGATAATGGTATTCCTATTACTATATATTCATCCCATGCATATTTATATGTCTTTGCTAATATACCCAACAATTTCTTATTATTTTATAATTGCAGTCATTAATGTAATATTTTATGAATGAAGTCATTGACGATGACCGAATGCCACAAATAAAACAAAAAAAGTCATTCATTTTGTTTTTCGTTTGTGGTCGAGCAAGTTTGTAGAATTATGAGATAGAACGAGATAATATTTAAATAATGAATTAGCACGATTCCTAATGCAATAAAGCTACGTATGGAGGAGAGAAAAAAGAAATGGGAAAACAGAATAATTTTTAATTATTTGCTAAAGCAAAGTTCAACAAAGGAGATCGTACATACATACATATTTATAGCTAATTACATAGATTTAAAGAAGAATCTTGACAGTTATACATTTTATTATAATAATTTTTTCTCGGAATAAAATAATTATTTTCTTAATATTTTTTTAACTCGGAATGTAAAAATGTTCTATATTTTAATTTTTCATTTTACTCGGAAAAAAATATTTATTGAGTTTCTTATTTCGCTCGGAATGCAATAATTATTTTTTTTTATTTTTTAGCTACGCTCAGAAAATATTAACTATTTATTTCTCTCCGACAATAATTATTTTTTGAGCTTTTTATTACCTTCGGAAGGTAAGAATATTTTTTTTTGTATTTTACTTGAAAAAAAAAAATAGTTATTTTTTTGTTTAGGTTTTATATTTGCTAATATTTTAAGCATCTTTTAAGGTTTTTTATTTCGCTCGCATTATTTTTAACTTAATTACGCGTGGAAGGTAAGAACATTTTTTTTATTTTACTCTTAAGTCAGTACTTTTTTAAGTTTTTAATACGCTTGGGACGTAATAACAATTTTTTATTTTATTTTTTTTTAAATATATATATTATTCTGTTTTATGATGCATCACAGCGGAAGATTCCTGATGATGATCTCAGATTGAGATCGAAATATCGAAATTAAATACATATAAGCAACAAACGGAGTTGTTTTATTTAAAACAGGCCTAGAGCTCATAAAACAGAATAATATATATATTTATTCATTAACGGCCAATAAACAAATTAATTATTTTTTTTTATTTAAAAAAAAGGAATTATTTTTTGAGTTTTTTATTTCACTCGGGATGTTATAATAAATTTTATTTATTTTTAACTACGCTCAGAAAATAATTCTTTATTTTTAATTTGCTTTTTGGTTTTTTATTTCCCTTGGATGTTCTAACTATTTTTTTCTGTTTTAAACTACATCAGAAAATAGTAATTATTTTTATTTTTTTATTTTTTATTTTTATTTTTTATTTATTTATTTAAAACTTATTTGTACAAGTAAGACACTGTCTTTTAGGTAGTACATCAATCACATCAAACAATTGAAGTTACATATAAATAAACTTAATAAAGAATGAGTACAAAATTTTGATTAAAAATAATAAAAAGCATATACGTACATATAAAATTAATAATAGTGTGACAGAAACAATTCCAGACCAATGTTTGAAGAATGAAGGTTTGAGATATGTAAATTAAGGTAAGTTAAGAGTTTAGGAAATATAATACTGCTTGTTTGAAACATCCTGCCTTACGAATTGCTTTTGTCTTGGAAGGAAGTGAGTTCCATAGACGGATTGTACTGACAAAGAACATTCTAGAGGATGTCGAGTATTTAAAAGCCGGTATCAACAGATTCAATGTTCGAGTGGACTGACACAAGGTTAGCTTATTAAATAGGTAAGGGGGATATTGAGAATGCAGAAGTTTGTGCAAGAAACATAGATTTCTCATTTTTAAGAAACTGCAAACGTCACTCCCGAGTATTTGCACGGCACACGAAGATATGTGATCGTACTTTCTTTTAGAAAAAACAAATCGGGCGGCATTATTTATGGCCAGCTGAAGTTTGTTAAGCGATACTGAATCAAGGTTACCATATATAAGTTCACTGTAAGAAACTTGAGGTACTATAAGAGTTTTGACCAGCTTCAGTTTAGTGTCTCGTGGTAGTAAGTAGGCAGTTCTGTAAAGATGGCGAAGGGTGTTATAGATTTTACCCACCACAAAGCTGATATGGTCAGCATTAGTAAGACTAGAATTAATTCTGAAGCCTAGATTGGTAACCACATCCTGGAAACCTATTTTATCATCATTTAGCAAAATTTCAGGAAGGCTGCTTAAATCGTATGCTGCGTTCGATATTGCAATCGCCTTAGATTTTGACGCATTAAGATGTAGCTTATTTGAGCGAGCCCAGTTACTTATGCGCTTTAAATCATTATTCAGCCTAACAAATAAGTCTTCGGAGAGCCCGATCGGGCGCGACATGTAGAGTTGGGTATCGTATAGATGCGTGGCGGCAACAGGCGACTATGTCGTTGATGAAAAGTGTAAACAATACTGGTACCAGGATGGATCCTTGTGGAACGCCCGTTATAGACTTTAAATCAGAGAGTCTATCACCGCACTGAACTCGCTGGAATCGGCCAGTGAGATAGTTTTGCATTAACTTAATTGCAAAAGGGCTGAAATTATAGTAATTTTCGAGCTTGCGAAGTAGTATTTTAAAATCAACCATATCAAAAGCTCTTGAGAAGTCTAGAAGTACTAATACCGTAAGATCGTTGTTGTCGTAAGCTGGACGTATATCTTCCAGAATCTTCATCATGGATGTAGCACAACTATGCCATTTTCTGAAACCTGATTGGACTTCAGACAGCAAGTGGTTGTCATGAATATTGCCAATTATCTGCTTTGATAGTAGCTTTTCGTATACTTTGGATAAAGCTAATTGATCTAAAGTCTTTGCAGGAATCCGGAGAATTTGATTTAGGAACGGGAATAACATTCGCCGTTTTCCATTCACTTGGAAATCCACTGGTTATTATAGAAAAATTAAATATATGTGTCAGTGAAGAGATGGCAAAGGGAAGTATAAGTTTGATAAAACGCAAGCTAATGCCGTCGATTCCCACGACATTAGACTTATTAGCCATAACAGCTCCTATCACATCATTCTTAGTTACCACAGTGAAAGCAAAATTACCTGAGGTAGGCCGACTTTTTACCCCGGTTACTGCTATTTTACCATGATCGTTATCATCTTCATGAATAATAGCATTAGTTTCACTATCATTCGATTGGCCGCGTAAAAAGAACGAGTTCATAACATTAGGGTCAATGCTGCACTCAAGACGATCTTTTTTGGATACTCCTAAGGAACGAAGATTTTTCCAAATCATTCTAGGAGGTAAATTATTATCAAACTTAGCATTCAGATAAGCTACCTTAGCATCGCGGATGCAAAGATTAACCCGATGAGATCGCTTCCACTCCCTGTACGCTCTCCCACGCTTTTTAATTAAATTTAAAATTTCCGCTGTAAACCACGGCTTCTTATGGCTTTGAACTTTTATGGTTTTTAGGGGAACATGTGCATTAAAGAGGTAATTAACAATGTTATAAAAATATTGCAATTCTTCATCTAACGTAGAAAAATACACACATCCTCTCCAATCAAGACGAGAGGCCTCTTCATTTAGAACTTCTAAGTTAACGCCGTTGTAGTTCCTATATGTTAATTCAAAGCCAGTTCCTTTAGTGTTAAATTTCAAGTCATACGCTAATATCTGCATTTCATGGTCAGAAATGCCTTCCATGGGAAAATAATTAGTTTCTAAGTTTTTTATTTCGTTCGGGAACAACCTGTTACTTTTCGAATTTTGTATTTCAACCCAAAGTAATAACACTTTTTTCCTACTTTTTTATTTCTGTAAAGTAAAAGTTTTTTTTTTTTGTAGTTTCTTATCGTTGTGTACAGAACAAATGTTATATCTTACCCGTCAACTGCCTGACAGGATTTTCAAGATAGCTTCTTTTTAGCGTTTTGGCAGGTGATAGCAGATGTAGGGATTGCGGGTTGGAGGAAGGAACGATCTAGCACGTTTTGTGCTCGTGCCCTGCGCTTGCCAGGCTAAGACTCCGGCTATTAGGAGTGATACAGCTGTCAGATATAGAAGCAGCATGTGGCACAGGTCCTAGAAAGCATTTAGGATTTGCCAAGAGGACGGAGTTATTTTAGAACAGAGACCCTGGTTTATCATAGGGTTTTTCAGTTTGGTCGTTAAACAAAGTTCTGGTAGCACTACAGATTCATTCAGTCTATGTGAGGTCTTCACGGACCGGTCAGTTCAACCTAACCTTTGGGGGTAGCTTCAAGATCATGTCGAGATAAAGCTGGAACAATTTCAGCATCACTTTGAGATTGTTTTAAGAAAATTCCGAGACAGTTTCGAAAAAATTTTGGACTCTTATACGACCACATTTGGGTTATTTTCAGAATCTTTTCGAGACTATTTCGAGATAAATTTGGCATAGTTTTAGGATCACTTCGATATTAGATAAGGAGCATATCGATACTATTTCGAAACCATTTTAGGATTGCTCATATGTTCACTCCGGGATTATTTTCGGAATCGTTTTGGAACTATTTCGGGATTAGTTTTCAATATTTCAGGATCACTTTGAGATTGTTTAAGGATCATTGTAAGGCTATTTGTAAAATGTATAGAAACATATCTGTGTTATTTTCAGAATCATTTCGAGACTATTTCAGGACCGAGCTTTGGGATCAATTCGGAACTAAATAAGGAGCATTTCGAAACTATTTTGAAACCATTTCAGTACGGTTATAGGTTCACTTCGGGTTAATTTTCGGTATCATTTTAGGACTATTTCAGGATTAATTTTCAACAGTTTCTGGATCACTTCAGTATTATTTAAGGAATCACATCGAGACAAATCAGGCAAAAAGCTTCAAATACTTAGGACATATTAAGGAATATATGTAAAAGAGTAAGGTGGCAACCCACTTATCAATTTTTTTGTTGAAATACGATGCAAAATGTCTTACATCTGACAATCATATTGATATCACGTATTTGATTTTTTTTTTTTTTTAAATAGGTGGCAACCTTGTAAAGACATCGAAGAATTACTTATCAAAAAAAGCATATGCATATTATGGAACTCCTCAATTGATAAAAGTAAGACAAATAGCATAATTGAACACACCTATTGAACTTTCTTGGTGCATTTGACTTAACATGATTAATGCTCAAGTAAATAGAGGCCTGAACATTGCAGCTACATTTCCTCAAATATAAACATTTTCTAAATATTTTCGTTTATTGCTTAATGTGTAGCTATTGAGCGCCACACCCATAAATGATGCAAGTTTTTCTTTAAGTAAATAGGCTACTTGTACGGCAGATTCATAAATACATACAAATGCAAATTTTAAGGTATTATAAATGTTTAGTTTCCAGAAAACGATTTATTGGTTACATAAATAACAACACAATTGAGAAATTAAAGGCCTTGAATGAGTAGTACAAGTATTCTTAGTCACATCACCATAAGGATGATCTTATTTGGCGCTTAACTTAGCAAGCCACGAGAGTGATCTCTTTTTAGCTGAGAAGCTTTTTATGATAGAAATATACTCGGCGGGCTCTCTAAATCACTGTTTTAGGACGAGCCCATTTTAAAAAATTTACTAAAGCGTTTTAATATCAGTTGTTCTGTCACTTGAGTCGAAGCCGTCGGTTAGAAAGGTAAGCTAGTGCCAACTCTCTAAAATCAGTAGGTATTGAATTGGTTAACTCGGTGGTGGTGTGTATAACTCCAAAATTTCTAATTTTTGATCCAGTCCCCCTAAATCTAAGTGTGCTATATTTTTGCGTATACAGCAGTGTACACAAAAATAGCAGTGACAATTTTTATCAAATTTCGTCAGGTAGGTAGGTAGGTATAATGGCTGCGAGCCAGGTCGCCCATGTGATTTTGATGCCATAAAACTCGTTTGTACCAACTGTGTGCTACATCGGATGTGTACCACAAGCAGCCCGAGTTGTTTACAAAATGAAGAATATTTGGAGAACGAAAAATGGCACTGATGATGGCTCAGTGCTGAAACCGATTTGGCTCCAAACCAAATTTGGCAGAGATGACGTGAAACTCGTTCCAACATACAACAACATACATAGGAATCCCTATTTTCGATAATCTAACCCGATTTTCAAAGAAGCTTCCGAACTATTTTAAACGTATTTTAGCTAGAGCCCGGCATTTACGCAACAAATATTGAGCATTTTGCAATTACGTCTTCAAAATTCTGCAGTCGTCATCATGCGGAGTACATATCTTTTTCGCATGCGTTCCTAAAGCCCAATGACCGGTGCAGACTGCTATACGTTTATGGAAGTCGACCCTAGTTTTACCCGGTAGACTACTGGTCCTCCTTTTACTAGAGCCTGGCCACGTACATCTTAAAATTGCACAACCAGTGGTACTTTTCCACTTTTGTTAAGCTTTGTTCACATTAAAATTTCTCATAACTTTCCACTGAGCTCCTACGTGCCAGCTCATCAGCCACCTCATTTCTTTCGATTCCTCTATGTCCCGGCTCCCATTTAATTTATATTTCCAGAGCGTCGTTTAATGCAGCTTTAAGTTGTTTGCATACCCATACTAGCTTAGAGCTAGTTTATGGTGCAGCTAGGTATTTATTACTGTTTGGCTGCCAGAAAATGTAGTTTTCCAATGATGTTTTGGACCTCGAGTGACATGTAGCCTGCCAAAACGCGAGGACTTCAACTCGAAACATACTACAGTATGAGGGCAGTTTGAAAGTCGAAAAAATCTCTAGATAATGCGAGATTCCAGCTGACAGACCTGAGTCCATTTTAGAGCCATCGAAGTAGATTAGTATGCCTTTATTAGCTGGAATCTTTCCCCTTCTTCCAATCACTCCGACATGGAATAATAGCGTTAACATCGCCCTGAAACTGTAGTTTCGGCATTATTATCGCCTATTTTGGAATTAAAAGTTTCCCTCGTAAGTAAATAAAGGATAATGTTATGCCTGTTCTCAGTATCCTTCCAGCACCCAGTGCGGTTTGTGCAGATTTAAATAATATGTGCATAACGATCGGAAACAGCTTTATGATGGAGTTTGAAGCCGCGGTCGTCCAGGTGTTACAGGCTCCAATGGTACAAACGCACTCAGTGCGGTGGACTTTATGTAGCCTGGTGAAATTTAAGTTTTTACACTATAAAGCCATATGTCAGCACTGGTCGCACCACTGCCTCATACAGCCATAACACTGTCTTTGGCCTGAACCCTAATTTCTTACTGAACATCGTCTTGCGGACGTAAAAAGCAATGCAGGCTTATCCAGGTTTAGCCTAAGGCCACATCCGTGTGTTTACCTACTTAGTTTTGCTAACATTCTTACCATAACTTCGCTGATCACTGGAGGCAATGTACTCGAAATCAGAAGCGCCACAATCTTCCAACCATTTGTGTCTAGTTTTGCTAGAATATCATTTATATTAATGAACCATAGCAGAGGTGTGAGCACCCCACCTTATGTTCTTCCTCATACCAATTCTCGCTCCCCCAAGCTCAGCTGGTATCTTGCAGTTAAAAAGAAGATACGATATCCTATTCCTCATTCGTTCCTCCACTGCGGCTCTACGGAGAGCTAATTATATCGCGTCAGATTTTACGTTGCACCTTCCACATCCACCGCACTACAAAATTAAATTCTTTTTTTTTCGAGAATTTAGAAAAAAACTTCTATTAATTGTTACTGAAACTATTTTAACCAATCTGAAAAACGATTTCTAAAAAAAATCGAGAAAATTTTCCAAAAAAATCCCGAAATTTCTATTTGGATCTTTCTGCATTTTTCTGAGAACTCAGTTTTGTAGCCCAGTTAAATTTAGTTTCATAAAGTGATAGGTTTCTCAAAACTGCATCTTATAAACAAAGCTGCTCAACCCCTATACAATTAAAGCAATTTTGTTTTGTTTTGCCCTGAAGAATAGGCACAGATACAAAATCACACTTTGAATATAAAAAAAAAATGTCATAGCAACACGATTCATATGAAAGTGCCTGAATTTCATATCAAAGTGCAAAGAAAAAGCAATTCCATATGAATCCAATGCACTTCGGTATGATATTCAAATTTAGACTAACAACTTGACACCAAAAAATTTTTCAAAAATTTTGATTCAAAATTTATTCATTAAGGGGGGCCATCAAAATTCTTTAAACATTTAAAATTATTATTTTTTATTATTTTTTTCAATTTAAACAAGTTTCAGTGTACATATACTTTTGTATCTGAATTGTGATTTGCACTTCCATATACAAATTATTGAACAGCCCTGCTTATAAAAATTCAGATAATTTTGAAAACAAACTAAACAAGTAAGAACGGGACTGTTTTCGGCTGTGCCGAAGACTTCATACCTTTCATGAATGGGGCTGAACAATAATCTTATCCCGTTCGTAATCTCCGAATAATCGGATGTATAAGATAAGAAATATATAGTGAACAGATCTGCATACCTTAACGATTTTTAAGATAAATATAAAATAAAAAACAGGTAGGTACTTTGTGTGAGGATGCAAAGCTTCACGTTTTTTGTGGTCTGCATGTAAAAACTATGACTACGAATCACGTATTTCCAAAATATATGACCTAAACGTAACTATTTGATGAAATTTGATGAATTTTGAAGCTTCTAGCCGTAAAAAAGGGGCAAAAATGACAGTTTATATGAAGTATATAATATATATACCACCGATCTCTATGATTTTTTCAGACAACAATATATGCTATATATGTAAGCATATGGTGAAATTTGAAGCGTCTAGCTGTTAAAAAGGGGCAGAAATTGCGCAAAGTTTCTTAACTGAACAATCGGTTGTATGAGATATATACTATATATACCATCGATCTCAATGATTTTTTCAGACAACAATATAATCTATACACGTAAGCATTTAGTGAAAGTTGAAGCTTCTAGCTGTTAAAACGGGGAAGAAATTGCGCAAAGTTTCTTATCTGAACAATCGGTTGTATGGGCTATATACTATATATACCACCGGTATCTATGATTTTCTCAGACAACAATATATGCTATACACGTAAGCATTTAGTGAAATTTGAACATATCTAAACGATTTTTAAGATAAATATAAAATAAAAAATAGGTAGGTAATCTGTGTGAGGATGCAAAGCTTCACGTTTTTTGTGGTCTGCATGTAAAAACTATGACTACGAATCACGTATTTCAAAAATATATGACGTAAACGTAACTATTTGATGAAATTTGATGAATTTTGAAGCTTCTAGCCGTAAAAAAGGGGCAAAAATGACAGTTTGTATGAAGTGTATAATATATATACCACCGATCTCTATAATTTTTTCAGACAACAATATATGCTATATCCGTAAGCATTTTGTGAAATTTGAAGCTTCTAGCTGTTAAAACGGGGCAGAAATTGCGCAAAGTTTCTTATCTGAACAATCGGTTGTATGAGATATATACTATATATACCACCGATCTCTATGATTTTTTCAGACAACAATATATGCTATATACGTAAGCATTTGGTGAAATTTGAAGCTTCTAGCTGTTAAAATGGGGTAGAAATTGCGAAAAGTTTCTTATCTGAACAATCGGTTGTATGAGATATATACTATATATACAACCGATCTCTATGATTTTTTCAGACAACAATATATGCTATATACGTAAGCAATCGGTGAAATTTGAAGCTTCTAACTGTTAAAATGGCGCTAAAATTTGCCAAAAATATATATATATATACTATATATATATACTATATATACCACCATATATATACTATATATACCACCGATCTTTATGATTTTTTCAGACAACAATATATGCTATATACCTAAGCATTCGTTGAAATTTTAAACCTCTAGCTCTTAAAATGGGGCAGTAATTACGAAAAGTTCCTTATCTGAACAATCGGTTGTGGGGGACATATACTATATATACGACCGATCTCATCAATTTTTTCAGGCAACAATATGTGCAATATACGAAAGTATATGGTGAAGTTTGAAGCTTCAATCTGTTAAATTGGGTAAGATATTACAAAAATCCTCTTTTTCTGAAAAATCGGTTGTATGGAGGATATATGCTATAGTGGTCCGATCCGGTCGGTTCCGACAAATGTCTAATCGGACACCCAAATACACCCGCTCACCAAATTTTATCAAGATATCTCAAAAATTGAGGGACTAGTTTGCATACAAACAGACAGACGGACAGACGGACATGGCTAAATCAACTCAGCTCTTCAACCTGATTATTTCGGTATACTTAATGGTGGGTCTATCTATTTTCCTTTAAGGACTTACAATTTTCTGTTTCGTGACGAAATTAATATACCATTTCATTTTCATGAAAGGTATAAAAATAATTTGTAAAATTTCTCGAAATTTCGAATTTTTTTCGAAAACGTTTTTGAGGTTTGATTGCATAATTTTAGTTACATGTGTAATTGGATGTTTTTTCTGAAATTATCGGAAATAAAAAAAGAAGAATTTAGTTAACAAAATTTGATACAAAATTGCTATCGTGCTCGTTCCTGTATATTCGATTGACACATAGTATATTGAACTCTTCCAACAATCAAGCGCTGCACTTGTGCCCCATTTCCGCATGTCACTCGCTTGCCTATAAATATCGTCTTTTTAATTCTCATTGCACTCATAAGATAAAAAAAAAATTAAAAAAAAAGCCTAAAATACCGCATCACCAGCGCCAGCTACTTTGAACTACAGATATTTTTAATGTTTTTGTGTAACCGCTAGTGCTCCCCAGCTTTATTTTTTTACTGCATCGTCAATTACAACTATGCATCTTTTGCACTGCTTCATGGCGTGTCGTATTAATCGCTTTTTTGTCTGCCTCTAGCTTAACTTCCACAGACGCGCCAGTTCAATTTTCTCAGCTGCATAATTAGAGTGATATCTGAAATCTGTGTCGTCTTAATTGAGGATATGATTTTTTAACCTTTTTTTTTCTCATTATGCTTAGGGATGACACGATACCATGAAAACATCGAAAGCTGTATTTGCAAGTAGTATCGATATCTACCTACTAAATAGCACTGACTCTCCAACCAACTCTCATAATACTATACTTATACCTTTCCATAGTAAGCTTGCACCAATTTTTTCGCAAAAAAATTTGCTCCAAGGAAAAATAATAGGCTGGATTCAACTTTTATTTGTAGACTTATAAAATAAACGCAGGATTTAATAATTTCTTTCAGACTAAAAATCTAAAAGCCCGGAAATATTTATTTCTGAAGAACTTTTATTATAGAAGGAATAACGGTTTGGGTCTCTGCATAATTTACAACAGGGTTTGACTGATAAATACGTCCAAAAATGTCGGGAAAAGTATTAAAAGACGCGTGATGTCCTCGTTACCAATAATCCATAGGCGGAAATCCAAAATTTTAGTTCCGATTCCGTCAAGAGATATGGATTTGTGAAAAACAGTGGAAAGTTGTTGTGTGATTATTGTAGTTTCTATGCTTTTCTTGAACACACATAGGCCGGATTCACATAGAACTCTTGGCGCGTTGAGTACTTTGACGCTTTGACAGCACCACAAGGTGGGTGAGTTCAATATGTGGCCGCACCTACATAATATTTTACTACACAAAGTTTGCCAAAAGTTAAGCGATATTCTTAATTTATGGCGCGGCGCGGTCAAGGCGAAGCACCGTGTTATAGGTAAATCTTTCCTTACATAAACCAGTTGATTGATCGCCTTTAGTAAACAATGTCTCAACTTTTTACCTTGCTTTACAATCTGCATACTTGGTCAGCAGGATATATTTGCGGCCATACATTGGACTCATCCGCAAATCCGTCCATTTAAAATTTCGGATTAAAAGTAGGCAATACACCATCTTTAAATCGTTACTTTGCATTATTTTAAAGCATTATAAGGTTCTAATACAATAAAATAACACATCACACACAACACAAACTGCGAAATGCTTTGATATAATCTGTGCCAGAATATACGTATTGTTGCGAATATTAGCAAAACTAAGGGGTGCTGCTATCTCTAAGCCGATGCTAAGCAGTGACGTGAATTCACATCAATAATTCAATCATTATGTATCTACATAAACGAAACAATAATTGCGTCTACACATATGTACCATGTATGTATACGAACAGCGGAGAATAAAAGCACAAACACATGCGTATATCTGAGATACTCCTGAAAGTATGCAATGAGAGAAGCTATAAAATCGTGCAATTGTAGTTACAGCTGAGAAGTTTGAGAGCTGATGGATTAGTAGATTCTGGAAGCGCCTAGAAGATGCGAACGTTGAAATCAGAGAGTATAAAAGGCAACAAATGTAGAGGCGCTGGAATTCAGTTTGAGTTGAGCTATCAAGCAGTTTCGATTAAGACGCTATCTAGCAAGCCATAGCAGTATTATTTTGAAAGTAGAGTTTCATTTGAGCTATCAATCAGTTGGTTGTTAAGCCAGCTAGTTGCAAAGTATAAGTGTTATTGTGAAGTACTTTAATAAAGGCCATTTTTCCATTATTCAATATTGGAGTTATTTATTCAACAGTTTAGTGATTCGAACTTAGCAGAGGGTTGCAAATAAGAGGATTTGCAAGTAAAATCGTTGCAGTGTATTCACCAGATATGTGAAACAATTCCAAGTGTTAAGGCCGTAATATATAGTAAGTCCTCTTTTGCACCATACAATTCTTAACTTCAAGTCGCGACATAAGCGAAGAGGGTGAAAAGCTTGCTTTCAAGAAAAATTTACAAAAGTAAACGCGAATAGAAAGCACAAATGGGAACATCAACAGAGCTGAATTCAAGAACTGTTTGATGTAAAACGGGACTATAATTAATAGATTCGCGTGTTTCCAACGAAAGAAATTTGCGTTAAAAAAATTTAATTCAAGGTTCGATTCGAGCTCAAGGCCAGAACAATCATTTTTTTTATTGATAATTAATATTTTTTTTTTTCTATAATTGAAAAATTGTATTTTGTGGTTGGAATAGTAAGTAGAAATTTTTTCAGACACCCTGCCATAGCTGCGCAGATAAAAAATTTGTTGGTAAATCGTGTCTCGATACAATGCTTGTCTGAACTCGGTGCAAAAGTATCGACTAAAAATTTTCTTGGTATCTTTACAAAAGTATCGACTGTATTTACTAGTATCATTGCATCCCTAATTATACCTGCTATTCGTGTTTTGATACCCAGCTGTACTTGTACGTAGGGTATTATAACTTTGATTGGATAACGGTTGGTTGTACAGGAATAAAGGAATCGAGATAGATATAGATATATAGATATAGATCCATATATCAAAATCATCAGTCTCGAAACAAAATTTGATTAAGCTATTTCCGTCCGTCCGCCTGTCCGTCTGTTCGTCCGTTAATGAGATAACTTCAGCAAATATTGAGATACCTTCACCAAATCCGGTATACGGGTTTATTTTATGAGCGAAATCGGACGATAACTACGCGCTTTTTTCGATATCGAAAATTTAGAAAAATGGAAAAAATGAGATCATTTGAAAACGAGTACCGTTAAGCAAATGAAATTAAGTAGTTGGGGTGATTTTATGACCTAAAGCATAAATTTCAAAAAAATTTGGAATATGGGCTTTCATCAGCCACATTTAGAAGAAGAAAATTTGGAAGTTTAATAAGCCGTGAATCAAAGGCCGTTAAAGGTATTTCATTGAAATTTGGCAGAGACACTATACTTGCTAAATTATATAGACTGACTGAAGATAATGAAAATCGGTTAAGGACCACGCCCACTTTTCCCAAAGGTCGAATCTTAACAAATTTTGCAAAAACTCTATGGTATTTAACTGCATTTGACAGCGTTTCAAGAGCACAGCTGGGTATTTAATATTCGGTTTCACCCGAGCTTAGACTTTCTTACTTGTTTCATTTAGGTTGTTTTTTTTCTTAATATGGCATCACCTCATTATAATCGCAATTTTTAATTTACCTTATTGCCATCGCAATTTTTATTATTTTTTCCCATTTCCCTATAATTGTTTTATATATTTTTTATTATTTTTGCACTTTTGTTTTGCCGCATGCAACGCCAGTTTTGTAATGTCATTTTCAATTTTTAGTCTCTGTGCTTTTTTTTAATATTTTCTTTTTATTTCCTCTGCATTTTTGTGTGCGTGAGTTGCATTAATTTTATTGCGCTTCGATTTTTATGCCAGTTTCTTTTTTGTATTTATAGCGATGCAATTTTTTTTATTAAAAAATTTAATTTCACTTTTTGTTTTTATTTTTTTCTATCTTGCTCTTTATATATGTATGGTGTAATTCATTTTGCTTTAAATTTTATATATTTACACGGTTTTCACGACTGTTACTCAATAAATTTCTATGCCAATTTATTTAGTGGACGTGCAAAGTTTATTGAACCTCATGAATTTGTCTCACTTATTTGTATGAACTTTATGATCTTCACTAGAACACAGTTCTGTAAAGCTGAATGACGTAGCGCTGAATGATGCATTAACAAATTACATTGAAAACGGTCAATGGCTCTAGCTTGTTGATATTAGCGCGCGAAAACTTGCATCAATATCCGTTGTGTCATCTGAATCTGAAACCTTCAGCTTGGAAGGCCAGCACAACACTTTTTCCATGGCAACCGCAATATACATATCTTATATATTGTTACGAATATTAGCAACACTGAGTTGTACTGTCATCTCTAAGCAGATGCTAAGCAGTGACTTGCTTGCACATCAATAATTCAGTCATTAGGTCTACACATATGTACGTACACGCAGCGGAGAAGCAACGCACAAACACATGCAGATATCTTATCTGAGATATGCAATTATTAATTAAGTGTCGCTCACAAACACACGCGCTTATGAGAGCTATACACGTACATCTGTAGTTATAATTATAACAGATAACCAACTAGTAGATTCTGGAACAGAAGCGCATAGAAGATGCAGCGAGGAAATCAAAGAGTATAAAAGGCAGCAATAGTAGAGGCGCTACAATCAGTTTCGATTAAGCACGCTATCTGTCGAGCAATAGTAGAGTTATTTATTGTGAAGTACTTGAATAAAGGCCATTTTGCATTATTAAATATTGGAGTTATTTATTCAACAGTTTAGTGATTCGAACTTAGCAGAAGGTTGCAAATAATAGGATTTGCAGTAAATTCGTTACAATATTAAATAAGCAAAAGTATATAGGTTCTATATATAGAACACACAGCGCGCTTTCCACTTGAAAGGTGGTACATGTCAAATACAAGCAGCGAAAATGAGATAAGAATCAAACAGACAGAACAGCATTTTGCGATTGTGCTTAAAAATATAAGGGAACTTAAAAATTTTACAAAGTATCGCGGCGGGCAAATTGTATGGGGAAAATGGGGGACAAAAACTTGGGATGCACATCCAGTTTCTGAATATATGGGTCATACTGAGTAATATTGTCCATGGGACCATAGGTCTGAAATGAATTTCGAGCCTCCATAATTTTGTTAGAAAATTTTATATCCCAATCCGAATCCGAATTTGACATTTATTTTCATGTATTTTATTTGTGAGAGCTGCTATTCGGATTGGGATATAAAATTTTCTAACAAAATTAGGGAGGCTCGAAATTCATTTCAGACCTATGGTCCCACGGACATTATTACTCAGTATGACCCATAGATTCAGAAACTGGATGTGCATTTTCAACAATAAATTTGACCCACCGTAGTAAGTATACTTCACTTGATAAAACCGAATCTAAAGCTCAAGGAATTTTTTCAGATTTTTTTTAATTAAATCCAAACAAGCAGTCGAAATTCAGACATTAGTGCCTTTGAAGTACTTTGCCTTTGCATTAGGCACATCACCTAACCAAGGTCCAAAAAACTAGCAGTCTCTACAATCTTGGACCTTCAACAAATTGATACTAATAGGGATTGCTTCTACAGATATGGTATGCGTCATATGGGAACACTTCACTTGTTTTAGTTTATCAGATAAAAGTTGTTAAATTTGGGGGTTATGGGTGTCTTTCTAAGTGATTCGCTTTCTTCTACTTATTATTAACTATTTTGATTGGGATGTTCTTGTTTATGACAGTTCAGCAGAGGCTGACTTCTCAGTATTACAGTTAGTAACTATAGCAGCGAACAAAAAAATAACGGTGAAAATTATTTTCAAATTCTGACAGTTAAATTTTTCTTTTCGATATTTTAGGAAAGGACTTCTATAAATTTTGTAACTGATGCTATGCAAACCAATCTCAAAAATGTTTACGAAAAAATTCCACAAGAGGAGAAAATTTTAAAAATTTGTTCGGAGTTTTTTAATTTTTGACAGTTTTTTTCCGAAGTGTGTTGTAGATTTTTTCCATATAAAAAAATGTGTACACTTTGTATATAGGAAATTCCTAAACATCCTTCGAATAAAAATTATTAAAAGTAAATTGAATGGGGACATTGTAGATAAAGGAGACATTGTAGAATAAAATAAGTGTGATATCTTATCCGTCACCTGCCTGACAGGATGAGCAATATGGCTACTTTTAAGTATTTTGGCAGCGTTTTGACAGGGTGTTCAATATGGCGGCGCATACGGCCAGCTATCTTTAATTATTGTAATTTTGACGTCTATGCGCAAGTTAACACACTTGTTTTATCCACAATGCTAAGAGAGCTCCAAATAAAAAGTTCGAAATTTTCTCGAAATTTCGCTTTTTTTTCAAAAAAGTTTTGAGATTGGTCTTCATAATTTCAGTTACAAAGCTTATACAAGTTTTTTCTCAAAATATAAACAAAATTAAAAAAAGTTTTAATTCACAAAATTTGATAAAAATTGTCACTGTTGTTTTTTTTTCGCTGCTTTATTTAACATTGAACACTTTTAGAAAACACAACTGTTGAGCGGTTATTTTGGTGGTCATTTTGTGAAGGTAGAAAGTTTTTAAACAATCAGCGGTTTGGATTTTACATCAAATTAATGAGCATACATTTTTTATGCTGCATTCCCTCAACGTGTTAGCTCCGCTGTTTAGCAGTTTTTGGAAATTTTGTAGAGTTGGTTATTTTTCCTCTTAATATTAAATGAAGTTCGAAAAAATAATTTTAAAAAGGTCTTTTCCTTAAAATTCAAGAATGTTTATTTAATGTGTCAGTTGGCTTAACTCGTCGTTTATAAAACAAAATTTCCATCATTCAGTTGAGGGAAAAATCTTTTGAACGTATCAATAAAAGTTTTATTCGCTGCACGCGGTTATTGCAAATTTTTGACTAGATATATATGGTGTTATCAATGCTAGCAATAACATAATCCTTATCATTTTATCATAAATGAACTAGTGTAAGATATAAATATTATATATCACTTATAATTTAGTAGATTTTAGATTTAGGACAATCTTCTTCTTTGAACATTTTGATACGTTTAGCCTTCAATATTCCAACTTTTTTAAAATATTTTTTCTAAGCTCAATGGATCCTTAAAATTAAACTCATGATATGGGTGTTATCTCATTGGTTGGTTGATGTTTTTGTCACTAAAATTAGTCCATACCCATCTATAGATAAACAGAATAAGATTCTTTGTACGAACTTTTCATTCGAAACAAGTTTGTCGTTGAAGTTTTGAAAACTCGTGTTTCGATGTTCAAAGGTTTCGTCTAATCGATTTTAAACTTATTAATTTAAAATTTTTTTGTTTTTTGTTCAATTAGTGTGGAACATTTTTTCTAACATTCAAGTGGAAAGATGGGTACAGCAGTGGCTCAACTATATGGTTCGGCAATCTCTACAGCAACAACATACTTTGTTCAGATTGTCAAAATCTGCGTGTTGGTGTTAGGCGAATGGAATGGAATGAAAACATAAAACTTATCAGTTTTTGTGTGTTGTAAGAAAATGTTGTAAATGTTTTGGTTTCATTTTGAGTTAGCCATCTCCTTTTGACAATCCCGACTCCAGTGAAATGAAAAAAATAAAATCAGCTGATGAGATGAGCAAACCATATACATAGTTGAGCCATTAGTACAACTCACACTTTTTTTTGTTAGATTTTACTTATGTTTACTACACTGAAAGAAAGACTGGTAAAATCAACCGAAATACGGGTCAATTCAACCGAAATTTCTGTCAATTTTTATCCATCGCAACAAGATGTTGAATCAACTGCGCACAAATCGTTGATTCGTAATTGACCGTTTTAGTAGTCACATGAACAAAAATAGTTGTTGCGACAGCTTTGTACGACGAAATTACCTATGTTGCGGCATTTGCAAGGCTGATGAGTTTTCACTGAGATCTTTTCATGGCAGAAATACACTCGGAGTGCTTGCCGACCAGTGCCGAGGGGCGACCCCGCTTAGGAAATTTTTCTTCTAATTGAAAAACCTTATTTCCAAAATTTTTATGTTGCTTTGCCAATTTTTATGTTACATATAGCCACAGCATACATAAGTATAAAGTACAGAGCGCAGTGAGCGTAAAATTCTCTTTGAAATTTGCTCATGTATTGACTGTTGATCGCTGTTGAAATAACCAGTGAGATCAGTTGTGTTAACAAAAAAAATCAGTTAGATTAATTAGGAATCTGTCAATTTTACAGAATTTTGTTAACAAAGAACTCGGTCGAATTAACCACAATTCGATCAGTTTCACCGAATCTCCGTTAAGTCAAGAACAAAAGAACCGATTTGTTGATTTTACTAGCACCATTTCTTTCAGTGTATTCTACATTCTCTTTTTGAATAAAGCCTAAAACTCATTCTCGAAAACTACAAAATGCAAAATAGGAGTGTCAAGTCATTAAAATGCGTGATTTATATATGAAAATGGAGTGTCCTTTTAGCAAGAATTTGAAATGTGTTATGTAAGCTTTGAATAAAAGGGGTTTAGTAAAAAGTACTTACATTTGGAGCTGTCTGCGTGTTACAAATATTTTTAGCAGCATTGAATTAAAGACAAATTATTAAAAATTTGTTTGTATTATAGAGAGAGAGGGAGAGAGAGGGAGAGAGTGAAAAAATTAGTAGAGGTAAGTAAAAGTTGTGAATATGTGTGAAAAATTGTCAATGCGAATTGCGGAATGATTGATTATAAATTTGGAACCATTGATAACGTGGAAACTTGCATAGAAAGTGAAAATATTCTGAGCGTGAGGTGATATGATGGAAACTTGGTTCATTTATGAAATATGGTTATTTAGTTTTATAGTAAAAAAGTTCGCAAGTTTTATAATATCGTATTTTATCAACAATGGTATCCGCCTTTTCAAATTCCAAGAAGATTTAAAAAAAAAAATAAAATGGGGACAACAACTAAACATATAAACCAACTGTTAAAATATTATGAACTTCAGTTGAAGTCTTTGGAGTATACCTGCTCGTGTACCTAGGAACTATAAATACATGACAAACGTCAACAACAGATACGTCATTTACCCACCCTGTCGGAAAATCAACAAAACAAAATAAGCCTCCTCCTTAATCATTTCCATTCGAGGCCACAATTTATTATAGATCGGAATATCGGAATTTTAGATTGAAAAAATAGTAACATTTTTTTTTTTTTCACATATCGAAATTATAACCCTGTATTTCTTAACTATCTCCAATAGTGACCACAATTTATACAGTTGCAATCTCGAAAAAACAATACAAGTTTTTAACAAATTGTATCAATTATTTTTTCCGTTTTTAATTTCTTTAACTGCAGAAAAAATTGATGAATTGTATAACAAAAGTAAAGTAAAATCAAGAAGTGTTTAAAAATCTTCATAACACTTTTTCGACATTTTTATTTTGAATTTTCAGAGTTCTTCATACCTATATAACACTACTTTATTTTGTCTTGGATTCCAAATTAGAAAAACTGACGAAACTTTATCGGAACTTCAAAATACAAAAGCAATTTCTACTATGAGAAAGCGAGACCACTAATCCCCCAAAATTAGCGAGTCTGACATGTTTTTATTTATATTTTAAATTTAACAATAAAAACAACGCAAATAGCACGGGAAAATTATTTCGGTCTCTGATGGTTCACAAGAAAGTTAATTTTACGAAAAAATATATAAGAGAAAATACAAGAAAAATACAGAGCAAATAATATAGGTATCAGAGAATAAAATCAATGTAGTTTATTAACTGAGCTTTGACAATTTTATTTTTTCGAATTCTGAACAAAAAGCTCTTAATATTCATTTACAAACACTTCTCGAATTTTAAAAGTTTTTCGAAAATGATTTTCAGTTTGTCTTGCATAGTTTTCTTCATGGCGGAATTAAACAAGGTGGCATCACGGGACAGCTGATTTGTGCCTTTTTTATTTGATTTGATACATCAACTTCCGGTGCAGTACGATTTTGACATTAGTCCATCGAATTTACAAAAACAAAATACATGGAACTTTTATTTATGTTTGTAGGTATGTCACCATGCTGCCACCTTGTATGGTTCCGCCATGGTTTCCTTTGTACAATTAATTTGACGGGGTAAGACTTAAAAAAGTCATTGTTTTTTTTTTAATGACCACCTTTATAAACTTATGTACGCACAAACTTTGCAAATATTAGCAGAGACTAAACATACATACATACATTGATCAGTAGCATGCGTCCAATGAGAATAAGATTAAAGAAACAACATTTGGCAAATGATCTTGGAAAGTTTTCATTTTTCGATATTATAAATGTATATACATATAAATATTTGTAATTTTTTTTTTCAACTGAAAATGCCTTGAATAAGAAATTTTAAATTAAATATTTAAAAGCTAACGGAAACCAATAATCGGATTAGGTAAACTTTGGCTATTTGTGCGAAAGGCAATTTTTCAACAAATCATTTTATGAGTGTGTGTCTGGAATGGGTTATTACATTAGCAACGAAAATTGTTTACACAAGTAGCAAAATTTTATTCAAGATTGATAAAACTTAAAAGTAGATAGAACATTTTTAATTAAAAACAAGTAAGGACGGGGCTGTCTTCGGCTGTGCCGAAAGCTTTATACCTTTCATGAATATGTGGAAATTTAAATACGCATTGTATTGTCAGCAATACATTTAATTGTATTGTACATATTTTATTGCAATGAAGAAAAGCACATATCTGAACAATCGGTTGTATAGGATATATGTATATTATATATAGCTCCGATCGAAGTGATTTTGTCAAAAAGCCTTTTATGATCTAATAGCAAATATCTCACCAAGTTTTACTTTTTTATCTTCTAAAGTGAGGGAGAAATGGCCAAAACCCCCTTATCTCAACGATCGGTTTGTATGGAATATATATTATATATAGCTCCAATCAAAGTAATTAATTCAGGATATTTTCTACGACATATTACCAGATACCTTGCCAAGGTCTACGTTTTTAACTCGGAAAGTGAGGCCAAAAATGGCAAAAAACCCCCTTATCTGAACAATCGGTTGTATGGGATATATATTATATCCGGCGATATATATTAGATCCGATCAAAGTGATTTTTTCAGAAAATCTTCTTGATATATTAGAATAAATATCACCAAGTTTAACGTTTTTATATTGGAAATTAAGGGAGAAATGGCTAAAAATCTTTCTATATGAACGATCAGTTGTATGGGATATATACTATATATAGCTCCCATCAGTGATTTTTTCAGAAAATCTTCTTGATATATTAGAATAAATAACGCCAAGTTTAACGTTTTTATATTGGAAATTAAGGGAGAAATTGCCAAAAATCTGTCTATCTAAACGATCGGTTGTATGGGATATATACTATATATAGCTAGGATCAAAGTGATTTTTTCAGAAAATCTTCTATGATATATTAGAATATATATCACCGAGTTTCACGTTTATACTTTCTAAATTAAGGCAGAAACGGCCAAAAATCTTTATATCTGAACGATCGGTTGTATGGGGTATAACTATATATAGCTCCGATCAAAGTAATTTTTTTAAGATATCTTCTATGATATATTAGAATATATATCACCGAGTTTCACGTTTATACTTTCTAAATTGCGGCAGGAATGACCCAAATCGTCTTATCTCAACGATCGGTTGTATGGGCGACATACATATGTTATAGTGGTCCGATCCTACCGGATCCGAAAAATGTCTAATATAATACAAAAATACATCCTTGTGCCAAATTTCATTGAGATATCTCAAAAATTGAGGTACTAGTTTGCGTTCAAACAGACAGACGGACGGACGGACAGACGGACATGGCTATATCAACTCAGTTCGTCGCCCTGATCAATTCGGTATACTTAATGTTGAGTCTATCTTCTATATTTCTCAACGTTACAAACATCGGGCCAAAGTTAATATAACATTTCATGTTCATGAAAGGTATACAAATAATCCATGCATGCAGAACAAATCGAAATAAATTGTTAAAGCATACTTTAATTATTTGGAGCTTTTTATACAAGGTATAGTGCTTTCCATAGTTATAGCACCACTCCAACTGAACAAACAAAATTTTATAAGAATTTCTAATAACTCAGTGTAAAGCACAATTCCGTTGAGAAAAACTTCAAAAGTCAGCACCATTTTTGATTTTCTCAAATCTATTACGTTTTTAAGATAAATCAATGAAATATGTTTTTTGTGTATTTTGATACGATATATGTACATACTATGTATTTGATTTGATAAAACTTTGACAAATTTTTTCAAACATTTTACTGATAGTTATGAAGAAAATGTTTTAAAATTTCGTATAAATATTAAATTTGTTGCATTCGGTACATTTTTATTTTGATGTAATTTCAAAAACTTTTTCAAAGAACTTTGTTGAAAAATTTTGAAAGCTGTGCAAAACTTTGAGGAATTTTCCTAAAAAAAATTCTGATAATAGTTGAGAGCTTGTTTTTGCAAAAGTACTACAAGGAATTTAAAGATTTTAATTTTACTTATAGTTATAATGAAAAAGTTTTTCAATTTCATACAAGTTATAAATTTATCGAACTTTTGATTTAAATTCTGGTAAGAAGAATTTTTAGAAAAATTCTGAAAAAGCTTAGAACACTTTAAGTCGCTTTCCTAGAAAAACTTTAACTTAGTTTGAATAAATTTTAACAAGTTTTTTTGAAGTTTTTTTAAAGAAATTTTTAAGTTTAAAATTGACTAAAAATTAATTTTTTTTACTTCTAAAATTAAAGAAAATAAACTTCGAATTTAAAAAAAAACTTTGAATTTTTATTTAAAACTTTAACGTTTCATGAAGCTGATACAGAATATACAGAATATTGAAAATTTTATGCACCCTTTCTTGAAAATTTACAACTTTATAAAATTCTTAAAACTTTTCGAGAAGTTTTGGAAAACGATTTTTAGTGTTTTTTTTTAATTTGTGATTTTTTTTTGTCTGATAAACAAACAATTTTTTGAGGAATTTCAAACGACATTTTTATGAAAGTTTTTAAATGTTTATGAATGTTATAAATTTGTCAACTTCTTTTTAATTGTAATAGAAAATTTTAATTTTATAAAATTTTTGAAAAATGTGCGAGACGTATAACGTGTACTTTGTCAGACTGAAATTAATTGGACCACAAAACTGTAAAAAAAAAACAATTCTGAAAATTCTAAGACAACAAATTATTTATTTTCGCAAAATTTTGTCGGGTTTTCTTATTTTTTCAAAAACATTTCTGAGATTGGTTTGAATAGCTTCAGTTACGGAATTATAGGACGTTTTTTCTTAAGCTTTCGAAAACGAAATAGGCTTCAATTAACGAATTTTATTAAATATTTACACTGTTATTTTCTTTTCCACAACTGTACATTATTGCCGGGACATTTCCCATACAAAATAAATGCATCCCATATTATTTTACAATCCGTTGTTCGCACTTAACCGCCATTTCGGCTGTGGTCAGAATAATTTTTGCTTGTGAGATGTAAGGCACTTTAATGTGCCCATTAGTATAAATTTGTTTCTGTAACAACTCGCCTGACTATATTGTAACTAAATTTATTTTCATTTCATTAACTACACTGATAGAATGGTGCTAGTAAAATCAACAAATCTGTTCTGTTGTTCTTGACTTAACGGAGATTCGGTGAAATTGATCGAATTATGGTTAATTCGACCGAGTTCTTTGTCAAGCGAACAAATTAGTTTCGCTATTTCCACAAAACAGAAATTGTCGCTCTTAGGTTAACAAAATTCTGTAAAATTGACAGATTCCTAGCCAATCTAACTGATTTTTCTGTTAACACAACTGATCTCACTGGTCATTTCAACAGCGATCAACAGTCAATACATGAGCTAATTTCAAAGAGAATTTTACGCTCACTGCGCTCTCTATTTTGTAGTTATGACGATGGTGCCACTTGTTCAAAAAAAAAAACAATAAAATAAGAAAACCACCAAATCGAAAAAACACACAAAATGGGAACACAACAATTGAAACCCCCTTTTTTGAATTTACTGTTCAAAAAATTATGAGATAACGGGACACCTATTTATCGGGTACAATTTTGCAACTTCTACTCCAGCGAAATGCAAAATTGCAAAAATTTTGTTTGAATGAACAGGATTTTTCCAAAGATAGTAACATTTTGTTCAAGTTTTTACGAATCTAGTAACATAATAAAAACATCATTTTTAATGTTGATGTTTCCGACAACATAAAAGTTTGAGTTGTTTTGGAGTTGTTTCAACTTAAAGTGTTACGAAAATTGAACTTGCCGAATTACATGTATAGTTACTCCAATGGTGAGTTATGTCAACTATTATACTACAAGTTTTCTTCGAAACAATCAAGTGTGGCAACGACATGCGAGAGAAGAAATTTAGAATGAGCTGAGCTGCAATTGAATTGAGAATCCGTTTTGTGACTACTATTTTCATTTCTATTTGCAAAGCGAAGTTCAAAACTATAAATTAAATAAATTACAAAATATCAAATTTGGTGAAAGTGCGTTTAACAAAACAAAATAATAAAGTGTATAATGTTTAATGTGTGCCACCATATTTGATGTGCGCCCAATTGAAGTTCGGTTAGTAAGTTCCACCGTGGTGTGATGGTAGCGTGCTCCGCCTACCACATAGAATGCCCTGGGTTCACACCCCGGGCAAAGCAACATCAAAATTTTAGAAATAAGGTTTTTCAATTAGAAGAAAATTTTTCTATGCGGAGTCGGCCCTCGGAAGTGTTTGGTAAGCACTCCGAGTGTATTTCTGCCATGAAAAGCTCTCAGTGAAAACTCATCTGCCTCGCAGATGCCGTTCGTAGACGGCATAAAACAAGTAGATCCCGTCCCGCCAATTTGTAGGAAAAATTAAAAAAGAGCACGACGCAAATTGGAAGAGAAACTTGGCCTTAGCTCTCTTCGGAGGTTATCGCGGCTTACAATTATTTTTTTTTTTGTCGCAACCACATTTTTTATTCATTTGACTACTAAAACGGTCAATTACGAATCAACGATTTGTGCGCAGTTGATTCAACATCTTGTTGCGATGGATAAAAATTGACAGAAATTTCGGTTGAACTGACCCGTATTTCGGTTGATTTGACTAATCTTTTTCTTTCAGCGTATATTTCAATAATTTTCATAAATTAAGGCACATGCAGCAAAAAAAAAATATACAACTATGCTAAGTGATTTTTTCAATTATCTTTTAAGCTTTTCAGCATTTCGTTTGTTGGGCACGCGTTAACCTTGAAATTTTAAGTATTGCCCAATAAAATCTATGCGTCAATGGGAACACTTTTCATATGTGGGTGTTGTATAAAATTGTAAGAGGAAAAATTTGCAAAACCTATTTTTAAACTAAGAAATATTTGAACTAAGAAATAATTGGGTCTTTGAAAAATTGACTTGTGTAAAGCAACCAAATTCAATTCAGTGTGTACAAAGTGGGAGGAGATGGGTCAGATAATCATCTTAATGGACTGAATTTTCACACACGAGTTTTAGACATAAATTGATGCATAGAATCGAAATAACAATAGAATACAATTGAAACCGAAAACATGCGCTGATCAAAAAATTAAAAGTAAATTAAGCTTCTAAAAAGATAGACCACAGGCCACTCAAATAAGTCATGCATCACTTAAGCAAATAATAAAAAGAAGCCGAAAAAACTTCAAAAACGCTTGCATAACGTTTGAGCCTCTTTCATACGCAATGAAACAGAAACGAAAATATATTTCGAAGTTTGCTCTTAAAATTTTTCAAATTCTCCAAATACCTACTGCAGCTTCATCTTTTATTAATTATTGTTGCTGTTTTCATATGTTTGTTTTCCTTACCACATGCCATTGTAAAAATTGAAATTTTTTAAGATCCCATTAAAATAGCTTTTAACGCAACATTCATGGGTGTTTAACTCATTGCGGGTGGCAGCAATTGTGGCATGAGGGCAAAGTAGTGTAATGCACTCTTTTTTGTTGTTGTTTGCACATATTTACACAATGAAACACCTATTTGGTAGATAAAAAACGCCTTTTTTCTATAACTTTCTAACTTAGAAGTCGTAATGCATGCCATACAAAATTTTTTTTTAATTTGTGTTCCCAATGCTTCGTTTTTAAGTGCATAAGCACTTAAATTTCTATGTATGGGACGCTTAAATGATCACAGCGATCAACAATCAGATGTTGATATGTATATTGAATAATTGTGATTATTTTGTTTTACTTTTGCTTTCAGTTCGGTATGTATCTATAGCCCTATGCATGTATATTTCCTTTCTTGTTGATAAGCGCATACGTCTCCTGGCCCGCAGATAATATAAAAAGTGCAATCTCTAAAGCCACAAATCATGGATTTACTAGACAAAAATTTGTTTATACTGGTATCAAATTCACGACATGAAATAGGAGCTTTCAAAACGGTTTTCGCTTAGAATTTTATACTCAGCTGAGCAGAGCTCACAGAGTATATAAATTTTAATCACATAACGCTACCCCGTAACGCCATAAACTAATCGTGATAGATATATACTTCTATATATCAAAATGATCTGGGCGAAAAAAGAAATTCATTTAGCCATGTCCGTCCGTCCGTCCGTCTCTTCGTTAACACAATAACTTAAGTAAATTTTGAGGTATGTTAATGAAATTTGGTATGTAAGTTCCTGGGCACTCATCTCAGATCGCTGTTTAAACTGAACGAAATCGGACTATAACCACGCCCACTTTTTCGATATCGAAAATTTCGAAAAAACCGATAAAGTGCGATAATTCATTACCAAAGACGGATAAATTGATGAGACTTGGTGGGTGTGTTGACCTTATGACGCGAAATAGAAAATTAGTAAAATTTTGGAAAATGGGGGTGGCACCGCCCACTTTTAAAAGAAGGTAATTTAAAAGTTTTACAAGCTGTAATTTGGCAGCCGTTGAAGATATCATGATGAAATTTGTTACTCCTATTACTTACTTTAAAAAAAATTTAAGTCAAATTTTTACAAAAAATTTAATATCTTTACAGTATCTAAGTAAATTATGTCAACATTAAACTCCAGTAATGATATGGTGCAACAAAATACAAAAATAAAAGAAAATTTCAAAACGGGCGTGGCTCCACCCTTTTTCATTTAATTTGTCTAGAATACTTTTAATGCCATAAGTCGAACAACAATTTACCAATCCCTGTGAAATTTGGTAGGGGCATAGATTCTATGACGATAACTGTTTTCTGTGAAAATGGCCGAAATCGGTTGAAGCCACGCCCAGTTTTTATACACAGTCGACCGTCTGTCCTTCCGCTCGGCCGTTAACACAATAACTTGACCAAAAATCGATATAACTTTACTAAACTTAGTTCTCGTACTTATCTAAACTTACTTTATCTTGGTATTAAAAATAGGCGAAATTCGAATATGACCACGCCCACTTTTTCGATATCAAAAATTTCGAAAAATGAAAAAAAATGCCATAATTATATACCAAATACGAAAAAAGGAACGAAACATGGTGATTGGATTAGTTTTTTGACGCAAAATATAACTTTAGAAAAAACTTTGTAAAATGGGTGTGACACCTGTGACGACACTTCGTGGTATTACATATATAAATAAATTATCGGTACCCGACAGATGATGTTCTGGGTCACCCTGGTCCAAATTTTGATCGATATCTCGAAAACGCCTTCACATATACAACTAAGGATACTCCCTTTTAAAATCCTCACTAATACCTTTAATGTGATACCAATATCCTACAAGCACATTCTAGAGTCACCCCTGGTCCACCTTTATGGTGATATCTCGAAAAGGTGTCCACCTATAGAGCTAAGGCCCACTCCCTCTTAAAAAACTCATTGACACCTTTCATTTGATACCCATGTCATACAAACACATTCCAGGGTTACCCTAGGTTCATTTTCCTACATGGTGATTTTCCCTTATTTTGTCTCCAAATCTCTCAGCTGAGTATGTAACACCCGGTTACACCCGAACTTAGCATTCCTTACTTGTTAAACTTAAGATCAATTTAAAAGAGTGCCCAACTTTGGGCGGCTTTTGTATTAAGCTACCCTTGATGAGTTCTAGAGCCAAAGGAACTGAAATCGTTTAAAAAAGTTAAGTTTCTTCTTTCTAAAACATGTTTGCCTCTGAAACACCTTTTGCTTGATTTTTGTTAGCCAATGCTTATTATTCAAAGCCATAGTTGGCCTTTAAACTTTTAATTGTGTGTTTCCGTGGCACCGATAGCCACGAAGTCGGAAAACTCAAATGATTTAAACTTCAGTGATACTCTTAAGTCACCCTCGGTCGCCAGCTGGTACACTGAATGAAATACAATGACGTTGAGAGTGACAGCAGACCCTTGTATTCGCAATCTCCCTATTCAATGACCTATTTCTATTTAAAATACTGATCGTGATAGTATAGCTAGGATCCTGAATGCTATAGCAAGGAAAGTGAGTATGGAATAGTTAAATTTCGCTTTAATCGCCGTGTTAAAATTAAAATTGAGTTTAACTTAATAAAAAGAACCTTTGAGCGGCTATCAAGTGTTCTGGATATTAAAGTGCAAGTTGGGTTTTTCCTTAAAGGTATTACTATATAACCGCCTCTGTAGACTTGGCGTAGAAGTAGCTCAGCTTGGGGGTACCTAATCCATGCTAGTGTTCATTCAAAAAACCTTGATCGCAAGAAAAGCTTCGAAAGGTACAAAATAAACCGAAATGCTGACCGCCTCGAATCCTCATTTGGAATGATTTATACTACCTAAAGGTTGAACACATGCATCGAGGAGTACCTAAATAACTTACTAAAGACATATCAAATCAACAGAAAGGCTTCGATTTTTGCCTGAGCATACAAAAATTGAAGCACTGCTGTAAATATGGAACAGCTTTTCAGCGAACAAGATCTCCTAAGATTAATATCCGCGAATCGCACCGCATCAGGATAAATAAGTAAGTCTGACGACACGGGTCTCTCAAATGATGCCAATACATATGGAAAAAGTCGAGGACCGCAAGTGCGTCTATGGCGAAGTCGACAAATACTATGCTAAACACACTATCTTCAAATGCCCCCAAAGGATCCAGAGTCTACGAATGGTAGAGCAAAGAATTTACTAAATTACAAATGATAATGCTACAGCAAAAATGTTCAGCTGGCTAGAGGCGTACCAAGAAATCAGCATCTTCAAAGAAACAGCAATCCTCGCAAAGAAAAATTGGACCTGAAGAAGCTCTTGGAATATGAGATACATAGAAAGCCGACCAGCAAATTGTATATGTGGACCTGTTGGCAGTCTTTACTAATTGCAAAAACTAATTACAAACAAAAAGCTATTCGAATAGTCAAAGCTGTAACTAATCGAATGCAAACAACTAGTCGAATATTCGAATACGATTATCAAGAGCTCCATAATCTAATCTTATCATAGCCCCACACCATCTTGTATTTTCTTATCTGGTGTAATCTCTTCTAATCTAATTTAGCAAAATCGAATCGTATTTGAATCCAATATTATCACCATATACAGAGCTATTTTAGTTTATTACAATCCAGTATAATCTTATGTAGTCTAATCTTAACATATTAGGCGTAATTTAATCTAAAATTTGTTATCTATCTTAACCTCATTTAACCTAATATATTTTAATCTTATCTCTTCTATTATTTCATTGAATCTTGTTTAGTCTAATCCCGACTACTGCCCCAGCTACAAATGTATTGAGGAGAAGGAAAGCGTGCTGCATTTTCGTTGATATGCTATTATCCGGCACTAGGTAGAAGGAGGTAAACTGCTCTCGCCCAACCGTTTTGAAATGATCTCGCGAAGGGTTCCAAGCTCGTAATTTAAGCGATGGTTAAATTGATTGATTTCACTAAGTGATTCGATCTACAGCAGCTGGTACACCACGGATTAGTTACCAGTTGGGGCATCACAAAGGGGCCCATTGGTAGCCTAGTTGTCAGGCTGGGATGCGATTTCTTAGCCCAGTCCTTTTAAACTTACCTAACCAAATCTAATTTTCATATTTGTCTTGCAGTGATTTATGAAAGATATATTACATTCAAGTTAATTTGAACCGTTCCCATAATTTTTAATCAAATAGTTGTAAAGTCTCAATTTTTACTAGCGAGAACTCATGTGCAAGCTTATATAATTGAATCTAATATAATCAAGTCCAGTATAATCTAATCTTATCTAACACATACAACCTAATCTATTGAAATTTATATTATCTAACATAATATAATGTAATATTAATATGTAATCCTTGATCTTCGTTAATATAATCTAGTGTAGCTATAAAATTTAGGTATTATTATCTTAAGAAGTATAAGTTGATTCTGACTGAGGTGGTCCAACCTGAACTTATCTGCTATAAACCAATATATAAAAAGAAGTGTACATTTTGATTGTCACTTCATAAGTCGAGAACGGCTCGACAGATTGCCATGAAATTTTTAGGAAGATACAGGAAGGAGAGATGATGGTTAGTTGATTTTGAAATCCCAAATCGGTTTAGCCATATATGTATATATAAAAATCAAACTCTGTGTGTGTGTTCGCTATGGAAACGTATTTCCCACACATCAATCATCACCAAATTTTGGTTATGGGTTCCTTCGATCAAAGGGAAGGTTTTAGGCTAAAAATAAAAAGGGCGAGGCACCTCCCATACAAATGGAATCTTTGGTACTGCATACCTTTGCAGGTATACATGCCAGAACATTGAAATTCGATGAGGATTTACATGAGGTCAATCCCTAACACCACCAAGAAAATATGGAATTGGGAAAAAGGGGGCGTGGCACATCCCAATGAAAATTGGTAAGGAGCTATGTGACGTTAAGTCCTAAAACCTCCAGTAAAATGTGGAATGGGGAAAAACTATGGCTGCCGTACAAACTTAAGTTATTTTAACCCCTAAAGTTTAACTGCATTGTTGAGTTTAGCTGTTATGCCTTTTGGACGTTTAGTAATCTGCCGCTGTTAAAAAAATTGTTTAGCTTCAGTCTATCTACATCTCCTATAAAAATCAAATTCTGTGTGTGTGTTCCCTATGAAAACGTGTTTGCTATACTTCGATCATCACCAAATTTTGGCTCGACGTTCCTTCGATCAAGACGAAAGTTTTTCATATTTCAGAATTAAGAATTTTTAATTTAAATGTTTTTGTTTTTTGGCTATGCGAAAGAACTATCTTAGCTCCCAAAAATGATATGTTAAGAAAATCAATGATCGCTTTCAAAATCAATTTCCTGGTGAAGTGACGAAATATAAATCGATCGACACAGTTACAGATGAAGATAAAATTGTGAATTATCCAAATGAATTTCTATACTCCTTAGAACCAAAAGGAATGCCTGCGCATATATCAACTTTGAAAATTGGCTCACCAGTCATATTTCTTCGGAATGTAATCGAAGCAACAATCATCAGCGGTAAAAGCAATACAATAATATAAAATAAGATACAATAAGATACAAGAATAAAATGTTTTAACAGAAAATTTCACCAAATATGCGTACAAAATTCAATTCAATTTACAGCACAATAAATTAAATTATCAACAAACAAAACAGAAAAAATAAAGCAACATCCATTCGATCTCGGGCGTTACAACGTGCGCCTGGTAAAGCTAGTAAACCAATATAATCAAATCAAATTTATTTCCAAATTTATCTAATCTTTTTTTAATCTAGACGATTTTTTCCGTACATATGGCTTAATCTTGATTTATAAACAATGCAATATTGAGCTTAATTATTTATAGGATTGAATTTATTTTTATTGAAATTAATTTCAGGATCTTATTCAATCTTTTTTAATATTATCGATTATCTACAATACATATGAACTAATCTATTCTAAGATAAACTAATAAAAGTTATTTCAAAATATATTTTAATCTTTTTTAATCTAGTCGAATCTCTTTCATAATTACTACCTAATGTAATGAATGGATTTATAAAGCAATGTAATCATATTGAATTCAATCATATATTATTGTATTATTTTAATCGGAATTTATTGCAGTATTTAATCTTATATTTTGTAATCTAATTGATTCTCTCTAATACAGATGATCTTAAAATCACTAAAACAACATTACAATAAATTCACAATAACTAATCTACGCGTTCAAATATACTTCACCCCTAGGAACGAGATTATTATCTGTCAAAATTTCACTTTTATCTTTTATTTCGTGCTTCCACTTACTGATTACACACTACAGGTGGGTCTTTGTATATGAAAAAAATCGCCATTTCTAAAAATTGTTCATAATTACCGATTATCGAAGGAAAATATTTAAATGGGAAATCTAGTTATTTAATTAACGATTGGGAGTTAAGTATAAAAATAAAGATTATCTTGTTATATGTAAACTGGGTCTTACTAAGTTTAATCTAAGCTATCAAACATACTCATATTTAGAGTAAACAAAAACAGACTCTTTAATGTTCCTTAATCTAATCAGATCGATATAATAATCATAATTCTTTGCTAAATGTAGGTATTGCAATCTTGTTTTGCTTAATCAAAGTCATTTCAACGAAACTTTATCTAATCCAAAGAAATAAAAATATATTTAATCTTCGTTGTTTCATCAAACCTCTTAATCAATTTCTCTGCACACTTATGCCCTTAACAGTATAAGAACTACTACATAAATAGTTAACTCTCAAATGACTCACAATTTATTTTTAAGCTTGAATAATTAAGTTGCCAACATATAATTAACAATAAATGGCCGTTACTTGTATTTGTTTTACTCTTCTTTCTCACGCTACCAAGTCTTCGTATTATTGATCCCTTTTCTAGTTTATGACTTTGACATAATTTTATTGCGCTTGCGTATATTTTTGGTATTTCGCGGAATTTTTTAAAAGTGAAGTCATATCCCACATACGTACAAACATATGCATATCATTTGTACAACAACAGCTATGCGACCCAGAAAATATGACACTGTCTGTTCAAAAGTATCCTGTTGTCTGTTTGTCTATTTGGCCGCAAAAGGGTTAATGCCATTCAACTAACGCGACTTCATATAGAATTTGTTGTTACTTTATATATATTTTTTTTGTTTTACCACACAATAATGACATAATACTTAACAGGTAATATGAGCAGAGTTGAAGGTAACTCTATTTTCTTTCAAGAAGAGAGAGATAGAGAGAGTGTGTGCATGTGAGCTGGTGTATCGGTGCAGAGAAAGTGCTAGTTGATGCTAATGGTGGCACATCCTTGAGTTGGGTATAAAAATTGATATATATTTTTATGCAGTGGATTTCAAACAACAACAACCAAGAATCACAGTTAAAGGCGAGAAACCTATAAAATCTTCAAAGAAAAGAGACGGGAATGAAGATAAATGAGAAAATTACCAGAAGTCTTGAGAAAGTGCAAACAAAATGTGCAACGTGCCAAGTTGCAAGGACTCGGCGTTATATTTAAGATACGTAAATTACAAATTTACTTCGTGTGTTCGTACATATTTCCTCAATGTTTACATGTTTGTATGTATGGTGGGTCTTTACTCGCTGGACTTAATGTTAGACTTTTGTTAACAGGTTCTCCGCCCAAGGGAGTTTTTAGTGTAAATATGTTTGTATGTATGACGGTAATGTATGCCAAATACAAATTGACCCCGCCTGAGTGGCAACGATGCAAGTAAAATTACAAATATATTCATTAGACCGTTTCAGAAAAAAATTTCCAAATAGGCTCGCCACAAATGCTTGCGTGAGAAAGTTTACGGTTATATGAGCTTGTAAATTAAAATGACGTATAATTTATAATACGATCGCATTTTTCACTACGCAGCAGGATTTATATGAAGAAAATCATATGACTTCTACTAAGTTTTATAAACGAAGCCCAAACAAGTTTAAGGTCCAGTTTTTCAGTACAAGTTCAACTCAGTTTGTCAGTTAAATAGGCTTAAACTTATTTTGCAGCTTTTCCGTATACTTTAAATGAAGTTTAAGCTGAGCTTAAGCGGCCAGTCTAGTCAAGAGTTAAACTCTATTTAGCCTATCGGTTGTTTGCATTTGGGCTTGAATATCATAAGATCTAATGTTGATAACTAGCATAATTTTAAAATCTCAAGAGTTGTTTCGAAGCAATGGCTTAACTTAAAAATTATAGTATTTTTAAGCAAAAAAGGGAATTTTTATAAATTAAAAAATGCTGTTACTCAAGTTGGAAAAAAGATAGTTCGCAGCTTATACTCAAGTGTGGTCCTATAATTGGACTCCAAGATTCCAATACTACAGTATTTTTACGAAAATAAAATAAAATTTGTATCACATATTTTTACATTATAACTCTTCATAACTGCCAGCTCAAACTCGATATCCAGTGTACGATATCAACTGGAGAAATGTGCTGGATGTTCGTTTGAGAATTATACATTTCTCAAATTTCTGAAAAATCAAGCCAAAGAAACAAACCACGGGCAGGAGAATGTTTGCATAAAACAAAAATCTACTTTTTTATGGAACTGTCTTGTTAATACATACTTATGTGTGTAATATATGTATGTCTGTTTGGTTAGATGATTGCAGATGTGCAAAATTGTTTTGTTTGTGGCAGATAATGAAGGCCAGCAAATGATGACTAATACATTTTGGTATTTTGATGTATGCAAATGTGTAGGAGATTTTTTATAAAATAAGGAAATTTTATAAATTTTTTGATATTTATTATACGCATCTTGAAGGCTGACTACAAGAGCTCGCTAACTTAGCATATGTTTCTAAAGCGCGGCAAGCCTATGAAAAATGTAAATAATTTAAAAGTGTTCGCTTTGAAGAATGAACTTTATTCAATCGACTGCTGAATAAGAAGAATTTTTCCAACGATTTTCTAAGATTTTGAAACATAAGCTACAATAGAACCTTCCGCCATGCAGTCATTGGTATTGCCTGTATTTTTATATGTATTTGTATACATACATACATACCCCATAAAAGATGCGATAAGTCTGGAATGTGTCCGGGATGAATCCCAAAGGAGTATGCGACTATAGCCAGTTTCAATATCTTTAAATGGGTTGAAGTGATACCTTTTGTTTGTCCTATGGAGCTACAAATTGCATATGTTTATGCCTGAACGGGTACTATCGCACTGTTCCTTTTTATACTCTTCTTCATATGCTTACGGATACTGTTCGACAGTTCCTCTTTCTTCGCCTCCAGATACTGTCAGATAAGTCCTTTTTCTATCCATACCGGTAATTCTTACAGAATTATTATTATTTTTTAAACTCTAATACAATTAGGCGCAATTCACAGGGTCTCCTATTCGTAGTATCAGGTACGCTTTAATAAAATTTTATATTGGTAACCATGGAAACAACTGAAATCTCAATATTGTACGTGAATACGACACTTTTGTGAGTTGCTCGAACATTTTTACATATTTTTTCTGGGCCGTCGTATATCGATTTTTCGTAATGAATTATCACATTTTTTCGCAATTTTCGATATCGAAAGTCGTTTAAAGACGCAGTGAATATGTCTCGAAAAGAATAGAGAACCAACCAACCTGCCAGTGATATTACAGTTTAAACGAGACAAATTGAAATCACCTAACTCTATGATTAAGTCAGAAGCATGAGACAAACAAGACACTAACTTAATATCTAATGAATGTTGCAACTGCTCGATACGTCCTCTCAAAGCATCCACCTCGGCCTCGATTTTTTTTTTTTTTTCAAACTGTAAAATTTTTGTACCTTGCGCCTCCAACTTCGAGGAAATACGTCCTTCTTACTCTTCCAGTTGAGCAGAGATCTGCGATGATATCTGTGCTGAAATTTGCGCCGACATTTCGGATATACGCGTTTCTTGTGCTTCAATCTTCGATGTTATACGGTTCTCCTGGGATTCCAGTTGGGATACCATATACGTCGTCTGTTCTTCCAGTTGTGATGCCATACATGTCTTCTGTTCTTCCAGTTGAGATGACATTGTCGTTGTTTGAGCAGATATTGCAGCTAAAATCATGTTCAACTCTGTGCTCGTAACTGTCTGCGGTGTTTCTTCCATTTTTGTTGTTTCCTCGCCATCAAGATGAAAGTCATACTCTTCCACGTCAATTCCTTCTAATTCCATTGCCTGTCGTAGTCGTTCCTGTAGTTCTAGTTTAATGCCGGTTGTATTCAATATACGGCTCTCCAACTCCTTCTTCAGTTGTTGGATCTTAAATTCACTTAACTTTGGCATGTCCAAGTTGTATTTGAAATCTCCAGAAGTTATTCAACAATTCCTCTTCTGACATCAATTGTAACGAATTTACTGCAAATCCTCTTATTTGCAACCCTCTGCCAAGTTCGAATCACTAAACTGTTGAATAAATAACTCCAATATTGAATAATAGAAAAATGACCTTTATTAAAGTACTTCACAATAACACTTATACTTTGCAACTAGCTTGCTTAATAACCAAACTGACTGATAGCTCAAATGAAACTGATCCTCGCCTCTACTGTTGTCGCCTTTTATACTGCGTGATTTCCTCGTTGCATATTTCTAGGCTTTTCTAATTCCAGAACTTACTAGTTAGTTATAAATTTCTCAGCTACAACTACAGATGTATAATTTTTATAGCTTCTCTCATACCCCATGCGCTTGTATGTGTGAGCGACACTTCCCCAATTATAATTGCATACCTTTAGGAGCATCTCAGATAAGATATCTGCATGTGTTTGTGCATCTCTTCTCCGCTGCGTGTACGTACATAGATGTAGACAAAATGATTAAATTATTGATGTGCATTCACGTCACTGCTTAGCATCGGCATAGAGATGGCAGTACCCCCTTGTGTTGCTAACATTCTTAACAGTATTATTGTGTCGGTGGCCGTTGGCTTTCTAAATATGTCATAGTTAAATCGTTTGGCTTATCAATATTTATCGGTTTCCATTGTAAATTTTATATTTCCGTGCTGCTTGTTGAGGTACTCCAGTACAAGATGTTGTTGTTGTTGTACAAGCTCTTCGTTATTAGTAGTTAAAACGCATATTATGTCATCCACGTATCTAGCATAAAATGACACGCCTAATTTGGACTTCAGCTCCTGTAGGTACTTTTCTTCCAGATTTTGCATGAACACTTCCATAAGAATTGCTGATGTGGGGCTTCCCATTACAAGACCGTTTGTTTGTCTATATATTTTATTGTTGAATTGAAAATAGTTTTGACATAAAGTGGTTCTTAGCGTATTTGTGATATGCATACTTTTCACTTTGTTTTTTGTATTATGAACTATTGTTGAGCTAACTATGTCCAAAGTCTCCGATAGTGGTATTGATGGGTATAAATCTTTTATGTCAAAAGATACCAATTTGCTGTTCTTTGTTAGTTCTACGGTCTCAAGTTTCTCTATTAGCTCTGTTGTGTTAGCTATTGCATATTCGTTCCTTAGCTTCGGAGTACCTTGCAATATCGTTTTTAAATACTTGGACAGTTTGTAACATGGTGCCGATTTAAAATTAATGATGGGCCTCATTGGCGTGTCCGGCTTGTGGATTTTTGGTAGCGTAATCAGAGGAGGAGCCGAAAGGTTCATTTGGACCAATCTATGTGCCATGTTAGAATCTACTATATTTGTTGCATTTTTTATAGCAACTTTGATTTGTTTTTGGTATTAATCTGTGGGATCCTCTCTTATTCTACATTTCATTTCCTCTATGAGATCTTCGGTTTTGGATATATATTTCTCTTTTTCGATTAGCACAGTGGTGTTTCCTTTGTCCACTTTCGTTGTGACAATATTGTTTTTCCTTAGCTTATGCCGTAGATTCTTTATTGTTTTTTCGTCTGTATTAGATTTTTGTCCTTCCTGTGCTTTAACCTCCTTTTTTTATGATTTCCTTGCACATGTGTCTTGCGTGCTCCTGTTCTTCCTGTGGTATCAATGATATTGCGATCTCCGCATCTACAATAGCCTGCTCCGTAACATCCTGACGGACAAGGCGACAGCTGTTTCGATTATACCTTGTAAATCTCTTCAAAGCCTTTTCTCCTGGGAGTGGGATTTGAACCCGCATTTCTACGATGGATAAAGTGTTACAAACGCATTCAGCCACGTCATGCCTTAGTTGTTGTAAACCTTATCCCAATTGATATTAGAGAAAAATTTTAAGTTTTACAAACGGCGATGGTTACTAGGACATGTTTCTGAGCGTTGAACTCGAATCTCCAACATTCATATCAGTGCAAGCCTTTAGCTGCTAAGCCATATGAATGTCCCGTTGTTCGCTGTACAATTGGTCTCTAAGAGTTGCCTTTTTTGCTTATATTCCTTTTGATCACCATGTAGGCACATACACTCTGTATGTAGTTTATTCCTAATGGTGTGGATATGATTTTTAGGCGCGCTTTTGAATTTTTCTCTAATATCAATTACAAAAACCATTGTATAAAGCAATATGAGCAAAGCTCGCTAACTAAATACTTTTCCCAATTGCCTTCCTGGCATATTTTATTCTTTGCACAGTACATACTTTGTATATAATCATGTGTTAAAGTTATGCTTTTTGTTGGTGGTCGTTGCCGGACATGTCCGTACTGATTTCACGTTGTTTAAATGTTTCCCAAATTATTAAATAAATTATAAATTAAAAATTGCTTCAAATAAATATTTTCATACATTTAAAAGCAATGAGGGCAATCGCCGCTTAAAAACTCATACAAATAGACAACATTGTTTAATTCGTTGTAGTTCTATAAATAGAACAAAAACAAAAACACCAGCTTCTTTAAGACCGCAGTTTTCTTTTGATTTCATGATCTATTCATACTTGTGGGAAATTTTAAGTTTCGATTAACAGTAAAGGATTTACATGCATCAAAAATTCATAGCAAACCACCAAAAATTAAATCACAACCACAAATATTTATTTATAGATAATACAAACGTATAGTAACGAATTTCGTGTAATTCCCCTTATATGCAATATTCGAATCAATAAGCTGTTGAATAAATGTGGGAATCGATAACCGCACAACCCGTAGTGGACAGACGTACTAGTACAGGATCGCACCTAACATACTTGCCAATACAACCCTGACGAATGACAACTAAAAAGACTAAGTGGAACGGACGAGAGATAATTCAGCCGCTAAGCTAAGAATCGGACGCCTGACCAATTTGATCGCGACTAAAAAATTTATTGCCAAATAAAACTATTATATTACATGTTAACCGGTGTTGTTTTATTTACCAAACGGAGTAGAACCCACAAATTGGTGTCAGAAGTGGGATGAGTTCGCAGTGATTTATTTTTGCAGTAGTTATTTCATTAAAAAGAACACTTTGCAAAAGAAAAGTGCGTGCATATTCATACACATGCGAAGACATGCATTTGAAAAATTTAAAAGGCAATCGGCCAAACGAAAAAACATCAAAGTAAAAAATTTGAACTGCTCGAACATTAAATAGCAGAAATAAGTTAACGAAATAACAAAGTACATAATTGGCGTAGAAATTAAAAAAGGTGCATTTCGCCATAAAGCGCCAAATACACGACACGAACATTTTCGCGAACATTCCGCAATCTTGTTCGCAGCTTTGGCCATACACCATACGAACTTTTGGCCGAACATTAGTTCTCTTTCAAAAATTTTTTATTGTCCATTTTACTTTTCCGCGCACGTCTGTTCCGTTCAGAAATTACTACGATTATGAGCTATTTCGCCATACACGTACGAACAGTTCGCGCAAATTTTCGCCGAAAATTAAAATATTTTGATTTTTGGCGAACATTTGCGCGAACTGGCAAACACCACTATACACGACAGAAAAGGTCGCAGAAACATGACATAACGGGAATGTTCGCGGAAATGTTCGTGTCGTGTATTTGGCGCTTAAATCTACAAAAAACCGTAATCGAAAAAAAAACGGTATTTTGAGGCCGAGGTATCAACAGTTCATTGGCAGAAGTACGACATTTGGGCGATCAAACAGCGCAAGTCATAGGAGCGCCAACATTTTAGAAACAGCGCAGCAACAAACGAACGCATATCGTACCAGCACGACATTACAGTCAAGCAAGTGGCGCGAGCAGAGGACACAGCACAACCGACGCAGGCGACAACGACACGCATGAAAAGCAAGCTTTCAGTATATTATTTTATTTTATTTATCGTGACAGCAGCGAAGTTCGGAAACGGCTGAGCAGTAGCAAGCAGCGAAGTTGAAGACATCACAGCTAGGTTTTTATGTCTTGTATGTATTCATTTTGTTCAGATTTTTTTTGCAATATTAAAACAGTTTGATAATTGCACACACTAGTGGCGGCGAAAAAAGGACACTTAAAAAAAAAAAAAATCAATTTCATACACTAATAGCTAATCAAAAATCTGCTTGAATATATATTGCTAGACATTGTCAAAGTACAATAATAAAATTTTGAATTGTTATTTAATTTCGTTTGATAATCAAATAGTGTCCGCCACTGAGTTTAGATATAGGCGTATATAATAATATTAATTCATATTTCATATACCATAATATTTTAAATAACCTTTTGTATTAAATCGTAAGACCATGAACCGCGAACAGATACTAGGCTTGACCGTAGACGGACTAAAAGAAACATTAGAAGAACTTGGGTTGGCGACTACTGGACGGAAGGCTACACTACAGGATAGGTTGTTGGAACACTTCGGCCTGAACGCTAACGAAGATTATGATGTCGAATCCGATGACGCAGGTAGTAGACGCAGTGCCCATTTTCCCATTACCGAGCGTTCAATATTTACTCTACGCGACGTTGAAGACTCTATGACGCAATTCAGCGGATCAGGGCACCCTAGTTTTGAGCAGTGGGTCCAGGATTTCGAAGTGAACGCAATAGCCGTGCAATGGAGTGAGCTGCAAAAATACATCTATGCCAAGCAGTTACTAAAGGGAGCTGCGAAAATGTTCATACGAAGCCAGACAGGTGTTAGCAATTGGGGCTCACTCAAGGCAGCGCTGAAAGAAGAGTTCGGAACTGCAGTGTCATCTATCGAGGTACACCGGGCCCTGAGAAATCGTCGTAAGCGTCATGGAGAAGATCTACGCGAATATTTGTATAGCTTGATGGAAATCGGGAAATGTATAAGCTTGGATGACCACTGCCTAATACAGTATTTTATCGACGGCATACCGGATGCGAAATCAAACAAAATCAACTTGTATCAAGCGAAGTCCATAGATGATCTCAAGTATCAAATTAAAGTTTACGAAAAAGTTCAGCAAGGAAAACCTCAACCCTTTGCTCCCAGATCGGTGCAGCCATCGTCATCAAACAAGGCAGTACCGAGTTACAGCTCCGGTGAGAGGAAATGTTTCCGATGCGGGGACAGTTCGCATATCGCCAGAAATTGTAAGCGTAGCAAAGTAAAATGTTTTAAATGCGGTGAAGACGGCCACCGTGCAGCGGAATGCAAACCAGATGTAAAAGTGAAGTCGGACAAGGATAGTGTTAACACGATGACAGGTATCAGGGGTGGTCTGATTTTTAAAGATTTGGTTTTCACGGCGCCGAATATGATGCCCCAAACTATGTCAGCGTTAATAGATACTGGTTCGGATTTGTGTCTAATGCGACATGATACGTTGGTGATGCTACGGTTGGACGTCGATCTAACTAAAGAAAAGCGGCGATTAGTAGGCATAGGCAACAGCGAGCTAGTAACCATAGGTAGTTTCACGCAACATATGATCATTGACGATATTCCCTTGCACATAACATTCCACGTAGCCAATGAGCGAGATCTGAGTTATGATATCGTGGTTGGCAACGATGTTCTTAAACAAGTTGACTTGACCGTTATAGAAGAAGGCTTTGAGTTTCACAGGAAGGGGTCTAAGCAGGAGAAGTTAACGACAGAATTGGTTGCGCAGCCACAGGTATGCGCACATACATCGGGCGACTCACGCGAAGGGCAGACCGAAGGGGCAGTAGGAGGGCAGCAGCCGACCGTATCGAAGCTCGCGAATGCAGTTGGTGAACTGCGTGGACACAACCAGATGTCGGCATGTGTTGCGAAGAAAGGCAACGTTGGCGCTAGGGTGCGCGTGAATGCAGTTAGTGAACTGCGTGGGCACAGTCGTGTGTCAGTAACTGCTGCAGAGAAGGGCAGCGTAAGCGCTATGGCGCGTATGAATGAAGTTGGTGAACTGCTTGGGCAGAAGCAGGTGTCAGCATATGATTTGAAGAAGGGCGGCGTGAGCGCCGCGGAGCGCAGGTTGATTAAGTCAACAGTGATAGAGCGTCCTAGCGACGGGAAGGCCGAACCGATATCGGGGCAGGCGAAGCAGTTGCGGAGGAAAATGGTAATACACGCGATCAGGGAGAAGATAAAAACAGGATTCCTGAGCTGATAAGAGAGTTTGGCGCAGGCATGCTTAACCAACGAAACGATATCATTTCGTTACGATAATCAACGTTAATAAACGAAACGAAGTCATTTCGTTTCGTTTATTAACGTTAAGATCGTCAAATTATCGAAATGATTTCGTTTCGTTTTCTGCCATATCAAAACGAAATCAAATCGTTTATGTTGATTATTAATTTCAAACTATGCTGGCAAAGCTGAATGATGGCGGAGTCATTAAAGGTGAAAGCATTATCCAAGCTGATTGCAACTTTTCTCATGAATTTTGACAGTACGAACATTTCTCAGAGTATTTTTGACATTACCACCAACGAATTACACAAACAAATTACATAGAGTTTGTGTGTGTATGTGCGCTCGTTGTTGCCACCTTACGGCTTCACCATGGCTATAGCATTGCCAGCACAATTCAAACATAAAGTATCACGTTTCTGTTAACGTTTTTAACGCTAACGAAAGCTTTTCGTTTCGGTTAAAAACGAGATACAATTTATCTTGATAATTTCTTTATCGATAATATTTCGAAGTGTTTCAACGGAAACGGTGGAAATTTTTTGATAAACGATTAGCTTAACGTTAAGGTGCATCCCTGGTTTGGCGACATGTGCCTGACGGTAGATGCGAGCAAATTATCCGTAGCAGAATTATCTCACCTTAGTAGCAACCAAGCAAGCAAGGTCAGACAACTAATAGATGCATACAAGCCAATGCGCGGCGCTAAGGCGCCAGTTGAGATGAAAATAATCATGAAGGACGATGAGCCGGTGTATGAGCGACCAAGGCGAATGTCTTATGCGGATCAGTGTTTGATGCAGGAGAAGGTAACTCAGTGGTTAAAGGAGGGGGTCATTAAGCCCAGTACCTCAGAATATGCCTCACCAATTGTCCTCGTACCCAAGAAAAATGGCGAAAAAAGACTCTGTTGCGATTACAGAAGATTGAATGCCAAAATCGTGCGAGATAATTTTCCGATTCCAGTTATGGATGACGTTCTCGAACGCTTGCGGGGAGCCAAGGTTTTCACGACGCTTGACATGAAAAACGGTTTCTTCCATGTTCCTTTAAATACAGAGTCCCGCAAATACACCGCATTCGTCACTTGGAGTGGTCAATTTGAATTTCTATCCGCGCCGTTCGGCATCTGTAATTCGCCGGCTGCATTTTCAAGATTTATATTTGCCGTTCTGAGAGATTTGATTACAGATGGAGTAGGCATAGCCTACATGGATGACTTAGTAATTCCCTCCAAGGATGAAACTGAAGGTATTCAAAAGTTGGAGTTGGTGTTGAAGACGGCTGCAGCAAATGGCTTGAAAATTCAGTAGAACAAGTGTCAATTTCTTTTACGTAGAGTCGAATTTCTGGGATACGTCATCGAGAACAATACGATTAAACCATCCGAGGTAAAAACGAACGCCATTAAGCATTTCCCTCTGCCTCGCGATCGCAAGTCTATGCAACATTTTCTCGGCTTGACGTCCTTTTCAGAAGATTCATCGAAGGTTACGCAAACATAGCAAGGCCACTTTCAGATACGCTGAAGCAAGATGTAAGGTTCGGGTTGGGCGACGAACAGCTAGCTGCATTCCAGCAGCTCAAAGCCGCTCTAGTTAACGCACCAGTGCTAACATTGTACGACTCGAAAGCTGTGACTGAGGTGCACACAGACGCTTCCAAGCATGGATATGGTGCCGTGCTTTTGCAGAGAAACCCGGACGATCAACAGTTTCACCCGGTCCAATTTATGAGCAGGAAGACGAAACCGAGCGAGGAAACTTATCACTCTTACGAGCTAGAAGCGCTAGCCATTGTAGAAGTCCTAAAGAAATGGCGAGTGTACTTGATGGGCATCAAGTTCAAAATCATTACGGACTGCAATGCCTTTGCAATGACGATGAGAAAACGAGACGTACCAGTGAGAGTTTCGCGTTGGGAAATGTACTTACAAGATTTCGACTACGAAATCGAACACAGAAGTGGCACGCCTTGAGCAGAGTTTCCTGTTTGCTTATGGAAGACGCATTGCACCATCGGTTAAAGCAAGCCCAAGAAAAAGACGATTGGGTAAGAGCTGTGCGTAAGATCCTTGAAAAGGACGAGTACGAAGATTTTTATATGAAGCATGGCGTGGTACACAAGGATCCCGTCAAGGAGTTGATTGTTGTCCCATCGCTCATGGAATAGGAGATAATCCGTACAGCACACAAGCAAGGTCATTTTTCCAGTAAAAGGACTCAAGAATTAGTTGAGAAATCGTTTTTTATTCCACAGCTAAAGTCAAAAGCAGCACGCGTTGTCGAAAGTTGTATTGAGTGCATCGTAACGGATAGTAAGATGGGGAAAAAGGAAGGGTTTCTTAAACCTATTAAAAAGGAAGACCGCCCTTTAGGTACATACCACATAGACCACGTCGGGCCCATGGAGCTGACAAACAAAGCGTACAACTACATATTGGTAGTCGTGGACGCTTTTTCAAAATTCGTTTGGCTCTAGGCGACTAAAAATACAGGTGCAGATGCGGTCGTCGACAGGCTTAGAAAACAATCAGCAGTGTTTGGGAACCCTAAGCGTATCATCACCGACAGAGGCGCAGCTTTCACATCGAATCTCTTCAAAGAATATTGTGAGGCGAAAGTATCCAGCATCTAATGATTGCTAGAGGTGTACCGAGAGGGAATGGCCAGGTGGAGCGCATGCACAAAATCGTAGTTCCTATGGTATTTAAAGTCTGTAGTGAGAGTCCTGGTAGTTGGTATAAGCACTTAGATCGAGTACAGCAAACGATTAACAACACTCCACCCCGCAGTACAAAAATATCACCATTCAAAATTCTTACCGGGTTAGATATGCGCGTAAACGGTATTCCAGAACTTCAAGAACTCTTAGAAGATGTTGCCATAGAAGAAATCAATTCGGATCGCGAGCAAAGCCGCCATCAAGCGAGAGAAAATATTGCTACGATCCAGGACGAAAACCGAAGAACATATAACGCCCGCCGCAAAGCTGAAGTAGAGTACAACGTAAACGAGCTGGTAGCGATTAAACGTACACAGTATGGTTCTGGTCTAAAATTGAAGGCGAAGTACCTCGGACCTTATAAAATATTGGGAAAACATGGCAGATATGAGGTTGCGAAAGTCGGAGATCACGAGGGGCCTGGACGAACTACTACAGTCGCGGAATTCATGAAGAAATAGGACCCTTCATTCGGGTCGAATGAATGCGCAGGATGGCCGAATGTGGGAATCGATAACCGCACAACCCGTAGTGAACAGACGTACTAGTACAGGATCGCACCTAACATACTTGCCAATACAACCCTGACGAATGGCAACTAAAAAGACTAAGTGGAATGGACGAGAGATAATTCAGCCGCTAAGCTAAGAATCGGACGCTTGACAATTTGACCGCGACTTAATAATTTATTGCCAATTAAAACTATTATATTACATGTTAACCGGTGTTGTTTTATTTACCAAACGGAGTAGAACCCACATAAATAACTCCAATATTTAATAATGCAAAATGGCCTTTATTAAAGTACTTCACAATAACACTTATAACTCACAACTAATATCTTGCTTAAATGAAACTGATAATACTGCTATTGCTCACTAGATAGCGTCTTAAATCCAACTGATTGTCGCGCCTCTACTGTTGCTGCCTTTTATAGTGTTTGGTTTCCTCGTTGACATTTCTAGGCAGTTCTGTTCTAGAACCTACTAGTTGGTTATCTGCTATAAGTTTCTCAGCTATAACTACAGATGTAGAATTTTTAAAGATTCTCTCACATGCGCGTGTATTTGTGAGCGACACTTCCACAATTATAATTTCATATGTCAAATGAGATATCTGCATGTGTTTGTGCGTTGCTTCTCCGCTGCGTGTACGTACGTATGTGTAGACATAATGATTCAATTATTGATGTGCATACAGTCACTGCTTAGCATTGGCTTAGAGATGAGAATACCCCTTAGTGTTGCTAATATTAGCATTTTGACTGATGAGTTTATTATATAACTTTATTTCAGCTGCCATTATTTATTTATGCCCTATCTCAGCATAAATTCAATATTTTTTGACGTGAGCTGGATGAAGCAAATGAAACAAAGCGTCAAGGAAACAAATACTGAAACGATACGTTCAGTCGAGATAGGGTGTTCCACTCAGCGGTCGATTTGTAACAGCACCCTCCAATTAAGGTTCCATCGATTCTTGTACAAATTGAAGAACTTCTGCATTATTCAAACTTGTATATATACCCGGTAAATGGAATTCCGGACATTTTTTCCCAGCTGATACCACCGCACAAATTTGTTCATTCACAACGCCGGGTGCTCCAGAATCTCCACGACATATATCACTTCCACCAAGTCCAGCACAAATCATTGTTGATTTTATAATTAGCTTTACCCTCTTATAACTACTAGCACAATCCTGCGTTGATACTATATCCAGGACAGTAGTTCGGAGCAAATCGGAAAAATCAGGTGAGTCTTCACATGTTACACCCCATCCACTAACTCGCATTGGTGTAGCTGGCTTTAATTCAGTATCGCAAAGCGCAATTGGTTTTATTACAGAACTCTCGATATAGGGTGAACTCACTTTAATAGCAGCTATATCCATTTGTGCAGTTTTCTCATGAAAAGTAGATGGAATAATTAAACGCTGCACCGTGCGGATTTCTCCAACATCGTATATATTGGTTACACCAGCTTTAACTTGGATACAATCCTTTTCTTTCTTTCTCAGACAATGCGCAGCTGTAATGACTGTTTCCATATTGACCAATGAACCAGCGCAAAAATATGTCATTTTATAATGTAATGAAACCATATATGGTCTATCCTCTATATTCGAAACTTCGCCATTAAAAATGCGGAATCGCGAACTCGCACCGCTCAAAAGACAGCTAAGCAAGACTAAGAGGAGCGCGAAATAATTTCTTAAATTCATTTTAAATAGTGACCTCTTTTCCCGATTGTTAAGTATACAGTACAATACAAGAAAACTCTTATGGGCGCTATGTATACCTTTTTGAAATTTTCCAAATCAGATAAACAAAAAGTTTTCGCTCTACCAAAAAATAAATAACTAGCAAAATAACAATAACAAAGATAATTAACTATATTCCATCAAAATTAAATATGCAAGAGTTTGACAAATATTTTGCCAGTTGTTTTCAAAAGTAAATTTCTTCCGATTGTTTATATATATATGTATATTGGGGTGTTTCGAGATATTATGGTAAAAACTCAAATTGTATGTTAAGGCCAAGGAAGAAGCGAAAATTGTCAAATCATAGGTGATTTAGAATGCAAAGCTCTTAAAAAAGTGAGAGCGTAAATTTCTCCACAATTTCTGTAAAAAAAAACAAGAAATGTTAGTTCGAAAAAAAACTTATTTATTTGGTTATTTTAAATTAAGGATCTTTTTAAAAATAAGTAAATTTTATAGGGAATACAAATAATCAAAATTAAGTGTTTATATGTTGTCTTTAGAAGTAAACGGTTGCTGTAGGCTTTCTCAAACGACCCTTTTTGTTCGTTCAGTCGAAACTTGTTTTCGATTAGCTTCTACAATCTACAGTAACAACTGTTTTTCCTGCTGATCATTTTATATGAGTTTGTTAAAATCTTGCATGACTTTAATAACTCTTTGAATGATGTTATTGATCACTTTAATTAACTAACTATACTTCACGCCTCTATTTTAACTCTAACTCCTGTTCCCATTGACTTGGATGTTTGTTTGAAAAACTTTGCATAATGCTTAGCTTGGTAAACAGCACTGTTTTACTATTAGCAAAGTCTTCACATTCAATACTTAGTAAATTGGCATTTCCTCTAACCATCCTTAGTTGTGCAGCGACGGACATCATATTCACGATGTTCACTTTGTTTTCTTAGCTCGCTTTCTTGCAAAAAAAAATGATAATCCGACCAGTTTGTCCGATAAGTGTCACAAATGTGACTGCAATGCCTTTTTGATGGTTTTCGATATCTCTTCAACAATTTCTCTGCGTTTTCCAACCCTTTTTTTCAAAGCATTTGCTCATTGAAAGCTGCATTACTGCTGTTTGGGGTCTCTACCCAGTTTTTCACATACAAAAGTGCTCCAAATCGAATAAATCTGTCCAAATTTTCTTTCTACTTATTTGTGAGATAGTAAACCCTTTGGCTGTGGAAAAGGAACAATTTATATGCATAAATAAGCTTAACCATCCAGCGAGCGCGATTTATAGGCCCATATTCTATCCAATAATTTTTTTCTATTGGTTGCCTTAACACCAACATCGTCAGTTCAATAAGTTCGATGTAGTCATCTCGAAACTGGTTTTTCTAACTAAGATGATGTAGCAAGTATTCCATGACACTATTTCGTAGCTGAACTTCTCCAGAAGAAAAAATTAGTGGTGTGTAGTCTGCTCGAACAACTTCTATCTTTGATTCCTTTAACCTTTATATATGGGAATTTCAGGTGGGCCTGAAGATCCCAAACATAATGTAAATACCTTATTCGAAACTATTTCCATAATGTGATAGCGACACGGAAACCATAGAAGTTCTTTCTTCAGCTGTTTTTGAATGAAAAACTCTTGATACCAATACAGACGGCTGTTGTATCAAGGCCCGTACCGATTACTTTATTGTCGAGATCCCATGTCTTAATAGTTTTAAGTACTGCATCTCCAGCTTCCTAAGCTGTTGCATTCCCAGGAATATCTCATTTCCATCAGATAAGAAAACTAGTACTGGTAGCTTAAAGCCCCTGCCACATTCATGTCAAAAAAGGCTGTTCTAAGCCTTTGGTGAAGAAACATCTTCGTTTTTGCGTACTAAAAATTTTTCAAATTTTTTTTGGAAGAAGACTGATGAAATTCATTCATCATCAGTATCATTTTCTTTACAGTTTCTTGTACTTGAACTACAATTTTAGTCATTATCGCGTGGATTAATAGAAGAAGAAGTGGATTTTGAAGGGAGATCCGACTCTTCTGTTTGCTCCTCTTCTTTTTCAAATATTTCTAGTGCTCTTTCTTACTTTTAATATACTCTTTGTCTTGAGATAAAACGATCATTTTTCTCTCAGTTCTTTGGTCAACTTAGCTTTATTTTTCTGTAAAAGTAGCCACTGTGAATTCACTTTTTCTAGTGTTTCAATCGCAGCCCTCTCATATTTAGTCGGGAGTAGTGCTTTGCTCTAAACTTTATATTTGAGGTTTTGTAACAATTTAACAATTCAGTAATCTAATGCTGAAAATTCTTAAAATGTCAAGAACTGAGTCCTTAAAAAGAAACAAAAAAAAACCTTTATAAAATTAAGTTTTACAGAAATTTATGAAAACTTAACCGTTTTGAGCACTCCTTTCCATGTTTTACAGCGCTAAGATTTTGCATAGATTATTCTATGTTATACGTAACATAATTGGAGGGTCCCTCGATCTCTAAAAAAAAATTTTGATATTTGAACCACCCTAATATGTATGTTTTCTCACAGTTGAACTATAATACTGTTAGCATGATCGTATATTTAATGATTAAATACGGAAAAGTACACATACCCCGTTAATTAAGTTCTATTTGTTCCCAAACTAAATACATATGTGCTCTATCCTATACTGCCATAAAACCAGAGTTGGAACACTGCCCGAAGTTAAGTCGGCTAACATAATTAATATCTTGTGTTAAGTATAAGTGAGACGTTAATTTGTTATGGATTGAAGGGTCTCTTTATGTTTCACATATAAATACAAAAATTAATGATTACTAGACGATTTTTATAGGAGTTTAGAAATTCAATGGTGCAATGGAGTTAAACTGATGACCTGCACCAAAAACGCGACTTTGGAATGCCTGCAGAGAGTTGCTCCAGACTTTCAAAGACATGAAAGCGCAAGGTTGAAAGTGGTGGATAGAACACCGATGCCCACGACAAAATTTGGATACATATCACGTCTGGTGAAGTCAGAGGTCCAATTTTGGGACCTTGTACCTCTTTGTAAACAAGACCATATCCGTCTTCTCCGCGTTGTCTGTCAACCCGACATTAGATGCCCAGGTATGAATATTCCAAAGCGCCCAATCCATCAAAGAGCTAATCGTTGGAAGGCACTTTCCACTTATGACAATTGCAACGTCGTCTGCGCAAGCGTAAGTTCTACGGGAGCAGCTTTTCATCCACCTTGGACTTTATGTACACATCTATCAGCCTCTCAAAGGTTTTGAGCAGAAATGATGTTAAGTTCACGAGTCTATAGTCTTTGGTACACACGTGACCGATCTTCTCCGCCTTTGGTAGGAAAGCTACACGAGCGGTTCTCTGTTTGTCCCCCTCCAGCACCTACATCGTGACGTCTTCGTCCTCCCCTTACCCTTCTGGTTTAGAGTTTTCGAGGCCCTCTTCAGCCTCTCCCACTTCTTGAAAATTGTGATTGGTATCCTCGTGACTTCTTTTCCCGGGTCCTAAATGCTGTGCCGGGTATTCATCTGTGCGACTAGCAGCGCCATTTGGCTGTTGGTCCTCTTCTAACACCTTCGTGGTGACCTCGGTTACGTCCACCTGTCCTTTTTCTCTTAGGCTTTTGAAGTCCTTTTCGACTTCACCCACTTCTAGCGTGTTAGGATTGTTATCCTCGGGACTTCTTTTCCTGAGTCGCATGTAAATTTTGCCTGTACGCCAGGACATTTTGCCAAGCTTTGTGTACAATATATCCTCCGCCTGCTTGTGTATTGGGAATATCTAGAACTGACCTTCCTCCGTAGGCCGAGATACAGTAAGTACATTCCAATCCTATGTCGGTATTCGGATTCTGAGTCTACGGAAGTGCCAGTGTATCCCTCGACTACATCACGCATGGTATCCATACTTTCACTGTTAATACCATGGGGCTTTGCGCTTTATCCACCACCTCAAACCGCGCGTTCGTGCCTTGCCTTCCTCCAGCCACCGCAAGCTCGCGATGTTGTCGCACACTATCACCTTCACACCATTATACACCTCGAACCCGCACTCCTACGATGGTTGAAACGTTACAAACGCATTCAGCCACGTTTTCGAAAAAATTCTAAAACTTTCCGAAAATTTCGAACATTTGATTTAGAGTTTTAGGAATTTTTTTGAGTATGCTGTTTTGTAGCCCAATCAATTTTAGTTCAACAAATTGTAATTTATAACTCCTTCAAAATTCGCATCGATTTATGACAATTTTTTTCAGATTTGCTTCCATACAAAGAACGCATAATTTTAATAATCTAGAACACCCTTCGGAAAAATAATTGCCAAAAAGCAGAACGAGTTGTTAGAGACTTGTAACCCACACATTGTTAGACTAAAATTGATTGGGCTATAAAACTGCATTCTCAAAAAAAAGTTTGAAAATTCTAAATAAAAAGTTCGAGATTTTTGTAAAATTTTTTTCGAGTTTTCGAACTTTTACGAAAAAGTTTTTGAGATTAGTTTGCATAGTTTCAATTACGAAATTCATAGAAGGTTTTTCTTTAATTATGAAAATTTAAAAAGAATTTAATTTATGAAATTTGATAAAAATGTCCAGTATTATTTTCTTGTTCGCTGTTGTACGTACTGGTTTGCAGCTACTTATTTGATTTGCTGTAACTGCTTTGCTTCGCTGTTTTTTTGTCAGTACCGTTTAAAGGTTCAAATATTTCGTCAAACTTATTGTTTGTTGGTTCGTTTTTTTTTTGTACCGGTGACAGTTTTTGTTCTCATATTTCCATATTTTAATGATGTTTATTGCTTTACTGAACTTGGTGGAGTTATTTTCGAATATGTGACTAACGAGTTTGCACCATGGTATAATGATGGGTTTCTTTTGTGTAGTCTCTGTCTCTAATGTGTTCTCCAAATAATATTGGAAAATCTTAAAAACTATATGAGTGATTTTCCGCGTCATCTATAGAGAAGTGACGTTTAAATGGGAACTGGTATTGTTAAAACGTTAATTGGAAAATGGAAATATTTATTTTCATAATTTCAAAGTTAGTGTCTTTTTGTCTCTACAGATACTCAAGGTGAATTCAGTACCAGGTGTTGTTGTCCCAACAGCTGATTGCTTCTTCTTGATTATTTTAAATTTTTTAATTCGGAAATTTTTGAAATGAATTTTCCGGGAATTTTTTGTTGGTTTTCTTTTTTTGCTCCTTTCTTAAAAATGTTTATTGTGAACATTTTCAGCTCTTAAGCTCGAAAGGAAGTACCTACTTGTACGGAAAATTTTGTTTATCGTCCGGAATTAAGTAAAATAAAGAAAAACACAAAAAAATTTGAAGTTTTTGTATTTAATTTTTCTAGCGACAAGAGACAGTTCAAAAAATTATGAACGTTGAAAACGTTACACCCTAATGTACCATTTAAGAATATGACATTCATGTAAGTTATAGTTGGGCACATTGCACTCAATTTTCAATTTCACCCACCACTAAAAATTTAGTAGTGAAAAAATTTAGTGGCAGTGGAATTGAAAATTTAGTTCACTGTGTCCAACAATGATGGAAGTGAGTGAAGTCCACATCGCAAGAAAAAAAATTGTATAAACAACAAAACATTCAAGAAAAACTTCGTTTCTCAAGTAGTATCCATCAAGAAATATCATACGCTCTCTGATTTAAAAGTGTAATTATTGTTGCGAATTTGTTTGAAATAAAGAAATATAAACAGCGCACAGTTTTGCATTTCATGGTATTCACTGAAATAAGTAATGAATTGGTGCCACAGCAACATCAACAGAGAGCATAAGAAGAAGTAGACGGCGGGATAACACAAATCCGCTGGAGTTGCCTGCTTCCATTCATCAAAGAAATTTTCTGGCGGCCAAGTCGAGTTGAATTCGTATTTCATCATATGCCAAAATCTATTTAAGCCTTCTTAAAAAATCTTTGCGCAATTTCTGGATGGCTGCATCAAATATACCAAGAGCTCTTCCGTTGCTTATGATATACTTTTTGACTTAAAATAGAGAACATTGTGGTAGAATGTACATATTTTAGAACAAATTTGAACAAATAAGTGTTCTTAATTAGAAGAACAAATTTACTTTAACTATTTAGATGCATTCCCTTTAATTTAACGAGTGAAAAACTCCTAAGAAATGGCAGAGAAATCTTCCTCTTACTCACATTCATAATACCTACTTTTCTCCCATAACCAGTTTCCGCTTTTTCGAACATTGTTCAGAATAAGAAGAGAGGGAGAAGAAAACTCGGAAGGAATTTTTATTTAGAATACGAGGAATGGGAGAAGGGAAAAAATTCGCAAGGAATTTTTGTTTAGAATTGGGCTGTATACATTTTATAGCGAACATGCGCAGGGGAGCCATGATTTCGCAAGAAATATATGTGCGTCTCAATATCTCTTGAGCAACGACCATGTCAGAACACAGTCGGTTAAATACCAGGGACAATAGTAAATACTTATATTTATGAGTTTTTTCAAAGGAATTTGCAATTTTATTTGAGCACAAGCGTTCTTTTTCTCTTGTTTAATGTATTCTCTGTAACTTAAGTGAATGTTTAAAAGGAATGTGTTTATTTTAACAGATTTTCTTCCAGTACATTGCTGAGTCTGACTTTCGTGTCTTGTATGGAAGTAACGCCGATTCATAGAGAACAGAGAGATAAAGGAAATATCAAAATTATTTGGCTTCTACTATTTTTAAACACGAAAAATATATACGACATTTTTCTTGAGCACTTTTTTATGATGTGGATAACGCGCTTTAAATTAAACACCCTTATGTACCATATGCGCTCTTTTTTTCTTTCCTTTCTCTTAACATTAACTTTTATGTTCACATTACATTACTGTTTATAGCTTAACATACGTACATACATATATATGTAGCTATAAAAAAATTGCATTAAATGCTTTGTAATTATTTAAATTTTTTTTATAAATTTCGTAATTTATTAATAATTACGCAGTTCGTTCCTCTGTATTTACATACATACATACATATACTATAGATTACTTGTATATACTCGGCAGTGTTTGGCAAGCACACTCCGAGTGTATTTCTGCCATGAAAAGCTCTCAGTGAAAACTCATCTGCTTTGCAGATGTCGTTCGGAGTCGGCATACAGCAAGTAGGTCCCGTCCCGCCAATTTGTAGGAAAAATTAAAAGGAGCACGACGAAAATTGGTAGATAAGCTCGGCCTATGAAATCTCTTCGGAGGTTGTCGCGCCTAACATTTATCTATTTATTTAGCTGCACACTTCTTATTCAATGTTTCATATCTTTAATTTTTCTTTTCACCAACTAAAAAAAGTTATTTTTCTCTTGTTTTAAATATTAAGCCACAAATTTTTTTTTTTTTTTATATTCTAATAGAAAAAGTTTTTAAAAATTGTGTTTCTTCACATTACCTGTAAATGATCTGAACATATTGTAGCTTTTGTTGTAGTTGTTCTTATAGCTTCAGTTACAAGAAATTTAACCACAAAAATGAAAACTTCGTTGATTTATTTTGCGTAAAAAAATTCAAGATGTTTTAGGTATATAGGTGGTTATTTTTCTTTGTCGTCGCAAAAAGAAATTGACTTTTCAAGCACACTTTTTTAATAGTTAGCTCAAGTTATTTTTTTGTTTCCATTAATTTTCAATTTGGTTTTGTTTTTGGTAATTTTTTATTAATTTCTTTATTCCTTCCTTCAAACAAATTTTCAGGTTTTCAATTGCGCCCACAACGTTTAGCAGCGTAAACACGATTAAAGCCAATCGCTGGCTGTTGAAGAAGTTGCTACTTCTGCTGGCGTTGTGTATTACTAATTTAGTGTCTTTTTGTCTCTACAGACACCCAAGGTCATGGCGGCACCATACAAGGTGGCAGTACGTTGACATACCTACAAACATAAATAAAAGTTCCATGTACATATTTTGTTTTTGTAAATCGATAGACTAATGTCATAATCGTACTGCGCCGGAAGTTGATTTATCAAATCATATTAAAAAAGTACAAATCAGCTCTCACCGTCCTGCCACCTTGTAAAGTTCCACCATGCCCAAAACGAATTCAGTACCAGGTGTTGTTATCCCAATAGCTGATTGCTTCTTCTTGATTAATCTAATTTTTTTTAATTCGGAAATTTTTTTATGAATTTTCCGGGAATTTTTTGCTGGTTTTTTTTTCCCAATCTTAAAAATGTATATTGTGAACATTTTCAGCTTTTAAACTCGAAAGGAAGTAACTACTCGTACGGAAAATTTTGTTTGTCGTTCAGAATTAAGTAAAATAAAGAAAAACACAAATAATCAGAAGTTTTTGTACTTAATTTTTCTAGCGACAAGAGACAGTTTTAAACAATTTTCGCGTAGTTAAAAAAATTATGAACGCTGAAAACGTCACACCCTAATGTACCATTTAAAAATATGACTTCCACGTATGTCATAGTTGGGCACACTGCACTCAATTTTCAATTCCATCTACCACTAAAAATTTAGTAGTGAAAAAATTTAGTGGCAGTGGAATTGAAAATTTTATTCACTGTGTCCAATAATAATGAAAGTGACATATAACGCCTAAAGCGAGATGTCCACATTGCAAGAAATAAAAAATTGTATAAAAAACACCTTCAAGAAAAATTTCGTTTGTGAAGTGCTATCAATCTCTCAAAAAAATCTCATACGCTCTCTGCTACATTTTTCTATAAATTTTTTAGCGAACATGCGCAGGGGAGCCATGATTTCGCCAAGTAATATATCGCTCATTTACTTCAATAGTGTCACAACTCAAAAAACATGACTTTTGAGTTAATAACATATAAACGTACCCAATATTATAATCTATGTTGTATAAAAAAATCTTTGTAATCAGTTAAAAATTTACCAAGTGCTATAAAAATGAAAATATGCCTTTATATGAGCAACATATGGCAGTTGAAATCTTTGAATGGCTCTCCTGGAAAATTGTGTTTTTTGAATTATGACACTATTGAAGTAAATGAGCGATATGTGCGTCTCAATATTTCTTGAGCAACGACCCTGTCAGAACACAGTCGATTAAATACCAGGAAAAACAGTAACTACTTATATTTATGAGTTTTTTTAAAAAGAATTTGCAATTTTAATTGGGCACAAGCGTTCTTTTTCTCTTGTTAAATGTATTCCCTTTAATTAAAGGGATTTTATAATTGGAATGAGTTAATTTTAAGAAATTTTCATCTAATGCAATGCTTAGTCTGAATTTCGTGTATTAGCGCTCCACAGAGAACGAAGAGATAAAAGAAATATCAAAAATACTTGAATGCTACTATTTTGAACACAAAAAATAAACACAAAATTTTTTTGAGCGTTTTCTTATGATGTGGATAACGCGCTTAAACGTGCAGGGGAGCCCTGATTTCCACAGGAAATATATATGTCTTCTTATTTCTTGAGCAACGACCCTGAAAGAACACATTCGGTTTATGAGTTTTTTGAATGGAATTTACAATTTAATTTGAGCACAAGCATTCCTTTTCTCTTATTTCATATATTCTCTTTAACTTAAGTGAATGTTTAACTGGAATTTGTTTATTTTAGCAGATTTTCTTCTAATGCATTGCTGAGTCTGGCTTTCGTGTTTTGTAGGGAAGTAACACCCCTTCATATAAATGAGGCCGTTGGTCACCTGAGAAATGCTACTCACGGTTATAATCAAATTTGTATTTATTCTGACAGCCTGGCACTAAAAGCGCTTGGATCGGTAACATGTAAGTCCAGGACAGTCGAGAAGTGCCGCAAATCTCTTAACGAAATCGCTGAGCAAACTTCCCTGAGTCTGGTATGAGTGCCTGGACACTCCAATATACCGGGCAATGAGATGGCTGACTTGCAAGAGGGGGCACATCCGTTGCGCTTTCGTCGTCCTGGAAGGGATTGAGCATGCCGCTCGCTACCTGTAAGCGATTTTCCTTAGGGAAGCGGATGTGAGATGGAGCAATCTCGAATCCTGCTACCACACCAAGCTCGTGTGGCCTGAATGGAACATGATACGCACAAGAAGTCTCCTTCTTCTTGAGGGGGGGACATATCTCTGGTGGTTGGACTTATAACCGGCCACATAGCAATCGGGAAGCATGAACAACGGCGGGGTGCTCCCTATAATGATTACTGCAGGAGCTGCAAAGACGAGTCCCCCTTGTGTAAATGATTTTTCATACAAAATTTAACAGCTCGTTTACGCACTAGATAAATTTATACGTTTACACACTTTATAATAGGTCCGACACATAAGCAGTTTTTCATAAAGATGGGTTTAACACATGCTTATGCATTATGTGTAGATTGCATGTATTTTTATGGAGAACGGTAGAGTGAGCGACACTGGCGCCATCTGATATTGAAAAGTAGCCAACTCCCCAATTTTGTTCCAAGCAAATCATAAGAAGAAGAATTTGACATTTGCTGTGGCTAAGGGTGTTGGCACACTTTGCAAGTGAAATTATTTTTTCCACTGGTTGGTAAATTTTCTAATATTTTTCACAATTAAAAACTGCAATATAACTATCGAATACTACATAAAATATGCTAGCAAGTATTTTTGTTGTATAGGGAGTATGTTTACAACAGTGCTTCGCGAAATTTTGTATGGCAAATTTAGTGGGCAAGGCGTAATAAACTTCAGTTGCCACGTCTGAAGTTCCTTCATATTTACAAACGCAGCATCTTGGTTGATTGTGGCGATGTTATTGGAATGCATAAGTTTGTGTTAAACGCATCTATATGAAAAATGTGATTGTGTCACCGCCTTAAGGTAATGAGTCCCCTAATAATAATTACGCAGTTAGTTCCTGTGTATTTGTACACACATACTTATACTATAGTTTGCGTGTGTATACTAACACAGATGCACACTTATTCAAAATATCTTTAATTTTTCTTTTCACCAACTAAAGAAATTGTTTTCTCGGTTTAAATATTTGCCAACAAAATTTTTGTTTTATCTTCTACTAGAAAGTTTTTAAAAATTTTGTTTCTTCACATTACCTGTGATTGAGCTGAACATATCGTAGCTTTTGTTGTTGTTGTTCTTGCAACTTCAGTTAAAATAAATTTAACCACAAAACTGAAACTTCGTTGTTTTATTTTACGTAAAAAATTTCTAAGAAATTGTTGAGTGGGCGGTGCAGCTGCAAGGCGGTTTATGTAGTTATTTTTGTTTGTTTTCGCAAAAAGAAATAAACTTTTCAAGCACACTTTTTTAATAGTTAGCTCAACTTATTTTTTTTTTTTTCAATTTTGTTTTGCTTTTAATTTTTTATTAATTTATTTAACCCTTCCTTCAAACAAATTTTTAAACTTTCAATTGCGTCCACAACGTTTAGCAGCGTAAACACGATTGAAGCCAATCGCTGGCTGTTGAAGAAATTGCTGCTTGCGCTGCTGCTGCTTCTGCTGGCGTTGTATTACATCGCCTGCCGAAACAGTAAAGGCCACGGCACAATAACATTTTTCTAATAGCTGCGTTTAACACAAGCTTATGCATTCCAATAACATCGCCACAATCAACCAAGGTGTTGCGCTTGTAAATATGATTCAGACTTGGCAATTGAATTTTATTACGCCTTGCCCATTCGCATACAAAATTTGGCGAAGCACTGTTATAAACATTCTGCCTATACAACAAAAATACTTGCTAACATATCTTGTCATATTCGATTGTTATATTGCTGTTTTTAATTGCGAAAAATGTTAGAAAATTTACCAACCAGTGGGAAAAATAATTTCACTTGCAGCCTAGCCTAAGGCCCTTGCTGCTATGGCTTTATAGCTAGATTATAATTTCATATTATAATTTTAGCTTTTGAATAAATGAAATAAATAAATAATTTCACTTTCAAAGCGAGCCAACACCCTTAGCCAAAGCAAATGTCAAATTCTTCTTCTTATGATTTGCATGCAACAAAATTTGGGAGTTGGCTACTTTTCAATATCAGATGGCGCCAGTGTCGCTTATCCTACCATTCTCCACAAAAATATGTGCAATCTACTCAATGCATAAGCTTGTGTTAAACTCATCTATATGAAAAGTTGCTTATGTGTCGGGGCTTTAAAGGCAATAAATTAAGAACACCAACAAAAACACAGCAACTTGCGAATGTACATTAACCAGAATGCCAAGAATAACAGCAACAACATAGGAGAGACTAATAACCACCACAAGCAACACCAACGCCCGAGCCCTCTACAAAATTTGGCGAAGCACTGTTATAAACATTCTGCCTATACAACAAAAATACTTGCTAACATATCTTGTCATATTCGATTGTTATATTGCTGTTTTTAATTGCGAAAAATGTTAGAAAATTTACCAACCAGTGGGAAAAATAATTTCACTTGCAGCCTAGCCTAAGGCCCTTGCTGCTATGGCTTTATAGCTAGATTATAATTTCATATTATAATTTTAGCTTTTGAATAAATGAAATAAATAAATAATTTCACTTTCAAAGCGAGCCAACACCCTTAGCCAAAGCAAATGTCAAATTCTTCTTCTTATGATTTGCATGCAACAAAATTTGGGAGTTGGCTACTTTTCAATATCAGATGGCGCCAGTGTCGCTTATCCTACCATTCTCCACAAAAATATGTGCAATCTACTCAATGCATAAGCTTGTGTTAAACTCATCTATATGAAAAGTTGCTTATGTGTCGGGGCTTTAAAGGCAATAAATTAAGAACACCAACAAAAACACAGCAACTTGCGAATGTACATTAACCAGAATGTCAAGAATAACAGCAACAACATAGGAGAGACTAATAACCACCACAAGCAACACCAACGCCCGAGCCCTCTACGCGGTCACAGCCAGTGTTGCCAGGAAAAAAATTTCTTTGGGACTAGAATCTAGAAAAAAAGGGCTAGAAAGAGCTAAATTTCTTCAGGAAAATCCAAAGCCCGTTGCAAAAGGAGTTAAAAGTATATGTACATTTTTCAATCTAAGTTCTCACATTTATTTCAAAACAAACTTAAGCAAAGTTATAAAAAAGTACAGTAAACTCACAAAAAAAAAAAAATACAATAGAGGTACATAAATAATACTGTTTTTATAGTTCATTTTATATTTTTTAACAACAAAAAAACGTTTTATTTTTTAACTTTTGTTTTGCCATTTGGCGGTAAGGTATCGTGCGATATTTAAGTTTATGTTGGGACGAGATATATATGAAGGGCCTTAGACTTCAAAATCTATGATTTGTTCCTCAGAAGATGAATTATTATTATGGCTACATTCATAAATATTTTTTGTGTTCATTAATTTTAGGAGATCGTTGTTTATTTCAAAGTCATGTCAGCATTTATTCAGCCGTTTAAGACCACTTCGTATTGTCAGCAGCGAATTCAACATAACTAGATTCATTTTGTTTCTGTGTTTGCTTTTAATTAAACTCACGTTTGAAAACGTTCTTTCAACTTCAGCATTACTTATTGGTAGCACAAAATCGACAAGCTCTTGGAAAGGGTTTTCATTTAACGCGTTCTTAAACTCCTTAACCTCAAACCAAAAACTTAAAGCTGAAATCACATTTTTCCAATTCTGGAACTTTTGCATTTCTAACATAGTTACTTCATCAGTTGTTTTTTTCATTTGTGAAATATGAGAACAATTGAATTTTCACAATTCTCAATGTGTTTTCAACTGAAAAAAAATCGATTTTCTAAGTGTTTCTATATTTTGCGGCAAGCGTTGCCTTAATTGCTCAATTAATTTAATTATGAAGTCCCGACATATATTACGTATCTCTCTTTCAATAAATTCGTCTAAATATTTATCTTCTTTTTTAATTCGTATATATTCTTCAAATGTATAATGAAAATAAGGTACGGGAGACAAAAATTTGTTATAATCTGAAGTTAAAGGGTCGAAACTTTTAGAAGGTGACACTATACTGTTGCGCAAGCTGGAAAAGCAAATGTACAACCTCATGACACAGTTTATCGATTAAAGATTTTGTTATCAGTTGAGTACCGAGTTGCAACATCATATATGTATAACGAAACAAATAAAATAAAACTTCACATATAAAACACATTACAAACTTCGCAATACGTATTGCCGAAATAGAAAGGGGCAAACATTTTAAAAAGGGCCAAGAAAATAGCTAGGAGCTAAACTGGAATTTTTGGAGCTAAACGCAAAAAAGGGCTAGATCAAGCTCCAAAAGCACCAAAATGGCAACACTGGTCCCAGCGGCTGTGTAAGCATTGGCTCGTGGTTTTTCGTCGCGGCTGCGGCAGGCATTGTTGGTGTATCATCTTTCGGATTATTCTGTAGTTCCTGTTGGTGTTGTTTTTTATTATTTTGTTTTAATAAGCTTGCTTTATATATCCACTGATTTTTCTCTTTGTGGACCTTGTTCACTTTTCTCTCCCCAGAAAACTGCTGAACTTGATTACTTTTTCACTGCTACTTGCTGCTTGCTGGCTGGCAACATGTTGCTGTGCATAGTATTGAGAGCACAGTGGGCGGTATTAAGTTATCACGGGTAGCAATATAAAACTCCCAGATTAACTGTACTGTTTGGTAGACGCTCTTAAGTACATAGAAAAATTGGACTTTTGGAGTTGAGTCTGGTTAAGGCGTCCAGAGAAAAAAAAATGACCAAGATTTTCGTTTGAGTTTCACATCTGAACTTGAATTGTAACTTTTTGAGCCTGAATCGCAGTTTTCCCAAACAAAAATTGTATTGTAATTTTTTGAATTTTAAATGAAGTTTTCTGCATTTAAATTGGAAATTCAGACAAAAAATTATAATTTTTTGGATATGAATTGCAGTTTTCTGAACTAAAAATATAATTTTCTGAACATGAATCGTACCCGCCCTAATATATAGCGCAGAAGAATTGACACTGACAACATCTGATGAGTGCTCGAGAGAAAACCTCTTCGACCGATTTACGGACCTCTACGCGTTGGTCATCGTGAGTAACGAAGAAGGTTTAATCATAAGTTGTTCGAGCTTTACACAGTCATCAACAAAGTCCAGCGAAATAAAACACAGGAGATATCTGATTGGGCCATGTTATGCGAATAAAAGATGATGTTCCAGCTAATAAGGTATTCTTATCGCATCCCGCCTATGGAAGCAGTGGAAGAGAGAGACCCACACTCCGCTAGCAGGACCAGGTAAAAACGATTTCAATTCCCTTCTTGTTACCAATTGGCGCCAGTTAGCCCAACGAAGAAGCCACGGGCGCGCCTTGTAGGCTGGCCAACACCATTTAAATGCTTAAGCGCTATTAAGTAATTAAGTAAGAACTTGAATTTTAATTTTCTGAATACGAATTACAGTTAAATAAAATTTATTTTAAATTCAAAACCCTGAACTTAAATTGTAAATATCTGAATATTAGTCCCAATTATCTGAATCAAAACTTATTGGCGGCCGTGTGTTATAGTGGGTAGTAAATTTTCCTACCAATCGATAATCTGCGGATCGCGCCCAGGAAGAGGTAATTTGAAGTATGGAAAAAGAAAATCAGGAAAAACTAAATCGCTGTTCGGCAGTATTTGACTAGGTTTTTTTTTTTATTTCTGGATTTGAAGGCTGCGATGACTTGCGGAATCGGCGTAAACTCAAAGACCTACTATACAAGCAGCCTTGTATCTTGATTCGTAAGGAAACGCGTTTTGAAAGCTGTCAAATGACGTACATTGTTTTTTTTTTTTAATCTGAAAGAAAGTTTCTTTCGAATCTAGCATGGCTCGATTATACGGTTGGCTCATCTCATCAGCTGGTTTAATTTTTTTCAGTTCACTTGTATAGGGATTGTCAAAAGGAGATGGCAAACGCAAAATGTAACCAACACATTGACAATTATTTACTGCCGTGGTGGTAAAAGTTTTATAAAAAATAGTTTCACATCATCATCAATAAGTTCTTTTTTTAGTAAATGCATCTAATTTAGCGCATTATTTTCCCACAACACACAAGAATTTCAAAGTTCTATGTTTTCTCTCCATTCCATTCGCCTAACACCAACGCGCAGATTTTGACAATCTGAACAAAGGTATGTATGTTGTTGCTGTAGAGATGAGCCAACCATATAGTTGAAGCATGCGAATCGAGTTACATAATAAGGCTCTAGCCCATAGCCTGCCTATCTGGGGTAGATTCAGTAACTGAAAAGAAAAATGTATATTTCAAAGCTCAGACTTACTGAATACACCCCCTGGTCAATCAAAAAGGAAGCCTGTTCTCTTCAGCCTGTCGATGTCGAGGAGCAATCACGTTCGGGTACGCTTATAAAGATTCAAGAATCTATACAATGTGCATTTACATGTAAGGGTACTTTAATAAATACTAAAACATGGAAAAGACATCGACTATATCATAACTACAAAGTCATCCAACTCGATACTAAATCCATCGTACCAAAATTAATGCAATTATTAGTAGGGCTCTGATAATTGGAGAAGAGTTGAGATATCTTCATATTCTTTTAAGATCCCTGATATCGAATCAAACATTTACAGGAGGTCTATCGTTCCTTTCCGAAAAAACGCTCTTAGTATAAATACCCCAGCTTTGGACCCAGGAGAGGGAGTTTAGGAGCCAAAATAGAGATAGGACGTTCTTTTAAAAAGTGCCCGTTTTCTAACTGATAGCCATGCCATTGAGCTTTTCCACTCAGGAGGCATTTCCTTGAATGGTATCAATTCCCTTCGAATTTGCTTTATAAGAAATAATCATCCACCAAATACGGTTTAAATATGTTAAGAAATATTTTAAACTGTAGATATAGGCGCAAGAGATTTATTCCAAAATACAGCACACCCAAATTTAATAAATCAAAGCAATTTATCTGATACAACCGCTGATTATGTAATAGTATGTACATCTAAACATAATTTATATAAGAAACAATTTTACAAAGATATTTCTCAAACATAGGTATCACGACCCTTAAAGCTTTAGGTTTAGTCAATCCACGAATATTCAAATACATTTTATTCATTTAGTTTCTGCCTCAGCCTACTTTTCCTTTTTGCCCTTTTTGCCGTTCTTACCCTTTTTCTTTTTACCAGTACGTTTTATATTCATACAAGCATCAATTTCGGCTTCATTAGCCATTACACCTCTGCTTGGATTCGGCATTGGTTGTGTCACTGGCTGCTCTGGCAAAATCAGCTCCATCTGCATATATTCACGCCTGCCACATGGAAGCAGACGTTTTCCAACTTCAACCAAATACTTTTGATACGGTATAGGTGGTCTCACCAAGTGTGGGCTTCGCATATAGGCATAGGCCATGGCGGGATTTTAGACCTTTTTTTCTGAATTTGGTTTAGCGTAATAACAGTAACACTTTTTTCTTTAAGAAATATGGATGTTTAGTTAGTTATATGAAACGTTTGACAGGAAAGCGTTATACTAGAAATTTAGGTAAACTTACTAATATTTTTTTTGGGAGTTTAAAATTGTTTTATAAATTTTTGTTTATGAATGTTTTCAGTAGAGAAAACGTCACTTTTTTTTAATAATCAAGTTGAAGTGAATTTGTTCGAAATAAGAGTATTGGAAAATTTTCAAAAAAGTTATAGGAATAAGTGAAAGCGATAAGGTTTTGATGAAAAATCGGTTTGAAAAGGAAATATTTCAGAAATCCCCAGTAGCTTGTGGCTATTAAAAAAACTAGACTATCCATATAGTTTTTGGCAGATGAAAAAGGTTAATTTTACTTTCTATACAGTTTTGAACCGTCATCCGAATGTGAGACGGCGGGATTTTCTTATTTTCTTTACCGTTTAAACGGCTATGGCTGAGGCAGTGGTATCGGCTTTTTCTTTTACGACAACATCAACCAGCCGGGCATCGATACTAATCCCCTTTTGGGAACGGACATTTCAGGAGCATGCCCTTAAATCGGAAGCCTTTAAGCGTGGTAGTCATCAAAAACGGAGTTTTTCTTTATTCGAGACTTTGTTAGAATCTTCATTGGCGTGTGATTTTACACAAAATTTTCAATGGATGGCGTATAAAGTATAACTTTTCCCTATAACTATAATACATTGAAAATTGAGTTCTGACGTTGTACTGGGCGCGTATTACGTGTTACGATCAGTGATCGAAACTCATTTTTTAAATTACAATAGCTCTGAAATTGGGGATCGGATTAATGCCATATTTGAACTAGCGACAAATAGTACTCGTTAGATCCATAACGTATTATAATTTTTAGAAAAAGCTTGACAGTTGCATATTTATCGCTTGAGTGAAAATGGTTTTCAGTTACTGATCGTAACACGTAATTCGGCCCTGAATAGACTTTCGAGGCTCACAATGAGTGAAACAGCTGGAAAACAACATCGACACCCCCAAATAAAGGGTTGGTTACAAATTCCAAAATTGAATAGGCGGTAAAAGGTATACGCGTTCGCATATATCCCATCCCTATGAACTATATCATAAACCATTGTGGATACACCAAGTGTGATATCTTAATCGTCAACTGCCTGACAGGATGTTTAATATGGGTACTTTTAAGCGTTTTGACAGGGTGTTCAATATGACGGCGCATAGGACCGGCTATCTTCTGCGGGTGATAGAAAGACATACAGAATTAGACAGCGATAGTGAATAAAAAATAATCCGGTGATCCATTCTATTTGTAATTTTGACGTCAGAATTTATCACTCTTGTCTTATCCCAATGTCATAAAATGTCAAATTTTCACATTTTTTTTTTGTTTCGTGCTTCCACGCAGACATGACACTCTAGAGGTGGTTCTTTATCTATGAAAAAAAAAATCGAAATCTCAAAAATTTGTTTATAATCACCGATTATCGGAAGGAAAAATTACTTAAAAGAGAAAAAATATATATAGGAGTTTAGTATGAAAACGAATATGTATGTATAATCTAGTTATGTGTAAACTTGATCTAAGGCAGTATATTTGAAATCTCCGTGCGGAGAACTTCTGCACTTATAGGTATTATGAACATCAATTTATTACGAAAAATGTTAACTCCAATTCTCGAGCGCATCTAGCATAAGAGGGTATTTAACCCCTATTTGTAATCCTCTCAGCTAAGTTGCTGCTTCAAAATACAATTATGAGCACGGTTGCCGAACTTGGTTATTAGTCACCAAACTTGGTTATTTTTTCCCGTTGGTTACTTGGTTACTTTCAGACGCGTTTGGTTACTTTTTTTCGAGATTTTTGCTGCACAAGGAAGTATAGATATAATTGTCCTACAATACTAATATCAAACATTTTTCAGCACTGGCTAACCAATTACCGGTTCATGTGAATATGCAGAAATAAACAGTATATTCACTTACTCCAATAAACAGTCAGAAACTGTCAGCACTAACCTATTTCTTGAATGAAACCCGTCGGCTTTTGGCAGTGTTGCTGACCCATTCTGATTGTTTCTGATTATACGGGAACAGGCTTTAATATGAATACATCTTAGCTTCAAATAATAACGACTGTGTTGTTTCGATAACACAAATATAAATAAGCACTCTCATCACTAGCAACGAGCGTTTTTTCAATTGAATTTGTGCGAGAAAAACGTAAAAAATTTGTCTGTGCAAATGGATAAGTACGTTATATTTTGCACATTATCATAATTAGTTACTTATATTAAAATTTTATTAGATTCGTTGTTCGACAGAAAAAAGCAGAAAGTAGTAACTGCGGGAACGATAATTGTGTCGAAAAAGAAGAGCCGGTCCCAAATCAAAGGTTTGTATTGTAGTATCACAGTAGTGTTTAAATAGCTTAACCAGCAATTGTATTCTATTAATTGTAATTTCAAACAAGTGCAACAAAGAAATCATAATTCAATAAAAACTTATCAAGTTTTTTTCAACTTTTTAGTGAGAAAACTACACTGTGGCGTAAATTTCGTGTAGAGTGGGCTGAAAAGTTTTCTTGGCTCGAGGAAAAACAGGAAAAGCAAAATATGTGAAAAAATTTTGATGAACCATTTTAGCTATTTGACAAAACATAGTAAAAAGCAGTCACATATTCAACTGGAGCAACAAAAAAAGAACCAGTTAAAAATAGATTCATATAAAGGTGGTGAGCAAGTAAATTCTTGTAGACAAGTAGGCAATGCCGAGCAAATTTTAGCTATGTTTATTGTTAAGCACAACCTTCCATTTTTGCTGATGGATTCTTTGCCAAATTTATTAAGGGAATGTTGTCCAGATTCCAGTATAGCCAAAGCTTTGAAGCTTTGAACAATTAGGTAGCAAGGCAATAAACCAAATAAGGTGTGCAATGCGATGTTCAAAGTTTTCTCTAATCGTTGATGAGACAACGGATATTTCAACTAGAAAGTGTTTGGTTTTAGTAGTACGGTATTTTGATAGGATATCTCGAACAATAAATGACAGATTTTTAACGTTGATCGAATTGGCACAAGCAGATGCTGAATCTATTTATCAAAGTATAAAATCGTTTCTTGATGACAACAATACCCCATTAGAAAATCTTATTGGACTATCAACAATGGCTGGAGAATTAAATGGCTTAAAGGCCAAGTTTGGAAAACACAGAAAATTTTTTTATTTAAAATGTTGTCATTCGTTGAATTTGTGTTCAAGTTATGCGTGCAAGAAACTCCCTATGGAAATAGAACCTATATGTCGAAATATATATAAATTTTTTTCATACAGCCCTAAAAGAATTTGTAAACTAAAAGAGTTTCAAGATTATTGTAATGTACCGTCACACAAAATTTTAGGGCTTTCTAGATGGCTAATAGAATATTGGAGCAATGGGAAGCCTTTCAATTATACTTTTTGTCATCTGTACTAGAAGTTAATGATATAAAAGCAAGAGATCTAGCAAATTTAATGGGCGGTCAAGAAGTTAAGGTGTTTTTTTTATTTTTTGTCCTATAATCTTAAAATAATCAATGATTTAAATAAAGAATTTCAGTCTTATATTTGCAAATCGAAATCAATTTTAAACTAATTGCATGTAATTATATGGATAACCAATATGTAGAAAATGTGCAAAACTTAACAAACCTTGACTTCTGTGATCAAAATAGATTTTTACCTGTAAAACATATATTTATTGGAGTTAAGGCGGAAAGTTACCTACAGTGTAAGAAGTTTTCAGAGATGGAAATATTTAAAATAAAGAATGCCATACGTGAGTTTTATATTGAAGTGCTGAAACAGTTAAAAATGTGCTTTGATTTTAGTAGACAAGATATTAAGGATTTGTCAATTATTTTTCCAAAAAATGCGCTATGTCAAACGAATACAGCAATTATGCAACTTGTAAATAATTTCTCCTATGTATTGTGCTCAGATGCAGAATCAGTTATAACGGAATGGAACCTATTAAGACTATCCAAAAATCATTTAAAAGGTGACCTGGATTTAGTTGCTTTTTGGGATCAGGTTAGTCTTTTTAAAAATGGTCTTAATGAAAAAGCGTTCAATAACTTATCAAACTTTGTATTTAATCTGATGTGCCTTCCACAAAGCTCTGCATCTGCAGAACGTAAATTTGTTGAGCTAAGTTTAATTAAAACGAAATTACGAAATAAACTTGAGTTCACTACTGTGAACAATTTGATGAGGGCAAAATAATTGTGCCATGATATTGGGGATAGGGAAATATGGACACCGTAAGGAAGGCATCAGATAGGGCTTTACGCCATGCTTCAAGCTTGACAACTAATGTTAAAGTATTAAAAAATTAAGGGTTACTTAACATTTCGTTTCGCTTTGAAGTCGAAAGATTCATTCTACTAACCTTCAAAAAATGTGTATACTTGAAGTTTTTGTCAAAGTTGAAGTCTAACGTAAAGCTACCGTAACATCAATCTAAGACTTAAAAAAGTACAACTTTTTAAAAACCGCACTAAGTCAATTATTTTTAATGTACACATGTATAACTTTATTTATGTAGCAAATGAACTGGTGTTTTGTTTGTTTTTTGAGTGAGTTGAATGCTTATACTTATGTAACACTTGATTTTTTGTTTTTGTTAAATCAATAAAAACTGCTTTTTGGATTGTTGGTTACTTTTTGGGGCTCGTTGGTTATTTTTTGTTCATTCTTGTGGCAACCGTGATTATGAGAGCATATACGAGAGCAACAGTAACATTTTTATCATTTTGAATCTGGCAATATGTTTCACTCAACAAATCCACAGCCATATACAAACGCATACACATTCTCACCAAATCCATGGAGCAACAGGTTTGCGCTAGCTGGATATAGTGGATTGTGGATGGTAACTTTTTGGTGTTAAATAAATGCGCAGAAATGACTCATGCAAAAGCAACTCAAGAACATTAGATAAATAAATGAGTAGCTAGTTGAAAAAAAAAAGAGCAGACGAAGGAAAAAAAGTTGGAGCACTAAAAAATTGTTACTCTTTTGAATAGCTCACCAACCAAACTATTGCAACATTCAAGTATTGCAGTGTTGTGTGTGTGTATGTATGTAGGTATGGAAGCATGACATTGTCTAATGCCTGTGGCATTTCAACTTTGTGTCGTGGCGCAGTTAAAAGTGATGTCAGATGTAGACCCCTGCAGGGAATGGAGATTTAGCCAATAAAACTTACTTGGGAGCGGTTGTCCTGAGGGAGGTGTTCACGAACCTACAAATATGCAAATTTCATAAGCCGTAAGCTCCAGCGAGTTTGGAGTAGTTTCATAGGAAGTAATTTAACTACTTTCGGTAAACCCTTTTCGAAGTCGTTATTCCTTTCGTTGTATTCTGAGGAATATTGCTGATAGGGATATTGTAGCTAGTGTTGCCCTCATAGTAGTTACAAATAATTCCAACCAGTTTGCCTGTTGGACTCTACATCGGAGTCATTAACTTTAAGAACATTTTCCAGCGTGTCTTAGCGATAGAATCCACTAAGAAGTTTTATATTTGGTCCTTAAACCTAAAGGAAACTTACCCGAAAATCTTTAGTTATGCACTACTATTTCGAAGTTATGGACTAAGAAAGGCTCCTGAGTACCGATTAATCTGAAATAAGTATACATATGTTGAAGTTTTCACAACAAACATGCAAATCGCTACATTTTTCTTACAGGGTACCTTTGTAAATATGTAGGTACTTATGCGCATATGTACATTTTTATGCGAAGAGTTGCAGTATAGCGCTCACAATAATAAAGACACAATATAATATACATCAAATTCAATATCACTCTAGCAAGTACGGCGCCAAAAGTAAATATAACCCAGTGAACACTTCTGAATACGCACTACCCACAACATGAAAAACGGCACAAAAAATTGTCCTTTTTACATATGTAGATGTATTTAAAGCGTATGGTGGAAATTGCTTTATGACAATGGAAAGTCAATAAATACATAATGGAAGAATAATTGAATATGTCACGAATATGTAAGCTCTTAAAAGACTCAAAGGCAAACTGACAAACTTTAATCCACCCCAATGTCATATTAGCAACTTGTATGGATATACCTTCTTTGGGAGTTTTATTACGCAACAATAGTTGTGAACATGTATGTCATTAGGGTGGTCCTTATGTATCATATAACCCAGCAATTTCAGTGTCATCCCTTCAAACGACCGTACCAAGCTCAAAAATGCGATTCATTAACTTTGGCCCCGATTGGAGACGGTTAAAAGGGGTCTAAGTCAAGACTTTTATATTTGGAGTGCTGAGTGAAATATCACCACCCTATCTCAACTGCCGTTTCGAAAAGGCCCAATCTCATAAAACTTTTGAATAATACCCTATTTCAGACTTGCTTTCAAAAACGCCCTATTTCAGAATTCAGTTGAATTTGATGAATAAGGACCGCCTTAATGTACATATATAGTATATTTTTTAAAGTACATGAATTTACAGCGCACTTTGCGTAAACAATTTCGTAATTAAAATTTAGTCTATACGAAGGTTAATTAAGGGTTTTTGATATAGTCTTAAAATTCTACATTGGAAAGTACGCAACAATTTCACCCTTTTTAAACGGTTTTATTTAGCTTGACTTGACAGGCTGGTTGGTTGGATGGCTGGTTGGCACGAATTTTGTAATTGAAATTTAAGTAACTTCCCGATAAGCTAGAAGGTTGAAACTTGGAATATAGTTCAGAACCCGATGACAATGCAATAATAAGAAAAAAATCGCCGCTAGGTGGCGCAAGGATCGAGATATTGACAAAAATCATTTTGTGATCCGATCTGGCTCATATTTGGAAAACATAATACATACAAGAATAGAAAGCGACCTATGAAAAAAATCGCCGCTAGGTGGCGCGAGGATCGAGATATTCACAAAACTTGTATTTGCGGTCCGATTTGGCTCATATTTGGAACACATAATACATACATGAATAGAAAGCGACATATGAAAAAATCGACGCTAGGTGGCGCAATGATCGAGATATTCATAAAAATCGTATTTGTGGTCCGATTTGGCTCATATTTGGAACACATAATACATACAAGAATAGAAAGCGACTTATGAAAAAGAAATCGCCGCTAGGTGGCGCAAAGATCGAGATGTTCAAAAAAATCGTATTTGTGGTCCGATTTGGCCCATATGTGGAACACATAATACATACATGAATAGAAAGCGACCTATGATGTCCGATTTGGCTCATATTTGGAACAAATATTACATATAGTCCGGTAGAAGTGACATCAAAATATTTTGGAGTTGGAGGAGGGACAAGCATACATGGCGCAGAGTCGAGTAAAGTCTCTGGAAGGATTATGTATTGAGGACTTATATTGCAACAAATTGTCAGGAAAGAGTCCTTGTAATAATGAGTCACTAAATGAACTAAATAGAATAAGAAATAATAGGCAATTAAATAAAGACTAAAAACTTGAAAATAAAATAATTTAAAAATTTTTTTAAGTTAAACGGTTTTATTGAAAACAATACTTACATGAAGTAATAATAATACTAAAAGCTAGAAAATATATATATATTTATTTATTACGACTCTAAGAGCCTAGTTCAAAACATAAAAATATGATTGCATTAACATGTGTACTTAATCTAAATTTTTAAATTAAAGAAAAAATTTTAATTATGGCACATGTATCACTAATGCATTTAAATCTCAACGACTATATCATTTAATCGGCCTAGATTTGGTGTAGTCATACAACCGGCTGCTAAATATATTTCTATCACAATTTTTTATATATTCAGGTGTTCGTTGAAGTATTTCAACCCTTTGTAAAAAAGACTATTTTGTTCCGATTCTGTTTTATAATTTGGCAATTTAAAATTATTTCTCTGCCTTGTATTTATATCATGGACCTCGTAATTAAATGTAATACCTGTTCTGAGATACTCTGGAAAAATTCCGTGCTTTATATTATAAATAAATTTCATTGTGTTAAAGAATATTTGTTGTTTAACGCTCATCCAATTTAAACTTAGAAGCATGTATTTTATAGGAGTATCATAACGTTTGCTTAAAATAAAGCGCATTGCTTTATTTTGCATTTTTTGCAACTTATCAATTTGCGAATCTTTCATAATAAAAAATATTGTTGAGCAATAAATAAAGTAAGGCTCAACTATGGATCTATAAACCTTTACTTTGTAATAATTACTTAAGTTTTTACAAGTTCTTTGAATAAACCATAATTTTTTTGCTATTTTACTTACTGAATAGTCAACATGGGCATCAAATTTTAATTTGCAATCAATCTGAACACCCAAATATTTAATCGTATTTACTTTTTCTATTTCAATATTATTTATAGTAATAGTTTCAAAATTAGCAATGTTTTTTCTTGAAATAAGCATGTATTTAGTTTTTTCTATATTAATTTTAAGTCTGTTTGTACACAGCCAGATATAAAGTGCGTTTAAGTCACTTTGTAACTTGATTCTTATATCATTTTCATTTTTGCCATTTATAGAAATTAGAGCATCATCAGCGAAAAGTTTTATGGAGTTGAATTTCAAAACAGAATTTATATCATTAATATAAATGTTGAATAAAATTGGTGCAAGAACAGAGCCTTGGGGTAGGCCAATCTTAACATCCACTTCGTCTGATATTATGGAACCAATTACTGTTTTTGTTTGCGATTTGTTAAGAAATCTTTAAACCAATCCAGTTCAACATCTCTAATACCAATTCCTTCCAATTTTCCTAATAAAATTTTTTTATCTCTAGTTTCGAAAGCTCTTTTAAGATCAATGAAAACTGCTATTATCGCCTTTTTATTATTAAGTTCTTCTTTCCATTCAGCTAAAACCATATTCAAAGCTGTTTCACAGGAATGTTTTTTTCTAAATCCTGATTGTCGAGGTATGAGTATATTTTTTTCTTCCAAGTATTGAACCAACTGGTTTTTTACCACAAGTTCTAAAATCTTTTCATCACTGGCCAGTGTATTTATTGGACGTAACTCCTCTGCTTTTATTGTGTTATTAACTTTTTCGATTGGCACAATGGTAGAAGTTTTCCAAATACCCGGAACTATGCCACTACTTAAATTTTCATTTATGATTTGCGCATAGAAGTATCCCAGATATGATATCATGTCTTTATGAACACCATCTGATAACAGCTTTTTACCACCTCGCTTAGATTTAAACGTCATGACAATTTTGATGACGTCGTCTGTACTAACTTTTACAAATTTGAAAATACCATTTAACTGAATAGGAAAATTTACTTCTGTATAAAATTCTTCTATATTATTGCAAATATCCTCAATGCTATCAACAAAATATTTATTTAGATTGTTAGCAGTTTCAGATTCATTCATATATGCTGTACCGTTTATCAAAATTTTCTTGAAAGAAGAGTCTTCATTAACCCTACTTATTGCGAATTTCAAATATTTCCACATCGCTTTACTATCTTTACTATTCATCTGTATCTTATGCTCCATATGCTTAATTTTTTTAATTTTTACCAGCTTCTTATATTCTTTTTTTATGTTTCTATACTCATCCCATTCTCCGGATATTTGAGCTAGTTTATAAAGTTCTAATTTATATTTATTCATGTTGGCTAACTCATTGTCATACCATTTATTAATTAACTTTAAGTGTACTACCTTTTCATACGTTAAGTTTCGCATGGCATTTAAAACATTGCTATTAACCAGCCCTACTTTGGACTCTAAATCAATTCTATTAAAGTTGCTAAAATCGCACAAGCGCAATTGATTAATCAGTGCTTCCGTATTATAATACTCCCAAGAAGTAATTTTTTTAAGGCTTCTCCTTTTTGACCTAGGACTGCTTTTAATTTTAAATTGGATGGTTTCATGATCTGATATTTGGTGTTCATCTAACTTTTCACATACTATATCGTCAGTATTCGAAAAGAGTAAATCAATTTTAGTTTTAGATGTCTCAGTTATACGGGTATCAAAATCAACTTTTTGATTCATTGAATATGATTTAAATAGATCAATTAGTTGAATGCTATAAGTTGAGCTATTATTCAAATTGATATTAAAATCACCTACAAGAATATTGCTATCTGACAGTTCGCAAGTACTACCTAGGACGTTGCGCAAATAGTTAATAAAATCGGCATCACTTGTACTAGGAGAGTGATAAATCACTCCAATTTGCCATTTTGGGTTGAAGTGCTTCAATTTAATAAAAATACACCAAAGATTTTTATCTATTGCTTTGTTGAATTTAATGTTATATTCAATTGAATTATGTACGTAAATCAGCACACCGCCAGTATGTCTACTATGTGAATCGCATCGCACTAGTTTGTAAGTATGTATATTTAACTCTGAATTTGAAATTTCATTAGTGGTACATGTCTCAGCACATAATATTATAGCTGGATTTTTTAATTCAATAAGTCTTTCGAGTTCTTCTTTATTGCCTAAAATACTATTAATATTAAGATAAAGACAAATAGGAAATTGATTTCTTGATTGCTACTTTCTAGTTCTAGATTTACTTTCAATATATCTTTTATATGCGGGGCATTCCTGACTAAAGGCAGTATAATTAGGTAGGTCCTAGGTACTAGTCATCACACTCATCATCAATCTAGGGCGTTGATCAGACAATTAAATAAAAGCGTTGAGCGCGTCAAATTTCTATTGATAGTCATATATAAGGCCAACTGAACCCTAATCAAGTTATGCTACGCCTCACATTTTTAGAAATTTCACGCGCCCAATGCTTTTATTTAATTGTCTGGTAAACGCCCTAGATTGATGATGAGTGTGATGACTAGTACCTAGGACCTACCTAATTATTTTCTAGCTTTTAGTATTACTATTACTTCATGTAAGTATTGTTTTCAATAAAACCGGATTGCTTGGCTTCACCCGCAATGGCATGAACTACTTTTTGATAAAAATTATCTGGATACCTAGGAATACAAATATGCTTTCCAAATTTCACGCTTTTCTCGTGGCCCGAGCAGGCATTTCCGAAACTGACTGCATCGAAGGCTTCTTGCTGCCTGCTTGTGGAGCGGTGGGTCTCAAGTCAGCTAAGCAAGCGCTAGTCTGATGTCGACTTTTTCCAGTTATTAAATCCAAGCCTTCGGCGCAGCTTTTAGGATTTGCTAAAGTTATTCTGGTCATGAAAGTTAAATTTTTAGTAGGCCACTGCTCAATGGAAGTCCATTCCGTGAGCCGAAGGCCCGGTTTTTTACTGCGAGTTTAAACTCCAGTTGAAGTTGATTAAAGTTTAACCCTGCCACTTGGACGCTTAAAGTAAGATGAGAAGCAAAATTTCATGCTATCGACCAAAGTGGACAGCCACCTTTAACTGGGGTTTAAACTCGTACCCAAAATCCAGACCGAATCGTAACATACGATCCGTGATCGAATGCCGTTTTTTTAAACACAATGTACTAACTAGATCCATAATATATTATGATTTTTTTAAATAGTTGAATAGCCTAATTTGTATCGTTTGAGTGAAAATAGTTTTCGATCCGTGATCGTATGTTACTATTATATAGCAGGCCTTAGTCTAAAACTCGTTTACATTACCATATATATGACCAAACGACAGGGCATTTTTTAAGGATTTTTCACTAGGTGGCCAAAGAAAAATATTTCCTTGAACAGGGATTTCGTTCGGAAGTTTTTTCGTAAAGATGGCGGTTTGTGATTTTATAATCATATCATTTAATAGACGAATTGTCATTTTTATTACACCACATCGAAGTATTGTGGCAGATACCTACCAAAATAAGTATTTTGTATGGAAAACTTTGAATTCCTAAATATTTTAATATAAATATGTGTATAAGACTGAAAAATTCACCTATATTTGATGAAATGTTTTTCAAATTTGTTTAACGTGCAATGTGAATTTAAGCACTTTTTTGTTATTGTTATATTAATTTATTAATTACATTGTTTGTGTATCAATAAATAAGAAAAAATAAATTTGGTCCTTTTTTTTGAGTTTTGGTCCATTTTTGGTCCAAAAAAAAAAAACATGCTGTGGCAACCTTGGTTGGGACTCACTCATACCAAAACATTTGCAATAAAACAAGTAATCCTAGGAATAGTTATTTTTCATATCCAACTTATTATATACTTGCCCAAAAAGTTTTTATTATATGCTGACAAAAATCCTCGAGCACGTGCAGAATATGTAGAATTTATATATGTCAGGGAAGTCGTGAGTACCTATGTTATTTTCCATATAAATCCTCATTGACAGTATATTTGATGAACTATCATTCATTCGTTGATAAATTTCTTCGATTAGCACCAAGAAACTTCATTAGAATTAGCAAGTTATATATTTTTTGACATTTTGGGGAAATCATGTATGTTCAGAAAATTTCTGAAATTATTTCAGTTAGGTGTTGTTCACGCATTTTCGAAATTTAGTTGTGGCCAGATTATGATTACTACGTGGCCACGACGGTCTACTACGTGGCCATTTGGCCACGTTCGTATTACTTAAAAAATGCCCTGCCAAACGAAATTTGGTTCAAATTACGCCGATTTTCGTGAATATAAGTGCGCATAACTTAGTTTTGATTGAATATAAGTAAAATCCACAACAGCAGTTAAACAAAGAGAAATAATGTCTATAGATTTGAATCGACTTGCTCTGAGTCAGAACAAGTTCTGTTTTTATTTTACTTTATGTATTTTTATGTATTTTTAGTTTAAAATTTTTTTTTGACAATTTTGGGATTTTAGACTTATTACCCACTCAGCATATAAATATAATTTGATTACTCTTTCTGACTAAATAATGAGTTATCATACAACTGAACAAAAGAAATCATCAAATATGAATACTTTTGATGATCAAAAACTGAAAAGCATTTTTCGATCAATTTTTGGAATCAATTTTGAAGTCTTTTGATGATTAAATTTTAATATTTCATAAAAACCAACAAAAAGAATAATCAAATATGCTTACCATTGATTACAAAAACTGAATATAGTTTTTCAATCACATTTTGGAATCATATTTGATTCAAATGTGTTTACTTTAGGTGATCAAAAATTTATAATAATTTTTAATTCAGCTTTCTGAATATTTTCTGACTATATTTGTTGCCTGAATAATGAAGTTTATACTTGTTAAAATTTTACTTTTCATTGAAAAAATTATTTTTTTTCACATACACACATTTTTTCAATCATGAAGTTCAGAAAAAATATGTATACGGCTTCCCAGAAAATACATAATACCCAGCCAGCATTTTTTGAAAATTTTGATCAAAAAATATTCAAATATCATACCCTAAGATGATTAAAAACGTTCAAATTTAAAAGCATTTTCTGTTCGAAAATTAACGTATCCTCGGGAGAAAAATGTACCATAAATGTGATTATTCTTGAATAATCATTTATGATTCATATTTCGAAACGCTTTTTATTCATATTTGATATCATTGTAAAATTGAGCTTTAATTGTTTTAGAGTAATATTTGACTGCTTTTCACAGTCATTTTCTGATCATATTCGTGAATATATTTCAACCGCTTTGGTTTAGATTTTTGACTCATTTTTGAATGCGATTATGATGCATTTATTCTTCATATCTCATTCAAAATAAGATACTACATAATAATCTTATTTCACCAGGGGAAGAAAGCATGCGGAAGTGAGCTATTTGAACCACAGGTCACTCGCAAACAAACTTGACCGATATTCACCTGCGACTACAACATCCAACATCAGCTATGATGGTCAATATCTTAAAATACGATACGGTACGGGATGTTGAAGACATATCCAGGTACATATGTCAAGAGAGTTTCACTTACCTGGTCAAATAGCTCACAACTTTTGTATTCAAAATTGATTCAAAAATCTCAACCAAAACGATTGAAATATATTCGTGAGTATGATGAGAAAATGCCTGTGAAAAGCAGTCAAATATTACTCTAAAACAATTAAAGCTCAATTTTACAATGGTATCAAATATTAATAAAAATCGTTTTGAAATATGAATCATAAATGATTATTCAAGAATAATCACATTTATGGTACATTTTTCTCCCGACGATACATTTATTTTCGAACAGAAGATGCTTTTTAATTTGAACGTTTTTAAACATCTTGGGGTATGATATTTGAATATTTTTTTATCAAAATATTCAAAAAATGCTGGCTGGGAGATCTTCAATGAAAAGTAATATTTTAACAAGTATACAATTCATTATTCAGTCCACAAAGATAGTCAGAAAAGATTCAGAAAGATGAATGAAAAATTATTAATAATTTTTGATCACGTAAAGTAAACACATTTGATTCAAATATGATTCCAAAATGTGATTGAAAAACTATATTCAGTTTTTGATCATCAAAAGTATTCATATTTGATTATTTCTTTTGTTCAATTGTATGATAACTCATTACTTAGTCAAAAAGAGTAATCAAATTTTATTGATATGTAGGGAAATTCAAAATTTAATCACCTAAATGCTGAGTGGGTATTTTCCAAAAAAAACTCTATACACTATAAAACTCGAAATAGGAAAAATTTCTATATTTAGTCAATAACCGCAGCAGGTTTAAAATCGAAATCTCAAAAAATAGTTAATATTTGTTGTGGTGATCTGGCCACTACTGTAACTACTTGTCTTACATTTATGCCCTTTACTGTAAGTTCTACGTATATGAGTGTTGCCTACTTTCCGGCGCACAAAGTAGAATTTAGCGATGCTATCCTAGTTTTTATGCAATGCTACCAATTTTGTTGTTTTAAGAAAGAAATATTGTTATTTATTGTTTTTATTATTCCAAAAATAAATGTATTAAATTACGGTATTTAACAAACATTAAATGGAAATATGGAAAATTAAAAAATAACTGAACAAAAATTAGTTCAGTATTCAAAATAGGTGCAAAATGGTTTCCACTGCTGAGCGAAAGATCACCGATAAACGGCTGCTAGTCGAGCAAGGCCCATTACAGAACTTTTTTCAAGAAAACTATATCTCAAAATGTCACGTAAAGAATTTGATTGAGGAAAGCCCCATTTTATTTATTTATTATTTTTTTTTTTTGAAAGATGTCATGCTGTCTGAACATATATCAAAGTTTGTAACAAAACTGCCTTAACTTAGCATACATTAAATATATTTTCAGCTGAGATCAATAGCCTATGGAAAAATTTTGAGATAGGACAGTTTTCAACTGAATTCCAAGATAAAGCTTATTATTTTGAGTTAGGACTTTTTGAAGCGAGTTTTGTAATAGGGCATTTTCAAACTATCAGCAGAATAAAGTTATACCTTACTCATCCGTCAACTAAATACACATCGGTACAAATAAGTGGATGTAAATTAAATCAAAATTCCTAAAAATCGAAAATTTTTTCAAAAAATATTTGAGGTCACCGTGCACTAAAATAAGGTTCTCGGACAGATATGTTTGAAGTTGTTTTTTCGTAAAACGCTCAATATAACTTTAGTTTGTTCGTTTTCAAACTTTTTTTAAGGCCGCATGGCCCGGTTTGTAAAAAAGTGTTGTGTGAGAGGTCATCTATGTAGAACTCCATTTCTCTCAATAAATAATGTACACTTACTAGCTACGTACGAGGCAACTTCTTTATTTTACTTCACACAGTAATCCTTTCTTTGTTGCCTTATAACCGCCTCTAATTTGAGGCAACGTTCACGCAAACTACCATTCTCTTTCTGCAATAAATCGATAGTCGTATCCTTCTTCTCGATCGCTTGTTGTACTCTTTGGAATAAAATAAAATATATAGAACATTTAAACAGATTATCCCTATTTAGCTTGTTCAATTCTTACCTCTTGTGTATTTTTTGTATTTCATTATCTCGTTCCAATTTTATTGCCGACACTTCGCTTTGTACTTCGTTGCGCAGATTATCACGAAGTTGGTCACGTTCGGCTATAAATTCGTTGCACATCTGAAATGTGCATATGGATATAAGTTAGGTAAGGGTTAGGTTGGACTGGGGTAAGGATAAGAACTCCACCATAGAAGAGTTCTCGATTCAAGGGGTTGTGTAGCGCAATATATAGCTTCTCCAACCTCACCTCCGAGCGGCGAATCCGGTTCCAGTAACAGACGAGCCTCTGGCGATTACAAGCTCCTCATGGAATTTGGGGGTGGGGAGGGAGGGATGGCCTGAAGGTTTAATGTGGCCATATAAATCGTTCCTGAGATGGTCGGGCTGTGTTACCGGAGCGTACTGGATCTGTATCCGGCAAAGGACCATCACATCGATAACACTCCCCAAAGACTTCGGGCAGTAAACTTATCGCTACAACAACAACAACAACCCGTAGCGCTAGACTTATCAAAATCATTTGATACAGTCAACCATGGCACGTTATTGCAAGACTTGGAACGCTCCACCCTTCCTCCCAGTCTTAAAAGCTGGACCGGAAATTATCTGTGTTATCGGCAGGAATCGGTGCAGCTCAGAAACTTAACATCACAACTTAGAAGAATTAAATAAGGGTTGCTCAAGGGTGGTGTCCTATCCCCACTTTGGTTTAACTTTTACGTATGGAAACTCTCTTCCCTGCCAGAAGGGTCACCATTGCGTCCTACGAAAAAGGTCTTGACTCATCCATCGATGAGCTATGCTATAAAATCAACGGCTACATCCCTAGTCTTTCCAGTTTTTCACCTCGCGAAATCTGAGATTGTCACCGACCAAATTCTCGCCGCCGTGGTGTGATGGTAGCGTGCTCCGCCTATCACACCGTATGCCCTGGGTTCAACTCCCGGGCAGATCAACATCAAAATTTTAGAAATAAGATTTTTCAATTAGAAGAAAATTTTTCTAAGCGGGGTCGCCCCTCGGCAGTGTTTGGCAAGCACTCCGGGTGTATTTCTGCCATGAAAAGCTCTCAGTGAAAACTCATCTGCTTTGCAGATGCCGTTCGGAGTCGGCATAAAACATGTAGGTCCCGTCCGGCCCATTTGTAGGGAAAATCAAGAGGAGCACGACGCAAATTGGAAGAGAAGCTCGGCCTTAGATCTCTTCGGAGGTTATCGCGCCTTACATTTATTTTTTTTTTAAATTCTCGCCGACTTTATTTGCAACATAAACGAAGTAAATGTCGACCAGATTGGACATCCACATCGATGGCATTACGCTACCTCTTTTCTTACATCCCAAAATAATGAATGTGACGTTCGATCAGGCGATCTACATTTTGGCGAGCATGTAGCCGTAATTGTACCGTAAGTCCAGAACAACAACAAAATCCTCAAGTCTCTTGTCGGCAGTACTTGGGGCAAAAGAAAAGTTAACACGCACCTATAGAGCAATTGGCTGGTCGCTTGTATGCTACGCGTCCCCTCTATGGTCGCCGAGCCTGAAGGAAACACACTGGAGTAAACTGCAAGTCTGTCAAAACAAAGCGCTCAGAACTGGCATGGGATGCCTTCTTATGTCCCCAGAATATCACCTATACAGTGAGGCGAGAATACTCCTATAAAGGAGAGAGATGACATGTGGAACAAATAGTTTGTGTTTAATAAGCAGACACCTGTGTATCCCAACCGACATCTGATTGAAGAGACGGCACCTCCCACTAATTTAAGAAGTCATCTCCGTAAGCACTATGAAAAAATCCGGCGTTTAAGAATTCAGCCATATCAAAAAAAAAAGAACAAAGCCTGCAGAAATATCCATAAAAATGCGTCGGACCACACTATGCCAAGTATAGCCCTTGGCGAGCCTCGTTCTCAAAAACAAATACCCTAAACTCGCAGTTGAGTAACGCACCCTCCCCAGGGAGACGCGTGGCATTTCCGCTAATCTTTGATGTGGGTACTGTAATAGGTTAAACTCTTACTTATCCAGAATCAACTCCGATATACCAAATGTATGTCCCGCTTGTAATGTTTCCCACATTACACCCACGATCTTTTTAGTTGCAATGTGGAACCAATGCCTCTAACAGCCATATCTCTCTGATTCAACTCTGTTGAAACTGCATTTTCCTCGGACTACCGTTAGAGAACATGGATGACAATTAGTGAGTGTTTGCACCTATTGGATGGGGCGAAGCACTGCTAGAACAACGACAGGATTAAGTAAGCACCGCACATGGACATCTTAAAAGCCGTCTACTCCAGGGCAGACGCCTGCTTGCAGCCACACCCACTGGAGAACAGATTATGCTAGTTTTTACCCTAAACTCCACAATAGTCCATGAAGCTCTTCGCAAGATTTGGAATTTAGCTTGGGGATTCATCCACTGGATCTCACTATACTGCAAACCTTTATTGGCACTGCTAGACTTAGTATAAAGTACTCAATTTACGTGGCCCTCCGGAAGATTTCAAAATTGGGCCGAACGATATGCAGCGATTTTCTATGTAAAGAAAAATGAGCAACCCGAATGAGCTTCTCAAACTTGGGATAGTCGCGACTCAACCAAACCTAACCGCACTCGAGAACTAAAGTAATTATACCTAAACGAAAAACTTCTGCACAAACTCACCTTTTTACTATGTTCCAGCTCCATTTGTAATTGTTTAATCTCCGCCTCAGAGTTGCGTACTTTCGCATCCGCTTCCGCTAAATTACAGCGTGTCTCAGTATATTTTTCACGTAGTAAACGCTCCGCATTTTCCGCTAGCTGCAAATCTTTATCAAACTTTTCCTTTAACCGACTGAAATGGAAAATATTGCAGTATCTAAAACAGATGTTTTGTTGACTCCGCATGTACTCACTTCAATTTCGTCTCATGCTCTTCCGCATGTTTCTGCGCTTCGTTATCCATACGACTTACAATTGCATCGATCTGACGATCACGCTCAGCACGATAATATTGCCGTATTGCGTTCTCCTTGTCGATCTGTGCTACTTTACATTCGCTTTCGTAATCGCGCTTCCAGATCTCGAAGTCCGCTTCGTACTGCTTCTCGATAGTGTTGATGCGATTCTGGAGAGGGCCGTGAGATAATGTTTATTGAAGGCATTTTAAACTCAACTCGAAATGCGCGCTCACCTGATACTTTTCCTCTTGTTTGGACATTTTCTCTTGTAGCTCCGCAACGGTTTGCTCCAGTTCAATTTCCTTTTCACGTTGCAGCTCTTGACGTCGTACGTGGAAATCAGCATCTTTCAACTTCAACTCATTTTGTAAACGCGCGCGTTCGGCTGCAAAGTCTGCAATCAGTTTTTGTCGCTGTTCATCGAAACTCTTGCGTTCTTCCTCCAACTGACGCTCGAAGCGCTCACGTATTGCCAAACGCTCCTTCTCAATAATGGATTCACGATCTTGTGCACAAGACTCGCGTATTGAATTCTCAACTTGTTCATGTTTAAGACGCGCTTCCTCGAGGGCATTTAACAGTTGTTGCTGGTGCGCCTGTTTGAGCTCATTAACCTCACGTTGATGATTGCTGGTCATTTTATTGATTTCTGCTTCGATACCTCTGACTGTGAGCTCCTACGTATAGAGAAGAGTGGAAGCTGTGTATTAAGATTGATCCAGACACTCGTGTACTTTGAAACATACCTTAATCTTTTTTGTATTCTCGCGTACCCAGCGCTCACGCCTTATCTTCTCACCAGCTAATGCTGTTTCCTTCACGCGTTGCACTTCAGTTTCCAGCTTATGCTCCCAAGCTTGATTTTGACTCTCCAAGCGTCGTGTGAGTGCAGCGACTTTCTCACACAATGAGCCTTTATCTTTGAGTAGCTGAAATTGAGAGCGAGTACGATTGCTCCTCTTCAGGTACTTCACACCAAGCAAAAATCAACTCACCTGTTCTATAAAACCTTGATGCCTCTTCACAATGGTCTCGTAGTGCTTCTTTTGCTCACGCATACGATTCGCCGCATTCGCTTTCTCTGTACGTATGCATTTCTGTTTCTCATTTCGCACTTTCATCACATGCTCTTTGGAGAGATAAACAGCATTGGCGAGCTCATTGGCACGCAAGCTCAGCGCAATTACACGACGTGCGAGTTGATGATTTGGTAGCATAAGTAAATCGGCCAATCTGAAAGAGAAAGAGAAGCGATGTGAGTAAATGAAATAAGTGAAGTAAACGTAGGGGCGTCTGACTGCGTGTGCAAGCGAGACAACATGATGTTTTTGTTGTGTAATGTTTGTGTGTACAAAAACGCTGAAACTCACTTTGGTACATCCTCAGCTATATCAGGTTCCACGACAAATTCAATTTCAGAGCGATTTGATTCCGGTATAGAGCGCCGAGTTTCGAGTAGAGTGCGGTCACAGCTGTCCTCTACATCATCTAAATAGGTGAGTATATCTCTAAAACGCAAGAATTAGTTCTTAGCTCATCTTATCAATTACAAGCTCACACAACTCACTTGTACTTATCCGCTGATTTGGACGATTCAGTCGTCAACTCGCTACGTGTCGAGGGCACAGTATACGGTTGCATATTCAGCTTAAGCTCCAGTTCATTAACCGCCTTTTCAGCATAATTATCTGTTGACAAAAAAAAAAAATAATTCACGCAAACTCGACCTCCTGTAAACCAACTGCACTCACCTTTCTTTTTGTCCTCATCTATTTCTTTTATAACGGACACAATCTCATCATAAGTAGACTCGCCATCCGACTTTGTGGACACTTGTGATGAGCTATCCACTTGCTCGTCCTTTTCATCTTCCTCGCCCGATTCGTCTTGATCGTGTTCGTTATCTCCTTGCCCTTCAATTGCTTCCGTCATGTGCTTTTCAAAATTCATATCCAGCGAAGTTTGCTTACTTAGTGGCTTAGGCTCTTCTAGATTCCCGCTGCCGTGCATTGACATCCAACTATCAACCTTATCCATATTGAACTCTGGTAATTTGGCGTCCTCACGCAAGCTACCAAAGCTCGTAGACTTTTTCATTTTCGCATTTAGTTTGCTCTTCATCGCCGAGTTGTTTGACGTGGCAATTGGGGGTTTCTTCGCATTACCATGCTGGTACTTATCGCCGTCGGAGCTTGGTTGGTTGTTCTCTTTTTTCTTGCTCATGAGTTGCGTCGTGGCAGCTACTTTGAGATAGTTATTGATTACCGTGTCGCTTGTGGGCACGTAGGAACTCTGCATTTTGAAATTGTTATCAAAATTATTATCAGTTTTCGTGAGTTCATTGGAAGTGCTAACTACGAGACTCTTTTTAGTATCATTCTTGAAACTACCACCCGATTGTTTGGACTCAGACAGGTTATTGGGTTTGTCTGAATAGATGTTGGACTTAGTTGGCGAAACATATTTCTCTAAATATGATGGCATCTCAATAGCAGGGTCATACACTGCAAATTTAGTCTTATCCTCTTCCAATATCTGCTTAACCACTGAGTTCTCGAGCTGATCTCCGACAACACTTTTATAATCGCGTATTACTTTTAGTTCTTCAGTCCGTTTGCTGTATTGAGCTCCGTCTTCAAATGAGTAATTAGTTTTGTCTACTACATCTGTTGAGCTTGCTCTTCTGCTTTGCAACCCTTGCGCACCAAACTTACAACTTCTTGAGTCGCAAGCAAATTTGATTTCTGTGATACTATCCTGTGTGCTACTGGCGGTCGATGAACTGCGCGTGCTACACGAACAATTATCGGATGGGCATTTTGGATATTCATAAGTTTCGGCAAGTATACCTTCACCACTGGCCATTGCACCGAAATGTACTGACTTTTTCGTGCCCCCCAATGTGTTGTGCTCTACAGAAGAGCTAGCAGATGCTGCTAACTCGTGCTTATTTCCGAAACTCACGCTAGCTGGCACTGTTATGGGTCCCGGTGCCGATATGGATGCTTCAGTAGGTGCATCTTTTGTAAGTGCTTTAGGCATGTAGGCATCTTGCTTGTCATTGTCACAATCACTTAGACTGAGTTCCGGCTCTTGATCTGGTATACCCGTATTTGGTTTACTAAAGGACACACGCCCCGGAAGATCAGGTTTGGCTGTTTTCTGTAGTATGGTAGCTGTAGTTGATGCGCTGCTGGATTGCCAGTAATCCGTGGCACGCAGCGATGATGTGGATGCTGTAGAACCTGTGGATTTTTCATGTGAAAAACTGGAAGCAGAATTGGCGCTGGATAGACGGGAGGTTGATGCGCTAAAGAAAGAAAATTCGATTGATACATAAGTAAACTTTCAAATCGGGAAACACTAAAACTATGAGAACGGGCTTCAGTAAGGCTTAAATGAAAAGTGAATTTGCTCGAAGCTTTTCAGTTAAGCTTACAAAGCCTCGTACTTGAGTCTATGTGAGAAGAAGGCCTAGGTAAGTTTATGTTAGGTTAAAGGTACTTGGAATAGAGAGGAGCTCAATTCAATTCCAAATGGTCCATATTCCCTCGCTGCCCAGTTTTTGAGCTTATTATATCGGTAGACCTTGTTGACGTAAGATGAATTTATTTCACAGGGCATGTGAAAATGGGCTCGCATAATCTATATTGAGAATGCCTTTGGAAAGTCTGGATAGGTAAGAGACAGACTCACAGTGTGAACCCATGATTTTGGCAGATTACTTGTCATCCACTTCTGGCTTTACGGATATGCCACCTTACAGGACGAAGAGTATTTTTTACATAGCTGAGTACATGCCGATGGTTTGGATCCCAGATGATACTAACTTGAAATAATAAGATGCAATCACAATCGTAGCACACCACATTTGGGCTAAGAGTCTTCTTTGCAGGCTTACATTGACCTCCCGACGAAACCTCCAGCACTAGCTTTCACCTCCGCCGAGTCAGTTGTCGGTGTTAAGAAGTCTATCCTATCCTTCCCTAGAAGTCAGATCTATTTGTGTTCTAGAGACCCCGCGGTTTATTTAACGATCGAATGAAGAGATGTTTCCGTCAAACTTCCCTTATAATAGGTATAGTTCGGTACCGATTCTAGCCCACGAGGAATCCTGCCACGAATGTACAGGTCCATCAGATCTATCAAACGCCCTAATGCTTTTGGGAGAAACGAAGAGGGGTTGATCGGCCTGAAGCCCTCAGGAGTTACATGAGATCTCTAACCGACTTTTAACCATGTTCAAAAACTTTATTATATAGTCAAGTTAAGCGACAAAAAATCTCCAAAAAACTTTGAAATTGCGTAAGAACAATGCAATCAGGCTATGTATACTTTTAGGGCTGGAAACAGTTAATTGCCCACACAAGTCGGCTTTATCGCCTAAGAACAAACAATCGCCAACCAACCGGAACTTCAGGAAAATTACTGTCCATCAAAAGCTCCAGCTCTTTGTTGCTATTCATAGCGGAGCCGCCATCACATCCCTCAAGTAATACAATGCAGCAGAATTCCTTTAGAGAACTTTGCTGAGCCTTCAAATTAGTTGTAGTCTGCCACGTTCTCAGAAGCTTCTTCACTATACATGCTGACCGTGTTTATATCATTGGTCTTAGGAAATACGCCGTATGTTCTGCTTTCTCCCGCCTGAATACAGAGCCGAAAAAGGGTGTATTACGGCAAGCGAGTATAAAAAAAGTTCTCAAAGTCTCAACCTGACATTACCAGCGAAAACAATGTCAGCCTAAAAACCTAACAGCACATCAGTAGGTTAGGGGTATAGCACATTTCTCGCGGTAAGCATGCCTGCCGTAAGAGCCGACTAGATTCCACTGACTCGAAAGCTCGAAAGATTAAGTAATTTCGTTCCCGAGGTAATGGGGCAAGTACCAGATGGTGCTAATACCGGAGTGTGCCGGAGTGTACCGGATTCAATCCGGCAAGGCCTGTACATATTCGCAACAATTCCTTAGCCTTTGTAGAGTAGTTTTGCGCCACTTCGCAGCTAACGAAAAACAGATATACCTGCTCGGTTTCCTGTGTCTTACGTTGGATAATCTGGATGAAAAACTTTCTGAGCGAATTTCTGCGATTAAAAACTTTTATTGCGGAGTACGACTACATAGCAATCGACTTTGATTGTGCCCTATACAAACTTCTTCAGCACGACGATGTCTGCTGCTCCCTTACCCATTTCAAGAGCTTACCTCATTCCGTATTTATTGTTCTCAACACTCGCTGGTAGATGCGTCCGAAATCCCTCACTATCCACACTACTACCGCCTGCCGATTCTATACGTGTACGTTTGTTGCAATCGTAATAAGATGTTGAATGTCTTCTTGCGCTGCACTGCTCAGATTGCGAGTCAGGAGAGCACACACTACCACGACAAAGCCAGGAACGCTTAATCGGCTCGTCCAGCAATAGTTTCAGCAAACTTGAAGAAGAAATTGATTGATAACGTTTCTAGAAAGGGACGCGAAATGATGTGAAAATCTTTCTTAATACCAAAACGGCATAATACTTACATTCTTGCCAAACTTGTCAGTTACGTACTCGCCACCACGACCACAGTACTGACCGCAAGAGTTGTTTGAAATGCGTCCTATGCCGTTTTGTGTACTCGCGCTGCAACTAAACTGCCTGGGTTCAGCCGATTGCGGGCGTGTGGGAAATGGTGAGGAGCGACTACGTTTTGCAAAGAATTGTGCCGAATGTGGACGCGAGCGTAAGTTGTTGTTGTTTGCGCTTTTGTTGTTGCTATGGCTATGGACGCTCGTATGGAAGAGATTTGTTTGTGAGTTAAATTTTGGACGCGGTTTTTGACGTTCAACCAAGTTTATCTGTAAGTAGTGGGGAGGAAACAGATACAGTTTAACTTTAGAATCGTAGCTAATAAGAAACCAGTACTCACCTGCGACCCTCGCAGGCATAAATCCATGCTATACCATCCAAGCAAAAGCAGTTAAAATTGCTGCTTCGTTTTAGTAAAAGTCACTTTTTTTTAAACAAATTTGCCAATTCTCGCGCATACAAAAAATTACATTTTTGACGCAAAAATACAAAGCCAAAGCAAAACTGTTTTTTTTTTTCAAAGTGCTACCAACTTTTTCTTTTTTTGGCGCGCACACACATCTTTTACGCTTGGCTTATAAAACGCGTCTAACTAAATGAGGCGCGCCGGCAGTTGTCCTTGTCCGCTTTGTTTTGGCCACTTCCCAGGTTGTTTAGTTACACGCTTGAGTCTATTTTGATTACTCACCTAGCCAACCCCTAACCAATCAACCCAGCAAGCTTGCGTTTGGCTGTTTTTTTTGTTTTTGTTGACATATTGATTGTACACTAGAGCACGCGTGTTACTCAGCTGGTCAGCCTTAAAAATGTAAATAATTAACCACCCCATTTCAGGTAAGTTTTTCTCATACACCGACACACAATCACACACAACCATCCTATAGTGCTCACTATAAGTTGTTGTGAGCGTAAGTCAACCCTCAGCCGTTTGGTCGTGAAAGTTCTTTATATTCATTTCGATGTAGCTTGTGATATCCTTGCAGGGAAATATTTTCTTCAGAGACTTTCTGGCTCACCTTAGGTTTGTAAAGGCGGGCTTCAGCAAGAAACGGATGTACGTATATGTTCTGTGTTCGTGTGTCGCTCTGGTAAGGTCAAAGAACTAACTACTTCAGGTCTCGAGGAAACATTTGACATAAACCCTAGGAATAGGAAACTTCTGGTATTTGCTTAGAGGATGAAGTTATTTTATAACATAAGTTGTAGTACTTAATTCGTTTTTCTCCGTTTGTTCGTCTAACGAGCTCTGGCCACACAATGGACACATTCAGTCTATATAAGTTATCTTACACACCGAGGAGCTTCAGCTAGCCTAGGTCTGTATATATTGCATTGTTATTATTCTCCCTTATAGTTGGTTTGTTCCAGGAGTTAAAGGAACAAATGACATGTTTTAAGGACTGTAGCGTGCAGACCCTTTCAAAACGAGTGCCCGTTAGGTGGCTAGTTGACTCTCTTCTTAAGAGAAATGCTGGTATCATCGCCATAGAGGAAATACGATGGCCGGAGAAAGGCTGGAAACAATTAAGCCGTGCAACGTCTACAATGGTCATAAGAGCAAATGGTGGGCAGATAACTTAGCAGGAAAACGCAGTTTTTCACAGTTGTGAACGAGCATCTCACCGCGATCCGCGTCATCTAACCAAACTTTTTTGAGTGCCAGCGAGGAAAACAGATAACGTAGAAGGTACGTGTGGTGATGCAAGGAAATTTGCTGACAAAACAAGCGAATGATGAATACTTCACTCGGCTCGTGCCCAGAAAAAGAACTGGTTAAAAGATTAATTATGCACCTCCTCGGAAAATAGGCTGCTTCCTATAGGAACAATGACCAATGTCCCTCTGCTTCGTGAAAAAGGACGCAACTCACAGGGTCACGCTGCGTAAAGGCGCCGCAACGCGCGGTGCATGTAAGCGTGATCGTTACGCGAAAAGGGAAGAGGCACGCCTGTTTAGAAAAAAGAAACATGCATTTTGGAATCTAAGTATTCTCTGCCTGATCCGCAAGAAAAGCGATACCGCAAACCGCGCCAGTTTTCGCGGATCGCTTAATATCGCATATTAGGTCTTATCTAGCGTTCTGTGGGATATATAGAAGTCCAAAGTCGACGAAATACATAACTTATTAGTACATTTGTAGGTCTGGTAATTGTACTGAATTCATATTTTCACGACACGGGAAACCCGGCTAGATGTGTGGTAAATTTTGTCTTTTCAGAATTGGATAAGGCAGAAAAAAGTGGGATGAGCAAAGAACGAGGGTAAGATAATCTTTTTGCTGGCTCCGGAGCTGTAGTCAACGAAAGTCTCTCTCTATCGCTCTCTCTCTCTCTCTCTCTCTAATGTGTGAATCATTTGGAATAATGGAGCTTGTCAAAAGCAAATGCAATTCCCCTTGGAGTACTCAAACGAAAAATTCTGTGACCGTCAGCCCAATGGTTTCTCCGGTTAACTCTACTTTTAGTATCGAAAAAAATTATATGAAGGAAATAACTTCACGAAGTCATGGGCATAATTCAGCGAATTAAATATTGCGAATAGGTAACGATGTTTTGGTCCAGAAGTACTCTCTCCTAACTTTTTTAAGGTCGATGAAAAACATTGCTTTTACAACTTGTTTTCCCCTAAGAAAGATGCTTCCGGACAAATACTTATGCAAAATAAGAAACTCTCAAAAAAGTGTCGATCAGCCGAATATGAATCCATGTCATTGTGGTGCTTATCTCAAACTATACTTGTCATTTACTTTGTATTCTAAAGAAAGGGCTACTGGCCACAAAGTCATAGGAGCATCTTCGTCTCAGGGTTCCAATTATTAATGAGCACCGATTCAATAGTATAGAAAGTGCTAATGCCTCTCGGGATCCGATCGACGATGCACGCTTTCCAATTTTAAACCGATTGTATGTGGAAGTTCAAAAGTAGGAAGTTTTAGGCTTAATCCTTCTTTGTAGGAAAAAGAAGTAAAAAAAAATAAATTTAAGGCGCGATAACCTCCGAAGAGATTTTAGGCGGAGCTTCTCTTCCCATCTGCGTCATGTTCCTTTTGATTTTTCGTACAGATTGGCGGGACGGGACCTACTTGTTTTATGCTGACTCCGAAGGGCGAGGCAGATGAGTTTTCACTCAGAGCTTTTCGTGGCAGAAATAATTTCGGAGTGCTTGCCAAATACTTCCGAGGGGCGACTCCGCTTGGAAAAATGTTCTTCTAATTGAAAAAACGTGTTTCAAAAATTTTGATGTTACTTTACCCGTGTGTGAACCCAGGATCTTCGGTGTGGATGGCGGAGCACGCTACCATCACACAACGGCGCCCGAACAAGTACTCTGAATATTTCTCGCGGGGTTAGCCTACAGTTGCCATGGCCAAACATTGTTGAGTAGGACAGGTGGATTTCGTTGAGCGTATCCCGTTAAAAGCGCTATTAAGAATGGAATATTTTTAACATAAGCATACAAATATAAAACAACAATTTTAAGAAGTAGTAACCAGTAGATGGAGGTGTTCACTCTGGCTCGTAAAAGAGATTTTCATTACTCTGAAAACTTACAGGCTAGGTATAAACCTCCGTAGTGGCCGAAACGCTTCTCAAAAAGAATAAGAGGAGGAAACTACTCTCGGACTGGGAGCTCTACAAATTGGGGTTGGGTATTTTTAAATATGAGTCCAGGAGGGTCAATGGAGAGCCCAGGCTAAGCTTTCACGAAAACTTGAAAAGGAGTAACAAGTCTGCGAAACTCAGGAATATCCCGAGAGATCCTGCTCCCTGGAGTTTCTGGGAGGTGTGAATGGAGACTGGGCGATGCGCAGTGTGGAATACCTTGAGTTTCTAAGGGACAATCATTTTTCGGATGTCCCAGTTGTAGAGTAATGCCATACATCCCCTTTGGGAAAGCCAAATTGCGTGGGCCAGTAACTCGTTTTTAGACGAACAAGTCTTCGGGCCCGGAATAATTTCTGGGAAACTTCAGAGTATTTTGCAGGTTTCTTTCAGCTGGCTGGCTCCCATTTACACCATAAACTCGGAAATACGTGAGAAGAGGTACAACCCAGAGGGAATGCGCTTTATCTCCTGCTTTAGGTTGTCTTAATAAACGACCTGCTGCAGGACCTTGAGGGTAAAGGCTGCCAAGTGGTGGCTTATGCCGATAATCTGACAATTATTGTGAGGAAACTTTCTGAATACACTGAGGATGTTTTATAGAGTTGCCTGGGTGTCATGACCAGATGGCACAAATAATGCGCAATAGCTGTCAGCCCTAGCAAAGTGGAGATCGGGATGGACAAGGTTACAGCTGTTTCGATACATTTTCTGTACGATATAGTAGTCTAGTCGATTATCTTCTAGGGCATTCTGGCCATAAGGTTGGAAACAATATGGCGATAGGTGATGGTTGGAATAAATAGAGCTCTACACTGGAACTAAACGCAATGCTGAGTATATACCCAGTTGGCACTGTGGGCAAAATGGCGGCAGCACGGGCGGCAATACGGCTTCGCGATGCGGGATATAAGTTTAGCACAGGACAGATCACTGTGCGCCGGCTTTCCCCACTGTTGCCACATTCACCATTCATATCCTCTCTAGGGGAGAATAGAGTGGGGAATAAATATGGAACAGCAGTCTTGTGAACCTGTTCAGGATCCAGGCATAACGGAAGGTTTGGGGTTGAAATATTCTGCCATGGGCTCGGTGTTAATCAGAAATTCAGGCTACCCAATCATTACACCGTCTTTTACAGGGGGTGCCGCTATAAATATTGCGGTAGGTGGCTATCAAAGAGCTAAGCTCTGTCACTGTGAGGTCCAGGGCGAGGTGGGGTATCCTTTAACTGAATAGATGCCCCTGAACATAACCACGTACCATTTTTGGTCTTGTGCCAGTGCTTAGAGTATTAACTAATTCTTTCCATTGTTGAAGGCTAGGTTATAATTTAATACTTAAATTTTTATACAAAACTTGATGAGCTGTCAATTAAGATAACAGTATCTTGTTGATATCTTAAGTCACTTGGTCGGGTTTTTTGCAATGGCTTTTTTTCTAATCATGCTGGAACTTTCAATGTGTGATAGGATAGGATAGGTTAGGTGGTAGCTGCCCTGATAAGGATAGCTCACTTGGACAACACGAAGGTCCGTTGTGATACCACATACACCAAAAATAACGGTGACCTAGATCCAGCTACTTAGAGAATCGTTGGGTAGCAACGATAAAGCTCCGAATGATACCGATCTCAACTTTGGATATATCCTCGGGAGATCCAAGTGAGTCGCGACCGAAGTACTTTCGCCTAATTCTGGCAAAAGCTGGACAATCAAGCATAAAGTGATTTGGTGATTCCACCTCATCATCCTCCATACAGCTGCAGCAGGATGGAGTTTCCAGTATATTGAGACGTACCGCATGGATACCCATGGGACAGTGCCCTGTCAAAACCCCAATGACCATTGATAGGTGAGCCTTAGTGAACCCAATTATTTCAGCAGACCTCCTGCCATCCACTTTCGGCCAGAAAGATCTTGCTACCCTGCAAGACGTGGTATCCGCCCAACGTTTGCTGAGCTGATTCGAGGCCCAGCTATGGAGGAGCAATCCACAGGTGGCCAGCGGGATCCCGAAGTCCCTACAGCCATCTTCATCCGGTTCAGTTGTACCGATGCGGGCTAAGAGATCCGCTTGACAGTTACCCGGGATATCACTATGGCCCGGGACCCAGATAATCTTAATTGTAAAATAATTCGATGCAATCGCAAGCGAGGTCAGGCACTCCCAGACCACCCTCGATCGCACTGTAGTTGAGCTCAAGGCCTTGATAGCCGATTGGCTATCAGAGTAGATGTTAAATTCCCTAACCGTGGTAGCACTGGATAGCATTCCATCCACCGCATCCTTAATCGCAGCAATTTCCGCTTGGAATACACTGCAGTGATCAGCCAACTTAAACTTGCGGCTTAAATTTAGCTCTTGACAAAAGACCCCTCCCCCCCCCCCCCCCCCCCCCCCACCAACCTTTCCATCCAGCTTTGACCCATCCGTGAACAAGTTAACCGGTTCCATGCCCCAGATAATTCCTCTTCCCCAATCCTCTCTCTCTGGAATAACTGGGGTGAAGGTTGTATAGGGAGCTGTTATCGGCATACAGTAGTCCGTTCTGTCCGGGATGAAGTCGAAACTGGTAAGAAGGCTAGAGTGTCCGCGGTCAGAAAGTCTATATCCCATATCACGAAGCCTGACCAACGACCTTGCCGCGGCCGCCTTTCCCGCAATATCTACTGGGTATATGTTCAGCATGACGTTCAGTGCCAAGGTAGGCGTTGTTCTGAGAGCGCCACTGATACCGATCAGCGCCGTCCGTTGCACTGACACTAACATTTTGGAGGTGCTCGCCGTGTCCAGTGCTTTACACCAGACCAGCACCCCATATAGCAGAATCGGTTTGACCACCATCTCATAAAGCCAGTGTACTATTCTTGGCGAGAGTCCCCATCTCTTTCCGATAGCTCCTCTGCAGCAGTACAAGGCAATGGCGGCCTTCCTGGCACGATCTTCCACATTGGGTCTCCAGGACAGTTTCTTGTCCAAAACAATCCCCAAATATTTAACCCTATCAGAAAGTACCAACGGTACCCCTCCAAATCGGGCACCTTATATCTTCTTGTGAAAAGGACCAATTCCGTTTTTCCCGGGTTGACCGCCAACCCACATGATTCAGCCCACCTAGCCACAGTATCCAGGTAGCCCTGAAGAACATCGCGCAGGGCGCCCAGAAATTTGCCTCTGACTAGGATAGCGAGGTCATCTGCATAGGCAACCACCCGACAACCATTGGCTTCCAGCTCCACAAGAAGCTCGTTGACTACCACAACCCAGAGGCCCCTGTGGCGTGCTCCTGCACACCTTCCTCTTAATTATGGCCCCTCCCCACTCCGCTGCGACAATTCTGCCGCATAGAAGTTTGCTAATAAATTCAACCAGAGCCGCCTCGACTCCTAAACCCACCAGAGCTCTTTCGATTGACCCCGGTAAGACATTGTTAAAAGCTCCCTCGATGTCTAGAAAGGCACCCAGAGCATACTCTTTGTGTTCTAGGGACCCCTCTATTTGCTTTACAATCGAATGGAGAGCCGTTTCCGTCGATCTGCTCTTGCAGTACGCATGTTGTGAAGCCGACAGTAACCCCCGAGGTATCCTTTCCCGTAGGTACAGGTCAATCAACCGCTCAAACGTCTTAAGAAGAAACGACGAGAGACTGATTGGCCTGAAATCCTTAGGTGATACATGAGAGCTTCTGCCGCCCTTCGGAATGAAAATAACCCTAACCGTGTGCCAAGACTTCGGGATATAGTTAAGCCTGAGGCAGTTAGTATATATGATGGCCAACCAGCGGCAGGAAATCCCCAAAGACCTTTGAAGCTGCGCAGGAATGATTCCATCCGGGCCCGGAGACTTATCGGTGATCAGAGAAGGAGTGCTCGTTGAGAACCCTCCATCCAGATATCCGACCTTCCAGTTCTCTACAACCAGGGTGAGGTCCAGGACCTCCTCCCTTAACGCAGTAATAAAAGTCAGGTCATTCCCCCTATTACATATACAAAGTCCCTCATCTACAATAAAATTAAATAAAGACTCACCTCTAGTGTTGGTATCCGAGCTTCCCCAAATGCTATGATGGGCATTTGCATCGGCACCGATGATCACGCCAACACCTCTCCGCCTTGCTTCAGCGGTGATTTCACCCAGTATCGCAGGTGGTGGTCCCACTACGTCCCCGTGGGGCATGTACGCTGAGACCACCCACATTTCATTACTTCCTCGCTCGAGGCAGACCGTGGTTACGTCAGCATTGCTGAAATTAGAGAGAATAAAAGCTTTAATCTCTTTTTTAACAAGCACACAGGATCTAGGCCTACTTGCCTCCCCATGCACCAAGGTGTTGAATTTTCCAGTCCTTAATCCAGAAATCTTACTGCCGTTACTACTCAGCCACGGCTCCTGGACAAGGACTATATCCACTCCGCCTTTTTCAAGGCAGAGCACCAAACTTGCGGAAGCCGCCTTAGAGTGCTGAAGATTGATTTGACGGATTTCCATCAAAAGCGCTCTTCTTCCGCACCCCATCCTTGGCGGATTCGTATTAGTATTGTCCATTCTAAAAAAGTTCCCCCTCAAGGCCGCTATCCGAAGCCGATTGTGTAGTCGCCCTTTAACGATCTCGTGGTTATCTATGCTACGCAGGGAGGCCACGCGAGGGTTGACGCATTACCTTATGAGTAATGCGTTCAGAGCCAGACCGGACGCGAAGCGGGAAAATCTTCAACCGCACCTACACCACCAACTTAACGGCGACGGAGCCGGAACGTACCTTGAGGCCCGCCACGGTTTTAACGGGACGTGGGCAGGTGCAGCATTAGCCTACCAGCCATTTTGGTAGGGTTTCACCCCGACCTACTAAAGTGGCAGAATACCGCACCTACCAGCCCAATGTCATCAAGTCAAAATGTAATGTGAAATCAAAGTCCTAAAACAGTCCAGTTCGTCACCGTTGTGTACCGATCTTGACTCTCCCTCCCCTGAGCTCGGCACAATGACTCAAGGGGTGCGGGTTTTATCGAGTTGTCCTCTCTAGATCCGCCATTATCAGTAGAAGCAGGGGCATCTCGTGCAGGACGTGATAACTAATCACGCGTGACATTCGTCACTATGGCCGGTCTAAGACTGATATCAGTCCCTGATCCAGAGCCTGAAACCACTTATGATATCCAAGCCAAGTATCTTAGCCCCCTTGTGTGATAACAATAAATTAATTAGTCAGAGGTATATAATGAATCGCCGTGGTGTGGAGGTGGTGTGCTCCGCCCACCACACATAAGGTCCTGAGTTCCAGTTCCGGGCAAAGCAAATTCAAAAATTTAGAAAAAAGTTTGTTCAATTATAATCAGAAGTTTAACGACCAAACTGAAAAGCCGTATGGAGGACGAGGACCTATGTTATAAAATAACTCCATTGTGCCTGACAAGCACAGGGCACAAGCACAAAACGTTCTCGGTTGCTTCCTCTTCTAACCCGCACTTTCGCCTCTTCCGCCATTTGGGCACGCTTGCGCCAACCATCCACCGTTATTGTGGCTTTAGGAGTCCCTTCGAAGCGCAGATAAGTAATCAAGTAGTCGTTCGTCCTGTAATTGATGGCGCTATATTACTACGCCCGCCTTGGGCAAAGCCACAGTTTAGAAACAAGTTTTTTTAATTAGAAGAAATTTTTTCTAAGCGGGTTCGCCCCTCGGCAGTGTTTGGCAAGCACTCCGAGTGTATTTCTGCCATGAAAAGCTCTGAGTCAGCATAAAATACGTATCTCCCGTCACGCCAATGTGTAGGAAAAATTAAAAGGAGCAGGACGCAATTTAGAAGAGAAGCTCGGCCTAAAATCTTTTTGGAAGCTATCACACCATACATTTATCTTATTTGTATACTAAAATGAGAGTATGGTCAGCGCTCAAGCAGCCCAGAGGCACTGAGCCTCGTTGCAGTTGTTAACGCTATATTATATGCTACCAGGTCTGCGGGTATTATGTGCAGAATGGCATTAAGTGCAGCCGTTGGGGTTGTTGTCAGAGCCCTGTAATACTAAGAATTCATAGCCTGCATACCCCCTCGTACACTTCGGACGTGTTATTTGACGGCCCCAGAAAAACAGCCAGCTAACAACGAAACACGAAATCAAGTCCCAAAAGGCAAGCCAATTAGAATTAGGGAATTCTACCTGCCAACGAATCGTACACAGTCACAAACCAAACACGCACTTAACAAGCGCATTTCACGAATACACACGAACTTATTATGTGCTGTTCTGAGTATGAGTACATACATATGTACCTAAACGAACAGTTCTGTACAATGAATGAATTATAAAGGCTCACGATTGAATACGATCGCCACAAAACGAAATTGAACACTGAACAGAGCACAGCGCCGAAAGCGGTTTGTCTCCAAACCCAAATTGGCAAGGCATGACCGAAAATCGTTCCAAAATAACTCCTACTCTTACCCTCTCGGAAAATTTAACAGCAAAGAATATAATATATTTTTAAATTAATACTTTCTGTGAATGTTTAATGATTTTCCAAATCCTCTGTTGCCAATATTCAGCACATTGTTATCAGTTAATGGGACGGCAGTCGCCTCAATTACCTTTTGTAATCAGAATAATTTATGAATTTCTTGAAGATAAAAACCATAGATATACATACATATGAATGTATGTAGGCACGTGTTTTAATTGATATGTTCCTACATCCACCTTTCGACTTCCAGTAGAGGAAAGGCTTGCTTAATATTGATGGATTGTCTGTCGTTCTTTTAAAAAGTGTATTGACATGATTTTCAAAAACTTATAAATAAAAATGCGAGGCGCGATAACCTCCGAAGAGATTTAAGGCCGAGGTTCTCTTCCTTTAAACTTTTTCTACCAATTGGCGTGACGGGACCCACGTGTTTTCGGCTGACTCCTAACGTCACTGAGAAACTTTTCATGGTAGAAAGTTACATTCATATTTGTTTAGAAGTAAGGTTGACAATTGGGTTGCGGAAGCTCTAAACCTATGAAACTTTGTATTGCGGTTATCAACCCCTTTAGTCCCATATTATTTGGGTGCCAGGGCATATTGACTGCCACGCGGATCCCCTTTAGCCAATTTGCAACAGCTTCATTGCCGTAAAATTTCGATATGATTACGCATAAACTATTTTGAGTTTCAATTTTTGTTGTTATATCGGCCTACTGATTTGTAAGATCGCGGGTTCGAATCGAGCTCAAAGGCCTAGCAATAATTATTTTATCATTATTATTGTTATGATAAATTTTTTCTTAATTGAAAAAATTATTAAATTAGAATAGAAGGAAGAAAAAATTTAGACAACTGCCAAAGCTCGTTGTATAGCTCCATGTCAATAAAATATGACACTATGGTAGCATTGCCATCAAACAAGTCCAATTTTCACATTCATTCTGCAACAGATGTCGCAGTGTTGTGAATGTCAATTGGCAAGAACCAGAATAGAAGTAGGATTAATGAAGACAAACAAAAAACCGCTGTGATAGCTGAATGGTTATAGCAGCGGCGCCTAAACGTTGCCGATGAAGGAATTTAGCAGTTCCCGAAATGGATCTATACAACGAGCTTTGGCAGTTGTCTAAATTTTGTCTTTCTTCTATTCTAATTTAATAATTTTTTCAATTAAGGAGAAATTTATCATAACAATAATAATGATAAAATAATTATTGTTAGGCCTTGAGCTCGATTCGAACCCGCGATCTTACAAATCAGTAGGCCGATATAACAACAAAAATTGAAACTCAAAATAGTTTATGCGTAATCATATCGAAATTTTACCTCTGTTTATACCTTTCATGAAAATGAAATGGTATATTAACTTCGTCACGAATCTCAAAATTGTATGCCGAAATGATCAGGATGAAGAGCTGAGTAGATTTAGCCATGTCCGTCTGTGCGTCTGTCTGTTTGTATGCAAACTAGTCCCACAATTGTTGAGATATCTTGATAAAATTTGGTGGGCAGGTGTATTTAGGTGTCCGATTAGACATTTGTCGGAACCGGCCGGATCGGACCACTATAGCATATATCCTCCATACAACCGATTTTTCAGAAAAAGGGGATTTTTTTTTTTTTTTTTTTTTTTTTTAATGGACGTTGTGGCAGCGCGCTGCCCTCAAGTGGCCCAATGAAACCAGGCTAATCCTGTTCACGCGATCGATTTATACATATATATAATAACTTTTTTTTTTTTTTTTTTTATTTTGCCGAGTCTTTGATGGGCAGCGGTTTGTCAAGCGTCACGATCTGAGACTGCTCAGCTACAGAAGAAATTTCATCAGCCAAGCGTAATACTTAAAGAGAACAGAAGCAAACGTATTATACATTAATTTAGAGAGGTGAGAACAATCTTTTTTATAGAAAAAAGGGAGTCCGAGCTATCAAATGTGTTTGAGTGAGAGTTATAATCTTGGCATAAACGCCGAAAAGGTTCATTTTGTTCGAAATTCGTTCTACATTGTTTCAGCAGAAGAGGTTTGAAGTGTCTCGATGTCCGAGAGGGAACGCAAAAGTTCACTTCATTCAGAAGGAATGGGCTCGAAATTGATCCATTTAAAAGTTTTGTCATAAATATCACACCAAGCATTTCCCTTCGACTAGCAAGAGTTGGAAGATTGATAAGCTTTAATCGATTAGTATAAGGTGGAAGATTAGTTAAAGAGTCCCATTGGAAATTTCTTAAGGCAAATAGTAAAAATTGTTTTTGTATTGATTCGAGACTGTCTGCATGGACTTGATAACGCGGATTCCAAATTATCGAGCCGTATTCTAATATTGGCCTAACTAATGTTGTAAAAAGTGCTTTAGTTATGTAAGGGTCGTTAAATTCTTTTGACCACCGTTTAACAAATGCAAAAACACCTTTACCTTTATTCACTGTAGCATTAATATGAAGATTGAAACTAAGTTTGGAATCCATCATGACTCCCAAGTCAATAAAATTATTTACAGTTTCTAGACTATAGTTGTTAATTGTATATGAAGCTGGTGGCGAAACTCTCCGAGAAAAACACATGAATTTACATTTTTTGAGATTGAGCGGCATATAATTTACATTGCACCAGGTAACCAAGTGATTTAAATCCATTTGAAGCAAGGAATGTTCCTCAGCCGAGGCACATGATTTGAAAAGTTTTACATCGTCTGCGTACATCAAGATTTTTGAGTATTTAATTGTACCAGATATATCGTTTATGAACAACAAGAACAGAATCGGACCAAGATGGCTGCCCTGAGGAACACCAGAAGAAACATTGATGACCCCAGAAAGTGTATTTTTAAAGATTACTTTTTGCGTACGATAACCAAGATACGAAGAAATCCAACATATAAGACGGGTTGAAAACCGAGTTGACTGAGCTTATGAATAAGTAATGGGTGTGATACTTTGTCGAAAGCTTTACTGAAATCGGTGTAAATTACATCAGTGTGAAGGCCTTTTCTAAATCCATTAGAAACGTGGGTGGTAAATTCTAGTAAATTGGTGATAGGTGATTTGCCCTTACAGAACCCATGCTGCGAGCTTGCAATTATGGGGGAAATAGGGAATGTTAGGTGGTAGGTAACAATAGCCTCAAATAACTTTGGGATAGCGGATAACTTTGCTATGCCCCGGTAGTTTTCTATTGAAGACCTGCTTCCATTTTTATGAAGCGGAATAAGAAAAGATTCCTTCCATATTGTTGGGAAAACGCCATAAATTAAAGATAAATTAAATAAATCTGTTAGCGGCTGATAGATGTTTGCGGCACATTTTTTAAGAAAGTGTGTCGGGATCCTGTCGGGGCCGTATGAATATGATACTTTTAAAGTTTTTAAATAAGATAATACATCTTCTGAAGATATAAATGGAGCTCTGATTGAATAACATGAATCAATATGGTATGGGTATTCATTAGGTGGAACGTTGGTCTCAATAGAGTAATTTGATTTGAAAAATTCCGCAAAGAAGTCGGCGATCTCTTGATCATCGCTGGAAATATTATCTTGGAATTTCATGGATGATGGAAACCCTTTCACCCTGCGTTTAGAGTTTACGAATCCGTAAAATGCCTTCGGGTTGCAAGTTATATTTCTTTTCATTTTACAAAGATAAGCTTTGTAACACTTTTTGTTCAATTGAAAATACTTGCAGCGTAGAATCGAGTACTGTAAGTAATGGTTATGTAAACCCGTCTTTTTGAACAACTTGAAAGATCGAGACTTTTTATTCTTTAAAATTTTCAGCTCTTTAGTGAACCATACTTGGCTTGTATCGGAATGTACACAAATCCGCTTAGGTACGTATTTTTCAAAAAGACAGTAAATGGTATTGTAAAAGTGAGAAACGCTTTGCTCCACATCAGCATTAAATGTTGGCCACACTATTCGAGATAGATCACGATTTAATTTTTTAAAATTGGCCTTCGCAAAGTCGAAGCGATAACTGGAGTCGTATCGTTTATTTCCGCTGTTACAAGCATAATTTACAACTTCGTAAACTATTTTGAGGGAAGGGTGGTAAGCATCTTCAGGTTCAATAATGGGTTCGCATCGACTAATGGAATATTTAGATTCATCATCCACAAAGGCTAAATCCAACACTCTTCCGAATTTATTCGATTGGATGTTGATTTGTTGAAGGCACAGCTCAGACATTCCGTCTAGAAATTCATTGTTGGAAGACTTTGACGAAACTGGTACGATATTAAAGTCAGAGATGCACCATGATATGTGTGGCATATTGAAGTCACCCAAGACAATAATGGAATCGGAAGGCTTTAGCATCGAATTAACAGTTCTTAGCAAGGAAATGTGATTCATATAAACGGACAGTTCAGAAGATGGCGGGATATAACAGATGGCCAAATAAATGTGGATATTTGCTAGTTGTGTGCGTATGCACAAGAACTCAGTTGTATCGGTGGCGGTTACGCAAATCTCTTCAGATGGTATTGAAGAGTGTACGGCAAGCAGAACCCCACCTCCAACCCTGTTCAGGCGGTCATTTCGATATATCTGGTAGTCATTACAGAGGATCTCTGAGTTAAAAACATGAGGTTTCAGCCAGGTTTCGGTTAAAGCAATTATATCGTAGCTTGAGTTAAATGATTTTAAAAACAGTTCTGTTAACTTGGTGTTTAAGCCTCTAACATTTTGGTAAAGTATATCTAAAGCAGATTTTTCGTTCAGTTTTTTGACTCAGTGTTATTAACAGGGATCTTTGCCAAGTTTGGAACACTCTTATTCCGCCTATATTCAAATTCCCGCACAAGTGCCCCAGAGGGCCAAAAATCGTTACTCAAGATAGTGTCAAAATGGTCAATAGGTACATCTAATCTAAAGGAAGATACGTTTCTTTCATAACTAAAATTAAATTTCCGAATTGTTACGTCATGGGTTTTCCTTTTTGAGAAGATATACGATTTCAGATCCTCCTCAGTAGTATCCCTGTCGAATCTTGACACGAATATCGATTTTTTAGGAGGGACTACAACCAACTTCCTAGTTCCAGGCTCAGTCGCCTGAGAACGGTTTGCAGGTTCAATATTTTTTCTAGCTGCTAGTTTTGTTGGAGGTGCCTTTGATGTTGAAGGCTCTACTGTAAGAGGACTTGGAGATGCTAAGTTTATTAATTCTATCGTGCTAGGTGTAGGAACGATTGGGTTCTGGATGTTTTGAACGGGGTCTAGGGTCAATACGCCAGCCGAGACATCAGTTCGTTTTCGTTTGCTGTCACGACTGTCGCTGTTAGCATTAGCAGCTGAATCGGTAATACATTTGAAAGTTTTAAACAAGTTTTCATAATACTTGAATTTATCCCCTAATGTAGAAAGTTCCTTACCGATTTCGGAGAATGCGTTTCGGGTATGTTTGAAAAGCTTAAAAAGATCCACTTCGGTGGATCTGCATTTCAAGCACGACCAACGCACACCCTTGTTATCGTTGATCGCATCACACACCCTTGCTGTCAAACTAGCGCACTTCATATGAGCAAGCTCATCACAAAGCCAGCACGACACGAAACGCTCGGTATCACCTTTCAATTGGCAGTTAACAAAATTGCAAGACATTATAAGTTAAAGTAAAATTGATTAAACAGACGGAGGCAGTGAAAATAGTTTGGATATCACAGTAAGAAAATCACTGTTTGAGCAGTTTGAAGATCACTGTATGTGCAGTTTAAGATCGCTATTAACTGACGCTTAACAACACATATATCTTTTTCAATTTATCAGATTGAAGCTTCACATTTCACCAAACGCTTACGTATAGAGCATTCATTGTTGTCTGAAAAAATTGTATAGATTGGATTTATATATAGTATATATCTCATTCAACCGATTCTTCAGATACGAAACTTTTCGTAATTTCTGCCCTATTTTAACAGCTAGAACCTTCAAATTTCACCATATGTTTTCGTATTTAGCAGATATTGTTGTCTGAAAAATTCGAAGAGATCGGTAGTATATATAGCATATGTCCCCCACAAGCGATTGTTCAGATAAGAAACTTTTCTCAATTTCTACACCATTTGAACATCTAGAAGCTCCAAATTTCATCAAATACTTACGTTTACGTTATATATTATTAACAGCTTCCCTGTCCAGTGAGTCATATGTGACTCACATGAGCGTATTGAAATAAGTTCATGAGTCACATGTGACTCATTTCTTTATACAACTTAAAGACGCTTTCTTGGTATGAACGTGTCGTTATATACTTGCGAATTCTATGTGAGCGTATATCAAAATACCTAAACTTTAGGAAAATGAAAAAATTTCGAAATTTTTTTCTGATACCTTTTTCTCATTTTCTTCAATTTTTGTATATACTTCTAACTTCAATTAAACAAAAAAGCACACTAATACACGCTTTTGACATTTATGTATCAATTTACCGTTATTGTGATTCGAAAACTTAAATTATTTCTTATGGTCCTATATGTTCACATGTGACTCATTGAACGTGGTAAACAAAATTGTTTTTGCTACGTTCAGGAGTCACATTTGACTCACAAAATAATAGCCAAAATAAGGTAAATATATGTCAAATTATTTATAAAAATAATATTTTATAATATATATTCATATTATTCAATTAAGCAATACAAAAAAATAATGGGCGTGGGCATTCTCAAAGCGCTTTGTATGGGGACAGGAAAGTTGTTAAGATAAGTGATTCATTGTCATAGCTATTTCATGCAGACCACAAAAAACGTGAAGCTTTGCATCCTCACACAAAGTACCTACCTATTTTTATACCCTTCATGAAAATGAAATGGTATATTAATTTCGTCACGAAACCCAAAATTGTAAGTCCTTAAAGGAAAATAGATAGACCCACCATTAAGTATACCGAAATAATCAGGATGAAGAGCTGAGTTGATTTAGCCATGTCCGTCTGTCCGTCTGTCTGTTTGTATGCAAACTAGTCCCTCAATTTTGGAGGTGAGCGGGTGTACTTGGGTGCCCGATTAGACATTTGTCGGAACCGGCCGGATCGGACCACTATAGCATATATCCTCCATACAACCGATTTTTCAGGAAAAGAGGATTTTTGTCATATCTGACTCAATTTAATAGATTGAAGCTTCAAACTTCACCATATAATTTCGTATATTGTACATATTGTTGCCTTAAAAAATTGATGAGATCGATCATATATATAGTATATATCCCCCACAACCGATTGTTCAGATAAGAAACTTTTCGTAATTACTGCCCTATTTTAAGAGCTAGAGGCTTCAAATTTCAACTAATGCTTACGCATATAGCATATATTGTTGTCTGAAAAAATCATAAAAATCCGTTGTATTTATAGTATATATATGGTGGTATATATAGTATATATATATATATTTTCGCAATTTTAGCCCAATTTTAACAACTAGAAGCTTCAAATTTCACCGATTGCTTACGTATATAGTATATATTGTTGTGTCAAAAAATCATAGAGATAGGTGATATATATAATATATATATGATGGTATATATAGTATATATATAGTATATATATATTTTTTTTTTGCGATTTCGGCCCAATTTTAACAGCTAGAAGCTTCAAATTTCACCAAATGCTTACGTGTATAGCATATATTGATGTCTGAAAAAATCATTGAGATCGGTGGTATACATAGTATATATATCATACAACCGATTGTTCAGATAAGAAACTTTGCGCAATTTCTGCCCCGTTTTAACAGCTAGAAGCCTCAAATTTCACCAAATGCTTACGTATATAGTTCAATATTATATGAATCCGCGGGGAATAAAGAAAACACTTACAGTCACGTCGGTGTCCAAAATCGAATCAATCTCTTTTTATTTCTTCAAAATGGCGTGTACATCGTATTTTCTTATTATCTAGTTCTTTACAAACGACTTACTCGCTATTTCATAAACATAAACATAAGGTGTAACCAGTACTTAGGCTGTGTTCACATATGTATAACTTAGTGTACCTTACGCCATAATGTAATGCCAAAAGTATGTATTCCTACAATGTTATATTGTATTTCTACAACTCTGCCGTCCTGACAAGTAGAATCCCCCGATTCTAAGTCTATTATTTGTTACTGCTAGTGTGGTCGAACCAAGGTTTCAAGTTTGTTACTGACCAAGTACCCTTATAAGGTATTTGGGATTGCTGAAAACCTTCTACGTCTTCTACGATGTATCGGTCATTTTCTAAAACTGTTGATACCTTATACGGCCCTCTAAATTTAGGAATTAGTTTGCTAGACACCCCTATGTGGGAACTTGAATTACTTATCATCACATAGTCGCCTACCTCGAATCTCCTTGGTTGGACTCTTTTTGCATCTGCGTGTTTTTTATTATACTCCTGTGACCTTTTTTGTACTAATTCTGCTTGTTGTCTAATATCTTCTATCGATCTCGTATCGGGTACCTGTACCTATTCTAAAACATTTTCTTTAAGAGTATCTAACACTTTTCCTTTTTATCTGACTCCGAATAACAGCACACTTCGACATTTTGCTAACATGGGACCTAAAATCTTGTTCACGATTTCGGCTTGTCCGTTTGTTGCTATTTTGATATGATGTACGTTATTATCCACTAAGAAGTCTTCAAATTCGCTGGACGTAAAACAAGTTCCCCTGTCTGACGTTATACATTTCGGTCTACTATACGTTCGGAAGTAGTCTTCCAACGAAATAATTGCTTCTTTCGACGCTGTCGTTCTAGCAGGGTATAACCTGACAAATTTGGTGAACGCATCTATGATTACCAAAACATGTTTATACTTTGTGTTGCTATTTTGAATTGGTCCATAGTGGTCGATATGTATCATCTCAAAAGGTTTGTTGCCTTTAGGAATCATGTTAAGAAGACCTTCTTTTTTACCGTGTTTTGTCTTACCTTGGGGAACCAATAACTTTTGCTTATCGTCTCTACCATTTTATCAATACCTATGTGCCCTAGTTCATCATGGTATTTGTAGAGAACGTGTTCTTCCATTGACTCCGGTACGTAACACCGTTTCGCATTTCATATTCACTACTCTCCGAAGTTTCTAGACTTTGTTTTATGTTTTTTATATTTTCGTCCCTACTCTGACATATGATTAGATTTTCCTCAAGGGTATTTGTATGGATCGTTAGAACATTGTTAACTCTGCTTAGTGCGTCAACATGTTGCATCCTTTTGCCTGCTCTGTGTTCAAGCTCATAGTCATAATTTTGCAATTCAAGTGTCCATCTAGCAATTCTGGGGTTCATATCCTTTTTATTAAGTGTCAAGGTCAGGGAGTTACAATCTGTAACAATTTTAAATTTCACTTCTTGCAGATATACCCGAAACCGCTTCAAGGCATATATTATGGCTAATGTTTCCAACTCGAAACTATGATATCTTGATCCGACATCGGTGGTTCGTTTAGAAAAATAAAAAACCGAATGTAGCTTACTATCTTTTTTCTTTTGTAAAAGTATGGCTCCAAAACCCAAAGCGCTTGCATCACAATGCAGCTCAGTGGCATCACTCGGATTATATATCGCCAACACGGGTGATGCCAACAGCTTACTTTTTAAAGTATCGAAAGTTTTCATTTCTAGTTGACCAAACTGAAATTTCTTCCTTTTTATCAATAAGTCAGAAAGTGGTTTCGCTAAAGTTGAAAAGTCCTTTATGAACCTTCGAAAGTATGAACAAAGTCCCAAGAAGCTCTGTACTTCTTGTAGCTTTGTTGGCACTGAAAAGTTTTCAACAGCTTTTAGGCCTTTTCTATCTGCTGTTATTCCTTCGCCCGTAATAGAGTAACCCAAATACGAAATCTCTGCCTGTAAAAATTCACACTTGTCCAACCTCAGCTCTAACTTATTTTGTACTTAACATCTAAAGACTTTCTTAAGGATGCGCATGTGTTCGTCCAACTTTTCTGTTGCCACCATGATATCGTCCAGATATACAATGACTTCATTGCTACGTATCATTTCAGCGAAAACTTTATTAATGAACTTTTGAAACATGGTCGGGGCATTTCCTAAACCGAACGGCATTCTTAAAAACTCGAACTGTCCAAGGAGTGTCGTAAAGGAAGTGTACTTAACCGATTCTTTTTCCACAAAGACATGAAAGAACCCATTTTTTAGGTATAGCTTTGTGAACCATCTTTTGTTCACCAACTTGTCTAACAAGTCATCTATCAGAGGTATTGGATAGCTATCCTTCGACGTAACCTTATTTAATTTTCTATAATCTATGCACTTACGCAATTCACCGGTTTTCTTTTTTACCAACACTATTGGTGAAACGAATTCGGATTCACTAGGCCGTATATACGCCTTTGCTAAATAATCGTCTATGATCTTTTGTAGTTCTATCTTTTCGCTGTATGACAACCTTCTAGGGGCGCAGCTGAAAGGCTTTTTGTTCTCTAACGTTAACTTTAATTCTTGTTTAACTCTAGGTTCCAGTGGCCGCTCCGCGTGCAAGTATTCACTCGAAAATAGTTTGTGAAAACTTTTCTTATCGATATCACTAACTTCATTTCCTACTGTATATTCAACATCGTTAGAACTATCTATATTAATTGCCAGTAATTCTCTTATAACGTCACCTTCTTTTTCATATATATATTTTGTAACACTTTGTTCCTGACCAACTTCCGAATTTTTAAAGTTTACATTTTGATTTAACCCGACAAACTCTACCTCACCTATCACCTCTACTTCGCCTATTTTGAGTTTGGCTTCACTTGCCTCAATAAAATTTCTACCTAGTATAATATTGTGTCTAATCGATTTATCGGGAACCACTACGATTTCAATTAAACCGTCGTCTTTATTCAATATATTCACATAATAGAGTAATTTTCCGAAAGTTATTCATTTTGAATTATTTATTCCATAGTAATTTTCTTTGATTTCTTGTAACCGCACTCTTCCTGGAATTAGACATTGCTTAAGCAAGCTTATGGGACTCCCTGAATCGATTAGGCTTTCTACAACCATATTAATATTAGGGTTAGCTAAAATACATATGCTAAAATAACTTACAAAGTTCTTGTTTTCTTTGTTTGCTGACTTCTTGTACTGTTTACAGCTGGTCGCGAAATGCCATTTTTTGCCACATGCGAAACATGCCCCCACTTCGCGCTTTGGTTTATTGCAGTTCTTGGATATATGGCCTGAAGCGTTACAGTTGTAGCATCTCAACCTGTTTGTACTAACTCGAGCATTTGAGCTTTGCGGCAGCTCAATGGTGCGAAATGCTCTCATTAAATCATTTGCATTGTTAAAATTTTGTAGTTTTGCTTGGATTTGCAGCTGTTTGTTGGGAATACCGTCAATGAGGTATTCCACTAGTTCCATATCACTAGTTTTAAGGCCGCTGCTCAGTAGACATTTATCATAGTAGTAGTCGCCAAACGATTCATCTGCGCTCCAGACGCGCTTTTCGAAACGACGACGCATGGTTAACGTGTTGTCTTTCTGCGTAAAAACCATTGCCATTTCCTTCAGCATATCGTCAAGACTGTATAGATGCATGTTACTTGTGTTATACCATGACAAAGCAACACCCTTAAATTCAAGCGAACGACTAAACTGAGTTTCTCGCTATCAATTTTTAATGTATTTTTGAGGTGTAGTAACTGTGACTGCCACAGCTCAAAACCATCACTTCCATCATACGTCGACAATAATTGTTTTAGTGCTTCCAATGGCAAATCGCCATTATTCGTCACATTATTCACTGCTTTTTTTCCTTCTCTAGTGCTAATTGTAGTTTTAGTAATTCTATCTCCTTTTCAAGCAGTCGAATTATGGTTTTTTCGTCACTTTTGTTAGCGGCTGAAACGCAAGCCATGTCACCGTCGTTGCCTTGCTGGTATTTGGCTTCGTCATTTTGTATTGAATGTGTACCAAATCGACCATTCCTCAAATTTAGGATAACATTGTCGTCGTTGATATCACTGGCTGCACCATTGTCGTCATTATTATTGTTAGCCGCACCATTGTCGTTATTGGGATCACCAGCCGCACCATTATCGTTGTTGGACTCGTTTACCGCTACATTTTCCGCACCGTGATTTACTGTACTTTTATTCGCACCATTGCTCGCTCCATTATGTGCACCGTTGACTGAACCGTTATCTGAAGATAAAGTTTCATCGTCGCTATAGGCAGTTACATGCAGTCTCCTTGGAAATCTGCCTTCGGGAACGCCATTCCCAGGACAAAGTCCACGCGCTTCTGCAGAGAGCTCACTCAGCCGTGCCGCTAAAGAAGCTTTAGCGCCGCTCGCATTTACGCCCACTGCTGTGCACCACGCTTTTAGTTGCAACAGCGTATATTTCTCAGCATTTATTATTTCACTGGTTTTGTTCATCGTTAAAATTTATTTTTACTTAGCCTTTGCTTTTTCAATGTGAGGGTGGTTTCGCGCACCACTTCTGATGCAATATTATATGAATCCGCGGGGAATAAAGAAAACACTTGCAGTCACGTCGGTGTCCAAAATCGAATCAATCTCTTTTTATTTCTTCAAAATGGCGTGTACATCGTATTTTCTTATTCTCTAGTTCTTTACAAACGACTTACTCGCTATTTCATAAACATAAACATAAGGTGTAACCAGTACTTAGGCTGTGTTCACATATGTATAACTTAGTGTACCTTACGCCATAACGTAATTCCATAAGTATGTATTCCTACAATGTGATATTGTATTCCTGTATATTGTTGTCTGAAAAAATCATAGAGATTGGTGGTATATATATTATATACTTCATATAAACTGTAATTTTTGCCCCTTTTTTACGGCTAGAAGCTTCAAAATTCATCAAATTTCATCAAATAGTTACGTTTACGTCATATATTTTTGAAATACGTGATTCGTAGTCATAGTTTTTACATGCAGACCACAAAAAACGTGAAGCTTTGCACCCTCACACAAAGTACCTACCTTCGATTTTAAAACGGTTTTTTGCATTTGAAAGCTTATCTACGTGAGATGGTACAGTTAATATAATTTGAAGGGCGTGGCAAATTGCCAAAATGTAGTAAAAAATCATAAAATTTTTGTTTACACAGCTATAACTCATAAACGGATGGATGGATTTAAAAAATTCTACTTTTCAGTAAAACTTTGAAATATTTACCTTCGATCTGCATCAAAAAAAATACTTGATTCCTTTCTTATATCAGCCAAATTGTTTAAACAAAAGTAACATTTTTTTTTTCAAAAAATGCGTATGTGTGTTTGTTCGCTGTGAACTGTCAGCGCTAATTGCTTTTGAGTGAGGCTTGATGCGACACATGCATACGTGCATATATAGCATTCGCTGCGTTATTTAACTTCGGGCGTAGGTTTATAGGTATGTATTGAAGTACATCACTACATAGTAAAAAACAAAGCCGCTTTTTCTGTCCCTATGTCTTTTTGAATGCGCGTGTGAATGAAGTAACGGATGAACATATTTGGCTGAAAATTGGTGGAGGGGTAGCTTAGAACCAGAAGACAGACATAGGCTACTTTTATCCCGTTCTGGATAGGGTCTTGAGATCAAAACGTGGACCGGGGTAATCCTGGGATATGTTTGTACAATATGGGTATCGAATGTAAGCTGTTTATCAGTACTTTGATACGGGGTATTTTTCGTACCCGCGTGTAACTATGGTCTCGAGATATAAGCGAAACGTGGACGCGGGTACCCCTAGAATGTGTTTATAGAATATGGATAACGAATGAAAGCTGTTGATGAGTTCTTTAGTACAGGGTAGTTTTCATACCTATTTTTGAAGGGTCTCGAGATATAGGCCAAAACGTGCATCAGGGTAAAACTAGGATGTGTTTTTACATTATGGGTATCAAATTGAAGGTGTTGATGAGTGCTTTAGTACAGAGTAATTTTTATACCGCTGGGTCAGTAGGGTCTCAACATATGGGCAAAACCTGGACCCGGATACCCATAGAATGTGTGTGTAATATGGATATCAAATTAAAGTTGTTGCTGACAGCTTTAAAGTAATTTTCATTGTGATATTCAATTTAGTTGCATTAACCTGGCAAAACTGATAAATGTGCATGCGAAGCCGAAATAAAGACATGAATTAATAATACCCATATAACTATTTACATACGTCCTATTCGCTTTGCCTGGTAATAAGGGATGAAGAAGAATGGGAAAAACTTTAGAGAAGAGAAAAGACGGAAGGAAAAGGAGACTGAGAAAGAGATAGAGTGAGACGAAAATAGAGATAGATGAAGCGAAAAGACGGAGGGAGGAGTGAATAAAATGATAAGAAAAAGTGAGGAGGGGGAGGGGGTTAGACGGAAAAAGTTTATTAAAATGTATGGAGATAGACCAAATTTAGGGCAGAACAACTTCTGACGGGTCTGCTAGTATAGCATATATCTCATACACCCGATTGTGCAGATCAGGAACTTTGCCCAATTTCTGCCCCTGTTTAACAGCTAGAAGCTTCAAATTTCACCAAATGCTTACGTATATAGCATATATTGTTGTCTGAAAAAATCATAGAGATCGGTGGTATATATATTATATACTTCATATAAACTGTAATTTTTGACCCTTTTTACGGCTAGAAGCTTCAAAATTTATCAAATTTCATCAAATAGTTACGTTTACGTCATATATTGTTGAAATACGTGATTCGTAGTCATAGTTTTTACACGCAGACCACAAAAAACGTGAAACTTTGCATCCTCACACAAAGTACCTACCTGTTTTTTATTTTATATTTATCTTAAAAATCGTTTAGGTGTGTAAATCTGTTCACTATATATTTCTTATCTTATACATCCGATTATTCGGAGAACGGGATAAGATTATTGTTCAGCCCCATTCATGAAAGGTATGAAGGTTTCGGCACAGCCAAAGACAGTCCGGCCCTTGCTTGTTTCTTTTAATTTCGTCCCTTCCTTTTTCTAGTTGCATATCTGTTTTAAACTTTGTTATGCACTCGACTATCTGCAACTTTTGTTTAATCATCGTTTATTTATCGCTGTTCAACTACTCGAATTCATTTAACGTCTTGGCACTGATTAAAAATATTTACTAAATAAATCTCAATTTATTAATAGAAATTTTATTTATAATCTGTGCATTCCATTGGTTTGTGACAATGCCTGCTGATTTTTTTGTCTTTTTGTTTTGAATTAATAACATTTTTTATTTCGTCTTTGCTACATTTAATTATTCATATTTAGGAAATAAAAGTAAATTTTATATGTATATTGCTTTTCGCAATGTATATTTTTTTAACTTAAAAAAAAAAAAGAAATGTAAAGCGCGATATCCTCCAAAGAGATCTTAGGCCGATCTTCTCTTCCAATTTGTGTCGTGCTCCTCTTGATTTTTCCTACAAATTGGCGGGACGGGACCTACTTGTTTTGTGCCGACTCCGAACGGCATCTGCCAGGCAGATGAGTTTTCACTGAGCGGCGTTTATGGCAGAAATACGCTCGGAGTGCTTGCCAGACACTGCCAAGGGGCGACCCGGCTTAGAAAAATTTTCTTCTAATTTAAAAAACTTGTTTCTAAAATTCTGATGTTGCTTTACCCGGGCGTGAACTCAGGATATTCGGTGTGGATGGCGGAGCACGCTACCATCACACCACGGCAGCCGCTTTTTAAACGGTTTTATTTAGTTTGACTTGACAGGCCGGCCGCACGGCTGCACGGTCGTTGTGAAAGAATTTTATAATTGAAATTTAAGTAACTTACCGATAAGATACAAACTTGGAATATAGGTCAGAACCCGATGACAAGGCAATAATAAGAAAAAAATCGCCGCTAGGTGGCACAAGGATCGAGATATTCAAAAAAATCGTATTTGTGGTCCGATTTGGCTCATATTTGGAACACATAATACATACAAGAATAGAAAGCGACCTATAAAAAAAATCGCCGATTTGGCTCATATTTGGAACACATAATACATACAAGAATAGAAAGCGACTTATGAAATCCTAGCCGCAAGGATCAAGATATTCAAAAAAATCGTATTTGTGGTCCGATTTGGTCCATATTTGGAACACATAATACATACATGAATAGAAAGCGACCTATGATGTCCGATTTGACTCATATTTGGAACAAATATTACATACAGTGCGGTAGGAGTGACAACAAAATATTTTGGAGTTCGAGGAGGGACAAACATACCTGGGCGCCGAGTCGAGTAAAGTCTTTGGAAGGATTATGTATTGAGGACTTAGATTGTAACAAATTGTCAGGAAAGAGTCCTCATAATAATGAGTCACTAAATGAACTAAATAGAATGAGGAGTAATAGGCAATTAAATAAAGACTAAAAACTTGAAAATAAAATAATTAAAAAAAATTTTTAAATTAAACGGTTTTATTGAAAACAATACTTACATTAAGTAATAATAATACTTAAAACTAGAAAATAATTAGGTAGGTCCTAGGTACTAGTCATCACACTCCTTATCAATCTAGGGCGTTGATCAGACAATTAAATAAAAGCGCTGCGTGTACGTACATATGTGTAGACATAATGATTGAATTATTGATGTGCATACACGTCATTTCTTAGCATCGGCTTAGAGATTACAGTACCCCTTAGTGTTGCCAATATTCGTAACCCCTGGGCCGTTCTTTCACACGTTGTTGTTTGGCCAATGAACTACTTCGTCGAGCTTGCGTTTGATGGATTGGCTTCGCATAATCAGTATCGTTCCCACGTTTCACAACAGTAGTGCGCCCTGGCTTGAAACTACCCTCACATTCTTTCTGGAAAATTCTTTCCTTCGTTTTGGTGCGTCCGTTCGGGTTTGTTAATGCCAGTGTTTCTCTCGCAGGTATCTTTGATTTTGTTTTGTTTGGCCTATTCCATCAACTTTTACCTTTGACTTTTGTGGTTTTTGTGGAATCTTTTTCACCAGCACTCGCTTACTGCTGAACCCTTGCTCAAAACTGAAGTTAAGTGTTCTTATACTGCATAATCCTTCTCTGCATATCGATCTGATGTCATAGTCAACTATGAAATCCACTCCCAATATGACTTCATCAACAATCTCTGCCACAATGAATTTGTATAGAACCATGGCCTTCCCAATTAAGATTTCACATATCACTTCTCCCTGGACTTGGTTATACTCGCCTGTGACCGTACGCAACCTTGCTCCAGGTGACGGTTTTATTCATCTGTTGACCAAGTCAGATCGGATTAAGGAATGAGATGCGCCCGTATCTACAGTCAGTACACGCTCCTTGCCATCAACATTCCCTCTAACGGTAAGACTGCTTGATTTCCTTCCAATTCATCAATCATGCTGTTGCAACCACTAGGATCAAGATCGCAATGACGTGCAATGTGACCGGGCTTCCCGCATTTGAAGCATTTGATAACTCTCTCACTCCGCTTTTGCGATCCTTTCAGCGCCTCCAATATTTCGCCTACCTACTCTGGCCTTTCTACTTCTACACGGCGTGCTTTGAAAGCTGGTTTACACAGAAGCGAAGCTGTTTCCTGAATCAGAGCTTGTGAAATCGTTTCTGCGAATGTTGGCTTTGGGTTTGCGTATGCAGCTCGCTTTGTTTCGACGTCCCGTATGCCATTTATAAAGCTGTGAATCTTTACCCTTTCAGTGTATTCCACGGGTGCGTCCGCATTCGAAAAATGTGCCAGCCTTTCAACATCCGACGCAAACTCTTGCAATGTTTCACCAGGCCTCTGGAAGCGGTTCAGTAACTCCATTTGGTATATCTGTCTCCTATGCTCAGTTGCGTATCGTCTCTCTAGAGCGCCCATCAATGCTTCATAGTTGTTCCGCTCTCCTTCAGGAATCGTCTGTAGGATTTCAGCTGCTGGCCCTTTCAATGCCACGAACAGAGCTGCAACTTTATCTTCAGCATTCCAGTTGATCACTGCTGCGGTCTTCTCAAAATGTAGCTTAAAGACCTGAAAAGGAACAGGCCCGTCAAAGGTTGGTGTCTTTACCTTTGGATTGCTTGCTGAAACAGCCGGGCGATTTAGGTGTAATTGTAGCATAAGACCTTTCAACGCTTCTATCTCGGCATCAATTTTGTTCTCGAGTTGTAAAATTTTTGCATCCTGCTCTTCCAGTTTCGCAAAGAGCTGCGATGATACCTGTTCCGAAATTTTTGCAACATTCCAGATATACGTACTCTTGCACTTCCAGTTTAGCTGACATATATGTCTTCTGTTCTTCCAATTGAGATGACATTTGCGACGCCATTTCTGAAATGCGTGCCTCCTGTGGCTCCAGCTGAGATGCCATTGTCGATGTTTGTGCAGATATTGTGCTCGTCACTGTCTGCGGTGTTTCGGTTTTTTCTTCCATTTTTGTTGTTGTTTTGTCGCTATCATAATGAAAGACATACTCCTCAGCATTGATTCCTTTAAATACCATAGCTACACTTAGTCGTCTTTGTAGCTGGGATTTATCGCCAAAAGTAGCCAATCCACGGACTTCCAACTCCTCCTTCAGTTGCTGGATCGACAGTACCCCTTAGTGTTGCTTATATTCGTAACATTTTTGTAATTTTTAATTTTTGTTTTAATATTTCACATCTTCCTTAAATACTTATTATATAACTCTCTAAGTGTTGCCTTTTATTGCTATTCCTTTATTCACCATTTAGGTACATACTTACTCTATATGCTTTTTAATCCTAATTGTGTGGAATAATTATAAGTGCGCTCTAAGAGCTTAGTAACATTGGGTTTATAGCATTGCTTTTATATGCAGTACTTCCGCTTTTCACTATTATATCAATATTATTATCTGTATTTAATTAGCGAGACATACTCAAATTGCTTTATACAATTGCAAAGCGAGCAGCGGGGCATTCATATGGCTGAGCGGATAAAGGCTTTCCTTTAGACTAGTATAAAGTATGAATGTTGGAGTTTTCGAGTTCAATACTGAGCTCCCGAGAAGCTAGCTGATGAAGAAGTGGAATTCAGAAACATATCCTAGTAACCATCGCCGTTTGTAAACTTTGTAATTTTTCTCTAATATCAATAACAAAAACTATTGCATAAAGCAATTTGAGCATGTCTTTTTAATTAAATATAGATAATTTATTTATTTTTATAATAGTATACGTATCAAGGCGAACTCAGTACCAGGTGTTGTTATCCCAACAGCTGATTGCTTCTTCTTGATAATTTTCCATACATCACTGCAACATGTCAGTTGATCGAAATCAATGAAAATTTTCTTTTGACTTGACATTCTTCTGTATGGCGAATTGGTTTAATTCGCTTTGCCATCACCAGGTGAGCAGAAGAATGTCAAGTTAAAAGAAAATTTTAATTGATTTCGATTAACTGGCATATTAAAGTACAAGGCGCTGTATGTAAAATAATCAAGAAGAAGCAATCAGCTGTTGAGATAACAATATCTGGTACTGAATTCGCCTTGGTAAGTATACTATACAAAGGATTACTTGACGAAAATCTAAAATTAGTTCTGATTCCAACATAATATGAATTTTAAAGATTTGTTCAGTTTTTATTGGTGTACGAGTATTCAACAATTTTATATGAAGACATAAAAAAAGAAGTGCAATATACCTTGCATTTTTCTTTTGGAACTTATCTGCTTAAAACAAAAATATTTGTCGACTAAAATTAGTCACATGGGAATATATTAGCCAAATTTCAATGGATTTATTACACACGTGAGTTTTTGAAGGCAAAATTAGGTATGACCTTTAGTTAATACTATTGTAACGAAATTAGAGAAATTCCGCTTATTTGAAATCTTCTTTTAACGTTCGTATGCTAAACTGTTGAATAAATCACTCCAATATTCTGTATAGCAAAATGGTCTTTATTAGACTACTTTAAGGTAGTTCACAATTAAACTTCACAACTAGTTATGTTATTACCGTTATTCACAGTAGCTCCATTATTCAATAATATTAAGTTCCGTTATTTCACGAAATGTGAATTTTTTAGGCTATTAAATGGCACCACGCCAAGCACAAAATCAATTGTAATTTGGTTTTTATATGGCACCACGCCAGTTTTTAAACTTCAATATGGATTCACTGATTCATGTTAGGAGTGCAAAACCACCAGCCTGACTCCAGGTCAGGGAAGCATTGCATCTCCCAACTCCGCCAAAACGCCACAAGGAAGCACAAGTCCAAGCCTATTTAAATTTTCAGCTCAACCAAAAATCCCGACAAATTACGGTTGAGCCGAGGATGACACTGCACGACCACTCCGACGAACTGACTAGAACGGAATGACAGATTAGAAATTATGATGACAAATAAATCAGCTGTGTGATAACCTAATGGTTAGAACAGCGTGGCCTAAATGTTGCTGATGAAGGGGCTTAGCAGCGAGATATGGAATTTGTCCTATCATTACAATAATAATAATAAAAAAATTGTCGTTAAGGCATTTAGCTCGATTCGAACCCATAATCTTGTTCACTTCGTTTTGTAACGTCGTCGCGTCAAGTTCGTTCTTCCGCACAACTCAACCGCGTGCTATAAAAGGACGCTATTCATGTGGTTGAGAATAAATTGGCGGATAGTGCAGGAATCGAAATGACAAAAAATTAAATTACGCATAAAGTATTCAAAACCATGAAAGCAACATTTGAAAAACTGAAAAATGTATCGTACTTGGAGTAAACCATTAAATCGGAATGCATCTAAATATATAGTAGCCTCAATTACGCAGAAACCTACGCACATGGTTCTGGCCTTAGTGTATTACCTGTGTGTTGGTGGAGCAACTGTATATAAATCTAAAGACATCAAACTTCTGAAAGATTTCACAAAATAAGAATTAGTTATGGCGTTATAGCTTCTAAGTAAGCCGGGCCTAGGTAGTCTTTCATTCAAATAAATGAATGGAAGCAACTTAAAACTACAAACAAACAAACAAACAAATATAATCTTGTTGTAAAAAAGTGTGTAAGAGCTACGAATTTGGGGTCCTAGAAAAGATTGCTCTCTGTACAAAGCTGAACATTTTATACTCACACTTTATTTCTTCACTATTAGTCCCTCTATAGTTATTATACTGTGACGAATATTAGCAACACTAAGGGATACTATCATCTCTAAGCCGATACTAAGCAGTCACTTATATCTACATAAACAGGGATACTATCGTCTCTAAGCCGATACTAAGCATATCTACATAAACAAATCAATCATTATGTCTACTCATATGTACATACAGCAGCGGAGAGATTAAAAAGTATGCAATCATCAGCAAAGTAGTTTTCACACATACACATGCATATATCTGAAATACTCACAAAAGTATGCAATCTTCAGCGAACTAGTAAATTCTAGAAGAAGAAACGCCTAGAAGTATGCGAACGACACAGCCGAGAGTATAAAAGGAGCAAAAGCTGAATAAGCAGAATCAGTTGGATTTAGCACGCCATCAGTTGCGAAGTATAAGTGTTATTGTGGAGTATTTTCAGTCTTATAAAGACCATTTTGCACTATTGAATATTTGAGTTATTTATTCAACAATTTAGCGATACGAACGTCAGTAGAAGATGTAAAATAAGCGGAGTCTCCATAAATTCGTTACAATACAAACGTGGCTTTGTTCGCGTATGTTTTTCAACAGATTGATCATCGCAGGGGTGCGGGTTTGAACGCCACTTCGGGGAGAAAAGACTTTGAAGAGATTTACAAGGCATAATCGAAACGTCTGCAACCTTGTTCATTCTTATAATGCGTTATTCAAAATATTTAATGAAGGGGCTAAATTTTTATATAGCAAGAAATCTCAGGAGTCTGACTTATCCACAATCAATATAAAAAAATTCAAGGAATTTGTTTCACTTTAAAGTCATTCCTTCGCTTTTTGCTTCAATGACTCGTCACTTTATTGTTTTTTTTTTTTTTTTTTGTTTTTTTGTACAATAATTAAATGAATTTGGCAACTCTTTTGACTTAAGAAATATATGGAACAAAATTAAACATATAATTTAATAAATTTACATTTCTTATTTTTTTTGTGTTTATATATAATAATAATTGCAATAATAATAAAAATAATATTAATTAGAATAATATTTATAATACAAACAGTGCGTTCCAATAAACTATCACTTATGGCTATAATGCACTAAACCCGCGCTTGAAAAAAAAACAATTTATTAAAAACCATAGATAACTCTGAATATATTAATTTAGACTCGTAAGCTGATGCGGCAAAACTAGTACTGTGGTACATTTTTGGTTTTCTTGCTCGAAGCGTCATTCCCTCTTGAAATTCCCTTTCTCTGTCACCCCCTCTCCAATTTAATTTCTGGCTCGATTTCTTCTTATCGCGTCCCAATTCAATTTATTTATTTATAAACGTCTCCTTAGTCAATCAATTTGTAACCACTCAACCCTACGCCCTCTTGCGCCATTTATCAACAAAAAACACCTCTACTTGTTTACCTCGCCTCGCATTTCCCTAATCTGTTCTCAATGTTGACGTTACTTGAACATCGTTATCATCAGCTTTAATATCGAATTTCAATTTAGCCATCTCTTTCAGTTCCTCATTTGCTGCACTCGATGCTTCTGCCTCTACGCCGCCTTCTTTCGTTTTCACCACCTTCACAGTATCGGGATAATTGTTTGGTGCACCCAAATCTTTTGAGAATGAAACCACTGTCTTTGGTTCATAGTTTACACCCAATGCACCGCTGGGATCGGGTATGGGCAAACTGGGTGTAAGTAGTTCGATGGATACACACTTAGCTAAACCATTTGTATGTGAAATAGTTACTTCCTCGCTGACATGCGCATCTGTTGTAGCAGATACTTCCTCTGTCACAGCAGCATGCCCATTTTCTTTGGGTTGCTCAACTATAGCTGGTTCATGAGACTGAGGTACTTCGACAGCTTCCTCATTGTGTACTACAACTACATCGGCTGCAGTTTCTTTATGAGCCGACTCAACTGTTGTTTCGGCTGTAACAATTTTTGTTGGTTCGTCTGCAACAGAAGGGCTAACTTGTGGCGCGACAACCTCTTCTACGGATGCCCTTGTGACCACCACTAAAACACTTGATGTTTCTGGTTGTACTACATGTAGTTCCTCAACTTTGGTTGCTTCAATTAAGTGCTGTTTTTCGTCCTCTTTATGCACTTGCTCTTTTTGCTCTTCGACTTTATGCTCTTCAACTTTATGCTCTTCCTCTTTCTGCTCTTCAACTTTGTGCTCAACAACCGTGTTCTTTTCTTCTTCCAATTCTGCTTTAGCTCCGACCGCTTCCTTCTCACGTTCAACTTGTCCCTCTACCTCTACGACATCGGCTTTCTCATCAATCTTTTCATCTGCCACAGCTTTGTTAACCTCTTCTATCGCTTTTGCTACTTCTTCTTCTTCAATGTGTCCGCACATTTCTTTCTCCGCTGCAACATTTTTCTCCTCATTCACATGTTGCCCTACACCATTAGCATGCGCTGCACTCACCTCGATACTACTCTCCTCAACAATGGACTCTTCCTTAGCTGGTGGTGGCATTTCTAATGATGGCACAATAGGTGGACTTGACATTGTTTCTACCATCGAAAAGCGATTCGGTGATGTAGGCGATATGACAACCTGCGTGAAATAGCCGCTGCGTCGGTTTTCAAAATCCAAATTCTCATTGGCCAAACGTTCTTGTATGCGACGCTGTCTCAATATGAATTCGGGTACATTTTCATCATTACCATTTTGTGGTGTGGTATGTTCTGTTGGCCTTTGTACACGTCTCAGCGTAACTTTGGTATCTAACTCGTCTCTGCTCTCGACTTTTGGTACATTGACCGCCTTGAAAACGCCATTAAATTTGGTGCTCTGTACAATCAGATCGTCACCGTTTTGACTGCTATTGCTACTACCACCACCGTTGTTGTTGTTTGTTGTGATCTTTGTTTTGCTGCTGTAGCCATTTGTTACAATACCAGAGGTGCCCACAACACCGGCACTTTTGTATGGATAATAATTGTTGCGATTGTTATTTTGTAGATCGTTGTTCAAAGGATTTGTGGCGCCATTGTGTTGCGCCTTAGGTGAACGCTGGATTGTGTAATTAGGTTTGCCATGATTGATTAGAAGTTTTGTGGCTGGTGAAGTGGGTGTCTTGTCGTCACCATTAGCGGTGCCATTGCCATTGAGAACACTGCCGTTGACTGGACGTAGCTGCAACTTGACTCGGGTTAGTGTGTCAGACATTTTGTGCTCGTTTTGATCTGGAAATATGGAAAAGAAAAAAACTCATGGTATTAGTTTGTTTACTGTTATTCACAATAAAAAAATCAATACTATCAGCTTAAAATATTAGACTAAAGATAAGACACAGTTCAGCCTTTTGAACGAATCAAGTAGGTATAACTGAATCTTTTTATCAAGACTTGGTCGTTGTTGACCATTCGAAATAAGCAAAGGTCTAATTTGCAGCAAAACCAAATTGTGAAAATAACACCGAGAAGCACCAAATCCCAGCATTATAGCGAGCAGAACTTCGAAAACACCAACAAAGTTTATATCGAATTTGACCCTCGACTATATACAGATTAAGTTAGGTTGGGGTGGGCGTAGACTGAATTTATCCATAGTGTTAAGAAAAGTTTGAAGGTCAGGATTACACAACGGGCTAACTACGCTTCGACCCAATCAAACAAAAAAATAATTGAAAAGTAATGTTTGGTTTTGTAATTACCTCGGCCGAGCTCTCCCCATCAGTCTGTTGTTCTCTTTGTGGTTTTACTCTTGCTCTCGTTCTTACTGTTTACACTCTCTCTCCCCCTCATCCTGTCATCCACCTGGTTCTCTACCCTATCGCTTTCGGTTATCCTTTACCTTTTCTTCTATTTCTTCTGTTACACTCCCTCTCTTCCCCGCTGCTCTATCAATTTACCTCATTCCTTTAATTTGCGCCTTCTCACCAGCTCCATCCATTTTCTCCTCCTCCACTATTTCAATCCATGTTTTTGCTTCGCCGGATTCCGTTCGTTTCTTCTTCCCATCGCTTTGCCTTTGTCTACCTTTTTTATTTCTTCTATTGCAACTCTTCTTTTCTCGATTTTTCAATCTATTTACCATATTTTTGCTATTGCTCTCCTCTTAGCTCCTACTCTCTGTTTTCCTCTATATTGTTGTTGTTGTTGTTGTAGCTATAAGCACACTCCCGGAAGGTCTTGGGAGTGTTATCGATGTTGATGGTTCTTTGCAGATCCGGTACGTTCCAGTAACAAGCACCATGAAGGTACTGGCCCGACCATCTCGGGAACAATTTGGTATGAACACACGAAACCTTCTAGGCCATACCGCCCTCCCACCCCCTATATCCATTAGGAGTTCGGGGTTGCCAGAGCCTCGAATCAAACCAATTTGGTATTTTAGTCGCCTCTTATGACAGGCATTCCTACCGCGGGTATATTCTAAACCCCCGCTAGAGGGTGTTTTCTCTATCTTTTCTCTATGTGCTTCTATTCAATCTTTTCTCTTTTCCATTTCTCATTCCATTTATCTTACTTCTTTAATTTTCTCTCCTCTGACGCTTATATTTTCTACCGTATTCTACCCCCCCTCTCCACCTCTTTTTCCTTCTGCTCCTCTGCACTTTTCATTTCAGTTATTCTTCTTCTTACTCATGCAACGTGGAATCACTCTTGCCAACACGTACTACTTTGGATTTCGCAGGCAATTGTAAGGTAAAGTTCTATTACGATGAATAAAAATTACTTTCTCTCTCACACCCTCAAGATGGAATTTCCCTTGACGTATTTGAGAGAATATTTCTCCAGGAGATTTATGATTCCAAAGTCAAATTTTGATGGAAGTCTAATGGTGCAAAGCTCGAGCTCTGAAAGTATTCCTAATAACACACGTAGGTACTGGATGGGGGAAGGCCTCCACTGAAGTAAGGTCGCAGGTGAAAAAGTACCTTAATATCCCTAGTTTCTTCCGATCGGAGTCAGTTATGCCGAAACAGTGATGATAGGTATAAATTTCCAAGCAAATGCTAAAATTGCCTAAGCGGTTAAGCGGCAATAACGATGGTTTTTACTGAAATAACAGATCTGAGTCTATTAAAGTCCGGTTTACATTAACGAATTCGCCTAGATTGGATCAATGTCTCCCTGGGTATATCACGCTACTTAATTTACGCCGCGGGAAAATGTATTCCATTGTTAGAGAAAGGCCATAAGATAGTCTCCTTGTGTCCTTATTATATTCGCTTAAGGTCATTAAGAGATCTTCAAAATCAGATATGCCAATTCCAATTGGATAGGAGCAATTGAAGAAAACTGCCGTACCTTCAAAACCCAGAGTATCAATGTTGTATCCACCATTGTGCATTAGGATCCTTGTGAAAATTAGTTGTCGAGACTGACCCGGCACTGTAGCATAGTCACTATAGGTTACGCTCCACACAATTCTCTATGTGACTAGATTGTCATGCCTCTTAATAAACCCAACAGATTAATAATAAACGCAACGGATTAATACGCTCCAAAACCCGCCCAACCGACACGAGAGGCGCATTCGCATGACGCTCTGATTTTCTTTTTGCCGAGTTGTTGATAGGCGGAGGTTTGTTAAGCGTCGAGATCTAAAACTTCTCAGCTACAGAATAAAAATCATCAGCTGAGTATTATACATAACAGTTGGAAATATTATGTCAAAGTCAGATGGCAAGCCTGGAGAATAAAGAGATGAGAGAGAGCGAAGTCACGACGACAGCGAAGATGTGAGACGAAGAGCAGCTAGGCAGTTGGTAGATGAACGGCCATCACGACAAACGTACTTAATTTTGTTATAATAAATAATTAAACTTTGTGCTGTACTTTTTCAAAATTCTTGCATTAAATCAAATTCCATATTACATATTAAACAATTGTCGGTCTTTAAACATTTCTTAACAACTCAGACAGCGGGATTGTATATCCAAACGCCTACAACAAAACGAAACGTTGTACAAATATACATACGTACAAAAAAAAAAATTCTTCGAGAACTTTCAACGTGAAAAGCAGCGCAAATTGCAAGTGGTTGCTAAACGGCAGCAGCTTTTGGACAGAGAAGTCTCAACGACGCAGTCAGGTATTAGTACTGCAATAAAACGCAACAACGTATCGTCAACGTTGTATAACGAAAATTATTTAATACACGAATTTTGCAACGAATTGCAAATACGAAAAACGTTAAATTTTGTAGAACTTTTACGCTTAAGTTCACAAACAACGATCAGCAGATAAACGACAGAGCAGTTGACGTCGCAAACCAACAGAGGCGCTAACTTCACTGCGCATACATTTTCGACTGCGCAGCTACGAAGCGAATCGAGTTCAACTCATCGTCACTGCTGAAAAGAACCAACGTACCCATTTGAAGAGCGAAACACACACAGCCATAGGTATTAGTGTGTATACAGCATTGAAAATCGGTAACATAATTTGTAGCAAAGCAAATTAATACGAATAGGAATATACAACGACGAAAAATCAAAGTAAAATACAGCGGAAGGGAAAGAAATAAGAACGGGTAGTGTAATTTTAGCGAACGGCAAATGCTAAAATTTACAAGGAGGGTGAAATAAAATATAAACGAATTGTATTTTATAGTAATAAAATATTTTATTTTACATGCACAATGATTAAACTGAATACGCTAAGGGTAATTCAGTTGAATACACTGCTGCGGGCCAATGGTTTGCCAACGACTGGTATTAAGGCAGCCAAAGTATCGAAGCTTCAAGAAATTTTAGGCGTGGATGAAATAGATCCGGCAGAACTTGAAGACGAGAGTGTCGAGTCAACAAATGATTTAAGAACACAACTCAACAGCTTGAGGGAAGCAATGGCGGGGTTAACGTCAGCACTTGGGACATTCAATTTAAATCCATCACAGGTACCAAACAACAGCGCACCTGAACCAGTATTTAACGATAACGACGATGCTGAGTCAGTTGTAAATGAACCAGTTTGGGCGTCGGCTGATGATTTACGTAGAGTATCGTATCCAAGAGTAACTATTCAAGATATGATCGGGGTGATGCCCGAATTCGACCCACTCAAAACGTCAGCATCACCAACGCAGTTTTTAATTCGAATTGAGCAGTTGCAAAAATGCCACGGTTGGAAAGAAGAAATGGTGTTGATTGCAGTTCAGCACAAAATGAAGGGTGTGGCCAAACGTTGGCTGGATGCACAACCTGTTTTTCAGTCATGGTCGCAATTCGTTAACGCATTTAAAATCGATTTTCCTTCAACACACAATGCAGCTGAGGCACATAAAATGCTTATGAGACGCAAGCGGAAAAATGGTGAAGACTATGTAGAATATTATTATTCTATGCTAACTATAGGTAGACAGGGTTTGGTGGATGATGTTTCCATCAATACACATATAATTAGTGGTCTCAACGACGGTGCATTAACAAAAGCACTAGCAGCAATGAGCTTTGGTACATGTAGTCAATTATTACTTGCACTCAAGAACTTAACGATGACAAGTAGTATTTCAACAACATCCACAGTTCCAACGCAGCAAGCATTGAAGTCCGAAACGAAATCTAATTCGAAGCCAACGCAAATAAAGTGCTTCAATTGTAATGAGAACGGTCATATCGCAATCAAGTGTCCACAACCTCAACGAAAGATACGTTGTACTGTATGTACGAAAATAGGGCACGAAGCTAAGAACTGCAACAAGAAACCAACAGTCACAAAGATTGGTAACCACAATGAAAGCAACGAAGCTCCTCCGGTCATGAAATCGGTTGAGTTAAATGGAAAACAGTTCGAAGCATTTATTGACACCGGAAGCGTTTGTTCCTTGATACGCGAATCAGCTACAGATGGTATGGAAATACTGGAGGCTAACAGATGCTTTACGGGATTTGGCGGGTCCAAGGTCCAAGTGACAAAGCAAGTCAACGTCGTCGCAAATATTAATGACGTTAAACAAGAAATAACTCTTTATGTTGTCGCGGATAGACTGCTGCCCTACGAAATTTTATTGGGTCGGGATGTCTTACAAAATAATGGGTATAACATGGTTATAGACAGAGATGTATTACATCTAGACGAAGCTAAGTCAAATAGTTTTAATATATTCAGCGACTTATCTGAAGAAGAGAAAAACAAGGTACGTAATCTTTTAATTGCTAAGCAAAATTGTTTTGCGGAAGATATAAGCCGCATTGGTAGATGCAAAAACGCACAAATGACGATAGAGGTAACTAAATCAGGTCCTATACTTGGTAAACGATATCAAGTTCCCTTTTTACAACGCCCAGAGCTATCGAGAATTTTGTCAGAGCTGTCGGACAACGATATTATACGTCCAAGTAGTTCACCACATGCAGCTTCAGTACTTCTAGTAAAAAAATCCAATGGCGAAAATCGAATGTGCATCGACTATCGTGCACTTAATGAAGTTACGGTAAGGAAAAACTACGTAATGCCAATAGTGGAGGAACAACTCTCACGTCTTTCGGGTAATAAATATTATACGACATTAGACATGACGTCCGGTTATTACCAGGTACCGATGAACGAAGAATCAAAAAAGTATACAGCATTTTTAACTCACGAGGGTTTGTTTGAGCATAACGTTATGCCTTTTGGTTTAGTCAACGCGCCGATGGTTTTTCAGGAAATAGTTGTAAACTTAATCAAGTCACTTAAGCATCGTGAACAGGTGGTAAGCTATGTTGATGAGGTCATTATAGCCACGAAGACAGTCGACGAAGGTGTCACGGTACTTAAAGAGTTTTTGGAAGCTATCGAAGTAGCAGGTCTAACGCTTAGGCCATCTAAGTGTAGGTTTATGGCCAAACAGGTTCAGTTTCTTGGTCACGATATCAACAGTGAGGGAATACGCCCCGGCGAAAATAAGACAAAGGTCATCGAAGAATATTCAAAACCATCTTCAACCAAAGAGGTGCGACAGTTTTTAGGAGTGACAGGTTATTTCAGAAAATTTGTTAAAAATTATTGTATATTGGCTCGTCCATTAACGATGTTGCTTAAAAAGAATGCAGAGTTTGTTTGGAATCAGGAACAAAACGACGCTTTTGAAAAACTAAAAACGATGATAATCACGAAGCCTGTACTAACAATATACGATGCAACTAAGCCACATGAGGTGCATACGGATGCGAGTTCCATAGGACTATCCGGAGTATTACTACAAAACGACAACAGCACTGAATGGAAACCTGTATTTTATTTTAGTAGACAATGTAACGAAGCTGAACGAAACTATGCCAGCCATGAGCTAGAGGTTCTGGCAATAGTTGAAACTTTGCAACGATACAGAATGTATTTAATTGGACAGAAATTTAACGTAATCACGGACTGTAATGCTATAGCCGTGACAAAAGCAACTACCCCATTGTTACCCAGAGTGGCTAGATGGTGGCTCAAACTACAGGAGTTTGATTTTCAATGTATCCATCGGGCAGGTGCAAAGAATACACTGGCTGACGGCTTAAGCCGAAGTCCAACTCTTCCACCAACGGAACCAATAACGATAGCGAAATCAGTATACCAATTGGTCAATATCGACAACGATTGGGTGTCGGCAATGCAGAGACAGGATGAAACCCTAAAAGAGATCGTCGATGTTCTTAACGGTAAGGAAACATTTAACGCACGTCAATTGAAGGATGACTACGTACTACAAGGTCAACGTCTATATCGTAAAGTCAATGGAAATAAACTACTGGTAGTTCCGAAGGGCGTGAAATGGCGATTAACAAGAGCGTGCCATGACGAAGCAGGTCACTTCGGGTTGGAAAAGACTTGTGAACGGTTATCCAAAGACTTTTGGTTTGCTCGTATGCGTCAATATGTGAAATCTTACATAGCATCATGTCCAGAATGTTGTATCAATAAAGTCACAGGGGGTAAAAAAGAAGCCCAGCTACATATTAGCGATGTTGTCCCAATACCATTCCGTTGCGTACATATAGATCATTTAGGACCATTCGTACGCAGTAAACACGGTAATTTGTACATTCTTGTAATTGTTTGTTCTTTCACGAAATATGTAGTTATACGACCATTACGGAATACGAAAACAACTCCAGTTTTAAAGGCATTACGTGATTTTATGACGGTTTACGGATGTCCCAGGCAAATTGTTTCGGACAGAGGAACGGCATTTACTTCCAAAGAGTTTCAAAACTTTATCGAACGATACGACATCCGTCATACAAAAGTAGCAGTACGCACACCTCGTGCCAACGGTCAGGCAGAACGTGTTAATAAAACTATTTTGGCATCGCTTAAATGCAGCACTAAATCCGACAAGGATTGGGACGAAGCACTGCCACAACTTCAGTGGTGCATCAACTCTCAAAGTAATGCAACGACCAAGCAGAGTCCAAATAGCCTCATTTTTACATATAAACTTCGTGACGTCACCACAAATCGATTGATTCAGGCCGTGCAAGATGAACGTGATGATACTAGTCGCCACGACGACTTCCGAATGGAATCAGTGGCTGAACGAATTAATTCTGAAAGGGCCAAATGGAAGCGACGGTTTGATGCGAACCATAAAACGCCTAAAATATACAACGAAGGAGATTTGATCATGGTTAACTATGTACCTCAACCCACTGGTACCTCGCACAAGCTTGATCCGTCGTACAAAGGACCGTATTTGGTAACCAAAGTTTTACCTAACAACCGCTACGTAGTAGAAGATCTTCCAGATGATTTAACTCGACGAAAGCCCTACGTAGGCGTATTCACAAATGAAAACATGAAACCATGGTGTACTCAAAGTTTAGTAGACGACGACTTGGAGATTGAAAAATCCGATCACCACAACAATTGCAATAATATCGATGGGTACGACAGCGAAGAATCGTCCGGAGATACGATCGATCAGGAAAGGCCGAGCTGTCAAAGTCAGATGGCAAGCCTGGAGAATAAAGAGATGAGAGAGAGCGAAGTCACGACGACAGCGAAGATGTGAGACGAAGAGCAGCTAGGCAGTTGGTAGATGAACGGCCATCACGACAAACGTACTTAATTTTGTTATAATAAATAATTAAACTTTGTACTGTACTTTTTCTAAATTCTTGCATTAAATCAAATTCCATATTACATATTAAACAATTGTCGGTCTTTAAACATTTCTTAACAAATACATATACTACATTTTTAAATAAGGGAACATTTTATATAGATATTTTTTTTATTTTGTTTCGAGTTAAGATAGGATAGGACAGTTTTATTTATACTAAAAAGTGAATCTGCTATATATCAAATGAATTCGAATGAGAGTTCATAACACAAACACCGAAAAGTTTCATTTAATTCGAAATTAGTTCTGCACTGCCTCAAAAGAAGAGGTTTGTAATGTCTTGACGCTCGTGATGGAACATTGAAGTTTACTTCGTTCAAAATAATGGGGCTAGAAATTAGTCCGTACAGTAGTTTAGCCATAAATAATACGCCTAGCATTTCTCTACGACTTGCGAGAGTTGGAAGATTGATAAGCTTTAACCGACTAGTATAAGGTGGAAGATTATACGCATTCCTTAACGAGAAAAGTAAAAATTGCTACTGTATTGACTCAAGCCTATCTGCATGAACTTGATATCGCGGATTTTGATTCGCGTTGCACCAAGCAACTAAGCAGTTTAAATCCGCTTGAAGCAGGAGACGTTCTTCAATAGACGCATAGGACCTAAAAAGTTTAACATCATCAGCATGCATTAAAGTTTTGGAATATTTTATTGTGGTACAGATATCATTAATAAATAGCAAGAACAGAATTGGACCGAGATGACTGCGCTGTGTGACGCCAGAGGGAACATTAATGACATTTGAAAGAGTATTTTTAAAAATTACTTGTGTTCTACCGCAGAGATTCGAAGATATCCACAGGTTGATAGCCAAGTCGATCCAGCTTGTGGATATCAACATGATCAACATGAGATGATAACGGTAGATTTGCCTTTATAGAATCCATGTTGGTAGTCTGCAATCAATGTAGAAATGGAAAATGTTAGCTGATTGGTAAAAATGGCTTCAAATACCTTTGGGATGGCAGACAATTTGGCAATTCCTCGATAATTTTCTACATATGACCTACTTCCGTTTTTGTGGAGAGGTATTAGAAAAGATTCCTTCTAAGCAGCAGGAAAAACACTATGTTTTAGGGACATGTTGAATAAATCAGTTAGGGGCTGATAAATGTGTTCAGCGCATTTTTAAACGGTTTTATTTAGCTTGACTTGACAGGCTGGCTGGCACGAATTTTGTAATTGAAATTTAAGTAACTTCCCGATAAGCTACAAGATTGAAACTCGGAATATAGTTGAGAATCCGATGACAATGCAATAATAAGAAAAAATCGCCGCTAGGTGGCGCAAGGATCGAGATATTCAAAAAAATCGTATTTGTGGTCCGATTTTGCTCATATTTGGAACACATAATACATACAAGAATAGAAAGCGAACTATGAAAAAATCGCCGCTAGGTGGCGCAAGGATCGAGATATTCACAAAAATCGTATTTGTGGTCCGATTTGGCTCATATTTGAAACACATAATACATACATGAATAGAAAGCGACCTATGACGTCCGATTTGGCTCATATTTGGAACAAATATTACATACAGTCCGGTAGAAGTGACAACAAAATATTTTGGAGTTGGAGGAGGGACAAGCATACGTGGCGCAGAGTCGAGTAAAGTCTTTGGATTATGTATTGAGGACTTAGATTGTAACAAATTGTCAGGAGAAAGTCCTTGTAATAATGAGTCACTAAATAAATGAACTAAATAGAATAAGAAATAATAGGCAATTAAATAAAGGCTAAAAACTTGAAGTTAAACGGTTTTATTGAAAACAATATTTACATGAAGTAATAATAACACTAAAAGCTAGAAAATATTTAGGTAGGTCCTAGGTACTAGTCATCACACTCCTCATCAATCTAGGGCGTTGATCAGACAATTAAATAAAAGCGTTGGACGTGTCAAATTTCTATTGATAAGTAAGACCAACTGAACCTTAATCAGGTTATGCTACACCTAACATTTTTAGAAATTTCACGCACCCAACGCGTTTATTTAATTACCTGATCAACGCCCTAGATTGAGTATAATTACTAGTACTTAGGACCTACCTAATTATTTTCTAGCTTTAAGTATTATTATTACTTCATGTAAATATTGTTTTCAATAAAACTGTTTAACTAAAAAAATTTTTTTATATATTGGTTTCCGATCGGTTTGATTGATTTTCATATATTTTTGTTAAGCTTTTCCGATCTATTCTGAACTAGTGCAAATAAAACAATTTATTTCACCTTACAGCTCGACGTTTCGCCAAATTTCCTTGGCTTCTTCTGGAGCAATTCTGTAAAAAAAAAAATTTTTTTTATTATTTTATTTAAGAAAACATGAGGGAATTTGGTCAGAACCGTATTTATAAGATTCCTTCAAAGACGTTGAATATATAAAAACCTCTTCTGGAGATATTGCTGGAATATTAATTGCGTTAAGTGAGTTAAGTTGATATGGGTATTCATTAGAAAAAGAAATTAATTCCGCGGAATAGTTAGATTTGAAAAATTGTGCAAAAAAGTTAACAATATCTTGATCGTTGCTAGAGAAATCATCACGATATTTCATATTTCATACCTACGTTTAGAGTTCACGAAATCATAGAAAGCTTTCGGATTGCAAGTTTTTTTCTTTTTCATCGTACAGAAATAGGTATTTTAACACTTTTTATTTAATTCAAAATATTTATGACGCAATATAGAGTACTTCAAGTAGTCGGACTGTGAACCTGTCTTCTTGTACAGTTTGAAGGAACGCGATTTTTTGTTTTTTAAAGATTTCAGTTCTTTGGTGTACCATATTTGGACTAGTTCAGTTAGTGCATTTAAGCAAGCGTAAAGTTTAACATGCTGCCCTATTAGAAAAAGATTAGATGATATATTTTGAAACTTTGGTGAGCTTCTAGTGGATTACCGCAAATCAATAAGCGCGGCCGCAAATGTGCTTAATAATAGAACTATTTTGTCACCAAAAATTCCAAAAACAAAAACTTATAACTCTCAAAGCTCGCAATTATCGCTTACATAATCCTTAAACCATAACCCACAAAACACTACAAAATGTGGCTTAAAAAATCGCTACTGTTTAATATCATAAATATCAAATCTTACTTCATCCAAGTAAATGCTCGTCTGTATGCACAAACGGCCAGATCACCTTGCGATCACTCAACGCTTGATATTAATTTGAACTTTTTAACAACTTTTGAGTAGGCATAAATATGTAATGAATACTCGCACAATAGCTGATATGCATATAAATTACAACAATGTAAAAACAAAATTATTACCACAGAAATGTCTGCAATTAAGACGCTTGAAAAAGTGAAAACAGTACAATTCATTAAAAGCCAACTACTTCCCATCGCCCGCCTCTCTTGATTGTAATCCAATTGGGGAGTGGCTGGGTAAGTGGGAATAGAAAATAGGAAAATATATATATGTAGGTACATTGTTAACATGTTTAAATGTGTTTGTGCGTATTCAGTAATGCGGCAGTTACCCACCGACGTGTACCGTACGTAAGGACGTTTGTCGTACGAAGCACGTTTGACCGAACTCTCAAGCCCGTAGGAATCAATGTGTGCGTCTGTGTACATGTACATAAGATATTTGTGTGTGTATTGTTTACAGATAAGCACTGTTGCCATTGACCATTTTGCATGTATGCTTATGGAAACATCAACTTTTTCCAATTTAATTTTTGATATTGTAAATGGCCGGAATACTATTAAATAAGTATAAATAGATTAAATATTTATAATCAGCACTTTTCCATATTTATTTCGAATTATTTTCACAATTTTTCAAACTTTAATTAGGCGTTTTTGCATAAAATTGCAAACGGTCAAAAATTAGCGCACAAAAGTTTACTAGGCAACTCTGTCTAGTGAGAGAGCGATCAGCTGACACGTTCTTACGGAAAAAATCAAAATTGTTTTGATTTCTACGTTCCGGGCTACGTACGTACGGGCGTTGCACGTCGGTGAGTTTTCGTTTACATCGCACACTCATAAGATAGGTCGTGTCAGCTGACACGTTTTTTCTACGTACGTTCGTGGGTAACTGCCGCATAAGTCAGCTGGGCGACATGGCCACCAAACTAACTTGGCAACAGTTCAAAATTCAATTCATTAACGCTTTCGCGTTAAAAATAACAATAACAATAGCAATAACAAAAACAACAACCACATTTCATATCTGTAACGCATTAGAGGAGAAGGGCATAATTTCACAGTTATGTAGGTATTTATGAAGGTATTTACATGCGTGCGCGTTTGTTTGTAAATGAGCAAATGTGGCAAGTTAAGTGGCAGGCAGCATTCAATTGAAGTGATTGTTTTGCTCGAATAGCAATCAAAAATAAAATAATCACAAGCAAAAAAGCGCTGAAGTCGACCTTTTCACACACTAAAAGTGTGAGTAAAAGGGTGAATGGATTGGGCATTTGAGTTGGATATGTACATACACATCAGAGTTGTTAAGGAATGCAATCACCCCGGAATGCAATCCATGCATTCCCATTCCTGGACTAACACTTTTGAACTGCAGGCTTTATTCATTATTTTGGAATAATGAATAATTTTTTTAGTTATTATTCATTTTTGTTAGTCCGGACTAATTAGTCTTCTTTGCATTCTTCAAGTGGAATTATAAAGTTTAAAAGCATTCCGCGAGTGTATAGTAATATTTAAAAGCAAAAGAAATGCAAAAGATTGTGGAATGCATTCCCTGGATTATTCCAGTTCAATGAATGCAATCCATGGAACTAAAAAAGAAATAATTAGTCCGGAATGCAGAAAGGAATAATTATTAAAATTATTCCGTACTAAAAAAATGTATTGCAATCATCTGGAGCTGTAATCAAAAGAAAACTATTCCAAATAGAATGCAATCCTTAACAACTCTTATATATGTACATATACACATATGTATGAGTTTATACATGCGTGCGATTTTTGAACTTTCTCACACATAATCTCACTATGCTTGTCATCACTGAATGCTGTGATACAGAATGTAAGCGTAAGTGTAGTCACTACACTGTAGCTTTATGTCTGAATAATGTACGTAGTAGAGTTGATATGAGCGAAATCAGACAGCAACTAAAGGCAAGATAACATTAGGTGTGTTAGAAATTTTGTTATCGGAGTGTTAAGGAAGAATTTTCGGTTTGCTAAACTAGGTTGGTTATCACAGAAGTACAGACGATTTATCGATTTCTTGTCGAAGTTTCATAAACCTTCTATCGATAACAAATCAAAGCAATGAGTTGGTCATTTTTTAAAGACTACTTTTCGGTAAGATATAGAAGATTTATCGCTTTTTTATCGAAAAATCATCGATTTATTGTCGAATATTTATCTCAAAGCTATCGATATGGCACCAAAAAGTCATCGATTTGTTATCGGAAAGTTATAGATATTCTATCGAAAAGTTATCGATTTGCAGGAAAAAGTAATAAGAGTACGACACAAATTGGAAGAGAAGCTCGGCCGAAAATGTCTTCGGAGGTTATCGTGCCTTACATTTACTTTTTTTATCGATTTAATGTCAAAAAGTTATTGATTTGTTATCAAAAAATTATCGATATTTTACCGCTTACCGATTAATTATTGATTATTTATCAAAAAATTATCGAAAATATATCGATAAATTAACACAAATTTTGCGATTTCTTATTGAAAAATTATTGATTTTGGATCAAAATCTTATCTTAGTGTTACCAATTTGTTATGGGCGTTTATCGATTTGTTATCGACGACTCATCGGTTTGCTATGAAACAGATAACGCTATAAAATCGACGACACATTTGCAGCCCGTCCTTGAACAAGCCGGTAAAAGTCCAATAAGAAGTCGATGATCTACCGATAAGAACTCTGTAACAAACCGATAACTCAACGGCTATAATTTGCTCAAAGTAACAGGTCGATAGTCAAATAATAAGCTGCCGGTATCGGTTGTTACAGATAAGAAGCCGATGAAGGTCTTTTTAAAAAACCCGAAATTATTCATTTGTGGTAGGTAGAGTTGCCTCCGTTGTGGTTTAACTTTAACCCCTGGGTGATCTCTAGTGAGCTTTTGTGAGTTTTCTAGAGCTACATATGTTTACACATCGAACTGGACGAGTACTTGATACTTATGCTTTTTTTCGGTTTACCGCCGTTACTCCTTTTAAGGGCCTCACTTAAGACTTGATTTAGCGTCGAACTGGTTTTATGCTCTGAATACATAGTTGCAAAAGCCAATGTTGTCGTTGTGTTAACAGGGATTCACGGCAAGGGCCAAATGGCTCATTGAACGTGGGCTTAAATTTTCAGTATAGTACACTAACGAAACCTTATCTGCGGTATTAAAGAGCTGATTCCAAAGAGGATGAGGCGGCACGTAGAACTCCATGACAAAGGGGAGACCTTCTGATTGCTCACGTCCAAATATACATGTATTAAGTTAATGTGAAAATTACAACAACCTGGTAACACCACTCCGATAAAATCGGTTAAAGGGCTAACTGGGTGAGGTGCAGGGTATCTATATATCTTAAATTAACACAAACGTGTATTGTAATATATTTCATTGCAGAGCAAATTGTGCGTTGGGCTGTAGACCCGCCTTATAGAGAAAGATGAGAACTTCAACAAAGCCTAGAATAATAGGACAACTTATTTTCGACGACGAATAATGCAAGCGATTAAGGGCATAAGATTTGAAAGCGGGTACTTGGATTGTACAGTCATTTGTGTAATTGGTACCTCTGCCTGGCAGGTTGGCATTCTCGTGGAAGAAAACGTTGTCACTACCGCCATCGAAGAAATGCAAAGGTATAGCTAAAGAGCTAAGAATATTCTCGCGGTAGGTTTATCTATCGTAAGAGGCGACTACAATCTACGTCGATTAGTATAGTACTGCCTATAGTAGTGTCACAAAATAAGCCTTTCAGAAAGCGTTTTTACGGCTGAAGCAACAACAACGAAGGGACACGGAAATGAACCAATAAGCGCGTTACACTCTTTTTCGCCAAGTATCAAAGTTACACTAAAATGATAGCCCTTCGTCGGGGAAAAAATTCCCCAGTCGCTCAAAGTTCACTCCTGTGCACAAGCGCCTCGCCACCAAGAAGTTCCATTTGGCCTATTTTGAAAGCAGATGTATATTTATGAACTGGCCAAGATTTGTTAAGAATTGTCATTGCGAGACTGTCCGAGTTTAGGACTTCGTATAATGAAGGGCTTCGGACTAACACCTAACCTCCCCTTCACTCCCTCTCTCTCTCTCTCCCTCTCTCTCTCTATACCTTCTCACCATCCCTTGCCCTACCCGTTCTCCTCTCTGTGCGCGTTTTCTTTCCTTACCTTCTATCTCCCTTTTTCCATACTTCTCGTCCACACTCTCTGTTCCCCCCTTGACGTTCTAATTTGAAAGGTTTTCCCCTGTCCTTTTCAGTCTCTTTCAAATTTATTTCTTTTTCTTCTTTGAAAACAGTCTAATGGGTATATTTTCAAATATTCACGTGTTTCTTTTGCATATTAAGACATCATACTTTAATCATGTGATGTGAAATTTAAGTTGAACGCGTAAGTGAATCCGTATCCAATTGTGATTACCGTACATACAGCAACAAAGTATGAATGTATGTATGTATATAAAAAAATTGTGGAAATATGGACGTAATAGCCACTGGCCATTTAAATAGTCATTCACTCCACCGTCGCTTAATCGTCTTGGAAAAGTGTGCAAACAATTTGACGGTATGTTGCTTCAGTTGCCTAAGCGTCTTGTTTGTTTGTTTTTTTTGTTGTTTCTAAACAACATGTCGAGTGATTATATTGTTGTGGCTATCAGCTGAGCTGAGATTACTGGTAAACTGTATGCATGCACAATGCCGATGTTGACGCATGCGCAATTGGTCATAACATAAAATTATATTTGAATTTGAATTTATTTGTATGCTCGTGTAACGGCGTTGAGGTGGATGGCCAGACAATCGATTTGCAAATATTATGTATGCTTATATACTATCTGAATACGATATATACGGGTTTTATGTATGTATGTAAATGTCAAACATTATTTATGACAATGAAATCCAATAAGACTTTGGTCGTTTACAAAACCAATACAAAAAACAGTTTATGTACATAATAAATATGTAATCAGCGCAGTTGAATTGCGTTTTTCTACAATGTAATTATATTTTAAGTAGGTATGTATATATTGCTATTTTTATTTATACTTTTTATTTATTTACATGGTAACCAAACGATTATAGGTTTGCTCTTTTAATTTTTATAATTTTGTCATAACACTTTTTGCTGCTCAATTTTTGTTTTGTTTTGCTCTTATCTTTCTGCCTTTTTTTGTTGTTCTTAATTGTGGTCTTGTTTTCTTTCTGCTACAACCCGTTACTCTAATTACACTGACGTTGACATGCAACATGCCACCGCCAAACCCGTCTCCACTGCTTACGGTTGCACTCGTTCTACTTGCGCATCTACATATGAGCTTCATAACTGGTTTGGCAAGCGCTTTTGCTCTGTGCTTTTATATTTTTAAGCGTTGATCGTTGCATTTTTGTTGCACAAAATCTTGAATACAGAAAGTGTAACAGAAGTTTGATTAGAATGATGGCACTTTCGGCATGGTAAGCCAGCACGCCATCTCAATATTATAGGGGCCGGCAGACATGGACTAAGCGGCTGTGCTGGCTAGGCTCTATTTTGCGATAGAATGAAGGTTATCCCACCCAGAAGCGCACATATATTTTCAGAGGTAATAAGAAGCTTCTCTATTTGTTGATAGTCATTTCGATAAGGATCTTGGTGTTTCTAGCTGTGGTGAGGTGGCAGCGTGCTCCGCCTACCACACTGAGGATCCTGGGTTCACGCGGAGTCGGCATAAAACATGTAGGTCCCGTCCCGACAAATTGTAGGAAAAATTAAAAAGAAGCATGACGAAACTGGAAGAGAAGCTCAACCTTAAATCTCTTTGGAGGCTATCGTAATAAAAATTTATAAAAAAAATTAAAAAAAAATCAATTAAACAAAATAATCCTACAACTAAAATTTTCAAACGTATAAAAATAATCATGGAAATAAATATAATTAAATATACTCGAATAATTTAAAAAGGCTAGATAAGTTTTTATAATCAATTAGTCGAATGTTCGAAACTAATCAAATAGTCGAAAATAATCGAAAAGTTAAAAGTAATTAAAAATAAAATAAAAAGATCGTCGAATTAAAAAAAATCAAATTGTGAGAAATAAATGCATAATTCTACTTTGAATAGTTAAAATAATAAAAAACGTATGATCTTTGATTGAATCGTCTATTCATAAAAAATTTATGGAGAACCAAATAATCAATTAACAAAAATTAAATACAGAGCCAAAAAGCCAAATGATTGAACAAAAGAAAATCAAGAAAAACTACAAAAAATCTAAGAAGTAAGAAGTCTAATTACTTAAGATTTTAAAATAATAAAAAAAATATATGTATACCAGAAAATTAAATAAATTAAAGCAATTTAACGTAATCACTTCATTGAAAATAAATAAATAGTCGAATGATAAACCATAATCAAATAATTAAAAATAATCGCATAGTTAAAAATTGTCAAAATATTATAAATCATTAAAAAAACACAAAAGCCTTAAAAATTAATCGCATAATTAAATTTGATCAAATTTTGTAAAACTAATAATAATCTCAATATTTGTACTTAAAAATAGTAAAATAGTTAAAAAATAATCATGTAATATAAAACAATAAAATTATCTGGAATACCTTGAAAAAAAAAAATCAATTCATTAAATAAAGTCAAGTGTCAAACATATACAAATAATCAAATAATTAAAACTAACCGTATAATCAAATAAAATCAAATGATCGAAACCTAATAAAAATTTATGTATTTGTATTTTGTAATTGAAAATAAATAAATATACTGGAATAAATATTAAAAAAAAATCATCAATGACATATAATCAGATGATAAAAAACAATAGAATAATTAAATTATCTAAAGCTAGTAATAATCTATAGTATGAAGTATTTAAAAATAACAAAATAATTATGTACTTAAAAATAATTAGTTATACTGAAATAAATAAAAACAAATCTATTAAATATGATCAAATTATATTAGAAATAATCCAATTATTAAAACCAATAGAATAAAATAATATCGTATATAAAAAATCGTAACATCAAAGCTAATCAAGTGAATAAATATGATGAAATAATTAAACATAATCGAGGAACCGAAAAACAAAATTTTCAAAGATTAAGAAGTCTTATAATTAACAAATATTAAACAATTAAAAGTTTTCAAATACCCAAAAATATTAAAAATAATAAAATAGTTTTATAATTTTTTATAATTAAAATTTTTGTAATTAAAATTATTTCAATAATAAAAAAAAAAGCTTTCGGAAACTTAAAGTAGTAAACAAATTTAATGTTGCAAAGTAAAAAAACAATTTAAAATTTGTATGCAATTATAATTATTGATCACACTGGAATAGTTTACAACGATCAAATAGCTAAATATAATCAAACAGCAACAATTAAAATAACAATCACATAATTAAAAACAGTTGAATTATTAAAAATGATTACGAAATTGGAAAAAGCGGTGAATTAAAGCCAATTAAATGATTGAAAATAATCTGTTACTTAAATATTATTTAGTCGATAAATAAAAATTATAAAAAACTAAACGATTTGATATTAAAAATGGATAAATAATTGAAAATAATCGAATACCTAAAATAATCGAAAAGTAAAAATAAAGCCGTAATAAAAATAATTTAATAATTAATTTAAATCAAATTAACGAAAACTAAAAGTAATCAAAAAGTCTAGTGCGTAAAAATAAAAAAAATAATTAAAAATTGTCGGCATAACTTAAAAAAATCAATAAGTAAATTATTATCAAACATTCGGATAAATGAGAATAAAATATGGTAAAATTATAATACAGTTAAGAATATTCAAACAATTAAGAAATAATCTCGTGTTAAAAATAGTCAAATAACTAAAAATGGAATGATTACATGTAATCAAATGATTAAGAGATTTAATAAATCCTTAAATAAAAAATCGTATATTTTAATATAATCAAATAATTAAAAATTGTCGTATTATTAAAAATACTTTAAAAACTTTATATACCCGAATAACTTTAAAATAACCAGAAAATTAAATATATTCAATGGTAGAATAATTGAAATAACAAAATATTTACAATTACGCGCGTAATTTTAAAAAGTTCTAATTCCGACCTGAAAGAAACTAACAATTCAAATAAAATAAAAGTATAAATTTAATTAATCAAATTATCATAAATCAATAGTGGAATAATTATAACAACTGAAAAATTAAAAGTGCTCAAGTAAATGATACTAACAAACAATTACATCTAAATAAAATAAAATAGAGCGACTACAAAATACTTAAATAACTAAACGTTTTGAATCACCAATTGTTTCTAACTACACGTTTTTTCATATTTTTATTATTTTTCGCTAAATAACCGTGAGACACTTTTTAATTTAATTTTAAATTATCTACATAATGTTGAATAATCGTCAAAATTTAAAAATAATCTTTAGGTTATTTTATATAAGAGCTATTTGGCCGGTGGTGTTTAAGCGAAAAACGAAGTTTTCCTTAATCCTCCTATGCATTTCGGTACATTTTGTAACTTTCTCAGGGAGATCTGTTTTATTCATAACATAAAACAATAAACATTTTAACACGACATTGAGGATTTAACTTACATTAAATTTAATTAAATTTAATAATATAATAGTTTTGACGAAATTTTGTAAATTTAATTAAATGTAATGTAAGTGAAATCTTCAATGTCGTGTTTAAATGTTTATTGTTTTATGTTATGAATAAAAACAGATCTTCCTGAGAAAGGAACATAATGTACCGAAACGCGTAGGAGGATTAAAGAACAACTTCGTTTTTCGCTTAAACACCACCGGCCAAATATCTCTTATATAAAATAACCTAAAAATAATAAACATTGGCCCATCAAACAACTTTAAAAATAATCGATTAATAATACTGAATATGAGAAAATATAAAATTTGATATTAAGAATGATTGGATAATTGAAAATAATCTAATACCTGAGAAATCAAATCATCGAAATGTAAAAAAATTTAAACTTAATAATTAAACGTACTCAGGTGATTAAAAAAACAGTTTAAATAAAATAAAATTAAGGGATAATTTAAAGTAATCAAATAATCATGAATCAATTGTGGGTTAATTAAAACAACTAAAAAATTAAAATTAATGAAGTGAATGATAAAAAAAAAATTAATTACAAACTAATCGCTTAGTTGATGGTAATATACATTTTAAAAATAATTGAGCGATTTTTTCTAATTCAACGTTCTTTTTTTTCATATTTTTATTAATTTTTGCTAAATAACAGAGATTATTTTTGGCATTTTTTAATTTAGTTTTAAATTATCTACATGTTGAATAATGGTCAAATTTTAAAAAATTCAAAATTAATTGATTAATAAGATTAATTTTTCACAAATCGTTGTTTTTCATTTTGCAGTATTTAATTTGCAAGCTTTGAGTGCTAACACAAATTTTATTATATATCTGCTACACCTTTTTCAGTTTATATTCGGAAAGTTACAATTCACATTCAGAATTTCCATTTCATATTCAGAAAATTACAACTGATATTCGGAAAAGTGGCGGCCACCGTGGTGTCATGGTAACGTGCTCCGCCTACCACACCGTATGACCTGGGTTCACACCCCGGGCAAAACAACATCAAAATATTAGAAATAAGGTTTTTCAATTAGAAGAAAATTTTTCTAAGCGGGGTCGCCCCTCGGCAGTGTTTGGCAAGCGCTCCGAGTGTATTTCTGCCATGAAAAGCTCTCAGTGAAAACTCATCTGCCTTGCAGATGCCGTTCGGAGTCGGCATAAAACATGTAGATCCCGTCCGACCAATTTGTAGGGAAAAGCAAGAGGAGCACGACGCAAATTGGAAAAGAAGCTCGGCCTTAGACCTCTTCGGAGGTTATCGCGCCTCACATTTGTTTTTATTTATTTTTCGGAAAATTACAATTTATATTCAGAAAGTTCCAATTGATATTTAGAAAGTTATAATTAATATTCAGAATTTTCATTTTATATTCAACAAGTTACAACTCATTATCAGAATTTCCATTTCATGTTCAGAAAACTGCAATTGATATTCAGAAAATTACAATTTATATTCAGAATTTTTATTTGATATTCAGAAAGTTCCAATTGATATTCAGAAAGTTATAATTAATATTCAAAATTTTCCTTTCATATCCAGAAAGTTAACATTTCATATTCAAAAAATTGCAATTCATATTCAGAATTCCATTTTATATTCAGAAACTTACAAGTGATATTCTCAAAGTTACAACTCATTTTCAGAATTTCCATTTAATATTCAGAAAGTCGCAATTCATATTCAGAAACTTTGAATTGATATTCAGAAAGTTACAATCGGAATTCAGAAAAATTTTGAAGCGTGTTTTTATATCTTACATTCAATGGAATGTTAAATTAATTGGAATTTTCTGAATATGAAATGTAATTTTCTGAATATTAATTGTAAGTTTCTGAATTTGAAATGAAACTTCTGTTTACGAATTGTAGCTTTCTCAATATCAATTGCATATTTCTGAATATCAATTGGAACTTTATTAAAATGAATTGTAGCTTACTGATTATAAAATGGAAGTTCTGAATGTTAACTGGAATTTTCTGAATATCAACTATAATTTTCTGAATGTGAATTGTAATTTTCTGAATATTAAGTGTGCTTTTTTGAATATGAAATGAAACTCTGAATATGCACTGTTATTTTCTGAATATGAATTGCAACTTTCTGAATATAAACTGAAAAAGGTGTAGTTTGAGTTTGAATTGACGTTTCCTTGTCCTATTCTGATTTTCAGAAGTTTAATATTTAGATTTTATTTCTATTTACATACGATTTGCGTTTAATTTCATACTAACTTTTCTTGTTCATTTTCTTTTCATTTACTTGTCTTTACCTAACTCAGTTATTCAAATTTATACAATATCTGCATTCGATAAACTATTTAATTTATAGTATCAAAATCAAACCGAACTTTGCGTAATTCCATTTTTAATCAAATTAGTTAGAATTTTATTTGTCAAAATTTATTGTTATTTTTTGATTTGCATTATTCACACGTTATGTAAGCTTTTTACCCGCTGATTAATAATTTATTTTCACATTCATCAACATTCTCACAGTTAATTAACATCATTACGCTCAAAGCTTAAATTTTTCTTCGCTTTTTTTGTTATTATAATATTTTAATCATATTTCATTTAATCATTAATCAAAAATGTTTCAAGTGTCTGCTGATTCATGCACTACAATCAAATAAAAAAACTCAGCAAACCAAGTTATTCCCCATACTTGGCTGGGTTGGCGCTGTTAAGTGTTCTTAGCGCTGGTCTGTGTTGCTAACTTATTAAAAATAATAAATTTGCTATCTTTGCACGTTTAATGTTAGTGAGGTTTTTTATTTTTATAAATTTTTTTTATTTGTTTTTTTGCTGATTGCAGATAAACATTTGTGTATACTTCACACATTTAATTATATTTCATATTTGCTTACTTGTGCTACTTTGTACGTGTGATAGAACCTTTTTTTTTGCTTCTACAAAGTACTTTATCTCTTAAATACTTCATGAATGTAGCCTTTTATAAATTTTATTTGGTTTGAGTTGTTTAAATTTTTCTAAGCTCAATATAAACCCCGTTTTGCCGTAGTGTCTTTTTTTCAACACACTAAATAATTGTTTCCGACTTTTTACCCAAATCGTTACGTTTGTATACTCAGCTGAGCAGAGCTCACAGAGTATATTAATTTTGTTCGCATAACGGTACCCCGTAACGGCATAAACTAATCGAGATAGATATAAACTTCTATATATCAAAATGATATGGGTGAAAAAAGAAATTCATTTATCCATGTCCGTCCGTCCGTCTGCCCGTGAACACGATAACTTGAGTAAATTTTGAGGTATATTAATAAAATTTGGTATGTAAGTTCCTGGGCACTTACCTTAGAACGCTATTTAAAATGAACGAAATCGGACTATAACCACGCCCACTTTTTCGATATCGAAAATTTCGAAAACCCGAAAAAGTGTGATAATTCATTACCAAACATGGATAAAGCGATGAAACTTGGTAGGCCTACCCACTAAAACGTAACCTCCCACGGCCCGCGCAAATACCCGTACCTGGGACCGCGTTTAGCATTACTACGGGTACGGGTGCGCGCAACGTGAGCTCTATGGCTACTCTCACGCTAATGGGCTAGGCATCCGTCTTCTCGTTTACTGATAAGTATATGCCTCACATATGTGCTGACCGTATCCCATCTGTCTCTTCGACAGGTATTGATGACACTGCCCGGGGATAGGTCGCCAAGTACCTCTTCTACCCTCCTTCGCTGATCGGAGAAGTGCCTGCATTCGTAGAAGGTGTGGCGTACATCGTCTATTTTGCCACAGTACAGGCAGCTCGGGTTATCAACCTTACCCATTCTGTGTAGGTATTTGCGGAAGTAACCGTGTCCCGTTAGAAACTGGGTCAGGTAAAAGTCTACCTTTCCGTGTGGTCGCTTCAACCAAGGATTCAGTTCAGGGATTAGTTCCCTAGTCCACTTTCCTACGATGCTGTTGCTCCACTGATCTTGCCAGTGTCGGATCGATTCTTCTCGCGCACCTCACTCCCAGATATTTCGTTGAAGCGAGTGTTTCTATTGGCTGGTCCCCAACCATCATGTTCCTGGTAGTGGGAATACGTCTCTTTGTGAGGATGACGATGTCCGCTGTTGCTAACTGGAGACCGTGCTCAGCCATCCACCTATTTACATTGCGCATTACCTGGTTTAATTTTAGCTGTGCCAGCTTGTAGCTTGGTGCTATTATCACAGCTGCTACGTCGTCTGCAAAGGCAACGAGGAAGGTGCTTTCTGGCATGACTAATCGAAGAAGACTGTCGTAAGTTATATTCCAGAGATCGGAGACCCTGGGCTGCTCCACCTATTATTTTTACCTTTTTTTGACCGTAAGTGGTTTCATATATTAGATACCTCTCCCTTAAGTAGTCCCTTAAAATTTCTAACAAATATTGCGGTACTTTGAAAGTGCTTTCTAGTGCCTCAAATATGGCCTCCCACCTAGCTGAGTTAAAAGCGTTTTTGACGCCCAGCGTGACCAGCAACACTCTAGGTCGTGCTCTGCGGCACGCTGTCTCGGCTTTCTTGACTGCGTCTATAACTTCTGCTATGGCATCGATTGTGGAGTGCCCCCTCCGAAAGCCATGCTGTCTGGGAGACAGTCCTCCGCCGTCCTGTTACGCTCTGGTGAGGCGTTGCTTCAGGAGACTCTCCATCAATTTCCCTGCTGTGTCCAACATACATAGGGGACGGTAGGATGATGGAGAGTTGGGATCTCCTTTCCCTTTTGGAATGAGAACCAGTCGTGCCGTCTTCCATATGGTGGGGAAAGTTTTTCTTCGATACATTTGTTGTACATGTGTAACATAAATTCTGGGCAGTTATTTGCAGCTAGCCTAATTGGCTCCGCGGGTATTCCGTCGGGCCCAGGTGCTTTCCTAGGTTTCATAGTTCGCACGGCAGTTTTAAGCTCTTCTTCTTGGAATGGTTCCACGTTGCGGTCTTCATGGGTAACGTCCCCGTCCTCCCTAGTTGGGTGGGAAACAGACCATCCACAATGTTCCTTATTTGGTTCTCGTCCATCAGCTGGTTGGGCGAACGGAACTTCTTCATTACTATCTTATATCCCTACCCCCAGGGGTCTCGATCCACTTCCTCGCAAAGCGCTTTCCAGCACGTAAGCTTGCTTTGCTTAATGGCAGCACTAAGAGCTTTATTCGCTCCTTTGTACGCTTCCGACTTTTCTAGAGCCTCAGGCCTGCCGCGCGCGCGAGTTGCTAGCCTTCGCATCCTGTGGCATATTTTCCGCAGCTCCGCAATTTCGCTGTTCCACCAGTATACCTGCTTTTTACCCCTCCACACTCCTCCGTGGCATAGAGAGATTGCAAGCGTGGCGAAGACAGCTCATTGTCTTTTCAACCGTCTCTTCCGTCGCACTGGAGTTGTTGATTATCCGTCGGGCATCCCCCAGTACTGATGCGAAGAACGTGGCAGAATCGACCTTGGATGCGTCCCATACTATTGTTCTATATGGCCCGTTCGGAATCTGCCTCTAACCCGGGTCGTTTAGGTGGAAAGTGATGTAGTTGTGATCGCTGCCAGTCAGATCCTCTATGACTCTCCATCCAGCAGCGGTCAGCAGCAGGCTTTCTGGCACTAGTGTTACATCGGGGATCGAGTATCCAAAGCCTGGCCGTCTGTATGTAGGGCCCGTACCAGTGTTAAGCACGTTCAAACCGAGTTTGGCTGTCATCTCAAGGACTAACCTTCCACGAGTGTTAGTCTGCGGCATTTCCCATTCGACGGCTCTTGCGTTAAAGTCTCCCGCCACAACCAAGTTACTAGTTAAGTCCCTCAGGTCGTCTTCAATAAGTTCAAGCTTGTCCCTGAACGTTTGAATGGGATCATTCGGGGACAAGTAGCAGCTTATTATTGTGGTATTATTCGTAGTTAGGCGGACGTAGCCTTGTCCGGCAACACGATTCACAATATTGGCGTTTGCATCTGCCGTTCAGATTGCGGCGGTGCCGGTGTTGTCTATGTGCCAATCATTTCGGGCTCTATAAGGTTCGCTGATGATAACGCAATTAGCTTTATGGTCTAAGACCAACTGTTGTAGTAGCTCATCAGCAAGTCTGCTCCGGTTTAGCTAGCCTTGGATAAAACTAATCACTATTGAATTGAGATTTTGGCCTTTGCAACAGCGAGTGCCGCTCTGAAAATGCTGCATGCTCCAGATCCAGGGACATAATCGAGCTTCTGTGTTGGAGCGGATAAAATTTGGTCAACTGGACCCAAAGTGGCAACCATGGTCTTGCCCTCATAATCCAGCTCTTCTTGGAATTATAGCAAGTCGGCTGGATTGTTGCTCGCATTATGCTACTGCAAAGTCCGAAAAATATCAGTAGATGCACAGCCTTTTGTGGAAATATTTGATCTGAAAGAAGCTTTTACTGAAGGTCTTATGCTTCGTCACTGCCAAAGGCATACGTTTTTTGAAGCAATTTTTCGCTTATTGCGCCCACAACTTTCTGCATGTGAGTCAAAATACTCCTCACAAGGCCAGTACGGCTGATTACTATTTTATCAAACTTGTTTGGTCTATTCGAGGTAGTGCTTATTTTAATTTATTTGCCTCGTTCTAATTTTTTGCATTTCCTTCTTTGCTATGTTATCGTAGTTACCAAGGGGCTTACCCCTTAGTTGACTTATAGTCAAAAGACTGTTTACATAACTAATTTTTAATATAACTTCATGTTACTCACGTTCTATTTATTCTAAAATTATGAAACAAAGTAGTGCCATGTTATCAGTTAATTTTTGTTTCTGTGTATGAGAACGCAAGTTCTAGACTATTAGCAGTCAAATAGTTTTTTTAATTTTTAATGCAATTATAATTTTTTTATTTCATATCACTTGACGAACTTATATAACTTTATATATATATTTACACTTTATTTTTTTATTTATTTTTGCACCTTTGAAATAGAATAATATGACTCACTCTCGTATAGCGTCAGCGACACACTAACTCGCTGACTTACTGACATAAAACGAACTAACTTTACTCGAATTTTTGCCGCGCATTTAAACTCTAAGCAACTGTACTTAAGCCTTGTGTTGGCATTTACAGTGTAAATATATAACACATGTTTGTTAGTATGTTTATAAGACTGCACCAGAATCAATTTTATTTTTTACTTTTCCATCCCAACATTTGTGTCTGGGAAATTTTGCCTTCAAGTATGGGAATTTATAAACTGTATTTACCGAGAGCGCTTAAATAAAAGAAAGCTGCATTGGGAGGCAATAAATATATGATCCGAATATAGACAATAACAAACAGAATCTTAAATTATTTAACCTTCTTTTTTTTTCATTTTATTTTATTATTATTCTTTCGTATTTTTAATTACTTTATTTGCATAATTATGTTTTAGTAATACTTTAATGTCAAATAAACGTGTTAACGCTTAGTGATCACTTTTTAATTAAGTTAAATTTAGTTCACTTATTATATTTTGATTAGTTTTACGTATTTTTTTAATCCAAACAATCGAAATCATTTTTGACTAATTCGACTACATTTTGTTATAATTAAGTTTATTTAATTTTTTCCAACATTCTTATTAACTGATTATTTTTGCCATTTTTTATAGAAAATAACCAGGTTCTTTTTAGGTAATTTAAATAATTTGATTGTTTTCAAAAATCGATTACTTTGACTATTTTTGAATATTACGGACTCATTCAGTTCATATGAGGTCTTTATGAACCGGCCAGTTCAACCGTGACTATTTACTATAATAACGATTACAGTGATTAATTTTGAGTAAATTTATTTTAGTTAACTGATTATTTATTGATCATTTTAGCTTACTTTTTTGTTTAATGACAAATAATCGCGCTAATTTTTGGTAAATTTGAGCATTTAATTGTTTTCAGTATCTTATTTTTCAATTTCATCGTTAAAAGATCGCGGGTTTATTATTTTATTTTTTATTATAATAAGACTTTTGCTTATTTTTGTAATGGAAAATAATCAGGATTATTTTTGGTATTTTTAGTTATTAGATTGTTTTTAAATATCGACTATTTTTTATATTTCATTGTTATGTATTTTATCGATTACGATTATCCAATATGAATAAACTGATTTTAGGTAACTGATTATTTATTGATTAATTTCTCTTATTCTCCTTAAAGCAAATAATCGTTATAAATTTTGATTAATTTAAGTATTTTGTTATTTGTAATTATCTTTAATTTCAATATTTTTCTGATTATTTTTTGTTTATTTTTTATTTGAACATATCGTGAATATTTTTATTAACTTAAATCTTTTGAGTGCTTATAATTAACTGACTTTTTTATTGACTTTTTATTATTTGATTACTTTTGACTATTACTACTTTTAATAAAAACGAATTTCTGGGTTACTAATTATTACTTCTTCAAAGGCAAATAGCCGTTTTTATTTTCAATTAATTTGAGCATTTGAGCTTAGTTATCTAACTTCTAAATTTCGTAATTGATTATATTTGTTTAGTTTTCAAATGGGAAGTAATGGTGGTTATTTTTGATATTTTTAATATTTTTAATTGCAACTTATTTAAAGATTTCCTAAATAGCAAATAAATGTGATGACTTTAGAAAAACAATTTTTTTTAGAATTATAGTCATGCGATCGTTTTGTATTATTTAATTATTATAATAATTGATTAATTATTTTTATTTATGTTTTTAATGGTAAATAATACTGATTGTTTTGAATTATTACTCTACTGTTCTTACTTATTTTTTAATACTTTTTTATGACAAATAATCGTTATGAATATTGAAACCAAATTAAAATTTTATTTATTTTTGATAATTTTTGATCAACTGATTATTTATTATTATTAATTTTATTCTTATTTACCAATTGTTTGTTAATAGCAAATCGAATAATCTTCATTTTCTGGTTAAGGCTGTTTTTTCCTTCGATCAATCGGGAGTTGAATAATATTCGATTAACCAATTGAACATTATTCAATCAACATAAAAAGGGGGCTGTAAAAAATGTCTCGCTATCCATGGGTCATTAATTTCTTCAATCAATTACTCAATCAAAAGATTTGGTTAATCAGGAAGGCTATTAATCGATGATTATTATTTCTGGCTGATAAACACTTAACTTGTATTGATTCAGAATGAGAACTAATCGTTTGAAAGAAACATTCAAGAAGTTTTTTTAGTTGATTAGAATAAATCGATTAATTTAATAATTGAAGTAGTGATTTATCACAGTTTTGAGTAACTAAATAACCGCGCACCACTTATGTAAGGCTTTCTGCGAAATAACACAAATGTTTGAAAATATTTGAAATTAAAAATTTTTAATAAAGTAAGAAAGATTTGCTATAACATTTTTTAAAAATGTAATTAATCAAAATCCAAATAATCAGTAATTCGCTTTTCGATTCATCGGAAAATTGATTAGTCGAGTAAACCTTCTTTTGGACTATTAAAAAAAAGTTAAGCGAATAATTGAGTCAACGAAAATGTGTTTAATCAAAAATGTATGCAATTAATCAATTTTGATTAGTAGAAATACTCCTCTAATCATTTTATTCCATAACGCACACATGGATCAATAAGGTGCTAACTCAAAAACTGAAATTTCGAGTTATGAGTAACACAACGCATCCCAATTCATTACATACCGAACTGTATATTTTTTCACTTTCACTAATCAGTGATAACAAAAAAAAATTACATACAATAACAAAAATGCGAAAGACTACCCTAAAATTAATGATTTTAAACTTTCATCAGCATATTATAAAAAACGTATAAAAAAATTCTAAAACCGTCTAATGTATACTAATATTCATACATTAATATGTAGAGCTGGTTGCTTGGTTAGCTCGAAACGTAAATATAACACATGACAGGCAAGGCGAGTAAAGTATGTAACATGCCATGACATGGCATAGGCGAACAGGCATGCTGCCAGGTAACTACTATGTATGTAGCTAGGTCAAGATCCAGTAAGGCGGCAAGGCTTTCCGGCAACGATGCAACGGGGTAGAGATCAAACAGGCTGTTTTAGTGGGTTTGGCTGTGATAACAAACAAAAAAACACAACATTTTTAAGAGTATAAAGAATTGCAATTGTTTGTTAGCAAGTATTATTGCTGAGTCAAGTTTTGTTGAAAATGATGCATTTGTTATTAACTTATATATATATATATGTATACAGCACCAAAAAAAAGGTAGTAATGTAAATAAAAAAATATATTGACTTTAAATTGCTTTACTTTTACGTTTTCGTAAGTTGTTGTTGTATTTTTTTTTATATTTATTTAATATTAATTAATATTACAATAATTTTAAACCAGATAAATTACTTTTATTTGTGTAACTTAAGCGTTTTTCCGCCTCCGATTTGTAAGTCGGCTAACATTTTTTTTGTCCGCCTTTTGAAATGCCAAACAAGCTATGATATCACTTAAAGTTTGGTAAACAATTACTTAAATGTCATTTGTTATATACTCACGTATAGCCTTTAAATATTTACTTATTTATACAAAATGTTCACTTACAAACTCATTTGGCAGCTCTTTCACATGCATTGACACACACAACTGCACACATACATGTGTTTCAATGCATTAAATGTTTATCATACGCCCTGTAGTCACTCTGGCAAATTTATATTGCGTTTGAATGTTTGTTCTTTAATTGCCTATTGTGTGATTTAATTCTTTTTGGGTTTGTCATGCGAATAAAGCGTGTAAGTCCGACGCTTAACCTTGTACGCATTTTTTTTGGCAATTACAGTTAGTTTTATTTTTTAGATAAACCATTGACATTTAGAGGACAAAAAAGTGGGAAATTGAAAAAAAAACAAGTAAGGACGGGACTGTCTTCGGCTATGCCGAAGACTTCATACCTTTCATGAATGGGGCTGAGCAATAATCTTATCCCGTTCGTAATCTCCAAGTAATCGGATGTATAAGATAAGAAATATATAGTGAACAGATGTACATACCTAAACGAATTTTAAGATAAATATAAAATAAACAAGTAAGGAAGGCTAAGTTCGGGTGTAACCGAACATTACATACTCAGTTGAGAGCTGTGGAGACAAAGTAAGGGAAAATGACCACGTTGTAAAAAGAACCTAGGGTAACCCTGGAATGTGTTTGTATGACATGTGTATCAAATGGAAGGTATTAAAGAGTATTTTAAGAGGAAGTGGGCCATAGTTCTATAGATGGACGCCATTTAGGGATATCGCCATAAAGGTGGACCAGGCCTGACTCTAGAATTTGTTTGTACGATATGGGTATCAAATGAAATGTGTTAATGATAATTTTAAAAGGGAGTGGGCCTAAGTTCTATAGGTGGACGCCTTTTCGAGATATCGCCATAAAGGTGGACCAGGGGTGACTCTAGAATTTATTTTGTACAATATGAGTATCAAATGAAAGGTGTTAATGAGTATTTTAAGAGGGCGTGGGCCTTAGTTCTATATGTGGACGCCTTTTCGAGATATCGCCATAAAGGTGGACCAGGGGTGACTCTAGAATTTATTTTGTACAATATGAGTATCAAATGAAAGGTATTAATGAGTATTTTAAAAGGGCGTGGGCCTAAGTTCTATAGATGGACGCCTTTTCGAGATATCGCCATAAAGATGGACCAGGGGTGACTCTAGAATTTGTTTGTACAATATGAGTATCAAATGAAAGGTGTTAATGAGTATTTTAAGAGGGCGTGGGCCTTAGTTCTATATGTGGACGCCTTTTCGAGATATCGCCATAAAGGTGGACCAGGGGTGACTCTAGAATTTGTTTGTACTATATGGGTATCAAATGAAAGGTGTTAATGGGTATTTTAAAAGGGAGTGGGCCTTAGTTCTATAGGTGGACGCCTTTTCGGAATATTGTTATAAAAGTGGACCAGGGTTGACTCTAGAATGCGTTTGTACAATATGGGTATCAAACGAAAGGTGTTAATGAGAATTTTAAAAAGGAGTGGGCCTTAGTTCTATATGTAGACGCCTTTTCGATATATCGCCATAAACGTGGACCAGGGGTGACTCTAGAATGTGTTTGTACGATATGGGTATCAAATTAAAGGTATTAATGAGGGTTTTAAAAGGGAGTGGCCCTTAGTTGTATATGTGAAGGCGTTTTCGGGATATCGACCAAAATGTGGACCAGGGTGATCCAGAACATCATCTGTCGGGTACTGCTAATTTATTTATATATATATGTAATACCACGAACAGTATTCGTGCCAAGATTCCAAGGGCTTTTGATTTCGCCCTGCAAAACTTTTTCATTTTCTTCTACTTAATATGGCAGGTGTCACACCCATTTTACCAAGTTTTTTTCTAAAGTTATATTTTGCGTCCATAGACCAATACAATTACCATGTTTCATCCCTTTTTTTCGTATTTGGTTTATAATTATGGCATTTTTTTCGTTTTTCGTAATTTTCGATATCGAAAAAGTGGGCGTGGTCATAGTCGGATTTCGGCCATTTTTTACACCAATACAAAGTGAGTTCAGATAAGTACGTGAACTGAGTTTAGTAAAGATATATCGATTTTTGCTCAAGTTATCGTGTTAACGGCCGAGCGGAAGGACAGACGGTCGACTGTGTATAAAAACTGGGCGTGGCTTCAACCGATTTCACCCTTTTTCACAGAAAACAGTTATCGTCCTAGGATCTAAGCCTCTACTAAATTTCACAAGGATTGGTAAATTTGTGTTCGACTTATGGCATTAAAAGTATCTTAGATAAATTAAATGAAAAAGGGCGGAACCACGCCCGTTTTGAAATTTTCTTTTATTTTTGTATTTTGTTGCACCATATCATTACTGGAGTTGAATGTTGACATAATTTACTTATATACTGTAAAGATATTAACTTTTCTTTTAAAATTTTAATTAAAAAAAAATTTTTTTTAAAAAGTGGGCGTGGTCGTTCTCCGATTTTGCTAATTTTTCTTAAGCAGACATATAGTAATAAGAGTAACGTTCCTGCCAAATTTCATCATGATATCTTCAACGACTGCCAAATTACAGCTTGCAAAACTTCTAAATTACCTTCTTTTAAAAGTGGGCGGTGCCACGCCCATTGTCCAACATTTTACTAGTTTTCTATTCTGCGTCATAGGTGGAACTCACCTACAAAGTTTCATCGCTTAACCCGTATTTGGTAATGAATTACCGCACTTTTTCGATTTTTCGAAATTTTCGATATCGAAAAAGTGGGCGTGGTTATAGTCCGATATCGTTCATTTTAAATAGCGATCTGAGATGAGTGCCCAGGAGCCTACATACCAAATTTCATCAAGATACCTCAAAATTTACTCAAGTTATCGTGTTAACGGGCAGACGGACGGACGGACGGACGGACGGACATGGTTCAATCGAATTTTTTTTCGATACTGATGATTTTGATATATGGAAGTCTATATCTATCTCGATTCCTTTATACCTGTACAACCCACCGTTATCCAATCAAAGTTAATATACTCTGTGAGCTCTGCTCAACTGAGTATAAAAATAGGTAGGTACTTTGTATGAGGATGCAAAACTTCACGTTTTTTGTGGTATGCATGTAAAAACTATGACTACGAATCACGTATTTCAAAAGTATATGACGTAAACGTAACTATTTGATGAAATTTGATGCATTTTGAAGCTTCTAGCCGTAAAAAAGGGGCAAAAATGACAGTTTATATGGGGTATATAATATATATACCACCGATCTCTATGATTTTTTCAGACAACAATATATACTATATACGTAAGCATTTGGTGAAATGTGAAGCTTCTAGCTGTTAAAATGGGGCTGAAATTGCGAAAATATATATATATATACTATACATATATACTATATATACCACCATATATATGCTATATATACCACCGATCCTTATAATTTTTTCAGACAACAATATATGCTATATACATAAGCACTCGTTGAAATTTGAATTCTCTAGCTCTTAAAATAGGGCAGTAATTACGAAAAGTTTCTTATCTGAACAATCGGTTATGGGGATATATACTATATATACGACCAATCTCATCAATTTATTCAGACAACAATATGTGCAATATACGAAAGTATATGGTGAAGTTTGAAGCTTCAATCTGATAAATTGAGGAAGATATGACAAAAATCCTCTTTTTCTGAAAAATCGGTTGCATGGAGGATATATGCTATAGTGGTCCGATCCGGCCGGTTCCGACAAATGTCTAATCGGACACCTAAATACACCCGCTCACCAAATTTTATCAAGATATCTCAAAAATTGAGCGACTAGTTTGCATACAAACAGACAGACGCACAGACGGACATGGCTAAATCAACTCAGCTCTTCATCCTGATTATTTCGGTATACTTAATGGTGGATCTATCTGTTTTCCTTTAAGGTCTTACAATTTTGGGATTCGTGACGAAATTAATATACCATTTCATTTTCATGAAAGGTATAAAAAGTTTTAAAATGAACATAAAAGAAATTTAATTAATCTACACAAAGAGCACGAGGCAAATTTTATGTATTTGCGAAAACTGTTCCCAGTTGAAAACTGGTCCTGGTGGTCAACTGTTCCTAGTTTAATACAGTGCCCAGTTGGCAACTGTTTCTAATTGAAAACAGTGCCCAGTGCACAACCTTTGTGAAAAATGCTATCGGTAGAAAGCTTCAAACTTTTCCCATTCTAACACAAAACCGTTTCTTGATAAAAATTGTTTCCAGTTGAAAAAATTTATTGTTTAAAACTATTTCTATTTAAAAACTGGTCTGGCTTTAAAATTGCTTCTAACTATCTGGACTAGGGCAATTGCTTCTAGCTTGCTCCTAATCGAAAGCTGCTCCCAAATGAAAACAGCTCCCGAACTAAAACTGTTCTCAGTTGAAAACTGTTTTTAGATGACGTGTGGTTCCTTTATAGGGCTGAAAACGGTTCCCAATTGAAATAGTTACCAATAAAAAATATTAGAAAGCTTTTCTTAGTTGACAACTGTTCCTTGTTAAAATATTTAATTAAAGTTGAAAATTGCTTTTAACTTAAAATTTTTCGCTCTAAAAGCTGTTCGTCGTTGAAAGTTCTTCCCAATTTAGAACTTTACCTAGTTGAAACTGAGCAGTGTGGTGATGATGCTGGTTACTTATTCTAACTGAAAACTCTTCCCAGTCGAAAACTATTTCCAGTTAAAAACTGTCCTGGCTTTTAAATTGCTTTTAGCTATCTGGAGTTAACAATTGCTTCTAGCTTGCTCCCAGTTAAAAAATGCCTTCAATTTGAAATAGCTCCCGAACTACAACAGTTGAAAACTGTTCTTAGATGACAAGTGGTCCCTGTACAGAACTAAAAAATGTTGCCAATTGAAAACTTGTTTAAAAGAGTGAGGTAAAGCTGGTTACGGTTAAAAACTCTGTTCCTAATTGAAAACAGTTAAGCTAATAACTGATTCTAGTTATATGAAAACAAATTTCGGGAAAAAAACTCTTTTCAGTTTAAAACTTGTCTGACTTTAAAATCATTTCTAACTAAAGAATGTTTCCACTTGAAAATTTTATTGTTGAAAACTAGTTGGCAACTGTTCCTAGGTGAAATGCAATAACTCCTGTGAACTGTCACCGATAGAAACCTGTTCCAAGCTAAAAACTATGAAGTCAAGTTGTACCCTCCTCAAAGCGAACACATTTTCCAGCTCAAAACTGTGTTGTAAAAATGTTTTCCAGTTTAAAACTGTTCCTACTTCCTACCTAAAATTTTTACTTGTTGGAAATAGTTTAAAGTTCAAAGCAGTGCAGTCGCTCCCTGTAGAAAGCTTCAAACAGTACACAGTAGAAAACCGGAAACACTTTCCTAAAATGTTGGTCTATACATTCTCGCTCCTCTCCCCTCTTTTCTAAAACTAACTATCATTTGGTTCACACTTCCTCTCTTTTTCTCCCCCTCCTTCTGTTTCTCTCCGTGCAGTTTTTTCTTCCCGCCCCCTAAAAAAACTAACTTTGATCATCCTTAAAAACGTAGTTGCTAAATAGTTCCCCCTTTTTTTGCTGTTTTCAAAATTTTGATATTAATTAACGGGTCTATCAGTTATAAACGGTTCCTGTGCATTGTTTTCAGTTATTTTTAACTATAAGCTATTCCCAATAACACTTTGATAATTTACAAACTGTTCTTGTTCATAACAAACTACTTTCAATCATTATTATAAACTGTTCTCGGCACAAAACCTGCTCTTGGCACATAATAAACTGTTATCAGTCAGTCGTTGCTATGCTACGAACTATTCCAATCAATCGCTATAAACTGTATTTGCTAAACTTAATGTTCCCAGTAAATCAAATCTTAAAAATTGTTCTTATTCTAAAAAAGCGTACACTGCATCCATATACTGTTTTCAGCACAGACTGATAACATTTGTAAAGAGTTCTTTGCAATAGCTATAATAAACTATTCTCTGGCATACTTTTCTCAGTTGTAAACTGTTCTTAGCATATAATAGTGGGATCTCCGACAGACTTTTTTAGCTATAAGCTGTTTCTACTCATCATAATCTGCTTTTGTTTTTTATCAGAACAAGCTTCAACTTCCACTTCGTCTCCCATCATATACCATTCCAATTTACAGCTATTGGGACTTAAGGGGTTATACATGTGTTATACACATATTTAGCCGCCGATGCTCTGACGACTCCAAGCTTTTCATGGAACTAGAAAGTGGGGGGCTATGTGGCCTATAAGATAGAATGCGGTCATATTAAATCGTTCCCGAGATGGTCGGGCTAGTAGGTACCTTAATAGTGCTTGTTACTGGAATCTGCCGTATTTATATCCGGCAACGGATCATCAACACTCACCAAAACTTTGGTGTTAAGTTACGATAATATGATTTTTTTCCATAACAATATTTTAAAAACTTTAAACAAGGTATTTCAAATACAACCACAACTGTTCCCAGCTACGAACGCATTCGAGGCTAACAGTTACTTGTCCGCAAACAAACATTTCATTCATCAAAAGTAAAAAATAAGCCATAATTATAATATATACAAATCAAACAAGAATAAATGCTGCCTTATAAAGTTTTATGAAAAACAACAACAACAAAATATGTAAAAAATTCATCAATCAATTTAAGTAAGTTAAATGTTTTGGAAAAATATTAACAACTAAAAAAATTTCGAAAACAAACAAGTACAAAAATAAATTTAAATTTTTAGCAAGAATGCAAATGTTTATCAAGGTCAAGCCAAACCACAGCGAACAGCGACGCTTTGGAACCGCTTCTCCTCCCCGCCCCCAACACTCTGACCATTACGCTCCAATTGTGAAAGAGTCAAGAGTCATTTAGTTGATTGGTATGTTGCCGCACGTCGGCAATTATCTGTTTGCTCATTTTTTACGTGAATACATAGTACAACAACACATAAATGTACGTATTTATGTGTGTATGAGATACCTGCATAGCTGCCTGGGAACGGCAATGAGATTGATTTACGCTCAGGTCCAAGCCAACTGAAATTATGTAGGAGAAGTCGAGATACTGTTTTTGATATGTAAACATATTTTCTTATGGTATAGGGGAATTCAAAATGTAAGCGTGAGCGTAGTGTAAGCGTTAGCGTAGTCTTAAGAAGTGGTATGTTCTACGGGGAATATAGAATGTAAGCGTAAGTTTAGTCACACTCTAGCATAATGTGGGAACACTGTAGCGTGGTTAGAGTTGCTATGAGCGAAATCAGACAGCAAATCAATAAACGAGGTCAGAAAAACCAATCGGTAGTATACAAAGGAGAAAGTGAAACAACAAAAGAGAATAATTAAAATGAAGGAGATAAAACAGAAAGAGATAAAACAGAAGGAGAGGAGGAAGAAAAAGAACAGATAATAAAAATTGCATTTATAATGCGGATAGCAATAATAATGCTCATGGTTATGCTCACGAGAGCGGAAGCCAAGACACAGAAGGGAAAGGCAAGGAGAGAAAGGGAAAGAAACAGAAGAGCGAGCAAAAGTAAGCTGAGAACACAAAACCAAGGAGAAAACAGGAGTCGCAACCGAAACCCAACGGCGTGTTACAAATTTCCATTTCTAATTGATGAGTTATCGGAGTGTTACCGGCTGCATATAAATTTATTATGGAGGTGTGATAAACTAACGATAACAACTCGAAATTTATCGTTTTTTTGTCGAGGAGCTATTGGTTTCTTATTGATTCACTATTATTCAATTCGTCTTTTATTTATCGAAAATGTTATCAATATGTATACGAAAAGTTAAAGATTTGTTAAAGGACTAGATATCGGCGTGCTAGCGATTTGTTATTGAAAAGCTACAGGTTCATTATGAAATAGTTATCGATTATCTATAGAAAAATTTATCGACGTGCTGTATATCATCGTTATCGGCAAGTTATCGATTATTTAATTATAGATTTTTATCAAAAATTCCATTTAAACTCGTATATCGAAAATGATATCAATATCTTATCCAAGGGTTACAGATTAGTTAACTGAGTGTTACCAATTAGTTACCGGTGTGTTAGCGATTTGTTATCAAAATGTCTGATTTGTTATAGAAAATCTATCGAGTAATTGACAAAGGCTTTATATAACTATTTAAGTGTAGATTTACTACACATATTTTCGTATCTACTGATTTTGAAGTGGAGTTTCCTGGTTTTCCTGCTGATTACAGCTACGTACATTGCGTGTCTGATTGCGCGTTTGACTATAGGATCTATTTTGGTTTTGCAATCTTCCTTGAGGATTATTAATATTGTTAGTATTCGCTCTAAAGTTATTGTTATCAAAATGTTGTCTAATTTGTTATAGAAAATCTATCGAGTAATTAAACAAAGGGTTTTCGATTAGTTATCGAAAATTTATAGACGCGTTGTCAAAAAAAATATCTTATATCGATATGTCATCTTTGTATTATCGATTGTCGATTACTTATCGAAAATTGTATCAATATGCTAGCCAGAATTTATCGATTTTTATCAAAAATATATCGTCATTTTATCAGGATGTTATCGATTACTCGTCGAAGTTTTCATATCGACGACACATCGTTTTGTTATGAAACATATACCGATAAAACTGCAATATAAAACCGATAACACATAACAAACCAATTCATCGATGATTACATTTCGTTATCGATAATAACCGAACTAAACGAGTAGATACTTGATACTCATTCATTTTTATTTTGTCATATTTTTCGCAATATTCAGTACCAAAAACCACGCAACACCAACATTTTGCAACTTCTCTTGACAAATTACTCTCTGACTTGGAATTATTTCCGTTTCATTTGTTTGAATTTCTCAGTTATAGTGGTTGCTATGGCAATCCTTCATTACTTTACAACCAGTTAATAGCTGACTTTTTGTCGCTAACTCGAAGTAAGTTGCTTTCCGTAATCCCGTAGAATGGTCAACTACTTTTTTTTGACGGGTAGTATATATCGAAACTTCGAAAAATATATCAATTCTTTATGAGCTTCAGTATGTCTTTTGTGGTCAACTATTTTTCGAATTTCCAAGCCTCATTTTATAAATTTTAATACCTTTCATGAAAATGAAATCGTATATTAGCTTCGTCACGAATCTCAAATTTGTAAGTCTTTATAGGAAAATATATAGACCCACCATTAAGTATACCGAAATTATCAGAACGAAGAGCTGAGTTGATTTAGCCATGTTCGTCTGGCCGCCTGTCTGTTTGTATGCAAACTAGTCCCTCAATTTTTGAGATATATTGATGAAATTTGATGAGCGGGTATATTAAGGTGTCCGTTTAGACATTTTTTGCAACCTGCCGGATCGGACCACTATAGCATATATCTCACATATAACCGATTTTTCAGAAAAGAGGATTTTTGTCATATCTTCCTCAATTTAGCAGATTGAAGCTTCAAACTTCACCATATGCTTTCGTATATTGTCTGAAAAAATGGATGAGATCGGTGGTATATATAGCATATATCCCCCACAACCTATTGTTCAGATAAGAAACTTTTCGTAATTTCTGCCCCAGTTTAACAGCTAGAAGCTTAAAATTTCACTAAATGTTTACGTATATAACATATATTGTTGCCCCGTAACGGCATAAACTAATCGATATAGATATAGACTTCTATATATCAAAATGATCTGGGCGAAAAAAGAAATTCATTTAGCCATGTCCATCCGTCCGTCTGTCCGTGAACACGATAAATTGACTAAATTTTGAGGTAGCTTAATGAAATGTGGTATGTAAGTTCCTGGACACTCATCTCAGATTGCTATTTAAAATGAAAGAAAGCGGACTATAACCACGCCCACTTTTTCGATATCGAAAATTTCGAAAAACAGAAAAAGTGCGATAATTCATTACCAAAGACGGATAAAGCGATGAAACTTGGTAGGTGGGTTGACCTTATTACGCAGAATAGAAAATTAGTAAAATTTTGGGCAGTGGGCGTGGCATCGCCCACTTTTAAAAGAAGGTAATTTAAAAGCTTTGCAAGCTGTAATTTGGCAGCTGAGTATGTAATGTTCGGTTACATTCGAACTTAGCCTTCCTTACTTGTTATATTTTATATTTATCTTAAAAATCGCTTAGGTAAGTACATCGGGTACTATATATTTTTTATCTTATACAGCCGATTACTTGGATATTACGAATAGGATAAGATTATTCTTCAGCCCCATTCATGAAAGATATGAAGTCCCGTCCTTACTTGTTTTGTTTTTGCCGTTACCGTTGCACGAGAATACCCCGTCGTCCCCTACATAAATGTTTCCTCATAGAAACTATGCGAAGTATGCACAGTTAAACATGTATAAAAATATATAAATACAGTATATATGTTGACGTTTTGCGTGAATAAATGTGCAGAAATAAAAAAAAGAAAACAGGGAAAAATGACAAAAAAATTTTAAAACGTTTAAAAAATTACTTGTTTCAAACATCTTATGTATATACAATTTTAATATTTATATGGAGATTTTTTGCAACTTCTCCTAGATTTTTGTGGTGGTTATTTTTCACTTCTATATATTACATTGTTGATTTTGCGCCAGATTTTATACACAAACATACTCTAAACAGCGCCATATTACACATCGCTATTGATAAGCGAATTTGCAGAAAGTGAAGCAGCGATAAGAAAAACTGAACAAACGTAGGTTTTATAAAAGACAAAGTACCTGCAAACAGAAATAAATAAAAATAGATATTTGCACGCTGGACTTAGATCAGAAAAGCCTGTTATTGATAAACTTTATTTTAAAAAGAGAACTGATCGGAATATACAAGAAATAAATATCATAAAATACCTAATAAATATTGTTACGAATATTAGCAACACTAAGGGGTACTGTCATCTCTAAGCCGATGCTAGGCAGTGACTTGTACGCACATCAATAATTCAATCATTATGTCTACACATATGTACGTACACGCAGCGGAGAAGCAACGCACAAGCACATGCAGATATCTTATCTGAGATGCTCCCAAAAGTATGCAATTATAAGTGTGGAAATATCGCTCACAAATACACGCGCATATGAGAGCTACACACCTGCATCTGTAGTTATAATTATATACCAGTAACTAAGTAAATTCTGGAAGCGCCTAGAAGATGCAACGAGGAAATCACACAGTATAAAAGCAGCAACAGTAGAGGCGCGACAATCAGTTTCGTTTAAGCAAGCTATTGGTTGTGAAGTATCAGTGTTATTGTGAATTACTTTAATAAAGGCCATTTTGCATTATTAAATATTGGAGTTATTTATTCAACAGTGTAGTGATTCGAACTTAGCAGAAGGTTGCAAATAAGAGGATTTGCAGTAAATTGGTTACAATATTATAGTTAACAGCGAATATTAAAAAGAAAATAAATTTCATGCAAACATGCGCTAAGCATGTGAAGAAATTTTACAGATTCTTCGACAATAATAATTTAAGTTCTAGACAATGGAATGGTTGGTGCGAAAAACGTTGTAGGCGATAAAATTAAAAGTTTTCAGGAACGAAACCACGAAGCCCCATATAAAAAAATTGACTACTCCTCAAACATTTTTGTAGCACTCATAATCATGCGCCAGATAGGAGTCCAATATATACGAGAACATTTTACTCGGAAATAATAAAAAAACTCAATCACAGGCATATACATATATGACTCCTATATGATGAGCCGTGTGCCAAGAGTATAAAATTTGAAACCCCTTTAACATTCTCGGAGCGCTCATAATTAAGAAATCCGATATGAGTCCGAAATCTGTAAAAAATATGAGCCTTAGAAATATGATCATATAAGAGTCTTTTATGACTCCGTTATCATGAGATCTCTTCTGGAGTTCCTCCAGGCAGCCATCTCCGTCCAATTCTGTTTTTAATATTCATAAACGATATCTCTTCTTCACTAAAGTTTTCAAAAATTATGATGTACATATGCTGATGATGCAAAAATTTGTATTTCTTACAAATCGATCGAGGATACTACAATCAGATTTAGACACACTGGCTACTTGGCTCCAAAAGGGCTCAAAATGGAGTCCGTTCTAAGTCCAATATATACCGGAAATGAGTTGTTTATGAAGGCAACATGTGTCAAATATGAGTCATATTCAGGGTAATAGCGTATATGGAAATAGACTTATTTCGGACGACCATCACAAATAGCATTCATATCGGACTCCTAAATGAGCTCATAAAGAGCGTAAACGTTCCAATTTTAGACTTATTTTTAATTCCTTTATGACTCCGAATGTTTGCTGGGAAAGCAGCTTCGGAGTAAAATTTCATATTTTTTCTTGGATTTTTTTTTTTTTTTTTTTTGTATTTCAAATCAAAATTTTATTTAATTTAAAGCTTATACAACATGCCATTATAAAACTTCAAAAACATGAACTAACGTTGGGGAAAAACATTGTCCTCCACTTCGTGTCTTGATCATCTTCTTCCTCATCTATATGGCTTTTTTAGTAACCATCACATAGTCTTATTGTTTCCAAGATTTGCACCATCTATCTCATTTTCTTTAGGTAGAGTGATTAGAATAACTCATGCCAACAAGTTCTACCTTGGACGGAGTATGTAAACGAAAAGTTAAAACCTCCCTCGACGAACAAACATCACACTCTATATGTCTCTGATCATACCCCTTCTCTTATACGGCTCGGAACCATGAACGATGTCGAGAGATGAGGATACGACCCTTGGAGTGTTCATGTCTGTGATACCGACATGGAGTATCGATTCGAAGGAGGTATATTGATGAGCTGTATGAGGATTATGCAGATATGAAGATAGTGTAGCACAAAGCTCATGGTATGCGAATGAACGAAGCCGCTGCGGCCAAGCATTTGAAAGCAGAGAGCGATTGAGACCTCCTCTGAGTTTTGAGATACAGATGCAGCAAGATTTGATACCCTTCTGTGTGTCCAATTGGCGTCTTTCTGAAATGACAGAAAGTACTTCGACTTGTGCTCATTTACTGCAAAACCCACGGTATGCAAATGGACAAAGACGCTCCGTCCAAGCATTTGAAAGCAAAGGAGTTTAGACGTCCTCTGAGTTGAGAGACAGGTGGAGGAAGATTTGATCTGCCTTGGTGTTTCCAGTTGACGTATTTCTAACAGAAATTACTTCGTCTTACCTTGGACTCATACAAGTCTTGCTGCATGCAAAAGGAAAAAGTACAGGGAATATCGGCGTGCCATTTCACGCAGGGACAACGCATTGTCGTGTCCAATATTGAAAAATATAAAAAGGAATGGCTTTTGAAACAAAACAATTTGTTCGTTTTTCAGGTAGTTTAAGCCCACTCCTAATTTCTTTGCTTTTAAATTTAATTTTGTGCGTGCGAAAGTAGATGAGAAATTAATGAAAATAATTCATTGAAGGTAGGTGCAATTTTAATTGCCGTTTTTTATCTTAAAATATTTTGTTAATCATAATTACTCTAAATTATTTTTTGTGCAATCTTCTTTTGTTTCAAAAACTTTTTTCATTTGATATCAGATAATGGCATGCACAATCTTTAAATTAAGTTAATTTCAATTCTTTTTATACCTTTCATGAAAGCGAAATGGTATACTAAGTTTATCACGAAATTTGGTGAGCGGGTATATTTAGGTGGTCCGATTAGACATTTTTCGCAACCGGCCGGATCGGATCACTATAGCATATATCCCACATACAACCGATTGTTCAGATAAGAAGCTTTTCGTAATTACTGCTCTATTTTAACAGCTAGAGGCTTCAAATTTCACCGAATGCTTACATATATGGCAGTCATTGTTGTCTGAAAAAAATTGTATAGATAGGTGTTATATATAGCATATATCCCATACAACCGATTGTTCAGATAAGAAGCTTTTCGTAATAACAGCTCCATTTTAACAGCTAGAGGCTTCAAATTTCACCGAATGCTTACGTATAGGGCAGTCATTGGTTACTGAAAAAATTTTATAGATCGGTGGTATATATAGCAAATATCCCATACAACCGATTGTTCAGATAAAAAGCTTTCCGTAATTACTGCTCCATTTTAACAGCTAGAGGCTTCAAATTTCACCGAATGCTTGCGTATAGGGCAGTAATTGTTATCTGAAAAAATTGTATACATCGGTGGTATATATAGCATATATCCCATACAATCGATTGTTCAGATAAGAAGCTTTTCGTAATTACTGCTCCATTTTAACAGCTAGAGGCTTCAAATTTCCCGAATGCTTACGTATAGGCCAGTCATTGTTTACTGAAAAAATTGTATTGATCGGTGATATATATAGCATACAACCGATTGTTCAGATAAGAAGATTGTCGTAATTACTGCTCCATTTTAACAGCTAGAGGCTTCAAATTTCACCGAATGCTTACGTATAGGGCAGTAATTGTTATCTGAAAAAATTGTATAGATCGGTGCTATATATAGCATATATCCAATACAACCGATTGTTCAGATAAGAAAGTTTTCGTAATTTCTACCTCATTTTAACAGTTAGAACCTTCAAATTTCGCCATGTGCTTTTGTATATAGCAAATATTGTTATCTGAAAATTTCGAAGAGATCGGTCGTATATATAGCATATGTCCCCTACAACCGATTGTTCAGATACGAAACTTTTCGCAATTTCTACACCATTTTAGCTAGAAGCTACAAATTTCACCAAACGCTTACGAATATAGCATGTATTGTTGTAATCATAGAGATCTGTGGTATATATAGTATATACCCCATATAAACTGTCACTTCTGCCCCCTTTTTAATGGCTAGAAGCTTCAAATTTGATCAAATACTTCCGTTTACGTCATATATTGTTGAGATAAGTGATTCATGGTCATAGCTATTTCATGCAGACCACAAAAGAGATGAAACTATGCATCCTCACACAAAGTAGCAACAATTTCTTTATTTATCTTAAAAATCGCTTAGGTATGTACATCTGTTCACTATATATTTCATATCTTATACAGCCGATTTTTTGGATATTACGAATGGGATAACATTATTGTTCAGCCCATTCATGAAAGGTATGAAGCCTTCGGCACAGCCGAAGACAGTCCCGTCCTTACTTGTTTAAGCTACAACTAGGCAATTAAAAGGAAAATTTTTCCCAGTGAAGTTTAAGTAAGCTTAATAAGATTATCTTAACGATTTTAAATGAAGTGTCATTGAGGCGTACTTTTTGAAGTAATTGCTGAGAAAATATTTATGATGTTATTAATATTTAAATTTTCTGGTTTCAGTGTTTTCTAAATTTTATAGTAATCATTTTTGAAACTTTTTCTCAATTATGTGTTGTTTTCATTTCCATGTAGAAAAAAATTATTAATTGGCGAAAATGCTTAGTAATAGCTGATTTTTTTACAGGACTACTAAAAATAACGCACTTCTAGTTAACTACAAACAATCAGCGATTAATTAATTGGAAAGTCATGCAGCGTTGCCCTGGCAACCGCTGTAGGTTAGGTTAAGTGGTAGCTGCACTAGGACAGCATGAAGATCCGTTGTGATGCTACATAAAATGAAATAACGTTGACGTAGCTAGAGTTACTTATACTAGGTTCAAACACACACCAAATTGGCAATTTATACTATTTGGGCAATTTATTACGCAATTTGTCTATAATAAATTGTAATAACAAATTGCCAATTTAAAAAAAATTGCGTAATAAATTGTTTCAAACTACAAATGCAACATTGTAAAGTGTGTTTATTGAGTATATTTAAACGTCACTTACGCATGGCTGAACTATATGGTTGGCTCATCTCATCAGCTGATTTTATGTCTTTCATTTCACTGGAGTAGGGATTGTCAAAAGAAGATGGCAAACTCAAAATGAAACCAAAACATTGAACACATTTTCTTACAACACACAAAAATTTCAAAGTTTTATGTTTTCATTCCATTTCATTCGCCTAATACCAACACGCACATTTTGATAGTCTAAACAAAGGTATGCTCTTGCTGTAGAGATGAGCCAACCAGCTATCAAATTACCATTGTGTAAGCTAAATAGAGTTGTATGAACAGCACTCAATTCAAATCGAAATTTCCTCAATTTATTTTTCTGTTTGAACATAGTATTAGAGAATCGTTGCGTAGCAACAATATAATTTCGAATGCAACCGATCTCAACCTTGGATAAATCCTACGGAGATCCAAGTGAGTCGCGAACGAAGTACTTTCGCGAAATTTTGGCAAAAGCTTAACAATCAAGCATAAAGTGATGCAATGATTTCACCTCATCATTCTCCACACAGCTACAGCGCTATGGGATTTTCAATATATTGAGACGTATCGCATGAATTTCCAATGAACAGTGCCCTGTCAAAACCACAATGACCATTGATAGATGAGCATTAGTAAAAGCCAATTATTTCTCCAAGATCTCCTGCCATCCACATTCGTTCAGAAATATCTCTGCAAGAGGTGGTGGCCGCCCAACGCTTGCTGAGCTGACTCGAAGTCAACTATGCAGAAGCAAACCACAGTAGGCGAACGGAATCCCGAAATCCCTACAGCCATCTTCATCCGATTCAGTTGTATCGATGCGGGCTAAGCGATCCGCTTGACAGTTGCCCGGGATATAACTATGGCCCGGTACCCAGATTATCTTAATCATAAAATAGTTCGTTGCAAACGCAAGCGAGGTCAGGGACTCCCACACCACCCTCCATTGCACTATAGTTGAACTCAAACTCTTGATAGCCGTTTGGCTGTTAGAACATTTTTGATTGTTTTGAAGCTCACTAACGGTATTCTCTCTCACCAGAAACGATGGAAAACTAAGAAAGTTTTCCATTTTATTGTGAAAAGTTTTCTAACCGTACTAACAACATACTTTTGTGAAAAGTGAAATATTTTCTACGTTTACTAGGTTTCCTAGACTCAGAGAATCGCCCTACTTATTTACATAAAGTCGACACTTATCTGAATAAATGTTTTTTCTTAATTTTAAAGCACAACTGTTTGTATTTTAAGTGACTAAATTTAGCTGTAAACAACTTTTAAAACAAATAATAACTGTCAACAATAACACATTAGTGAAAATATTGTTTTAAAAACAATATGCTTGTATATACATAAGTACATATGTAAGTGTATCATATTTATATCAATGCAGTGCAGATGAAAGTAATTAAGTTAAGCAAATGTTCATTTTAGCTTAAAAAAATTACGATGGGAACAAATGGAGTTTAACAATTATAATAATTGTTGAAAATTTCGAACAAAAACTAAAGAGAGGAAAAAATAAACACCTCCAAATATACATGCTTATGTTCATATGTACATCAGCGAACAAAAAAATAGCAGTGGCAATTTAAAAAAATTAAAATATTAAATTTCGTCAATTAAGCTCTTTCTTTATTTTCGCTAATAAAAAACTTTGTTGGATTTTGTAACTTAAACTATGCAAACCAATCTCAAAAAAGTTTTCGAAAAATCTCGAAAATTCGAGAAAATGTTTCGAAAATAAAGAATTTTTTTATTTAGAACTAGCAGAGCCGGCAGACGTTGTCCTGCCTGGAATTTTACTTTCCCTCATTTGTGTATATTTCACCTATCCCAATTCATGATCCGCTCCCTGTTCCCCAGTAACAAAATTTTTTCCTATAAGGGAATTCACAGCCAAGTGCAAATAGTACTGCATCGTTTCATAGAAAACAATTTTCAAAAAAACAACAAAAGAGATGTATACAGTAAATTCATGCGTTAACTCTGCCTGTGAAGTTACCATAAGCCTGATTAGTGGCATTACGACTGCGCCGCCTGATTCGAACACGTCGTACTCTAGGCATTATTTAATTAAGTATGGGTGTACACTTTAACAAACACTTTAACACTACAGACAAACATCAATAACTAATATTCACTTATAATCCTTATAATACTTTTTCCTTTGAAATTGCACCAATTTATTAAAGTAGACACTTTCGAAACAACCAAATGACTTAAAATGCGAAAATAAAAACGCGTACTTATCGCAACGGCTTGCTAAGTTCATTTAAATTTTTGGTATGCTAAAAATTTCATTTCAAGAATGAATAACGGTATCAAACATGGATGCTTTGTTCTTTTGGGTTTTTGGTAAATTCAAATTCTCGTGAAACGAATGAAAAATCATACAGCACAGTGGGACGAATAACGATTCAAGGTGAGCAAAAGTAATCTTTTGCATCTAAGTTGTCATACATTTACAACGTAACTTTTGGAGAAATTTTAACTCATTAGAAAATATGATTGGAGTATAAAAAATTATAAGGAAGTGCGAACTCACAGAACAGTAAAAAGCTAAATAGTATCAAAAATATTTTATTAACCAGTCTTACAGAAAACCAACGACGTTTTTGATTTGACCAAACACTAATACATCAAATCACCGGTAGGTAATTCACCACAGGGAAAATGTAACTTGAAATTCGCTAAATTTAAAACTAACGCCCCGATTCTGAGCATTACCGGTAAAATAGTACCCTTTGGTCCTTTTTAGACAATAGCCACAATTGGTACTTTTCTTATTTTTTTTACTCAGGTAAAAATTCACAATATTGCCCAAAAATTCGCCACACTTTCGTTAGCCCCCATATAATTTTGAGTTTACTTCAATGGAACTCTCACCATAAAAAATTGCTCAGTCAATAAAATGTACCAGAGCAATAACATTTCACCTAGGATATAATTTATGCCAGGCATTAAAAAGAAAAGTGTTGGCGAACACATTGTCGTTAATTGTTGATGAAATAACCGACTAATCAAAAAAAAAACTCTTGTTTTATTATAATATTAATAACGGCTAGATATTTCGATCGGTTATACAACACTATGTAAAATATATGAAAATAAAAATTGCTTCTGCCTAACATAGCTTATAGCGAGCACTCTGCCGCGAGCCTAACACTTTCAAAACTTATACAAAGAAATTCTATGCATTACTTCTCGTTTGGCACGTTGATATTTAAATCTTTCTCGCCCAGCTGAATGAGTTCAAGGAATTCCAGGACTATTGTGGTGTTAAGCAACGTAAGGTAATTGAAAACTAAGTATCTTGGCACAAGAAATATTTCAGGCATGTAAGATCGTCAAATTAACGTTAATTTGGCGTTCTTAACGTTAATAAACGAAACGAAATGACTTCGTTTCGTTTATTAACGTTGATTATCGTAACGAAATGATATCGTTTCGTTCGTTAAGCATGCCTGAAATATTTTAACTGGAAGACAGAAGGAATTAAATGCAAAAGAAATTTGATTTCGGAAGAATTGTTTTGTATAAAATTGTTTCCGTAGCTGCTAGCAGAACCCCTGAGGCCTGGGATCAAAACTCACACTTACTGAATCTAGGCTCTGATATGAAGTTTAAACGTTAAGGGAAAAAGTAAGCATCTATAAAAATAGCACTAACAAAATTGCCTAGTTTTATTTATGATTTACTGAGTTTTCCACATACATAGTTCGGCAGCACCAGAACGCAAATTTTTAACCGTTTGTTACTAAAACCTAACTGCACTTGTAAACAGCATTATATACTTGTACAAGAAAAACTTTGTAATTTTCAGGATATCGTATATCATTTTGTTTTTCTTTTATCAATTTTGAGGTGTGAAAAATTTATTAGAAAAATATATATTGTACATTGAAGTCGTTGGAATAATTTATTACAATAAAACTTTCAATAGAACCAAAATAATAATTTTATACACTATACATTTTATTTCATTGCAATCAACAACATAATGCTAGAACCAAGAGTTTTGTGACCAAAACTAGGTTCACAACGTTTGGTTGGTGGAAGACATAGACTTATCCTATGTCAAAATATAGTACCATTTTTGGTTGCATTCACATACTTGTTTGTTCAGCTTGAATAAAAGGAAAGTCTTCACTATGTTTAGTAAAATTTTATATGGAAACATCCTAAAATTTTGTATTTTATACTAATAAAATAAAACAAAAATTTGGTCCTTTTTTTCGATGAATTTTGGTCCCAAATGAAAACATGGTGTGGCAACCGTGTTCGCTTTAACGAAAATGTTTCACTTGTAGATCCGATGTTAACGAATAAACGGGACGATGTGTATATGCATATTATGCATGATAAGTTTCTACATAGGCATATTGTAATTTATCCTGTGAAAGTACATAATGTAAACAAATACTATACAAGAGGCAACACTTTTACTATTATCTTTACTTATTTGCGCTTACAGTTCTTTATTTTTCAGTTTTGCCTTTTTCTAAACAACAGCTGTTGGGTGGTTATTTCGATGTAACCACCTACTTTTGTGGGTAAAAAACTATCCGGCTACTTTCGCGGGTAGAATACCAAAAGGGTGTAAAAGTTGCCACATGATTTGGTTACCGCGGTGAAGAATGTTGTTACCACACTAGAATCATGGCGTAAAACTCTTTTATTTTAATGCAGTATTCACAACTTAACTATTTCATCACTTGCACATTCATATTTTTGTGAAAGTTTAGCCAAAACACTGCTTCTCTTCAGGAATAATTAATTGTGGCACATGGTTTCACTCAATATATGACGCAAATGTGAAATTTTTTATACAATTAAATTGATAAATTACAATTTTGATAAAATAATGTACTGCTTTTAATGTATGCTGCAAGATAGCTATTTTTTGAAGGCGCATAAATGTAGAACATGCCGAAAGTATATGTAAGGTGGCAGCAGATCGACATACAAACAGACAAACATATACTTTCCATGTATTCAGTGTTTGCAATTATCTGGCTATTAGTTATTATTTTTATAAATGGCCATTTTCTAATTCCGATTTTGAAGTAGTTATGTATATGATCTGCCATTAAAAAGCTTCTCACCAATAATTCATCTGCCTATTACTGCGAAAATTCGTTCTTTCACGTGTACAATGGGACTTGAATTGCAAAAACCCGTAACCTAGACCTTTTCAAAGAGAAGCTGAAAATAACCATACAGATAGAAAAACACACGATGATATTGGACTGTACATTTGAGTTTTGTCCTCGAAGAATTTGATTTTATTAAATATAAGGCAAAGTACTTGTAGCAACCACGGCTAATACTACAAAATGTACGCTAAGATAGATAGCAACCCCATTGTTTCGGCTATTCATTTAGAATTTATTTATGTTTTTTTAAGAAATTTAGCAGTGCCAATCATTAAAAACAAAAAACATCTGGCAACACAAATTTTTTTTTCTAAAACCGAGTTCAAGTAGAGCATAAGAAAACCGCAGTAGAACGAAGTTTATGCGTAGAGCCGTTCGAAAGTGATTCGCTTACAAACATGTCAAAATTAATTTTTATTTTTATAGATTTTTTAGTTTTTATTGTTGTTTAATCGACCTATCAATTTGTAAGCTCACGTGGTCGAATCGAGTCCATGCCCTTAACCATTAAAATTTGTCATTATAGTTGATATGATATATTTTTTCTTTTAAAATAAATTTTAATTAGAATGGAAGAAATAACATTTTAAGCAGGGCTGTTCCAAAATTTTCATATTGACTGAACACTGAAACTTTTTTAAATCGAAAAAAAAAAATTATTTTAAATGTTTAAAGAATTTTGATAGTATTCTAAATGAATAAATTTTGAATTAAAATTTTTCTCAGTGCTACAATATTTTTGAAAAATTGTTTGTTGCCAATTTGTTAGTGTAAATTTGAATATCATATGGAAGTGCTTTTTCTTTGCACTTTCATATGACATTCAGACACTTTCATATGAATCCAAATTGTATGTGAGGGCATATGGGAGTGCTATGATTTTTTTTATTGAAAGTGTGTCTAATCTTCAGAGCAAAACAAAAACAAAAGTGGTATATTTGTGTAGGGGTGGAGATTTTAAACAACTGCCATAGCACATTCTATAGATCGGAAGCTGGTACATTTCTTCATAGGCAACGTTTAGGCTACGCTCTATAGGGGTTGCTTGTTTGTTTTGTAGTTGTAGCAGTTATTTGTTTGTCTTCATAGTTTCTATTTCTATTCTGTTTATTGCCAATCGATTTTCAAATTGCTGCTACATCTGTCGAAGAAATGATTTGTTTCAACAATTTTATTGTTGTTTTGTCGGCCTATTTATTTTTAAGATTGTACATTCGAATCGAGCTCAAGGCCTTAGATCGCAACAAAAGTAAAAATTATGAAGACAAACAAGCAACCTCTTTGATAGCTGAATGGTACCCCCAGCGGGTTAGGGGGCTTAGAATATACCCGCGGCAGGTATGCCTGTAAGAGGCGTCTAAAATTCTTCAAGAAGTTGTGTAGCGCAACCCTTTCAAAGGGTTGCCAGCGCAATTTATAGGTTCTCCAACTCATTTTTCAACCTCACCTACCAGTGTCTCATGTTTTTTTTTAGCAGACGAGGTTCTGGTGACCCCAAATTCCGCATACCGAATGTATATCCGGGAAAGGACCATGAACATATATACATAACTACTACAAACAGCAACATTCACATAGCTGAATGTTTATAACCTGTCTGAATTTTCTAATTATCTCGATCAGAATGCCAACTAGCGTATTTTTTTTTTTTTTTTGCTGCATTGTTGGTGTCCTATGAACTATGTGAGATGTTTCAAGTTTGTAGCTCAATGAAAAGTTGCTTTGAAATTGATCACAATATTAGCCCATTGCGTACAAAATTTCTAAGCATATCACTCCGGGCGCCACCTATTGGAATTTACCTCTTATTCAATATATTGTTGGGGTGTTTTCAACTACGTACGAGGTATTTTGTCTGTAGCTCAAGGGAATCCTCCCAAATATGATTCCTATCCGCTTCTAGCTCAAGGTGAAAAATCGAATTGGCTAAAAATATATAAATGTCCATATATATATATATATATGAATTTATGTATGCATGTATATACATACATATATATACATACATGATTCGCTTCACATTAATGATAACATCAAACCATAAAACCTGTTTACTTATCAGGGTGCAATCATATGACTGATAGCAATGTGGTTGGTAAAAAATTGCTCAAACTCTGTAATTTTTATTTGTTAAAAATATAACTACGATTTAGTGAGGACGATTGTTCCTATTTTATGCCTTTTACCGACTAGCACTGTAAAATAATTTTTGCCAAATTGTTGTGCTGGGATGAATTGCCTAATAAATACAAATACAAAAGTGTACCCGAGGAATTAGTTCCTTAAAATTTAAATAAAATAATTTTAAAAAAATGTTTAAGTTAAACGGTTTTATTGAAAACAATACTTCCATGAAATAATAATAATACTAAAAGCTAGAAAATAATTAGGTAGGTCCTAGGTACTAGTCACCACACTCCTCATCAAGCTAGGGCGTTGATCAGACAATTAAATAAAAGCGTTGGGCGCATGAAATTTCTAAAAATGTGAGGCGCAGCATAACCTTATTAAGGTTCAAATATATGACTATCAATAGAAATTTGACGCGACCAACGCTTTTATTTAATTGTCTGATCAACGCCCTAGCTTGATGAGGAGTGTGATGACTAGTACCTAGGACCTACCTAATTATTTTCTAGCTTTTCGTATTATTATTACTTCATGGAAGTATTGTTTTCAATAAAACCGTTTAACCTAAATTTTTTTTTTTAATTATTTTATTTTCAAGTTTTTAGTGTTATTTAATTGCCTATTATTTCTCATTCTATTTAGTTCATTTAGTAACTCATTATTACAAGGATTCTTTCCTGACAATTTGTTACAATCTAAGTCCTCAATACATAAGATTTTACTTGACTCGAACTCCAAATTTTTTTTATGTCACTTCTACCGGACTGTATGTAATATTTGTTCCAAATATGAACCAAATCGGACCGCAAATACGATTTTTTGAAATATTTCGATCCATGCGCCACCTATCGGAGTTTTTTTCTTATTATTGCATTTTCATCGGGTTCTGAACTATCAGCCCTATTCTACATTTCGACTTGGATTGGAATTTTTTCTGTGTTCCAATCTCTTTCGATCCAACTTCGAATTGTTCGATTTTGTGTATTCTGCATTTCGATCGTAGTTCCGTTTTTCTAAGTTGCAAATTTGTTGGCGGAAAAATATTTTCTTTTTATTAATTTATAACAGAATTTTAACAAAAATGTAAGTAAAACTTGTTAAGAAACGTAAAAGGCTTAGTGATGACTGTTTTTTTATATGTTTCCAGGTCAAAAACAAAATGTCGATGTCGAAGTCCTTGGACGTATTTTCCCCGCAAAAGTATCTAACACATACTTGAAAGCATCCTTATTAAGTCGAAAGTTTTTTTTGAACCTAAATAAGAAAATAAGTCATTAAACTTTACCACTTTTAAGTTCAATTTCTTACAATTCGTAACTCATCTCAAATGGATTACACAAATCTCGCAATATTTGCCTTTCCATTCTCGCCTGGCCATTTTCGTATGCGTTGCTTTCCAACTCCACAAATAATGCCGCGGCTATTGACTCCATTATAACAGACAGCTATAATTTGTGTCTGTTCGTTGGGTCCAGTTATATGCCAAAGCAAGCTGCCGGAGTAGAGGAAGGTGAAGCGGAAACGTAAACAATCCTTGCGGAAAGAATAAATAAATCTTCATAAAGTATTTTAGGCCAGTGCAATGAAATTAGCATCCATACAATTCAGAAAATGTCAACTATATTCGTGCAGGAATCCGTTTTAACAAAACTTGGTGGCCAAGGCAGGGAATTGGCCAAAAGAACGACAAAAACACACCTACAATAATGAAAGCACTTCACTCAAAAAAATATAACATTGCGGCAATATATTCTATTGCTTTTTTTTGTACAAAATGGCGTGGATAATAAAATATAAACATTTTTCAGTGTTTTTTTTACAAATTTTCTTTAATTTATTTTGTTCCAATGTTCACACATTCCGTAGAAACAGCTGATTTCGAAAAATCATTTGCTCTTCCTCTTCTAGTTACGATTCCGTCGTAATGCAGAATACCCAACTTCGATTAAAGCGGAGCGTAGAACGGGAACGTAATCGAAATGCAGAATAGGGGTGTATATTCCAAGTTTCAAGCTTGTAGCTTATCGGGAAGTTACGTAAAATTTTAATTACACAATTCTTTCACAACGGCAGTGCGGCCGGCCGGCCTGTCAAGTCAAGCTAAATAAAACCGTTTAAAAAACCTAAACAAGTAAAGAAGTTTAAGTTCGGGTGAAACCGAACATTACATACCCAGCTGTACACTTGAAATGTTGTTGTTGTTTGTTTTGTGTGCTTAATAGTGTTACAAGGCTGCGCAATAATATATATACATACATATGGTTCTTTTCTGAACTAATTTTTCTTCGAGTTATGGCTCCCGAAACATAGAAAATTGTTTAGTCATAAAAGGGGCGGTGCCATGCCCATTTTTTTTTAATTTGAAGTTTTTCCTATTTATTGTTATAAATCCACTTGGGTAATGAAATTCCATTGATATAAAGCTCTTTTTTGCAAAGATATAGCTTATTTGATTCGTCCCCCACCCTTTTAAAAATCTTTTATATAAAAGTGGGCGTGGTCCTAACGTTAATTTTTCTTCAAAGCATTCCTTATAGTAAAGGGAATAGTTATGATAGGTTTAACGATTTTTCATTTATGATAAATAATATTTGTAAAATTGATTTTATCACAAGTGGGCGGTGCCACGCCTATTTTAAGAAGTTTTTTTCAAATTTTTATCGAGAGTCTCAATATCAGTCCACACGTCAAATTTCAACATTCTGGGTGTATTATTTACTAAATAATCAGGTTTTTTGTGTTTTCCAAAATGTTATATATATAAAAAGTGGGCATGGTTATCATCCGATTTCGCTCATTTTCAATACCAATCTATTCTGGGCCCAGATAAGCTCGTGTACTAAATTTGGTGAAGACATCTCAATATTTACTCAAGTTATCGTGTTAACGGACAGACGGACGGACGGACATGGCGCAATCAAATTTATTTTCGATACTGATGATTTTGATATATGGAAGTTTATATATATCTCGATTCCTTTATACCTGTACAACCAACCGTTATCCAATCAAAGTTATAATACCCTGTGCACAAGTACAGCTGGGTATAAAAACACGCAAATATGGTGCCGTTTTAGTATCTACAATCTAGGTATTTAAAAAATATTTGTTGTTGATAGCACCGTAGCACAGATGCTCGTGTCTCCGCTATTAAGCACAACTCGTTTTGTAGCGAGTTATTTAACCACTGCCGCGAGTCGTCAATAATTGCAACTTGATGGGTCTAACTCTCCTTTGCGCACCTAGCCTAGAGAGTTACAAACAAGCATACATACAAGTGAAACTAATACATATAATACATATAAGCGTGTTAAAAATAGTGGCTATTTTTCCCTGTAAAGGGCTGTAGCTCAAACGGGTGGGGGGATTTTGAACAAAACTTACACACGTGTTATGTTCATAAACCTATATGGTTTTGATTTTTTAATATTTAAAATCAGAAACACTAGGGTCTTGAAACCCAAAACATGGAACCGGGTATTATTCAAATGTGGATGAACAATATGGATATCAAATAAGAGCTGCTGATGAGAGCTTGAATATAAACGTAAATTTTTACGATATCTCAACCCGTTTAAGGAATATAAAGTGTGGGTCATTATTATTTACATATCTTGTATATAAAATTCTCGTGTCACTGTGTTCGTGGTTAAATACCTTCAAAAAGGCTCAGCATTTTTTGAGTATATTGACTAGGTTTGAGAATCGGATCTTATCTATTTTGTATTACCAAAGATGGTAATAAAAACTAGAGAGAAGAAAAACGAAAATAAAAATAAACACTGCCAATTTTGTAGTGTTTCAGAACTGGAACCAATGCAAATACCGTAACCCGCTTTAATATACAATCAAAAGTATCTGTTATCTATACAAGCCTATTGTTGTTGTAAAGTAATTTTCTGCACAGTTTTGTTAAGTTTTCAACTTGATTAAAATTATGTAGATCTACAAAGCAAAAAGTTATGAAATTATGGAAAATCAACAAACTTTAACTAAAAACCTAAAAAATTCACAAAGTGAACGGAAATTAATGCGCTAACAATTTTAGTGTGTTTAATCACGGTTTTTGTTCACCTATTATTACTATTACTTCTTTCTTTACACATGTGGCATAATGATCAGATCGGAAAACATTGCCAAAGCTTACTGTTGTTGTTGTGTTAACAGTGCCACAGCTTACTCGAGATGCACTATGGGATATTTGGGGGAAATTTGTCTTTAACCAGACATGTCTGGTGTCGATTAGCCGTATAGCATTTCTTTATTTTTCGAAGGAGACTTTTGAGCAGCTTACTTGGGATATATTAAAAGATATTATTCCAAACAACCCAAATAGACATTTTGAAATTTTATTTCAAAAAAGTTTAGAAAATGCCATGATACGACAAGCATAGAGAGGTAGTTTCACTTCTTCTTCTTGGCCGTTAGTGCCCCCATTTTACTTAAACTGCGTTTTTGACATTCTCTTATAAAACGGTGCTACCATATTGTGACGAATATTAGCAACACTAAGGGATACTATCATCGCTAAGCCGATGCTATGCAGTGACTTGTATGCACATCCATAAATCAATCATTATGTATCTACATAAACGAATCAATCATTATGTCTACACATATGTACGTACACACAGCGGAGAGAGAAGCACAAACACATGCATATATCTTATCTGAGATGCTCCCAAAAGTATGCAATTATAATTGTGCTCACATACACGCGCATATGAGAAGCTATAAACGTAGTAATTTTATAGCTGATAACCAACTAGTAAATTCTAGAATGGAAGCGCCTAGAAGATGCGAACGAGAAATCATAGAGTATAAAAGGCAGCAACAGTAGAGGCACGAGAATCAGTTTCATTTAAGCAAGGTATTGGTTGTGTAGTATCACTGTTATTGTGAAGTACTTTAATAAAGGCCATTTTGCATTATTAAATATTGGAGTTATTTATTTAACAGTTTAGCGATACGAACGTTAGTAGAAGGTTGCAAATAAGAGTTAACAAGCTGTTTTGGGGCAGGTATCGACCCTAACACTAGTCCAGGAACATACACCTACTGCATCTGCCAGAAATATTTATATTGACCGTTTGCATTCAGCTGAACATAACGGTTACTTCGAAATTGACCCCACCGAAAACATAACTATATCATATTTTTTTCACACTATTCGATCTTAGTCTCCTGCTAGGGCTGTCAGCTTGTCATTGGTGTGGCTGCTTAGCCGAGCTCCACAGCGCACTACCATGAAGCTGAGCGGTAGATATCTATCGCCACTTGGAGGTCTAAAGAAAGATATCACGGCCAAAATATTGCTGCTATTCTGCGAGCTAACAAGTACAATGGGCTTAACTTAACTGCCATAGTTGGGCACAGTGCACAAAATTTTCAATTTCACCACCACAATTTTTTTTAGTGGTGCCCAAATATGCTTGCAGGTGCCTTTGTCGAGTTAAAATAAAAGATGGGCGTCCGTCACTAAATTTTAATTGCTAGGTGGAATTGAAAATTTTGTGCGCTGTGCCCAACTATGGCACAGTAGTTTTAATCATTACACAAGTTCTACAGAACACCCCATAGTGCGTTAAAATGTATGTTGAAGTGGAAATGTAGTTCAGAGTATGCTCAGATAAAGATACTCAATCTCGAGATACAACATGTGAGTAAGCGTGAAAAAATCACAACTGAAGAAAAAAACAAAAAAGCTCTAACAAAATAGTAATACCAACAATCAGCAAACAATTGTTGATGATGCATTCAGAGCATGTGATGTAACAACATAAACTCGTATCGATAAATAGGAAATTTGATATGTACGGAGTATGTCGTTTGTTGTGTACAACTAGCCCGACCTACAATAAATTCGTTAACCGCACATAACTCTTTTAGACCACACATTATTGGGAATCAAGGGGTTATGTAGCGCAGTATATAGCTTCTCCAACCCAATTGTCAACCTCACCTTCGAGCGGCGAATCCCGTTTCACTAACAGACGAGGCTTTGGTGACCCCAAGCTCCTCATGGGGAGGGAGCGATGACCTGAAGGTTTAATGTAGCCATATAAATCGTTCCCGAGATGGTCGGGCTAGTACCTTAACGGTGCTGTGTTACCGGAGCGTACCGGATCTGTATCCGGCAAAGGACCATCACATCGATAACACTCCCCAAAGCCTTCGGGTAGTAACCTTATCGCTACAACAACAACAACAACCACACATTATTTTTGATTCCGATTTCAATATTTTTCTCATATAACTCTTTTACTAAAAATAAAATTTGTTGAAGGTAAAAAAAATATTTTTCGGAGCATTTTGATATCCCTCTTACATCAGACAACACGAAACCGCCTAGAACTTCGGTACCTGATTTGACAGGACTGGACATTCGCAAAAGAAATATGTGACCGTTTTCTTACAACCTTCTTGGTTGCAACTCCGTCACATGTCGTTCAAGATTCCCATTCTTTCTGCGTGTTAGCAAACGGCCAGTGTCTTCTATTTGTGGCTGTCATCTTAATAATTTCTTTCTTTTCGTAAATCTTATTTTTTATTTTTCTTTATTGTAGTCCAGTCAAAAATGTTTGGTGATCCTACATAAGTCAGTATAGTACCAATTTTGAGTAGCAGTTTTCTAGAGATATGTAGGAATGTTACTTTTTATTGGTGTAAGCGTTCGATATACCGCAACTACCTTTAGTGATGTCTAACGATGTTGTCTGAAAACATGTATATTTCTCGACCGATGACAGTGTTCTCCAACAGGAAGCAAAATACCTTCTCTATTCCGAGTAGCTCGGATTGAAAAATACAAACTCAGTTTAGAAAACGAATTGAGAGTGTGACTTCTAGCTGTTCAGAGAAGACCTCTGCACTGCAGTCCATTTTGGACCCGTCAGTGAATAGTGAGGTGACATCATCCTTACATACCATGTGGGCTGATCAAGTTAAAGTTCTTGTCAAAATTCAATGTAGGCGAAAGGTAATCTGTTATCGAATCTACTAGGAGAACGCTGTGGCCATCTGCTTCTCGTTCCAGTATCTAGACTCTGTAAGTTTGATGGCAGCGGTAGTAGCTGTAAAGCGTTTGTGGAGGGGCAGTAGTAGTTAATTAAGATTATCATTTAATGCGTCCGTTGCACACGACCTAAGTGCTCCTATTACCACCGCACAGGCTGCCAGTTGTACTTTGTTTACTTTTTTAATGCCGTCTTGCTTTCTCAGAGCTGGACACCACACTATCGCTTCAAACAATAGGCCACTTTTTTTCAACATAATATTTTCGAATCCCATATAGCACCATTTAACGCATCATTAACGCACTTACAAGCACCGTTCACGAAGATTTCAAGTTCGATTGCGCCTTCCTCAAAGACACCTACGCGCAGAAGGGGTAGGCTTAAAGTTCAACGACGTTTTACCGCTAACTGTCATCTCAAGTGCCTGAAAGCATGTGAGTATATTTCATTTGTTGCAAAGATAGATTGCAAATAAAAGTATACAAAAAAAACATATTTTATTTGGTGTGTGCAATAATTAAAAACCGCAACCGGTTGCCGGTTGAATGGAAGAAAAATATGAAATTTAAATATCGAAAGTATTTATTTGCTTTTCCCTTTGATTTAAGAGGAGGAGATGAATAATGCGAATTGTCAATGAGCAAATTAATAAAAAGTCATGTTAACAAATTGATGACAATTTATTGTTATTATTTTGCATTTCATTATACAACTTTTACTTTTTCGACGAGGAATTTGACTAAAAATGAATATCATATAGATGTATTTAGTATATTAGGGTGGGCCAAAAACAAACCAATTCTCTCTTGTAAACTCACCCAAAATGGAGCTTTTAATATCGTAACGAATTTATGGAAATTCTGCTTATCTGTAACCTTCTGCTAACGTTCGATTCGCTAAACTGTTGAATAAATCACTCCAATATTCTATATTGCAAAACGGTCTTTATTAGACTACGTTGGGAGTAGTACAATTATACTTCACTTAGCAACTGATAGCGTGTTTAAATCAAACTGATTACTGCCTACACAGCTTGTGCTGCTTTTATACTCTCAGTTGCCTTGTCCACCCATTTCTCCTAAGGTCTAGTAACTTCGCGTATTTCATGCGTGGTTGCCAGCCATATATGTACATGTATTTTTAGTTTATAGCCTCTCGCATAGGCATATGCGTGTGTATATGTGAGTACTACTTCGGCTGATGGTGAGTATCTCTCTGTTACTCGTTACGATTAGACAAATCTCTCGATCTAACCGCTGTGAGCCTCTCCAAATGAACCACCCTTCTATTTCTTGGTTTTCCAATGGTTTGTATGCGGTAGATGGCATCACTGATCCTCTTCACAACTTTGTACGGGCCTTCCCAACTGCACCAAACTTTGGATGGAACATCTTTCCTTCGATGAGGGTTGTATAACAGCACCAAATCTCCCTCTAGGAAACCTTCCGAATTATTGTTCTTGTCGTACCTGTGTTTCATCCTAGTACTCATTATCCTGGACCGTTCCCTCACACTCAGTTGTTTGGCCAATGAACTACTTTGGAGACCTTTAGTGCGCTCTGGCTTGAAACTACCCTTACATTCTTTCTGGGAAATTCTTTCCTTCGTTTAAGTGCGTCCATTTGGTTTTGTCAATGCCAGTGTTTCTCTCGCAGGTATCTTTGATTTTGCTTTATTTGGCAAATTCGTTCCATCAATCTTTGCCCGATCTACTGCCTTTGACTTTGGTGGTCTTTGTCTAATCGCCTCCACCAGCACTCGCTTTCTGCTGAACCCTTTCTCCAAACTGAAGTTGAGTGGTACATCCTGGTTCTTATAGGGCATAATACTTCTCTGCATATCGTCAACTAAGAAGTCCACTCCCAATATAACTTCCTCAACGATCTCCGCCACAACGAATTTGTGTAGAACCGTGACCTTTCCAATTAAGATTTCACATATCACTTCTCCCTGGACTTGGTTATACTCGCCAGTGACCGTACGCAACCTTGCTCCAGGTAATGACTTTACTCTCTCTTTAACCAATCAGATCGGATTATGGAATGAGATGCGCCCATATCTACAGTCAGTACACGCTCCTTGCCATTCACATTTCCTATGACAGTAAGACTGCTCAATTTTCTTCCAATTTGCGAGATAGATATCACAGGACATTCAATAGCTGGGGCAAGTTCTCAATCTTTACATCTGACTCGCCCTTGCTTATTTCCTCCAGCTTTACGTTTACGACCAGCCAAGTTGGAACTCCCAGGAGGTGCAATGTGACCAGGCTTCCCGCATTTGAAGCATTTGATTACTCTATTACTCCGTTTTTGCGATCCTTTCAGCGCCTCCAATATTGTGTCCACCCAGTCTGGCCTTTCTACTTCCACACGGCGTGCTTTGAAAACTGACTTACACAGAGGAGATGTTGTTTCCTGAATGAGCGCATGTGATACTGTTTCAGCAATTGTTGGCTTTGGATTTGCGTATGTCGCTCGCTTCGTTTCAACGTCCCGTATTCCATTAATAAAGCTCTGGATTTTTACCCTCTCGGTGTATTCCACGGGTGCGTCTGCATTTGCGAGATGAGCCAATCTTTCAACATCCGACGCAAATTCCTGCAAAGTCTCATTCGCCTTTTGGTAACGGTTTTGCAACTCATTTTGGTATATCTGTTTCCTATCCGTAACGTCTTTCGACAGCGGCCATCAATGCTTCGTAACTGTTCCGCTCGTACTCTGGAGTAGTCTGTAAAATTTCAGCTGCAGGCCCTTTCAATGCCACGAACAGTGGAGCAACTTTATCTTCCGCATTCCAGTTGTTCACTGCTGACGTCTTCTCAAATTGAAGCTTGAATACCTGGAAAGGAACAGAGCCGTCTAAAGGTGGAGTTTTTACCTTCGGATTGCTCGCTGGAACAGCTGGGCGATTTAGTTGTAACTGCTGCATAAGACCTTTCAACGCTTCTATCTCGGCATCAACTTTGTCCTCGAGTTGTAAAATTGTTGCATCCTGCTCTTCCAGTTTCGCAAAGGGCTGCTATGATACCTGTTCCGAAATTTGTGTCGACATTTCAGATATACGTGCCTCTTGCGCTTCCAGTTGAGATGACATATGTATATGTCTTCTGTTCTTCCAATTGAGATGATATTTGCGACGACATTTCTGAAATGCGTGCCTCCTGCGCCTCCAGCTGAGATGCCATTGTCGATGTTTGTGCAGATATTGCAGCCGATATCATGTTAAAATCTGTGCTCGTCACTGTCTGCGGTGTTTCGTTTTTTTCTTCCATATTTGTTGTTGTATTGTCGCTATCGAATGAAAGACATACTCGTCAGCATTGATTCCTTCAAATACCATAGCTACCCTTAGTCGTCTTTGTAGCTGGGATTTATTGCCAGTAGTAGCCAATCCACGGGCTTCCAACTCCTCCTTCAGTTGCTGGATCTTCAATTCACCCAACTTTGCCATGTCCGAGTTGTATTCGCAATCTTCGGAATTTATTCAACAATTTCTCCTCTGACACCAATTGTAACGAATTTAGGGAAATTCTGCTTATTCGCAACTTTCTGCTAGCGTTCGATTCGCTAAGCTGTTGAATAAATCACTACAATATTCTATATTGCAAAATGGTCTTTATTAGACTTCGTTGGGAGTAGTACAATTATATTTCACTTAGCAACTGATAGCGTGTTTAAATCAAACTGTATACTGACTACTCAGTTTGTGCTGCTTGTATACTCTCAGTTGCCTTGTCCACCCATTTCTCCTAAGGTTTAGTAACTTCGCAAATTTCATGCTTGGTTACCAGCCATATATGTACATGTATTTGTAGTTTATAGCCTCTCGCATAGGCATATGCGTGTGTATATGTGAGTACTACTTCGGCTGATGGTGAGTATCTCTCTGTTACCTTGTGGGTAAATGATGATTAATGTGTTTATGTAGCTTGCTTTAATGTTGTTGTGCCTTTATTTAATAACCTTAGAGATGTGAGATCAATTAGTGATACTAATATTCGTCACAGTATGAATACAACGACTGAAAAAAATCTATTTTTAGATAGCTGCTCAAACCTTATACACTTTTAGCGCTTTTGTTTTTGTTTTGCCCTAAAAAATAGGCACAGATAGAAAATCACACTTTGAATATAAAAAAACAATTTCACAGCACTCTCATATGGCCTCACATATAATTTGGATTCATTTGAAAGTGCCTGTATTTTACATGAATGTGCAAAGAAAAAGCACTTCCATATGAAGCCAATGCACTTCGGTATGATATTCAAATTTACACAAACAAATTGACAACAAAAAGTTTTTCAAAAATATTGTAGCACTAAAAATTTTAGTTATTATTCATTCAGGGGACCATCAAAATTCCATAAACATTTAATATAATTATTTTTTTTTTTTTTTCAATTTAAAAAAGTTGCAGTGTACATATAATTTTGTATATCGTTAGCTTAATGTGAAAATGTGTTAAGTCACTTTTTACGAATTTTACAGGAGACGAAACAAAATGAATAACTTTTTAAATAACCATCTTTTTTCAAAAATGTGAATGAAGATACCTTAATTGCAATGCTTTTGAGTGTAGAAGCTTTGAAAAAGATAAATAAAAATCATGTATGCCAACCCAGCAGCGATTTTATTTATTATTATATAGCACAATTTCCGCACTCAAAACTAATTTTTCCTCCTGACTTAGCACTTTTTACTCAATATGTTTCCCCATCACTCCTCCCCTTTAATGATCGAAATATAACACTAAAACTATATATTTCACAAAAAATACTATTCATTTGTCAAACAATTCCTAACGTCTCTGATCTGGACTCTTTTGCCGGATGGTGCGCAGACAATAACTTATTTTTAAATTCAAATAAATGCTGTGTTGTGTCTTATTCCATAAAGACAACTGACACATACTTTATCTACAAACTAAATGCTAAATCTCTTAATCGTTGTAAAGAGAGTAAAGACTTGGGTGTAATGTTTGACTCCAAACTCTCTTTTTCTAGTCACATTGACTTCGTTGTTTCAAAACTTGTTGCTATGGTTGGGTTCAGTAGACGTAACACCAGTGATTTTAAGGACCCTATGACGCAATGCACTTTATATATCCTTGGTCAGAAGTCGTCTTGAATATTGCTCAATAATATGGAATCCTTTCTATGAATATAACTCCTATAAAATTGAAAAATTTCAAAAAATTTTTACAATAATTGCTTTACGTATGCTTCACTGGCCAGACGGCCTCCCATCATATACCAGCAGGCACAAATTGCTTGGTCTTCAGGCTTTGCATGACAGAAGAACTTTTATCTCACTCATGCTTGCCTATAATGTAATAAACTTTAGCACGAATTGCTCTGATTTATCTAATTTGTTCATTCCATATATTCCAATGCGCTATCTTCGGCATAATAGATTATTTATCGAAATAACTCATAAAACGAATTATGCTATGAATGAACCTAGTTATAACTAGGACTATACATCTAGCAAATCGATTCAGTAGTATCCGTTATTTTAATAACAGCTTATATTAGTTTAAGCTTGAATTATTTTCTATTTTGAACTAGTCTGTAAGAAAGCATGTAGTTATCGAGATGTAAGAATTGAAGTAGATTATGGTCAGCGCAAAGCATTTATCAAACACCAAAGGTATGTCTCAATTGGGTGAATCCAATTTCAAGGAGTTGTGTAGACAACCCTCTCAAGGGGTTCCCAGCGCAATATATAGATTCTCCAACCCAATTGCCAACCTCACCTACCCGCGGCGAATTCTGTTTCATTGACAGACCTAGATGACCTAGAAGGTTTAATGTGGTCACATAAAGCGTTCCCGAGATGGTCAGACTAGTACCTTAATATTACTTTGTTACGAGAACGTATCGGATCTATATGCGGCAAAGGACCATCAACATCGACCCAAAGCCTTCGGGGAGTGTCTTTATCGTTAATACAACAACAAAGCATATACTTTTAGACTGAATGAATTAAATAAGTAAATAAAATGCGCGCACAAAGAAATGGCTAGTTATTCAGATTGATATTATTGACTGGTTAACTTAGCACTATTTTTTCTTGTGATCGATGTATTTTGAATTCAGTTTTAAAACTGCATTAAAAACCAATTTTTCAAAAAAAGTGACTTAGCACATTTTCACATTAAGCTAACGATATGTATTTTGATTTGCACTTCAAAATAAAAATTTTTGAACCGTCCTGTATTTTTGTATGGGAGCAAATTTGAAACACCCTCAACAAAAAAATTCTTACGTGGCTTCAAGTGGTAAAGAACTTTCACTTCGCTAAAATAAAAGCACATGGGGTTAATTCACGTTCAATAAAGTCATGCAATGAAAAAAAATATATGAAAATTCATTTTCATTTGATCCCATCTTTGGTAGGCATATATTAGAGGTACACGCTAATGTGCATTAAAAATATTCTGGAGTCATTGTACTGTATGAACTATTTATTAAAAGAATTCTATCTCCTACTTTTTATCGCCTTTTCCCCTTTCTTGCATACTCCATCTTCTCTTCCTTTCTTCTCTCTTTCCCCATATCCCTCACTCTATCCCCATATCCATCTCTCTCTGCCTGGGCAATATCGACTAGGACCATTACCTTGTGACAACCAATATACGTGCTGCATGTCTCTCTGCAGGGAGGAAAGTGCACACAGTGACACAAGAAAAGATTGCATCCAAAAAGCTGCTCACGCAACAGACAGCTGATGATTGCTGCACTCTGCTCTCATCCCTACTCATTGAGAGTAATCTTCCAACTGGCGATGTAACCGAGCAGTGGGAGCACATTTCTCTCTCTGAGAAATGTAGCGCGGCCTCGAAAAACAGGACGCTGCCTATCGAGTCGAGCTGCATACGGGCGCGGAAACGCGCAGTATATTGGAGGAAAGAAAACGAGGCAGAACGGCGTGTAAGGCGAATAGCTTTAGATCCTAGGGATCGGAATAGTGCCCGAAAATTCTACAAAAAAAAGAATAAAAATGACTATCTGGTTACTGACGTACCGGGTGTGCTTAATTTGTGGCCTGATCACCTTGTGGGGGTGCTGGGCATGAATGAAATGAATACTGAATATACCCTCGGTGGCCATTGCGATCAAAGTGGCTGTCGCATTGAAACTAATTAGCCTCCGTGATGTGGGTTATAGGGTTGCAGGCAATTAGTATCCCGCAATCTAACTAACTTAAGCTCTATCTGGGGAGGACAGATTACTGTGTTCTCTCGATAGAATATCAGAAGCAATTAGGTGATGAGATTTTTTATGAATGATGATTTGAAGTTGAAAGTTAAGGTTGAAGGGGTGGCAAAGGAGGTACCACTGTAGTGTATTTCAATCGGAAGTCACAGCGCTTAAAGATGTGGGGAATGGAATGCGATATCTAATGCAACACTGTAGTTGTGGTTTTGTACCGATAAAGACACTCCCCGAAAGTTTTAAGGGGTGTTATCGACTTTTATGGTCCTTTGCACCATTAAGATACTAGCCCGATCATCGCGGGAACGATTTAATAAGACCACATTAAGCTCTCGAGACCATCCCACTTCCCATCCCTCATTTCGATGAGGAACTCAGAATCGCCAGAGCCGCGCCTGCTAAATATATTTAAATTTGTAACAGGATTTCCCTAGCATAAAGAAGATTGACAACTGGGTTGCGGAAGTTGGAAAGCTACAAAGATTCGCGCTTATCAACCCTCTTGAACCTCTGAGGCCAACATTTGCGCGATAAAGGCTGGTCTTAAAATTCCAAAGAAAAGTAATCATGTAGATGCTGTAACAAAGCAAAAACTCGTGCAACTATCGCTACTTGTGAAGCGGACTTCTAGCACCATGGGAACTACGAAGTTCCAATGGCCACCTAAAGACTGCTTTTGAACAGCTGGACTTCGAGGAAGCTTAGCGGGATACCCCTGGCAAGAGGTGGATGGCAGATGTTCAGCGCAGACTCATTTATCTTAATTAGTGTTTTGACGGACACTGTTCAATGAATAAATAAAATGCGCAGGAAAATAAGCAAAGGATTTATCAATAATTTTTCATATGGAATGAATGAGTAACACCATTTTGGATATGAAATTTTCACATAGTCTACTAACTTAAGCAAGAGTTAAATTTGACACAGTCATAACGCCATAGTCATAATCATATTTTTACTTATCCATATCAAATTGGCATCAGTTATTGGTGCCTTAACCTAAAAATCGTGAAAACTTCATACAAATTAAGAAAACGCAAATAATTACAAACATATACATACCACAAAAAATTTGACTCTTAGTCCAAAACCTACCCAAAACAATAAATAAAATCTAAAAAAAGTTAATAAATCCTCCAACACAAATATTTTTATATTATGGATACGGCGAAAAAACAAAAACCAATTGGTTGGCTATGGGTCATGGTATGGTTATGGCTTTAGCGTTATGGTATGACACCATTAATCGATTAAATTAATTTCCATAAGGTTGGTTCGATCAGATGTTTTATCTGGTTATCGTTAAATCACCATTAACTGGCCCTTTAAGAAGTATAGTTCACTTACACAATTCATACCCAGACCGACACAACCCTTTCAGACCGAGCAGCCGAGTATATAAAAATATATTTCTAGCCCTTTTAGGCTTCATTATCAGCTACGCAAATTTTAAGTGTCGCCGCAACACTTATTGTTGAATATTAGTCGCTTATTTATATTTGATTTTCAATTGTTAGCTCATTTACTTAACAATATTAATGAGACTTTGAATGTGTTGGTTGTTGTTGTTCCTCGTCGATCGTTTTAAGTGTTTTTCCTTATTTAATTTGATCATATTTTTTTCCTTTCGTATTTGCGCTACTTGTTGAAGTTTATTTAACAACACAATTTTATGCAGCTAATGAGTTGAAGTTACGAAATGAATATTTGGTAAAGTAGAACTAAAAAATAAAAAAAAATCACATTGTACTACGATATTTTCTGATCACAGAAAATGTATTTAGAGACCGAGCCAGTTTGGTTGAAGAATAACTCCAGCCTTATTTGGAGGCATAGTAATTATATCATGATGCAACATTTTTATACTCAGTTGAGCAGAGCTCACAGAGTATATTAACGTTGATTGGATAACGGTTGGTTGTACAGGTATAAAGGAATTGAGATAGATATAGACTTCCATATATCAAAATCATCAGTATCGAAAAAAAATTTTATTGAGCCATGTCCGTCCGTCCGTCCGTCTGTCCGTTAACACGATAACTTGAGTAAATTTTGAGGTATCTTGATGAAATTTGGTATGTAGATTCCTGGGCACTCATCTCAGATCGCTATTTAAAATGAACGATATCGGACTATAACCACGCCTACTTCTTCGATATCGAAAATTTCGAAAAATCGAAAAAGTGCGATAATTCATTACCAAATACGGATTAAGCGATGAAACTTGGTAGGTGAGTTGAACTTATGACGCAGAATAGAAAACTAGTAAAATTTTGGACAATGGGCGTGGCACCGCCCACTTTTAAAACAAGGTAACTTAGAAGTTTTGCAAGCTGTAATTTGGCAGTACTTGAAGTTATCATGATAAAATTTGGCAGGAACGTTACTCTTATTACTATATGTATGCTTAATAAAAATTAGCAAAAAAAAATTTTTTTAAAGTCAAATTTTAAAAAAAAAGTTAATATCTTTACAGTATATAAGTAAATTATGTCAACATTCAACTTCAGTAATGATATGGTGCAACAAAATACAAAAATAAAAGAAAATTTCAAAATGGGCGTGGCTCCACCCTTTTTCATTTAATTTGTCTAGCATACTTTTAATGCCATAAGTCGAACAAAAATTTACCAATCCTTGTGAAATTTGGTAGAGGCTTAGATTCCAGGACGATAACTGTTTTCTGTGAAAAAGGGCGAAATCGGTTGAAGCCACGCCCAGTTTTTATACACAGTCGACCGTCTGTCCTTCCGCTCGGCCGTTAACACGATAACTTGAGCAAAAATCGATATATCTTTACTAAACTCAGTTCACGTACTTATCTGAACTCACTTTGAATTGGTGTAAAAAATGGCCGAAATCCGACTATGACCACGCCCACTTTTTCGATATCGAAAATTACGAAAAATGAAAAAAATGCCATAATTATATACCAAATACGAAAAAAGTGATGAAACATGGTAGTTGTATTGATCTATTGACGCAAAATACAACTTTAGAAAAAAACTTGGTAAAATGGGTGTGACACCTACCATATTAAGTAGAAGAAAATGAAAAAGTTTTGCAGGGGGAAATCAAAAGCCCTTGGAATCTTGGAAGGAATACTGTTCGTGGTATTACATATATAAATAAATTAGCGATACCCGACATATGATGTTCTGGGTCACCCTGGTCCACATTTTGGTCGATATCTGGAAAACGCCTTCACATATACAACTACCACCACTCCCTTTTAAAAGCCTCATTAATACCTTTAATTTGATACCCATATCGTACAAACAAATTCTAGAGTCAACCGTGGTCCACTTTTATAACGATATTCCGAAATGGCGTCCACCTATAGAACTAAGGCCCACTCCCTTTTAAAATACTCATTAACACCTTTCATTTGATACCCATATAGTACAAACAAATTCTAGAGTCACCCCTGGGTCACCTTTATGGCGATATCTCGAAAAGGCGTCCACATATAGAACTAAGGCCCATGCCCTTTTAAAATTATCATTAACACATTTCATTTGATACCCATATCGTACAAACGCATTCTAGAGTCACCCCTGGTTCACTTTTATGGCGATATCTCGAAAAGGCGTCCACCTATAGAACTTAGGCCCACTCCCTTTTAAAATTATCATTAACACATTTCATTTAATACCCATATCGTACAAACAAATTCTAGAGTCAGGCTTGGTCCACCCTTATGGCGATATCCCAAAATGGCGTCCATCCATAGAAATATGGCCCACTCCCTCTTAAAATAGTCTTTAATAGCTTCCATTTGATACACATGTCATACAAACACATTCCAGGGTTACCCTAGGTTCTTTTTACTACATGGTGATTTTCCCTTATTTTGTCTCCATAGCTCTCAACTGAGTATGTAATGTTCGGTTACACCCGAACTTAGCCTTCCTTACTTGTTGTTATTGATATTAGAGAAAAATTACAAAGTTTACAAACAGCGATGGTTATTGGGTCATGTTTCTTTCACTTCTTCATGAACTAGCTCAGCTGCCGAGAAAATCAGGAACATGTCGATTAGGGTGGGTCAAATTTATTGTTGAAAAGGCACATCCAGTTTCTGAATCTATGGGTCATACTGAGTAATATTGTCAATGGGACCATAGGTCTGAAATGAATTTCGAGCCTCTCTAATTTTGTTAGAAAATTTTATAACCCATAGATTCAGAAACTGGATGTGCACCTGAAGTTTTTCCCCCTTTTTTCCCCAGACCCGTCGTAATGCCATGCAAAGTAATATAAAATTAAATACATTACATAAAAAATAAATGAAATTAAATTAAATAAAGGGAAAGGAAAAGAAAATGAAGGAAAGGAAAGGAAAGGAAGGGAAAATGAAGGACAGGAAAGGAAAGGAAAGGAAAGGAAAAGATAAAAGATAAAAAGGAAGGAAAAGATAAAAAGTAAGGAAAAGCAAGGAATACCAAAGATTAGAAATGGAAGAAAAAAAGAGTAGGAATGGAAAAGAAGGGAAAGAAATCAAAGGCATAGTGACGTCTGTAGTCGTTGAATTTCAAGCACTGAGCCAACTTTAGTATTGTTAATATAATGAGTTTTAAGAAGGTTTTATAACAATTTCATTAAATTATCACAATTTAACAGAGATAAGTATATTGGCTGCTGTCATAGCTATTTCTCCCCTGCCAAGGGTTCTCATCGAACTTCATTATATTTGTGGCTATTAGGAGTTGGTCATTCCCGATTTCGGAACTCATGCATTTTTCTTTTTTTTTTCATGTTTAATGAACTTGTTAAACTTACCTATTTGATCTATATCGTCCAACTATATTTATGCACTCCTCGTAAAAAAATCGTAATCTGCCTCTCTTTCGCTACTACCTTCCTTTGCCGTTTAAATGTTCCACGCACGAAACTGCCCACTGTAACTGAAATTTTATACATAAATATTAAACTATTTTTTGTTGAAGTGGATTTTTTTAAGTAAATCTTATAATTTCCAATGTGGAATTTCATAAACCAAAATAATAAAGAAATAAAAAAAAAACGACCGCTTAACTAGAAGAGAGGTAGGCTGCAAATACCCGTCCAAATCGAGAGAGCTGACAAAGATCCGTTTTAAGCTCAGCATTAATAATCCATAGCTGGAAAAAAAAGTGTGCGACATTCAAAGGATTTTCACGAAATCTCGAAAAATTACCCCATACCATTCCGAAACCGGGAGTGGGATCTTAAGTATTTTTGCATCGCAATTTTCTGAACTTGTATTGTAATTTTATATTTTTAAACTTGAAAAGGTGTAGAAAGGTGGCAAATATTCTACGCTATCTATGGATTCCAGGCTTAGAGAATTGCCCTAACATTTTCAATGTATACTGTACATATATACTTGGCGCAATTTATCTGCAAGGAGATTTAAGCCGAACTTCTCTTCCAATTTGCGTCGTGCTCCTTTTTAGTTTTCCTTCAAATTGACAGGACGGACTGGATCTACATCTTTTATGCCGACTCTAAACGGCAGCTTCTAGGCAGATCAATTTTCACTGATAAATTTTTCATGGCAGAAATACACTTGAAGCATTTGCCAAAGCACTGCAGGGGGACTACCCGTTTAAAAAACGTTGTTTCTAATTTTAAAAATTGTTTCTAAGTTTTTGATATTGCTTTGCCCGGGACTTGAGCCCGGTGTGGTAGGCGGAGCACGTTATCACCAAACCACGGTGACTATCAATACTATTTACTACTAAGTGTTATTTGTGCAAAATAAAACTATTAACTTATTCCTAAGTTCGATTTCACTTCCAAGTCGTCCATGTAACGTGTAACGTAACAGTCCAAACTTATATGCTTCTGTGAAATTAAAAAAAATTGTTTCGTTGTGTTTGATATTTACTCAATTACTTACACCCTAAAGCTTGACTTCACTGCCATTAAATTGCTAATAAAGTAGAGGTTTTCACTGATGTGAGGCAACTACAAAACCTGAAGTGCAAGGGGGAAGACGTCATCACTCTGGCGGTAAGTGACGGGTGACTGCCCCTGGGTTGAGGGAGGCTAGGTCGCAAATGCTGTTGTGGGCCCGGGACTGGGCGTCTTTGGGTAGGCATCGGAGTACCCGGTGCAGTTGAGTTTACGGCCTGGCAACATGGCGCAATGACACCCGTCGGGGGGTTGCCATCGCTGAGACCAGAACATCGAGGAAAGTGGCACATTCCAAGGCAGGAACTGCATTGGGCAGAACTCGCAAGCATAGGGTGCACAAGGTGGTAGGGAATAAGATTACGTTTCCCTGACCTACACGTGTGCTAGTGCCGGAAAGAGAGAAGTGTAATTCAAGAGCGTAGCATCTAAGTCCAGAAGAAAATACAGGCCTGCAAAAACACTGTTTCCAGAATCACTACGGGCTGTCTCTTCCCAGAACACCACCTACACATTGGGGAGAGAGTTCTCTCCATTAGGGAGAGAAATGATATGCATCCCAACAGACATCTGATTGAAGAGGCCCCACCACTCAGGGGCTTAAGAAGTCATCTCCTTAAGCATTATGAGGAAATGCGTCATCTGAGAAAACAGCCGTATAAAAAAAAAAACACAGTGGTATCCACAGAAAGGTGTCGGACCTCTATGCCAGGAATTTCCCCATTCATAAAGATAACATAAATAAATAAAATAAATACATGAACTCACAGAAGAGAAAGCACTCTCCCTAGGGAGACGCGCGTCACTCTAGCTCAGCTTCGATCTGGATACTGTAACAGGTTAAACTTTTACATATCCAGAATCAACGCCGACATACACAATGTTTGTAATGTGCCCCCCTCATGACACGAAACATCTCTTTAATTGCAATGTGGAGCCAACGCCTCTAACACCCCTCTCACTCTGGTCCACCCCTGTTTTAATTGCAATTTGGGCCATATATGTATTAATTGTATGAAGCACAGGAAAAGTTATTACATAAGACTGGAGGCTTTTTTACAAGAATTTATTTTTGGGACGAGTTTTTGCGTTTAACAAGCTGTTCCAGGTTGGTATCGAACCTAAGACCATACACTGCCGAAATGAATGTTGCTCGTTCCATAAAACGGTTATTCTGGATTTGACCGCACCGCAAACAGACCTCATAGTTTCTTTTTCACTTTTTGCTAGGCGAGGCACCTTTGAGCAGTTAACGTAGCGGTGGCCTTAGCTTTCCACGAACCAATCGACAAGGTAATGCAAGGAAACAAAGAGACTCTGGTATACTTAAGGATCCTTAAGGAAGCAAAGGATGCAACTCCGGTATATATCATACCCCGAGCAAAGAGAAGACTTAAGCGCAATGGCGGAAGTGATTGAAAGGAGACAAACAAGTTAATGTGCCGATTAGTCTTAAATAGAAGCCTCTTACATAGTAAAAAAGCGCCGAGCGCATTAAAAAATAAATATAAATGTAGGGCGCCATAACCTTCGAAGAGATTTTAGGCCGATCTTCTCTTCCAATTTGCATCGTGCTCCTTTTTTTTATCTTTTCCTGCAAATTGGCGAGACGGGACCTACTTGTTTTATGCCGACTCAGAACGGCATCTGCAAGGCGGATGAGTTTTCACTGAGAGCTTTTCATGGCAGAAATACACACGGAGTGCTGGCCAAACCCTACCGGGGCGACCCTCCTTAGAGAAATGTTCTACTAATTGAAAAACTTTGTTTCTGAAATTTTGATGTTGCTTTGCCCGGTTCGTGAACACAGGATCTTCGGTGTGGTAGAAGGAGCACGCTACTATTGCACCACGGCGGCCGCCGCATTGCTCTTGGCTATTGTAGAGGGTTTATGTGAAAGGCGTCATAAACTCATTAAAATTTACAAATTTATATTCTAATGACAAAAATTTCATTTACAAAACCGTATTCTTCCAATAAGTTAATCGATGGCATGCTATGTTGAATTTGAATACCAGCTAGTCGCTTTGCAACCAATGCACAAGTTGCTACTGAACTACCTTATCGACAAGTCGATTAACCGAACAATCGATTAAAAAGCTCTTATACATACATAGGCCAGTTGCAGGACGGCAGTTTATCCTTTTCATGATTCAATTACACGAGGTTTCGCATGTAGCCTTTTTTTAAATGTGACACTCCGCACTCATGGTTGTTTTTAAGAAGAAGTGAAGAAAGGGGAAAAATTAAATCCCTTAAACACAGCCGGAACTTACAAAAGTTGCTTAGTACTCCGTAAACGAGATCTGGAAGTTCAAACGTTTTATAAATAGCGCCTAACATCCTTTTGACCAGCAGCAAGAAAGTGCATCAAAACAGCGCCACGTTCTGTACTTTCGGGTTTTTAGCATACGGGCAGCACAGCAACCACGATTTAAACTTATTTGTGGCGTCTGCAAAATAATTACAAAGTGCAAGTACTCAACATTGTTACAAAAGTGCGTTTTTATACTCAGTTGAGCAGAGCTCACAGAGTATATTAACTTTGATTGGATAACGGTTGGTTGTACAGGTATAAAGGAATCGAGATAGATATAGACTTCCATATATCAAAATCATCAGGATCGAAAAATAATTGGATTGAGCCATGTCCGTCCGTCCGACCGTTAACACGATAACTTGAGTAAATTTTGAGGTATCTTGATGAAATTTGGTATGTAGGTTCCTGAGCACTCATCTCAGATCGCTATTTAAAATGAACGATATCGGACCATAACCACGCCCACTTTTTCGAAAAACCGAAAAAGTGCGATAATTCATTACCAAAGACGGATAAAGCGATGAAACTTGGTAGGTGAGTTGACCTTATGACGCAGAATAGAAAATTAGTAAAATTTTGGACAACGGGCGTGGCACCGCCAATTTTAAAAGAAGGTAATTTAAAATTTTGCAAGCTGTAATTTCGCAATCGTTGAAGATATCATGATGAAATTGGGCAGGCACGTTTCTCCTATTACTATATGTGTGCTAAATAAAAATTAGCAAAATCGGATGACGAGCACGCCCACTTTAAAAAAAAAATTTTTTTTAAGTAAAATTTTAACAAAAAAGTTAATATCTTTACAGTATATAAGTAAATTATGTCAACATTCAACTCCAGTAATGATATGGTGCAACAAAATACAAAAATAAAAGAAAATTTCAAAATGGGCGTTGCTCCGCCCTTTTTCATTTAATTTGTCTAGCATACTTTTAATGCCATAAGTCGAACAAAAATTTACCAATCCTTGTGAAATTTGGTAGGGGCTTAGATTCTAGGACGATAACTTATTTCTGTGAAAAAGGGCGAAATCGGTTGAAGCCACGTCCAGTTTTTATACACAGTCGATCGTCTGTCCTTCCGCTCGGCCGTTAACACGATAACTTGAGCAAAAATCGATATCTCTTTACTAAACTCAGTTCACGTACTTATCTGAACTCACTTTGAATTGGTGTAAAAAATGGCCGAAATCCGACTATGACCACGCCCACTTTTTCGATATCGAAAATTACGAAAAATGAAAAAAATGCCATAATTCTATACCAAATACGAAACAAGGGATTAAACATGGTAATTGGATTGGTTTATTGATGCAAAATATAATTTTAGAAAAAAACTTTGTAAAATAGATGTGACACCTACCATATTAAGTCGAAGAAAATGAAAAAGTCCTGCAGGGCAAAATAAAAAACCCTTGAAATCTTGGCAGGAATACTGTTCGTGGGATTACATATATAAATAAATTAGCGATACCCGACATATGATGTTCTGGGTCACCCTGGTCCACATTTTGGTCGATATCTGGAAAACGCCTTCACATATACAACTACCACCACTCCCTTTTAAAAGCCTCATTAATACCTTTAATTTGATACCCATATCGTACAAACACATTATAGAGTCACCCCTGGTCCACCTTTATGGCGATATCTCGAAAAGGCGTCCACCTATAGAACTAAGCCCCACGTCCTTTTAAAATACTCATTAACCCCTTTCATTTGATACCCATATCGTACAAACAAATTCTAGAGTCAGCCCTGGTCCACCTTTATGGCAATATCCCTAAATGGCGTCCACCTATAGAACTATGGCCCACTCCCTTTTAAAATACTCATTAACATCTTTCATTTGATACACATGTCATACAAACACATTCCAGGGTTGCCCTCGGTTCATTTTCCTACATGGTTATTTTCCCTTATGTTTTCACCATAGCTCTCAACTGAGTATGTAATGTTCGGTTACACCCGAACTTAACCTTCCTTACTTGTTATTATTAATTTACCCAAAAATTTACAGCAAAATTATTAAATTTTCACGAATGTTATCAAAAGAAACTATCAAAACTAAAAAAGTAAAACGTTCAATACTGTTTTAAAGTGTTGTTCATTATTCAGAAAGGAGTTTGCAAAGAAATAACACTTTTCATTTCTAGGAGCGACTTGGGAGTTTGGAATGTGAAACGCACAGGGTGGTCTAAGGCTACATGGGTAGCCTTTAATAATTAAACCATGATCCTTTTTAACTCAGAGTTCATTTAAAAATTTCTCAAAAAATTCATGAGTTTAACCCCCATGAGAAAATAACCCTGAGATAAATTCTAATAAGAGCTATCAGACTCTTAATTATGGGTGCTACAATAATGTTTGAGGAGTATACACATACACATAGTATGTATGTATTGTAAAACAGTAGTTTTTTTGCACAAGAGTCTACGTTGAATGTGCAAAATACAAAACTACCAGCCATAAAGCAGAAAATTCGAACTTAAATGCAGGAGTACCACAGGACGTATGAGTAACATTCTATTAAATACTACATAGAAGTAAATGAAGAGGCAAAAAAAGCTGTTAGATACATATTTAGCTGTGTGTGAATGCTATTTATGAACTATCATAAAGCGTAGGAGGTGGAAATAAGCGATTACAACGATAAAGACTGTCTTGTCTGTATTGAAATGTACGGATGTTTGATTTCATAGGCGAGACGAGATGGCCTACTAGCTCGTCGTAAAAGTTTGAAAATTAAATGAGATATGAGAAAAACTTATAAATATTATATTAAAATGCATATTTTAATATTTACTAACACATACAAGTATTATTTCATTATTTACTAAAGTTACATATATACTTTGTCAGACATATTTATATGTGCACGTTTTAAACAGACTATAAAAACAAAAAAATGTAAGGCGCGATAACCTCCGAAGTGATCTAAGGCCGAACTTCTCTTCCAATTTGCGTCGTGCTCCTCTTGATTTTACCTACAAATTGGCCGGACGGGACCTACATGTTTTATGCCGATTCCGAACGGCATCTGCTAGGCAGATAAGTTTTCACTGAGAGCTTTTCATGGCAGAAATACACACGGACCGCTTGCCAAACACTGTCGAGGGGCGACCCCGCTTAGAAAAATTTTCTTCTAATTGAAAAACCTTATTTCTAAAATTTTGATGTTGCTTTGCCCAGGGTGTGAACCCAGGTCATACAGTGTGGTAGGCGGAGCACGCTACCATCACACCACGGTGGCCGTTTTGAACAGACAGTCATGCAAATAACTATTTTTATTATTATATTAAATAGACATAAATTGATTTTCACTAACATTTTGTTTGTTCGAACTCTCGCTTATAGTTGCGGGTTGGTGTTAGCTAAGCAGACAATTCTTTGAATGCAACGTCAGACAGACGAATATATTTTCACAAAGCGAAACTCGATTTTCACTTGCACTTTTTCGTTTTGTATGTAAATAAATAAATTCGTTTGCGTGTTTTTTTTTTTTTAAACTTTCCTTAATTTTTTTCAAAGTACTTTTTTCTTTTACATTTTTTATATTTTTTCTGTTAATTTGTTATTAAATTTATCACTTTTTTCCCATACAAAAAAGGCACCGCAAAGAGAATTTTAACGAGCGTCGCGTCACACAGCTGAGAGTTAACTGGATTTTTGTTAGACGAAAAATGTTAAGACTCAAAAAGCCAAGCAACAAATATTTGTTAGCATTGTGAGCGCGTAGACTGTTGACAAACGTAAATTAAAGTTACGTCTACATGCACATTGTTGTAGTACACACACATACACATATGCACATACATATGTATAAATAAATGAAATTGAAAGCAATCTATGATAAAAATTTGCGCTAACTTAACACAGTTGGCAGTAAATTATATTTATCAAAGGAAAAAAGCTTATGAGTATATACATATATATGTATATGTGTATGTGCGACTGTGTATTGGTATTAGAATTGCCAATGGCTAAAATAAATATATGTGTCTTTATGTATTTAGCAAATATTTGATACGTCGCGATAACAACGGTAAGGCGCTTCAAAAAAACAAAAAAAAACAAACAACACAAATATTTATAGTAAAAACAATAACAACAATAAATACTTATAGCAGCAGTACCTATTATAGCTCCCAAACATATACATATGTATGAATGTTCACTCATACATACATAAAATTATTATCGCATTGTTAAAAAAAGCGACGAAAGTGCTACAACAACGCAAAAACACAGTCACTATACCAAAGTTATGGGTAATACAGCCACAATAAACAAAAAAAAAGCAACCTAGGCACAGGTAAAACCAATTATTATATACCCAGTTGTACGTTTCTTGAGGTTAGCTTCATAGGCGGATATACACAAGTTTTGAAATAAATTATAATAGATTGTCAGATAGTTTTTGTAAAGGAAAACAACAACTGTAAATAAAATTAAAGAAAACAAGTAAGGACGGGACTGTCTTCGGCTGCGCCGAAGACTTCATACCTTTCATGAATGGGGCTCAACAATAATGTTATCCCGTTCGTAATCTCCGAATAATCGGATGTATAAAATAAGAAATATCTAGTGAACAGATCTACATACCTAAACGATTTTTAAGATAAATATAAAATAAAAAATAGGTAGGTACTTTGTGTGAGGATGCAAAGCTTCACGTTTTTTGTGGTCTGCATGTAACAACTACGACTACGAATCACGTATTTCAAAAATATATGAAGTAAACGTAGCTATTTGATAAAGCTTGATGAATTTTGAAGCTTCTATCCGTAAAAAATGGGCAAAAATGACAGTTTGTATGAAGTATATAATATATATACCACCGATCTCAATGATTTTTCAGACATCAATATATGCTATACACGTAAGCATTTGGTGAAATTTGAAGCTTCTAGCTGTTAAAATGGGGCTTAAGTCGCAAAAAAAATATATATATACTATATATACCATCATATATATATTATATATATCACCGATCTCTATGATTTTTTGACACAACAATATACACTATATACGTAAGCACTCGGTGAAATTTGAAGCTTATAGCTGTTAAAATGGGGTAGAAATTGCGAAAAATTTCTTATCTGAACAATCGGTTGTATGAGATATATACTATATATACAACCGATATATACTATATATACAACCGATCTCTATGATTTTTTCAGACAACAATATATGCCATATACGTAAGCGTTCGGTGAAATTTGAAGCTTCTAGCTGTTAAAATGGGGCTAAAATTGCGAAAATATATATATATACTATATATATATACTATATATACCACCGACCTGTATGATTTTTTCAGACAACAATATATGCTATATACCTAAGCATTCGTTGAAATTTGAAGCCTCTAGCTCTTAAAATGGGGCAGTAATTACGAAAAGTTCCTTATCTGAACAATCGGTTGTGGGGGATATATACTATATATACGACCGATCTCATCAATTTTTTCAGGCAACAATATGTGCAATATACGAAAGTATATGGTGAAGTTTGAAGCTTCAATCTGTTAAATTGAGTAAGATATTACAAAAATCCCCTTTTTCAGAAAAATCGGTTGTATGGAGGATATATGCTATAGTGGTCCGATCCGGCCGGTTCCGACAAATGTCTAATCGGACACCCAAATACACCTGCTTACCAAATTTTATCAAGATATCTCAAAAATTGAGGGACTGGTTTGCATACAAACAGACAGACGGACAGACGGACAGACAGACAGACGGACATGGCTAAATCAACTCAGCTCTTCATTCTGATTATTTCGGTATACTTAATGGTGGGTCTATCTATTTTCCTTTAAGGACTTACAATTTTGGGATTCGTGACGAAATTAATATACCATTTCATTTTCATGAAAGGTATAAAAATGGCAAAAAAGCCCCCTTATCTGAACGATCGGTTGTATGGGATATATATTATATATATATATCTTTCTATCTGAACGATCGGTTGTATGGGATAGGTACATATATAATATATACATATAGCTCCGATCAAAGTGTTTTTTTCAGAAAATCTCCTATGATATATTAAAATATATATCACCGAATTTCACGTTTATACTTTCTAAATTAGGGGAGAAATGGCCAAAAATCTTTCTATCTGAACGATCGGTTGTATGGGATATAACTATATATAGCTCCGATCAAAGTGATTTTTTCAGGATATCTTCTATGATATATTAGAATATATATCACCGAGCTTCACGTTTATACTTTCTAAATTGCGGCAGGAATGACCAAAATCGTCTTATCTGAGCGATCGGTTGTATGGGAGATATATGTTATGTGGTCCGATCCTACCGCATTCGACAAATGTATAATATAATACAAAAATACATCCTCGTGCCAAATTTCATTGAGATATCTCACCGTGGTGTGATGGTAGCGTGCTCCGCCTACCACACCGGATGCCCTGGGTTCAAACCCCGGATAAAGCAACATCAAAATTTTTAGAAATAAGGTTTTTCAATTAGAAGAAAATTGTTCTAAGCGGGGCCGCCCCTCGGCAGTGTTTGGCAAGCGCTCCGGGTGTATTTCTGCCATGAAAAGCTCTCAGTGAAAACTCATCTGCCTTGCAGATCCCGGTCGGAGTCGGCATAAAATCATGTAGGTCCCATCCGGCCAATTTGTAGGGAAAATCAAGAGGAGCACGACGCAAATTGGAAGAGAAGCTCGGCCTTAGATCTCTTCGGAGGTTATCGCGCCTTACATTTTTTTAAATTTTTTATCTCAAAATTTGAGGGACTAGTTTGCGTTCAAACAGACAGACGGACGGACGGACGGACATACGGGCATGGCTATATCAACTCAGTTCATCGCCCTGATCAATTCGGTATACTTAATGGTGAGTCTATCTTCTATATTTCTCAACGTTACAAACATCGGACCAAAATTAATATACCATTCCATGTTCATGAAAGGTATAAAAAAAACTTTTTTAAAAATAAGCTTTTTTTATTGGTTAATAAGAAAAAAATAAATTGACTGTAAAGAAATGTAACACTTTATAAGTTCATTGTAACCTTTAACGATAATTAGGATTCTTCGTCTGCGACAAAAAAATTCCATCTTGTACATAATTATATATTTTTAACATTAAAACTTTACACCTAAATTATTAAATCTTACAGTTTATATCACAGTCGTAATTGTTCTAATAAAAGCGTGTTAAATTTTTATTGTATAATTAAGAACATTTAGGACCTCCTTTTCTTTCTATCACAACATTAAAAACGTTTTTTTTTCTTTAATTTAATTTTTTACTTTTTAGTTCGTTTTATTAACAAGTAATAAAGCTTGTTCTTAGAAAAGCTTTTTTCTTAAATTTAATTTAAATATGATTTTTTTTTAATTTTTAGTAGGGTTTTTATTTATTGTTTAAATTAATTATGTAATCTTTACTTAGTTATTTGTAACGTTTCTCATCCTATCCATTTCTTTTAATGCATCAAAATTATAAGGTTTCTTCGAAGTCAACTCTGAACAGTCAAGTTCTTCTATTCGAGTGTTAACTAACTTAAAATCATATTTTATTGTGACTTTGCCTATGTCGATTTCAGTTTACAACTACTCATTGCAGATCTCTGCTCTGTTCCATCGCCAAAAATCTGTAAAACAAAATCAAGTGCGCAGAAAAGTATGCAACAAAAAGTATGCAACATTTAGCGATAACAGCCTAACTTCTACGTTTGTTGCATACACAAACAAAGCGAAGTTACCTGCGTTCTTGAGGACTTAGGCTTTTATTCCCTTGTGAATACAAATCTTTACCGATAGTTCTGTTATCGATTAATTTATCGAATTCTCGCAAAGTAATATTGCATTGTCATCGGAGTTATACATTTCAGCTCAATCGGACACCGGGAAGTGTATCAAATTTAACTTGCAAGATTTGATTACAGGAAACAGCCAAGTGAAAGTAAATAAAAGCTTATAATAAAAATGCACGTAGTTGATGTTGTAGCAGTGCTTCGTCCCATATAATAGTTGCGACCGATCACAAATTGTCATCAATATCCTCTAACGGCAGTCCAAGGAAATTTGCACTTTCAACAGGGGTGGGCCGGAGTGAGTGGAAAGTGATGGTAGCAGTGTAAGTGAGAAGTGGAGTGGAAGCAAAATTTAAGTGGCAGTGGTAGTGGTAGTGAGAATCGTAATAATAGTGGAAGAACGAAGGGTGGGGAGTGGTGATAGAAGTGGCAGTGAAAATGGGAGTAGGATGGCAGTGGTAGTAACGGGAAGTGAGAGTAGTAGCAGTTGAAAGGGAGTAGCAGACAGATAAACACAGAGAGGTAATTGTTGGTAGCAGTGGGAGCTTGGTATCTTTTCTTATTCTAAGGTATTTCAGGAAGCTGTGTATTTCCAATTGTTAGATCCCAGAAATTATATTTATGATGATGCGCACTTTCCTCTTTGTGAGGATCACGATCTCCGTTTTTAGTAGAGACGGTAAAAGTACGGTCTGGCATGAAATTTGTCATAAGTAGCAATCCAGAGGTTGATGCCTGAGCTGCTCCGCCTATTATCCTATTATTTTTCTGGCCTGAATTTATTTCGTACGTGAGCCAATATTTTTTTTAGTTGGTCTATAAAAATGGCAAATAGGGGGTACCTGTAAAAAGTGATTTTGCGCGTTAAGCATATTGCCCGCTTTGACGGGGTTAAAGACATGTTTCACGTCAAGCATGACGAATAATACTAATGGCTTTATTTATTTAATTAGCGAGCTTTGCTCATATTGCTTTATACAATGGTTTTTGTAATTGATATTAGAGAAAAATTGTATGTTTACAAACGGCGATGGTTACTAGGACATGTTACGGGACATTCATATGGCTTAGCAGCTAAAGGCTTGCACTGATATGAATGTTGGAGATTCGAGTTCAACGCTCAGCTCCCGAAAAGCTAACTGATGAAGAAGTGAAGTTCAGAAACATGTCCTAGTAACCATCGCCGTTTGTAAACATACAATTTTTCTCTAATATCAATTACTAATGGCTTTACTTGATGGCACACTGTGCTGCCTTTTCTTACAGCATTTTCAATCTTGGCTGTGATTTTTACTTTGAAATGGTTTCTGTTGGAGCTATGCTGTCGGTGAGATAAGCCCCATCAATTATCGTTGCCTGCTACCAGTCTCTGTTTTAGAAGGCTTTCGAGCATTTTCACGGCCGTGCCGAACATGCATAGTGGCTAGAAAGACGTTGGGGAGTCGAAGTCTCTTTTGTCATTCGGACTCAGCACGAGGTGTGCTACCTTCCTTCTTGCGGAGAAGTTTCTTACTTCCAAACTTTTATTGTACACGTGCAGCAACAGCTCGGGATTTTGGCCGCCTTGTATCAAACGCGTAATTCATTCATTCATTGCGATAGCCTTCACCAATCGGAAGCAATAAGGGATATAAAGAACGCATGTTTCCAATTAGCTCCTCTGCGTCCAAAGTCAGTTGTTACCTTCTTCATCCGTTTCCATACTCTATGGGTAATACCATCTTCCTTCGACACAGTCTGATTTCGAGTCATAAATCAGGACGTGTATGATGAAGGACTCATATAGTGTGTTTTTGTTTGCCTGGAGATGACTTTTCTTTTTAGTTGCCTACTGCAAACGGACAGTTTGTTTTAGTACTAATAAAAACTTATTTAAAATTTACAACGGGTTGTGCGTGTCGGCACTCCTATCTTCGGTCATCTTCAGTGTTTGATGCTAGATCTGATACCGCTTCAGTATTTAACGATATATTTTCGGTCTCTCTTCAGGTTGATCTCTTGTTGTTGTTGTACAGTGCTTCGCCCCATTCAGTGGGCATGACCATTCACAAATTGGCATCAAAGTCCTCTAACTGGAGTCCAATAAAACTGGCAGTTGCAACAGAGGCGGACCATAGGGAGATTGGTGTTAGAGGCGTAGGTTCCGTATTACATCGGAAAGATGGTTGGTGTCGTCATGTGGGGAACATCGGATGCAGGATATACATTGCGTATGTCTGGGTTGATTCTGGACAAGTAAGAGTTTAACCTGTCACAGTATCCAGAACGAATTTGGGCCAGGGTGACTCGTGTCTCCCTTGTAGTGTGATTTCTTCTTATGCAAGGGTTGATCTCTCGCACGGTGAATAGTGAGTTAGAGATATGCTTCGCTCGGTTACATCGTCAGGTCGAAGATTGTTTACAGTTTGCAGGAGTGAGAGCCATAAGAGTATAAATCATCGTCCGTATGTTTCGTGAGCAGACGCTCGACTAGAAAATTCCTTTGGGTCAATTTGAGCACCTTTTTCGTTTCAAAAAAGCATGTGTGTGTTTTTGAACTGCTACGAGATAGTGCTATCAGTATATATTAAGATATTAAAGAGGCCGCATATCCAAGACACTAGTGCTATGCCTGTCGCCAATCTGTGATCGGTTTGGTTTAATGTTCTTGGATCAGTATACAGTGAAGTTGCTTCGTATTCCTTTTTATGTTGGAACCTGGTACTGCAGATGACCATATTTTGAGCCGTAGCGAAATTAGTTAATCAAATCTATGACCAAAGGCTAATGTCATGGCTGGGCGGTGATCGTATGAATTTTCTAGCTTCTCATACTCTATTATGATCACGTCGCAAAGTCCTATTTTGCTTTTATTTTGCAAAGTCCACCCCTTTACATTTAGGGGGCGATGCCAGCCCTTGCATTCAAGAGGGCAACAACCAGTTAGGTTAGGTTAGGTTTAAGTAGCCGCCTCCGCTCCCCAAACGGAGACTCACGTAGGCTATTGTGGCTCGTTGTAATACCACGAAGGAGCCCTTGATTCCCTTCTGTGGAATGTGGTTCATACCTCTGCTGGCTGGGTATAAAGATAAATCAGTGCGTTTGCCTAAGTAGTAGTGCAGAATTTTGTTTATTTTGCCGATTCTAGCTCTACAATGCACCCAAATAAGTGTCTGTTGAGACATCGATACCTGGTATTCGATATGGGGGACAATGGCATAGATAATGTTCTGCACTTTCTATCTCTATCCTGTCGCTGCAACAGAAATCAATTGTTTGCAGGCCCATATAAGTCCCATGGGCGCCCATAAGACAGTGACTTGTTAGAATGCCCACTAATTGGCTAATAGAGGGGCGAGTCAGAAGTATGACCGATTGTGATCTCTTTTCGTCCAGCTTTGGCCAGATTTGCCTAGACAGCCTACATGTTGATTACATGGCCTATCTCGCATTAGCTTGCTCCGTGAACTAATATCGCAGCCAGTGCTTGCAAGTATTCAGAGGAGGATTCACCCAGCCAACAGAGGTAACTGTTTGCCAGCTGGTGCCTTCCCTTGTTAGCTCACCAGCAGCGCAGTTTCTCGAGATGCACGGTGGCATGTGACCCATATTATACCCCGGTTGCACTTATCAGCTAGCTCATTTAAAGCTTACCTGCACTTTAACCCCACTATTGATGCTGTATCACTACATTGCAGGGATTTTATGGCAACTTGGCTGTGGGAAAAGATGTAAACAGAGTTACAACAACCAGTTAGATATCGGTTAATTTTCCAGTAAGAATCTGGCACATGCCCTCATAGTTGCTAAACTATCTGCATGTTAGTTGATCAGAAAAGCGAGATCTCATCCGAGGCTTGTTGTTCCGTTCGTTTCATTGGCATGAGTTTTTTCGCAGTGTGTCCCAATCGCGGTGCACAGTTTGAGTACACATGATTTGGCAATCAATACAAACATGCAAAATTACGTGATCTGTTCACTCATTCAAGAGTGAATAAAATCTGTCAAATATGATTTACGAAAACACATACATACATAGGTAATAAAACTAAATGCACTCGAATGTATTTATGAATAGATAGGCATTTAACTTTATGATGAACGAGTAAGTATGTATGTACAGTGGCGGATTTACCATATAGGCAACATAGGCCAGAGCCTAGTGTGGTAAAATTGAGTGGCGGCAAAATTCGAGTCATTTAAGTTTTGAAAAAACAAAAAAAAATTGCATTCGGATTTTTCTGCACTTAAAATAGTATTTTTGTATGTATATAATAATAAATAATTAATTCTTTTTTATGAATTTCGAAATTTAAATGAAGCTGTAAATTATTTGTCCGCATAGCAGTCATAGAAATTGGCATAAAACTTCTAATTCACTTGAACTGGAACTTTTGGAGACTGCATTCATGCAAGGTTTATGGAGCTTCTTATTAACGTCATTCAATGCGGTGAGCAAGAAATTACAAAATGTGAATACGACTATTTCCGAAGTTATCATTTTGTTCAACGGACTCATTAAAGTTATTTCTGATACTAGTGAAGAATTCGATCTGTATGAAGAGGAAGCTCTCTCTATTTCAACGATTCAGGAATACAAACCACTGAGGATGCGTAGAAGAAATCCAAATGTACGATATGGTAAAAATGGATATCTGGTATTCAATTGAGTGGCCGTGAAAACTTTCGTGTCAACACGTTCAACATTATCTTGGATCGTACTTTGGCAGAATTGACACGTGAGGCATGTCAAAAAATCTATTCTAAATTTTCTCTTATCACTGATATGAAACATCTAAGCATTACGTAAGAAATCCACTATATTTAGCTATTACTACAACCAAGATCGTGAGGAAAATAAAATGGTCTTTTTCAAGGCATACTGCAAGAAAAGAAAATTTCAAATTATTCTCTGCTGGAACTGTTGAAAATGTTGAGACAGAATAATTTGCAGATCTCTTACACTAATGTTGACATTGCGTTGCGAATGTTTGTTTCAATTCCTATTGCAAATTTTAGCGCAGGGAGATCGTTTTCTGTTTGAAAACGCACGAAAAACTACATCAGTAGTGGAATTCACTAACTTATTTAACGACATTTGCCATCGCTTTATTTGCGAATCGATAACTATAACGATTTCTTTATTCAGTAACTATTTTTATCGACGATCAACTGTGTCGTTAAATAAACGGAAAGTAAATTGGCTGCGTTAAAAATCACGATATTAAAATTTCTGGCAATTTTAGTTAAAAAAGAAAATCGGAACTTTAATTAAATACTTTCAAACACGAAAAGCTGCTTTATATATAAATCAAATGGCATTTGAGTACTTGGCGTACGTTTTATCTCAAAATGAAGAATTACTAAGTCCATCGCCAGTGGTTCATAGAGAAGTAGATGACCCATTCCACTTGAATGCAACGGAGTTTCTAAAGCTGTACCGACTAACCCTAGACTTGGATCATGATATTATTTCTCAACTTGATGGTCAATTAAGGGGTACAAGAATAACTGCGATGTCAACAGAGAAAAAAAAATAATACCGCATTTACTTTTGTTAAAATATGTAAAAACTTTTAAAAGCAGTTAGTATGCGGAATTTATTTATTTTTGGCACTCCTTTTGTGCTTTTCGCATTTTTTAGGTTTCGTTAAGCTGTGCTGCCACCTTTATACTATTAAAACGAAATTTAAATGTAATTTATTTCGATTCGTTAAAACTAAGTTAGTGAATAGCACAATCGATAAGGCAAGCGACAAAATCGTTAAATAAAATCTCGACAAATCGCATCGTTATAAGTCAGTGGAATTCACTAACTTTTTTAACGACATTTGCCATCGCTTTATTTGCGAATCGATAAATATAACGATTTCGTTATTCAGTAACTATTTTGTATCGATATTCGTTTATCGACGATCAGCTGTGTCGTTAAATAAACGGCAGGTAAATTGGCTGCATTAAAAATCACGGTATTAATATTTCTGGCAATTTTAGTTAAAAAAGAAAATCGGAACTTTAATTAAATACTTTCAAACACGAAAAGCTGCTTTATTTATAAATCAAATGGCATTTGAGTACTTGGCGTACTAATAACCCTAGACTTGGCTCATGATATTATTTCTCAACTTGGTCAATTAAGGGGTACAAGAATAACTGCGATATCAACAGAGAAAAAAAATGAATACCGCATTTACTTACCTTTTGTTAAAATATGTAAAAACTTTTAAAAGCAGTTAGTATGCGGATTTTATTTATTTTTGGCACTCCTTTTGTGCTTTTTGCATTTTTTAGGTTTCGTTAAGCTGTGCTTCCACCCTTATACTATTAAAACGAAATTTAAATGTAATTTATTTCGATTCGTTAAAACTAAGTTAGTGAATAGTACAATCGATAAGGGAAGCGACAAAATCGTTAATTAATAAAATCTCTACAAAACGCATCTTAATAAGTGAGTGAATTCCACTAAAGATTTTCATTGAGCGAAGACAAACTGATTGTGATGACATCATTTACGAATTCGAAGCTGAAATATCAATATGCAAAGAAATGTAAATGGGGAATTTTTGGAAAAAAGTTAAGGTTAAATACTTCATTAATGCAAATGTCGATTATCTTGATTTCGTTATGGTATTTCATTAATAACGAACTACACTGTAATAAAGCACTGAAAATCGCAATCATTTGTTAAATATTATTATTGTGAACATAAGGGCGGCAGGTTATGTATTGCCTAGGGGCGGCAAATATTCAAATCCGCCACTGTGTATGCATGCATGTATGTACACGTTTCGTATCAAACAATGACGGAAAAAAATCGTTCCATAAAAGAGCGCCTTGAGTCAAAAAAAAGTAAGCGCTAATGAAAAAAATAAAAACTGATAATTAAATTTAGCTATAAAAAAGCTGTACGAATGAGTACTTGAACTTCAAATACAGATAAACAAAAATGTTATGGCAAAATGGCGTAAGAAAAAACACTTGAACTTCACAAATCAGCAAGTCAAGTGCAACAATAATAAAAATTAAACATTGTTATCGCTTTTAACTAAATTGTTACATATTTTTTGTCAATAATTTGTACATACATACGTATTTATGTATCGATATATGCTGAGTTGGAGCTTTACGGCCGGTAATTTTAAGCCAAAGCTTTCCTTCTCCCTCCTACGCGTTTCAATGATTCCGCATCTTCTTCAGGGAGCCTAGATTTTATTCAAATTAAAAGCAACTAGTTACCAACAATATTCATAACCAACCAACAATTTAAAAAAAATGTTAACACTTACGTTCTCATAAATCCTAATTATTGGTACGGATCAATACACGGTATATAAGTTAGCTAATTTGAGGTGATTGCCTAATACAGTACATAGCCAACAAGTAATGCCAGCTATCCCTCTTTCGCGTTAACTGGCGCAAATTGGGAGCACCAAGGAAAGTCAAGTTTTCCACCAACTGCCTCTTCCAACTCAGTGGAGATCTCCCGCTTCCTCTGCTTCGAAACTGCGGTGTCGATTGAAAGGATTCCTCGGTCGTAGCGTCTTCGTCCATTCGCATAATATGACCTAGCCGGGAAAGTCTTTGGGCTTTCATTCGCTGCACGGCGGCCCCGTGGAGTGGTTGTAGCGTGCTCCGTGTTCCACACATACGAATCTGACTTCAAGTTCCGTAAAAACAACATCGAAAACTAGAAAAAAGTGTTTCCAAGCGGGTTTGCGCCTCGGCAGTGATTTGACAAACATTCCGAGTGTATTTCTGTCATGAAAAGCTTAGCAGTGAAAATTTATCCGCCTTTTAGATGCCGTTCGGAGTCGGCATAAAACATGTACGTCCCGTCCCGTTAATTTGCAAAAATAATTAAAAGGAGCACGACGAAAGCTCGTCCAAAAATCTCTTCGGAGGTTATTGCGCCCAGCATTTTTTTATTATCTTCTATATCTGCATAAATCTCATACAGCTGCTCAATATACTTCCTTCAATGCTCTCGAACAATCCGAGGGCCATCTTATCTTCTCATGACATCGTCAATGATTGCGAGCCCCACATGAGAACAGGTCTGCAGATCGACTTGTTGAGCGTAATTTTTGTTCGTCGAGAGAGGACCTTACTTTTCAATTGCCTACTCAGTCCAAAGCATAGGTCTCCAAACCTCTAAAGTGATTGCCCCTTCGCATATGCAGAGAGAACACAATTGTGCTATGTAATGGAGACTCCTAGTCCAAAGTGGGATTTGTTGGCAATAGTTATTCGTTTGATTTCTAAGCTGATATTGTTTTCGCTGTTATTGCTGGTTCTCAGATACACGAACCCCTTCACAGCCTTGAATTTATATCCGTTAACAGTGACGTGACTACCAAGATAGCCACACACAAAAGAACCTACCGCAATGGGGTGTAGGGAGAAACATAAATTCATATTGAATCGGTATAGGGAGAGACATACATTTTTTTTTTATTTATTTATTTATTTATTTATTTATTTATTTATTTATTTAATTATTTAAAGTCAACTAACAAGAGTGGTCGACTAACAAAATACAAAGGAAAGTAACATAAAAAAAAAGATAGCGTAAAAATATATACAAGTATAGAATTAAAAATGGAATTAATTAAAAATTTACAATTTAGTTTAACATTGAACAAGAACTAAAATTAAACTATCATTACAAATTAAACAAGTAAACTTTAAGATATCAGTTGAGACTGAAAAGTATAGCATTGCGTAAGGCAACAAACGAACATTCGATACTAATGCAATTATACAAGTCATTATAGTACGAGCACCAAACACGTATAGGATCATCTTTGCCAAAATTTATACGACACAGGGGTAAATGGAAGGGCTCGTAGTGTCTGGACACCCTAACAGGAACTGCAAAGTTCAATCGGCTTAGCAGCTCAGAGGAGTCAACCTCGCCTAGAATTAGCTTATGCAGGAACATTACCCCGAGTAATATTTTACGATTTTCCAGAGTTGGCAAATTAATGAGAAGAATTCTACTTCTATAAGACGGAAGATAAAGATTTGAGTCCCAGTTAAAAGCCCGTAGAGCAAAAAATAAAAAAAAGACTCAATACGCTTTATATGAGTAATATATAATGGACACCAAACACACGAGCAATACTCAAGTATTGAGCGGACCAGCGAAGTGTAGAGGACTTTGGTCAGATACGGATCCTTTAACTCCTTAGCCCAGCGTTTAACAAAACCAAGGGTACCCATTGTTTTATTAGTAATAGCTGAAATATGTGAATTGGAGCTCAGTTTCGAGTCAAACAGAACCCCTAAATCGTTTATCGAAGATATACGCTCCATAAGAGTGCCATAAAGTACATAAGACGACAGGACTGGCTTCACGCGTTGAAATGTCATGAACTTACATTTGGAACAGTTTAGAACTAATGCATTTATTGTACACCAACGTTGAAATGAGTCCAAATCAACCTGAAGTAGATTTGAGCGAGTTAAATCCGAAGGCAAGCATGTATAGCAAATTTTTACATCATCGGCATACATTGGAGCTCGTGAATGATTCAAAATCTGTGGCAGATCATTAATAAAAAGAGTAAAAAGCAATGGGCCTAAATGACTGCCCTGAGGTACACCAGAGGTAACATTAATTGATTTTGAAATAATATTTTTATAAAGCACCTTTTGGGTTCTATTAGAAAGATAGCTTGAGAGCCATGAAGTCAGATTCTTCGGAAAGCCCAGTAAATCAAGCTTCAGAATCAGAAGTTCGTCATTCACTGAATCAAAAGCTTTACTAAAATCCGTATAAATCACATCTGTTTGCTTGCTAGCCAAAAAACAATCCCGAACTAAAGAGGTCAACTCAAGTAGGTTTGTGGTGGTTGATCTACAACTCACAAACCCATGCTGAAAGGGTGATAATATGGAAGTACACGAATGTTGAAGCTGACAGGTAATTATATGTTCAAAGGTTTTAGGAATAGCTGAAATCTTAGCAATTCCCCTATAGTTCTCAATATTAGATCTACTACCTTTCTTGTGCAGAGGTATGATAAATGACTGTTTCCAAATTGATGGAAATGACGCCGATTGCAAAGATAAATTTCACAATTTTACGATCGTTTCTGTTAAGTTTACAGCACAGAACTTAAGCACACAGCCAGGAATACCATCGGGCCCTGGAGAAAAAATCGGTTTCAGAGCTAAAAAACTCTGAAGTACAGTGGCACTATCAATGAACTAACTATTTCGAACGGATAACTACCGGTTTGGGTACAGGTTGACGAATAGGTCGATTTGAAAAAGTCTGCGAATAAGTCGGCAATATCATGGTCAAGGCTAGCATTCTTGCCACCCAAAGACAAAGATGATGGAAATCCCGAAGATTTGCGCTTTGAATTAACAAACCCGTAAAAGCCTCAACATCAGTACAACCATAAAGGTCAGACCAGGAAGCTAACAGTTGATTAAGCAAATCAAAGTTAGCCTTTTTAAAACATCTCGAACGAGAACGACATGACACTACCATGAAATTAATCGTAGGCAGTAAATTGTCCAGTGTAACCTCAAGTGTGGGGTGCAAGGGATCTTCAGGCAGGGATAAGGCAGGGATTCGACTGAGACCAGTACATATTGAACTATCACCAAAAACTAAATCTAACAACTTATTTTTAGAGTTCACCACATTATTAATCTGAACTAGCGGCAATTCCATAAGCGAACCAATAAAATCATGGTGAGTAACAGGAGTCAAAAAGTTTGAATCATCGTTGCCAATCCAACTAACGTATGGTAAATTAAAGTCCCCAAGAACCACTAGGCGATCGTTATCACGCAAACGAGAATGTAGGCTGTGGATAACTGCTTTATGGCAATCATAAACGTACAAATCTGACCGAGGCGGTATGTAGGAACAAGAAATATATAAGAAAAAATTCGGGAACAAGAGCTTTACAGCTATGAATTCAATGTCATCTTCATTGTGTCCCCGGCCATATGCGAAGAAATTTATGCGTGTAAGATAGCATAAGAGCGCATCCCTCGAAGCGTGTACCGTAGACGTCACAATCAGTTTACTTACTTACCTAATTTACGTTCAACCCGCTTGAACGGTTATCGCTGGCCAGAAAATTTCGCCAGCTACTTCTTCGCTGGGCCAACTGTTGGCAAAGGTAACAGTAATGGAATTTAAATCGTTTTCCACTTGGTTCTTCAAGCGGAGTGAGGGCTGCCCTCTTCCTCTGCTTCCACAGGCGGTTTCCGATAAAAATACTTTCTTATCCGGAGCATTATCTTTCATTCGGATAGCATGGCCTGGCAAGCGTAACCACTGTGTTTTAATTCGCTGGACTATGTGGAAGCCTGCACAAAACTCGTACAATTCATTATTAAATCTTCTTCGGTACTCGCCGTCGCCAACGCGTACAATTCCGTAAATATTTCGAAGAATTTTTCTCTCGAAAACTCACAGCGCCGCCTCATTTGATGTTATCATGGTCCATGGTACCATGATTTTCGTTTGCCGGGAGAGCACTTAACTTTTCAATTTTCAACCTAGTACAAAGTAGCGTTTATTGGCAAGAGTATTTCTGCGATGGATATCACAGCTGGTGTTGTTGTTTGTGTTAATACCGGTTCCCAAATGAACTAAGTCTTTTAATATTTCGAAATTATGGCTGCCAACAGTGGCGTGGTTGGCAAAGTGCAAATGCGCTGACTCTTTGCTTTATGACAACAGATACTTCGTTTTATCGTCATTCGCCATGCAACCCATCTTTTTCGCTTCTTTTTCTAGTTTGGAGTAACCAGAACTTACTTATCAAACCACTGTATGTTAATTAACCTATTTGAATCTTTGCTACGATCTCCTTAGCTGAGTTTGAAAAATTGCTTAAACTGATGAAATTTTTAAAACTTAGGCTCAAATTTCTAACGGTGTACTCAATATCACTTGTACTGTATTCTTTATACTGAATACTGAAACTAATTTTATTGAATGCCAATTAGCATTGGTCCTTATCATTCGCCTTTATAACTGTTCCACCTCGTAAAAAAAATCTAAGTAAATTGAGCAATAAATTAATTAAATCAAGACTACGTTGATGAATGAAAGATGCCCGACATGGCATCATACACAGCGAAGAAAAAACTGCACTGACTACATACCGTTCTTGGTACTGTACTCGTTTACTTGAATTCATTTTCAATCTGCTCGATTTACTAGTTGATGTTGTTGTAGCGATAAAGACATTTCCCGAAGGGTTTGGTGAGTATTATCCATTTTGATTGGTACGTTCCTGTAACAAGCACTTAGGGTTGCTAGAGCCTCTTTTTTTCCTTTTTATTGGACGTTGGGGTAGCTCACTACCCTCAAGTGGCCCAATAAGACCAGGCTAATCCTGTTCATGTGTCCGCACCCCGTGGGATCGCCGTTAGGCATACCGTCACGGGGGAAAGGCGATATAGTCGCCACTATTTCGTATGCGCATTTCTCTGCCCGCCCTTTCAGCATGCGTCAGTTTCATCATTACTATAAAGGTCATCTTGCTCACAGCAGTCCAACAATCTATTTGTCCGCCCATTCGTGGAACTAAATTCCTAATGGACGACTCCTCTCCAAAAACTCTGTGTACAGACAGTCTTTCGCCGTGAAAACGAGGGCAGTGAAACATTACATGTTCTGCGCTTTCCAATTCGGGGGGACAGTGTGGACAGAAAGGATCGTCCTCTATCCCCTGCTTATGTAGATATTCCTTGAAGCCGCCGTGCCCGCTCAATATCTGTGTGAGGTGGTAATTTAGTTCGCCGTGTTTTCGCTCGTACCATTCCGCTATATTCGGAACTAGCATGAAGGTCCAGCGCCCTTTTCTCGAATCTTCCCACCGTTCTTGCCACCTAACTATTGTTCGTGACCTTGCGCTTTTCTTAGCATATTCAGATGGTTGGCTGATTCTAATGCCATACAGATCGGTCATTTCACCCGAGAGTAGATCTACTGGGATTTTCCTGGATAAAACATGGATCGCGTTCGCGGACACCGTCCGATAAGCACATGCTATTCGTATAGCAGTACTGCGGAAGGCTGCTAGTATATCTTTTTGGTGGATCATTTTAGATCCATGCCATACTGGTGCTGCCTATAATATTATAGAGCTGATTATGTTGGATAATAGCTGGCGGGTAGATTCGCCTGGGTCGCCGACGTTGGGCATTATTTGCGTTAGGGCTCCACTAACTCTAGAAACTTTCTCCCCCACCGCCGTGAAGTGCTCCTTAAAAGTTAGTTTTGAGTCAAAGATTACTCCTAGATATTTCAAGGAAGGCTTTGAATTTATTTGATAATCTCCTATGGTTAGGACCAACTCATCCACAGTCCGCTTTGAGCTAACCAGAACCACTTCTGTATTATTGCTAGCCATTTCCAGCGCCATGTTCGTCAGCCATTCCTTTATTCTTCCCACGGCGTCATTACATAATGCTTGGAGCAGATCAAGTTTCTTGGCCACCGCTACTACTACAATATCATCTGCATAGATCCTCTCCTGCTAAATATGTATGTGTATGATACATTCATATTTGTAACAGAATCCCTTTCGCGTCGGTGAGGCTGACAATTGGCTTTCGGAAGCTGTGATGCTTTACCGCTTATCGGCCACTTGAGTCCCCCGATTCTGCCGATTTAGTTGTAATTAGAGCTTACGATTTTTTCTCAAACATAAACGAGAATATCGGGGCTGAAAACTCGGCTTCTCACGTGATTACCGAGTCGAGGAGTACTCGTAAAGTTTGCGAGCTTATCACATGTGTTCGGAAATAAATCGAAAGCTCTATATAATACTGTAAATGCAGCGAATAATCCGAATTTCAGGAGATTCGTGAGCTTTACGAGCTCTACTAGTAATCTTGGCGGAGCCATACAAGGTTTCAGCACTGTGACATACATACAAACATTAATAAAAATTCCATGCACTTTGTAAATCTAAGGGCTAATGTCAAAACCGATATCATATTAAAAGTACTGCTTAGCTGATTTCCTGTTCCTGGTACCGCCATGCTAGTAATTGAAGGTAGATTTATCATACTCAAGGTAGGAACGACAATTAAGTTGTTACCATCACAGGCATGTATCATATAAATTGATCTATCAGCAAGCCCGCAAGTTGGCTTTAGCTCCATCTGGCATCAGGAGTTAACCCACATACAATAACTCCAAGTCTTGTTTTGCCGAAATGTTCACAATCAGGGAGCGATAGAGTTAGTTCCCTTGGTCAGTCTTCTCTTTACCAAGAGCTACACTATGACCGCGCTACAGCTGGGAAGACTGAAAAATTCTCCTCCGTGAGAAAGTGAAGTTCGCAAACACGGCCTTGGCCAAAAGAGGTCAGAGTTTGACTCTGTTTTGAAACGGGCTGTATAGACTCAATAGACTGCAATGTGTGAGCACGCGTTCAATATTGCGATTAAGCCAACATTGATCCTCCTCAGGGACTAAAGGCAGTGCTGGCATGATGCCACAAAAACGACGAAGCCATCAAGAACGCATTAATGTGAAGTAGACATGAATGCGAGCATTTGGTTGTTCAAAAGACAGATGCAAGTTCAAAAGCTTATCAAAAATTGTGAACAATCTTAATACCAAATTAACACTAAAGATTTACATTTCAAATGTCCTAAATCTAATATAACTAATGTCAACATATTTTCGAAGTACGAAAAGAAAGTGTGCTACCCTAGTACAGATGCTAACTTAACGTAACACACCGTCACACGGGTAGCACCTTCGGTCATTAGGTTCATCAAAAATACACGATATCGAACTTTCTTCCAATAAAACTAAAAACAATACAAGCAGAAACACCAGGTAAAAGTTTTGTTTGTTGTTGTTTAACTTATTATTACATATTTCTTTCGCTGCCTTTGTCACGCAGCTATGCTAGGTCTTTATACCCAGCGGTACTATCAGTTTAGTAACGTGAAATTTTGTTCAATTAAAATTAGGAGTCCTCTTCTGGATATAAATCTGGTAACAAGCACGTGGAAGTACTAGCCGGATCATATCGGGAACGATTTCATATGGCCACGAGGAACCTTCAAGGTCATCCCGCCTCCAACCCACTAGTTACATGACAAGCTTGGGGTCGCCTCGGGCAGGTCAGGTTGACATTGCGATTGGGTAAGCTATAAGTTTTTGTATTGCAATCCCTTGAATCCTATGGGTCCAGTTCTAACTATAATCTGAAATCAAAAAAAAAATTAGTGCAGTCAACTCTGTTGCTCAAATGGGTCCAGTGTTGTTCTTATCAGATGCAGCGTGATATTCCTCATCGGCTTTTGAGAGCTATGTGCAAACCAATATTAAATGGAATGACCTCGCCTTGATACGTATCTCAATGAGACAGAACAAATCGTTCACGAGATGTTCGGGATTGGTACCGCAACGTACCGGATCTGCATCCGGCAAAGGACCATCAACATCGATAACACTCCCCAATGCCTTCGGGGAGTGTCCTTATCGCTACAACAACAACAAAAACCCCAAAGTCAACATCGTGGCTCTGAATTGAGCTTCCCTTCTAATGATAATTGCGATAGACGTCGTGGAACAATGGGGCGGTATGGCCTAGAAGTTTGAGGTGCTTGTTACCGGAACGTACCGGATCTATGTATATCCATGAAAGGGCCATCACCATCGATAACACCCCCGACAAACTTCGGCAAGAGTCTTTATCCCTACAACAACATTGACGGCATAATGCCCTATTGTCATTCCGCCAAGGCAGAATCTATCCTTAAAGCGTTTGACGTGGTTGTTTTTAGAATAAAGAAATCTCATCCGAGGCCTTTTACTTATCGGATGTGGCTATGCCTCTTTTTTGACCATGCACTTCCCAGCGTTTCGGGAGCCGTAAATCGAAAAGAATCGATATACATATCTAGACAAAATTCATTGCACATATTTTCTTTATAATGGGCATGTCCCTCGTAGGTTAGGTTATGCAAAATCGACAGGTCCGTGAGAACCTCACAGGACTGTTACCAGAAGTTTGCTCAGCTACCAACCCGAAAAATTCTGTGAAAAACCGGGACCTATGCCATAAGATAACCCCATTTTCTTGTCTAATTCTAGACGCATTCTAGGAGCTATGCTACATACTTTTTGCTTCTAGATTTAATAGCAGTATCACTCCTAAAAGCTAGAGCCTCAACCTGGCCAGCACATGGCACGAGCACAGATCATCCTCGAACACTTCCTGCTGCAACCCGCACTTCCAGCATCAACAGATTCCAGTCAGTATATCTATCATGAGCCTACATTCCCCTATTTACAATGATAGGAGTAACGTTATTTGTCTAAGGTAGTAAGACTGCGCATGAACTTTGACTTTTTGCGCCTCACGCTTAGTTCTATCTCTTTTCTGCTCATGTGCAACGCCCGCCTTCTTTCAACTCGGCCAACCTGATAGGAACGTCTACTGTAGTACAAGCTTCAAGGAATGTTCCTTTTTTATCTAACTCATACGTTTTTTTCATTTCCATATGCTAAGGAACCCAAAAGACGTGACGTTGGTTGAGCCTGTTTGCAGGAAGGCGATTTTGAATTCCACTCCCGGAACAAAAGGCTTTGAAGTAAATATTTCTGGTCCATGGAGACGAAATTCGTTTAAAACCATGTCCTTTAAACCATATAGTTTTATACTAATAAGTTAATCATGGGGAGGGCTTATATTTATAGTGTATGGTTATGTCTAAGGTGCTATAACTAAGTCTAGTTTGGCACCTGCTTTAGTTGGCCAACTTGTTGTCTTTATAATAAAACTAAAAAATATCTCGTTTTTATATATGTACGTACGTTTGGTTGTATCTGTAAAAAATTCCCATTTGACATTGTAGTACCGACTTTCATATTCTCTGAATCTCATTTACATAATTCAAATCAATTTTTCAATAAATTTTATAACTCACAGCGTTTGATAGTCCATGAGCAAACTTGGTATGAATGTAAATATGTATGTAAAAAATAATTTAAAAAAAGTTTTAAGTTAAACGGTTTTGTTGAAAACAATAATTACATGTAGTAAAAATAGTACTAAAAGCTAGAAAATAATTAGGTAGGTTGTTGTTGTTGTTGTAGCGATAAGAACCCTCCCCGAAGGCCTTGGGTCGCTTTCTATTATTGTATGTATTATGTGTTCCAAATATGAGACAAATGGGACCACAAATACGATTTTTTGAATATCTCGATTCTTGCGCCCCCTAGCGGCGATTGTTTTTCATAAGCCGCTTTCTATTTATGAATGTATTATGTGTTCCAAATATGAGCCAAATCGGACCACAAATACGATTCTTTTTAATATTTCGAACCTTGCGCCACCTAGCGGCGATTTTTTTCATAGGGCGCTTTCTATTGGTGTATGTATTATGTGATCCAAATATAAACCAAATCGAACCTCAAATACGATTTTTTTTAATATATCGATTCTTGTGTCACCTAGCGGCGATTTTTTTCATAGGTCGCTTTCTATTGATGTATGTATTATGTGATCCAAATATGAACCAAATCGGACCACAAGTACGATTTTTTGAAATATTTCGATCCATGCGCCACCTGAATTTTTTTTCTTATTATTGCATCGGGTTCTGAACTATATTCCAAGTTTCAAGCTTGTAGCTTATCGGGAAGTTACTTAAATTTCAATTACAAAATTCGCCAATCAGGCGGCTAAACAAAACCGTTTAAAAATACAAATAAACTACGTTCGCGATGATTTGAAAAGACTATCGACATACCTGGCAGACCTCCAGGACTTGATGATAGCGTTGCCGTAAGATGTTATATTGCAACGCGGCACAATTTTTTCCGTTGATGCTTTTAACGGTTATAAACAATGTATCTTTCTTTATTACTATGCTAAAATTTCGAAATTTTTGTTTGCTTAAAATATAAATAATCTTCACACAGGAGCTTTCTTAAACTTGTCGTGTAGATTTCACTTAGATTTTTTCGCGCGAATACAGAAACCATGAAGCGAAAATCGATAAAAGAAATAAGAAAAAAAATGTCTCAAGCGAAATAGTTGACGCGTTTATGGGCGCACTTACTAAACAACCTGATTTGCTAAGCGTTGTAACTTTGTATGTATGTATTCACTTATGTAAAAAAGCCTCACACACAACCGTCTCTTAATTTTAGTCGGAAATTGCGTTTGCGCAGCCAACTTTCCGTCCGTTTCGTTCCGTTTTTTTCGACCGATCACTTCAACGTTGCAAATTGAACTCACAGGCCAAGCGTTAATACACGCGCCACAGAGCCAGTTTTACAGTACGTACCAGAGCAAGTGGAAGGTGATCCCCCTCTACAAAACCAACCAGTCAACCAGCTTTTTACACCCATCGGCCGACTTATCGCATATACCGCGCCGCAAACAGCCAGCTCTAACGGTTGAATGAAGCGGCATGCAAAAACAGCACCCACAAAAAATATTGTGATAAAGTCTAGGAAAAAATTTACCAAACAAAAACAAAAAATTTAAAAAAAAAACAAGTCGCAAAAGGAAAGCATTTATGTGGCGCTTTGTATGTAGCACTACACTAACAATTGAGCTTTTTTAATTTGAATAGTACGTCTCTAGGAATTGTTTAGCTTTGTGTTTCGAGAAAACAATCAAGTTCAAGTTTGTTTATTTTGGGGGCTTGCAGGGATTGTGAAATGGGAATTGAAATTAGGCAGCGATCAATCGGGATGAGAATTTCCCACTCTTCCACAAAGTGATGAATCGACTCCTCTTCTTCCTCTTCCTGACAGTTTCGGTGCAATAGCGCCTATGTATAAGCCAGCCAGGCTGTTTCTTAAGGCCTTTCTTACAGACCTCCAGATCGCCTTCCACCAGATCATAGCGCCAAATGTTGGTATACGTCGAATGACGGTGTTGTGCATTTCGTGGATCATAAATAGCGACAGGCCCGAGTTCCTTCTGACCCCCAGCGGGTTAGGGGGCTTAGAATATACCCACGGCAGGTATTCCTGTCGTGAAAAACGACTAAAATACGAAATTGAATCAATGTGTATGTAGCGTAACCTTTTAAAGGGATTGCCAGCGCAATATATAGCTTCTCCAACCCAATTTTCAACCTCACCAACCCATGGCGAATCCCGTTTCTTTAACAGCCGAGGCTCTGGCGACCCCAAGTTCCTCACTGATCGAGAGGGTAAGAGCGTGGGGTGGCCTAGCAGGTTTCATGTGGTCATACCAAATCGTTCCCGAGATGGTCGAGTTAGTACCTTACTGGTTCTTGTTACAGGAACGTACCGGATCTGCATCCTGCAAAGGACTATCATCGATGACACTCCCCAAGGCCTTCGCTACAACAACAATAGTTTGGACTAGCATCATTGTTCACCTCCTGAAAACCTAGAAACTTAGCTAGGTCGCACAGAGAATGTTGATGTTTTGTCCCTAGAGAACTTTCCATGACTATCCTGCCGCACAGACTGCAAGATGTCCGTTTTTTATTTTTGTGAGGGGGTTTTTTGTGTTCCAATTGTGTGCCATGAAGCCCGATGTAATCCTTGTTGTTGTTGTTATAAAGATAAAGGTACTCGCCCGCCCATCTCGGAAACGATTTCATATGACCACATGAAAAAAAAATAAAATGAAAGGCGTGATAACCACCCAAGAGATTTTAGGCCGAGCTTCTCTTCCAATTTGCGTCGTGCTCCTTTTAGTTTTTCCTAGAAATTTTCTTTAGAAATTGGCGGGACGGAACCTACTTGTTTGATGTCGACTCCGAACGGCATCTGCAAGGCAGATGAGTTTTCAATGAGAAGTTTCCATAGCAGCAATACAATCGGAGTGCTTGCCAAACAGTGCCGATGGGCGACTCCGCTTAGAAAAAACTGGTTTCTAAAATTTTGATGTTGACCGGGGCGTGACCTTGAATCTTCGGTGTGATAGGCGGAGCACGCTACCATCACACCACGGCGGCAGCCAATCCCACTTATGTAAACTGGTGGTTATGCGTACTCGCCTTCGTTTGCCGGAAATCATTAAAAGTATTACTAACAATGTTACGGGTTATCTTCCCCGGTGGGCTACTGCACTAGCTAAATATTAATGTCGTCCTCCCTAAGAACCATACGGTTCTATGAAACAATTTTAGCATTTTATAAACCAGCGAAAAAAATGGATTCTTGTGAAAAGCTTATTGACATATTTGAGCCCTCGATTTTGAAAGTGGTATAAGTCAAAAATTGTTTAAATCTAGTTTACCAGCTATTTCATATCGAATCCTAACAAAATAACATAATCTGAAGAGATTAGCTGTGTGCCATGAAAATTAACTCGATAAAATGTGTTTATTATTTGGTTGATAAACAAAATACAGTTACTGTTTTTTTCTGATAGTGGTATAAGTCAGTCTGTGCCCAAAGTTTGGCAAAATAATTGGTAACGAGCCGGACCCGTGCGCATCTTGCGCAACCAATCTAAAAGCCTCTTATCAAATATCAACAGAAATCAGCTGTTCTATCAATGAACTACAACTTATAGCTTGCGCTGCCATCTAGCGTATGATAGCAACTGCCGGCAATGCAGTGCAAATATTCACAATAGAGCCATAGTACAAACAGATTTCTTTGTGTGCTTACAATCGTTTATTTTTAACAAATTATTTTAATAAAATATAGCTAAACAAAAGCACTCCGGCCAAAATTGCCCAAAGCTCGCTAATAGCCCGAATCTCCATCTTGCCAACCAAAACTTTATTTATAGATTTGGACTCCAAATAAGAGCGAAAAAGGGACCCGTACATAAAAACAGCAGAGTCTAAGGATGTGAGTGGTAAATTTTATTTTTTGGAAAATAAAGATTGCCTTTGCTCCAAAAAATGTATAAATGGAATCGGATATGAAGACAGGAAAGCTAATTTTGATTCTTTTTGGAAATTAGCAAGTTTCGAAAAACAGAATTTCTTTCTGTATGGTTTGGTTCGAAAACATTCGATAAAACAAAGACGACCCAGAAATTACGAAGGATATATGAGAAAATGTAGTTTTAAGTTTCATTTGAAGCTTTTTTATACTTTCAAAATATCTAACGGAAGATTAAGTCGCCTCTTAAATGCTAAAACACCTGTAACGGATGGTCGTGGTAAAATGGCTGGTTCATCTAGAAAAACAGATGAAGAAAAAACTAGAGTGGTACGAGAATATATTCTGAGTTTTTCAGCATTTGAGAGCTATTACACGAGATTACATCAGACTTCAGGTCGAAAGTACCTAAGTGCTGGCTTAGATATTCGAAAAATGTATGAGCTGTATGTGAAAAAATTTTATGAAACTAGCACATCACGTGTGAAGGAGTGAACTTACAGGAAAATATTGAACACGGAGTTCAACTTAAATTTTCATACTCCTTATAAAGACACGTGCCAAAAATGTGATTCGGTAAAACTAAAAATTTAAGCATCCAGTAATGAAGACGAGAAGTTGCATCTTATGGAAATTCATGATTCACATCTTAACAGTGCCGAACAGGCTAGACAAATTTTAACAGATGACATACAAAAAGCAAAAAAAGATAACCCCAGTGAATATTACGGATTCATATTTGTTCTACAGAAAGCACTTTCTTATCCAAAACTTTCTGTTTCGGTAGCTTATTACCCACATAGCATATGGAAGATTGATTAAAGTATAAATCACCACAATGAGATATTTTCGACTCCTTTTGACGACTAAAAACTGTTTAATCAATTCTGCGATCAAAAGAAGACGCGAAATCGACTCCCTCTTATGAGTGAAATATGATTTATTGAAAAAGTAACAACAAAATGTAAAGCGATCACAAAAAATGATTAAAATAAGATTCCAAATAGACTCTTAAATGTCTCGATAATGGATCGCAAAAGCTTTAAAATACACTTCAAAATATTCCCACAAGACTCATAAATGATGGTAAATATAACTCGAAAAAGACTAAATACTGATTAGAAATATAGGTTAAAAGAGGCTCACCAAGTGTAGTCGCGCGTAGGGTACCATTTTCTCCCTACGATGGACTCTTTTCTGATCAGAAAATGAGCGCATATATGCTTATTTTGATCATGCTGGAGGCTCGAAAAAGACCCTAATATGATTAATAATTTCAAAAAATTCTGGGTGGGTATAAGCGCAACATGTATGTATGTATACAACTTAGGGTTACAAAATTTCCACAATGAAAATGCTAAAATGTATACATGGGATGAAACAATCGCCTTAAGAGGATCACAGGAAGTTGCGTCCTGCATCTTAAAGCACATTCGCGACATTACTACACAAAAGCATGTCATAGCTTACGAAAAATAGGAAAACAAGAAAAAATTCATAATTAAATTTTCGCTGCATTTGCTGCAAACTATAATATGGCTTTTTCGAAAATAGGCAAATATTTGGTTACGTGCAGCATCTATGGGTAGTTGCGCATGAATTTTATTTTTATTTTATTTATAGTTAAGAAGGGAGCGGCTGCATTCCATTATCCTATTTTTTTGTAAAAACGAAATATTTTTATGGGGCTCCTGACAGATGTTCGCTTAATGAAGCAAAAGGCCCTGTATGAAAAGGAAAACTTAATTATTTCATGAAATATAATTGTGATTCGATGAAGTTTCTGTGTGAAAACGGTATAAGTAATTTATAAAGTCATGCAGTTAATTTTGAAAGTGGTATAAGTCATTTCAACCTTTCAAAAGCACATTTCCTTTTAAAAATGGTTATAAATTTCACAATCATAATAAATACTTGTTTGTTGGCACTACTTTACTGTCGAAAAATCATATTCCATAATACAAAAATATTTTTTTAATCCTTTAAAATTCAAAACTGTAAAGATCTCGAAACAAGGAAAATATGACTTATACCACATTCAACATCAAGGGCTCATTTATACGCATGGCAAAAACCTTTTGGTTTAAGAAAGTCCTTAGTAGTATCTTTAATTACTTACTTAAAAGTTAGTGCTTAACCGTTTAAACGGTTTTGACCGTTCAACAAGTCGCTTCCGTTGCTTCTTTAGGAACAATTAGGGAATATAAATCGTTTTCTACCTGGTCCTTCCAGCGGAATCCGTCGCCCTCTTCATCTCCTTCCGTAGGCGGTTCCGATAAGATTACATCCTTGGCCGGAGCGCGGTCGATGTGTTGGACTTTTGAAGTTGGACTGTTTTGAAGTCTTCATAAAGGTCGTGCGAACGCGATTAAATCTTCTTCGGTACTCGTCATCGCCAACGCGTAGAGGTCCGTAAATTTATCGAAGAGCTTTTGTCTCAAACACTCGCGGAATTTCAAGTCTAACGTTGTTTGCTGGTACCTAAATAAACGAACTATTTTTAGTTTTTCGAACTTCTGGCGTGGTTGTCAAGATGCAAGTGCGCTGACCCTTTCTTGTCTACATTCACCATGAAACCCATCTGATGTGTATACATATACTTAGATATATACATACATATATATAGATACATACGTATGTACCTATGTATTATGCTTTTGCTACTCCGAACGATACCTCCGATAATAATGTAATTATTGAGAAGAAATAACATCGGATTATTAACCAAGGCACTTTAACCAAGGACGTTTCGAACAAATTTTTTTTGGAGTTTTTCGTAGCTTCATTTTCCGTGACTTGAAATTAGGACCTAGGCGGCTGTGTGTTTTAATCTGCATATGTATACATACTTCTATACTAATTATATAAAAATGTTTATATGGGCAATGTTTGTAACGGCTAATCTCAAGAAGTACCAAACCGATTTTTATGAATTTTTTTAAGAAAGTATTGGCGCCAATAAGCAGGGTGTTTATCAGCTTTTTATTTTTTCCATTTTCACAAACTAAAGCCCTTTATTTTTAGGATAAAGTTGATGAAACCCCTCAAATAATGCCAGCATAAGATTTTTCGATGGCCAAGCCGAAGCTACAGCGGGCCAACAAAAACAACTTTGTGTTTGTGAAGAGATACATACATATACTCACAGCCAAAGAGAGTGCGTCATTTCGCTCTTGGCAAATGCACGGGTTTTTTGCTTTGTTATTGTTTTGCGACAACCACTGAAAATCAAAACAGTCAATTCCGTACAAAGCAAGCAACACATATGTACTTATGTATGTAGTAAAGTTGATTAGAAACACACATTATATGCAAATCCAAAATGTGATTTGCTTTGATATTGTTTTGCTACAAACAAAGCAACACATATGTATGTAGCTTAAGAAAATAATAAACGCGCTCTTTCTGTCCCTTCCTCCCTTTGCCATATTTTCAATTCTGTTATTTATTAGGGAAGAATGATGCTCTTTGGACCAAAGGGGCGAGTTGAACAAGCGCTTTTGCACTAAGCCGAGCTGATGTACAATGTACATACATATGGATGTTAGCGCGCGCAAATCAAAGAACGTATCTCTTTTTCAAACTTCATTGTATTTATGATTGTATGCTGCAAAACATTGCTTAGAAGTTACTGAATATTGTTCTTAAATTAAATTAAATTAAATTAAAAGGTAAAGTTTTAAATTAAATAGTTAATTATAAATTTATCATTTTGTAAAATAATCCTTTAGACATGTCAAAAGCAAATGCCCTACCGCAAAATTTGATTGAAGAACTCCCTATTTCAAGATTTGTTTCATCTCGGTATAAATTCAATACATTTTGAGCTGAGATAAATTCTGACATGGAAGCGTTCTTCAATCAAATTCGAAAAAAAATTCTGATGTAGGGTGTTTTTGAAGAGTTTTGAGGTGGGGCGTTTTTGAAAAGCGTAATGTTATTTTAATTGTTGTCTTTTTGCGTTTTTGTCTTTTTTCTTTCAAAGTTGTTCATTAAAAAATCGTTTATATCGTTAATGAATTTAAATAAAAACAAGTGCGGATATTCCCCTATTTCTGTGTTATTGTCAAAGGTGGCTGGTGTTGACGTCAGCATTGACGACATTGAAAATTGGAACGACGTTCAAATTACGGAAGATGACGAAGATTGCAAAGTATCCGATAATGATAGCGAATAATCAGCTGTCGAGCAAGATATGCAACAACAGAAAGTGAGTTTTTCGGAAGCAGTTGGATGCATCAATACCTTGATAAAGTGGTATGAAAACAATAATGATACAAATCAGATATCAGATCTTATTAATATGCGGGCGAAAATTGTCAAAAGCTATTAGGTACACAAAAGAAAAAAAAACAAACAAGTCTCGACTGCTTCTTGAAACCAGCTCTTACAAATTAATAAGTACATATCGACGTGCCATACGAAAAGTAACACAATTTTTTTTTCATAGGATTTCTTTGTAAAAAAAGTTTAAAGTGTTATTTTTCATATGGCACGTCGATATTTACAATGTGAATTAGTTAATATGTATGGTCTGTGAACTTGAAACCAGCCAGTACAAATTAAATCTAAGTTTATGCTCTGTAATAATTAAAACTAAGTCATTTAAATAAATTCAATGTGTTATATCCCAAAAACTATGTTTATTACTGCATTTTTTCAAATTTGAAAACCGCTTAGAAAAGTTAATATTTCGGAAAAGTAAACTACCCTTGCGCCATTTTGGTTTACTTTTTCGCGATTCTACTGGACATGACATAATATGTCATTTACTTCAATAGTGTCATAACTCAAAAAACATAACTTTTGAGTTAATAACATATAAACGTACCCAATATCATGATCTATGTTGTATAAAAAAATCTTTGTGATCAGTTAAAAATTTACCACGTGCTATATAAATGAAAATATGCCTTTATACGAGCAACATATGGCAGTTGAAATCTTTGAATGGATCTCCTGGAAAATTGTGTTTTTTGAATTATGACACTATTGAAGTAAATGAGTTATATGTATATCTATATTAAACTATACCCAAATAGCAAAAACTCTATAGATTAATTTTTTGCGGCGTAACGAGGTAAGCCGGGTACTTGCTAGTAGACATATAACATTAGCATTTTAGTTTTCATTATACCTTCTATTTTTAATTTTGTTTACAACTAAGCTTAAAATATCAATCTGTATTTCATCTTTTTCTTCAGCGCTAAGCCGCGCAAGTTTTACTCGCAATAGATCGAAAAAAGACTCATCATCTTCATTTGCTCTCCTACTCTTCTTTTTCGCTAGTGGGTCTTCCTCCCTTCTTTTTTTGGGCGATGGCGCGATTTCAACGGTTGATTCATGTTCGCTATTCGAAACATGCGAAAAATTGAAAGTCAAAAATGTACTGAAAATAAAAATAAAGATTTTTTGTTGTAGTTGTAACGGGTTGTGAAATACTGTCCTAGCGCCAGTCATTGGTCGAATTTGAATTCGGTAGCCTTAGTTCTGGACTTGCTTGGAGTTTCTAGAACTTAACATCTTCACATGTTGTTGTTGTTGTTGTAGCGATAAGGTTGCTCCCCGAAGGCTTTGGGGAGTGTTATCGATGTGATGGTCCTTTGCCGGATACAGATCTGGCACGCTCCGGTAACACAGCACCATTAAGGTGCTAGCCCGACCATCTCGGGAACGATTTATGTGGCCACATTAAACCTTCAGGCCATCCCCTCCCTCCCCACCCCCAAGTTCCATGAGGAGCTTGGGGTCGCCAGAGCCTCATCTGTTAGTGAAACAGGATTCGCCGCGGATAGGTGAGGTTGACAATTAGGTTTGGAGAAGCTATATATTGCGCTGGCAACCTGAAGGTTTGTTTAACTTCTACATATCAAAGCTACCTTCTCCACCAGAAGGAGTCACTATCTTTTCCTACGCCGATGACTGCACAATAATGGCCACAGGCCCAGGCCCACAGATCGATGAACTTTGTAACAAAATAAACAACTATCTCACTGATATCTACAGTTTCTTCGCTTCGCGAAACGACATTGTCACCGACCAAATCATCGGCGACCTTATTTACAACATGGACGCGCCAAATTTCGACCATTTTAGAACATCCACGTCGATGGCACCACACTACCGACTCTCTTACACCCTAAAATTTTGAGTGGGAAGTTCGAACAGGATCTACATTTTGAGGAGCATGCAGCCGCAATTGTACCGAAAATCCAGAGCCGTAATAAAATCATTAAATCTCTTGCCAGCAGCACTTGGGGTAAAGATAAAGAAACGCTCATTACCACTTAAAAAACCGGCCGATTGCATGCTACGCGTCCCCGATATGGTCGCCAAGCCTGAAGGCTACTCACTGAAAGCAAATACAGGCCTGCCAAAAGACTACTCACTGGAAGAAGCCTTAGGCCTGCCAAAATACAGTCTTCGATCCGCCACGGGTTGTCGTCTTCTTATGTCCCCAGAACACCATCTACATAATGAGGCGAGAATACTCCCCATTAAGGAGAGAAATGAAATGATAACCAAACAGTTCCTGTTGAATACCCAGAAACCTGGGCATCCCAACAGGCATCTGACTGATGAGCCAACACCGCCCAGGGGCTTAAGGAGTCATCTCCGTAAGTATTATGAGGAAATGCGGCACCTGAAAACACAGCCGTATGAAGCCAAAAACTAAACAAGCAGGCACTCAGTGAACTCCACAGACAGGCGTCGGAACTCTGTGTCAGGAATAGCCCAGTGAATCCTGTACTCAAAGAACAATACCCAAAACTTGCAGAAGAGGAACGCACACTCCCTAAGGAAACGCGAGTCACTCTAGCTCAGCTTCGATCTGGATACTGTAACAGGTTAAACTCTTACCTATCCAGAATGAACCCCGACATACAAAATATATTGTGGAACCAACGCCTCTAACACTCATCTCATTATGGTCCATCCCTGTTGAAACAGCAAGTTTCTTTGAACTCCCGTTAGAGGATATTGATGCCAATTTGTGATTGGTCGCACCTATTGGATGGGGCGCAGCACTGCTACAACAAGAACAACAACAACATTTTTAGGCTTGACACCAACTACTTATGAATACTTGTATGTACCCACCTGTCCGCTTGCAGGGCCTCATTAAAAAATGCCATCTCATCCTTCAGTTTCCATGGCTTCCGACCGCTACCACTATGGGCTATCTCTTTACGATTCCGGTCTGTCAACGACCGCCATCTTTGCTTGCAGTTATAGGCTAAAAATGGAATAGGATGTTAGTATACGGTCTATTAAAAACACAGTATGTTTACAAGTATTTGACACCATTTGTGCAACAGATTCCCAAGCTGCCTCCTTAACCTTTGCATTCTTGTAGTCTGGATGTTTTCTCCTGTACAAACATTCATAATTACGTATTGCTGCTATAAGATCTTTGTTGTCGATCTGAAATGCAAATTCAACAAATAAAATGCTCCTATTTACCACATAAATATACTTTATAATCTACGCTTTCCGCCATACTAGCGCGAACACATTTAACAGTGTACAGAAAAAACAAATTCTGTTATTTGATTTGATTTTCTACGCACTCCGTATTTGGTTAAGAAAACTTTGTATATTTGATTGGTCTGATAAATGACTGTCGTGCGTGCATATTATTCGATACACTCAAATATATCGATGGAGTATTGATACAATCGTTTCTTTAACACCACTACCAAATTAAGGGCCATTTTATATTTATTTGTTTAGTGTTTAATTTTATCTGTTTTTTTTTACATCTGTAGACGGTTTAAGCCAAATTAAACTTCCTTAAGCTGGAGACATTGGTGCTTTATCGGTAACCGTATCGATAACCTTATAACAGCTGATTCGACCAACCTTATGAGAATCAATGCAATCGATTATTGGTGCCGCTAAGGTCGTAACCGTATCGTAGCTAACCAATTGGGTTTTGGTTTACCGTCGTAACGATAAACAGCTGATTACTTTAGGGATACGGATACAGCGATACGACATACGGCACCAATGACTCCGGCTTTAACCCTAACGCCATAGTCGTTACCATACCCATATTCATAACCATCTCAATGTGATCGATTAATGGTGCCTTAACCTAAAAACCGGGAAAATTTCATAAAAATTATGAAAACGCAAAAAATTACAAACATATTCCACAAAAAGTAAGTATCTTAGTCATAACGTATCCAAAACAATGAAGAAAATCTAAAAAAAGTTATTAAATTCCCCAACTCAAATATTTTTAGGTTATGGATATGGCGAGAAATCAAAAACCAATTGATTGGCTATGGCGTTAGCGTTATGGTATGGCACCATTAATCGATTACATTCCTTTCCATAAGGTAGGTTCGATCAGCTGATTTATCTGGTTATAGCTTTATGGTTATAAGTCACCATTAATTCGCCCTTTACGCTTAAACTTTATATGGACTGCTAAGCCGTCAAATTTAAATACACCTGTGGAATTGCTGCGCATAAAATTTGTCCTACTAAGGCCCGGCTTATCAGTAGTTCGTTAAGCTAAGCTTAAACTAAGTTTGCTTAAACTCTAGTCAAATTTAAACTCCAGATAAAGTACTGAGCAAATTTTCAGTCACAGTTTAAGGCCACCTTTGGGCTAGGCTGTTTTGAGCGGCAACATTGGTTTTTTTATTATCTAGATAATTTGTAGATACGGCAACAGCTGGATTTTGTTTACCCAACAACCATGGAAAAAATTTATATATACAGTTCCGGAAGTGATATCCAACATCATTATTTAATTATTCTTAACCGAGATAATTCTCGAGTTGATATTCAACTTCATTCTCCAGTCACTATCCAACCTTTGAGAAATTTTGTAAAATTAAAAGTTTTCCAGTTGATCTCCAAAGTCATTAATATTTTCCAATAATTATCCTAATTTCGAGAGATTTTGAGAAATGTACAGTTCTCAAATGAATATTCAACCCATTTTTCCAGTTGATATCTTACATTATATATCGAGTTAAGGTGGAGTTGAAAAAAATCTCCAAGGTGGTACCACCAAAACCAACAGCTGTTTATTGTGAGAAATAAACACCTGGTTGATAGCAGTAATGAAGCGTAATTAATCAAGAATAATTTATATAGGCGGCCGCCGTGGTGTGATGGTGGCGTGATCGGCCTGCCACACCGAAGATCCTACATCAACATCATTGAATCATACATTTGAGTCCAGTTAGAGAACCGCAAGTTGTTAATTACATTTTTTCAACTTAAGTAATAGCATATTTTGCTTTATAAAAAGTTCCCTCTTTTCCTGAGTACACTATGATTCTCGAGTTGAGCCACTGTTTCGAAACAACTTTTGAGAGTTTAGAAGTATGCTTAGTTATCAACATGAGCTCTAATGGTACTCAAGCCCAAATGCTTGTTGGGTATATTCGGCGCCATTTTGTACGAACGCAAATAACTGATAGGTTAACTAGAGTTTAACCCTGGCAGATCGGCCGCTTAAGCTTAGCTTAAACTTCAGTTAAAGTAGACTGAAAAACTGCAGAATAAGTTTAAGCGTAGTTTAACTGACAACCTGAGTTGAACTTCTACTGAAAAACCGGGCCTAAATTTCATTACGCATTATACTCAGATGTAACTGAAATATCTGTCTATGTTTCACCCTCTACACTAATTCTATGTATTCTATGCGTGTCCACAGTTCATCGCAACTGATTCAGCTATATTTTATACCGTATGGCCAGGGCCGTAGGGAGAAAATCCGGGCCCGGGACTAAACAATTTACGGGCCCCTATAAAAAATCGACTAATACATTTGATTAATTCGAATTAATGACGTCTCATTCATGAATCATTATTGATGGATTACATAAAAAAAAAATTTGCCACATCGACTAAATGATTTTTGTACTAAGAGCTGAAAATAAAATTAAACGAGTAAGGAAAGCTAAGTTCGGGTGTAACCGAACATTACACACTCAGTTGAGAGCTGTGGAGACAAAGTAAGGGAAAATCACCATATTGTAAAAAGAACCTAGGGTAACCCTGGAATGTATTTGTATGACATGTGTATCAAATGGAAAGTATTAAAGAGTATTTAAGAGGAAGTGGGCCATAGTTCTATAGATGGACGCCATTTAGGCATATCGCCATAAAGGTGGACCAGGGGTGACTCTAGAATTTATTTTGTACGATATGAGTATCAAACGAAGTGTGTTAATGAGTATTTTAAAAGGGCGTGGGCCTAAGTTCTATAGTGGACGCCTTTTCGAGATATCGCCATAAAGAAGGACCAGGGGTGACTCTAGAATTTGTTTGTATGATATGAGCATCAAACGAAAGGTGTTAATGAGTATTTTAAGAGGGCATGGGCCTTAGTTCTATATGTGGACGCCTTTTCGAGATATCGCCATAAAGGTGGACCAGGGGTGACTCTAGAATTTGTTTGTACGATATGGGAATTAAATGAAAGGTGTTAATGAGTATTTTAAAAGGGAGTGGGCCTTAGTTCTATAGGTGGACGCCTTTTCGGAATATCGTTATAAAAGTGGACCAGGGTTGACTCTAGAATGCGTTTGTACAATATGGGTATCAAACGAAAGGTGTTAATAAGTGTTTTAAAAGGGAGTGGGCCTTAGTTCTATGGGTGGACCCTTTTCGGGATATCGCCATAAACGTGGACCAGGGGTGACTCTAGAATGCGTTTGTACAATATGGGTATCAAATGAAAGGTGTTAATGAGTATTTTAAAAGGGAGTGGGCCTTAGTTCTATAGGTGGACGCCTTTTCGAGATATCGCCATAAAGGTGGACCAGGGGTGACTCTAGAATTTGTTTGTACGTTATGGGTATCAAATGAAAGGTGTTAATGAGTATTTTAAAAGGGCGTGGGCCTTAGTTCTATAGGTGGACGCCATTCAGGGATATCGCCATAAAGGTGGACCAGGGGTGACTCTAGAATTTATTTTGTACGATATGAGTATCAAATGAAAGGTATTAATGAGTATTTTAAAAGGGCGTCGGCCTAAGTTTTATAGATGGACGCCTTTTCGAGATATCGCCATAAAGATGGACCAGGGTGACTCTCGAATTTGTTTGTACGATATGAGTATCAAACGAAAGGTGTTAATGAGTATTTTAAGAGGGCTTGGGCCTTAGTTCTATATGTGGACGCCTTTTCGAGATATCGCCATAAAGGTGGACCAGGGGTGACTCTAGAATTTGTTTGTACAATATGGGTATCAAATGAAAGGTGTTAATGAGTATTTTAAAAGGGAGTGGGCCTTAGTTCTATAGGTGGACGCCTTTTCGGAATATCGTTATAAAAATGGACCAGGGTTGACTCTAGAATGCGTTTGTACAATATGGGTATCAAACGAAAGGTGATAATAAGTGTTTTAAAATGGAGTGGGCCTTAGTTCTATGGGTGGACGCCTTTTCGGGATATCGCCATAAACGTAGACCAGGGGTGACTCTAGAATGCGTTTGTACGATATGGGTATCAAATGAAAGGTGTTAATGAGTATTTTAAAAGGGAGTGGGCCTTAGTTCTATAGGTGGACGCCTTTTCGGAATATCGTTATAAAAATGGACCAGGGTTGACTTTTTTCTAAAGTTATATTTTGCGTCCATAGACCAATACAATTACCATGTTTCATCCCTTTTTTAGTATTTGGTATAGAATTATGGCATTTTTTTCATTTTTCGTAATTTTCGATATCGAAAAAGTGGGCGTGGTTATACTCGAATTTCGGCCATCTTTTATACCAAGATAAAGTGAGTTCAGATAAGTACGTGGACTAAGTTTAGTAAAGATATATCGTTTTTGATCAAGTTATCGTGTTAACGGCCGAGCGGAAGGTCAGACGGTGGACTGTGTATAAAAACTGGGCGTGGCTTCAACCGATTTCGCCCATTTTCACAGAAAACAGTTACCGTCATAGAATCTATGCCCCTACCAAATTTAAGAAGGATTGGTAAATTTTTGTTCGACTTATGGCACTAAAAGTACTCTAGACAAACTAAATGAAAATGGGCGGAGCCACGCCCATTTTGAAATTTTCTTTTATTTTTGTATTTTGTTGCATCATATCATTACTGGGGTTGAATGTTGACTTAATTTACTTATATACAGTAAAGATATTAAATTTTTTGTTAAAATTTGACTTTTAAAAAATTTTTTTTTAAAAAGTGGGCGTGTTCTTCATCCGATTTGACAATTTTTATTTAGCACATATATAGTAATAGTAGTAACGTTACTGCCAAATTTCATCATGATATCTTCAACCACTGCCAAATTACAGCTTGCAAAACTTTTAAATTATCTTCTTTTAAAAGTGGGCGGTGCCGCGCCCATTGTCCAAAATATTACTAATTTTCTATTCTGCGTCATAAGGTCAACCCATCTACCAAGTTTCATCGCTTTATCCGTCTTTGGCAATGAATTATCGCATTTTTTCGGTTTTTCGAAATTTTCGATATCGAAAAAGTGGGCGTGGTTATAGTCCAATATCGTTCATTTTGAATAGAGATCTGAGATGAGTGCTCAGGAACCTACATACCAAATTTCATCAAGATACCTCAAAATTTACTCAAGTTATCGTGTTAACGGACGGACGGACGGACATGGCTCAATCCAATTATTTTTCGATCCTGATGATTTTGATATATGGAAGTCTATATCTATCTCGATTCCTTTATACCTTTACAACCAACCGTTATCCAATCAAAGTTAGTATACTCTGTGAGCTCTGCTCAACTGAGTATAAACAGAATATTTACTATTGTAACGAATTTAGGGAAATTCCGCTTATTCCAAACCTTCTGCTAACGTTCGAATCGCTAAACTGTTGAATAAATAACTCCAATATTCAATAATGCAAAATGGTTTTTATTATACTACTTTGAAAGTACTTCACAATAACACTTATGCTTAACAACCAACAGCGTGCTTCAATCAAAACTGATTAGTCATGCCTCAGCTTTCGCTGCTTTTACTCTCTCGGTTTCCTTGTTCACCCATTTCTCCTAAGGTCTAGTAATTTGGTGAACTTCATGCTTGGTTACCAGCTATATACATGTATATTTGTGGTTTGTAGCCATGTGCGGGTGTATATGTGAGTACTACATCGGCTGATGATGACATGCGTTTGTGAGTATCTCTCTGCTGCCTTGTATGTATGTGTGTACATGACGATTGATTTGTTTACGTGCATACGAGTGGCTGCTTAGTATCGGCTTAGTGATGATAATATCGCTTAGTAATGACAATATTCGTCACACTATAGCCGTGTTTTTTAACACGCGTATATCCGTTTACGCTTAATCTTTATATGGACAGATAAGCGACAAACTTTAAATATACCTCTGAAATTGCTGCGCATAAATTTTGTCCTACTAAATTTCAATACGCATTATACTCACATGTAACTGAAATATGTGCTTTTGTTTCACCCTCTATACTAATTCTATGTATTCTATGTGTGTCCATAATTCATCGCAACTGATTCAGCTATATGTTATACCCTATGGCCATCAGAGCGTTGTGTCTCCGCTTTTCAGTACACTCTGTTGCTGTAGCTAGTTGTTTAACCACAGCCGCTAGATGGGTCTCCTAAGCATTATCTAAGCGAGGATAGGCGTTTTTTTTTACGCGCAAACGAAACGTATACGCGTGTAAAAAAAACACGGCTTATACTGTTTTATTGTATTGTAGAAATAAAATTCTCTTTTAACAGCCAGAAGATATTGTTTCAAATAATCTTTTCTAGTTATTTGGTAAAATTTTAATACGTTTTTGATAAATTTAATGATGATTATAAATATTAATTATTCAATATAGGAGGTTCGGATATCAAAGAGTGGCTTTTCTTGCTTTTTTCGCTGCAAAATTTTTTATAATAATATCAAAATTTAACTGTCTTGCCAAAACGGATTCAACACAAAGCGTGACAAGTCCTGAAACTCGCTCTGAAGATGAACGCGATCTATGAAAGTTTTTAATTCTTGAAAGGACGCTGAAGGAACGTTCTGCACTATCTACAGTGACAGGTATAGTGAAAAGATACGTAAAGCAACACAAATGTTGGGGAAATTGTATACATATTTTGAACATAGATGGCATTTAGCAATTCCAATGGTGACAGACCTTTATCAAAATTTGCTTCGTAAATGTATTTCAAGTGAATTATTTCGCATTCTAATCTTTGAGAAATGTCCGACTTGTGTTTTTCGACAAAATTTTTGCTGCGCTCGCCCGAACCGTAGTTTCATCCATGTCTTCAAATTGCCACGGAAAAGAAAACGTTTCGCTCAAATTTCTCATAGCTGCAAATCGTTCAGTAATGCCAGTGATTACCGAATCAACGATCACCATAAATGTATTGTTTTTAAAATCAGACTCTCAATGATCTGTAATTATCTCATTTAAATTATCTTCAGAACGTATTTTGGGGTTTCTCTTTCGAATGTCCGGACACTTTGGCGAGATGTTCAATTGAATAGCAATTGTTTTGCATTCGTTTAAAATTGTTTCCCATTGGTTCCTTATCAACTTCAAATCAGCTAATAAGGCATGAAGATGTCGGATCTTGTTGTTGTTGTTGTAGCGACAAGGTTACTCCCCGAAGGCTTTGGGGAGTGTTATCGATGTGATGGTCCTTTGCCGGATACAGATCTGGTACGCTCCGGTAACACAGCACCATTAAGGAGCTAGCCCGACCATCTCGGGAACGATTTATATGGCCACATTAAACCTTCAGGCCATCCTTCTCTCCCCACCCCCAAGTTCCGGGTCGAGGTCGCCAGAACCTCGTCTGATTCGCCACGAGGTTGACAATTGGGTTTGGAGAAGCTATATATTGCGCTGGCAACCTGAAAGGGTTGCGCTACACAGCCCCTTGAATCTGGTATGTACGACAGGCATACCTACCGCAGGTATATTCTGACCCCCTAACCCGCTGGGGAGATGTCGGATATGTTTCTCTCTCTCATTTGTCAGATGTCGGACCTCAACATGTATGGTGGCGTGTCTAGCTTGGAGGACCACGTTTCTTTCATTAATGGTAGTCAGTATTTTGAACCAAATTGAGGACAGCAAGATAGATTCGAACTTGTTTATGTACTTGAGAATGCCGGTAACATCGCCGTATGCTTGCGCAGTCAAATTTGGCTTTTGTCTGAAAGACTACGAAGAGAGCTCGGTACATTTTTTTTAGGATGTCCCTTCGTTGTGGACTGCAGCTGAAAGCAGTAAAACATTTTTGTACAACTCCGAAGAAAGTAATTGCAGCCGTACAACTTTCTGCAGCATCAAAACCACATAAATTGAGACTGTGGGTTGCACAAGGCGAGTAATCAGCATTCGAGTTTTTGACGTAATGCTCCGTTGTAAGCTCCTTTCATATTGGCGCCGTTATCGTACCCTTGTGCACGACAATTTTAATGGGATTTCATGTTTACCTAAAGTATGGCAAATTAGATCAGCGATTTCGTTTACCAAGATATATACTTTCGCTTTTGAAAGCAAGGCCTCTTTCCCCCAAAAATAAAATAGTGTCCAAAATTCTATATAACATTTCTTTCCACTTTTGAGTTGCAGTGATTAGCTGTTCATTGATAAGTGTGTCAATTGTAGCCTCCTTTTGAATTAGATTTTGTAAAGATCTTGAGTATTTTCGTGTGGTGGCAGTTTATCGTATAGCTTCTTCTATACCTGGAATTTCGAATATCCGCACAGCAAATTTTAGGTCGATTTAAAGTATTGGTGCTTAACAGACGACATGGTAGGCAATAAAAAGCATTGCTACTCTCACTACACACTAACCAGTCACGCGAGGTAGGAAATGTCTCGCCACGACAATCACGTGGAAAAATAACAGGACACTTTTGATGACCTCGACGAATTATTTCGTTGACTTCTTCAGATCGCAAAAACTCATTATTCACGGTACCGATATCGAAGTCGTTTAAATAATCTGGACTTTGATACAGAGTTCGTGGTATTGTTTGAAGACTTTTTGAAGATGAACCTTCATCAGTGTCACCATGAAAACTTTACGATTTCGGATTCATATAAACATACATTTTTGTTTGATGCTTTTATTGTCTCCCCAGGCCCAGGCAAAATATCATTATCAATATTCGTTGCTTTTGAAATGCGGCTTAAAATTTGCACATGGAACAACTAAGGACGCTCCAGAATTTAAAAAAATGCCTTAGTACCTCTAAATCGCGGCCCCTGAGAAACCCCGGGCCCGGGGGAATCCCCCCCCCCATTCCCCCTCCCCTCTCGTCGGGCCTGCCTATGGCCATTAGAGGGTTTTGTCTCCGCTTTACGGTACAACCTGTGCTGTAGCTAGTTATTTAACCACTGCCGCTAGATGGGTCTCCTAAGCATTATCTAAGCGAGGATAAGCGTTTTTTTAAGCGCAAACGAAACGTATACGCGTGTAAAAAAACCCGGCTTTTGTTACAAATGAATTTTGTCGGCGTGTGTTCAAACTTTGGTAGAAAGGTAAACTCCCATGAAGAAAGCTTGGGGTTGAGTGTCTCTTGTAACCAGCCTGGTCAACTGTTGACAGAGATTCAAGGGGTTGTGTAGCGCAACCCTCTCAAGCATCTACCAGCATAATTTAGAGCTTCTCCAATCTCACCTACCCACTGCGAATCTGGTTTATTTAGCGGAAAAGGCTCGGGCGACCCTAAGCTCCTCTCGAAAGGCGGGGGTTGGATGGCCAAGAAGGTTCAACGTGATCAAATCGTTGCCGAGATGGTCGGAGTAGTACCTCAATGGTGTTATGGTACAGGAGGAATACGCCGCATTATCCGGCAAAAAAATATAGAACAGTTGACATGACTAATGAAGCATTCATCATTATTTTACTGCGCAAGAAAAAAAACTTTCGGCAGCTGTAATAGTATTGAAGGAAGTCTATGGATTAGTTTTATAAGTTTTAAGCACATATGTATGACCATAGTACAACGAAAAGTTCTATCAGAGCGAAGCAGAGGAAACGAAATATCCCTACTTAGTTTTGCGGTACAGGCAGAAAAATAATTCCTTTGGTGCTTGATATTGGTATTAGTTATCTCCACACACTGAAAGCGGGTGTTATTTGCATCGCAATAGCCAAAATCTGTTTTCTTCTTTTTCTTCTAGCGATAAAGATGCTCCCGGAAGGTTTTGGGGAGTTTTATCAATTTTGATTCCTTTCCGAAACTCCGGTACGTTCCTCTAAAAAGCATCAACGTCCTAGTCTCATGAATTCATGAACGCGTTACATTAAGTTGCAATGCTTTTTTCAACGGATTGCTATCAAAAATTGTATTCACTAATTTTATGCACATGGCTCTAATTTGCACATGCACTTATCTGCAATAAATTCCCGAAAGGTTTATCTGTACGTTGACTTATGTCCCATCGCTTGAAACTAGATTATTGTGTTATATTTTTTATTTTTGCCGCATCCTACACAAGTATTATTCTTGTATAGTTAAAATGTTTGTAACAGTGCTTCGCGATATGTTGTATGTGAATGGGCAAGGTTAAATAAGTCTTAATAGCCAAGTCTGAAGTTCCTTTCTATTTACAATCCCAAGATCTTGCGTGATTGTGGTGATATACGGCCATTATTTTGTACTAGGATTAAGTTACCAATCAAATACGACACACGCCAGACGAGGACATGTCGCAAGCGAGCACCGACACCATCAGAGCTCGTGAGAGCACAAACCCTCCCACCAGCAAGTAGTAGCGATTTAAACGCGCAGCCAAGAGATGAAATCGAAATCCCCACTACACAAGAGCTCATCGAGAGCCTTGAACTCGAGGAGCTGGCACTGGAGAGACGGGACGAAAGTGAAAGCGGCTTGTCGAATGACGACGATCCAGTGAGGACGGCCGGGCCAAAATGACCGGAAAAAGCATTAAAATAGCTCAGATCAACCTCCATCACGCCATTGCAGCTTCGGCTGTACTAGCGAGGAGGTTCGCCTCGGATTATCTGGGCATCGCCCTCACTCAGGAACCTTGGGCTTACAAGAGACACGTGAGGGGCCTTAATGTAAGTAATAATAAAGTAATTTGGGATCCCTCTCAGCAGACACCTAGAGCATGTATAATGCTTAAAGCAGATATTAACTATTTTTGCATTACAGACTTTTTAAGTCGAGATCTGGTGGCGGTACAAATCAATGTGAAGGTGAATGGAGACGACTTCAGTATTGTGCTAGCCGAAGCCTAGTTCCCGGGGACGACTACACGGTCCCTCAAGATAACGTGCAAAAGCTGGTGGCGCACTGCAAAAGAGCCAAACTTCCGCTAATTATAAGAAGCGATGCTAACTCCCACAACATGGAGTGGGGCAGCAATGATACCAACCAAAGGGGTGAGTATTTGCTAGAATATATAGCCAGCAATGATTTGAATATATACAACGTCGGCAGTAAACCGACGTTTGGCAAAAGAGCCAGGGCAGAAGTTCTTGATATAACACTTGGCAACAACCTAACTGAGAATATGATCTCGAAAGGGAGGGTCTCAGCAGAAACAGCAGGATCATAAGGTTTGAGCTGTGTGCTCTATAAGGGCAAGCCAACCCTAAAAGAAATCCCAGAAAAACAGACTGGGGCAGCTACAAGAGTATTATAGAGGCAAACATAGATAGCCTCAAGAATAAGTGTAGAAGCACTAATTGTACAGAGTTAGAGAGCAGAGTGGATAGGGCCAATCAAATAATTATAGATTCCTTCAACTCCAGTTGCCGAGTCTCCTTGGTAAAGGGTAAGAAGCCAACCCCCTTGTGTTCGCATGGCCTGACATTACTAAGAAGGAAAGTTGTAGACTGAACATACACATGCAGAAGCTATGCTTACTATCGAACAACACATGCCGATTTTGTAATCGATCAGCGGAGACGGCGGATCATATCCTCCTGGAATGTGACGCAGTCTCAAGACGTAGGGTTTGGTTTATGGGATCACCTTGGCCAGAGCATTCTCACATTAAATCCCTCAAGCCAGGTGAGCTGTCAGGGTTCATCAGAGATGTCGGCTTGGATGAGTTGCTGTGAAGAAGATAGGTCACAATAGACCAATGGTTGCAGTCGAGGTATCAAATGACGCGTCTTGACATCAGTATTAATAATCCAAAGGCGGAAAATAAAAATTTTAACTCGTTCAAAAGATATTAACGAAAAACCGAAAAAAGACACGCAGGTACCTCCGAAACCGGGGGTGGAATACATAGAATTTTGGGCAGAACACCTTTCTGCGTTAGCGGCCTTCGGCCGCGCTTATAAAAAAGGTAATAGTATGCAAATTTGTGTATATAGTTAAAAAATGTTACTTTAGTTAATAAAAGTGTGTGAAAGGTATATTACCAAAGCAAAAAAGAGTATTAAACACCACAACAGCTTGGTTAGACATTGTTGAAGCGTTTAAAATGCTAAAAGGTGTTGGAAACTAGAAATCACCCTTTTCTCTAGTCCGCGGTGGTTTAAAATTACCTTTCATAATTTACAAAGGCACGGGGATGCAAACAACGTTTAATACCTATTTTCCTTTGGTTTCGGGAACGGATATAGCTGAAGAAATTTAATTCTTTATTTTTTCAATAATTGTTTGCTTTTTGTAGCGACGCTCGAAAGTAGCTTCGTGTGCAGATCTTGAGGCGTAGAAAAATGATAGCTATATGAAATATCTTGTATTTTGGGTAGTAGTGCAGTTTACGGTACCCACCCTAAAGTTGGGCCAAGATTTTCGAGTGAGGTATCAGAAGACGCGTATTAATCTCGAGAACAATAATCCGAAGGCGGAAAAGAAAACTTTTATCTCTGTTTGGAGATATTTGCAGTTGAAGTTGCCGATTTTAATGTGGTTGTTGTTGTGTTTGTACCCACAAAAAAAAGGACGTGTGGCACTCGGGGACTGCTGCGGTAAAGCTATTGCATATTATCAACTTATGCAATTATAATATTTATGCAACATTTTGTTTTCTTTGATATTAATTCAAGTTTTGTCTTTGATATTAATTCAAGTTAACCTTTTTAAGCGTGGTGACCGATAAGAAAACAAATTTTTTATTTTTATTGAATAAATGAGATGTTAATATTTAACTTTCACTTTAACTTTATTTTTAACTTTAACTTTAACATTCACTTTAACTTTAATTTTAACTTTAATTTTAACTTTAACTTTAACATTCACTTTTACTTTAACTTTAACTGTAACTTTAACTTTAAATTTAACTTTGACTTTAACCTCAACTTTAACTTGAACTTTAACTTTAACCTTAACTTTAACTTTAACTTTAACTTTAACTTTAAATTTAACTTTAACTTTATTTTAACTTTAACTTTCGCTTTAACTTTAACATTTACTTTAATTTTCACTTTAACTTTAACATTCACTTTTACTTTAACTTTAATTTTATCTTTAACTTTAACTTCAACTTTAACTTTAACCTTAACTTTAACTTTAACTTTAACCTTAACTTTAACTTTAACTTCCACTTTAACTTTAACTTTATTTTTAACTTTAACTTTAACTTTAACCTTAACTTTAACTTTAGCTTTAACTTTAACTTTGACTTTAACTTTAACCTTAACCTTAACTTTAACTTTCACTTTAACTTTATTTTTAGCTTTATCTTTAACTTTCGCTTTGACTTTAACATTCACTTTAACTTTAACTTTAACTTTAACCTTAACTTTAACTTTAGCTTTAACTTTGACTTTAACTTTAACTTTAACCTTAACCTTAACTTTAACTTTAACTTTCACTTTAACTTTAACTTTATTTTTAACTTTAACTTTAACTTTCGCTTTGACTTTAACAATCACTTTAACCTTAACTTTAACTTTAACTTTAACCTTAACTTTAACTTCCACTTTAACTTCCACTTTAACTTTAACTTTATTTTTAACTTTAACTTTAACTTTAACCTTAACTTTAACTTTAGCTTTAACTTTAACTTTGACTTTAACTTTAACTTTAACCTTAACCTTAACTTTATTTTTAACTTTAACTTTAACTTTATCCTTAACTTTAACTTTAGCTTTGACTTTAACTTTAACTTTAACCTTAACCTTAACTTTAACATTCACTTTTACTTTAACTTTAACTTTAACTTTAAATTTAACTTTGACTTTAACCTTAAATTAAACTTTAACTTTAACTTTAACTTTAACTTTAACCTTAACTTTAACTTTAACTTCAACTTTAACTTTATTTTTAACTTTAACTTTAACTTTCGCTTTAACTTTAACATTCACTTTAATTTTCACATTAACATTCACTTTTACTTTAACTTTAACTTTAATTTTAGCTTTAACTTTAACTCCAACTTTAACTTTAACTTTAACCTTAACTTTAACTTTAACTTTAACTTTAACTTTAACTTTAACCTTAACTTTAACTTTAACTTTATTTTTAACTTTAACTTTAACTTTAACCTTAACTTTAACTTTAGCTTTAACTTTAACTTTGACTTTGACTTTAACTTTAACTTTAAGCTTAACCTTAACTTTAACTTTAACTTTAACTTTCACTTTAACTTTAACTTTAACTTTCGCTTTGACTTTAACATTCACTTTAACTTTAACTTTAACTTCAACTTTAACGTTAACTTTAACTTTAAACTTAACTTTAATTTTAACTTTAACTTTAGCTTTAACTTTCACTTTAACTTTAATTTTATTTTTAACTTTCGCTTTAACTTTAACCTTAACTTTAACTTTATGATCCGGGGTGGGCGTGAGCTTAGCACCTGCTAACAAGCCAACCTAATATAAACGCACGCAAGTCATTTTCTGTTAAAAAAGTCTCATGCACATACAACTTGTATGAGAGCAACTCAAATTGAATTTGCTGCGTGAAAACCTAATTTGATTTCCAATTTTTGTTCTGCGTGACATTTTGACTTGACGTTTGCCCACATGCTTTACATTGTCGCAACGCATGCTTATTTGGGTTAGGGCAAAAAACGCCGGTTGTTTGCGTGGGCTAAAAAAAACGCAGTGCGGTTTTATTAAGCTGGAGACATTGGTGCTTTATCGGTAACCGTATCGGTAACCTTATAACAGCTGATTCGACCAATCTTATGAAAATCCATGCAATCGATTATTGGTGCCGCTAAAGCGGGAGTCATTGGTGCCGTATGTCGTATCGCTGTATCCGTATCCCTAACGTAATCAGCTGTTTATCGTTACGACGGTAAACCAAAACCCAATTGGTTGGCTACGATACGGTTACGACTTTAGCGGCACCAATAATCGATTGCATTGATTCTCATAAGATTGGTCGAATCAGCTGTTATAAGGTTACCGGTACGGTTACCGATAAAGCACCAATGTCTCCAGCTTTAGGTTGGCTTGTAAGCGACCATATATGTATACGATAACCGATAGCACAATGTCTACTTCGTGAAAATCAACGACAGCTCTTTTAGTTTGATTTCGATGGTCGTAATGTGAGGAAGTGTCGCACGCGCGCTTAAAACAGAGTACCAAAGAGTGCTCGTGAGACATTTTCACCGTTCAAGCATTGAAATCAAACTAAATAAATAATTGATTTTGCTTTCGTGCTCGCTACGCGTTCGTGTTTACTAACACATTCTCAATTTGGTAACCTGCCCACCGCTGATTATGATAGAGATCCAATATTATGTATTTGGCCTGTTGCTAACACCGAACCTTTACGAACATTTTCGAATCTTTTCGAGCATTTTCGGATCTTTTTTGACAAATATCCGTTACGGTTTTTTTTTGATTTAGTCGCCAAGCCCGCGATAAAATCTATGCAATAGCTTAAAAATTGTGCATCACCGTGGCGGTAGCAAAAGTTGGTTGTGTACGCTGATTACAATTAAACTTTTTACCATCTCTTTTATTTAGATTTTTGACAATCAGCTGATTTCTTCATTGTTGGGAAATTTTAGCTGCCAATTCTCTGCGATTTCTTGCAGACTCAAAATTTTAGTAATTTCATATAAAATAATTAACCAAAAGACGAAGCTATGGCCGGACGTGAAGCCGTAAGAAAAGCTGTACAGCAAGCCCGTCCTATATTGTCGGTGGACCGTGACGAAGCACGTAAACGTGCGCTCAATCTCTACAAAGCTTGGTATCGTCAAATACCCTATATTGGTATGTAGAATGTTCGTTATGTCATCGGTTGGGAAATGTATGCCGCGCTTAAAGCCATAAACAAATAGAAAATATTGCATATTCCATGGCATTGCTCGGGAAGCACCACAGCTTCGTAATAAAAGTATTCGTTTAATTAAACTAACAACTATTTTTCTTTTAGTTATGGACTATGATATCCCCAAATCAGTGAGCCAATGTCGAGCTAAATTACGTGAAGAATTTGAAAAGCATCGCGATGTGACCGATGTGCGAGTGATCGATATGCTAGTCATAAAGGTAAGGTATAAGATGTTTATTCAGCAGTGTACAAAGTGTTGGTTTTTAAAAACTATTCCACATGTTTGCTGAATGCATATACTAACTATAAATACCGTTGTGAAAGGATGAGCGGGATCCATGGTATTATTGCGCAGAGAATGCTGTAAAAAATTACCATGGGTGAATCTTACACCAAATTGGAGATCAAAATTATATCCGCGCAAGACACTTTCTGCACAGTTTCGGCTTTTCCGATATTTTTTGACGTGTTTATCAGTTTTGAGCTTCCGAAAATTTCATTCACAACGAAAATTTGGAAAATAAATCGTCAAAGTCTAAGCCAAAAGATTATCTTTTTAAGCACCGGAACGATCCATCTAAGAAATATCACAACGACAGCATCGCGAAAAACCTTAGGGGATGCGATAACATTAGACTCTAAATAACGCAAGGGCAAAGGCGAAAAAAGTAATTGAAATAAAAATGTTCCAAGGCATTTAGCTCATGAAACTATTCACTAACGGCTGTAAGGACTTACCCCCAACGGGTTAGGGGGTTAGAATATACCCGCGTTAGGTATGCCTGTCGTAAGAGGCGACTAAAATACCAGATTCAAGAGGTTGTGTATCGCAATATATTCAGGTTGCAAGCGCAATATATATAGCTTCTCCAAACCCAATTGTCAACCTCACCTTCGAGCGGCGAATCCCGTTTCACTAACAGACGAGGCTCTTACGACCCCAAGCTCCTCATGGAACTTGGGGGTGGGGAGGGAGGGATGGCCTGAAGGTTTAATGTGGCCATATAAATCGTTCCCGACATGGTCTGACTAGCACCTTAATGGAGCTGTGTTACCGGAGAGTACCGGATCTGTATCTGGCAAAGGACCATCACATCGATAACACTCCCCAAAGCCTTCGGGGAGCAACCTTATAGCTTCAACAAGAACAACTAGACCCTTTCCCCAAGAATTAATGCAGCATACCCAACCAACTAACAGTTGGTGTAAATGATTTAATATTAATATTATTCTAGGTCGTATCAATTTTCTCCACTGTAAGGTGTGAACTAATTGTTTGAGAGCGCACATCAAAGCGACTAACATATACTCGATTCGTGAATATATAGGGATAGTGAACTTTTCTGATTTTTGTTAATTAACACTTTTGCCAATATATTCAGATTAGCCCGGTCCCGGAAAGTCCATGAATAGAGTTTGTACATCAAGTAGTTACTGAAACATAATTAAAATAACATCAAGTTTGGCTTACAATAGGAAAGAAGAACTTTCTTATGATCTGGATACCACGCTTAAAACTCTTAACTGTTGCGGCCGTTGGTTTTAAGTATAAAGAAGTATTGTATTTAGGTATATAACTAATTGTATTGAAGTTATCTAAAATATTTCCTTAATCATTTTTTTTTTATTTTTTTTTTTTTGAGTTTGATCCAACTGCCAGGTAATTCTTCAAACTTGACAAATAATTCAAAAATATTATTGTAGAATTAGTTCTTGACAAAAATTCCAATCTTGATATGTTTCGAATAATCTTGTGTTCTTTATATTAATTATAGAAATAGTTCTTGACAAAAATTCCAAGCTTGATACTCATCTTGTAAATCTTCTTCGATGTTTTTATATTCAGCGTAAGTTTTCCCTTTTAATATTTTTTTTAAATTAATATGTATATATGTATATATATATATATATATATATATATATATATATATATGATATTTAATTATTTAAACAAACAAACAAAAAAATAATAACAATCGGATAAGTGAAAAGAAACAGGTGGATACGACAAAGGAAAAAATTAAATTTTATAATTTCCTCAACAAGTTAAAAAAGGAATAATACTATCATTTATTAAAAATCAATTTTTGTTTCATTAAAGAAGTTAATCAATTGAGCTACTTTGGTAAGATTCATATTAACAAAAATATCATTAAAAGAAAAATTATTAATAAAAAGATCATGTTTAATCTCATTCAAAAAATGACAAACAACAGTCTTATGATATACATCATCAATTAAACCACACCTAAAATAAGGAGAACTTAAAACTCCAATTTTGTGTAGATATTGTAACGAATTTATGGAAACCGCTTATTTCACACCTTCTACTAACGTTCGTATCGCTAAACTGTTCTCCAATATTCAATAATGCAAAATGGTCTTTATTAAAGTACTTCACAAATACACTTATACTTCGCAACCAATAGCGTGCTTAAATCAAACTGAATTGCTCATGCCTCAGCTTGTGCTGCTTTTATACTCTTCGGTTTCCTCGTTCGCATACTTCTAGGCGTTTCTTCTTCTAGAATTTACTACTTAGTTACCAGCTATACAATTACAAGCTATAAACTACAGATGCACGTTTATAGCTTCTCGCTTGGAAATGAGTGATACTTCCACCGATGATTGCATACTTTTGTGCGTTTCTCAGGTATATGCATGTGTTTTTGCGTTTCTCTCCGCTGCGTACATATGTGTAGACATAAAGATTGATTTGTTTATGTACATACCGGTGACTGCTTAGTATCGGCTTAGAGATGATAGTATCCCTTAGTGTTGCTATTATTCGTCATAATATTATGTATCATATGTGTGACCAGTTAAAATTCTGTTAATTCTTTTAATATCATAAGTAGACAAACTAATTTTACCAAACCAACAAAAGTTTTTCTTATATTAAAAATTAAAGCAAACAAATTTGGGTGATCCTTTAACAAATTAAAAAATTTAAATAAAAAGCATCAAAAATCATATTTATTAAAATTTTTTCAGCCTCATCAACAGTGAATTTAACATTTTTAAAAACACCATCATAAATAGCCCTTTTAGCTAATTCATCAGCTTTCTCATTACCATAAATTCCAACATGACTAAGTGTCAAAATAATATGCCTGTTATCAAAATTACTATCAATAATTTTCTTATGAATTCTAATAGCAATAGAATTAATAGTATTATTATTTTTCAAAATTTGACATGAAACTAAACCATCAGTAAAAATAACTGCATTAGAGCAATTATTAACAAAGGCAACATCAATAGCTTCTTCAATGGCTAACAATTCACCAAAAGAAGAAGAAGCTTTAAATGATAAATTAAAACAAATTTCTATTCCATTATTTAAATAAAAAATTCCACAACCAGTACTATCATCAGAAAGAGAAGCATCAGTATAAAAAATTTGAAAATTACGAGATCTATAATCATTTAATCTTTCATTATAATAATATTTAATAATAATATTTGGCAATTACGATTTTTTCATAGGTAAAGTTTTATCAATAATTAACAAATTCGATCGAGAGAAATCATGAATAACCATATCAATATTATCAAAAATTGACTTATATTCTTTATAAATAGAAGAATAGTTAGAATTACAATTCATATAATCAACAATAGAAGATTTAATTGGATCATTATAAGCAAAGATTTTAATTAATTGTTTAGTCATAAGCAATTTACAACGTTCAATCGGCGGCAATTCATTTGATAAAGCAAAGATTTTAACTAATTGTTTAGTCATAAGCAATTTACAACGTTCAATCGGCGGCAATTCATTTCATAAAGCATAAATAGTATAAATAGGCGTAGAAGGAGTGACTCCCAAACACCTTCTAAGATATTTATTTTGTAAAGTGCGTATCTTAATAGAAGAAGATGAAGTATTTACCAAAGATGTATTGGAGTATTCAATTTTATAAAAATTAATATTAGCCGTGTTTTTTAACACGCGCGTATACGTTTCGTTTGCGCGTGTTAAAAAACGCCTATCTTCGCTTAGATAATGATTAGGAGACCCATCTAGCGGCTGTGGTTAAACAACTAGCTACAGCAACAGGGTGTACCGAAAAGCGGAGACGCAACGCTCTGATGGCCATAGGGTATAACATATAGCTGAATCAGTTGCGATGAATTGTGGACACACATAGAATACATAGAATTAGTGTAGAGGGTGAAACAAAGACACATATTTCAGTTACATCTGAGTATAATGCGTATTGAAATTTAGTAGGACAAAATTTATGCGCAGCAATTTCAGAGGTGTGTTTATAGTTTGTCGACTAGCAGTCAATATAAAGTTTAAGCGTAAACGGATATACGCGTGTTAAAAAACACGGCTATTGTGTCCTAAAATCTAGCTTTTTTTCTTATGAAGGGTATATAAAAATGCTGTATTCATGAAAATAGCAACACTGATTAGCAGCTGTGTTTACAAATTTCAATTGATGGCAGCCCCAACTGATTGTTGCGAAGCAAGCTTAAAATAGAATTTGACATTTCATTCTCATGTGCAAATGCTCCAAATATTGGCTCTCCTGTTATGAGGGCAGTACGCTCTCTTTTCGTTCGCCACGAAACTAGCGTTTGGCAACAGTAAAGTATGTAGCTGCGGTGTCCGAGTGGTTAAGGAGATGGACTTGAAATCCATTGGGTTCTGCCCGCACAGGTTCGAATCCTGTCCGCAGCGAGTGGATTTGTTTTTTTAAATTAAACTTTTTTTATTTTCGTTTCGCTTTTTAATTGGAATAAGAATTATCCATCGAGTTGCTATTGCTCCGTTTTACAAAAGTAACACATCTCTCTAGACGCGATACTTTCTTCGACAAAAGATAATTATTAGCTTCCCACTACAACATTCATAGAATGAGAGCTGGGCAGGTCCGTATAAGGAATATATTGCTTTGGACAAATTCTTACATATATCTATAGTCGTGACATCGACTTTAAATTGCGTTTATGAGATTTTGATATAGCGCACTGGTGGATGTATCATCCTGAGAAAAAAGGGGCTTAAGGGCTTAGAATATACCCGCGGTAGGTATGCCTGTCGTAAGAAGCGACTAAAATACCGATTTGATTCAAGGGGTTGTGTAGCGCAACCCTCTCAAGGGGCTGCCAGCGCAATATATAGCATCCCCAACCTAGTTGTCAACCTCACCAACCTGTGGCGAATCCTGTTTCATTAACAGCAGAGGTTCTGGCGACCCCAAGTTCCTCATGGAACTAGGGAGTGGGGAGGGCGGGATGGCGTGGAAGGTTTAATGTGGTCGTATAAATTGTTACCGAAATGGTCAGGCTAGTAACTTTATGGTGCTTTGTTACCGGAACGTACCCGCTTCCCAAGGTAGTCGGTTCTATGAACCGGAGCGACTCGGGCTTTTCCCGACCAAGGACTGTCATTTTAGTGTAACCCCATTTAATTTGTTGCGCCCCTCCCATACACTGTCATCCTCCCAGCAGCTCCTTGCAGCGGGACCGCCCCATATTCTCTTGCTCCGGGAAGGCATCGAAGCCAATCCGGGTCCGTCTCCTGACCCCGGTCCTGAGAAATGGTTTTGCTGCATCTGCCGGAAAAGAATCTTTTTAGGACGGTCATACTCTGTTCAGTGTGTCTCGTGTAAGGGATGGTTGCATCGTTGCTGTTCACGCTCAAGGGCGTCCCGTAGTCTACGCCTTAGCGCCCCCACTACCTTCCAGCACGCCGGAACAAGTACCCGCTGCTGCTCGCTCCCCACGGCGCCAACAACTCAAACGGCTGCTACCACTCATAACTACTATCTCCGTAGTAGTCGGTAGCAATCGGTGCATCAGCCCCTGCCCCCGTCTTCTTCCCCCTCTTTTCCGGCAGCAATCGTGTAGGTCAGCGAAACAGACTCTTAGTCCCTATCCCCGTTTGCCAGCACAGAATATATATGTTTGCGACATCCGCTCAATGCAGCTCCTGCCTTGGGCGGTGCCACTTTCCTAGATGTTCTGGTCTCTGCGACGGCAACCCCCCGACGGGTTTCATTGCGCCATGTTGCCAGGTGGCTAACCCAATTACACCGGGTACCCCAATGCTTATCCACGGTCGTCCTGTCCCAGGGCCACAGCAGCAGTTGCGTCCTAGCCTTTCACAACCCAGGCATAGTCACCCATCTCCTACTCCTAGAGTGACGACGTCTCCCCCGTTGCACTTCAGAATTCTGCAGTTAAACTGTAATGGATTAACTGGGAAGATCACGGAGATAGTCGATTTCATGAAGCGGCACAACATCCGCATCGCCGCGATTCGAGAGACTAAACTCACAGCAATATCTGCTCTGCAGACCTGTTCTGGGTATAATGTCCACAGAAAGGATGGAGACAGCGGAAATGGAGGCGGCCTCACGTTTATCTTACACCACTCAGTGCTATATCATTTATTTGATCCCGACATCGGCCGCAGGGACAGTGTCTTAGAACGTCAAGGCTTATCTGTCCGGTCAGGCGATGCAAACCTAGAAATTATCAACATCTACATCCCTCCTGCCACCTGTTGCCCCAGTGGATACCGCCCTAACATCAGCGCCTTAATTGCATTATTTTAGGAGAGTTCAATGCCAATCACGATCTATGGTATTCTAACTTGCAGTCAGACAGTAAGGGTGAAATGATGGCGGATCAAATAGAAGAAACGACGTTCTGCACAATAAACGGAGATGCCCCCACACGTATGGTAGGATGCTGTCACAGTTCGCCGGATATATCTATCGTGAGCGCAGGACTCGTAAACTGCGTCAACTGGCAGCCGATGGTAACATTGGCATCCGACCACCTGCCTATACTTATTTCGCTCGAGCGTACCGCCGACTTCATTGTCACAGAAAAACGCACTTTCATAAGCTTTAAAAAAGGAACGTGGGACGAATACAAATCATTTACAGACAACCGCTTTGCTGCCCTCCCAATCCCGACTGGTGCTCGCCAAGGGCAGCATGCTTTCCGCAAGGTCATTGAATCCGCCTCGGCTCGCTTCATTCCCGCCGGTAGAATTCCCGAAATTCGGCCTCACTTTCCGGCGGAGGCCGCAAATTTAGCGAGAAAACGTAACCTTATAAGACAGCTCGATCCCGGCGACCCCCAAATAAGGGATATAAACCAACGCATCAGATTGCTTGTGGATGAACACAAGCGGACGAAATGGGAGGAGCACCTAAGCGGTTGTAACCTCTGTGCCGGTGTAGGTAAACTTGGGTCCACCGTAAAGTCCCTATCGAATCCGTCTAAGCACGATGACAAAATTTCCATCGCTTTTGGCGATAAAGTGCTGTCGGATGCGAAAAAATGCGCGAGCGCTTTCTGCCAACAATATATAATGCATTCTACGGTCGACAAAGATAGACGGAGGGCCAACAGACACGCACATAAACATAAATTAAGCGCGTCTCCGATTACCATCACCTCCAAAGAGGTTGAGGATACCATCGGTCATGCTAAGCCATCCGAAGCAGTGGGCCCGGACGGCATAGCCATGCCGATGTTTAAAAGCGTAGGGAAAGAGGGTTTCAAATATTTAGCGCATGTCTTCAACCTGTCTCTTTCCACCTTTGTCATTCCCGAAAAATGGAAAATGGCCAAGGTGGTCCCGCTACTAAAGCCTGCGAAACCAGCTAACATAGGAGAGTCATATCGCCCGATATCTCTTCTGTCGCCAGTAGCCAAGACGCTTGAAGCCATTTTGCTCCCGTACTTCAAAGCAAATTTGCAGCTAGCCTGTCATCAGCATGGCTTTAGAAAACTCCATAGCACCACCACCGCGCTAAATGCCATTAGCACCCAGATAAATTGTGGTTTAAATCAGAAGCCCCACCATAGAACAGTACTCGTTGCGCTAGACATATCAAAAGCTTTTGATAAGGTCAACCATGGCACGTTATTACAAGATCTGGAAGGATCTACCCTTCTCCCATGTCTTAAAAGGTGGACCGCAAATCTGGGTGGTCGGCAGGCATCGGTGCAATTCAGAAACGAAATATCAAATCCAAGAAGAATTAAACAAGGGGTGCCTCGGGGTGGTGTCCTATCCCCACTTTTGTTTAATTTTTACATATCAAAACTACCTTCGCCACCAGAAGGAGTTACTACCGTTTCTTACGCCGATGACTGCACAATAATGGCCACAGGCCCGGGCCCAAAGATCGATGAGCTTTGCAACAAAATAAACGGCTACCTCCCTGATCTCTCCAGTTTTTTCGCCTCGCGAAACCTGGCATTATCATCAACTAAATCATCCGCGACCTTATTTACAACTTGGACGTCCCAAATGTCGACCATTTTGAACATCCACGTCGATGGCACTACGCTACCGACTGTCCTACACCCCAAAATCTTGGGTGTGACGTTTGATCAGGATATACATTTTGGTGAGCATGCAGTCGCAATTGTACCGAAAATCCAGAGCCGTAATAAAATCCTCAAATCTCTTGCTGGCAGTACTTGGGGAAAAGATAAAGAAACGCTCATTACTACTTACAAAGAAATTGGCCAGCCGATTGCATGCTACGCGCCCCCTATATGGTCGCCAAGCTTTAAAACTACTCACTGGAAGTAGGTACAGGCCGGCCAAAATACCGCTCTCAGAATCGCAACGGGTTGTCTTCTTATGTCCCCAGAGCACCATCTACATAATGACGCGCGAATACTCCCCATCACCTGGGCATCCCAACAGGTATCTGATTGAAGAGCCAACACTGCCTAGGGGCTTAAGAATCATCTCCGTAAGCATTATGAGGAAATACGACACCTGAGAACTCAGCCGTATGAAGCCAAAAAATACAAACAGGTCCTCAGTGAACTCCACAAACAGGCGGCGAACCTTTATGCCGGAAATTGACCGGTGAATCCAGTACTTAAAGAACAGTACCCAAAACTTGCAGAAGAGGAACGCACACTCCCCAGGGAAACACGAGTCACTCTAGCTCAACTTCGATCTGGATACTGTAAAAGGTTAAACTCTTACCTATCCAGAATCAACCCCAACATACAAGATGTATGCCCCGCATGGAATGTGTCCCCACATGACACCAAACATCTCTTTAATTGTAATGTGGAACCAACGCCTCTAACACCCCTCTCATTAGGGTACACCCATGTTGAAACAGCAAGTTTCCTTGGACTCCCGTTAGAGGATATTGATGACAATTCGAGATAGGCCGCACCTATTGGATGGGGCGAAGCACGGCTACAACAACAACCGGAACGTACCGGACCTATATCAGGCAAAGGACCATCAACATCGATAGAACTCCCAAAAGCCTTCGGGGAGTGTCTTTATCGTTAATACAAAAACAACTTAAGTTGGTGTATGGGCGTGTCTAATATCGGTAAAACGAAAATCTTTTGGCTTCTAGAAAAGCATCACAATCAAGAAGAATGTGCTCTGCAGTTTCACCTAAACCTTTGCAGAATTGTCATTGCCTGCAATGCCTTGGTCGGGTTCCTGCTTTAATGCAAAATTTGCTTTTGGATATATTGTTTGATGCTGTAAAGCCATCAGAGCGTTTGATTGGCGGAGCCTAGTCATTTGACGCCAAGAACTACAAATATTCCTTTTTCTATTTTATTGAAATCTTTCGCATTCCCTCTTTTATTACAATAAGTAAAATATTTCTTTTTGTAGGGTCAAATGGAGCTAAAGGAATCTGTGGAAATCTGGAAACAAAAAGGTCACATAATGCGTTACTGGAAGGAGAGCCAAGATCCCAAGCCAACTGATTTCTTGTCGAAATTCTTGCAAGGAGTTAATTAGCAAATTTTTCGAGATCATCACATACTTGTATATTAATTACAAATATTTGGCGTATTTGCAACAAGCTGCTAGTACTTGTGAATAGTGATAACTTTAAATAAATAAATAAATGTATAAAAAACGAAAGCTGCTTACTGATTTTTTTTTTCATTGGCAGTCTGTTATATTTGAAATTCATTTAGCATGAAACACGAGAAAACTAATTAAATTTAAACAAAACATGTTATCAAAAAGCTTAAGGCTCTTTTTAATCATTCTTAGCATCGCAGAACAGTCGCTAAAAATTATAGGCAATGATGAATTAAAATTTCAATGCAGAAGAATAGTCTGCAAAGTTACAAGTTCATGTGACCATTTCGATGTTATGTTTTGCTTTGATGAGTATGATTAACTGAGTCTTTACATGATTCCTTCTACTCGATAACTATTCAACAAGTTCAAACAATTCAAAATTTATTTCATATAGAAAAAATATCAATTTTTACAAAAATGTTTAAAAATTTAAACATATAGTAGATATAAATATGTATGTATATGATTTAGGTATGTTTGTATGTATTTATATGTATATAAATAGGTATGTGTATCATCTTGCATCGTATGTATGTTTTACAGCAAACTAATAGGTATGAAGAAGTGGAACGATTTCTCAGCATCTAGACTACAACTCACCACATGATATCTGCAAGTTGTGAATAAAGGCACCAAAACATTTACAAATATATATTTTGGTTAATTTAAAAATACAATCAAAATTATCTAACCAAAGTTTTGTGGATAGATTTGTCCAAAAACATCGTATGCCAAATTAATATCATCCTCATCCATATCTGAATCGGGAAAGTAAAATCCATCATCTTCTTCATCGGTTTCATCGAAGTCATCATCATCCTCTAGCCAACCGTCATCCCAAATATCATAAAGATCGACTTCATCATTAATGCCCAAATCTAAGTTCAATGCGTGGAATGCCACTTTAATAATACCTGCCTTTAAAGCTGAATCATATATTGGGCACTGCAATGAAAAGAAATAAAATTATAGCGCCTAGTAATTGAATGTCTTAAGAAAAGGCAATCTGCCGTTGTTGTCGGAAGTGTGCACATAATTTGGCTCAATTCCACTCTATCTAAATATGGATTTAAAACATTTTCTACGTTCTGATAAAAAATAAATAAAATTGTGCTCATTGATTATTTGCGCTTTTAAGATTTAAAAGCAAGAGAAAAGGTATAAGAACCTTAACTTAGCCAAAAATTGAAAAAAAAATATCTGCTACTTACCACCGCCAATTCATAATCTTCGATAGATGTACCATATACAAAAATTGTTAAAGGCCTTTTAGATTTTTCTTTTCTCTTTCTTAGTATGTCAATTGCTTCCGCAATGAATTTGGTTGAAATATTTTTGCAAAATTGTATATTTAAATGATGTAAACGTGTACAATTTTGCAATAATCTTAATAGCGCTTCATTTGTTATATCCACGGCACCTTTGATGACCAATTCTTCGAGTAATTCTAATTTGCTCAATTTTCGTAAAGCTTCATCGCCTATTGCCCTATTACTGGCACAAAAGAATGTTTTCAATTGTTTTAGTTCTGATATGGGTGTAAAGTGTTCGGAAGTGAGTGAATTTCTAGCAAGAATTTTTAAGCTTTCTAATTGATCCGCTTTATGCACAGCCAATTCTGTGAGCAACATTGTATGCGAAGTGCCGCCAAATGAAGCGCTCCGTAATAGTTCAAGCTGTTTGAGGGCTGGTAATCGAGCTATACGCTCAAACGGAAAATCAGGGCATGACATTTTCAAAACTTCCAATTCCTTGCAATGTTCTGGCATTTTTTCAAAAAAATGTGATGATAAACGTTCACAACGTCGTATGTCGAGTGATTTTAAATTCTTCATTTGTTTGCAAATTTCAATTAAATTCGTTGTTTGTATATTACTACATCCATATAAGTTGAGTGTCTTGAGTTGTGCTAAAGCGCCCATAAATTTGCCTGTGTGTGAGAAGATATACAAAAGGAAACTAGATTATGTACATATAAATATACATATGTAAGTTTGTATATACATACTTACAATTATAGTTGATTAGGGGTTAGTTTATTTTTATATTGAATCTATTTGGAACAACAGCTGTATAGATATTATTTCGCTTACCTGTTACCTCATAGTTTTCGGAGAGCTCTAGTGTTTCTAGATTCTTTAAATGTAATAATGATTGTACTGACATATCATTTAAAGAACAATCATGCAAATGCAATTCCACCAAGTCGGGAAAGTTACGCAGTAATTTCTTCAAACAATCTGGTCGCATTTTACTGTCATCGAATGAAATACGTTTTAAATTCTTACAGAATGAACGTATGAATTCAGCGATACGTTCGCGGTTCTTATATGGTATATTGCCAGCCACGTGCTCAATATATTCACCAGCAAAACGAAAAAAATCACGTATTTCCCACAAGGTCATTTGCGACATTTTACAAAGATCAAAGATTTTATACTCGCGCTTACAATACATTTTGAATACATCGTAGAAACGTTGACATACGCGTGCGAAATGTATTTGGTCGCGCAGCACCAATAACCCACAAATCATTTCTAAGCAATCATCATTTAGCGATAGAACATTTAAATCATTCAAAGTTGCTGATTCAATAGCTGTCATAGCTGTAGCCGCCTCCTCCACTTGAGGTTCTGAAGCTATGTTTGGTGGTTCTTGTACATTTTTTTCTTTGCGCTTTTTTGAGCAAGATGCCGTATTACAGTCATGCGTGTGCATACGTCCCAATGTTTTATCGGCACCAGGCTGATTCCAACTATCACCAGCTTTAACACCAATGCGTGATCCCTGCAAACGATGATTGGTTTTTACCAATGCCCTAAAAACTATACATCAACACATTAACTTCAAAGATGAATACAAGCGATGTACCTGCATGCACTCACTGGGTCGCTGAAGTTAACAAACCCCACTTTGGGTGCAGCTCTCCTTGACTTCTTTTTGTCTGCGACTAAACGCACGCTAGCAACTTCACCAAACTTTGTAAAATAACGGCGTACATCATCCTCGGTAAACTTTAAATGAGGCACAAAGATGTAAAAATGTGCAACACATGTTACTATACACAAAGATAATTCCATCGCTCACCTGTTTTGGTATACTATATACAAAAATGTTGTGAACCAATACGTTATCCTCTGTGAAAGCCTTTTTATCTTTTATAACGAAATTTTGTTTGTCGGAAGCCTCTGTAACTGTAATATTTTCAAGACACAACATTGACGACATCTTTAATGCGGCACGGCAGTACTCACGGAGTTCAAGGACATCAAATAGTGACATTCTGTTTTAATAGGATTCCAATATTGAATGAACAACTTCCACACGTCTTATTCCCACAAGAGTTCTAACCAGGTGCCGCAAGCAAAATATTTCCTTAAATGTTTCCTCTTTTTGGTTTCTGAACAATTTTTTTGATTCTGCTTCTTTTTGCAACATCCGTTCACGTTTGAATGAGCTGCTGAATATACAGTCACCATAGATATGAGGCTGAATACTTGAACGTTTCTCGAGCTGGTATTGGCGCCATATTTGAAAATGAGAAAAAACAAAAAAAACAGTATAATCAGAAAAGAATTCGCGTTCCAATGGCCAGGAGTCCAGGGGCCCTATTCGCTAACTGTGAGTTTGAAAATGTACACAAAAAATTGTGTAAACTTTGAAATTCTTTTTCCGTAAAGCAAAACCTTTGTAAATTTTACCAAGTAGCGCAACTAACAGCTGATCGGTGAAAATTCGCACATTCACACGCACAGTTCTCGACTCAGTTTCAAAACAAAACTTTAGATTATTTAATTCAAATTTTAAAGTGAGATAATCCTTAAAAATTTATGTTTACAGAATATATATGGAATTTTTGTTGTTATTAAAACAATAGTTTTATTTATATTAAAGCTTTTATCATTTTTTTTTTTAACTTTGAAAAATCTCCGAACACCATTCCTTCATTATGTGACATTCGACTGCCTAGTCCACTGCCTTCCACTCTATTCGCAACATAACCTCTACTTAAGCTGCCAAACTATATAGTAAACAATGAGCAAAACTGTGAACAAAAAAGCTCACTGATAAAAATTTCGTGAGTTTTCTTGGCAGCCAGTGTACACTATTCTGACATTCAAAACTCATACGCACTGTTGCAGAATGACTTTTTTGTTTTCATGGCGTTTGATGAATATTTTCTCACTGACATAAGCCGGAGTCATTGGTGCCGTATGTCGTATTGCTGTATCCGTATCCCTAACGTAATCAGCTGTTTATCGTTACGACGGTAAACCAAAACCCAATTGGTTGGCTACGATACGGTTACGACCTTAGCGGCACCAATAATCGATTGCACTGATTCTCATAAGGTTGGTCAAATCAGCTGTTATAAGGTTACCGATACGGTTACCGATAAAGCACCAATGTCTCCAGCTATAAGACTTTTACATTCAGCGCTCATTCAGCAAAACAATGTACACAATAATTTACAGAATCGCATGAAAATTTGAAGTGCAAATTGTGTGTGCAAATGAGTTTTCAATGAGTGTACATTTTTCAGTTTTTCACAGTTACGGAATTGACCCCCAGTTCACGATAAAAATTTGACAAGCAAATGCACTGGGTGCCTTCGGAGAAAAAGAAAAATGTTGTTACTTGGCAAACATGTTTCCGTCAGCTATTGATAGAAATTTTGTTTCATGAACGGCGAGTTGAGCCAGCTGTCAAGTGAAATAACTATCTAATTTTGTTTTGTTGATATTCCGACAGGGTGGATAAAGGAACAATTTTCCGTCATCCCTTGTCAAATTTGGTTTGAGACAACCCGGTTTCGGCGTTGTGCCATCATCAGTGTCGATTTTCGTTCTGATCTGTTGTTGTCGTTTGACCTGTATTTATAGTTCGTAGGTACATGAGCAGGTATTGTCAAAATTGATGCTTGTGTATGTGCTGTGTGTTCATTCAGAACCGAGGGTGGTCGATCGATTTGTGTGGCTGACTGAGGCAGGTAAAAATTTGTTATTTTAGTCGTTTACCTTATTTGTGGGTTTGTTGTTTTGGTGCGTTAATTGTTTTGGGTTTATTTGTTGTTCTGTGTTTGTCTGTTGTACCTATGTGATTACTTTCTTTCTTGTAAACAAGTTTTAAAGGCTCGGATATTGTGCCAGAAATTGTGTTTATCTGTTTGTTTATTATTCTACCGTCGAATGTTTTCTGTTTGTAGATTTCCATGTTTTCGAATACGTTGAGACGTAGGCCTTTTGCTTGTACCCACCCAGCATTTTTTGAAATTATTAATAATATTAGAGTCTTTTTCGAGTCTCCAGCATGATCAAAATAAGCATATATGCGCTCATTTTTTGATCAGAAAAGACTCCCTCGTCGGGAGAAAATGGTATCCTACGCGCGACTACACTTACTGAGCCTCTTTTAACCTATATTTTTAATCAGTATTTAGTATTTTTCGAGTCATATTTATCATCATTTATAAGTCTTGTGGAATAATTTTGAAGTGTGTTTTAAAACTTTTGAGATTATTTCTCGAGACATTTAGGAGTCTACTTGGAATCTTATTTTAATCATTTTTTGTGATCGCTTTACATTTTGTTGTTGCTTTTCAATAAATTATATTTCACTCATAATAGGGAGTCGATTCCGAGTCTTCTTTTGATCGCAGAATTGATTAAACAGTTTTTTTTATTTATTTATTTGTTTGTTAAAGTCAACAAAGACACAAAGCGGTCGACTACGGGATATAAGATACAATACATATAACAAGGAAAGAAAACATAAGCGTAAAAAACAAAATTTCAAGTTAAAACTTAAATAATAAACAATCAAATTAATTAATTTAAATTTTAATTAATACATAAATCAAATCAAAAATAAAAATTAGTTAAAATCAATATTGAAATAAAATTGACATCTTATTTAAAAATTTTTAAAAATATCATACCAGACGTGAGAGTATTTCCGTACGGATAGCAGCAATCGAATACTCAAAACTAATGCAGTTGTACAGTTCGTTATAGCGCGAGCACCAATTGCGAAGAGGGCTATATTTGGCAAAATTACGCCGTAGAATGGGTAAATGAAAGAGTACATAATGTCTTGTAGTTCTCGCAGGAACAGAAAAATTCAGTCTGCTTACAAGGTCAGTGGAGTCTATCTCACCGATAATCAGTTTATGAAGGACATTACTCGGGGTAATGTTCTTCTATTCTCTAAAGTTGGCAAACTAATGAGAAGAAGTATATTTCTATAAGGTGGAAGATGTTGATTTGATTCCCAGTTAAGACCGCGTTAAGCGAAGATTAGAAACTGCTTCTGTACCGATTCAATCCGATCTATATGATTTTTATACCCCGGGGACTATTTACAGGAACAATACTCAAGTATTGGGTGAACCAAAGATATGTAAAGGGTCTTGGTTAAATAAGGATCATCAAATGCTTTAGCCCATCTTTCAATAAATCTGAGTACACCCGATGTCTTGTTTACAGATGAAATATGCATGTTAAAGCTCAATTTCGCATCAAAAAGAACACCTAGGTCACATACTACAGATATACGCTCCAAGGGAGCACCATCTAGCATATAGGATTTTAAAACTGGGTTGACTCTGTGAAATGTCATTAGTTTACATTTGCAGCAGTTCAAAACTAGTAGATTTACTGTACACCACAATTGAAATGAGTCAAAATCGGCCTGAAGTAAATCCAAACGGGAAGAGTCAGAAGGCAAGTATGTATAGCATAGTTTAACATCATCTGCATACATTAGAACATGGGAATACGAGATAACCATTGGTAAGTCATTTATAAAAAGGGTAAAAAGTAATGGACCCAGATGGCTACCCTGAGGCACACCAGAAGTTACTTCTATCGACTCTGAGAGACTGTTTTTGAACATAATTCGCTGAGTTCTATTTAAGAGATAGCTGCGAAGCCAAAGTAATAAATTCTTCGAAAAACCCATTAAGTCAAGTTTATGAGTTAAAAGCTCTTGATTAACAGAATCTAATACTTTGCTGAAGTCGGTATAAATAACATTGGTTTGGTTATTGAATAAAAATCAATCCATGACTAGAGAGATGAACTCAAACAAGTTGGTTGTGGTTGATCTTCTACACACAAAACCATGTTGGCTGGGTGATAATAAAGAAGTACATACATATTGAATTTGGCAGGTGATGATCTTTTCAAACATTTTAGGAATAGCCGAAAGTTTAGCCATGCCCCTGTAGTTCTCGATATTGGACCTACTACCTTTCTTATGTAAGGGAATAATAAATGATTGCTTCCAAATTGAAGGGAATACAGAAGATTCAAGAGATAGTGTAAATAATTTAAGGATCGGCTTAGATAAGTTAACAGCGCAAAACTTTAGAACACAACTAGGGACACCATCTGGACCCGGAGAGGTATTTGGTTTCAACTCCAGAAGACTCTTCAGAACAGTATCTATATCTATGACAGGAACGAGAATACAATTAGAACTTCCTTAGGTGTAAGGATAGAGATCCGATGGAAAAAGTTGAGATGAATAGGTCGACTTAAAGTATTCAGCAAATAAGTTGGCAACATCATTATCCGAGCTTGCGTTCTTACATCCATAAGCAAAAGCAGACGGAAATCCTGAGGTTTTCTCTTAGAATTGACAAAACTAAAGAATTGTTTCGGGTTGTTAAAAAATTTAGGCTTACACCGATTTAAGTAACGTTTATAGCACTGTTGATTAAGACGATGAATCTAGCAACTAAATATATAGAAAAATCGGAGCATGATCCTGATATTTTAAATCGTTTGTATAGCCTAGATTTAATATTATATAGTCTTACAAGATGTCTTGAGAACCACGGGGGTCTGCCCGTTCCAGCATTGCTATGACGAAGAGGCACACGGCATGCAAAGAAACCATCGAGAGAACTGTAAAAAATAGAAGTTGCTGACTCGACATCTTTACAAGCATATAGATCCGACCAGTCATGGGTGGAAATAAGATAATTCAGCTTATTAAAAAAAGTTTAATTCACTGTTGCCAATCCAATTTACTGTAGGCAAATTGAAGTTACCAAGCACCACCAGGCGGTCCCTATCTCGCAACTGAGAGTAAACACTACGTATAGATGAGCTATGTTGAGTATAAACATACATATCCGAACGTGTCGGAATATAGCAGCAGCAAATAAATAGACTAGCACTACGTAATGAGATCTTTACTGCTATAAACTCAATATCAGATTCATAGTCCAACGACAGTAATTCTGACGGTAGGCTAGAGTCTACGGCTATAAGGACACCACCCGCTCTAGATACATGACCACGCCTATACACGACATAGTTACACGAGAAAATCTCTGAGTTTTAATTATCTTCCTTAAGCCAGGTCTCAGAAAAGGTTATCACTTGCGCTGTGAACGAAAAACTGTTTAGAAATAACGAACTCAATTTGGATCGTAAGCCACTAACATTCTGATAATGAATAGATATATAAGACAAACCGATATTTACGTCTGTGGTATTCTTGCCGAGTCCGGTAAGTTTTTTGAAATTCTTACATTTGCCTTTTTTGTGAACAAATGTACCACCGAATGTTTCGGCCAAAAAGACTGTTCAAGAATTTTGTCAAAATATGCATCAGGCACTGATATTTTAAAAGACGAGATGTCCTTTTCATACTTAAAATTAAATTTGTAAACACTTAATTAAATAGGTTTAGAATCAAGCTTGGATACAGTTAGTTATGTCATCTTCCGTCAACGATGCGTGAAGCCGTGATACAAATATCGACCTACGAGGCGACACAGCAGTCACCTCTCTGCGGACCTCAGGTTGCACTCCAGTATTAACATCATTAATAATATTATCAGCGTTATCAGCAGACCTATCATTGGTATTTACAGCATAAGAGGTACTTGAGGTATCGACGGCATCATTATTAGTATGTGGGGCGACAGTATGTACAATATCGGCGGTGGTGAAATTGTTTGAAGTAGCGGCGCCAGAATTTTCAACAGTAGACAGCCTGGCGTCACTGCAGACAGCGGACGGTGACAAAATAATTGACGAAAAAGAAGGTGGGATGGGCACAGAGAGGGGTGTAGGTGTGAGAATAGCCGATGCATTATCAGTTATATGTAGCTGTGAACATTCTAGAGGAGTGTTGAGGGGGGGAGGGGGGGGGGACCCCTACACTGCGAATGCGAGCCAGAAGCAACGGCGAGAAAGTGCATAGATCCATTGCATATGTAAGCACAGCATCGTTGTTGTGTTCTGAGGGCAAAGTACACGAGCAGTGAGCTTTGAGCGCACCAATTTCGGCAGCCAACACACCAATGCTATCACGATTGTTCTTATTGTTTTTGTTTTTATTTTTATACTCAGTTGAGCAGAGCTCACAGAGTATATTAAGTTTGATTGGATAACGGTTGGTTGTACATATATAAAGGAATCGAGATAGATATAGACTTCCATATATCAAAATAATCAGGATCGAATTAAAAATTTGATTGAGCCATGTCCGTCCGTCCGTCCGTTAACACGATAACTTGAGTAAATTTTGAGGTATCTTGATGAAATTTGGTATGTAGGTTCCTGAGCACTCATCTCAGATCGCTATTTAAAATGGACGATATCGGACTATAACCACGCCCACTTTTTCGGTATCGAAAATTTCGAAAAACCGAAAAAGTGCGATAATTCATTACAAAAGACAGATAAAGCGACGAAACTTGGTAGATGAGTTGAACTTATGACGCAGAATAGAAAATTTGTAAAATTTTGCACAACGGGCGTGGCACCGCCCACTTTTAAAAGAAGGTAATTTAAAACTTTTGCAAGCTGTAATTTGGCAGTCGTTGAAGATATCATAATTAAATTTGGCAGGAACGTTACTCCTATTACTATATGTACGCTTAATAAAAATTAGCAAAATCGGAGAAGGACCACGCCCACTTTAAAAAAAAAATTTTTTTAAGGTAAAATTTTTACAAAAAATTTAATATCTTTCCAGTATATAAGTAAATAATGTCAACATTCAACTCCAGTAATGATGTGGTGCAACAAAATACAAAAATAAAAGAAAATTTCAAAATGGGCGTGGCTCCGCCCTTTTTCATTTAATTTGTCTAGGATACTTTTAACGCCATAAGTCGAACAAAAATTAACCAATCCTTTTGAAATTTGGTAGGGGCATAGATTTTATGACGTTAACTGTTTTCTGTGAAAATCGGCGGAATCGGTTGATGCCACGCCCAGTTTTTATACACAGTCGTCCGTCTGTCCTTCCGCATGGCCGTTAACACGATAACTTGAGCAAAAATCGACATATCTTTAATGAACTTAGTTCACGTGCTTACTTGAACTCACTTTATCTTGGTATGAAAAATGAACGAAATCCGACTATGACCACGCCCACTTTTTCGATATCGAAAATTACGAAAAATGAAAAAAATGCCATAATTCTATACCAAATACGAAAAAAGGGATGAAACATGGTAAGGTAATTGGATTGTTTTATTGACGCGAAATATAACTTTAAAAAAAACTTTATAAAATGGTTGTGACACCTACCATATTATGTAGTAGAAAATGAAAAAGTTCTGCAGGGCGAAATAAAAAACCCTTAAAATCTTGGCAGGTATTACATATATAAATAAATTAGCGGTATCCAACAGATAATGTTCTGGGTCACCCTGGTCCACATTTTGGGCGATATCTGGAAAACGCCTTCACATATACAACTACCACCACTCCCTTTTAAAACTCTCATTAATGCCTTTAATTTGATACCCATATCGTACAAACTCATTCTAGAGTCACCCCTGGTCCACCTTTATGGCGATATCTCGAAAAAGCGTCCACCTATAGAACTAAGCCCCACGCCCTTTTAAAATACTCATTAACACCTTTCATTTGATACCCATATCGTACAAACATATTCTAAAGTCACCCCTGGTCCACCTTTATGGCGATATCTCGAAAAGGCGAACACCTATAGAACGAAGGCCCACTCCCTTTTAAAAATACTCATTAACACCTTTCATTTGATACCCATATCGCACAAACAAAGTCTAGAGTCACCCCTGGTTCACCTTTATTGCGATACCTCGAAAAGGCGTCCACCTATAGAACTAAGGCCCACTCCCTTTTAAAATACTCATTAACTCCTTTCGTTTGATACCCATAATACACAAACGAATTCTAGAGTCACCCCTGGCCCACCTTTATGGCGATATCTCGAAACGGCGTCCACCTATGGAACTAAGGATTACTCCCTTTTAAAATACTCATTAACACCTTTCATTTGATACCCATATCGTACAAACGCATTCTAGAGTCAACCCTGATCCACCTTTATGGCTATATCCCTAAATGGCGTCCACCTATAGAACTATGGCCCACTCCCTCATAAAATACTCTTTAATGTCTTTCATTTGATACGCATGTCATACAAACACATTTCAGGGTTTCCCTCGGTTCATTTTCCTACATGGTTATTTTCCCTTATGTTGTCACCATAGCTCTCAACTGAGTATGTAATGTTCGGTTACACCCGAACTTAACCTTCTTTACTTGTTATTTTTAGCACTGCGCTTATTTGAACTTGCTTTTTTCTTCGCTTTGTCTTTGTTGCTACGTTTTTCTTCCTCTATGTTGACAGTTTGGTTACAACAAATTAAGTTTTTTATGCCATCTATTTGAGTAGACAAATCCCTGAATTTTACTTCAAAGGTAGTCATTATGGCTTCCAGCTTGTTTTTGAGAGGCTAGGACGGAGTCAAATGCCTTCGAAATTTTAACAGGCGCATTTACACACTCCGCTCACATGTAGCGTATATGATAATTTGATTTTATTAGTTTGTCATATTCAGTGATGGCGCCCTCACAGCACGCACGATGGAAGCGCTTTTTACAAAATCCATTACACGGCACACTTGTATTGTCAGTACGACCAAAACCCTTATCACATTTTCCGCAAAAGTCATCCATTATTAAGTTGAGATCAAAAACTCGAGAACGAAATACCAACTCAAAAACGAAAACAAAGCGAGCAAGTAGATTCAATAATGAACGTCTGGTCACCTTTATATAAGCTGATGGACAGATGTCTTCACACACAGTGGCGCAGTTGACCGCTTGGCAAGTGTCAGGTTAGTTAGTAATGGCGCAAAGTGTATTTACTTGTTCTTGTACTAGCTGTTGTTGCATGCAATTAAATTTATAAATGCATTAGTTATTGTTGTTGTTGTTGCACTGCAATTTAATTTTAGATTCACAATTATCCACTTTTACAAGAAATACGCCAGAGAGAAAAAAACGTCCATTAACTTCCGATCAATAGAAAGGATATAACCATGTATTTAGAAATTCTCACAATTGTTTGACACTTTAAACCAATTAATTAAATTCTCAAATAGACGAGCAAAGAAACTTTCGACTTGCTTAGCCAGAGTTGCCTTTTTAGTCGCCAAAAGGAGTCTCATTGTGGTGATTTATACTTTAATCAATCTTCCATATGCTATGTGGGTATGTGAAGAATCCTAACTGTTTTATTGATGTTTGCTGGGAACATTCATTCTCGACCATGTGATTCGCGAAGTTAGACTTTGTTTGGATTCTGTATTTTTTTGTTGTAAACTCTAATATGTCCTCTGAACCTCGTTCTTATTTGCCGTCCTGTTTGTAACTATGTTGGCATCCGCAGGTGAGCTTGTATACGCCGTGGCTGTTAATCGGATCATCTGAGTTAGTGCTAGTTCGTAGTTTTCGCCCTAGCTTTTTCGATGTTTTGAATGCTGTGTTAATGTTGTATTTTTTAAAGAAGTTTTCCAATTTATATGTTGCTTTTCTAGTATATGTCATTCTCGTCCAGTAATTATTTTCCTTTTCATTATTTCTTTTTGGTTCTACATTTGTCCTTCTGAGCCGATCTACTAGTGCTTTTTTATATCCGTTGTTTGCAGAGATGTTATATATGACCTCAAGTTCTATCTTATATGCCTCTTATGTAAGAGGTGTTCTTTCAAGTTTATGTACCAAATGCCTTAATGCTTCATTTTTATGCTGTTTGAGGTATTATGTATTGTTACGAATATTAGCAACACTAAGGGTACTGCCATCTCTAAGCCGATGCTAAGCAGCGCTTGTATGCCCATCCATAAATCAATCATTATGTATACACATATGTACGTTATAATTATATGGCAGTAACCAAGTAAATTCTGGAAGCGCCTAGAAGATGCAACGAGGAAATCTCAGAGTAAAAAAGCACCAACGGTAGAGGCGCGAGAGCTAGTTTTGATTAAGCACGCAATCTGTCGGACAATAGTAGAGTTATTTATTGTGAAGTACTTTAATAAAGGCCATTTTGCACTATTAAATATTGGAGTTATTTATTCAACAGTTCAGTAATTCGAACTTAGCAGAAGGTTGCAAATAAGAAGATTTGCAAGTAAATTCGTTAAAGTATTATTGTGTCGGCGACCGTAGACTTTCTATATATGTCATAGTTAATTCTTTTGGTTTCTTTATCAATATTTATCGTGAGGTCTAGATAGTTGATTCCTCCGTCTTTTTCGGTTTCCATTGTAAATTTTATATTTTCGTGCTGCTTGTTGAGGTACTCCAGTACAAGCTGTTCGTTATTAGCAGTTAAAACGCATATTATATCATCTACGTTTCTAGCATAAAATGACACGCCTAATTTTGGCCTCAGCTCCTGTATGTACTTTTCTTCCAGATTTTGCATGAACACTTCCATAAGAATGGCTGATGTGGGGCTTCCCTGCAAAAATAGTTGGATTACGTGTTCCATTTTCTTCGAGTACTCTAACAATACTCCTTTGCAATGCGTTTGCGGACCACCATCAGCCGATCAATGCTCGTTTTTTAACGACAGTGATCACGACACGATGACGATCGAACAGTGTTGCCAAAAGTAAAATATTGCATGCAAATAACTAATAATAAAATTTTACTTTGGCAACTCTGATAAAATGCAACAGCGCACTGGTTTTATGTATACATATTATATTAGTTTCTTTATTCACGTATGCGTATGCGTATTATATTAGTTTCTTTATTCACGCAAATGCTAAATAATATAAAAATATTCGTAGTATAAAATATAAAAGTTGTATTGCCCCTCTTCATTTACTTTCATTTTAAATTAAATTCGCTCCGACAATTCTTTCCGACACAATTCCTCTTTAGTACTTTGGCATATGATCCTCTGTGGGTGCTCCATGGAGTACTACAGTGAAACTACTTTGGAAAGTAATCTCACGTATGCACTCTATGTAATACTCACAAACAAAGCGAGATAGGGATCACCTACTCCTCTCCTAGGACATCGCAATGTTAATTGGAGCACATTTTTTGTATGAATACAGATTAGATTTGGAGCAGTCCTATACTCCCAAAGGAGTATTCCTTACATTATTTATAGAGTACTCGCGTTTTTTGAAGGGTTCCCATTTGTTTGTCTATAACTATCCTTTAAATTTAAGGAAAAGAACTTCTTAAATTATTTTTTACACTCCACCATAATATTAAGAGAAACAATTTCATTAATAACCAATACTTTAAAATGTCAGAGGGGCGAATAAACACATTGAGCAAGTGTAGCGAAAAAATATATTTAATCATTATTTTGAAGTAAAATTCCTACCCTTGAGTGGATCGTAACTAGTCAACGATACCCTCAGAAAATTATCACACAACGACTGCTCAACATTTGTATTTCCTGCAAGCGCCCAATGTGATGTATATGGATCCACTTGTTGCTGCATTTGCACTGTCCATTGAAACACGGAGAGTGTTGACAATACGGCAAAAGAACAGGTACCTTCACCAAAGAGGATAAATACAATAAGAGCCCCCTACAAGAAACGCTGATAGTTTTACTAATACACTCACACTTGTAATTGACAATGCTGATCCTGCAATGACGTAAACATTCATACTCAATTTTATGTACGTTCCTTTGTTCGCTCACGCATGTCCGCATGTACCCAACGACAGCCTATAATCATGAAAAAGGACTCAAACTGGGAAAGCTTCGGACACCTGGTACAGAACAAAAGAACATACAGCAGATACCATTATGCATGTGAGACAGATACATAATTCTCAACGGAATTTTATGTACGCGAGAACAGTTTATCCGATTTAATCATGTTGTCACTACTGACTCTCATATGACCATCAAATGATTATCACGACTGTTTTGTTATTTTTTAAATTCCGCCATTTTCAGCCGACGAAAACCATATAAAATATAAGTTTAAAAAATGAAAAGAGAGCATTTCAACGCTCCATGCTAAAAGAAAAAAATCGAAAATAATATTAAAAAATACCAAAAGCTGTCGGAATGTGTGGGGCGCACTCAAAAAATTGATACGCGAAAAATAATAGTGGTTAGTGGTGATTTATTTTTAAATGTGTTTCCGCATGAGGAAAGCGCTCTTCTGTTGTTTTGTTATTTTCTGAATTTAAATTGAACATTCTGAACTCGAATTCTTATAAAACTATTTATTTTAAACAAATAAGAAATACGTATGCTTTTATCACGTACAAAATTAAAAACGTAATGAAATGAAGTAAATAAAAAGCAAAAAGCATTGTTTCATTTTTGGCGGAATATAACAATGGTCATTTATGATAGTTTAACAGTCAAACCTGATATCTACAGTAAACTATCATTTATGACACTTTTTGATAGTTAGAGTGTCAGCACTGATCCAGGAAAATGAATGAGAGTGAGCAGTACGGCTATATACTTAATCAGTAGGCCATGTTGGTGTATAAGAAGGAGACAAAAACTCACACGTACACAGTTGTTTACATCACATTTGCGCAAGTCCCCTTAAGTTTGGGATAGAAAGTTTGTATGAGGCGCTGATCGTTAGGTTGACATTGCTGACAATCAGATGATAGTCATATGATAGTCAGTATTCTTGTAGGGGCCGTCACTTGTTATTTTTTGGTATTTACTCGATGTGTACTGAGAGGCAGTCGCAACTTTTTTTTTGGGCGAGATGTTTATAAATGTCTTCTATACATTTACATTTTCGTGGGGCGTTTGTGTTTATTTTTCGACTGTATTTAATTAATTTATTTATTTCTCTTTCCAAAAATCACAGTTGCACAAGTGGCCAACACGGCATGGATAAATGCGAGACAATTAAAAATGTCCCTCTCAGAAAACATTCAGCATCAATTTTTTCAATTTCCAGCGAGATACTCGCCACAAAATAACGAGTGACGGCTCTTATTGTATTTATCCTCTTTGCCTTCACCTTGAGAAGCTGAATAATAATTTATTTGGCTTTTGATATTAAACCCAACCAATTACCTAAAAAAAATGCATGGAAATCGCATGATTAGCTGATGGTGCTTACAGAAAACAACCCTAGGTGGGTCCACGCAATACTATCTACAAAATTTTTCTTCTATGTACAATAAAATCATCATGTTCAATCGATGTTCGATTACTTAAATAATTTGCTCAATAGTGTTTTCAAAAATATTTGTAGACGACTGATATATTACATTATAAACATATTTTAAAATGTTTTCAAAACTGGCTGCGCAAATTTAATGTATTAACCAGATTTTAAAAATGAATATTAATATGTAGTCTAATTTTCTGTATACACATTTAAAAGAAAAGTTGATTTGAAACCCAAATGGCAATTCATGGCACTTCAATTTAATAACCGCGAGCAAAAAACAAACCTTTCTTCCATTCTCAGGCCATTCGCGACAGCCGTTCTCGCTGTCAGCTATTATTTGACAGGAAGGTATGGCAATGGAGGAATAGAAAGATTTTTCACTTATATCACGGTTGCCACGTTTGGTCCATTTGGACCAAAAATGGGCCTTTCCAACCACATTTGGTCCGCTGTTCCCTTTTCCAATTTTGGTCCTTTTTAGGCTAAAATCAGTAGAAACCCTGGATGAGAATAGCTTAAGCTGCAACCGTGTTAACTTTTATATTGACAGTCAAGCAGCAATTAAGGCAATAATCTCGCATAGCACAGCATCTAAATGCGTGTTAGAGTGTAAGCAGTCTCTGGAGAGAATCGGGACAGGGAGAAGCATACATCTATATTGGGTCCCAGGGCATATAGGAATAGATGGGAATGAAAAAGCGGATGAACTAGCTAAAAAGGGCGCATCCCTTGAAGCTTGCTCCGTAGATGTCCCAATTAGATTGGGCGAGATTAAGCGAAGGCGAGAGGTGCACATGATCGACCAAGCGGAAAAGGCGTGGGTTCAAGCGCGGGGCTGTAAAGTGTCGAAGATTATGTGTAGGTCTTACAACCTTAGACTAACACAGTTGCTCCTATCATTAAAAAGAGAGGACTGTAGACTCATGACGGGTATTCTGACTGGACACTGCCTTCTGGCGTCACATGCCTTTAAACTAGGCTTGGTCAGTGATAGCAGATGTAGGAAGTGACGGTTGGAGGAGGAAACGATCGAGCACGTTCTGTGCTCGTGCCCTGCACTTGCCAGGCTAAGACTCCAGCTACTAGGAGTGATACAGCTGTCAGATCTAGAAGCAGCAAGTGACTTAAGTCCTAGGAAGCTTCTAGTATTTGCTAAGAGGACGGAGTTATTTTATAACATAGGTCCTGGTTTTTGATAGGGTTTTTCAGTTTGGTCGTGAAAACAAACTTCTGGTAACACTTCGGACTCAATCAGTCTATGTGAGGTCCTCATGGACCGGCCAGTTCAACCTTTTTACTGTGAATTAAATTATTCTATTAATAACTTAAATTTTATTATAATTTTATTTTGAGGCGATTAACTATAAACGATTGTTTGTCCTTCTACTACTGTTATATAAACTCTTTTTAATTGAAAATTATTTTCTATTTTTTAGTTCGGTTTGCTATAAAAGCGTGTTTTTTTTTAGTTTTTTAAACTATTTTTTCTTTGCAGATTTGATCAACATTGCCACTCATGGCCGCATCCCATAGTTCTGCTGCCGCTAGATATGAATTACCAAAGAGGATATAAATAACAAGAGGCGTCAGTTCGATAGGTACTTTTGTAATGTACCCACTTGGCGGGTATTAGAAAATTACCTTCCACACATCTTTAAGAAGTTTATATTAACACATATTGGATTGTTAGAAAGAGGACGAATTGTTTAATTAATACAATCTCTTAAAACAAACAAAAATACGTCATGAAAATTTGTAGAAGCAATTTAAAATTACCCCGTAAATTGGACATTACAAATTTATTTCGCAAAAAGTACGAACTGACGCCTCTTATTATTTCTATTCTCTTTGGAATTACTCTATAAGAATACATGCAAAGAATATTTTGCCGCGTAGTGTAGTACAGCTCAGTGTATCCTTAGCTAAGCAAAAATTACTTAGAATAGACATAAAGCAAAGGACAAATCTTGGGGTATTAAGCGCGAATTAATGGTGACTTATAACCATAAAGCCATAACCAGATAAAACAGCTGATCGAACCTACCTTATGGAAATGAATGTAATCGATTAATGGTGCCATACCATAAAGCTGGAGACATTGGTGCTTTATCGGTAACCGTATCGGTAACCTTATAACAGCTGATTCGACCAACCTTATAAGAATCAATGCAATCGATTATTGGTGCCGCTAAGGTCGTAACCGTATCGTAGCCAACCAATTGGGTTTTGGTTTACCGTCGTAACGATAAACAGCTGATTACGTTAGGGATACGGATATAGCGATACGACATACGGCACCAATGACTCCGGCTTAACGCTAACTCGATTACATTGATTTCCTTAAAGCGCCAAATACACGACACGAACATTTCCGCGAACATTCCCGTTATGTCATGTTTCTGCGACCTTTTCTGTCGTGTATGGTGGTGTTTGCTGTTCGTGCGTGTATGGAGAAATAGCTCATAATCGTAGTAATTTCTGAACGGAACAGACGTGCGCGGAAAAGTAAAATGGACAATAAAAAATTTCTGAGTGAATTTATTGAAGAACTGCTCGTTTTTTAAACCATTCTTTGCACCAAATTCTTTTTTTGCGATCTTCTCTCTTTTTTTTACGCTTAATTGCCACAGTGAGCAATATTGCTACAGCACAATTGTTGTCCGTATTCATCGCTGTCTGAAAGAGAACTAATGTTCGGCCAAAAGTTCGTATGGTGTATGGCCAAAGCTGCGAACAAGATTGCGGAATGTTCGCGGAAATGTTCGTGTCGTGTATATGGCGCTTAAGTTAGATTCGATCAGCTGTTTTGTCTGGTTATGGCTTTATGGTTATAAGTCACCATTAATTCGCCCTTTACTCTACACGACAAAATATTCTTATGCCCGGTTCATTGTGAATCAAACTAAGTGTGATATCTTCTGCATAGACGTCAAAATTCCAAAGTGATTGCATCACCTGATTTGTAATTGACTATCACTGTCTCATTCTGTATCTCTTTCAATCACCCGCTGAAGATAGCCGGCCCTATGCACCGCCATATTGATCACCCTGTCAAAACGCTAAAAAGTAGCCATATTGAACATCCTGTCAGGCAGTTGACAGATAAGATATCACACTTACCCTTCAAAAAACGGGAGTACTCTATAAATAATGTAAGGAATACTCCTTTGGGAGTATAGGACTGCCCCAAATCTAATCTGTATTCATACAAAACATGTGCTCAAATTAACATTGCGATGTCCTAGGAGAAGAGTAGGTGGTCCCACTCTCGCTTTGTTTGTGAGTATTCCATAGAGTACATACGTAAGAGTACTTTCCAAAGTACTTTCACTGTAGTACTCCGTGGAGCACCCACAGAGGATTATATGCCAAAGTACTAAAGAGGAATTGTGTCGGAAAGAATTATCGAAGTGAATTTAATTTAAAATGAAAGTAAATGAAGAGGGGCAATACAATTTTTATATTTTTTACTACGAATATTCTTATGTTATTTAGAATTTGCGTGAATAAAGAAACTAATATTTCTCTATACTATAGTATGTATACATAAAACCAGTGCGCTGTTGCATTTTATCAGAGTTGCCAAGGTAAAATTTTATTATTAGTTATTTGCATGCAATACTTTACTTTTGGTAACTCTGTTCGATCGTCATCGTGTCATGATCACTGTCGTTAAAAACGAGCAATGATCGGCTGATGGTGGTCCGCAAACGCATTACAAAGGAATATTGTTAGAGTACTCCAACATGAAGAAAATGGAACACGTAATCCAACAATTTTTGCAGGGTAGTTTGATTCACAATGGCCCGGTTTTTTAGTGCGAGTTTAAACTTCAGTTAAAGTTGACTACAGTTTAACCTTGCCACTTTGTTCGATAACATAAAATGCTGCTGCTCATCTCAGCTTAAGCGGCCAAAGTGGCAAGGTTAAACTGTAGTCAACTTTAACTGAAGTTTAAACTCGCACTGATAAACCGGGCCTCAATATTCTCATGGAGCTCCCTGCAAAAATTGTTGGATTACGTGTTCCATTTTCTTCATGTTGGAGTACTCTAACAATACCCCTTTGCAATGTGTTTGCGGACCACCATCAGCCGATCATTGCTCGTTTTTTAACGACCGTGATCACGACACGATGACGATCGAACAGAGCTGCCAAAAGTAAAGTATTGCATACAAATAACTGATAATAAAATTTTTCTATGGCAACTCTGATAAAATTCAACCGCGCACTGGTTTTGTGTATACATACTATAGTATAGAGAAATATTAGTTTCTTTATTCACGCAAATGCTAAATAACATAAGAATATTCGTAGCAAAAAATATAAAAGTTGTATTGCCCCTCTTCATTTACCTTCATTTTAAATTAAATTCACTCCGATAATTCTTTCCGACACAATTACTCTTTAGTACTTTGGCATATGATCTTCTATGGGTGCTCCATGGAGTACTACAGTGAAAGTACTTTGAAAAGTACTCTCACGTATGGAATACTCACAAACAAAGCTAGAGCGGGATCACCTACTCCTCTCCTAGGACATCGCAATGTTAATTGGAGCTAATTTTTTGTATGAATACAGATTAGTTTTGGAATACTCTTATACTCCCAAAGGAGTATTCCTTACATTATTTATGCAGTGCTCGCGTTTTTAAAGGGCTATTCACATTTTAGGGCTAATTAAACTTCTTTAACCCTAACGCCATACTCGTAACCATACCCGTATCCATAACCATCTCCAATGTGATCGATTAGTGGTGCCTTAATTAAAAATCGTGAAAGTTTCATAAAGATTAAGAAAACGCAAACAACTAAAAAAAAACATATTCCACAAAAAATAACGTATCCAAAACAATGAATAAAATTAAAAAAACGTTATTAAATTCAAAAACTCAAATATTTTTGGGTTATGGATATGGCGAGAAACCAAAAACCAATTGGTTGGCTATAGTATGGTTATGGCGTTAGCGTTATGGTATGGCACCATTAAGGAAATCAGTGTTCGATTACATTGATTTCCGTAAGGTGGTGTGATCAGCTGTTTTATCTGGTTATAGCTTTATGGTTATAAGTCACCATTAATCGCCCTTTAATCGATTACTTGATTTCCATAAGGTAGGTTTGATCAGCTGTTTTATCTGGTTATGGTTATAAGTCACAAAGCACAACGTGACGTGGCAATGAGCGATAAAGCTGGAGACATTGGTGCTTTATCGGTAACCGTATCGGTAACCTTTTAACAGCTTATTCGACCAACCTTATGAGAATCAATGCAATTGGTTATTGGTGCCGCTAAGGTCGTAACCGTATCTTAGCCAACCAATTGGTTTTTGGTTTACCGTCGTAACGATAAACAGCTGATTACGTTAGGGATACGACTACAGCGATACGACATACGGCACCAATGACTCCCGCTTAAAGTTCATCAAATAGTCAAAGAAATGTAGTCATTCCGATCTTGTCTTTCCGCGTGAGTGGACGTGTGGTGTCGTCCTCAACTCAAAGTCAATTTTTTCGGGCTTTTTTGCGTTGAGTGGAAAAGTAAAATAGGCCTCAAGGTTGGCTGCTTTGCTTCCCTCGGGCGTTTTGGCGGAGTTAGAAGATGCAATGCTTCCCTGACCTGGAGTTAGGGCGGTTTTATGCACTCCTAATAGGAATCAGTGTCATTTGAAATCTGGCGTGGTACCATTGAAAAATCTAACCTTATTTTTATATACTAAACAAGATGTAACGGGATATTGTAATTTAGGCATCCAGGTAGTATAAGGGCTCTTTTAAGCACCTTGCCTTACGACGCTTGCGGATGCAGTGTCTTTTATAGGTAAGGACACATTAGGCTGCACTACGCAGCACTGCATTGCACTACAAAATATTCTTTGCATGTATTCTTATGAGGCAATTCACACCTAGCGTCAGCAGCACTGCGCGACCCGGAACAGCGCGGCAAATTTGATCAACTAGGCAAAAAAGCCGCGTTGGGAAGTGTCGCGCAGTGCTGCTGTCGCTAGGTGTGAATTGCCTCATAAGAATACATGCAAAGAATTTTGCACCAATCTGGGAAAAAGAGTGTGGAACTCTCCTTCCTCATATCTTGAGGATGAGATGTCTTGGACCCATAGCCACGACCTTTTTCTATTCCTTTCCTCTTCTTTGCACAAAATTGAAATAATTACAGCTTCAAAAACTGTGTCGTCCATTTTGCAAACAGAAATAAACACAAACTTTTCCCGCAATGTGTCGCTCGATTGCCGTTTAATGTGAATTGCCAAAATATGTCGCTCTGTGAGGCGCCGCTGCCGATACGTGTCGCGCAGCGTAATGTGCGCGTACCTTATATCCAAAAAAAAAAAGAAATGTCGCGCATTGTAGTGCCTCTAGGTTGAGAGAAAACGGTTCTACCTTGCGCTTTTATGAAATATATTGAGCATCTGACCCAAGCATTAAATTTGAAAAAATTTAAATAACAATAATTTTTTTTTGTGTATGCAACAATTTTAATTCTGTGGGGCTTAAAAATTTACCTCTTCCAAAGGTGGAATACGATTATTTCATTCACAAAGAACAAAAATGGAAACTGGACGCGGTAATAAGAGAGGAAGTGGTAAATCATCAGTTTATTATATGAGCTATTAATATATTTTTAGTATTAAATTTAACAGGTTATGGGTTGCGTAATACAAAGATGGATCCTAATATTGTATATACGGAAGACAAAGTGCCTGTCTACAATGTGACCTTTCAGAAACCGCCAAATAAAGTAAGTACATTCGTTGTAGTCTTCCATTAAATTGTAGGTTAGGTATGCTCCCTGTGAGGGCAGAAAGGCAAAAGCGTAATAAATCGCTTCGACACGTCTTGACATCAGTATTAATAATTTGAAAACCTATAATAAAAATTGGTAACGTTTTACAAGACGGTGCACCACCTAATTTTTATCAAAAATTTTCATAGGTTGTATCCAAAGACGCGTCCCGATTTCCGTTTTAACAATCCGAAAGCGGAAATGAAAAATTTTATTTCTGTTGAAAGTTAGGTAAAAGTTTAGTTGAAGGGTCGACTGCTAATACGGTACCAAAAATATCGAGAGAGGTGTCAAACGACGCGTCTTGACATCAGTATTAATAATAAAAGGTTTAAATCGTTCAAAAGATATTAACGAAAAACCGAAAATATTACCCGCGGGTCCCTCCGGGGATGGTATCCATGGTATTTTTGTGCAGAACACCTTTTGTACCCTCAAGGGTTACTTTACTGTGTTGCAGGTTTATCCGTAAGACTCGCAGCACCATTAGGCTGTGTTCCCGCCAGAGCAAACCTTTTGAACTGCCTTCGACCAACTTCTACCACCTCATGGACCCATTCCAAGCGCTCGATCTCCACTTCTGTTGGGTCGGCCACTGCTCCCAGGCGTTGGACAATTATTAGTGCTGCACGGTACTGCGAGAGAGCTCTTTTACTTCCTCTGCTCCTTACCCTTCTCCACTCTTCTACTCCCTCTTCATTTGTGTGCTTTTCCAACACGGAGTTCATTGAGTCAGCACTACTCTCGCTCCCCGAGTCCGACGCATCACTTAATGCGTTTTTGTCGTCCTTGGCTTGTGACTCAGTCCTCTTATCATCGCCCTTATTACAATTAGGTAATGAGTCGACAAGGCGGGCTCAGCGATCCAGTGTTATATACGGAGAAAATACCGTCCGTCACAGCAGCGCCCCTTACTGTAGTAAGGCCATCAATACTTCCCTAGGTGGCCCGGTATAGGGAAGGCTCCGTTAGAATACAGCCGAATTTATCCCCTGTCTGTAAATCTTCCAATAGGCACGGTTTGCATAACCCTGGATTAGGGGGTTGGCAGTTCTTGGTCACCGACATCCCGCCGCCCTCCTATGAGTCGAAACGGCGTAGATGCCAGTCATAAACGGCTCCGCCTCATAGTCGGGCGCTATGGAGTTCGGCTAAGCCCTCACACCAACGACAAGGTGCCTACCCTAGTGAGGGATATTGGCACAGAGTCAGTCAAATTAAAATAGGTTTTAAATTTACTTGCAGCTTTTTGACAGATTAAAAAATAATAATAAATGTAAGGCGCGAAGAGATTTTAGGCTGAGCTTTTCTTGCAATTTGCGTCGTGCTCCTTTTTATTTTCCTACAACTTGACGGGACGGGACCTACAAATTTTGTGCCGCCTTCAAACGCCATCTGCAAAGTAGATAAGTTTTCACTGAGAAGCTTTTCAAGGCAAAAATACAAACGCTTAGAAAAACTGTCTTCTAATTGAAACAACTTGTTTCTAAAATTTTGATGTGAATTTGCCCGGGGCGTGAACCTAGGATCTTCGGTGTGGTAGGCATAGCACGCTACCACCATACCACGGCGGTCGCCAACCGGGACGAAAACTTATATGCGATATTTTTAACCGTTTGAAAGGGTGAAACTATAAAAAATCGGTAACATGATATATACATATGTACATAAGTACAACAATACTGTACATTAAGTACATGCTTTTTTTATACTCCGTTGAGCAGAGCTCACAGAGTGCACTAACTTTGATTGGATAACGGTTGGTTGTACAGGTATAAAGGAATCGAGATAGATATAGACTTCCATATATCAACATCATCAGTATCGAAAAAAAATTTGATTGAGCCATGTCCGTCCGTCCGTCTGTCCGTTAACACGATAACTTGAGTAAATTTTGAGGTATCTTGATGAAATTTGGTATGTAGATTCATGGGCACTCATCTCAGATCTCTATCGGACTATAACCACGCCCACTTTTTCGATATCGAAAAAATGCGATAATTCATTGCCAAAGACGGATAAAGCAATGAAACTTGTTAGATGGGTTGACCTTATGACGAAGAATAGAAAATTAGTAATATTTTGGACAATGGGTGTGGCACCGCCCACTTTTAAAAGAAGGTAATTTAAAAGTTTTGCAAGCTGTAATTTGGCAGTGGTTGAAGATATCATGATGAAATTTGGCAGGAACGTTACTACTATTACTATATATGTGCTAAATAAAAATTGTCAAATCGGATGAAGAACACGCCCACTTTTTAAAAAAAATTTTTTAAAAGTCAAATTTTAACACAAAATTTAATATCTTTACTGTATATAAGTAAATTAAGTCAACATTCAACCCCAGTAATGATATGATGCAACAAAATACAAAAATAAAAGAAAATTTCAAAATGGGCGTGGCTCCGCCCATTTTCATTTAGTTTGTCTAGAATACTTTTAATGCCATAAGTCGAACAAAAATTTACCAATCCTTCTTAAATTTGGTAGGGGCATAGATTCTATGACGGTAACTGTTTTCTGTGAAAATGGGCGAAATCGGTTGAAGCCACGCCCAGTTTTTATACACAGTCCACCGTCTGTCCTTCCGCTCGGCCGTTAACACGATAACTTGAGCAAAAACGATATATCTTTACTAAACTTAGTCCACGTACTTATCTGAACTCACTTTATCTTGGTATAAAAAATGGCCGAAATCCGAGTATAACCACGTCCACTTTTTCGATATCGAAAATTACGAAAAATGAAAAAAATGCCATAATTCTATACCAAATACTAAAAAAGGGATGAAACATGGTAATTTGATTGGTTTATTGACGCAAAATATAACTTTAGAAAACTTTGTAAAATGGGTGTGACACCTACCATATTAAGTAGAAGAAAATGAAAATTTTCTACAGGGCGAAATCAACAGCCCTTGGAATATTGGCAGGAATACTGTTCGTGGTATTGCATATATAAATAAATTAGCAGTACCCGACAGATGATTTTCTGGATCACCCTGGTCCACATTTTGGTCGATATCGCGAAAACGCCTTCACATATACATCTAAGGGCCACTCGCTTTTAAAACCCTCATTAATACCTTTAATTTGATACCCATATCGTACAAACACATTCTAGAGTCAACCCTGGCCCACCTTTATAGCGATATCTCGAAAAGGCATCCACCTATAGAACTAAGGATTACTCCCTTTTAAAATACTCATTACCACCTTTCATTTGATACCCATATCGTACAAACACATTCTAGAGTCACCCCTGGCCCACCCTAATGGCGATATCTCGAAAAGGCGTCCACCTATAGACCTAATGCCCACTCCCTCTTAAAATGCTCAGTAACACCTTTCGTTTGATACCCATATCGTACAAACATTGTAGTCACACTTGGTTCACCTTTATGGGGATATCTCGAAAAGGCGTCCACCTATAGAACTAAGGATTACTCCCTTTTAAAGTACTCATTACCACCTTTCATTTGATACCCATATCGTACAAACACATCTAGAGTCACCCCTGGCCCACCCTAATGGCGATATCTCGAAAAGGCGTCCACCTATAGACCTAATGCCCACTCCCTTTTAAAATACACAGTAACACCTTTCTAGAGTCACCCCTGGTCCACCTTTATGGCGATATCTCGAAACGGCGTCCACCTATGGAACTAAAGCCCATTCCCTTTTAAAATACTCATTAACACCTTTCATTTGCTACCCATATCGTACAAACATATTCTAGAGTCACCTCTGGTCCACCTTTATGGCGATATCTCGAAAAGGCGTTCACCTATAGAACGAAAGCCCATTCCCTTTTAAAATACTCATTAACACCTTTCATTTGATGCCCATATCGTACAAACACATTCTAGAGTCACCCCTGTTCCACCTTTATGGCGATATCTCGAAAAGGCGTTCACCTATAGAACTAAGGCCCATTCCCTTTTAAAATGCTCATTAACGCGTTTCATTTGATACCGATATCGTACAAGCACATTCTAGAGTCACCCCTGGCCCACCTTTATGGCGATATCTCGAAAAGGCGTCCACCTATAGAACTAAGGATCACTCCCTTTTAAAATACTCATTACTTACTTAATTGGCGCTTAACCGTCTAAACGGTTATGGCCGTCCAACAAGGCGCGCCAGTCGCTCCTTCGCTCCGCCAACCGGCGCCAATTGGTCACACCAAGGGATTTTAAATCGTTTTCCACCTGGTCCTTCCAACGGAGTGGGGGCCGCCCTCTACCTCTGCTTCCATAGGCGGGTTCCGATAGAAACACTTTCTTGGCCGGAGCATCATCTTTCATTCGCATAACATGGCCTAGCCAGCGCAGCCGCTGCGTTTTAATTCGCTGGACTATGTTGATGTCTGCGTATAGCTCGTACAGCTCATCATTAAATCTTCTTCGGTACTTGCCATCGCCAACGCGTAGAGGTCCATAAATCTTTCGAAGAACTTTTCTCTCGAACACTCCCAAAGCCGCTTCATCTGCTGTTGTCATGGTCCATGCTTCTGCCCCATATAGCAGGACGGGTACGATAAGTGACTTGTAGAGTATGATTTTCGTTCGCCGAGAGAGGACTTTACTTTTCAATTGCCTACCTAGTCCAAAGTAGCATTTATTGGCAAGATTGATTCTTCGCTGGATTTCAGTGCTGATGCTGTTGCTAATGTTGATGCTGGTTCCCAAATAAACGAAGTCTTTTACTATTTCGAAATTATGGCTGCCAACATTAGCGTGGTTGCCAAGGCGCATATGCGCTGACTCTTTGCTCGATGACAGCAGGTACTTCGTTTTGTCCTCATTCACCATCAAACCCATCTTTACCGCTTCTTTTTCCAGCTTGGAGTAAGCAGAACTAACAGCGCGGGTGTTTAGGCCGATGATATCAATGTCATCAGCATATGCCAGTAATTGCACGCTTTTATAGTATATTGTTCCAGTGCGGTTAAGTTCTGCAGCTAGTATAATTTTCTCCAGCATCAAATTAAAGAAATCGCACGATAGGGGGTCACCCTGTCTGAAACCTCGTTTAGTTTCGAACGGCTCGGAGAGGTCCTTCCCAATTCTGACTGAGCTGATGGTGTTGCTCAACGTCATTTTGCACAGCCGTATAAGTTTTGCGGGGAAACCAAATTCAGACATAGCGGCATATAGGCAGCTCCTTTTCGTGCTGTCGAAGGCGGCTTTAAAGTCGACGAAGAGGTGATGTGTGTCGATTCTCTTTTCACGGGTTTTTTCCAAGATTTGGCGCATTGTGAAAATCTGGTCGATGGTAGATTTACCAGGTCTGAAGCCGCACTGATAAGGTCCAATCAGCCGGTTCACGGTGGGCTTCAATCTTTCGCACAATACACTTGAAAGGACCTTATATGCGATATTAAGAAGGCTGATTCCACAATACTCATTACCACCTTTCATTTGATACCCATATCATACAAACACATTCTAGAGTCACCCCTGGCCCACCTTAATGGCGATATTTCGAAAAGGCGTCCACCGATAGACCTAAGGCCCACTCCCTCTTAAAATGAGTAACACCTTTCATTTGATACCCATGTCGTACAAACACATTCTAGAGTCACCCCTGGTCCACCTTTATGGCGATATCTCGAAAACGCCTTCACATATACAATTAAGGCACACTCTCTTTTAAAATACTCATTAACACCTTTACCTATATCGCACAAACAAATTCTTATTCTAGAGTCAGCCCTGGTCCACCTTTATGGCGATATCCCTAAATGGCGTCCATCCATAGCACTATGGCCTACTCTCTCTTAAAATACTCTTTAATACCTTCCATTTGATACACATATCATACAACCACATTCCAGGGTTACCCTGGGTTCATTTTCCTACATGGTGATTTTCCTTATTTTGTCTCCATAGCTCTCAACTGAGTATGTAATGTTCAGTTACACCCGAACTTAGCCTTCCTTACTTGTTTTTAAATAGATAAATACTGCGCAGATAAAAGAGCACTATTCCAAATTCGGAAAATAAACAAGTAAGGAAGGCTAAGTTCGGGTGTAACCGAGCATTACATACTCAGCTGAGAGCTTTGGAGACAAAATTGTCTTTTTCATGGATACATACAAATGGTGGTACTAAAAAGTGGAGCAACCTGCCTTTGCTATCTTTCTTCAGCTATCAATTTGTTTTATTTTAATATTTTTTTGTTTAATATGAAAATTTGGTTAAATTTGAAGGTATTTCTTTATCTTTTTTTTTAAATCACCCCTAAAATATTTTCGAAACACTCTTAATTATGAGTCCGATTAAAGTCCGAAATTGTAGACCAGGGTTGACTTTTTTGGAACGATTTTCATTCATCCTTTGTCAAATAAGGGAAAATCAACATGTAGGAAAATGAACCTAGGGTAACCCTGGAATGTGTTTGTATGGCATGTGTATCAAATGAAATGTGTTAATGAGTATTTTAGAAGGGAGTAGGCCTTAGTTCTATAGGTGGACGCCTTTTCGAGATATCGCCATAAAGGTGGACCAGTCACCCCTGGGAATTTGTTTGTACGATATGGGTTTCAAATTAAAGGTATTAATGAGGGTTTCAAAAGGGAGGACTCTTAGTTGTATATGTGAAAGCGTTTTCGAGATATCGACCAAAATGTGGACCAGGGTGACCCAGAACATCATCTGTCGGGTACCGCTAATTTATTTATATATTTAATACCACGAACAGTATTCCTGCCATGATTCCAAGGGCTTTTGATTTCGCCCTGCATTTTCTGTTCATCTTCATTTTCTTCTACTTAATAGGTAGGTGTCACATCCATTTTACAAAGTTTTTTTCTTAAGTTATAGTTTGCGTAAAAAAACCAATCCAACCACCATGTTTTATCCATTTGTTCGTATTTGGTATAGAATTATGGCATTTTTTTTAATTTGTCGAAATTTTCGATATCGAAAAAGTGGGCGTGGTCATAGTCGGATTTCGCCCATTATTAATACCAAGATAAAGTGAGCTCATATAAGTACGTGAACTAAGTTTAGTAAAGATATATCAATTTTTACTCCAGTTATCGTGTTAACGGCCAAGCGGAAGGACAGACGGTCGACTGTGTATAAAAACTGGGCGTGGCTTCAACCGACTTCGCCCATTTTCACAGAAAACAGTTATCGCCATAGAAGCTATGCCCTTACCAAATTTCACAAGGATTGGTCAATTTAGATCGACGTATGGCATTAAAAGTATTCTAGACAAATTAAATGAAAAAGGGCGAAGCCACGCCCATTTTCAAATTTTCTTTTATTTTTATATTTTGTTGCACCATATCATTACTGGAGTTGAATGTTGACGTAACTTACTTGTATACTGTAAAGATATTCAATTTTTTGTTAAAATTTGACTTACATTTTTCTTTTAAGGTGGACGTGTTCGTCATCCGATTTTGCTAAGTTTTATTTAGAACACATATAGTAATAGGAGAAACCTTCCTGCCAAATTTCATCATTATACTTTCAACGACTGCCAAATTACAGCTTCCAAAACTTTTAAATTACCTTCTCTTAGAAGTGGGTGGTGCTACGTCCATTTTCCAAAATTTTACTAATTTTCTATTCTGCATCATAAGGTCAACCCACCTACCAAGTTTCATCGCTTTATCCGTCTTTGGTAATGAATTATCGCACTTTTTCAGTTATTCGATATCGAAAAAGTGGGTGTGGTTATGGTCCGATTTTGTTTGTTATCTGAGATGAGCGCCCAGGAACTTACATACCAAATTTCATTAAGATACCTCAAAATTCACTCAAGTTATCGTGTTCACGGACAGACGGACGGACGAACATGGCTAAATGAATTTCGTTTTTTGCCCAGATCATTTTGATATATAGAAATTTGTATCTATCTCGATTAGTTTATGCCGTTAAGGGGTACCGCTTGCGAGCTCTGCTCATCTGAGTATAAAAATCTGCATATATATGGTAGGACATGTGCAACACCGACCCAATGTATTATTCAGTACTGGCGCGTGTATACTTACAGCATCAGCTGTGTTTTTTTTTACAAGCGTATACGTTTACGTTTACGCGTAAAAAAAACGCTTATCCTCGCTTAGATAATGCTTAGGAGACCCATCTAGGGGCAGTGGTTAAATAACTAGCTACAGCACAGGGTGTACCGAAAAGCGGAGACACAACCCTCTGATGGCCATAGTGTATAACGTATAGCTGAATCAGTTGCAATCAGTGGGCACGCATAGAATAGATAGATTTAGTGTAGAGGGTGAAACATAGACACATATTTAAGTTACATCTGAGTATAATGCGTATTGAAATTTAGTAGCACAAATTTTTTGCGCAGCAATTCCAGAGGTGTATTTAAAGTTTGAGGCTTAACAGTCCATATAAAAGCTGTGTTTTTACATCTATAGACGTTTACGCTTAAACTTTATATGGACTGGATTACGTGTTCAATTTTCTTCATGTTGGAGTACTCTAACAATACTCCTTTGCAATGCGTTTGCGGACCACCTTCAGCCGATCATTCCTCGTTTTTTTAACGACCGTGATCACGACACGATGACGATCGAACAGAGTTTCCAAAAGTAAAATATTGCATACAAATAACTGATAATAAAATTTTACTATGGCAACTCTGATAAAATGCAACCGCGCACTGGTTTTATGTATACAAGTTAAATTACTAAAGGTTATTTAGTTGAAAAAAAATGTTTTATTGGGAGCTATGGCTCCTTTATTACTCAATGTCAGAATTAGAACTAACTTTTACAAATATTATTTTCTTACAACTAACTTATTTTGTCGCCGCTCTACCGACTGCGCTGCTGTTGCCGCTTTGTGAATTCGCTGACGATGCGCTTCCCACCGCTTGCTGCATTTCTGCTTATTTTCGTGATGTTATGACTTGGTTGAAATGTTGACGATGCATTTCTCACCGCTTGCTGCATTCTTAGTTATTTTCGTGGTGTTATGTTTCGTTATGGAATTTTGTTTACCAGCTTGTGCAACAAGTGTCTTCTTGATTTACTATTTGGCGTGCGTCGTGCTAACAGCTCCCCCCCTGAAATTCAAACGTCTGCGTTTGAGGTGCTGGGTTTTTGAAATATTTGATTTAGCCCCTCTATTGCAGCCTCTGTCAGTTCGATGGGCTGCTGCTGGTTAACCTTTTTGAGGGGTAATCTTGACCTTGTAATGGATATAATAATGATTATAGCTACCAGTGCGATACTGATATTAGTGGCATAGTTGAAATGATTTGCAGATTTTGTGTATTCTATTAGTTTCGTGTTATTTATGTTTATCTGCTTTAGCATTTTTAGGGACAATATTTCTTCGGTTGTATTTGATTCTGAAAATGGTTGAAGTACAGCGGGTAGGGGCTTGCTTGTGCGCTTTTCTGTATTGGAAAATTTTTTCCCGTTGATTATAATTGTAGCGTTGTTGTAGTGTATTATAAATGTGCCGTTAAGGGATGTAGTTTCTTCATTTATTACGATTTCTCCTTTAAAGTCGTTCAAAAATAGGATGTCTGTTGAGAGTGCTTCAACTTCCGGTATGTGTTGACTGTTGGTCACTGTGCAGTTCGGTAAGCGGCTGTTTAGGAGATTACTTATACAATAGTCCCTACTTAAATCTAACAAATTATTTTTTGAACATATTTGAATTGAGTTGTATTGTTTACATTCTTTTTGTATGCCATAAAGGTTTCTTTCACAGGTAAGTATTGATTCGAAATTTATTTTATTAATCTTATTGTTTTTCTTTATTGCTCTAATGTCTATTGTTTTACAAGTTTGTTCTTCTACCGTGGGTAGACTTATGATATAAATGATAATTTTGCCATTTGTTGCTATTTTAATTTGTGAAAATTCTAAAGCTTCATCCAAATTTATAAACGGAATATTATCTTTTTCGAAAATCTGTTTGGCAATGTCTACTTCTTCGCTTGACATAATATATGAGTTTACTATATTGGCTTTCGCCCAATGAATAGCATATGCTATATTTATGATTTCTTCCTTTAAAATTTCTAATTTGTATTTCAATTTCAAAAATGCTTCTATTTCCCTGCTTTTGTCATTTTGCAATTCCCTGGTAATATTGTTTGTAATATTTGTAATTTCATTTATCTTTTTTATTGTTAGTTTGTTAATAATAACCTGATTGTTATTATTTTCAAGGACGTTATTTAATTTATTTAAAACTATTTCATGATCCTCGTGGTCTGGATTTCCTGCGATCCATTTCCACGCACTACCTATGAAATTTAGTGACCTTTTCGATCTCCCCTCTATTTTTAGATTTTTTAGATGAGCCTTAATTTGTGATATGAGAAGGGGTAAGAAGGGATAATTGGGATTTTTATAGAGTTCTTCTGCTTGTGTTTTCAGTTCTATATGCTCCAGGATTTCGTTGTATTTGTCAATGTCGATTTCGTGTATTATTCTAAATGTTCCGGTCTGTAGTTTGGGTGTTCCATTTTCTATTGTTACAAGTTGGGAGTTAGAGTAGTCGAGTATTTGTACCTCTGCTAGGCAGAGCGGTATGAAAAATCTGCAAAGAAGAAGTTTTACACATCGTTTAATTAGTTGCGTATCCTACTTTTGTGTACTATTTGTCCTTTTTCGGTAATTACTGTACTATTTCGATCCTCCTTAACTATTTCCTTAGTATATGGCTTACTTAATTTAGTCCCTAACCTCCTGTTTTTCTTGACGTAAATGATTTGACCTGGTAAATATGATTTTACGTTATGTTTCTTTCTGTTGTGGTATTCTATGTCCTTTCTCTGTTTAAGTGCCAGTTTCTCTAAGTTACTTTGCCTACTTCTTTCTATATCTTCTGGAGTAAACGTAACATTTCTACCGAAATATAAATCTACTGGCCTCTTTTTAGTCACAGAATGGATAGTATGATTGTATTCCGACACAGCTCTTTCTAGGAGCTCGTCAAAGTTCCTGTGTCCTCCATTCTCTTTGAGGCAACGCATTATTTCCACCAGAGTAGAATGGAACCTTTCTACTTGCCCGTTTGCCTGGCTTTTGTATGGTGGTGTTGTAAAAACTTCTATTCCCAACTCGTCCGTCATCATAAATTTAATTGAACTAGAATTCAATGAAGGTTCGTTGTCGATTACAATCAGTTTTGGCACTCCGAAATAGAAAATCAAGTCTCTTAAAGGACCTCTAACGTCTACTATTGCCCTGCTTGCAAGCTTGTGCGTATTTCGTAAATTTGTCCAGGGCAGTCATAATTACTTTACCTTCTGTTAAAAAAATGTCTATGTGGACCGTGTGTCCGGGATATGTGGGTAATGGCGTCTCGCCAATTTTGGGTTGGTTGGGATGGCGTTCGTATTTGTTTTCTTTGCAAGTTGTGCAATTAGTTACAATTCTTTTTATTTTGCTGAGCATTCCTGGGAAATAGCTTTTTTCCAGAATCTGTACTTTGTTTTCAACTGCATTTCTGTGGGCGCGTTTATGGATGTCTAAAATGGTGTTTTCCTGGTCCTGTTCGTTGGTGATGTCGTCAACTAATTTTTGGGTATAGCGTATCTTATAGTTACTAAAATGTAGTGGATAGATGTTTTGGATCATGCCCATTATCCTTTCATCTGTGTTGATTCCGTTGATGACGGAGGGGTTAAGGTATCGTTTTAGGTGCGTAGTGAGAATTTGATTGTCATATTGGGGTTCTGTAATTATGTGACGATGGATTGTTGGAAATATTATTTTAAATTGATATGAAGATGTTTCGTCTTGCTTGAAAAATATTTGATTTTTAAAAACGTTTATTGGGGCCTCTGTACATGGTATGAGGTTATGGCTTGAGCTCTCGTCACTGTGGATTGTGGGAGTGAGGGAATTTATTTGGGGAGGTATCCTTGATAAGGCGTCTGCGACCAAGTTGGAGTACCCTGGTTTATACTTCAGTTCGTAATTATATTCCTCCAGGATTGCTTTCCATCGTTTCATTTTGCTATTCGTATTCCTTGTACTTAAAGCGTATGTAAGCGGTTGGTGGTCGGTAAATATATTTACTTTTCTTGACCCGTACAAGTAGTTCCTTAGGGAGCTTAAGGACCATATAATGGCCAGCATCTCCTTCTCATTGGTTGCATAAGATTCTTCAGTTTTGTTGAGGGTTCTGGATATGTATGTTACGGGTTTTTTATTTTGTGACAGTACGGCGCCTATTGCGAAGTCGGATGCGTCCGTGGTCAGTTCGAAGTCCTTTTCAAAATTCGGATGGGACAGAACGATGTCCGGTGAAGTAAGGATGTTTTTTATTTTGTCGAATGCATTTAATGCTTCCTGATCTAGGGTAATGAATTGCTTCCTTGATGCGTTTTTGGAAATATTTCCAAATTCGCCTCGCAAAATGGCCGTAAGTGGCTTGGCGATCTTGGATAAATCTTCTATAATAGCCTGCCATGCCAAGGAACGAACGAAGTTCCTTAAGATTTTTAGGAGGAGGCATATTAACTATGGCTTCTACCTTTTTTGGGTTTGTTTTTATTCCTTCCGGGGTAACAACGTACCCCAGGAATTCTACTTCCTGTTTGGCAAACTCGCACTTGTCTAGCTGTATTTTCATGTTTGCACTCTGTAGGGTTCTGAACACTAATTCAATATTTTTTAAGTGTTCCTCTTCGTTTTTCCCAAATATTATTACATCATCGATGTAGACGTAACATCTTACACCGATATGTTGCCGGAGGATATCATCCAGTGCCCGTTGAAATGTGGAAGGGGCATTCTTAAGCCCAAATGGCAATCGGAGAAATTCGTACTTTCCGTTGTTTACGGAAAATGCCGTTTTCTCGATATCGGACTCACGAAGTGAAATCTGATGAAATCCGCTTTTAAGATCAACAACGGTAAATAGTGAATTATTTCCGAGGTTTGCAAGAACCTCATTTATTTCTGGTATAGGGTACTTATCGGGGATTGTAATTGAATTGAGCTTTCGATAGTCGATCACCATCCGGTATTTCTTTTTACCAGAGGCGTCCAACTTTTTGTCGACTATCCAGACTGGTGAGTTATAGGGGGATTTTGATCTCCTAATTATCCCGTTATCTAGAAGTTCCTCTATTTGCCTTTCTATTTCCTCTTTAAGCGCCATTGGATAAGGATAAGGCTTGGAATATACGGGTGTGTCGCTGGTAGTGCGGATTTCGCCCTTTACTAAAGTAGTATATGTTAGTTTTTCGTCGGGATCCGAGAACAGATTGGGACATTTCCCAATTATGCCATTAATTTTTGATTGAATTTCGGCAGAAAGATGTGGTATTTTTATTCCTACATTATTCAATTCTTGTGACACCCTTTGTTTTAGAGGGATAACTATATTTTCGAAAATTGTCATCATATTTTTATCAGTGTGGATTGTTGCTTGCAGTTGTTTGAGCGTGTCGTTACCTATTATTCCGTGAAAGGAGTTTAATGTTGGTAAAATGAAAAATTTAATTTTGCCTACGCCGTGTCCGAAAATATCCACGTACGTGTGGTGAGTGATCTCTATGTCTCCTGCGACAGAGTTAACTTTAAAAGTATGCTCATTAGGAATTGGATTTCTTATCCTCGAGGATTGTATGTAATTTTTATTCGAGCCGGTATCTATTAGAAAGTCTAGTCCATCTCCGCTCCTAGCAATGAACTCGTAATAGGGGAGTGAAGATGGAGTTAGTCTAAAAAATTAATAGTATCTAGTTCGGTGCAATCCTGCCCGTTCAGGGCCGGATTATTGTTTGTGATTAAATTAAGGTTACTTTTTGGTATGTGGTCTGGTTGATTTTCATTTCCATAATTAGTTAGGACGGGATTATCCTCGTAGATTTGGTGAGGATCTACCTGATCGTAGTATTCATCCGGTTTAGTGTAGTCCGTATTGGCGTAAAAAGTTCTTTGCATTTTATTTGGTGCGTGAGGATGTTGGGTAGAAAGGGGACGCTTCTGCGCGAAGTTGTTTTGGTTATTCTGCGGCCGGTTTTGATAGTTGACCTGCCTGGAATGTATGGACTGGTCTACATCCATTGGTACTGGTGGTTTTGGTGGTAGATTATTTCTGTTATTATTGGAGTAATTATTTTGATTGTTGTATCCTGTTGGGTTCGAACGGAAATTTGGGTTATACTGGGGATAATTGGTTTGGCCGTAGTATCCCGTGCGGAATCCTTGGTCATATCCGGGGTAATTGTAGTTGCTAGGACGATTTGTCTGTGGAATGAATGGATTATTTGGGTACCTATTTGGTTGTCGATTAAACTGTTGCAACCTCGGTGCAAAACTAGGTTTTGGTGCTAAGGAATAAGTCAGCTCGGGATAGAAGGGTCTGTTATTGTTATAATTTGTGGTATTTCGTGGTAGTCGTGGCGGTCCATTGATAATTGAGCTATTCACAGTGTTCGCGTGGTTCATTCGGAAGGACATGTTATCAAGTTTTTGACACAGGTGCAATGCCTGTGGCAGGGTGGTTGGTTCACGGATACTGAGAAGACGGGGTAGGTCTCCATTAAGCCCGCGAATAAACGTATCCAGAGCTTTCTCTCTGTAGGAGTTTGTCATGGCTCTGATGGACTCTTCGCCCAAGTCGAGACAGGAAATTTTGTCAAGGATTAGTGAAAGATGTTGATAGACCTTCTGATAGAAGGTAGAGATATCATCGTGGCGCTGGGCCAGTGTGGTCATTTGGTATTCTAAAGTACCAATATCTCTCTTGTCGGAATAGTGCATCATGAGGCACTTTCTAATATGCATCCAATCTAGTGGAGTACTATAGGATTCGAGAGCCGTGTCGGCATCGCCCACAATTTTGTGTCTGATTGTATGTAGTATGGCGAAATATTTAGGTGTGTCTTTCAAAGATTCATATGCTTTTAGTATTCTGTCGACACTTTTTCTCCAGGAGCTAAATTCACCTGGTCGTCCTGAGAATTCTCTCAGGCATTTTACCATATCTGGTACCCTATCTAGATCGTTTATATTTTGCGCATTTAATGTAACACTATGGTCTGGTGGCAAATCATTAGGGGAAGTCCTATTCATTCTATCCAACGCTTCTATAGCTGCTGATTCTACTGCCGTCGTATTAGAGACTGGAAGATTTCCCTGACGGGTATTTCCGTATTCCAACCTAAGTTGGTTCAATTGATCAACGAGTTCCTCCGCGGATCCTGGCATTTTTCTAAAGTTTTTTTTTTTTTTTTTGTATATATTTGATTGCTAATTTCTTTTAGTTCTTCTTTTATTTCACAAGGCACAACTCTGTTTACTTTTCACAATGATTTCTGTATAATATTTTCTTTAGATTTTATGGATTTGTTTCCTAATTTCTAGTTAATTTTTCTTTCACAAAAAGCAATTAAATTTACTTTTCACAATAATTCCCTTTTCTTTTTGTTTCACAAGCGCAACTCAATTTACTTTCTCGCAATGATTTCTGTGTAAATTTTTATCTTTGATATTATGGATTTGTATGCTAATTTCTCTTTTAATTTTTCTTTTTCTTTCACAAAGTACATTTAGATCTACTTTTCATAATAATTTCTTTTTCTCTTTTTTTCAATTGTTATTATTATTTTTGTTTTCAATTATTTACTTATTACTATTTAATCTTACGCTAGTATCATGTCCATCAAATTAAGGGTACTAATGGGGGTTTTAAAAGGGAGTGGTGGTACTTGTATATGTGAAGGCGTTTTCGAGATATTGACCCAAATGTGGACCAGGGTGCCCAGAACATCATCTATCGGGTACCGCTAATTTATTTGTATATGTAATAACTACCACGAACAGTAATCCTGCCAAGATTCCAAGGGCTTTTCATTTCGCCCTGAAAACTTTTTCATTTTCTTCTACTTAATATGGTAGGTGTCACACCCATTTTACAAAGTTTTTTTCTAAAGTTATATTTTGCGTCAATAAACCAATCCAATTACCATTTTTCATCCCTTTTTTCGTATTTGGTATAGATTTATGTATTTCATTCACCTAGATAAAGTGCGTTCACATAAGTACGTGAACTAAGTTCAGTAACGATATATCGATTTTTTTATCGTGTTAACGGCCGGGCGGAAGGAGAGACGGTCGACTGTGTATAAAAACTGGGCGTGGCTTCGACCCATTTTCACAGAAAACAGTTATCGTTATAGAAGCTATGTCCTTATCAAATTTCACAAGAATTGGTAAATTTTTGTTCGACTTATGGTATTAAAAGTATTCTAGACAAATTAAATGAAAAAGGGCGGAGTCACGCCCATTTTGAAATTTTCTTTTATTTTTGTATTTTGTTGCACCATATCATTACTGGAGTTGAATGTTGACATAATTTACTTTTATACTGTAAAGATATTAAATTTTTTGTTAAAATTTGACTTGTAATTTTTTTTTTAAGTGGGCGTGGTCGTTCTCCGATTTTGCAAATTTTTATTTAGAACACATATAGTAATAGGAGTAATGGTCCTGCAAAATTGTATCATGATATCTTCAACGACTGCCATATTACAGCTTGCAAAACTTTTAAATTACCTTCTTTTAAAAGTGGGCGGTGCCACGCCCATTGTCCAAAATTTTACTAATTTTCTATTCTGCGTTATAAGATCAACCCACCTACCAAGTTTCATCGCTTTATCCATATTTGGTAATGAATTATCGCACTTTTTCGGTTTTTCGAAATCTTCGAATTTCTCCGATTTCGTTCATTTTAAATAGCAATCTGGGATGAGCACACAGGAACTTACATACCAAATTTCATTAAGATACCTCAAAATTTACTCAAGTTCTCGTGTTTACGGGCAGACGGACGGACATGGCTAAATGAATTTCTTTTTTCGCCCAGATCATTTTGATATATAGAAGTCTATATCCATCTCGATTAGTTTATGCCGTTACGGATTACCGTTATGCGAACAAAATTAATATACTCTGTGAGCTCTGCTCAGCTGAGTATAAAAATGGCTTAGGTATGGATATCACTTAGTTTTGTAACGTCGTCGCGTCAAGTTCGTTTTCCCCACATCTCAACCACGTGCTATAAAAGGACGCTATTCATGTGTTTGAGAATAAAATGGCGTATATTACGGAATGTATCTAAATATATAGTAGCCTCAATTACGAAGAAACCTACGCGCATGGTTCTGGCCTTAGTGTATTACCTGTGTTGGTGGAGCAACTGTACAGCAATCTAAAGACATCAAACTTCTGAATGATTTCACAAAATAAGAATTAGTTATGGCATTATAGCTTCTAAGTAAGCTGGGCCAAGGTAGTATTTCATTCAAATAAATAAATGGAAGCAACAAACAAACAAACAATAGGTATGTACATTGTTCACTATATATTTCACATCATATATATCCGTTTATTTGGATAAGTATTACGAATGGGATACGATTATTGTTCAGCCCCATTCATGAAAGGTATGAAGTCTTCGGCAGACAGTACCGTCCTTGCTTGTTGAGTATAACGTATGTACATTAAGATTAATTTTGTGGGCCCTGTTTATACCTTATGGCCACAGCAGTACAGCGCCATCTAATAACGGGTAAACGGAATATATGGTTCCGTGCCTGAGCTTCGACAGAGATCTTGGGGCTACAATTGAGCCTGAGAGTTGGTGCAAGGGTGCAGCAATGGCAGAACATACTAAACACTTGTATACGGATTGTTCCAAATTAATGGAAAGGGGTTGGGTCTGATGTTTACTGTGTAGATCCAGAAATAAGTAGATCCTACAGGCTGACAGATTACTGCAGCGTTTTCAGGTGGAAATAATAGCAGTGAAGAAAGCAACAGCAATTCTGGAGGAAGCGTGCTTAAGCTGCAGTCGCGTCAATATATCTATTTATAGTCAGGCTACGATAAGCAATAATCTCACACAGAACTTCATCAAGAAGTGTACTGGATTGCAAAGAAGCATTAGAAAAATTTACTCAGGGTGGACAATACATCTTTACTGGGCTCCCGGTCATAAAGGGATAGAAGGAAACGAAAAGCCCGATGAATTGGCAAAGGAGTGTGCAACACTTGCTGAGTCGACGATAGACGTCCCAATCCGTTTGAGAGAAATCAAAAGGAGACAGGAGTTGCGCTGCGAAATTTCTAAGATCATGTGCAAAGCCTACGATGTTGGACTCACATAGTGGCTTATATCTCTGAAAAGAGAAGACTTAAGGCACACGATGGGCATACTGACTGGACACTGACTTCTGGCGTCACATGCCTATAAGTTAGGCCTCGTCAGTAACAGCAAGTGTAGGAAGTGTGAGCTGCAGGAAGAAAGGTCAAGGCTCCATCTATTAGGGGTAGCAGAGTTGCCAGGTCTCGAGGCAGCAATTAAGCTGGGTCCTAGAAAAGTTCTAATATTTGCCATGAGAACAGAGTTATTCTATAATAACATATGTCCGGCACCTGATTGGGGTTCTTCCGTTTGGTCGTCAAACAAATTTTGGTAACACTGTGGACACATTCAGTCTATGTGAAGTCTTTATTGACCGGCCAGTTCAACCTATAGGTTAGGTATACATAATTGAGTCATGTCAAGAATTTGACATAACAAAAATACATAGTTATGCAAAGAAAAACTTTTTTTTTCCAGTTGCAATAAATGGCAAGAGGACTTTTAAATTGCCTCTTATATCGCCAGGTTAACAAACGTATAAGGGTAATATACTTGCAACATTAGACGTGCATAAGCAACTAACATATGTCGCCAAGTAAAAACCCGTAGCACAAATTTTCTCCTTAAAAAATAAAAAAAATATTTTCTCCTTATAATTGCTAAATATATGGCTTGTTGCCATGTGCTTTTTCAAAATTTGCAATTCATCCTGAATTATCTTTTTATGTATGCATCATAATTTCACTCCCATCCAGCAAGTGGTACCCCCATCATGCCCAAGCCAGCAGCCTCAGGCATCCTCCCATTGTAAAAAATATTAATAGTCATCATGTGTCGTGTTGATTTGTTAAATTAATTTAGTCACTTTATGTAGATGAATTAAAAAAAAATTAAATGTCACATTAAGTTTGACCATGTGAATAATGCATATGTATGTATTCATAACTGCTCATTTTGTGGTTACTCATGGGTCGTGTTGATTTATTAAATAATCCAGCTGGTACCATATGTGATAATTTATTTTATTCATGTGATTATTAAATTTTTATAACATGTTTAATTTATTTGTATTAGATTTCATACTAAATGTGGAGTCTAACATTTTGTGTAATTCCCATCAAAAACAAAAAACTTGTATGTATATATTGTCACAAAATTTTATCTTATCCACTCATTATACTTTTGTCCAAATTAATTTATATTTTTCCAATTTATAGTTAATGTCTCATACAAAGTTGTATTCATATATAATTTAAAAAGTTCCAGTGTAATAGATAGATTAGGGTATTTTCAATCCCGTTACTTGTACTTTTTGTCCTTTGTGGTGTTATATGTTATCACAATTTATATGTAAGGTATAATCTCTACCCCGTTATATGAATAGTTCATATAATAAATTAAACTTTTATCGTATCCAATCTTTGTACTTTTGTCCAATTTAGTTTATATTTTTCCAATTTACAGTTAATGTTTCATGTCAAGTTGTATTCATACACAATTTAAAAAGATCCAGAGTAATAGATATATCTCGGTTGATTATCCATGTAGCTTCATGCGAAGATTTTATATTAAATGTTGTCCATAACTGTTTTATTTATCTAGATTACTAATTTTTTTTTTAGTAGTATTTTATGTATTTATTTTAACTTTCGATTTTAATGTTACGTAGAACTAATCGCACATGCAGTAAAGGCAATTGATGAAGGAAAGTAGCATTACTGTTCTTTTTACAGTTTCGTAGCTCCGTTATTTCATACAGCATTTTTTTTCCATTATACAAAGTTTAAAGTCTTGTTTTGTAGCTCCATTATCTTCTACAAATTCAATTTTAATGTTACATATTATTAATGTTTTTTATACACGAATGCCTTTTTAATTAGACAAAAAGTTAATTTTAATTGAACAAAATCTATAAATTTTACTCTACATAGCACATTTATTTTTCACAAAACCGTTTTACACTTAAACGAATGTGTAATTATGGCGACATTTTTAACAAAACGATGTTACTGCTTCGGCGGTATACTTGCGATGAAAAAACTTTTTTGTTAACTAGTTAAACCTTGGCGGAACCATACAAGGTGGCAGCACGGTGACATACTTACAAACATAAATAAAAGTTCTATGTACTTTGTTTTTGTAAATTGATGGACTAATGTCAAAATCGTACTGCCCCGGAAGTTGATGTATCAAATTATTTTAAAAAAGTACAAATCAGTTGTCACCGTGCTTCCACCTTGCATAGTTCCGCCATGAGTTAGGTTAGGTTGAACTGGCCGGTCCATGAGGACCTCACATAGACTGATTGAGTCCATAGTGTTACCAGAAGTTTGTTTTAACGACCAAACTGAAAAACCCTATCAAAAACCAGGACCTATGTTATAAAATAACTCCGTCCTCTTGGCAAATACTAGAAGCTTCCTAGGACTTAAGCCACTTGCTGCTTCTAGATCTGACAGCTGTATCACTCCTAATAGCTGAAGTCTTAGCCTGGCAAGTGCAGGGCACGAGCACAGAACGTGCTTGATCGTTTCCTCCTCCAACCCGCACTTCCTACATCTGATATCACTGACCAAGCCTAATTTAAAGGCATGTGACGCCAGAAAGCAGTGCCCAGTCAGAATATCCGTCATGAGTATACAGTCCTCTCCTTTTAATGATAGAAGCAACTGTGTTAGTCTAAGGTTGTAAGACCTACACATAATCTTCGACACTTTACAGCCCCGCGCTTGATCCCACGCCTTTCCCGCCAATATAGATGTATGCTTCTCCCTGTCCCGATTCTCTCCAGAGGCTGCTTACACTCTAACACGCATTTAGATGCTGTGCTATGCGAGATTATTGCCTTAATTGGTGCTTGACTGTCAATATAAAAGTTAACACGGTTGCAGCTTAAGCTATTCTCTTCCAGGGTTTCTACTGCTTTGGTTACGGCTAATATTTCCGCTTGGAAAACGCTACAGTAATCCAGCAGCCTGTATGATCTGCTTATTTCCGGATCAGCGCAGTATACCGCAGACCCTACTTCTTCCACTACTTTGGAACCATCGGTGTACACATGTATCGCCTCGTCCGCCATATGCGCACCCTTGCGCCAACTACCTCTATTGTGGCCTTAAGATCTCCCTCGAAGCGCAGATAGGGAATTAGGTAGTCTGTTCGTCTTGTGATTGATGACCGCCGTGAGTTAAAAACAAAGAGATTTGATCCAGCGAAATGAAATGGACACGTAATTGTTTATTTATATATATGTATGTATGTATTTTACACAGTTGAATTTTGTTATCAAATTGATACATACATGTGTACAATGAAAGTATTTTCACGGAATATATACAGAAAAGAACAAAGGGTACACTTAATTAGTTTGATTTGTTTCCAAGCTGCTAATACGTTCATTGTATACTACCAGAAAGCTATAGTTGGGAACAGTGCACTAAATTCTAAGTAACAACACTGCTCGAACTTACATCGCAAAACATTCTCAGTCGCGGTGATAAGTACACAGTGATAAACAGAAGGAAAGATTTACTGGATTTCTTAAAAAGGTAGGGTCCAATACTCCCCCGAAATATATTTTTTTTAATGATCTTGAAATAGTTCCGAAAACAACGAAGAGATCCGGCGATAGCTAAAAAATGTTCGGTGGCAGTCCCTCCGATATGATTCCCGAAACAATGCTGAAATACTTTCGAAAACAATCTTGAAATATATGGAGATAGTCCCGAATTAGTCTCGACGATATTGTTATGAAAACAGGCATGAAGCTGTACCAAATCAGCCCCGAGAATATCTCTAATACGGTCTCTAAACGGTCCCGAAATAGTCCTAGAAAATCTTGAAATAGCTCCGAAAATGTTCTTAAAATAATCCTGAAACGGTTCTTAAATAGTCGTATTAGTCCTTAAATGTCGAAAATATTCCCGAAACGGCCCCGAAATAATCACGAAAACAATCTCGAAAATATACACGGCGGCCGCGTGGTGGTAGCGTGCTCCGCCTAGCGTACCGAGGATATTGGGCTCAACTCCCGGGCAAAATAACATCAAAAATTTAAAGAAAAGTTTTCCTAATCGGGGTTGCCACTCGGAAGTGATTTGGCAAACACTTCGAGTGTATTTCTGGTTCTCAGTGAAAATTCATCTGCCTTACAGATGCTGTTCGGAGCACTACGCAAATTGGAAAAGAAGCTCGGCAAACAATTTTTCGGAGGCTATCGCGCCTTGCATTTATTTATTTAATTCCTAAATAGTCATAAAATGATCCCGGCGATTTCGTGCGTTCCTTTTCTGCAAGTTTTGGATATTGTTCTTTGAGTACAGGATTCACCGGGCAATTCCTGGCATAGAGGTCCGACGCCTGTTTGTGGGTTCAATGAGGACGTGCTTGCGATTTTTGACTTCATACGGCTGTGTTATCAGGTGCCGTATTTCCTTACGGAGAATACCACTTAAGGCCCTGGGCGGTGTAGCCTCATCAATCTGTTGGGATGCCCAGGTTTCTGGGTATTCAACAGAAACTGTTTGGTTACCATTTCATTTCTCTCCCTAATGGGGAGTATTCTCGCCTCATTATGTAGATGGTGTTCTGGAGACTTAAGAAGACAGCCCGTAGCGGTTCTGAGGGCGGTATTTTGGCAGGCCTGTATTTTACGCTTGGCGACCATATCGGGGACGCGTACCGTGCAATCGGTTGGTCTCTGGACTTGTGGTACAATTGCGGCTGCATGCTCTCCAAAATGTAGATCCTGATCGAACGCCAAGCCCAAGATTTTGGGCTGTAAGACAGTCAGTAGCGTGGTGCCATCGACGTGGAAGTTCAATATTGTCGACATTTGGTGCGTCCATGTTGTAAATAAGGTCGCTGATGATTTAGTCGGTGACAACGTCAGGTTTCGCGAGGCGAAGAGACCTGCTTTTTTTGTTTACAAAGCTCATCGATCTGTGGGCCTGGGCCTGTGGCCATTATTATGCAGTGTAGGAAACGATAGTGGCGAAGGTAACTTTGATATATAGTATAAGTTAAACAAAAGTGGGGATAGGAAAGCACCCTGTGGCACCCCTTGTTTAATTCTTCTTGGTTTTGATGTTTCCTTTCTAAATTGCACTGATGCCTGCCGACCACCCAGATAATTTGTGGTCCAACTTTTAAGACATGGGGGAAGGGGAGACCCTTCCAGGTCTTGCAGTAACGTGCCATAGCTGAACGTATCAAGAGCTGTTGACAGGTCTAACTCAACGAGTACTGTCCTATGGTGGGTGATTTAACCCGCAATTTATCTGAGTACTAATGGCATTTAGCGCGGTGGTTCCGCTATGTAATTTTCGGAAGCCATGATGATGATTGGCTGGTTGCAAATTTGCATTAAAGTGAGGAAGCCGAATGGCTTCAAGTTTCTTGGCTACTGGCGATAGGAGAGATATCGGGCAATATGAATCTCCTATGTTAGCTGGTTTCCCAGGCTTTAGTAGCAAGACCACCTTGGCCATTTTCCATTTTTCGGGGATGACAAAGGTGGAAAGGGACAGGTTGAAGACATGTGCTAAATATTTGAAACCCTCTTTCTCTAGGCTTTTAAGCATCGGCATGTCTATGCCGTCTGGGCCCACTGCTTTGGTTGGGTTAGCATGACCGATGGCATCCTCAACCTCTGTGGCGGCGGTGGTAAATGGAGACGCGCTTTTTATGTGCGTGTCTGTTGGCCCTCCGTCTATCTTTGTCGACCGTAGAAGGCATTATGTATTGTCGGCAGAAAGCGCTCGCACATTTTTTCGCATCCGCCAGCACTTTATCGCCAAAGGCGATGGAAATTTTGTCATTGTGCTTAGACGGATTCGATAAGACTTTACGGTGGACCAATGCTTACCCACACCGGCAGAGAGGTTACAACTACTTAGATTCTCCTACCATTTCGCCCGCTTGTGTTCATCCACAAGCAATCTAATGCATTCGTTTATATCCCTTATTTGGGGGTCGATCGAGCTGTCTTATTAGGTCACGTTCTCTCGCTTAACTTGCGCCCTCCGCCGGAAAATGATGAATTTCGGGAATTCTTCCGGCGGGAATAATGCGAGCCGAGGCGGATTCAATGACCTTGCGGAAAGCACGCTCCCTTGGCGAGCATCAGTCGGGATAGGGAGGGCAGCAATGCGACTGTCTGTAAAGGATTTGTACTCATCCCACTTTCCTTTTTTAAAGTTTATGAAAGTGCGTTTTTCGGTGACGATGAAGTTGAGGTACGCTCGAGTGAAATAAGTATATGCAGGTGGTCGGATGCCAATGTTACCATCGGCTGCCAGTTGACGCAGTTTACGAGTCCTGTGCTCACGATTGATATATCTGGCGAACTGTGACAGCTTCCTACCATACGAGTGGGGCGTCTCCGTTTATGGTGCAGAACGTCGTTTCTTCTATTTGATCCGCCAACATCTCACCCCTTCTGTCTGCCTGCAGGTTTGAATGTCATAGATCGTGATGGGCATTGAAATCGCCTAAGTTAATGCGATTATCGCCAGTGAGTAAGGCTCTGAATTAGGGCGGTATCCACTGGGGCAACAGGTGGCAGGAGGGATGTAGATGTTGATGATTTCTAGGTTTACATCGCCTGATCGGAAAGATAAGCCGTGACGTTCTAAGATACTGTCTCTGCGGACGATGTCCGGATGAAATATATGATATTGCACGGAGTGGTGTATGATAAACTCGAGACCGCCTCCACTTCCGCTCTGGTGATCTTTTCTGTGGACATTATACCCGGAACAAGTCTGCAGAGCAGATTTTGCTGTGAATTTAGTCTCTTTAGTCTCGCAGCGATGTGGATGTTGAGCCCCTCCATGAAATCGACTATCTCCGTGATCTTCCGAGTTAATCCATTAGAGTTTAACTGCAGAATTCTGAAGTGCAGCGGGGGAGTAAGTGACGGGTTACTACGCCTCAGTTGTGGGAGACCAAGACACAATTGCTATTGTGGACCTGGGACTGGCCGTCCCTGGCTAAGCATTGGGGTACCCGGTGTAATGGCGCAATGAAGCCCGTCGGCGAGTTGCCGTCGCGGAGACCATAACATCTAGGAAAGTGGCAAACATATATATTCTGTGCTGGCAAATGGTGCAAAAGGTGGTAGGGACTAAGAGTCTGTTTCCTTGACCTGCATGATTGCTGCCGGAAAAGAGGAGGGAAGAAGAGGGGGCGAGGGCTGCTGCTCGGCATTGTTACCGACTCTACTACGCCCTTGGGCGTGAACAGCAAAGAGCCACAAACGATTTATAAAAGTTACGAGGACGACGGGTTTTGGGATCTAGCCCAGAACAACCTGTCCGATGCAACCATCCCTTGCACGTGACACACTGACAAGAGTATGGCCGTCCTAAAAAGATCCTTTTCCGGCAAACGCAGCAAAATCATTTCTCAGGACCGGGGTCAGAAGACGGACCCGGATTGGGTTCGATACCTTCCCGGAGCAGGAGAGTATGGCGCAGTCCAGCTGCAAAGAGCTGCTGGGAGGATGACAGCTTATGGGAGGGACGCAACAAATTAAATGGGCTTACACTGAAATGACAGCTCTTGGTCGGGAAAAATCCCGAGTCGCTCCGGTACATAGAACCGGCTGCCTTGGGAAGCATGAACTTCACCGTCTTCTTAGTTTCCACATAATTACTTTTACATTGCAACATTTTTGACAACCGCTTTTTTGGCGCCGCTTTCGACGAAACCAAGCCTTTAGGTAAATGGTTTAAAAGCAACAATGTCATGAATTTGAAAATAATTTCGGCTCGTAAAACGAATAGGTACTTTAGGGAGAATAGAACCGCCAGCGGGTTAGGGGGTTATAATATACCCGCGGTAGGTATAAATTCATGGGTTGTGTAGCACAACCCTTTCAAGAGGTTGCCAGCGCAATACAGCTTCCCCAATTGTCAACCTCACCCATCCGTGGCGAATCCTGTTTCATTAACAGCCGAGGCTGTGGCATCCCCAAACTCCTCATGGATCTAGGTGGTGGGAGGGGGGTATGGCCTAGAAGGTCGTATGTGGTCATAGCAAATCCTTCCCGAGATTTTCGGGCTTGGTATCGGAACGTACTGGATCTGCATCCGGTGAAAGACCATCAACATCGATAACACTCCCCAAGACCTTCGGGAGTGTACTTATCGCTACAACAACAACGACAGGGGGGATAGAACGCAATTCAAGGACCTAATCAAGTGAAAACGACTTTATAGCTCGAAATGACATTAAAAGCAAAAATGCTGGTTTCCAAGACCAAAATAATGACGTATCAATTAAAAAATTGGATGTATTTGACAAAAAGCATGCAAAAAAACAATTACGGCTGTATTTCGAAAGATTTAAATAAATTAAAAAACACTCAACAAAAGCTTCAAATTTAGGGACGGACGTCACACCTTTTTTTAATGGGGATTAACCCGGTCTAATGTACATACATCCCACATAAAACAATTATGCGCGTATAATTCACAGCGAACATACACACAAACTCACTTTTCTTTTTACTTTTCTATTAAAAATAGAAAATGCAAAAAAACTGATCACAAGCTACACAATCAATAACTTGCGTACCTAGCCAAAACATTTCAGAACAAAAAAATAATAATAACGCCAAAATGTGAATAAATTCACGAAAACAAAAAATTTATAGATTATGGGTATGGCTGAAAACCAAAAACTAATTAATTGGCTATGGTAAGGTTATGACAAAGGCGGTATGCCATGATATCAATAACAAATACATTGATTTCCATATGGTTGGTTGGATCAGCTGTTGTTGTTGTTGTTGCAGCGATAAGGTTGCTCCCCGAAGGCTTTGGGGAGTGTTATCGATGTGATGGTCCTTTGCCGGATACAAATCCGGTACGCTCCGGTACCATAGCACCAGTAAGGTGCTAGCCCGACCATCTCGGGAACGATTTATGTGGCCACATTAAACCTTCAGGCCATTCCCTCCCTCCCTACCCCCAAGTTCCATAAGGAGCTTGGGGTCGCCAGAGCCTCGTCTGTTAGTGAAACAGGATTCGCCGCGGATAAGTGAGGTTGACAATTGGGTTTGGATAAGCTATATATTGCGCTGGCAACCTGAAGGGTTGCGCTACACAGCCCCTTGAATCTGGTATTTTAGTCGCCTCTTACGACAGGCATATCTACCGCGGGTATATTCTGATCCCCTAACCCGCTGGGGTGGTTGGATCAGCTGTTTTATGCCGATATGGATCGGTGAAGTTTGCCTCAATTATTCCGTCATTTTCTTCTTGTCTATGTTCTATTCATAAACGAGGGGACTTTAAAGCTATTTTTAAAGTTTCATCTCACAACCTAAGGCATTTGCATGCGTCACATCTTAAATGCATACAACCAAAGTTTATTTTTTTAAATCGCAATTACATTTTTATTATTTATTAATTTTTTATTAAAAGATTTTTTTACATAATGTATAAAATCTCGAACTTCAATATTATTTATGCTTATAAATACATTTGGAAAATAGGTGGTGGAAGGAAAAAACCCACCTGCTAGTACCCCACAAAGGTTGCCTTCCGCAACGGCCGGCGCACCAGCATCTCCCCAACACATATCCCTTTTCTGTGCCCCAGCTGGAACTGTTAAACAAATTGCATTTGTTGCTAAATTTACCCCAGTGCACGCATAACGTCTCGCACATTCGTTGGTTGCGAATATTTTAAATTAAGCAGATTGGAGTATAGGCCAAGGTTTCATAATGTTTGCATATTTCGAACCAAATCCACTAACTCGCAATTTTACGCCCGGGTTTAAGTCAGTGCATAAAGGTATTGTTTTTATATTTTCCCGCATGGGGAATTTTTCCTTCATTATAATCACAGCTAGATCCATTCCTACCACTTTCAAATCATAATCATATGGACGAATTATACTCCCCGCAGTGCGAACTTCTTCTTCGTTTAAATTGGATGTACCAGCTACAAAAGTGTATCCAGTCTTGAGAAATTTTTGGTTCAAGCAAAATGCAGACGTAAGCATCTTCTTCGTAGTGATTAAACTACCAACGCAGAGATAATCCCAGTTATCAATATATTGCCGTCAAATATGGGCTGTTCGTTATTTCCGAATCACTGCCACCTATCACGCGATATTGTGAATTTGTATTAGTAAAAACGCAGCTAATGAAGACAGAGTCGCGAAAGAATTTCTTAAATTCATTTTAGTTTTAGATTTTCCGTAGATTTTTAAGTTTAAAGTGAAGGAAGTTGAAATTTGTGGGTGCTATTTATACACAATTTTGTTGTGAAAATAAAAATGTGCTTTGAATTGGAAAAAAGACAGCCTACTAAATTTTTGTGATTGTAACAGCATAAGTGTGACAAGAAAACATTTTAGTGTAGGTACATTCGATTATTGAATACAAAAACAAAAACATTAACACAGCAATATATCGGCACTCTGTACCCAGCCTGTAGTAGCAATATGGAAGTGTGACATACATGGTAATTGGAGCCGCTGAGGGTCCTGGGTTCATCTCCCGGGCAAAGTAACATCAAAAATTTGGAAAAAAAAAGTTTTTCTTTTGCGTAGTCACCCCCTGGAAGTGATTCGCCAAACACTCCGGGTGTATTTCTGCCATTAAAAACTTCTCAGTGAAAATGCACCTGCGGCATAAAACGTGTAGGCCCAGTCCCACCAATTTTTAGGAAACATTAAAAGGAGCACTTCACAAATTGAAAGAGAAGCTCGACCTTACATCTCTTCGGTGGTTATCGCGCCTTGCATTTATTTATTTAATTGTTTATTTATATACAATGATGGGAAAAATAATAGGGACAACTTAGTGCGAAATACTAAATCTATATATAAAAAACAAATTCTGTGTGTGTGTGTGTGTTCGCTATGGAAACGTATTTCCCACACTTCAATCATCACCAAATTTTGGCTATATGTTCCTTCGATCAACACGAATGTTTTAGGCTAAAAATAATTTCGATATGTATAAAAGGGGCGTGGCGACTCCCATACAAATGGAATCTTTGGTACTGCATAACTCTGAAGGTATACATGCCAGAACATTGAAATTCAGTAAGGAGTTATATGAGGTCAATCCATAGCACCACCAAGAAAATGTGGAATTGGAAAAAAGGAGGCGTGGCACCTCCCATACAAATGGAATATATCATACTGCATATCTCTGGATGTAGTAATGGTAGGATAATGAAAATTGGTAAAGAGCTATATGACGTTAAGTCCTAACACCTCCAGTAAAATGTGGAATTGGAAAAGAAGGGGCGTGGCACCTTCCCTATAAATGGGATTTTTCAGAACTATGGCTGCCGTACAAACTTAGATTATTTTAACACCTAAAGTTTGACTGCATTGTTGAGTTTGGCTGTTATTCCCTTTGGACGTTTAGTAATCTGCCGCCGTTAAAAAAAATTTGTTAGCTTCAGTCTATCTACATCTTCTATAAAAATTAAATTCTGTGTGTGTGTTCTCTATGGAAATGTATTTCCCACACTTCAATCATCACCAAATTTTGGCTATATGTTCCTTCGATCAAGACGAAGGTTTTTTATATTTCAGAATTAAGAATTTTAAATAAATTTTTTTTTTGCTGTGCGAACGGGCAATCTTAGCTCCCAAAAATGATCATGTTAACAAAATCAATGATCGCATTCAAAACCAAATTCCTGGTGAAGTGACGAAATATAAATCGATCGAAGATCAAATTGTGAATTATCCAATTGAATTTCTAAACTCTTTAGAACCACCAATCATGCTTCTTCGGAATTTAGACCCACCAAAATTGTGCAATGGAACCAGACTTTGCGTCAAGAAATTAATGCCGAATGTAATCGAAGCAACGAAGGACAATCGCTTACTGTTGCAGGATTAAATTTAGAGAGTCCATGAATTTCCCATGGCCAGCTATATGTTGCTTGCTCTAGAGTTGGAACGCCAAAAAATTTGTTTATCTTTGCACCGAACGAAAGAACCAAAAATATTGTGTACCCACATGCATTACATAAGATACAATAATAAAATGTTTTAAACGAAAATAAATAAATAAACGAAAATTTCACCAAATATGGGTACAAAATTCAATTCAATTTACAGAACAATAAACTAAATTTTCAACAAACAAAACAGAAAAAATTGCGCAACATTCATTCGATCTCGGGCGTTACAACATACGCCGGGTAAAGCTAGTAAATTACATAAGCAGCACTTCAATATCTCTCTTGGAAAAATGCACCCTATAAAAATAGCATTTTAAGGTTTTTCTTTTGCGAAAAAGTGAACCAGTAGAAGTTTGGCTTGGTTCTCGATCTGGATCGGGTGGCTGGGGTGTCTTCCTATTCCCAGAAGCGTTCGAGAGGGCTGCTGAGATCCGGTTATGTTGCCTCACTGACTTAAGTGGTGAAGGCCGATACTAGTTCCCGGACTGATCCGCTGGGTATCCATTCGATTCTGAGGGATAAGGCTTTATTAGGGGTTATACCGCGATAATCCTGTCGATTTTTGAAGGGTTGAGCTGACTTTGGAGACTTTATTAGTTGGGAGAAAATGAGTGAGTTGATGGTGTAAAATAGCATTGGTACAAATCTTTTTGCTTAAATCAGAGGAGCAAAGTGTGACATCGCAAGTTGTTGGATTGGGGACGCCAAAAAGGTTTTTGAGAGCCTTGATCAATGAGCGCACTAATTTTATGATATTGCCACGGGTTGTTTCGCAGCTGCCAAGAAATGTGCTAACACTGTGGGATCCTGAGGTTTCTCCGTCGCTGTTTGATTCGCTGCTTGACTTGACCATAGATGGTTGTTCTTCATCTCTATGGTGCTGAGTTGAGGTTTGGGCCAGGATTATCTGTGGTCTAGAGGCCGTCGCAGATAGTGCGTTTTATTGGGCTTAATGTAGGAGGGAGTGAAGTCTTCTTTGGCAGTAAACGAATGAAAACTTGCACTGACAATCATGCTGGAGATGGTACGAAATACAATTTTTACATATATATTTTTTTTTTATTTTAGGCAAAATTTCATTGCGTAATTGGAGTTACACAGCTTACACTAGACCTGGTATGGCTCTGCATGGAAGTTGTTTGTTTTGTTTTTGTTTAAAAAATGTAGAGTTTCGAGTAGGACTTAGAGGTTGTTCCCAAAGAGAGGGAGTTCCAGTGGGCAGTTTCGACGAGCATGTATACACAAGGATGGGGTCCCATTTAGAGGTTGGTGCTACCAGGGTACATAAACAATTATTTATTGTGGTGTAGTGTGTCTTAAAATTCATTCATTTATGCTTATATATATTTTGACACGAGCCAGATAAAAAGCAGGCACAGTCAACCCGTAGCCAAATCGTCTCTTAGGTTGAGCTAAGCAAATTTGATTACGCTAGGCCAATAGGTTCGTACGTGTGTGCGCACATAAGCATTTTACGGCACGCACAGATGTACATATGTATGCAACTTTGTAGTAACTATGTACTGTAGAAAATAAGTTTTCTTATTCAATGTGCTTTGGATAGCTCTCACCAAATAGCCAATTCTTTTTATTTTGGTTATTTCAGTGGTTTGCTGCTTTTAAATTTTCTCACCATTTTGACAGTATATTTGCTGAAGACTAAAGAGGGTTTTTATTTGGTTATTCATCAATATTCATCGGTTTTCGTACCGAGCTCTAAGGGCATCCCATGATGTCTGGAAGCTGTCATCCGTTAGGAGGTACTATATCTCAAGTTGGCCTGCCTAACCTCTTGTCTTTTGTCGCAGGTGATAAGGTTTTTCGGCTTGGGTTAATCGGGGATGATAACCATAGATAGCCGTAAACATATCTCTAAATACTGGCCAGTCGTCTTAACTTCGGTCTCGCGGGAATGGGGAAAGGGATACGTTTAGTAATTCTGTTCGGTCACCTATCAGGTTTGCTGACCATTTAGAGTAAAAATCCTCCATTCTATTACTTTCGAAAATGAAAGTGAGAAGACTTTAGTCCAGTCCACCAACGGGGAGAGGGATCATTTTTATTTTCCAATTCCATGTTTTGGTTTTAAGTAAGTGCAAAAAAATTACGATTAGTATTTTAATTTTTTAAAAAGTGATGTACAAAATCAAAACCACACAATCATATTTTTTGACCACGAGCAGCAAACCTGCATAAGTGGTACAGCAAAAAAAAAAAAAAAAATAACAACACCAAGGCGATCAAGCATGTAAAGTAAATTAAAATAGTAATATAGCCTATTGTGTCATAAAATGTTATTTATTAAAACAACCTTTAAATGTTATATTTATAGGGTGCACTATTCCAATTAGGATATTGAAGTTCTGCTGATATAATTGATTTAGTATTTGACAGTAAATTGTCCCTATTCTTTTTTCCATCACTGTAAGTATTTGCACAGTTGAGTTGGTATATTAATTTGAGAACGATCGTGTGATATGTGTACAATGACTGTATTATTCAAGAACAAATAGAGAAAAGTACAAAGGGTATACTTAATTAGTTCTATCTGTTTTCAAACTGCTAATTAATTCTATTGTATTCTCCTGCCTTCATAGTTGGGGGTAGTTCACTAAATTTTGAGCAATAACACTGTTCGAAACTAAGTGGGTTGACATAATCAAGATCTTGTATTAATGTTAATGGGACGTAATTTGCTACCGATTTAAACGTTTGTTCATCTTTAACATATTCGTTAAATTTAATGAGCTTAAGACGACATCTGTAGGAATATAGAAATTGAGTTTTCATCGCTACAAATAAACAAATACGAGCTGGACCCGTGCGCATCTTGCGCAACCAATATAAAAGTCTCTTATCAAATATCCACAGAAATCAACTGTTCTATCAATCAATTAAAACTTACAACTTGCGCTGCTATATAGCGTATGGTGGCAACTGACGGTAATGCAGTGCAAATATTCACAATAGTGCCGTAGTACAAATAGATTTCTTTGTGGGCTCACAATCGTTTATTTTTAACAAATTATTTTAATAAAATATAGCGAGCCCAAAGCTCGCTAATAGCCCGAATCTCCGTCTTTACAACCAAAACTTTATTTATAGATTCGGATTCCAAATAAGAGCGAAAAAGGGACCCGTATATAAAAACAGCGATTAGAAATAATATATGTGATAGTTAAAAAAAAACTAAAAAACACTCTTTTAAGTAATATCAAGCTAAAAATTATTTTCAAAATAAGTAAAAACAATAATGAACGAAAAATACTACGCCTTTTCCAGTTTAAGTTCAGAAATTTGCAACTCCAGTTCAGAAAATTGCAGTTCAAGTTGAGAAAATAACAATCAAGTTCAGAATTTCCAATTTAAATTCAGAAAACTACAATTCAAGTTCAGAAATTCCAATTTAAATTCAGAAAACTACAATTCAAGTTCAGAAAATTACAATTCAAGCTCAGAAAATTGCATTTCAATTTCAGAAAATTACAACTCAAATTCAGGAAATTATAAGTAGGGTGTTATTTTTCAAAAGTTATTCCAATTCATACTAAGTAATGTAATACTTATATGTTATTTGCGGAAGTGTTGATGCTTCGTTGACAAGTTTTCCCCATGGCGGGATGTTTGGAAGCAGTGGAAGGGGCTGACCTCCACAGAGTTGCGAGAGGCAGGTGGAGAAAGACTTGATCTGTGCACACAGTACTTATACGTTACTTGCGGGATTGTGGACGCTCCGTTGATTTCGTCATCACTGCTGTCATACTCAATGCAGATCAATGCTTGTGACCTTTATAGTATAGCTGGATGTCCTTGTAACTAACCTCTTATGAGAGGAAAAAGAAAAAGAGGAAACCGTTTTTTTTCGCTATCTCCTTCATGTGAGCAAAATTGACCAACATTTACCATCTTACATACTTTTATTCTCAATTACATGAAACACAAAATTCCTGACAATCTTTCTGAACTTGTATTGTAATTTTCTGAACTTGAATCGTAATTTTCTGAACTTTAAATGTACACCTTTTCCAGTTTAAGTTCAGAAATTTACAATTCAAGTTCCGAAAATTGCAATTCAAGTTCAGAAAATTACAATTAAAGTTCAGAAAATTACAATTAAAGTTCAGAAAATTCTAATTCATGTTCAGAAAATTCCAATTCAAGTTCAGAAATTCCAATTTAAATTCAGAAAATTACAATTCAAGTTCAAAATTTAATTTCAAATTCAGACAATTACAATTCAAGTTCAGAAAATTACAAATCAAGTTCAGAAAATTGCATTTCAAGTTCAGAAAATTACAATTCAAATTCAGAAAGTTATAAGTAGGGTGTTATTTTTCAAAAGTTATTCCAATTCATACTAAGTAATGTAATATTTATGTTATTTGCGGAAGTGTTGATGCTACGTTGACAATGGTGGCTTGGATATACTGTACCCAAGTCTTCTCCAAGGCGTGTATATCCCGAGCTAAGAAATAAAATGGAGGATAACTCTTTGCAACAAGTGCATGAGGACGCTCAGGCCATGAAAGTACTTGGAGGGTACGTGGATGGAGAGACCTCCACAGAGTTGCGAGAGGTAGTACTTATACGTTACTAGCGGGATTGGGGACGCTCCGTTGATTTCGTCATACCTTTACATAGAATATAGCCGAATGTCCTTGTAACAAACCTCTTATGGGAGGAGGAAAGAGAAGAGAGGAAACGGTTTTTTCGCTTGTCCTTCATGTGAGCAAAATTGATTTAAGTGAGTTAAGAAGTCCAATGCTTCCTTAACAGATAGTAGGCCTTCATATCCTTGTGTCAGATTATTAGCGCTAACATTTACCATCTTACATAGTTTAATTGCCATTGCATGAAAGCAAAAATTCCTCACAAACTTTCTGAACTTGAATTGTAATTTTCTGAACTTGAAATGTATTTTTATGAACATGAATTGTAATTTTCTGAACTTAAATTTGAATTTCTGAACTTGAATTGTAAATTTCTGAATTTGAATTGTAAATTTCTGAATTTAAATTGAAAATTCTGAACTTTAATTTTAATTTTCTGAACTTAAACTGGAAAAGGTGTAGTTTGCTGAACTTGAATTGTAATTTTCGGAACTTAAATTGGAGTTTCTGAACTTGAATTGGAACTTTCTAAATTTGAGTTGTAAATTTCTGAATTTAAATTGGAATTTCTGAACTTTTATTGTAAATTTCTGAACTTGAATTGTAAATTTCTGAATTTAAATTGGAAATTCTGAACTTGAACTGTAATTTTCTGAACTTAAACTGGTAAAGGTGTAGTATTATTGCGAAAAAAGCGCCAGGCGCTCGATTTGCGAAAAATATCGCACAAAGCGCCAAATAAGTGATATTTTTTATTTTATTTTATGACTCTCTGAGAAGGGTTCACTCACTTTAATCACAGCTATATCCATATCTAGTGTTTCCAAATTAAAACCACATGGATAAAATAAACGCTGCGCTTTTCGAATTTTTTCTATTTATAAAAATTTGTTTGTGGGAATAAAAAACAAACAAAAGATTTTTCCTCTAGATCTGAGGAATAATAATAATTTTTAATCAAGGTTAAATGAATTGAGGTAAATGCTAATTATTTTATTCACTCCGCCCATTATAGCTTGTGGAAGTCTTTGAGCAAATTATGTACCTCATAAAATTTCAGGTATAATAAAAATTGAGCAAACAGCTTTTCCATAATTGAATAGATTGGGTTAATCGGGGATGATAACCATAGATAGCCGTAAATATATCTCTAAATGCTGGCCAGTCGTCATAACTACCGTGGAATATTTCGGTGTCGCGGGAATGGGGAAAGGGATACATTTTATAGGAATCTACTAGAGCTGTTTTTACCTTAAGGAGTAATTCTGTTCAGTCACCTATCAGGTTTGCTGACCATTTAGAGTAAAAATCCTCCATTCTATTACTTTCGAAAATGAAAGTGTGAAGACTTCAGTCGAGTCCATTTTCCAACTAGCTTTACCCGGCATACGTTGTAACGCCCAGGATCGAATGAATGTTGCGTTATTTTTTCTGTTTTCTTTGTTGTAATTTAGTTGATTGTTCTGTAAACTGAATTGAATTTTGTACGTATATTTGAAATTTTCGTTTGAAACATTTTATTATTGTATCTTATTGTAATGCATGAGGGTGCGCATTATTTTTGGGTTTTAAACCCCCCCTCCCTTGCGTCAGGATCATTTGATTTTTTAGGTCGTTACAATTCAAAATTTGATGCTTTTATGTCAATGTTAATAAATTTCTTTATAATTCTGCTACGTATTCACTTTGTTGGTGATATTATATTTTTAATATGCAAGCATATGTATGTCCGAAGTGAACACTTATATTTTAATCATATTCTGTTTCACATTAATTCTGCAATTTATTAAATATACAAATTTACATGTTAACTTTTACTATAATTTCATAAAGAAGTTTCCTTGTAAATTTGCCTGACGACCATCTACATACATATCAGAGAAGCAGAAATCGAACACAACAACGTTCGTTTACATTCAGCAACATGATCGTGTTCAATGATCCAACTTGCTTAAACGAACACAATCGACATCGACATTGATTTAAAATCAACCAACTTATTGCATGTGTGAATATAATCAATTCAGGCGTTTGCTCGTTTGCCTCAACCGCGATTACATTCATCGGAATGAAAAGGCAAATATGAAAACTCCATGCGTCTGAATATTTGCATGATTCTTCTGCCCTTACGTCACGGCGACAAGGTACATATAAGCTGGAGACATTGGTGCTTTATCGGTAACCGTATCGGTAACCTTATAACAGCTGATTCGACCAACCTTATGAGAATCAATGCAATCGATTATTGGTGCCGCTAAGGTCGTAACCGTATCGTAGCCAACCAATTGGGTTTTGGTTTACCGTCGTAACGATAAACAGCTGATTACGTTAGGGATACGGATAGCGATACGACATACGGCACCAATGACTCCGGCTATAAACATACATATAAACATTGCTTACGGTTCTGTTTGTTTGCCGAACTAAATGATACTAATTCTCGTGCTTTGATGTTATTCTCCACATTTAAATAATGTTAAATTTACAGCATTTTTTCGAAGTACACATTTCCTATTTTGAAATATAATGCAAATTTAACATTATTTTCCATGTGGAAAACACATTATTATAATGTAATATCTACATTTTTTTCATATCAAAAACACATTTCAAAAATGTAAAATTCAAATTATTTGATAAATGAAAAAATAATGTGTTTTTCACATTTTAAAATGTAAAAAACGCATTAGTGTTTTTTCCGTGTAGATATGACTTTTTATACTCAGTTGAGCAGAGCTCACAGAGTATATTAACTTTGATTGGATAACGGTTGGTTGTACAGGTATAAAGGAATCGAGATAGATATAGACTTCCATATATCAAAATCATCAGTATCGAAAAAAAAATTGATTGAATTAAATTTAAATTCTTAATTCTGAAATACCTTTGTCTTGATGGAAGGAATCTACAGCCAAAATTTTGTGATGATTGAAGTGTGGGAAATACGTTTCCATAGGTAACACACAGACACACAAAATTTGATTTTTATGTATATAGATGTAGATAGACTGAAGCTAACAAATTTTTTTAACGGCGGCAGATTACTAAACGTCTAAAAGGAATAACAGCCAAACTCAACAATGCAGTCAAACTTTAGGTGTTAAAATAACCGAAGATTGTACGGCAGCCATAGTTCTGAAAAATCCCATTTGTAAGGAAGGTGCCACGCCCCTTTTTCCCAATTCCACAATTTACTGGAGGTGTTAGGACTTAACGTCATATAGCTTCGTACCAATTTTCATTATCCTACCATTACTACATCCAGAGATATGCAGTATGATATATTCTATTTGTATGGGAGGTGCCACGTCCCCTTTTTCCCAGTTCCACATTTTCTTGGTGGTGTTAGGGATTGACCTCATATAACTCCTTACTGAATTTCAATGTTCTGGCATGTATAGCTTCAGAGTTATCGACTTTTAACTACACGGTGATGCAGAGACTTGAAACTTAGAACATAGTTTGCGAGTCGATGGCACTACAATTCGTGGAAAACAGAATGCCGCCAGGTGGAAGACAAATCGAGATAAACGAAAATCCCTGAAACAACGCAGGGAATCTTGCGATCGATTTTTAAGTAACTTCCCGGTGAGCTAGGGACTTGAAACTTGTGCCGTGAGTCAGAACCCGGTGACAATGCAATATTAGATCAAACAAATTTCGCTAGGTGGCGCATGGATCGAGATATTGAGAAAACTAGTTTTAAATTGGGAATATTGCAATCCATTTCTAACTAACTTCCTGGATATCTAGAGACTTGAAACCTGAAATATAGTTTAAGACTCGGTGACAGTGCAATGGCAAGGGCCAACGCAATACACGTCCTTGCATATTTTTAGGCGTACGCGACCTTCACCACGATTCTTTTAAACTTTCAGGCGTATGCGAATTTTGCCACGATTTTCAGCTGTGCAAATTAAGTAGCTGACAAACGAGGTGGAATTGTCTTGTTATGATGCGAGGTGGAATTCTATTGTTTTCGCCAGTGTTGCCAGCGAAAATTCCACTAATTGTCTTAAATCTTGGGAGTTAACTATGAGGATTATCTTCAAGTTAATTCCGATCAAGGCAGTTAATTTCGGACTTTCGTTCGTCTATCAGCCGCTTAACCCACTATTCTTTATCATGAAGCTTCTTATACTTTGATTTTCTTTGGTGAATTTTTGGGAGCAATGACCTAACAAGTGGTGAATCACGGGTTCTGGTGAATGAACTATTAGTGGCGGTGATGCACCACAGCCAAAAGGTAATTGTCTAAACAAATTATGTTGTTACTAGACTTTAAAATTTTCTAAACTCTGCCGGCACAAATTTTGTATGCTTATTGCGTTAAGCCAGAACTCCATGGATAGCCTCGTGGACTTTGCAGGCGTTCTAGAATTCCACCTCGTTTGTTATCTATTCAGTCTACACAGCTAAAAGTCGTGGTGAAAGTCGCATACGCCTGAAAGTTTGGAAGACGCGCGTTGAGTTGGGCTTAAAGACCTTTAAGGCCCAAGGCCTTTTAGGCGTTCGCAGCTTTCACCACACGGAGAGAAATCTATGGCTCGATCACCCACAACTATTGATACTACATTAAATAAAAATTGTTAATCCTGTCCCATCAATAAATATGGATATGCTGTATCACTGTACGAATGATGAATCAGTATTGAACTGGTATCCAAACAAAGTATGCGTAAGAAATCAATTAACTATTGATAAATTCGACATTCTTAAAAGAAAATTAAATTTGACATTTGGCTTCAGCATGATTAGAACCCTGCTCATCTGGGCTATGAGCCCAGTGCTCTACCATTAGGCTACGGCATGTCATGAAATTTCCAGAGAAATATTCAAATATATGAAATATAAAAAAAAATTGTATCCAAAAAGCATTTCAACAAGTTGTAATATTGCTCTCACGCCAATATAAAATAGTACAGTGCCGTCCATAAATATTTTTTCTTATTAGGTTTATTGAGCTAAAAGGCTTCAAGGTGAATAAAACTTATTTTTTAATTTATATTCATTTATAATTTATTTTGTCGATATTTCAACTTCAATCTGAAGTCATCATCAGGACTGGGGACAAAACAAAACAATAATAATGATTAATTTAATATATACTTAAGTACATATTCAAAACAAAGTCACCACTTACACATGATATGTATGGATATGTATGATCGACTAATTGGAGGAATCACAGAAAAATAACAAATAAGGTAAAAATGCAAAGAGATTAAAAATAAACAATTTGGAAAAATCCCGTAAGTATAGACAATTTTCATGAACCGCAAGTATAAACAAAGAATACAATAACAACATACATAACAACATGACTTAGTTTAACAATTATGTGTGTGTGCATGTTCCCCTGTTTGGATTGTTGTGCTGCTATCAAATGACCGCCTTATGATGTTGTTGTTTCAAAACCAAATTTCTGTAGGCTTGTGCACAATTTTCTGTGTCCATTTTAAAGTTCATTCTTTGTTCATTAGGGGTGTTCAAAATATGTAGCATTTCTAAAGTGAATCTTTTATTATAATGTTTTTCATTCTCTAGAATGGCTACGTTTTCAAAGTCAGGGTAGTGTCCTGTGGCCTTGCAATGGGAAGTTAAAGCCGTCTTGTTGTCCGAAGCATTATTCCTTAATTTTATATTGGACCTATGAGCGGAAATCCTTGTCTTGAGTTTGAGTTTTGTTGTCCCAACATATGCTTTGTCGCATACGTAGGACCCGTCACCATTGCACGGGATTCTGTAAACAACATCAGATTTCTCCTGACTTGGAATTTTGTCCTTCGTTTTGCTGAAAATGGTTTTCAACGTGTTATTGTACGTGAACGCCAACTGATACTTTTCTTTGTCGAGCATATCGGATCTCGTAATCCTTTCCGATACTCCTGGAATATAAGCCATAGATTTGTATATTTTACAGTCTTTATCCTTTTTCACCGGTTCTTTGGCGCTCGTTGATTGATGATTTAGGATTAACTTGTTGATCAAGTTCTTAGGAAAATCATTATTTTCCAAAGTTTTCTTGATTTTTGTGAAACATCTTGTCACTAATTGTCAGAACTATTCTTATATAATTCTTCGCAGTGTTCAAGTTAGTTCTACGTTGGTGTTTGGAATGATAATTTATCAGTCTTCCGGACGCCGTAGGTTTTTTATACCAATCCATGTATAATTTATTATTATTTCTAATTATAAGTGTGTCGAGGAAAGGAAGTCTATTATCATTTTCTACCTCCATAGTAAATCGAATTGTTTTATAATATTTGTTGAGCAATTGAAGCATGTTATCTAACTCCTCTGTTTTAGCGATTGCAAATATGTCGTCTACATATTTTGTTAACAGACGTGGCTTGGTTGTTGATTCTTCCTCGAACTTAGTTAACAACTCCTCCAGAACTATATCTGCTATGACTGGGGAGGCTGGTGATCCCATTGGCATACCTGATCGTTGCTCGTAGATTTTGTCATTATACTTAAAATAACGGTTTTCTTTCACACAAAATTTTACTATATTAAGGAATAGCTCCTTTGTTAACAAAGTGTGCTCTTAAATATCACCCCACTTCGAAGAGATAATATCAATAGCTGCATCTACGGGAATACTGGGGAACGAGGACACCACGTCGAACGACGCCAAGCTCTCATCATCGTATATATGTGTAAATTTAATTTTATCTTTAAACTCCGTGGCATCTTTGACGTTGTATTTTGAACATTTTGTACCATTTTTTAGTGTACCGACAACATATTTACACAGCTTGTATGAAGGAGAATCAATGGACGAGCATATCGGCCGAATAGGTATGCCCTCCTTGTGAATTTTTGGCAGTCCATAAATTTTGGGTGGATTTGCATTCCTGGACATGAGAAAATTCTTTTCTTTTTCCTCAATGAAGCCATTGTTGAACATCTTCATTACAAGTTCATTGTTCTTGTCTTGTAATTTGTTAGTCGGATCTCTTTTCAGAACTCTATAGTCTGAAATATTGTTCACTATAGCTTGCATCTTTACCGAATAGTCCGTTTGATTCATCGCTACAGTTACATTGCCCCTATCCCCATTTAGTACTAGGACATTCTTATTATTATTAAGGAACTTCTTTGTTGAATGTAGAGCCTCTAAAACAATTTTTTCTCGAAATGATGTCTTCTTCTTCAATTGTTCATGTATGCCGTAAAATTATTTCTTTCAATTTCCTGTCGTTCCTTGTTTTGTATTGTTTGAATGATATTTTCCCCGTCATCTATTAATTTAAAAGGTGGAAATGTATCTTTTTCGAATGGCAGAACGTATTTAGGACCGAGGGATAAAAGCCACTGAACTTCTTCAGGAATATCTAAAGATGTGGTGTTGTGAAAAAATTCCGGTACCACCCTAATGTTTAGGTTCTTTTTTTGTTTCTCTTTTAAGCTTTGGAACTTGTTAATTTGTTTTCTTCTAATATTTTTGGCAAGATTCTTTGTGAGAAAAATCTCACTATCGAAGAATGCCGAAGAGTGCTGAGAGTCGAGGCTTTGTAAAATATCTATTTATACTCAGTTGAGCAGAGCTCACAGAGTATATTAAGTTTGATTGGATAACGGTTGGTTGTACATATATAAAGGAATCGAGATAGATATAGACTTCCATATATCAAAATAATCAGGATCGAAAAAAAATTTGATTGAGCCATGTCCGTCCGTCCGTCCGTCCGTCCGTCCGTTAACACGATAACTTGAGTAAATTTTGAGGTATCTTGATGAAATTTGGTATGTAGATTCCTGAGCACTCATCTCAGATCGCTATTTAAAATGAACGATATCGGACAATAACCACGCCCACTTTTTCGATATCGAAAATTTCGAAAAACAGAAAAAGTGCGATAATTCATTACAAAAGACAGATAAAGCGACGAAACTTGGTAGATGAGTTGAACTTATGACGCAGAATAGAAAATTAGTAAAATTTTGGACAATGGGCGTGGCACCGCCCACTTTTAAAAGAAGGTAATTTAGAAGTTTTTCAAGCTGTAATTTGGCAGTCGTTGAAGATATCATGATGAACTTTGGCAGGAACGTTACTGCTATTACTATATGTACGCTCAATAAAAATTAGCAAAATCGGAGAAGGACCACGCCTACTTTTAAAAAAAAATTTTTTTAAAGTAAAATTTTAACAAAAAATTTAATATCTTTACAGTATATAAGTAAATTATGTCAACATTCAACTCCAATAATGATATGGTGCAACAAAATACAAAAATAAAAGAAAATTTCAAAATGGGCGTGGCTCCGCCCTTTTTCATTTAATTTGTCTAGGATACTTTTAATGCCATAATTCGAACAAAAACTAACCAATCCTTTTGAAATTTGGTAGGGGCATAGATTTTATAACGTTAACTGTTTTATGTGAAAATGGGCGAAATCGGTTGATGCCACGCCCAGTTTTTATACACAGTCGTCCGTCTGTCCTTCCGCATGGCCGTTAACACGATAACTTGAGCAAAAGTCGGCATATCTTTAATGAACTTAGTTCACGTGCTTACTTGAACTCACTTTATCTTGGTATGAAAAATGAACGAAATCCGACTATGACCACGCCCACTTTTTCGATATCGAAAATTACGAAAAATGAAAAAAATGCCATAATTCTATACCAAATACGAAAAAAGGGATGAAACATGGTAAGGTAATTGGATTGTTTTATTGACGCGAAATATAACTTTAGAAAAAATTTTATAAAATGGTTGTGACACCTACCATATTAAGTAGAAGAAAATTAAAAAAGTTCTGCAGGGCGAAATAAAAAACCCTTAAAATCTTGGCAGGTACTACATATATAAATAAATTAGCGGTATCCAACAGATGATGTTCTGGGTCACCCTGATCCACATTTTGGTCGATATCTGGAAAATGCCTTCACATATACAACTACCACCACTCACTTTTAAAACTCTCATTAATACCTTTAATTTGATACCCATATCGTACAAACTTATTCTAGAGTCACCCCTGGTCCACCTTTATGGCGATATCTCGAAAAGGCGACCACCTATACAACAACCACCACTCCCTTTTAAAACCCTCATTAATACCTTTAATTTGATAACCATATCGTACAAACTTATTCTAAAGTCACCCTGGTCCACCTTTATGGCGATATCTCGAAAAGGCGAACACCTATAGAACGAAGGCCCACTCCATTTTAAAAATACTCATTAACACCTTTCATTTGATACCCATATCGTACAAACAAAGTCTAGAGTCACCCCTGGTCCACCTTTATTGCGATACCTCGAAAAGGCGTACACCTATAGAACTAAGGCCCACTCCCTTTTAAAATACTCATTAACACCTTTCTTTTGATACCCATATTGTACAAACAAATTCTAGGGTCACCCCTGGTCCACCTTTATGGCGATATCTCGAAACGGCGTCCACCTATGGAACTAAGGATTACTCCCTTTTAAAATACTCATTAACACCTTTCATTTGATACCCATATCGTACAAACGCATTCTAGAGTCACCCCTGGTCCACCTTTATGGCGATATCTCGAAAAGGCGACCACCTATACAACAACCACCACTCCCTTTTAAAACCCTCATTAATACCTTTAATTTGATACCCATATCGTACAAACACATTCTAGAGTCACCCCTGGTCCACCTTTATGACGATATTTCGAAACGGCATCCACCTATAGAACTTAGGCCCACTCCCTTTTAAAATACTCATTAACACCATTCGTTTGATGCCCATATTGAACAAACAAATTCTAGGGTCACCCCTGGTCCACCTTTATGGCGATATCTCGAAACGGCGTCCACCTATGGAACTAAGGATTACTCCCTTTTAAAATACTCATTAACACCTTTCATTTGATACCCATATCGTACAAACTTATTCTAAAGTCACCCCTGGTCCACCTTTATGGCGATATCTCGAAAAGGCGAACACCTATAGAACGAAGGCCCACTCCCTTTTAAAAATACTCATTAACGCCTTCCATTTGATACCCATATCGTACAAACAACACATTCCAGGGTTACCCTCGATTCATTTTCCTACATGGTTATTTTCCCTTATGTTGTCACCATAGCTCTCAACTGAGTATGTAATGTTCGGTTACACCCGAACTTAACCTTCCTTACTTGTTTCAAGTTGCTTTTCTCTTTTTCTTTTTGTCTTTTAAGTTCATGCTTGATACATATAATGTGCTTTAGGAGTTTTATTTGTACATTACCTACATATGTATGTCGATACAACTTTAGTAAACTTACGTGTAAATTCCTTATTGGCAATATTATTGTTGATGGTGTACGTTATATTTTTTGTTGCATTTGTGATGAATTTCGGAAGTAAGCCGCTTCTTTTGCATCTCTCCAAAAATTTCGTCGATTCGGTAAGACGTGTGATTTGTTGTGTTGTCTGTTGGTAACGTTTTATCGTATGCAAATAAAAAAGTAAAGTCCCATCAAAAAAAATTTCTTAATTGCGATATGACTTTCTATTAGATGCAAATAAAAAATACATAAATATTTAACTATTATCTGTTATATTTAATTTAATTTAATTAATTTAATTTATTATTATAAATGTTCAATTTTTATGCTCACGCTGTGCCACTGTTAAATAATTTGTCAAAATTGTTGTGCTAGGAACAAATTTTCAAATAAAATACAAATACAAATAAAAAATAAGATTGATAGTGGATCCATTCCAAATAGATATCGCACGAAATACGTCGCTATCAATAGCAAAAATGATATAGCAGCCCAAGCATTTCCCTCAGTGCACGATGTTTAGATGTGTAAATTGAATAGCTGAAAGCTGTGAAACTAACTATAGCAATACACAATGCAAATACAAGACACAAACCCTTCTGGTTTAAGGCCATTATATCCAACAGATGTCGTTGGGTGATGCACCACAGCCAAGCGAATTACAGCGACCTCTGCTGGATATAATGGTCATATACATATAACCAGAAGGGTTTGTGTCTTGCATTTGCAGATTTACCTTTTGGCTGTGGTGCATCACCCAGCGACATCTGTTGGATATAGTGGAATTACTTAAATTACTAATCAAAGTTGCAATTGCCTTTTTGTAGGCAGTACTATAAACTTGAAAATAAAAAGATGATAAAAAAATTTTAAGGACTACCTTTATATAAATGGGCCAAAAAATAGAAGACAATTTTTCCTTTAAAACATAGTCTTGTTGAATTTTGACTAAAAAACTTTAACAATAGCTCTTGTAAAAGAATTTGGGGATTTAAATTTATAAAGGTAGAGCGCGTGTTTAAATTTTAAATAATCAATTAGTGAATCCCAAGTACATGGTTTGCCGTAAATTGAAAGATTGCGCTCCACCTTTATAGTTTTAAATCCCAAAATTCTTTTACAAGAGCTATTGTTAAAATTTTTTAGTCAAAATTCAACAAGACTATGTCTGTATTAAAGGAAAAATTGCCTTCTATTTTTTGGTCCATTCATATAAAGGTAGTCCTTAAATTTTTTTTATCATATTTTTATTTGGTTTTAAGTGCAAAAAAATTGCGATTAGTATTTGTGAAGAAAATTAAACTTTCCCCTGCAGCAAATTATACTCACCCCACTCACTCGCTTAGAAAAGCTACTTATATGCAAAGGAAATTATACTCACCCGTGAAAATTTCACAAACCTTAATTTATTAAAAAAAACAAAAAATATGACCTTAAGGCCCAGTTTTTTAGTAGTTGGTTAAGCTAAGCTTGAACTAAGTTTGCTTTAACCCTAGTCAAATTTAAACTCCAGTTAAACTACTGAGCACTTTTTAGTCACAGTTTAAGTCCGCGTATGGGGGTAGGCTTTTTGTACGGCAACACTGTTTTTTTTTTGTTATCTAGATAATTTGTAGATACGGCAACAGTTGGATTTTGTTTACCCAACAAACATGGAAAAAAATGTCTCCAGCCTTAGAGAAATATATACATATCTAGTTCCAGAGCTGATATCCAACATCATGCTGTAATTGTTCTTAAACCAGATAGTTATCAAGTTAATATCCAATTTCATTCTCCAATCACTATCCAACCTTTGAGAAATTTTGTTAAATGTATAGTTCTCCAGTTGCCCTCCAACGTCATTCTCAAATTATTTTCCGACCTTTGAGAGATTTTGTGAAATGCACAGCTTTCAAATGCATATCCAGTATATTTCTCCAGTTTATATCCTACATTGGGTATCGAGTTGAGGTGGGTTGAAAAAAAATCCTTCCCCGAGGTGCTACCACCACAGCCAACAGCTGTTTGTTGTGAGAAATAAACACCTGGTTGAAAGCACTAAAGAAGCGCTATTAATTAAAAGTAAGTTATACATATTTTATTTTCTTGAAAATAATGTAGCATTGTAATCTTACATTTGAGTCCAGTGAGAGAACCACACATAAATACAAGTTGGGAACTATATTTTTTTAACTTAAGTAATAGCATTTTTTGCTTTATAAAAAATTTCCTTTTTTGCTCAGAACGTTATGATTCTCAAGTTGAGTCCTGTTTGGAAACAACTTTTGCCTTGTTATCAACATGAGATGTAGTGGTACTTAAGCCCAAATGCGTGTTGGGTATATTCGACGTCATTGCCAACGAACGCAAATAACTGATAGGTTAACAAATTTTTATTTATTAAATTTTTCAAATTTAAACTGAACTTTATTGACAATGTGTTTCCAGTCCAGTTTTATTGAAATTAATTACTAGCGTGCAATTAAAAACTTATTTTTGAATGATAACAAAGAAGTATAACTTCTCACGCGCGTACATAAGTATACGCACCATTTTTCTTTGTAGCGATGTAAACTCGATTTCTATATTCCTAGAATGCCGTCTTAAGGTCACTAAATTATACGAATATGTTAAAGATGAACAGATTTTTAAATCGGTAGAAAATTACGTCCCATTAACATTAATACAAGTTCTTGATTATGTCAACCCACTTAGTTTCGAGCAGTATTATTGCTCAAAATTTAGTGCACTACCCCCAACTATGGCGGCAGGAGAATACAATAGAATTAATTAGCAGTTTGAAAACAGATAGAACTAATTAAGTATACCCTTTGTACTTTTCTCTATTTGTTCCTGATTAATACAGTCATTGTACACATATCACACGATCGTTCTCAAATTAATATACCAACTCAACTGTGCAAATACCTACAGTGATGGAAAAAAGAATAGGGACAATTTACTGTCAAATACTAAATCAACTATATCAGCAGAACTTGAATATCTTCCTTGGAATAGTGCAACCTATATATAACATTTAAAGGTTGTTGCAATAAATTACATTTTATGACACAATAGCCTATATTACTATTTTAATTAACTTTACATGCATGATCGCATTGGTGTTAATTTATTTTTTTGTTTAGGTGTACCACTTATGCAGGTCTACTGCTTGTGGTAAAAAAAAAAATAAGATTGCGGGGATTTGATGTTGTACAGCACTTTTTAAAAATTTTGCACGCTCTAATGTGGATATAAACACATCCATCCATATATTTGCTTTTGCAACTCTTTTCACGAGGATTTTAGGCCCGGTTTTTCAGTACAAGTTCAACGCAGTTTGTCAGTTAAACTACGCTTAAACTTATTCTGCAGTTTTTCAGTCTATATTAACTGAGGTTTAAGCTAAGCTTAAGCGGCCGATTTCCTCACATTAAGTGTAGCATTCGCGGATTAATCGAATGTTATTATTTTTAAATACAACCACACGTACAGAAGAAATATATATATGGGGTATTCCATCCCATTTCGACCAATTTTGAACCCGACCCCTTTAGAATTGACTGAAAGTTTTTCTTCTTTTTCTAGCGTATCAAATTTTTTCATCCAACTCAAAAAAAGTTATGAATTTAAAAAAAAACACCGTTTTTGTTTTCAAAATGCTATAACTTTTTTAAAAATTGACCGTTTGGGATCTTTTTTTTTTTTAAATTTGTTTTTAAATGTACTTTTCGGAAAAAATACAAACAAATTTTTAAAGTTTTTTTTTTTAATTTTTCAGTTTTTCGAGGTTTTTTCAAATTTTGCCATTTTTTTTTTTTCTCATAAAAAACTTAAGTCAATTCTGCAATCATCCCCACTAATCCCGTAGTGGGCCGCTTTTTTTTATATTTTTTTTTTATTTAATTGAAAAAAAAAATTTTCAAATTTCGTTCGTTCGAAATGGCGTCGAATATACCCAACAAGCATTTGGGCTTGAGTACTATTAGAGCTCATATTGGTAACTAGACATACTTCTAAAATCTCAAGAGTTGTTTAGAAACAGTGGCTCAACTCGAGAATCATAGCGTACTCAGCAAAAGAGGGAACTTTTATAAAACAAAGAATCCTATTACTTAAATTGAGACAATTTAATTAACAACTAGTGGTTTTTTAACTGGACTCAAATGTATGATTCCATACTACAGTTTTTTCACGAAAATAAAATGATATATATATAATTTAAAAAATAAATAAATATGACATGCTATCCTCCGAAGAGATTTTAGGCAGAGCTTCTCTCCCAATTTACGTCGTGCTCCTTTTAATTTTTCCTACAAATTGGCCGGACGGCACTTACTGGTTTTATGCCGGCTTCGAACGGCATCTGCAAGGCAGGTGAGTTTTCACTGAGAGCTTTTCATGGCAGAAATACAAACGGAGTGTTTGCCAAACACTGCCGAGAGACAACCCCGCTTAGAAAAACTTTTATACTAATTGAAAAACCTTGTTTATAAAATTTTGATATAGCTTTGCCCGGGGCATGACCCATTACTGCTATCAACCAGGTGTTTATTTCTCACAATAAATAGCTATTGGTTTTGGTGGTACCACCTTGGAGATTTTTTTCAACTCCACCTCAACTCGATATGCAATGTAGGATATCAACTGGAGAAATGTGTTGAACGTTCATTTGAGAACTGTACATTTCTCAAAATCTCTCGAAATTAGGATATTAATTGGAAAATATTAATGACGTTGGAGATCTACTCGAAAACTTTTAATTTTACAAAATGTCTCAAAGGTTGAATAGTGATTGGAGAATGAAGTTGGATATCAACTCGATAACTATCTGGTTTAAGAATAATTAAATAATGATGTTGGATATCACTTCCGGAACTATATATATAATTTCGCTGGAGAATTTTTTCCATGTTTGTTGGGTAAACAAAATCCAGCTGTTGCCGTATCTACAAATTATCTAGATAATAAAAAACCAATGTTGCCGCACAAAAAGCATACCCAAATGCGGCCTTAAACTTTGACTGAAGAACTGCTCAGTAGTTTAACTGGAGTTTAAATTTGACTAGAGTTTAAGCAAACTTAGTTTAAGCTTAGCTTAACCAACTACTGAAAAACCGGGCCTTAGTGTATAAACATTAGTGTACATACATACTTACAAGCATACCAAAAATAGAGGCGCTATTTCTATTTTGTTGGTACATATGTACATCCGTATACATATGTTCATTGCACTCAAAGGAAGTTTGCGCGTGACTTTTGTGTCCCATTTTTTAAATTTTAACTCTCATCAACTTTTCATAACGCGCCTAGAAAGAAACGACTGAGCAGCGTCGAAAAAATGTGGCAATACCAGCCTAATCAATAGTTATTTCTGGTGTCCATTTACAAAAGTCGTATTTTTGAAATATTTTATGCAAAGTACGCAAAGTATGTTATTGATGTGTGAAGGAAAAAATCATGTTTTTTAACCCATTACGACGTGATAAATATTTGCGCCGTTTTATAGCACATAGCTGCTTTCAAACATGATTCAAATTTGCTTTTGGCGGTAGGGAAATGCATGCAATTTTTGTTTCAAAATGCTTATGGGAGGTGTAGCTTTATCAATCAGATGCCTGTTGGGATACCCGGTTTTCTGGGTATTCAACAGAAACTGTTTGTTTAGAATTTTATTCTCTCCCTAATGGGGAGTACTCTCGCCTCATTGTGTACGTGATGTTCTGGGGACATAAGAAGACAGCCCGCCCGTAGCGGTTCTGAGGTGCGTAACCTTTAAGGGCCCATTACTGATACTTAGCATACTTGACTTGGCTTGAGAACTGTCACTTACAGTTCTGTTAAATGAACATTGCATGTTACTGATTACTCAAAACTTAGCAACACTTAACTTGACTTAGAAGTATGTTGAATTTTGATTTTCTATGTAAGTTCTAAGTGACGTTTATATTTTGAGATGCCATTTGCTTGTTTCCATTTCATTTTGACATTTTGTCATACAATTGACATTTATTTAAAAATAAATTTCAACGCTGATTATGATGCCAGGTTGTATGCGCCAAGTGGAGTATAATCGTGGCTAAGCTGCCAAGTTAACGCCAAGTCAAGTCAAGTCTATGCTAAGTATCAGTAATGGGGGCTTTAGGCTTGGCGACCATATCAGGGACGCGTAGCATTTAATCAGCCGGCCAATTGCTTTGTAAGTAGTAATGAGCGTTTCTTTGTCTTTACTGCAAGTGCTGCCGGAAAGAGATTTGAGGATTTTCTTACGGCTCTGGATTTTCGGTACAATCAAAAATGTAGATCCTGATCGAACGTCACACCCAAGATTTTAGGGTGTAAGACAGTCGGTAGCGTAATGCCGATTTCGGGATCAAATAGATTATATTGCGCTGTGTGGTGAGTGATAAACGCGAGACCGCCTGCATTTCCGCTCTCGCGATCTTTTCTGTGGACGTTCTGTCCAGAGCAGACCTGCAGAACAGATCTTGCTGGGTGTTTGGTCTCTTGTATCCGCAATGCGGATGTTATGCCGCTTCATGAAATCAACAATCTCCGTGATCTTTCTAGTTAACCCAAACAATTTAACTGCAGTATTCTGAAGTGCAACGGGGAAGACGTCGTTATTCTGGGGGTAAGAGATAGGTGACTACGTCTGAGTTGAGGGAGGCCAGGACGCAATTGCTGTTGTGGCCCTGGAACTGGACATCCCTGGGTAAGCATTTGGGTACCCGGTGTAGTTGGGTTTGCGGCCTGGCAGTATGGCGCGATGAAACCCATCGGGGGGTTGTCGTCGCTGAGACCAAAACATCTAGGAAAGTGGCATCGTCCAAGGCAGGAGGTGTATTGGGCAGATGTTGGAAACATATATATTCTTTGCTGGCAAACGGTGCACAAGGTGGTAGGCACCTAAGAATCTGTTTCTCTGACCTACTCGAGTGCTAGTGCCGGAAAGAGTGGAAGAAGAAGACGAGGACGGGGGCTGATGCTCGGTGTAGGGTTATCTACTTGTAAAAAATTACTTGTTATATTTTAAATTTATTATTATTAGATTATTTTTTTTTAATTATCAAAAAATTTAAATATTTTATGTCATCAAAAATATCTTTTAAAAAAATAACGTTTAAATATATTAATCCAAATTAAATAGGAAAATATTTTTTCTATTAAAATTTTTAAATAGCATATATTTTCTAAATCTTTCATTAAACCAAATTACAAACAAATTATTTTAATATAACAGAATATTTATCATCTACACATAAAAAAGTTTAATTTTTGAGTAATTTGTGCACACAAATTTGCCATCTACTATCATTCCTAGATTCTCCAATCGCATCATTATAAATAACAATATTTCACGCTCAGGTATGAAGAGATTTTTAACATGAACAACATACCATAGCAATATTAACCCAATATTAATCCACATACACACTACTACAATTAGTCAACACACAAGATTGCGAGAGTAAAATCTATAAGTACATTGAATCATTTAAAGCATCAAAAGATGAGATATTTACATCAATACCAAAGTAACTTAACATTGCTAAAAATTCCGATAAGCAAAAAAAAGTGCAATATATATACAATACAAAATACAAACGATTTGCAGACTTCAACACAAAGTTCTTGCAGTAATCAATATACACTGTAAATTAATATTAAAAAATAAATTTTTCGTTTCAGTGGAGGGGGAGTAAAGCGCAAACTACGGGACGCCCTTGGGCGTAAACAACAAGGAGCCACAAAAAATTTATAAAAGTTACGAGGACTTCGGGTTTTGGGCTCTCGCCCAGAACATCCTGTCCGATGCAACAATCCCTTGCACTTTTCCGGCAAACGCAGCAAAACAATTTCTCTGGACCGGGGTCAGGTACAGGTCCTGGATTGGGTTCGATACCCTCCCGGAGCAGGAGAATATAGCGCAGTCACGCTGCATGATCTGCTGGGAGGATAACAATTTATGGGAGGGACGCAACAAATTAAATGGGGTTACACTGAAATGACAGTCCTTGGTCGGGAAAAATCCCGAGTCGCCCCGGTTCATAGAACCAGCTGCCTTGGGAAGCGAGATGGTTTGTAGTTATTTTTACTTTGAAATCAAAGCCCTTTCGCCAAAAAAGCTATTAAAAAAATTTATAAGCAAGTAAGTAAGTATAAGTATAGGTCTTGAAATGATGCCTCTAAAAACGACTCTTTGTATGAAAAAAATTTATAACTCCGTCTACAAACTTGTTTCAATTTTTTTTTTGCCATCCAATTCAACACATTGATGTATCTATTAAAATTTAGACTTCTTTGAAAAGGTGTCGAATAACACCACAGAGAAATATAAAAAACGTCCAAGCCAATAACAAACCAAATAAACTTCCAAGAAATAAAAATCCCGCATTTTTCGTTAGAATGTCAAAGCCTAATGTGCTATTATTATACTCAGTTGAGCAGAGCTCACAGAGTATATTAACTTTGATTGCATAACGGTTGGTTGTACAGGTATAAAGGAATCGAGATAGATATAGACTTCCATATATCAAAATCATCAGTATCGAAAAAAAATTTGATTGAGCCATGTCCGTCCGTCCGTTAACACGATAACTTGAGTAAATTTTGAGGTATCTTGACGAAATTTGGTATGTAGGTTCCTGGGCACTCATCTCAGATCGCTATTTAAAATGAACGATATCGGACTATAACCACGCCCACTTTTTCGATATCAAAAATTTCGAAAAATCGAACAAGTGCGATAATTCATTACCAAAGACGGATAAAGCGATGAAACTTGGTAGGTGGGTTGAACTTATGACGCAGAATTGGAAATAAGTAAAATTTTGGACAATGGGCGTGGCACCGCCCACTTTTAAAAGAAGGTAATTTAGAAGTTTTGCAAGCTGTAATTTGGCAGTCGTTGAATATATCGTGATGAAATTTGGCAGGAACGTTACTTGTATTACTATATGTATGCTTAATAAAAATTGGCAAAATCGGAGAACGACACGCCCACTTAAAAAAAATTTTTGTTTTAAAGTGAAATTTTTACAAAAAATTTAATATCTTTACAGTGTATAAGTAAATTATGTCAACATTCAACTCCAGTAATGATATGGTGCAACAAAATACAAAAACAAAAGAAAATTTCAAAATGGGCGTGGCTCCGTCGAACAAAAATTTACCAATCCTTGTGAAATTTAGTAGGCGCTTAGCTTCTAGGACGATAACTGTTTTCTGTGAAAAAGGGCGAAATTGGTTGAAGCCACGCCCAGTTTTTATACACAGTAGATCGTCTGTCCTTCCGCTCGGCCGTTAACACGATAACTTGAGCAAAAATCGATATATCTTTCCTAACTCAGTTCACATAATTATCTGAACACATTTTGTATTCGTATAAAAAATGGCCGAAATCCGACTATGACCACGCCCACTTTTTCGATTTCGAAAATTACGAAAAATGAAAAAAATGCCATAATTCTATACCAAATACGAAAAAAGGGATGAAACATGGTAATTGGATTGGTTTATTGACGCAAAATACAACTTTAGAAAAAACTTTTTAAAATGGGTGTGACACCTACCATATTAAGTGAAAAAAAATGAAAAAGTTCTGCAGGGCGAAATCGAAAGCCCTTGGAATCATGGCAGGAATACTGTTCGTGGTATTACATATATAAATAAAGTAGCGGTACCCGACAGATGATGTTCTGGGTCACTCTGGTCCACATTTTGGTCGAAATCTCGAAAACCCTTCACATATACAACTACCTTTTAAAATTCTTATTAATACCTTTAATTTGACACCCATATTGTACAAACACATTACAGAGTCACCCCTGGCCCACCTTTATCGCGATATATCGAAACGGCGTCCACCTATAGAACTAAGGCTCACTCCCTTTTAAAATACTCATTATTACCTTTCGTTTGATACTCATAATGTACAAACGCAATCTAGAGTCAACCCTGGTCCACCTTTATAACGATATCCCGAAAAGGCTTCCACCTATAGAACTAAGGCCCACTCCCTTTTAAAATACTCATTAACACCTTTCATTTGATACCCATATCGTAAACAAATTCTAAAGTCACCCTTGGTCCACCTTTATGGCGATATCTCGAAAAGGCGTCCACCTATAGAACTAAGGCCCACTCCCTTTTAAAATACTCATTAGCACCTTTCATTTGATACCCATATTGTACAAACAAATTCTAGAGTCACCCCTGGTCCACCTTTATATCGATATTTCGAAAAGCCGTCCACCCATAGAACTAAGGCCCACTCCCTTTTAAAATACTCATTAACACCTTTCGTTTGATACCCATATTGTATAAACGCATTCTAGAGTCATCCCTGGTCCAAATTTATGGCGATATCTCGAAAAGGCGTCCACCTATAAAACTAAGGCCCACTCCCTTTTAAAAGACTCATTAACACCTTTCATTTGATACCCATTTCGTACAAACAAATTCTAGAGTCACCCCTGGTCCACCTTTATGGCGATATCTCGAAAAGGCGTCCACCCATAGAACTAAGGCCCATTCCCTTTTAAAATACTCATTAACACCTTTCATTTGATACCCATATCGTTCAAACAAATTCTAGAGTCACCCCTGCTCCACCTTTATGGCAATATCTCGAAAAGGCGTCCACCCATAGAAATAAGGCCCACTCCCTTTTAAAACACTCATTAACAACTTTCATTTGACACCCATATTGTACAAACGCATTCTAGAGTCACCCCTGGTCCACCTTTATAACGATATCCCGAAAAGGCGTCCACCTATAGAGCTAAGGCGCACTCGGACTATAATCACGCCCACTTTTTCCATATCGAAAATTTCGAAAAACCCAAAAAGTGCGATAATTCGTTACCAAAGACGGATAAAGCGATGAAACTTGGTAGGTGGGTTGACCTTATGACGTAGAATAGAAAATTAGTAAAATTTTGGACAATGGGCGTGGCACCGCCCACTTTTGAAAGAAGGTAATTTGAAAGTTTTGCAGCGTTGCTCCGCCCCTTTTCATTTAATTTGTCTAGAATACTTTTAATGCCATAAGTCGAACAAAAAATAACCAATGCTTGTGAAATTTGGTAGGGGCATAGATTCTATGACGATAACTGTTTTCTGTGAAAATTGGCGAAATGGACGACAGATGATGTTCTGGGTCACCCTGGTCCACATTTTGGTCGACCACTCCCTTTTAAAACCCCCATTAATACCTTTAATTTGATACCCATATCGTACAAAGACATTGTAGAGTCACCCCTGGTCCACCTTTATGGCGATATCTCGAAAGACGTCCACCTGTAGAACTAAGGCCCACTCACTTTTAAAACACTCATTAACACCTTTCATTTGATACCCATATCGTACCAACACATTCTAGGGTCACCCCTGGCCCACCTTTATTGCGATCGAAAAGGCGCCCATAGGTGGGAACTATGGCCTACTCCCTTTTAAAATACTCTTTAATACCTTCTATTTGATACCCATGTCATACAAACACATTCCAGGGTTACCCTAGGTTCATTTTCCTACATGGTGATTTTCCCTTATTTTGTCTCCAAAGCTCTCAGCTGAGTATGTAATGTTCGGTTACACCCGAAATTTGCCTTCCTTACTTGTTTTTAATTTTATTTTTTATGTTTTATCTATTATTTTATGCATTATAAAGATAACCGGTCGATTATGTACTTCTATCGGCTTTTGCAAGACGGGGTCTACAGCTTATACGTAAATATTTGTACGATGCATACATATATAAATATTAAGGTGGCCCTTATATACTAAATTATAGATATTTTCCAGCCTCAGCCTTCAAACAATGATACCACGGTCTAAAAAATTACGTATAAATTTTGGTCCCGATTAGAGACGGTTAAAAGTTGTCGCACCTGGATCAAAGTTAAGAGTTTTCTATGGAGACTCAAACAATTCGAATTAAATTTTTTGTTATCCAATACCCAAAATCGATAATGGCCGTGTTTTCTTTTACCTTTACGATCGTCGCCAATTACACATAGTAGTAGTGCATGGTGAAATAGTACAGATCCGTTTGGACTTAATTTATGCCCGACAATTTCATAATTGCAAATAAAGGATCTTCGGTTTGGTAGGCAGAGCACGCTACCACCATACCACGGCGGTCGCCAACCGCGACCAAAATTGCGATATCTTTAACCTTGGTGCTAGCGTTTGAAAGGGTGAAACTAGAAAAAATCGGTAACATGATATATATTGTAACGAATTTAGGGTAATTCCGCTGATTTGCAACCTTCTGCTTACGTTCGTATCGCTAAACTGTTGAATAAAACACTCCAATATGCAGTATTACAAAATGGTCTTTATTAGACTACTTTGAAAGTACTTCACAATTAAACTTCACTTCGCAACTGATAGCGTGTTTAAATCAAACTGCTTCGTCATGCCTCAGCTTGGGCTGCTTTTATAATCTTCCAATTTTTCCTACAAATTGGCCGGACGGGACCTACATGTTTTATGCCGACTCCGAAGGGCATCTGCAAGGCAGATGAGTCTTCACTGAGAGCTTTTCTTGGCAGAAATACACTCGGAGCGCTTGCCAAACACTGCCGAGGGGCGACCCCGCTTAGAAAAATTGTCTTCTAATTGAAAAACCTTATTTCTAAAATTTTGATGTTGCTTTGCCCGGGGTGCGAACCCAGGGCATACGGTGTGGCAGGCTGAGCACGCTACCATCACACCACGGTGGCACTAAGGTCTAGTAATTTCGTGAACCTGATGCTTGTTTACCAGCTATATACACGTATATTTGTAATTTGTATCCATATGCATGTGTATATGTGATTACTTCTGCGGCTGATGATGACATGCATTTGGAGTATCTCTCTGTTGCCTTGTATGTGTGTGTAGATGATGATTGATTTGTTTATATATATACTGCTTAGTATCGGCTTAATGATGGTAGTATCGCTTAGTGATACTAATATTCGTCACAATATGTAAGTACCACACTAATGTACATTAAGCACATGTTTTTTTATTTTTTACAGATAAATGCAGCACAGATAAAACAGCACTTTTCCAAATTCGGAAAAATAAAAAATGTGCATATAACATATGGCAGGACACGTGCAACACCGACCCAATGTATTATTCAGTATTGGAATAAGGAAGGCGCTGGCGCGTGAGTATACTCACAGCATTATTGAACACACTTACCAATTAGTTATTTATTATGTATATTAATCTATTATGCAGTGAGCTTATTTTACTCGAACCATTTTGTTAGTTCAATAAAGCTGTTGATGTCATTTATGGAGCATTTTGATACCTCTCTTAGATCGGACAGTACGAAACCGCCCACCTGATATTAGCCAGGGCTTGACACCCGCAGAGGAAATGGGTGACCGTTTCTGTACAACTTTTTTGGCTGCATCCTCTGAATAGTACGCTGAAGGTTAATCCCACTCATTCTGCGTGTGAGACAAACGGCTAATGTCCTGTGATTGAGGCTGTCATCCTAAATATATCTTTCCTAGACAATTTTAGCGAATCCTCAGTTTTTTCGTGGTTGTAGTCCGCACAAATTCTTTGGTAATCCTACATGTTGGGCGCCGTGTTGTGGTGGTAGCGTGCTCCCCCTACCACACCCAAGATCCTGGGCTCACCCCCGGGCAAAACAAAATACACATTTTGCGATGTTTTCTTCTGAGAAAATAATGTGTCCCTGTTGGTTATTTTGGGCCCTCTCGTTGTTGTTGTTGTTGTAGCGATAAGGATACTCCCCGAAGGCCTTGGGGAGTATCATCGATGTTAATGGTCCTTTGCCGGATGCAGATCCGGTACGTTCCAGTACCAAGCCCCCTAGACCCCTGATGAGTTCGGGGTCGCCAGAGCCTTATTGAAACAGGATTCGCCACGGATAGGTGAAGTTGACAATTGTAGAAGCTGTATATTGCGCTGGCAACTCCTTGAAAGGGTTGCGCTACACAACCCCTTGAATCTATTCGGTATTTTAGTCGCCTCTTACGACAGGCATACCTACCGCGGGTATATTCTAACCGCTAACCCGCTGCGGGATCGGCCCACTCGTGATTTGGTGTGTTTCTTTCACAAAATATTTTCCAGTGGATTAGGAAAGCGGTCTCTTTTTTTACAAATAGAGCCATTTTGCATAGCGTCCGTTGACCTAGACCAAAAGTAGAACTTAAGAGTGCGAAATTGTCCAGAAAAGAAAACGGCGTTAGAAACAAGTTTTTTCAATTAGAAGAAAGTTTTTCTAAGCGGGATTGTTGTAGCGACAAGGACACTCCACGAAGGCCTTGGGAAGTGTTATCGAGTGTTATCCGGGAGGTATCGTACCCCATTCCGGGTCCTGGGAAATGATTTTGCTGCGTTTGCCGGAAAATAATCACCCCTATTACGGTTGTCAACGTCAACCATCACTTCGTATCGTCGTCGACATCACGTCGTATCAACATCAATGTCACGTCAATGCATAATTGGTATTTACTAAGGCAATGTATTGATGTCGACGTGATATCGATAAAAACACGATCCCTATATTTTTGACAACTGTTTATTTACAATTTGTATTGAGTTAATTTTTTGTTTAGTGGACAATTAGTGGATCTAAATAAGTGCTGAAATCTATTAGTGCACAATTAAGCATTCCGGGCAAAATACACACCAAGGAATTTGTTTACGAACCTTAGTGAATATATTGTAGATGATTGGATTTCTCTTTAGTACACCATTAGCAACTCCCTACCTCCCAGAGCGTGGTGCACTATTGGAAAACTTAATCGAATTCGAGAGGGGTATCAAAATACCCGAATTGACCTCGGTATTAGTAATCTGAAGGCGGAAATAAAAAATCCTTGAAATTTCACAAAAACCTTTTAATGAACCACTTGAAAGCTTGCAACTGTTTTTGCAAAATTTTCCAAACGCAAGTAGAATTTTTATATTCTTAATTCGGATTATTAAAATCGAGGTCAATACGTGTCTTTTGATACCTCTCCTGAATTTTTTGGGCGTGTTTTAGCAGTCGACCGCTACCCTAGAACATTACCACAATTCTACTAAACTGACTGTTGTTGGTTATTTTGACTATTTTCTGAAATTGAATAAAAAATTAATAAAAAAGAAGCATAAAAATCATAAAAAAGCTTATTTTTTGAATTTTTAATAGTTGAATTCTGTATTACCGCGCTTGTCGTCACCAAAAACTGTGTCGACAAACTTTGTGTCGCGTCACGTCAACACAACTTCAATATTGTTTTAGCCAATACCAAAAAAGCGTCAACACCTATCAATAGTTATCGACGTTGACAACGCCGATACCAATTCATGAGCGTCGACACTAATTTTCTCACTATTGACAACCGTAATAGGGGTGAATCTTTTTAGGAGGGTTATACTCTTGTCACTGTGTCGCGTGCTAGGATGGTTGCATCGGCCAGGTTGCTCTGGTCTAGATCCCAAAAGCCGACGTCCTCGTAACTTTTATACATTTTTTGTGGCATCTTGCTGTTCACGCCCAAGGGCGTCCCGTAGTCTACGACTCATCCCCCCCCCCCCCCCCCCCCCCTATCCCTCCAGCAGATCTGCTGCTCAGCAAGCCACAACAAGTACCCACTGCTGCTCGCGCCCTACGGCGCCACTAGCTCATACGGCCGCTCCCACTTATAACTACAATCTCCGTAGTAGAGTCGGTGGCAAGGCCGAGCATCAGCCCCCGCCCCCGTCTTCTTCTCCCCGCTTTTCCGGCAGCAATCGTGTAGGCCTGGGAAACAGACTCTTAGTCCCTACCACCTTTTGCACCGTTTGCCAGCACAGAATATATATGTTTGCGTCATCCGGGTACCCCAATGCTTATCCAGGGACGTCCAGTCCCAGGGCCACAACAGCAATTGCGTCCTGGCCTCCCTCAGCTCAGGCGCAGTCACCCGTCACTTACCCCTCGAGTGACGACGTCCCCCCGCTGCACTTCCGAATTCTGCAGTTAAAATATAATGGATTAACTGGGAAGATCAGGGAGATAGGCGATTTCATGAAGCGGCATAACATCCACATCGCTGCGATTCAATAGACTAAACTCATAGCAAATCTGCTCTGCAGGCCTGTTCTGGGTATAATGTCCACAGAAAAGATCGCGAGAGTGGAATTGGAGGCGGTCTCGCGTTTATCATACACCACTCCGTGCAATATTTTATATTTCATCCCGACGTCGGCCGCAGGGACAGTGTCTTAGAACGTCACGGCTTATCTGTCCGGTCATGTAAACGTAGAAATCATCAACATCTACATCCCTCCTGCCACCTGTTGCCCCAGTGGGGCTCATATCAGAGCACTATTCACTGGCGATAATCGCATTATCTTAGGCGATTTCAATGCCTATCACGATCTATGGCATTCAAACCTGCAGACGGACAGCAGGGGCGGATCAAATAGAAGAAACGATGTTCTGCACAATAAACGGAGACGCCCCCACTCGTATGGTAGGAAGCTGTCACAGTTCGCCAGATATATCAATCGTGAGCGCAGGACTCGTAAACTGTGTCAACTGGCAGCCGATGGTAACATTGGCATCTGACCACCTGCTTTTACTTATTTCGCTTGAGCGAACCGCCGACTTCATCGTCACCGAAAAACGCACTTTCATGCACTTTAAAAAAGGAAAGTGGGATGAGTACAAATCCTTTACAGACAGTCACTTTGCTGCCCACAAACGGGCGAAACGGGAGGAGCATCTAAGTGGTTGTAATCTCTCTGCAGGTGTGGGTAAGCTTTGGTCCACCGTACTGTCCCTATCGAATCCGTCTAAGCACAATGACTAAATTTCCATCGCCTTTAGCGATAAAGTGCTGTCGGATGCGAAAAAATGCGCGAGCGCTTTTTGCCGACAATATATAATGCATTCTACGGTTAACAAAGTTAGACGGCGGGCCTACATACGCGCACATAAACATAAATTCAGCGCGTCCCATTACCATCATCGCCAAAGAGGTTGAGGATGTCATCGGTCATGCTAAACCATCTAAAGAAGTGGGCCCAGACGGCATAGCCAAGCAGATGCTTAAAAGCCTAGGTAAAGAGGGCTTCAAATATTTAACACATGTCTTCAACCTGTCCCTTTCCACCTTTGTCATCCCCGAAAAATGGAATATGGCCAAGGAGGTCCCGCTACTAAAGCAAATTTGCAACTAGCCTATCATCAGCATGGCTTTAGAAAACTACGTAGCACAACCACCGCGCTAATGCCATTAGCACCCAGATAAATTGCGGTTTAAATCAAAACCCCCACCATAGGACAGTACTCGTTGTATTAGACCTGTCAAAAGCTTTTGATACGGTCAACCATGCCACGTTACTGCAAGACCTGGAAGGGTGTACCATTTCCCCAAGTCTTAAAAGCTGGACCGCAAATTATCTGGGTGGTCGGCAGGCATCGGTGCAATTCAGGAACTCAACATTCAAACCAAGAAGAATTAAACAAGAGGTGCCACAGGGTGGTGTCCTATCCCCACTTTTGTTTAACTTCTACATATCGAGCCCCGCCCCGTTTTCTTCTCCCCTCTTTTCCGGCAGCAATCGTGTAGGTCAAGGAAACAGACTCTTAGTCCCTACCACCTTTTGAGCAAATGCGCGAGCGCACCAGAAGGAGCCACTATCGTTTCCTACGCCGATGACTGCACAGTTTTTTCGCCTCGTGAAACCCGACATTATCACCGACTAAATCATCGGCGACCTTATTTACACCATGGACGTCCCAAATGTTGACCATTTTGAACATCCACGTCAATGGCACTACGCTACCGGCTGTCTTACACCCCAAAATCTTGGGTGTGACGTTTGATCAGGATCTACATTTTGGTGAGCATGCAACCGCAATTGTACCGAAAATCCAGAGCCGCAATAAAATCCTCAAATCTCTTGCTGGCAGTACTTGGGGTAAAGATAAAGAAACGCTCATTACCACTTACAAAGCAATTGGCCAGCGGATTGCATGCTACGCGTCCCCGATATGGTCGGCATGCCTAAAGACAACTCACTTTAAGAAGCTACAGGCTTGCCAAAATACCGCCCTCAGAACCGCCACGGGTTGTCTCCTTATGTCCGTAGAACACCATCTACTTAAAGAGGCGAGAATACTCCCCATTAGGGAGAGAAATGAAATGCTAACCAAACAGTTCGTGTTGAATACCCAGAAACCTGGGCATCCCAACAGACATCTGATTGATGAGCCTACACCGCCCAGGGGCTTAAGAGATCATATCCGTAAGCATTATGAGGAAACACGGTCCCTGAGAACACAGCCGTATGAAGCTAAAAACACAAGCAGGTCCTCCGTGAACTCCACAATCAGGCGTCGGACCTCTGCCATGAATTGCCCGGTGAATCCTCTTACCTATCCAGAATCAACCCCGACATACAAAACATATGTCCTGCTTGTAATATGTCCCCACATGACACCAACCATCTCTTTAACTGTATTGTGGAACCAACGCCTCTAACATCCCTTTCATTATGGTCCACCCCTGTTGAAACAGCAAGTTTCCTTGGACTCCCGTTAGAGCATTGATGACAATTTGCATCCACATGCAACCTTCTAGGCCATACCGCCCTCCCACCCCCTAGATCCATCAGGAGTTTGGGGTCGCCAGAGCCTCGGCTGTTAATGAAACAGGATTGCCCACGGGTAGGTGAGGTTGACAATTAGGTTGGAAAAGCTATATATGGCGCTGGCAACCACTTGAGAGGGTTGCGCTACACAACCCCTGGAATCAATTTGGTATTTTAGTCGCCTCTTATGACAGGCATACTACCGCGGGTATATTTTAAGCCCCTAACCCGCTGGCGTATTTCTAAGCGGGATCTTCCTCGGCAGTGATTTGGTAAGCACTCTAGTGTATTTCCGCTGTGAAAACTCATCTGCCTTGCAGATGCCGTTCGGAGTCGGCATAAAACATGTAGATTCCGTCCCGCCAATTTGAGGGAAAAATTAAGAGGGGCACGAAGCAAACGGGAAGAGAAGCTCGTCCTAAAATCTCTTCGGAGGATATCACTCCTTATATCTTTTTATACTCAGCTGAGCAGAGCTCACAGAGTATATTAACTTTGTTCACATAACGGTAATCCGTAACGGCATAAACTAATCGAGATAGATATAGACTTCTATATATAATGTAATGTATTTATTTATTACGGCTTTCCTAAGCCTAAGTTAAATCTATTTTACATGTTTATAATTGTCTTCTGGACTATGCAATCTAGAATAGTTACATCTATGTCCTACCTTGGAGTACTATGGACGGGAGACTTCCAGATCATGCGAACAAAGTGTTGTGCTAGTGTAGTATGTAGGCATTTTACGCATGTTAGTAAAACGCGAAGGCAACATCTGCACGGCGATGCACTGAGTTAATCGAGTGATGCGTTTCAGTATGTGCTTCGGCAACTTTTTTGTATGCGTACAAGAGCTTGGAAGTCTATGTCAAAATGAACTGGGCGAAAAAAGAAATTTATTTAGCCATTTCCGTCCGTCCGTCCGTCCATCCCTCCGTAAACACGATAACTTGAGTAAATTTTGAGGTATCCTGATGAAATTTGGTATGTAGGTTCCTCGGCGCTCATCTCAGATCGCTATTTAAAATGAACGAAATCGAACTACAACCACGCCCACTTTCGATATCGAAAATTTCGAAAAACTGAAAAAGTGCGATAATTCATTACAAAAAGACAGATAAAGCTGTTTGGCTGTCTGATTTACCGCTGGACCGTTAATAAAGTTTTCCAACCGTAAGCAGCAGGCCTTCTCTATTCCAAGTAGCTCTGCTTGAAAGATACTAGCTAAGTTTGGAAGACGGATTGAGATAGCGACTACAAAGTACTCGGAGAAGACCCCGTCACTAACACCACAGTCTATTTTAGATCCGCCAGTGAATAGTGAGGTGACACGCTCCTTGCATACTATGTTGGCTGACCAATCCGGCTAAACTCATACATTTTTCACACATTTTTATACTCAGCGTGCTTTGCACACAGAATATATTAACTTTGATTCGATAACGGTTGGTTGTACAGGTATAAAGGAATCGAGATAGATATAGACTTCCATATATCAAAATCATCAGTATCGAAAAAAAATTTGATTGAGCCATGTCCGCCCGTCCGTCCGTTAACACGATAACTTGAGTAAATATTGAGATATCTTCACCAAATTGGTACACGAGCTTATCTGGACCCAGAATAGGTTGTATTGAAAATGAGCGAAATCGGATGATAACCACGCTCACTTTTTATATATATAACATTTTGGAAAACAAAAAAACTGATTATTTAGTAAATAATACACCTAGAATGTTCAAATTTGACGTGTGGACTGATATTGAGACTTGATAAAAATTTGAAAAAATTTTTTAAAATGGGCGTGGCACCGTCCACTTGTGATAAAATCAAATTTACACAAATTATTAATCATAAATCAAAAATCGATAAACCTATCATAACAAAATTCGGCAGAGATGGTTTTGCCTTTACTATAAGGAATGCTTTGAAGAAAAATTTACGAAATCGCCCACTTTTATATAAAAGGTTTTTAAAAGGGTCGTGGACGAATAAAATAAGCTACATTTTTGCAAAAAAGAGATTTATATCAATGGTATTTCATTTCCCAAGTGGATTTATAATAATAAATAGGAAAAACTTCAAATTTTAAAAAATGAGCATGGCACCGAAGAAAAGTTAACGGATCGTAATAAAATTGGTTACACAAATTTTCCCTCTAGCAGGAAATATTTCTAGAAATAAAATAGTTAAAAAAAAATTTTAAGTTAAACGGTTTTATTGAAAACAATACTTACATGAAATATACTAAAAGCTAGAAAATATTTAGGTAGGGCCTAGGTACTAGTCATCACACTCCTCCTCAATCTAGGGCGTTGATCAGACAATTAAATAAAAGCGTTGGGCGAGTGAAATTTCTAAAAATGTGAGGCGTAGCATCATAACCTGATTAGGGTTCAGTTGGTCTTATATAGTTGATGCGGAGTGTGATGACTACATAGTACCTATGACCTAACTAATTACTTTCTAGCTTTTAGTATTATTATTACTTCATGTAAGTATTGTTTTCAATAAAACTGTTTAACTTAAACATTTTTTTTGTAATTATTTTATTTTCAAGTTTTTAGTCTTTGTCTTTGTCCCTTCTCCAAATCCAAAATATTTTGATGTCACTTCTACCGGACTGTATGTAATATTTGTTCCAAATATGAGGCAATCCGGACATCATAGGTCGCTTTCTATTCATGTATGTATTATGTGTACCAAATATGGACCAAATCGGACCACAAATACGATTTTTTTGAATATCTCGATCTTTGCGCCACCTAGCGGCGATTTTTTTCATAGGTCGCTTTCTATTCTTGTATGTATTATGTGTTCCAAATATGAGCCAAATCGGACAACAAATACGATTTTTGTGAATATCTCGATCCTTGCGCCACCTAGCGGTGATTTTTTTTCATAGGTTGCTTTCTATTCATGTATGTATTATGTGTTCCATATACGGACCAAATCGGACCACAAATACGATTTTTTTGAATATCTCGATCTTTGTGCCACCTAGCGGCGATTTTTTTCGTAGGTCGCTTTCTATTCTTGTGTGTATTATGTGTTCCAAATATGAGCCAAATCGGACCACAAATACGATTTTTGTGAATATCTCGATCCTTGCGCCACCTATCGGCGATTTTTTCTTATTATTGCATTGTCATCGGGTTCTGAACTCTATTCCAGGTTTCAAGCTTGTAGCTTATCGGGAAGTTACTTAAATTTCAATTACAAAATTCTTGCCAACCAGCCAACCAACCATCCTGTCAAGTCAAGCTAAATAAAACCGTTTGAAATGGACGAGATCAGTTAAAGACCACGCCCACTTTTATATAAAAGACTTTTAAAAGGGTCGTAGACGAAGATAATAAGCTATATCTTAGCGAAAAAGAGCTTTGTATCAATAGAATTTTACTTTCTGAATTGAATTATAACATTAAATTGGAAAACACTAAAGTTTTTGAAAATGGGCCTGGCACCGCCCCTTTTATGACTAAGCAATTTTCTATGTATGGGCAGCCATAACCCGAAGAAAATTTAACGAATCGTAATAAATTTGGGTACACAAATTTTCGCTATAGCAGGAAATATTTCTAGGAAAAATGGACTAGATCGGTTAAAGACCACGCCAACTTTTATATAAAATATGTTTAAAAGGGTCGTAGACGAAAATAATAAGCTATAACTTAGCAAAAAATAGTTTTGAATCAATGATATTTCACTTATCCAGTTTTATTGTAAGAGGAAATGGGGAGATATTTTTTTTAACGGGCGGTGCCACGTGTTATGTAGAAAACTAATTTATCTGAAATGAAATGTACAATTGAAGCTCATGCTTAGTATATAATGTTCGGTTACACCCGAACTTAGACACCTTTACTTGTTTTAAATTAACTGAGCTAAAAAAAAATCTGCCTCTCAGCAAGTAATTTTTAGTATTCCATGTTTTACTACTATTCGTTCCTAGTTATACTTTTCACATTTCAGAGCTTTGAAGCAACGAACTCACCAATTCAATCAAGAACGTGTCACATTAAAAGCATGTCCTAGTTGGGAACAACCAATCGAATTTGAAAATTTCTTAATTGATAATAATAATGTTAATTTAATTAAACTGAATGATTATTGCTTAGAGATAATTTTTCAAAATCTTGATTTATTGCATCAAATACGTTTGTCATTATGTCATCCACGTTTGGAGCAAATATTTGTACGTATGATATGTCCACGTATGCAACGGCATCTTGATTTGCAGAAGTTATATGGATTTTCAACATGGGAATTACGCCAATTCTTCCATACTTTTGGTATATATTTGGAGGGTATTATTGTTGGTCAAAAATATCCCTACTATAGTTCTACATCTAGTATTTGTAATTTTATGCAAGAATGTAATGTACGCATTAGAAGTTTACATATCATATCACGTTCACCCTGGCAATATGTTTATTTCTTTAATGTTATAAAACTGGACTGCATCACTGAATTGGAATTATATAAATGTAATTTAAAAGATTCCGATTTGGAGAACTTACGTAAATTACATAATCTACAAACGCTTGGTGTTGCTGGTAATCATAATATACATGGAACTTCATTAAAATATTTGTGCAAATTGGAACGTTTAAGTTTATGCGGTTGTGAAAGTATTTCTAGCGATACATTGATGGATTGTTGCCGATATTTAAATTTAATTTTTTTGGATGCTCGTTTAACTTGTCGCACACTCAATACGGTAACTATTAACTATTGTGAGACACTGGAAACGCTTAAGGTGTCACGACTCGATGAGAATGTTGCAAAATTGCCGAAGCTAAGGTCCTTGGAAGTCTATAATTTTAACACGACGGTATGTATAATTAAAGCTTATATTTATGTAGGACCGCACCTTTCTCTTATGTAAATTTGTTCATTCTCTTTTATTTATTTATTTATTTTTAATATTACAGTCTTTTGACTTAGATTAAATCTATGAGATCACAATTATACATTGTACAGTCTTTGGATTTTGCATAATTGATTTTGATTTATAAAATGTATTTTTGAACTCCTTATTTTTACAATCTTTTAAGTCCCTAGGTAGTTCATTGTATTCTTTTTAACAAATTCGGATTTTACAATTGGCAAGTGAAAATTATTATATTCAGCGTGCTTTGCACGCAGTATATTAACTTTGATTGGATAACGGTTGGTTGTACAGGTATAAAGGAATCGAGATAGATATAGATATATATGCAAATATAGATATATATGCAAATCATCAGTATCGAAAAAAAATTGATTGAGCCATGTCCGTCCGTCCGCCCGTCCGTCTGTCCGTCTGCCGTTACTACGATAACTTGAGTAAATATTGAGATATCTTCATCAAATTTGGTACACGAGCTTATCTGGACCCAGAATAGATTGGTATTGAAAATGAGAAAAATCGGATGATAACCACGCCCACTTTTTATATATGTATATAAAATTTTGGAAAACACAAAAAACCTGATTATATAGTAATTAATATACCTAGAATGTTGAAATTTGACGTGTGGACTGATATTGATAAAAATTTGAAAAAAAATTTTAAACTGGGCGTGGCACCGCCCACTTGTGATAAACTCAATTTTACAAACATTATTAATCATAAATCAAAAATCGTTAAACCTATCGTAACACAATTCGGCAGAGAGGTTGCCTTTACTATAATGAATGCTTTGAAGAAAAATTTACGAAATCGGTTAAGGACCACGCCCACTTTTATATAAAAGATTTTTAAAAGGGTGGTCGACGAATAAAATAAGCTATATCTTTGCAAAAAAGAGCTTTATATCAATGGTATTTCATTACTCAAGTGGATTTATAACAATAAATAGGAAAAACTTCAAATATTAAAAAAATCGCGTGGTACCGCCCCTTTTATAACTAAACAATTTTCTATGTTTTTGGAGCCATAACTCGAAGAAAAATTAACGGATCGTAATAAAATTGGGTACACAAATTTTCCCTATAGTAGAAAATATTTCTAGTAAAAATGGACGGGATCGGTTAAAGACCACGGCAACTTAGATATAAAACAAGTTTAAAAGGGTAGTAGACTAAAATAATCAGCTATAACTTAGCAAAAAATAGTTTTGAATCAATGGTATTTCACTTATCAAGTTTTATTGTAAGAGGAAATGGCGAAACATTTTTTTTTAACGGGCGGTGCCATGTGTTATGTAGAAATGAAATGTGCAATTGAAGCTCACGCTGAGTATATAATGTTCGGTTACACCCGAACTTGGACACCTTTACTTGTTTTTATTTAATAATTTGGGAAAAATTTAAACAACGTGACATCAGGATGGACAAGGTGACAGCTATTTCGATTATACCTTGTAAATCTCTTCAAAGCCGGGAGTGGAATTTGAATCCGCACTCCTACGTTGGTTGAAGTGTTACAAACGCATTCAGCCACGTCATGCCTTAGTTGTTGTAAACTTTATCCCAATTGTTATTATTATCAAATTATTTTTGTTTCTTGTGCTATAGTTATGAACATCATTGTTGTATTTCACATGAACATTTAGATAATTTGGTAGGTTTCCTAATTTCATATTGTGTATGAATTTCAATGTCAACCTCACCTACCGAATCATTTTAATTAATAGCCGAGGCTCTGGTGACCCCGAAGTCCTGATGGATCTAGGGGTGGGAGGGCGGTATGACCTAGAAGGTTTCATGTGGTCATACCAAATCGTTCCCGAGATGATCGGGCTAGTACCTTTATGGTGCTTGGTACCGGAACGTACGGGTTCTGCATCCGGCAAAGGACCATCAACATCGATAACACTCCCCAAGGCCATGGATGGATATTCAATTGATTAGTCATCTGTCCGGTCCACGCCGTGAGGAGGTCGCTTTGGACTTGATTATCCGTCCAAATTGTGTTAGGTCAATAAGCTTGAAAGGCTATGGAGATAACCATCAATTTTCAAGCATACCTTATCTATAAAAGGGCGCGAGTCCACTGCCATTATTGTTTAGTATCTTTGTTCGTTTGTTGTGCTTGCGTTTATTGCTTCATTTTTGCTGTTGTAACAGTACTTCGCCATGCTCAATCGGTACATCAATTCATGGATTGTGGTACACATCTTCTAAAGGAAGGCATTGTGGAAATTTGGTGCTATAACTTTCAGTTTGCACATATATGGTTTTGTCATTTGTATTCCTGTTGCACTGCCTATGTTACCACCCATCTCTCAGTACCTTCTGTTTCTGTCATCTGTTTAACCATTTCTCATAATCTTATAGCTCGTTTCGCATAAATAACTGATTTGATCCAATGATAAAAACGTTTTTATTTTCATTTAGCATATGGCGTCACATTTCTATACAGCTTTAGCTCAAAATCATGCTGACGATTTATTAGAATTAAAACTAACCGGCCAAGCGTACATACTGTTCCCAACAATTGCTTCCAATATAGGACGTCTACATAAATTACGAACACTTTGGTTGGGTGATAATAAATTTAATGTTTCTAAAGGTGTATTAAGACTGATAGCAAGTAATCTCCCCAACCTGGAAGAAGTATGTCTCAATTATTCGTCCCGCATTAATGATAAACACGTATTGCCACTCATAAGAAACTGTACTAAATTGCAACGCCTCAATTTACGTCGATGTCGACATATTACAGACGAGTTGATTTGGAATATATTAGTTATACTACAGAACCGTGCAATAGCAGAAAAAAGAGGAAAGAAAGCTCAACCGCTTCTTATATTGGTGTATGGCACACGCATTAAAAAGGATATTTTACAGGTATTTCAACCATTTGAAAAACTCACTTTAAAATTTGTCCCAACGTAGTGAGAAGTACAGCTAAGTTTAAAGGCTTTAGATAGATAGATAATTAATTAAGGATCGCACTGCGATCATTGGTCTATTGTGCCCTCATCTTCTTCACAGCACATCATCCAACCGACCTCCTTGATGAACCCTACCAGTTCACTTGGCTTGAGTTATTCAATGTGAGAATGCTCTGACCATGGTGAGCCCATTAAAAGCTTTATACTGTTTTCACACAGAAACTTAATGATCTCATTTCACCTGCTAATGAAATCGTAAATTTTTTGCTTTCACACAGAAGTAACTGCTCGATTAGTATGAAGGATGAGACAGACAATCATGGCGGAACGATACAAGGTGGGAGCATGGTGACATACCTACAAACAAAAAAAATTCCATGTACTTGTAAATTCGATGGACAAATGTCAAAATCGTACTGCGCCGGTAGTTGATGTATCAAATCAAATAAAAAAGGTTATAATCAGCTGTTCGATGCGGCCACCTTGTATCGTTCCGCCATGCAGACAATGACATTTGCTTTGAAAACTAAGAAGCGGAAACGGAAGCGGAACGGTGCCAACAGAGTTGCATTGTGCTTTTGACTTCATTAGGCATTCGATTAGCTACTAATGAAATAATAATAGATTCGAATTTTGTAGGGAATATTGAGCTCAATAAGCGTCTTAATGTAGAAAACTGCCTTTATTATTCAATAAGCCGTCTGTGTGAAAACAGTATTACAAACAGCATGTTTTAAAAAGGCAGCGCTGAGCCACCGGCCAGTTGATATATTAACATATTCTTAAGTTTTAAGAAAAAGGGCTTCGTTAATTACACAGTGCTACAGTGATTTTGCACTTTTCAAGTGACCTAGTTTACGTTGTAGGCCTTGACGAGTACATCATGATAATGTGTTTAAAAATTGTCTAACACCTCCAAATTTTCAAGTTATTGTCCAAAAGCCGTTTTTCGTCTACTGCGCGCACTCTAACAATCATAACGTCTTTTACCCAATTTTCGATAACTTTACGATTTTGTAAAGAAGAAGAAGCTTCAAGCTGATATATATTTGTTTATACTATATACGAAAAATTGGGACATTTTCCAAAAGTTATCTAAGATTTATCCATTTTTTCCCCATTTTTCATAGTTCGACGTCTTTTTTATGTAACATATAAACAAAATTACTTTTTGACTATCATTCCCAAAGAACTATTTATCCCGAGTAAGAAAAGTCATGGTTTATCAAAATCGGTTGATAAATGTTTATGTTACAACGCTTATTGTAAAAAAAAAAATTAACAAAAAAATTCTAACAATGGTCTGTACTATGTTAGTTGCTGTGAATCGCATGTATAAATTGAAAATATTTTCACTTAGTTATAGATATTAGAGAAAAATTGTAAAGTTTACAAACGGCGATGGTTACTAGGACATGTTTCTGAATTTCACTTCTTCATCAGCTAGCTGTTCGGGAGCTGAGTATTGAACTCGAATCTCCAACATTCATACCTGTGTAAAGGCAGATGCCTTTAACCAACCACTCAGTTATATGAATGCCCCGTTGCTCGCTTTACAATTGGTCTCTAAGAATTACCTATTTGTTTCTATTCCTTTTATTCACCATTTAGGCACATACACTGTGTATGTAGTTTATTCCCAATAGTGTGGATATGATTTTAGGCGCGCTTATGAAAGCTTAGTAAAATTTGTTTGGATTTTTATGGTATTTGTTTTTAATACTTCCGCTGTTACTATTATATCAATATGATCATATCATATCATTGTCCTAGTAACCATCGCCGTTTGTAAACTTTACAATTTTTCTCTAATATCAATAACAAAACAATTGTATAAAGGAATATGAGCAAAGCTCGCTAATTAAATACATATTTTCACTTAGTTTTGGAAAATTAAAAAATTAGAAAATTAAACTCGTGTAAAGGTCTATCGCTGTTTTATTTCTGATACAATGTGTTATAATCGTAACAAGTTTTGTTATATCTGTGGTTTGTTCGTTGACAAGCAGCATCGCGTAAAATTAGAGATGAATAAATACGTGAAAGACGCTTTTAACAATTTCTTCGACCGCGCGTATGGTAAAAGTGTTTGGTATGAACTAATATATGCCTGTCCAACATGCTCCAGTGCACTGAAAAAATGCAAAAAACGACCTTTACCATTTTCAACCCCAATGGTTGGGCATCGTCAAATTTTCCGTAAGGAAGAAGATTACTATTTCTGCCAAAGAAACACCGTTAGTCATCACTATAATACACGCGACCGCATAAAGTATGCTGTTGTAGTAACCGTATCTCGCCCAGTGAAGGACGAAAAAACGAATACTCATGTTGCAACTCTTGAATCGAAAAATGCATTGGAATAAGAAGAAAATTCTGACTGTTCAGAAATTGACAAGGTATTTCTTCCAACTGGGGTTCTAACAACGGAACGTCATGTAGTCTAAAATGAAGATTTCCGTGACCTTGTGCGTGATTTAGAAGTATCTTGGAGGCAGACAGAAATTTTGGGATCGAGGCTGAAACAGTGGAATATTGTGGAAAACAACTTTAAGGGTACATTCCCGAGGGATGACAGCCTATGTCGTTCGAAAAAATATTCCGAGTTAACGACGTCAACAATCAACTTGTTTATTGTTCAGATATAGATGAGCTCTTTCTTTGTCTTGATCACGAACACTCACCAGAAGAGTGTCGTTTATTTTTGGACGGTTCGTGCGAAAGTACAGTGGCTCACAGCTTATTTCGTGCAGCTATGGAACAAAACTTTTGAGCTATATAGAAAGGAAACTAGTGACGGTGTCAAAAAAAAATTCAAATGCACAATTTTAATAAAAATATGCTTTTATTTCAACAAATACTTCATGTGTTTACACGTTTGTGCTAATTATTTAATAAAAACTAAAATTATCTCAAAAACTAAGGTCACAGCTTATTTCGTGCACTGCGCCCTGTCTTAGAAAAAACTACTTTTTATTTAGTTTAGTACCTCGTATGACCACCTTTTTGTTAAATAACATCTTCAAGATAATTTTCCATAGATGAAATTCGTTTTTGAGCGACTTCGGGTGGTACCTTATGCCTTTCTTCGAAAAGAGTAGTTTTTAAATCACTAATCTTACCAATCTGCCTTTGCCGTGTAGGCGATTCCAAAATTGACCATACATTTTCATTTAAGACGAGAGATTGTGGAAGTGGATTCATGAGGTGTGGACAGTTCCATATTACCCATGCATGTACAATCCCGACACACTCCCGGATTTGCGAAATCGATCACGTACACCTAAATCAGGGGCGATTCGCAACAAATTGCCTTTCGTAAGGTTAAATACAAATTTTTGTCCATTGTGGCATCAAAGAAAGTTATAACCCATCACACTTCCACCGCCATACCCTACAGTTGCCTTGAAAATTTTATTTTTGAGATCTGAAATTGCTTAACACCGCACGTATCATCTCTGAATCAATATTTGTATATATTTGGCTTATATGGCATGATTAAAGTGAGGTGTAAAGCAAATAAAGAACTCAAAAAGCAATTTCAGAGCTCAAAAATAAAAAATTGAAGGCAACTGTATGGTATGGCGGTGAAATTGTGATGGGTTTGGGCCTACTTGGCTGCCTCTGGAGTTGGCAAAATAACTTTCTTTGATGGTAAAATGGACACAAATTTTTATTTAACTTTACCAGAAGACAATTTGTTGCAAATTGTCCCTAACTTAGGTGTACGTTATCGATTTCGCACATATCCAGGATTGTGCCGATATTGTGCAGGCATGAGTAGTATGGAACTGTTCACACCTCATGAACCCACTGCCGCAATCTCTCGCCTTAAATGAAAATTTGTGGTCAATTTTGGAATCGGCTGCAGGGCAAAGGCAGATTGGTAAGATTAGCGATTTAAATACTACTCTTGTCGAAGAAAGGCATAAGGTACCACCCGAAGTCGCTCAAAAACTAATTGCATCTATGGAAAATCATCTTGAAGATGTTATTTAACAAAAAGGTGGTAATACGAGGTACTAAACTAAATAAAAAGTAGTTTTTTCTAAAACAGGGCGCAGTGCACGAAATAAGCTGTGACCTTAGTTTTGAGATTATTTTAGTTTTTATTTAATAATTAGCACAAACGTGTAGACACATGAAAATTAAGTATTTGTTGAAATAAAAGCATATTTTTATTAAAATTGTGCATTTGAATTTTTTTGACACTGTCACTAGTTTCCTTTCTATATAGCTCAAAAGTTTTGTTCCATAGCTGCATGAAATAAGCTGTGAGCCACTGTAATTGTTTTATCGAAAATATCTTTACAACTGATCTGTCAATTTATTAGGTTTGAAAGCTATCCTACTGCCATGGCGCAACGATACAAGGTGGCAGCATGGAACAGCTGATTATAAACTTTTTTTATTTGATTTGATACATCAACTTCTGGCGCAGTACGACTTTGACATTTGTCCATCGAATTTACAAAAACAAAGTACATGGAATTTTTATTTATGTTTGTAGGTATGTCACCATGCTGCCACCTGTATCATTCCATCATGCCTACTGCATAACGAGAACCAGTTTCCATCAGTTCCAATAGCATACGCTACCAATATGAAAGAAACGTATGTGGAAATGAAGAAAATTTTACACTCCATAGATTATGATAAGCATCAATGGCCAATTGTTTGTGATTGGAAAGTTCTCACAATTCTTTTCGGAATGCAAGGAGGATACACAAAATATCCTTATTATCTGTGCGATGGGACAGTCGAGGAAAAGATAATTTCAAACTCAGTGAATGGCCGTGCAGGAAAACACTCGAAATAAGAAAAAACGTCGTTAACATTCCACTCGTTCAGAACGATAAAGTTATTTTGCCACCGCAACACCTCAAGTTGGGCTACATGAAGCAGTTTGTCAAACGACTTGACAAAAACAGCGAGCCTTTTTTGCACTTGAAAGCCGTGTTTCCATAACTAAGTGACGCAAAAATCAAGGAAGGTATGAAAATACTTTTCAATTTATACAAGTGATTCACAGCAAATAACAGAGCACAGACCATACAGAATTTTTTTTATTAATTTTCTTGTTTACAATAAGCGTCGGAACTTAAACATTTATCAACCAATTTTGATAACCCATCACTTTTCTTACTCGGGATAAATAGTTCTTTCAGAATGAATGTAAAAAAAAAAATTTTTTTTATGACATGTTACATAAAAAAGACGTCGAACTATGAAAAACGGGGGAAAAATGGGTAAATCTTATAGCGTTTTCTTTTTTGGCTGAAGTGTTACGCTTTTTGTACGCCGCGCAAAGGTTGTTGTTCTATTCTATAAAACAGGCAACGCCTTTACGGGGTATTTCGTTCTTATGTGAAAATTGTTGCCTGCTCGCAACGCAAAAGCGTTATACTATTTTCACACAGACGGCTTATTGAATAATAAAGGCAATTTTCTACATTAATACTGTTTTCACACAGACGGCTTATTGAATAATAAAGGCAGTTTTCTACATTAAGACGCTTATTGAGCTCAATCTTCCCTACAAAATTCAAATCTATTATTATTTCATTAGTAGCTAATCGAATGCCTAATGAAGTCAAAAGCACAATGCAACTCTGTTGGCAGCGTTCCACTTCCGTTTCCGCTTCTTAGTTTTCAAATCAAATGTCATTGTCTGCATGGCGGAACGGTACAAGGTGGCCGCATCGAACAGCTGATTATAACCTTTTTTATTTGATTTGATACATCAACTACCGGCGCAGTACGATTTTGACATTTGTCCATCGAATTTACAAGTACATGGAATTTTTTTTGTTTGTAGGTATGTCACCATGCTTCCACCTTGTATCGTTCCGCCATGATTGTCTGTCTCATCCTTCATACTAATCGAGCAGTTACTTCTGTGTGAAAGCAAAAAATTTAAGATTTCATTAGCAGGTGAAATGAGATCATTAAGTTTCTGTGTGAAAACAGTATTACACTTTTACCCTGTATAAAATGGCGGTGTGGCAGTGCAACTCTGTGAAACTCTCAATTCGCTCTTAAGTTCCACATATACTCTGTTAATATGACTACCCAGATTGCGCATTCATGAGTTCAAAACTGCTTCGTTCTGCGCATATACGTCACAGTTGACTGTTTAAGCGAATAAAAGAAAGAGAGAAAAAACAAGAGCTAAAGGAAACTGACGTAAGAATTGCCCATAAAAAAGAGCTGGGGCCCTATTCAGTAACTATGAGTTTTGAAATGTACATTTTTCTTTCATACAAATTATATGAAGAAAAAGTGTACATTTTAAAACTCACAGTTACTGAATAGGGCCCCAGATCTAATGTTTACATGCTCAATGCGCAATATTCTTGTGTGATTTGTGATATGAGTGAATATGGTGAGTTGAAATGCCCTTTGTATGTACTATAAATGTTGGTTGACAATTTTCTGGGGTAGGAGTAACTCTATTAAGGTTTTACCATTTACTTAGGCAAAAATATTATTTCAGAAAAGGAAACGCTATTAGATAATTTTGGAAAATGTTGTAATTTTTTCGTATAAAGTATAAACAAATATATATCGGATTGAAGCTTGAATCTTCTTTCCAAAACCGTAAAGCAATCGAAAATCGGTTAAAATATGACGACGTTATGATTGTTAGAGTGCGCGCAGTAGATGAAAACCGGTTTTTGGAAATTTGGGGGCGTTAGACAATTTTGAAACACATTTTCATGATGTACTCGTCAAGACCTACAACGTAAACTAGGTCACTTCAAAAGTGGTTTGAATATTTTTTGTAGCACCGTGTTATCAGTATGTGTATATGTTTATATATATATATATTATTATTATTATTTTTTTTTTTATTTTTTATTATTATTATTTATTATTACGGCGTTTTAAGCCTAAAACTTAGATTATTACAAATTATAAATACATTTTAATTATAATAGTATTTCTAGCGTTTGGGGTGTCGGAATGCATGAGATTCCGATCAGCACGGGAACTGGTGGTCCCAACGGGCGAGTCTTGGAGTCATCTCATTGGGAGGTTGGAAGGACGTGTTCACAATCCTGCCCTACTCCAAAACGTATGATTACAGTTTTATTATGTATGCTGTCGGAATGCATTTGATTCCGGTCAACCCAAAAGCTAGCAGCTCAGCAGAATGAGCCACTCTTATCGGACGGTTGGAAAGGGTGTTTCCAATCCTCCCTGTACCAGCTTTTTAATTAATTATAATATATCATTGTTGTAGGAGTATACGTGATTCACATGAACTGTTTGTCTGGGACGATATTTTCAGGAATTCTTTCCCAATTTGATTGCGAGCGATATATGTATTTGCCCTGATGCATAAGGTTCCTCTGTGTCTATCTGGATTGCCATGTACGCTCAAGGATCAGTAACATGAAATACAGATACAAAATATTTTATCTTATTGGAATGGTTTTGCAATATTCTAATAAACTTTTTTTGAAAGTGTTTAAGTTTTCACAATTTTTAACATGATTAGGTAGTTCATTAAAACATTTCAGGCCTTTGTAAAATATATTTTGCTTGTCCATTTCTGTTTTGAGAAAAGGTAATCTAAAATTATTATTTTCCCTGATTATGTAAGAATGGGTTTCATTCACATAAGCAAGTTTTTCACTTAGGTAGGCTGGTAATTTACCATGCTTGATATAAAATACAAATTTCATACTATGGTAAAATATCAACTGTTTCACACTCAACCAGTTTAGTGCATCAAGCATACTTTATGGAAGTGTCGTACCTCACTTTCAATATAAATCTCATAGCTTTGTCCAAATCTTCTTGCATTTTGCTCCTTGCTATTGAAATGTCCGTTTCATTTACTTCAAGTAGCGCATCATCTGCAAACAACCTGATTTTACTATATTTCAGTGCTGATGATATATCGTTTGTGTAAATGTTGAACCGACCCTTGTGGTAAGCCTATGACCACTTTTGCGGTCTGATAAGAAGCTTCTAAACCACTGCAATTCATTTTCCCTAATACCAATTTTTTGTAGTTTATCGAGCATTATATTCCTATCAATTGTTTCGAACGCTCTTTTCAGGTCAATGAAAACTGCTACAATATGTTTTTTTTGGCTCAGCTCTTCCTTCCAGCTAGATATGACGTAATTTAACGCCGTCTCGCAAGAGTGCCTTTCTCGGAAACCGGATTGTTCCTTTATAAGGATTTTATTATTTTCTAAGTAATTAAGCAGTTGATTTTTTATTACAATTTCCAGAATTTTTCTATGTTCGGCAATGTATTTATCGGCCTTAGTTCTTCTGCCATTACTGAATTTTTTACTTTCCTAATTGGTACTATTGTCGAAATTTTCCACATGTCTGGCACTATTCCAGTAGTCATGGATTTGTGTATAACGGTTGCATAGAAGAAACCCATGTACGATACCGAATCTTTAATTACGCCTTCTGAAAGTAAATTTTTCTCCCCAGTTATATTTTTGAACCTTTTTGCTATACGTATAACATCCTCAACCGTAATTTCTTCGAGTTTTAAACATGACCTAGCTGTAAGTTGGAAGTCGTTCTGACTCTGAACTACTTCAATTTCCCTGTTTATATCAACAATGCTATCTATAAAGAAGGAGTTCAATGCTTCAGCAATATCGCGAGGTGTATCATATGTCACACCTTTTACGATCACCGTCAAGATCTTTTCTTGTGACCCCGTTAAGTTTACAGCATGCTTAAGATGCTTCCACATTAGCTTGCTATCTGAACTATTGATGTCAATATTATTCTCCATGTATTTAATCTTTTTAAATTTGATTAGTTTTTTGTAGTACTTCGCGACCATGTTATATTCGGTATAGTCACCCGTTGCTCCAGCTTGTGAGTGCAACCGGTATTTTAGTTTATTCAATTCTGTCAATTCTTGATCATACCATTTATTTCTTAACTTTACCGTACTGTTTTTTTCAAACGTTAGTACTCCCATACAATCTAGTAAACAAGTATTTATATAGTTGACCATGTCGTTGACATTCATGCTTCTTATTAAACTAAGATTGCAATTCCTCAGTAGAGCCGTCAAGTTATCGGCAGAATAATTCTCCCAAGATGTTGATGAAATGACTCCTCGTAACGGGTTTGAATTACTTACTTTTATAGCAAATGAAATAGTTTCGTGATCGGATATTCTGTGGTCTTCAAGATTTACACAAGACAGTATATCAGCGTTTGCATATAATAAATCTATTTTTGTTTGAGAAGTTTCCGCGACTCTTGTATTGAAATTTATTTTTTGTTTCATTGCGCTACGAGTACAAATGTCATTCAGTTTGTAGCTACTCGAAGAGTTGATATTTAAGTTTATATTGAAATCTCCAACTAGAAGTGAATTCGTACCTGATTCTAATACTTCTGATAAAATACTCTCTACGTGATTTAAAAATTCACTGTCACTAGAACTTGGGGAATGGTACAACACACCTATTTGCCACTTAATGTCCACTTGCTTTAATTTTACTATAGCACACCATACATTTCTATCAATTGATCGATTAAACCTGATTTTGTACTTGATTTCCTTTTTCAGTAATAAAACGACCCCTCCCGTATGTCTACTATGAGAGTCGCAGCGAATTAATGTATACGGTGCAATATTAATTTCAGAATATGTACGAGTACATACGTGTTTGCGGTATATTCATATGAATACCCTTCAAAAAACACGAGTACTCTATAAATAATGTAAGGAATACTCCTTTTGGAGTATAGGACTGCTCCAAATCTAATCTGTATTCATACAAAAAATGTGCTCCAATTAACAATGCGATGTCCTAGGAGAGGAGTAGGTGATCCCACTCTCGCTTTGTTTGTGAGTATTCCATAGAGTACATACGTGAGAGTACTTTCCAAAGTACTTTCACTGTAGTACTCCATGGAGCACCCACAGAGGATCATATGCCAAAGTACTAAAGAGGAACTGTGTCGGAAAGAATTATCGAAGTGAATTTAATTTAAAATGAAAGTAAATGAAGAGGGGCAATACAACTTTTATATTTTATACTACGAATATTCTTATGTTATTTAGCAATTGCGTGAATAAAGAAACTAATATTTCTCTATACATACTAAAGTATACATAAAACCAGTGCCTGTTGCATTTTATCAGAGTTGCCAAAGTAAAATTTTATTATTAGTTATTTGCATGCAATATTTTACTTTTGGCAGCTCTGTTCGATCGTCATCGTGTCGTGATCACTGTCGTTAAAAAACGAGCAATGATTGGCTGATGGTGTCCGCAAACGCATTGCAAAGGAGTATTGTTAGAGTACTCCAACCATAGTATAGGTCTACAAGTAGGATATGTAGCAGCGCGCACATACACAGTCACGCTCACCTGATAAAATGCTTGTTCTTGTTCGTTTTTGTGTGGATGCTATTTGGCACTGTTGTACTTCTTAGGTCCAAGAAAAGTGTAGTAGCTACTAGCGAAAACTGTGTGAAATTTTTATTGTAAAATTACAAAGAAATATCCTTATTTACTTTCAAATGAGCACTTAATTACATCTCTTTTTAAAATCCATATGTTTTGGAATATTTTAATTAACAAATTGTGATACTTTATTGTTGGGAATTCAATGCAAGTTTAACAGAACTCCGTTTTATGTCCAAATATTGAAAATAAAAGACCCAGTAAAGTACGTATAATATGTGGAGGGGAGTTTTTATCTGTATTAAATAATGCAAATTAACAAAAGACAGTTTCCAAGTAATTTAACTTACTTATTTGCTATTATTTTTCCACCAACATTTCTTTGATACAATTTTTCACATTCTTTGAAGTAGTTGTTCGAGAATGTTAAGGCAAAATGTTGCAGGGTGGCATAGAAAACATAATATATAAAAATTCAGTTTGATTCAAATTTAGATTGTCAATTTATAACGCAGGGTAAAACAGATACAATAGAATCAAATAAAGAGTCGGTTACAGGTTCGTTTATTCAACATTTATTAACGGGGACGATTGCTAAAATACGACCAAAACCATCGGGGGAGGTATTAATATACGCCTTTTTGCCTCGCTCCCAATAATTCGAATACTTTTTCGCCTTTGAACTATTGATAACAGGACAAAACGCGTCTTTTCATTTCTCTTTCCACATTTTTGGACGGGTTATAGCAGTGGACCTTGGTTTCAAACTTTTTTTCGCGGAAAACTTTTGAACGGGTACAAAAACTTAGCACTCGTGTTTGTATTCTTAATGCTCGAATAACTACGCGTCCTCAGATACCCCAATCTTGAACTGTACAATTTTCTGTAGGACGCATATAGGTGCAATACATTTTCATACTAAATTCGTTCAAAAAAATTTACCATCACGGCAACCCATATCTGATATTCCGCTCCTTTTTTTGTTTCCCTGCGTCGCTTTCCACGAAAGCAACCCCGGTAATTTTGACACTTCGTTCAGTGTCAAACGCAGGTTCCACTGAGTTCCACACTAGTTTGACACTGAGCGAAGTGTCAAACGGCAGTGTGTTAGAAAGAGAAAGGAATTGTTTGCTTCTCATACATATCATACTTGTAAACCTGTACTATGACTCCAACATGAAGAAAACACGTAATCCAACAATTTTTGCAGGGTATGTTTTAGTTCAACTTACGTGAATGGTGGTTGCTGGAGTGTGCTGCTTGTCCTTTCGATGATTGCAAAAGAAGTGGAAGAGCCACCGTCTTCAAAAATTTTGCTAACCCTTGAAAACGGTAAAATCGTTCCATTCTTGTAGTTAACTGATTCAAGGTTCGATTCGAGCTCAAGGCCAGAACAATAATTTTTTTCTAATGATAATTATTGTTATTTTTTAATTTTTCTAAATTTGAAAAATTGTATTTTGTTTTTGGAATAGTAAGCAGAAAATTTTTCAGGCAACCTGCCATAGCTGCGCAGATAGATCCATTTCGAAGGGTGCTAAGCCTTCATCATCAGTACGCTTTAGGCATGCTGCGCTAACCATTTAGCTATACAGCGGTGGTTTGTTTGACTGGCAAATTTGCTACTTCTATTCCTTTTTACCAACTATAATATATAATGCTGGATTTTTGTTTATTGTCAATTACTTTGTTTTACATTCCCAAGTGCTCATGGTTTATTAACAATTGTTTTTGTTTTTATCGGCCTATTGATTAATGATTCAAGGTTCGATTCGAGCTCAAGGCCAGAACAATAATTTTTTTCTAATGATAATTATTGTTATTTTTTAATTTTTCTAAATTTGAAAAATTGTATTTTGTTTTTGGAATAGTAAGTAGAAAATTTAGATGGCGCAACACTGAATAAATATAGTTGGTAAAAAGGAATAGAAGTAGCAAATTTGCCAGTCAAACAAACCACCGCTGTATAGCTAAATGGTTAGCGCAGCATGCCTAAAGCGTATTGATGATGAACGCTTAGCACCCTTCGAAATGGATCTATCTGCGCAGCTATGGCAGGTTGTCTGAAAAATTTTCTACTTACTATTCCAAAAACAAAATACAATTTTTCAAATTTAGAAAAATTAAAAAATAACAATAATTATCATTAGAAAAAAATTATTGTTCTGGCCTTGAGCTCGAATCGAACCTTGAATCATTTATCAATAGGCCGATAAAAACAAAAACAATTGTAGTTAACTGTTTGACAAAAGTAGTCAAACAGTTAATGTTAACATCTCGCATACTAGGGCTACTTAAAATATTTATGTTTTGGACCGTGGGCATAAACATAGCGGCCCCCTTGCGATAAGCAATCCCCTAGAAGAACAACAGCCAGCCACCAAGATTCAGAGTTAAAAGTTCGATAGGATTCCCCTGTAGGAACAATTTCAAAAATAAAGAAAGTTATATACGTGTATTCAAAGTTTCAGTTGCACTTATTGTGTTATAAATTCATTTGGTTAGCGTATAAAAAATGCATGTATAAATTCAATAAGTTGATTGTATAAAGTTCAAAAATTCATATGTGTAAATTCAAAATTTGAGTATAAATGCTTAACAACTTTAATATATATAAGTATAATCACACCTATTCTGCATTTCGATTACGTTCCCGTTCTACGCTCCACTCTAGTCGAAGTTGGGTATTCTGCGTTATGACGGAATTGTAACGAGAAGAGGAAGAGCAAATGATTTTTCGAAATAAGCTGGTTGTACGGAATGTGGTAACATTGGAACAAAATAAATTAAAGAAAATTTGTAAAAAACACTGAAAAACATTTATATTTTATTATCCACGCCATTTTGTACAAAAAAAAGCAATATAATATATTGCCGCAGTGTTATATTTTTTTGAGTGAAATGCTTTCATAATTGCAAGTGGTTTTGTCGTTCTTTTGGCCAATTCCCCGCCATAGCCACCAAGTTTTGTTAAAACGGATTCCTGCACGAATATAGTTGACATTTTCTAAATTTTTTGGATGCTAATTTCATTGCATTGGCCTAAAATACTTTATGAAGATTTATTTATTCTTTCCGCAAGGATTGTTTACGTTTTCGCTTCACCTTCCTCTACTCCGGCAGCTTGCTTTGGCATATAACGGGACCCAACGAACAGACACAAATTATAGCTTCTATTATAATGGAATCAATAGCCGCGGCATGATTTGTGGAGTTGGAAAGCAACGCATACGAAAATGGTCAGGCGAGAATGGAAATGCAAATATTGCGAGATTTGTGTAATCCATTTGAGATAAGTGACGAATTGTAAGAAATTGAACTTGAAAGTGGTAAAGTTTAATGACTTATTTTCTTATTTAGGTTCAAAAAAAAACTTTCGACTTAATAAGGATGCTTTCAAGTATGTGTTAGATACTTTTGCGGGGCAAATTCGCCCAAGGACTTCGACATCGACATCAGCCCTTAATATTGTAGTAGCCGCTTTAAGATTTTTTGCAGAAGGCATGGAATAGGGGCGGATTATAATGTAGGAATGCTACTTCCTCCCAAAATGCCTGGGCGTGGCTCCGCCCACTTGTGATAAAATCAATTTTACAAATATTATTAATCATAAATCAAAAATTGTTAAACCTATCGTAGCGAAATTCGGCAGAGAGGTTGCCTTTACTATAAGGAATGCTTTGAAGAAAAATTAACGAAATCGGTTAAGGACCACGCCAACTTTTATATAAAAGATTTTTAAAAGGGTCGTGGACGAATAAAATAATCTATATCTTTGAAAAAAAGAGCTTTATATAGTAGTATTTCATTTCCCAAGTGGATTTATAACAATAAATAGAAAAAACTTCAAATTTTAAAAAATGGGCGTGGCACCGCCCCTTTTATGGCTAAGCAATTTTCTATGTTTCGGGAGCCATAACTCGAAGAAAAATTGACTAAAGTTGGGTACACAAATTTTCCCTATAGCAGGGAATATTTCTAAAAAGGATGAGATCGGTTAAAGACCACACCCACTTTTATATAAAAGATTTTTAAAAGGGTCGTAGGCGAAAAGAATAAGCTATATCTTAGCGAAAAAGAGCTTTGTATCAATAGTCTTTTACTTTCTAAATTGAACTATAACATTAAATTGGAAAACACTAAAATTTTTGAAAATGGATGTGGCACCGCCCCTTTTACGACTAAGCAATTTTCTATGTTTCGGGAGCCATAACTCGAAGAAAAATTTAAATATCGTAACAAAATTGGGTACACATATTTTCCTTATAGCAGGAAATATTTCTAGTAAAAATGGATAAGATGGGTTAAGGACCACGCCCATTTTTATATAAATGACTTTAAGCCATAACTCGACGAAAAATTTGGTGCACATGTATGCCTTTTAATAGGAAATATTTTCAGTAAAAATGGACTAAATCGGTTAAATCGCCTTCTTTTATATAAAAGATTTTGTAAAAGTGCGTAGATGCAGGTAATAAGCTATTTGTAGTAAAAGTTGAAAATTTTCGTTAATAACCCTGCCCTTTTTTATAATAACGCTTTTTAGTACAATGGCAATTATGTGTTTATGTTTATTGTTCTGTTATATCTTTATTTTAAAATAAACAGTAGGGAAATCCCCATATCTGGTCATTGATGTTAGCCTCTGTACCCTTTTTGCTTCTTTTAAACGAAAATTAGTTCAGAATAAAACCATATGTATATGTCTTATTTCGCAGCCTTGTAACACTATTAAGCACATAATACAAACAACAACAGCCTTTCAAGTGTACAGCTGGGTATGTAATGTTCGGTTTCAGTTTTAATCCAAACAGATTACTGGAGTTGCAAAGTATATCACAACACCCTCAAATATTATTATGTTTCGTAAGCAGTCTCAAGAGCAGAATGGTAATTGTCCTCTGGTAGGACGATAGGAACACGCATTGGCTTTAAAAGAATTTAGATACGTCCTCAACGTATATTAAGTCCAAAACGTTTCCGCACTTGTTAGGGATAACATTTCACCCAAAAAAACGCTGTAACTCTCTTTGGACGGAATTGAAACAATGGCTTCTAAAACAGAAAGGTGACGACAGGCAAGTATTCGGAAAAAATTAAAAGTAATAAGTTACGCAGCTACACAAACAAAAATGGAGGAACAAATCATTAAAATTGATCGACTTTTGACCGACTTTTGGCATTACCCTTCAAAAAACGCGAGTACTCCATAAATAATGTAAGGAATACTCCTTTGGGAGTATAGGAGTGTTCCAACACTAATCTGTATTCATACAAAAAATGTGCTCCAATTAACATTGCGATGTCCTAGGAGAGGAGTAGGTGATCCCACTCTCGCTTTGTTTGTGAGTATTCCATAGAGTACATACGTGAGAGTACTTTCCAAAGTACTTTCACTATAGTACTCCATGGAGTATCCACAGAGGATCATATGCCAAAGTACTAAAGAGGAATTGTGTCGGAAAGAATTATCCGAGTGAATTTAATTTAAAATGAAAGTAAATGAAGAGGGGCAATACAACTTTTATATTTTTTACTACGAATATTCTTATGTTATTTAGCATTTGCGTGAATAAACTAATATTTCTCTATACTATAGTATGTATATGTAGCGACTTTCGCTCTACAATTGCGCATGTGATGTCAGCCTAATGGTCTAATTCAATGTAATACCTCAACAGCTGATTTAATTCGCCGTGCCCTTGACACTGAAAATTAAAATCACTGTTCGGTACCTTAACTGCGTTCTCTCGCCCTCTTTTCGGCGAACATTCATCAGAGACGGACATCACTTTAAGAAGCTACTTTTCCCCAGCTAAATGCAAATAAGATTTGCATAATATAACCTAAATATTTATAACTAAATAAATACAATCAAATACACTAACAATTGATTGATTTGGCATCCGAACATTTGGTAAGTTGCAGAAACCGCTCCGCTACATTGGTGACCCCGACGAAGAATTGTTTCGCAAGCAGTAATTTTGCGACTTGCTATCATCATCGTTTGTGAAATCATCACATTGCCACCCGGTAAAGTGCGCGTTGCTACATATTTATGCATAACCACAAATTTGCACAATAATCGTAGGAAAAGCAACGCACATTTAATTTTGCTAATTTTCTCATCTCGATTTGATATTTTCCTTCTGCCCGAAGTACGTAAAAACTAACATTACTAATTCGGAGAACACTGCGCCTGAACTGAAACCTATATTTGCTAAATCTGTAGTGAGGCAAATTCAATTTAATCCTGATAAGCCATCTCTTTGGTTTGCCCAAATCGAAGCTCAATTTATTATTTTAAATGTTTCTAAAGAAGTAGACAAATTTTACCATGCAATTTCGGTAATTGACGGCCGCTACGCCGCAGAAATGGAGGACATAATTGTCGCACCGTCGGTAAATCCATACTCGACCCTTAAAACGGCGCTAATAACGCGTTTTTAAAAATCCAAGGAGGCAAAGCTGCAACAATTACTGGATGACGAAGCCATCGGCGACAGAACGCCTTCTCAATTTTTGCGCCAACTCAAATCTTTGGTAACCGGAGTTGGTGAAGACGTTATTAAAGCAAAGTGGTTATCAGCGCTCCCTAAAGACACGCGCGCCATGCTTGCACTACAAACCACCGCTTCGTTAGACGAGCTAGGTGCCAGCGCTGACAAATTGCACGAAATTCTTCAGAATAGGCAGACTAGCTGCGATTTTCTCAAGTACTACGGACGTGAGTACGCAAATATCAGATTTAACTAAACAAGTGGCCGCTTTGACTACTACTATTAACAATCAACGGTCTAGGCGAACCAGCCGAAAACAATACCAACCTCGACATAGGTCACGCAGTTTTTCAAAAGTTCGCAAACTAAATTCGAAAGGAATTTGCTATTACCACGAAAAGTTTGGTAAAGATGCTAAACGCTGTACTGGGGGCTGTAAGTTTTCGGGAAACGCGAAAGAGAATCACTAATGGCGGATAGTGATTCACTACCCGACTCTCGCCGCCTTTTTATTAAAGATCGCACCTCTGGTACGTCATATTTGGTGGACACAGGTTCCGATCTGTCCGTATTTCCTAGGTCATGGTTGAGAACCCAATTACCTCCAGTCAACTACCAGCTCCACGCAGCAAATGGTACGGTGATTCAAACTTACGGCACCAAAATAATTTCATTAAATCTCGGCCTTAGACGCGAATTGACATGGAACTTTATCGTTGCGGATGTAACGAAACCCATTATCGGGGCAGATTTGTTGAGTCACTTTGACTTACTTGTCGACCTTAAGCGAAAATGTTTGCGTGATGGAGTTACATGGTTTACATCGCCTGCGTTTTTTGCCAGCGCAACCGGCGCTTCATCGATTAAAGCAATCGACGGCGACACAATTTTTCACAGATTGCTCAGTAGGTACCCTGAAATCACCAAACCTGATGGTGTCAATAAACCTAAGAAGCACGCTACACAGCACCATATTCAAACTACAGAAGGACCTCCAGTAACAAGCAAGGCTCGCCGACTTGCCCCAGATAAGCTTAACATCGCTCGCGAAGAGTTCAACAAAATGATAAAACTGGGTATTGCACGACCTTCAAATAGCCCCTGGTCATCAACACTACATCTACAACCTAAACGTTCTGGCGAATGGCGACCTTGTGGAGACTACCGTGGTCTCAATGCTCGCACTGTTCCTGATAAGTACCCAGTACGCTACTTGGAAGATTTTACGGCAACCCTCAGTGGTAAAGAAATATTTTCGACTATCGATCTAGTACGTGCTTTCAACCAGATCCTAGTGGCACCGCAAGACATTTGCAAAACCGCCATTCTTACACCTTTCGGGCTTTTCGAATTCCCTTACATGACGTTTGGACTTCGGAACGCCGCGCAAACCTTTCAAAGGTTCATCGACGAGGTGACACGCGATCTACCATATATTTTTTCTTATATTGACGACATACTCGTTGCGTCAAACAACGAGACGGATCATTTGAAACACCTACGGACTTTATTTCAACGACTTCAAGATTATGGCCTTGTTATCAACCCTTCAAAATCTGCTTTTGGCAAGAGTGAAGTTCGTTTTCTGGGTCATACGGCAAATAGGCATGGCATCAAGCCATTAACTGAAAAGGTTGACGCTATTGTTAATATCGAGCTACATTCTACAATAAAATTTTTGCGAGGATTCCTTGGAACAATAAATTTTTGCAGGAAGTTTATAAAGAATGCCGCAGAGATTCTTGCCCCACTTAACAAACTATTGGAAGGGCCGAACGTGAAAGGCTCCCAAAAAATTGACTGGACCGAGGAACGAAAAGCTGCATTTCAGCAAGCGAAAAGCGCTCTTGCAGAAGCCACCCTTTTAGCACACCCAAACGTAACAGCACAGTGGGCCATATTCACAGACGCATCAGACTACGGGGTAGGAGCAGTTTTGCAGCAACTTGTCGGTAAAAACTGGCAACCGTTAGCATTCTTCAGCAGAAAAATGCCGCCGTCTATTCAAAAGCTGTCAACGTACGACCGCGAGTTACATGCAGTTTACGAGGCGGTGAAGCACTTTCGTCATATTTTCGAAGGCCGTTTCGTCATCATTTATACGGATCACAAACCACTACAGCATGCGTTTCAGCAACGTACAGAGGGGGCTTCATCATGCCAGTTTAGAAGGCTGGATTTTATAGGCCAGTTCACGTCTGATATCAGACATCTCTCAGGGCGTGATAATACAGTAGCCGACACCCTTTCGCGTGTAGAAGCCATCTCACCTACCATTTCCATACGTCAGCTCGCAGATGTACAGCAGACAGACATAGAACTCCAACGTCTAATCAACAATTCCAACACCGCTTTAAACCTACAGAAGCTGCGTATTGAGGCAAACGAGCCTACATTATACTGCGACGTATCAACGGGTACTGTCAGACCCTACGTTCCTATGCCTTTGAGGAAAAGCATCTTTGATGCGCTTCACTCTCTCGCACACCCCGGAATCAAATTGTCCCAAAAACTCGTTAGTCAGCGCTACGCGTGGCCTTCGTTAAACAAGTATTGCCGTACGTGGGCCAAAGCGTGTATCAACTGCCAGCGCAACAAAATACAACGTCATGTGTTTTCGCCAATAGGAACCTTCCAACCGACTTCGCAACGCTTTGAACATATCCACATAGACTTTGTATCTCTGCCGTCGTCACGCGGTTTCAATCAGTGTCTAACTATAGTCGACCGCTTCACAAGATTTCCAGAAGCGGTGCTTTTGGAAAACGGAACCGCAGAGACAGTAGCACGCGAACTCATACGAAATTGGATTGCGAGATATGGAGTTCCCAGAAGAATTACCTCGGACCAAGGCCGGCAATTTGAATCCAAGCTATTTCAAACACTGTCGCAAGTTTTTGGAATCAAGCACCTAGGAACAACACCGTATCATCCACAATCCAATGGCTTAGTTGAACGTCTCCATAGACAACTTAAGTCAGCAATTTTATGCCACAACGAATCGTGGTACGACGCTCTACCCGTGGTATTACTTGGCCTTCGTGCGGCCTGGAAAGAGGACATATCAACAACTCCTGCCGAACTTGTGTACGGTGAGCCGATACGCCTACGATTGATTTGGCATCCGAACATTTGGTAAGTTGCAGAAACCGCTCCGCTACATATACATAAAACCAGTGCGCGGTTGCATTTTATCAGAGTCGCCATAGTAAAATTTTATTATCAGTTATTTGTATGCAATATTTTACTTTTGGCAACTTTGTTCGATCGTCATCGTGTCGTGATCACGGTCGTTAAAAACGAGCAATGATCGGCTGATGGTGGTTTGCAAACGCATTGCAAAGGAGTATTGTTAGAGTACTCCAACATTAAGAAAATGTAACACGTAATCCAACAATTTTTGCAGGCTTATACTCTTTGCGGAGAGATTAACCAAAGAGGAGCGGACCAGCTCCAAAATTTCAACCTTCGCTAACGCTGAAACTCCATCGCCAAAACTATCTAAAACAGTATCAAGTGCGCAGAAAAAAATGAAGGAATGAATGGTCAGAAGGAATAAAACTTACAACTCCTATACTTTTACATATGAATTAAGGGCTAATTAAACTTCCTTAACCCTACCCATATCCATAACCATCTCCAATGTGTTCGATTAATGGTGCCTTAACCTAAAAATCGTGAAAATTTCATAAAAATGAAGAAAACGCAAATAATTACAAACATATTCCACAAAAAAAAAAGTCTCTTAGTCATAACGTATCCAAAACAATGAATAAAATCTACAAAAAGTTATTAAATTCACCAACTCAAATATTTTTAGGTTATGAATAACCAAAAACCAATTGGTTGGCCATGGTATGGTTATGGCGTTAGCGTTATGGTATGGCACCATTTACATTGCTATATCTTAGCGGCATCGATCACATTGATTTCCATAAGGTAGGTTCGATCAGCTGTTTTATCTGGTTATGGTTTTATGGTTATTAGTCACCATTAATGCCTTTATGCGGTACTAAATGTCGCATGCTTATCTGCGCACTTGAATCTAAGGCTGATCACATTCACGATGGTGGTGTAGCCGCCACATCTATCATATTTTTACACATACCCTGCAAAAATCGTTGGATCATGTGGTCCACTGGAGTACTTACATTTATACTCCACAGTAATGCAGCAATGGACCAACTCATGTTTCTACACGAACATATTGTAAGCCGATCATTGCTCGTTTTTAACGATTGTAATCACTACACGATGTTTATTAGACTGTGGGTACTCCATGGATTACTCTGATGTAATGCAGAGCTAGAGTATATGGTCCAGTCCTAGGACATCGCAATGTTAAATGGACCATATTTTTTGTATGAATTGTGGTTAATTTTGGAGCACTCGCTTGGTCCATAGCGAGTACTCCATACATGCATGCATGGAGTACTCGCGATTTTTGCAGGGATGTTCTTATGAGTGTCGTTATTTTCAGCGCGACAGGTCTGCACGACAATCAATCACGAAAGCTGTTGTAGTCAAATTAAACCTAATTCTATTTTTGGGAAGCGACAGTGAGTGGCGTCCTTTTTATTTTGTCAATAAAAACTAAAATAGGAGTAAATCTATATATGTACCCCCATCCCATTTCGACCAATTTTGAACCCGACCCCTTTAGAATTGGCTGAAAGTTTTTCTTCTTTTTTTAGCTTACGAAAGACGTTTTTCAGAAGTTTTTCAAATTTTTTCATCCAACTCAAAAAAAGTTATGAATTTTTAAAAAAACACCGTTTTTGTATTCAAAATGCTATAACTTTTTAAAAAATTTACCGTTTGGGATCTTTTTTTTTAATTTGTTTTTAAATGTACTTTCGGATAAAATTCAAAAAAAAATTTTAAAGTTTTTTTTTTTTTGTAATTTTTCAGTTTTTCGAGATGTTTCGAATTTTGTCCTTTTTTTTTCTCATAACAGACTTCAATCAATTCTGCAATCATCCCCACTATTCCCGGAGTGGGCCGAGAATTTTTATACTCAGTTGAGCATAGCTCGCAGAGTATATTAACTTTGATTGGATAACGGTTGGTTGTACAGGTATAAAGGAATCGAGATAGATATAGACTTCCATATATCAAAATCATCAGGATGGAAAAAAAATTTGATTGAGCCATGTCCGTTCGTCCGTCCGTTAACACGATAACTTGAGTAAATTTTGAGATATCTTGCTGAAATTTGGTATGTGGGTTCCTGATCACTCATCTCAGATCGCTATTTAAAATGAACAATATCGGACTACAACCACTCCCACTTTTTCGATATCGAAAATTTCGAAAACCCGAAAAAGTGCGATAATTCATTACCAAAGACGGATAAAGCGATGAAACTTGGTAGGTGCGTTGACCTTATGACGCAGAATAGAAAATTAGAAAAATGTTGGACAATGGGCGTGGCACCGCCCACTTTTAAAAGAATGTAATTTAAAAATTTTGCAAGCTGTAATTTGGCAATCGTTGAAGATATCATGATGAAATTTGGCAGGAACGTTACTCGTATTACTACATGTATGCTTGATAAAAATTAGCAAAATCGGAGAACGACCACGCCCACTTAAAAAAAAATATTTTTAAAGTCAAATTTTAACAAAAAATTTAATATCTTTACAGTATATAAGTAAATTATGTCAACATTCAACTCCAGTAATGATATGGTGCTACAAAATGCAAATATAAAAGAAAATTTCAAAATGGGCGTGGCTCCGCCCTTTTTCATTTAATTTGTCTAGGATACTTTACTAAGTCGAACAAAAATTTACCAATCCTTGTGAAATTTGGTAGGGGCTTAGATTCTGGGACGGTAACTTATTTCTGTGAAAAAGGGCGAAATCGGTTGAAGCCACGCCCAGTTTTTATACACAGTCGACCGTCTGTCCTTCCGCTCGGCGGTTAACACGATAACTTGAGCAAAAATCGATATATCTTTACTAAACTCAGTTCACGTACTTATCTGAACTCACTCTGTATTGGTATAAAAAGTGGCCGAAATCGGACTATGACCACGCCCACTGTTTCGATATCGAAAATTACGAAAAACGGAAAAAATGCCATAAGTCTATACCAAATCGAAAAAAGGGATGAAACATGGTATTTGGATTAGTTTATTGACGCAAAATATAACTTTAGAAAAAAACTTTGTAAAATGGGTGTGACACCTACCATATTAAGTAGAATGAAATGAAAAAGTTCTGCAGGGCGAAATAAAAACCCTTGAAATTTTGGCAGGAATACTGTTCGTAAATTAGCGGTATCCAGCAGATGATGTTCTGGGTCACCCTGGTCGATATCTGGAAAACGCCTTCACATATACAACTACACATATACAACTAGCACCACTCCCTTTAAAAGCCTCATTAATACCTTTAATTTGATACCCATATCGTACAAACACATTCTAGAGTCACCCCTGGTCCACCTTTATGGCGATATCTCGAAAAGGCGTCCACCTATAGAACTAAGCCCCACGCCCTTTTAAAATACCCATTAACACCTTTAATTTGATACCGATATCGTGCAAACACGTTCTATAGTCACCCCTGGTCAACCTTTATGGCGATATCTCGAAAAAGCGTCCACCTATAGAGCTAAGCCCCACGCCCTTTTGAAATACTCATTAACACCTTTCGTTTGATACCCATATTATACAAACGCATTCTAGAGTCACCCCTGGTCCACCTTTATGGCGATATCTCGAAAAGGCGTTCACCTATAGAACTAAGGCCCACTCCCTTTTAAAATGCTCATTAACCCCATTAATTTGATATCCATATCGTACAAACAAATTCTAGGGTCACCTCTGGTACACCTTTATGGCGATATATCGAAACGGCGTCCACCTGTGGAACTAAGGATCACTCCCTTTTTAAATACTCATTAACACCTTTCATTTGATATCCATATCGTACAAACAAATTCTAGAGTCATCCCTGGTCCACCTTTAAGCCGATATCTCGAAAAGGCGACCACCTATACAACTACCACCACTCCCTTTTAAAACCCTCATTAATACCTTTAATTTGATACCCATATCGTACAAACACATTCTAGAGTCACCCCTGGTCCACCTTTATGGCGATATCTCGAAAAGGCGTCCACCTGTGGTACTAAGGCCCACTCCCTTTTAAAATACTCATTAACACCTTTCGTTTGATACCCATATTGTAAAAACGCATTCTAGAGTCACCCCTGGTCCACCTTTATGCCAATATCTCGAAAAGGCGACCACCTATACAACTACCACCACTCCCTTTTAAAACCCTCATTAATACTTTTAATTTGATTCGTACAAACACATTCTAAAGTCACCCCCGGTCCACCTTTATAGCGATATCTCGAAAAGGCGTCCACCTATAGAACTAAGCCCCACGCCCTTTTAAAATACTCATTAACACCTTTCGTTTTATAGCCATATTGTACAAACACATTCTAGAGTCACCCCTGGTCCACCTTTATGGCGATATCTCGAAAAGGCGTCCACCTATAGAACTAAGCCCCACGCCCTTTTAAAATACTCATTAACACTTTTCGTTTGATACCCATATTGTACAAACACATTCTAGAGTCACCCCTGGTCCACTTTTATGGCGATATCTCGAAAAGGCGACCACCTATACAACTACCACCACTCCCTTATAAAACCTTCATTAATACCTTTAATTTGATACCCATATCGTACAAACACATTCTAGAGTCACCCCTGGTCCACCTTTATGGCGATATCTCGAAAATGCGTCCACCTCTAGAACTAAGGCCCACTCCCTTTTTAAATGTTCATTAACCCCTTTCATTTGATACCCATATCGTACAAACAAATTCTAGAGTCAACCCTGATCCACCTTTATGGCGATATCCCTAAATGGCGTCCACCTATAGAACTATGGCTCACTCCCTCTTAAAATACTCTTTGATACGTTTCATTTGATACACATTAGAGATATACGCCGCCGATAAACGCCGCCGCCGCCGCCGAATGTCAAAAATAACTTTGCATCACCAAATTCACCAAGATGTTGAAACAAAACCCTAAAAGAAAAGTTTTATAATAAATTTAAATGCTCACTTTGCTTAATTTTTCAAAAAATTGATAATGAACAATACAAATAAAATGGCCCAACGCGAACATGTTTTCAAAGTGACCTCAAGTTGTTAAAAAGGCAAATTACCAAAAAAAGGTGCCGATTTAAAAAAAAAAATTACATTGCGATTGGCTAAAGGAATAAGGGAAATCAGTTGCAAAATCCTTTAATAGGTTCTAGGGGCATAAACACTCCTTTGAAATGATTCTTAGTCATACTTAAGTTGAGGATATATGTACGTATGAGAAGGGTTTGAAAGATCAATTGGGCTTACATTTAAACACCTGTTGTTTATTTGCGAAACTATACAATAGCGTCTGAAATGTTAATTTTGATTTTCACACTTCATCCTTCAATACCCAAGTCTCCCGGTTTAACATTTCCTAAAGTTGGCGGTCCTTATGCAAAACTAGTCCCTTGGAGTGAATAACATTGTTTATAGCCTACCAACCAAGTTTAAATATCACTTACACTTTACGGCTCCTTATACAAATGTGAATATGTAGGCACATATATTTACCAGGTGAGGCTTTGTCCTTCGCAAGAACACTCGAAGTGGTGAGGCAAAAGCTTTCCCAAGACAATCGAACAAATGACTGGTATGCTAGTACCCTAACGTAGTGGACAGTCGAACTAGTCTGAAAACTGAAGCTACGCGGTCATCCATTCTAAAATATCGTTTTCATTTAACGAATACTATTGAAATCAATGTTGTGAACACAGACGTCTGCAAAATTTGATCTAAATTTTAAAAATTATATCCAGGGTCCTTGTAAAATTTTAATTATGTAGATGCGCCGAGGATTATACGATTTTCACCCATGAGTTACGCAATTACATCCACTTAGGCTGCTTATGATTTCGAGGGCGGCATGCTTGGCCGAATAGTTACTCCCCAACGTTTCAAGGTGTTTCTCTGGTGTAGCTCGGCAGCATAGCGCGACAAAAACATCCGTTATAAAGTCTTCGGAACTACACCTAGAGCTTCTAGGAAAGTGACGTCGACGAAGGTACATATGTGTTCGAAGTCTCAGTCCTATAGCTTCTGTGTTGGCATATGGTGTAAGGGTCAGGAGGCGTGGTAGCGACTGGTGGTCGGGATTGCTACTGTTCGCACATCGGGAATTGTAGCTACTAATCATCGGGAATCGTAGCTCGGAAAAACTGGATGCGCCCTGTACCACGAGAGGCATGAATATTAATAGACCATGAATAGCAACCGTAAGTCGCCTTTGTGCGTGACCGCCAAGAAGCCACAAATGATTTAAAGAAATTGTGCTCGCGACGATTATTAGGAGTTAACCCCAGGTGAAACTACGCTTTGCACGAGATATACAGACAAAAGTGTGACCACTTTACGTATCTCTATTTCTTTTCAGCAGACGCAGCAGTACCAATTCCGAAGACCGGGGTTAGGTTCGAAGCCTCCCTGGAGTAAGTGAACGAGGGAGAATCCCTCCGCAAAGAGCTACTACTGAGAATTTTTGAACAATCTGCGAGTTTTTGAGGCAAAAACCCCGGATCTTTCCGAAATGCCCAAAACTTTGATTTCCTTAAATACATCCAAATAAAACCTTTCCTAAATACTTTTTTTTTTAATAGAAAAATCAAGCTTTTTAAAGTAAAAACACCGGCGTATGCCGGCGCGCCGCCCACGCCACTCACGCCGCCGCCGCCGATAAAGTGATCGGCGTAAACCTCTAATACACATGTCATACAAACACATTCCAGGATTACCCTCTGTTCATTTTCCTACATGGTTATTTTCCCTTATGTTGCCACCATAGCTCTCAACTGAGTATGTAATGTTCGGTTACACCCGAACTTAACCTTCCTTACTTGTTTTTTTTTTTATTTAATTGAAAAAAAAACTTTAAAATTTTTTTTGAATTTTTTCCGAAAAGTACATTTAAAAACAAATTTAAAAAAAAAAACAGATCCCAAACGGTCAATTTTTGAAAAAGTTATAGCATTTTGAAAACAAAAGCGGTGTATTTTAAAAATTCATAACTTTTTTTGAGTTGGATGAAAAAATTTGAAAAACTTCTGAAAAAAGTCTTTCGTAGGCTAGAAAAAGAAGAAAAACTTTCAGCCAATTCTAAAGGGGTCGGGTTCAAAATTGGCGAAATGGGATGGAATACCCCATATATAAAAATGAAATGATGTTCGTTCCTGTCCATGTTTTGCTGCCGATACCAGGCTAATTTTATTCGTTCTTTTTCATATTATAGGGATCAAATAGGGGAAGGTTTTTAGCAAAAAAAAATTTTTTTAAATATCTAGGGTCTTGAGATATAGGTCAAAACGTGGACCTGGATAACCCAAGATGTGTTTGTATAATATGGGCATCAAATGAAAGCTTCTGATAAGTACTTTAATCTGGGGTACTTTTACGTACACCTTGGTCTCGAGATATAGGCCAAAGTGTGGGCCCGGGTACCCCAAGAATGATACAATATGGATATCAAATGAAAGATGTCTATGAGTGCTTTCGTACATGATAATTTTTCGTACCCCTGGGTGACTAGGGTCTCGAGATATAGGCCAAAACGTGGAACCAGATACCCCTAGAATGTGTTTATACAATATGGATATCAAATGAAAGCTGTTGATGAGTTCTTTAGCAGAGGGTAATTTTCATACATCTGGGTGACTAGGATCTCGAGATGTTGCCCAAAACGTGGATCAGAATAACCTTGGGATACGTTTTTACATTATGGTTACAATCCGGCATATCGTCGTCGATCCACTGATGACAATGGTAAATCAACAATATTTAAGATAGGAAATCAAAATGTTGAAGTTGACAATCGTTGGATTGTTCCATATTGTTCATTGTTGTCCAAAACATTCAAAGCGCATATTAACGTGGAATACTGTAATTCCGTTAAATCAATTAAATATATTTGCAAATATATAAATAAAGGAAGCGATATGGCTGTATTCGGTGCAGTCCAAAATGACAACGACGAGATTAAAAAATATCAAATGGGGCGTTATATAAGCAGTAACGAAGCGATATGGCGAATTTTTTCATTCCCAATACACGAACGACACCCAACAGTCGTCCATTTAGCGGTTCACCTTGAAAATGGCCAACGCGTTTATTTTACTCCTGAAAATGCAGCGCTTAGAGCATTGTACAGGTCTACAAGTAGGATATGTAGCTGCACGCACATACACAGCCACGCTCACCTGATAAAATGCTTGTTCTTGTTCGTTTTTTTTGTGGATGCTATTTGGCACTGTTGTACTTCTTAGGACCAAACAAAGTTTAGTAGCTGCTATCGAAAACTGCTTAAAATTTTATATTACAAAGAAATATACTTATTTACTTTCAAACGAGCACTTAATTACATCTCTCTTTAATAACCATATATTTTGGGCAATTTTAATTAACAAATTGTGATACTTTTTTACGGGGACGATTGCTAAAACACGACCAAAACCGTCGGGGGAGGTATTAATAGACGCGTTTTTGCCTCGCTTCCAATAATTCGAATACTTTTTCTTTTTGGACTATTGACAACAGGACAAAACGCGTCTATTCATTTTTCTTTCCGCTTTTTTGGACGGGTTATTGCAGTCGACCTCGGTTTCAAACTGTTTTTCGCGGAGAACTTTTGAACGGGTAGAAAAACTTAACTCCCGTGTTTGTATTCTTAATACTGAAATAACTACGCGTCCTCAGATACCCCAATTGAAGACTTTTTTATAATTTTCTGAAGGACCCACATGGGTGCACTTAAAATTTCCTACTAAATTCGTTAAAAGAAATTTACCATCACAGCAACCCATATCTGATATTCCGATCCCTTTTTTGCTTCCCTGTGTCGCTTTCGACGAAGCAACCCCGGTAATTTTGACACTTCGTTCAGTGTCAAAACTCATGTTCCACGCAGGTTCCACTGGGTTCCACGCTAGTTTGACACTGACCGAAGTGTCAAACTGCCGTGTGTTAGAAAGGGAAAGAAATTGTTTCCCTCTCATACATATCATACTTGTAAACCTGTACAATGGCTTAGAGCAACAAGTGCACCGTCTACAACTTTGACTGCCTTTGTTCATTGTTATGGAATGCGCATTTCCTACGGGAGCAGTAAGGAAGGCAGTCGGCATGATCTGGGGGTGCTCTGTGGCTAGTCATGTCGGCTAGGCGGGGTCCCTGCCAACCTTACTGTTCCTGCGCCATAACAAAAAAAGTTCCTATCATGCCTTTAAAAAAAACTGACAAAAGCGCAGAGTCGACTCAAAACGCTTATAATTCAAAATAAAACAACATCCGGCCGAACCGGATGTCACGGACAGACCGTTGCAGCATTCAAAAATTTAAACTTCAAAAAAAAACTAGACAAAAACTATATGACGCAAAAAAAATTACCGAACCGGACATGACCGGTTGCTAATGCGGCAGTTACCCACGAACGTACGTACCAAAAACGTGTCAGCTGACACGACCTATCTTATGAGTGTACAATGTAAACGAAAACTCACCGACGTGCAACGCCCGTACGTACGTAGCCCGGAACGTAGAAATCAAAACAATTTTAATTTTTTCCGTAAGTTACCCACGAACGTACGTACCAAAAACGTGTCAGCTGACACGACCTATCTTATGAGTGTACAATGTAAACGAAAACTCACCGACGTGCAACGCCCGTACGTACGTAGCCCGGAACGTAGAAATCAAAACAATTTTAATTTTTTCCGTAAGAAGGTGTCAGCTGATCGCTCTCTCACTAGACAGAGTTGCTTAGTAAACTTTTGTGCGCTAATTTTTGACCGTTTGCAGTTTTATGCAAAAACACCTAATTAAAGTCTGAAAAATTGTGAAAATAATTCGAAATAATTATGTAAAAGTGCAGATTATAAATATGTAATCTATTTATATTTATTTAATATTAATTCCAGCCTTTTACAACATCAAAAATTAAATTAGAAAAAGTTGATGTTTCCATAAGCATGCATGCAAAATGGTCAATGGCAACAGTGCTTATCTGTAAACAATACACACACAAATATGTTATGTACATGTACACAGCCGCACACATTGATTCCTACGGGCTTGAGGGTTCGGTCAAACGTGTTTCGTATGACAAACGTCCGTACGTACGGTACACGTCGGTGGGTAATTTCCGCTTAACGCTTAAAATCAAAATGACAAAAAAAGCTAAAAATTAGAACAAACAAAAAAAGGCCGAATATACATAGGGGGCGCCGCGGGTGTTGTTGCGACGCCCGGTGCTTATTCCCACCCTCAAATCCATGGCCACCGACGCGTCTATTTTTCGGTGGCCCCTTACCTGAATTACCTGTGCCCTCTAAATAAAGGGAGACGTCAACATTCCCATTTTAATTATAATGTGTATTCATTATAATGTTATTCACAATGTTTATGCATCAACACTAGCAACAACATCAGCACTGAAATCCAGCGAAGAATCAATCTTGCCAATAAATGCTACTTTGGACTAGGTAGGCAATTGAAAAGTAAAGTCCTCTCTCGGCGAACGAAAATCATACTCTACAAGTCACTTATCGTACCCGTCCTGCTATATGGGGCAGAAGCATGGACCATGACAACAGCAGATGAAGCGGCTTTGGGAGTGTTCGAGAGAAAAGTTCTTCGAAAGATTTATGGACCTCTACGCGTTGGCGATGGCGAGTACCGAAGAAGATTTAATGATGAGCTGTACGAGCTATACGCAGACATCAACATAGTCCAGCGAATTAAAACGCAGCGGCTGCGCTGGCTAGGCCATGTTATGCGATTGAAAGATGATGCTCCGGCCAAGAAAGTGTTCCTATCGGAACCCGCCTATGGAAGCAGAGGTAGAGGGCGGCCCCCACTCCGTTGGAAGGACCAGGTGGAAAACGATTTAAACTCCCTTGGTGTGACCAATTGGCGCCGGTTGGCGGAGCGAAGGAGCGACTGGCGCGCCTTGTTGGACGGCCATAACCGTTTAGACGGTTAAGCGCCAATTAAGTAAGTAAGTAAGTAAGTTTATTCACAATTCATTTTTAGTTTCACTATTAACTATATTAGCAAAAAAAAATAATATATAGTACGGGTGGAATTAGGCAAAATGAAAATTATATATATATATAATAATGAATAAATAAATTACCAAGGAAAAATTACCACATTCCTGTTTGGTTGTACGTACTATTAAATATTTCTTAGTAGTATTGTTTTATTAAAATTTCAGGCTTATAATAACCGTGGCATTAGGATGCAACAATGCTTAGTTGTACTATGATTTTCTCTTCATATACGTATACATAACTTGGAAAATAAGAAAAAAATATAAATACGCGGAGTTTGTATGTAAAATGAAATTTGTGCAGCAGGCCTACTCACATTCAAATTTATCGCAATTCCTAAATAATTCCCACTCCAAAAAAAATGCAAACGCTCAAATGTCTGTCAATTATTTTGGTTAGATATTAGGTATTGTTTATAAAAAGAAATTCGGACATAGGTACATAGTACATTTGTATGCATACCTAGATATGAACAAACAAGCACATAACTAATTTAAAGTAATATAACCATTTTTTCTTTTATTTGGTTCTATGGGTCATACACTTGACCTTTCATTAGTTATGTCTTTGATTATTTAAAAAATGTTATTGCTAATAAAATTTAAAGTTTCCTATTTGAAGCTGCATACTTTGTATGCACATTTTTCTTCTATCTATACTCAAATACATGTAGTTTTCTTTTTGGCTTCACCCAACAAACATTTAGGTTAGAAAACGATTAGAAGACGAATCGAATTCTAATGTATTTCTCTAAGGAAGATTTGCGAAACTGTCGCGAATTACAGCATTCTCGACAAAAAGGGGACTTCGTTCTCGATATCGAGAAAAGGGTTAGAATTCTAATCGAATTCTAACGTCAAATTGTAATGAGTTTCTAATGAGAATTTTGAAGTGATTCGCAATCAAGTTCAATTATTTAAAGTCGGCAAAATTTTCATTGTTTCATTATATCAAATACGTTTATTTGGTTATAATCTTATGTATTAAGATTGAACATATTTCAAAGGCTTTTTCTATTATAATAAATTAAAACCGTACTTAAAGATTGAGCTTAGCGTTGGTTTGAGGTAGGGATGAGGAAGCGTTTTCTTCATGCGATTCAAATAGCACTTCAATAATCTGCTCGCTTTCCTTTTTTAACTTTTTTTGATACTTACTACATTTTCACAATTTGTGCTATTTCCACTTTTTTATTTTGTTTGTAAGACACTTATACTGTTTTCACACAGAAACTTAATGATCTCATTTCACCTTCTAATGAAATCGTAAATTTTTTGCTTTCACACAGAGGTAACTGCTCAATTAGTATGAAGGATGAAATGTCAAGCGAATAAAATGGCAATGCTATATGACAGACAATCATGGCGGAACGATACAAGGTGGCAGCATGGTGACATACCTACAAACAAAAAAAATTCCATGTACTTGTTAATTCGATGGACAAATGTCAAAATCATACTGCGCCGGTAGTTGATGTATCAAATCAAATAAAAAAGGTTATAATCAGCTGTTCGATGCGGCCACCTTGTATCGTTCCGCCATGCAGACAATGACATTTACTTTGACAAATGACATTTTTAAGCACTGAACACACCAAAAACTAAGAAGCGGAAGGCTGCCAACAGAGTTGCATTGTGCTTTTGACTTCATTAGGCATTCGATTAGCTACTAATGAAATAATTATAGATTCGAGTTTTGTAGGGAAGATTGAGCTCAATAAGCGTCTTAATGTAGAAAACTGCCTTTATTATTCAATAAGCCGTCTGTGTGAAAACAGTATAAGAATGAGTGACCATGTCGTGCAAATAATCGATAACTGTGACAATAATCATAACATCGCATTTCTAGTGTTATTCGAATCGTTTCACGGTCGAATTCTAACGTAGTTCTCTAACCTAGTTTTCGATTCGAAATGCATTAGAGAACTACCTTAGAATTCTAATGTAAAATTACAATATTTTTCTAACGTTAGAAACTGTGTTTGCTGGGCTGTTGCGTTTTCAGTTTTGTTTTAAGTGATTTACATACGATATTTAGGTAACTCAAAAAAAAAAAAAGGCATACTCAAATTTGTTCTAGCTGGCACATTGAAATAGCCTTACTAATAATACGGACATTCTCTTTATCAAAAAAAGACTATATATATGTATATATTGATAGTCCTTAGTTTTAACCAAATTTGTTCTCTTCAAAGTAAGTCGTATGGTGATAAAACGCTGGTTCTTTTCGTTTACCAACACATGTGGAGGGAAAAAAAACGTAAAGCGAAGTGGAACGTTAGTGAAGAGCTCGAAAATGCGAACCTACATAAAACTTTAAAGAGAGCAATACAATTGATTTATGTTTATATAGCTAAATCATTAACCTACGTTTGGTTTCAACGCTTACACAAAGATTAATGAAGAAAATTAAAAATTTATTTAATATTGAAAACGTTTGCTTCGCTCATTTTGTAAACTCACTTAAAGTTATTCCTAAAATTATTTACAGAAATGCTTGTTGGGTGATATCTTTAAATTAAGTGTCTGTATAATTGGTATGAATAGTGTTTAATTTGTAATTCTGGTACATAACTAAATAGCTAGTTTCTAACTACGTTGGCAGCGACTCACCCGGTATGCTGGTACTTAGTTAGCCGGTAAGAGGCTGTAGTGTGGGCTTCTGCCGGCGTGTTTCCTGATGATGTTGTTGTTCTTGTTGTTGCTGGTGAGGTGTTTGGCGCTGTTGTTGCTGCAGGCCTGTAGTTGTTGTCGTATCTGGTAGTTGTTGGCGCTATTGTTGCAGCAGGCCTGTAATTGCGGCCCTGCAGTTGTTGTTGTAACTGGTGGTTTTTGTAAGTCTGATGGTGGTTGCGCGTGTGTTTGGCGGAGTCCCGTGGTGGTTGCGCTCGTGGTTGGCGCGGTCGAGGCGGTAGCGTGCGCAGGGTAGTGCGCTGGTGGTTGTCCTCGTGGGGTTGTAGGCGCCACGGCTAATGGTTGCGCGTGGTTTCTAGTGGCCGTGCACGGTTTTGCACGCCAGGTGGGCACGACTGGTGGTTTCGTCGGCGCTATAGCGGTTGGTAGCGCGTTTGGGTGCTATACTGGGAAAAGCTGCCACACTTGTACGTTGCTTGTAAAAGTGTCAAATCGCTTTATGTGGTGGGACAACGTAGAATTTATTATATCCAATTTCCAATTAATTGCAGTGCGCTTCTTATTTACCCTGCCTCCTCTTTTTACATATAAAAGAAGCGCTCATACAAATCACCATTTTGTCCTTTCGTAACGAACGAAAATATATACCCAAGCCTGGTTGCGTGCGCAGTCTGGACGATTAAGGATTTTATGTGGGATCCACTCCCTTGCCAGTGAATAACACACTCGATCCGATTTCGGGGCTATAAAATTATGGCCGCAATACAAAAATGCAAAAACTATCCCCAATGATTTGTACTCCCTTCTCGATTTTTCTACCGGAAACAGCGTGTTTTCTTCGAGATCGCATTACCACCGTGGCGACATCTAGTGTCCATTATCGATTAAAATTGCCATGGGTCCTTTTCTTTGCCATCACTAGCCACTAGGTGCGTTCCAAAGGTGACTGTCCCAAGCGGACCATAACATCATTTATGTCATTCGGACGATTTTGCAAGAACATTGCTATATGCCGAAGTGCCACAATATTTTACGTGGGATAAATCCAGGAAAACATTTCAAAGGCGAAAACAAGGAAAACCAGTTCAAGGTCATCCTAATGTGTTCTCAACAGATGCATTCGGACGCATTTATGCAGTTCATCCAAATAATGCAGAGTGTTTTTACTTGCGCGTGTTGTTAATTAATGTTCGTGGCACACCATCATTCCAAGCTTTAAGAACAATTAATGGTGAATTGTGCGCTACATATCGTGAAGCATGTCAACAATTAAATTTGTTGGAGGATGATAAGCATTGGGAAGATACGCTTGCCATTTCAGCTGTAATAGCCAATCCACATCAAAAACGAACATTATTTTCAATAATAATTGCAATGTGCTCCCCATCTAATCCATTGGAATTATGGAATAATTTCAAAGATTATATGGCAGATGATATTTGAAACCAAATGCGTCAAAATACTGCAAATTATGAGTTGGAATTCACATTGGAAATTTACAATGAAGCATTGATAAGGATTGACGACATTTTTTTGTCGATGTGAAACAAATCGTTAGTACAATTGGGCATGCCAGCAGCAAATCGTCCATTGCATGATATGTTCAATCGAGAACTGGAGCGTGAATATACCATTATGATTGTAATGAACTAAACACATTTGTAACATCAAATTTAACGAAATTGAATGACCAACAGCAACATGTTTATGATACAATCATGAATAATGTTAGCCATGGAACTGGTGGATTGTTTTTCTTGGATACTCCTGGGGGAACAGGCAAGACCTTTTTGATTTCATTGATATTAGCAACAATTTGATCACATAATAACGTTGCATTGGAACTCGCTTCTTCCGGAATTGCGGCTATATTACTGGAAGGCGGTCGCACAGCACATTTTGCATTAAAGTTGCCTTAAGTATGCAGGTAAATGAAACACCAACATGTAATATTTCGAAAACATCTGGTATGGCCAAAGTTCTTAAAGTCTGAATGCTCATCGTATGGGACGAGTGTACTATGGCACACAAGAAATCATTGGAAGCACTTGATAGAAGATTGAAAGGTCTACGAGGAAGCCAAACAGTCTTTGGAGGTGCCATGATTTTATTGGCTGGAGATTTCAGGCAAACATTACCTGTGATCCCAAAATCCACGGCTGCAGATTAAATCAATGCATGTTTAAAATCATCGGATTAATGGAGACATGTAAACACCCTTACACTTACTACAAACGTACGATCCCTCAGCAGCTGAATTTTCACAACAATTACTGAAAATCGGAAATGGAAAAATGTCTGTCGATCCAACAGGAATGATTCCATTGCCTAACAATTTCTGCAGTTTCGCACAATCTAAAGAGGCATTGATACAGGGTGTATTTCCAAACATAGTTCAACATTACAAAAACTATGATTGGCTCAGCGAAAGAGCAATTTTAGCTGGAAAAAATAAGGACGTCAATGATATAAATGCAGCTGTTCTGGATCAAATACATGGTGACATAGCATATAAGTCAATGGACACTATTACTGATCAAGACGATGTCGTAAATTATCCAACTGAATTCTTAAACTCACTCGATTTGCCAGGCCTGCCACCTAATAATTTACGATTAAAAATTGGAGCACCGATTATTATGCTGCAGACTCGCTGTGAAGAAGCTAATGGGTAACGTTATCGAAGCAACAATTTTGAAAGGGAAGTACAAAGGAGAAGACGTTTTGATACCCAGAATTCCACTGATTCCGACGGATTTACCATTCGATTTCAAATGTTTGAAGTTCACTATTCGCTTTGCCTTCGCTATGAAAATTAATAAGCCGCAAGGACAGTCTCTACAAATGTGCGGTATTAATTTAGAATACCCAATTTTTTCTCATGGACAATTGTATGTATTTTGCTCACGGGTGGGCAAACCATCGTCATTATTCATTTACGCGAAAGATGGAAAAACCAAAAACGTTGTCTACCAAAAAGTGTTACAATAAAGTTCGAATGAAATTGTATCAAAGAATTTGCTTTGTTTCGTATTAATTTTATTCTCTTTCATCAAATCATTGAATTTATCGCCTAGCGCAGCGGGCGAGGGTACGCTAGTAACAAATAAAAAAAAAACTAAAATCATTATTTTGGGCGTTTTTTAACATACATAAATACAATTTTTTTCTAAATTTTTCGCTACTGTTTGCTGTAACTTACATTGGTGGCTCCGCTTTCAAAGTAATCAAGACAAGTGTCGGCAAAAATGTTGTGTGGATGTATTAGTGAGAGCGCTTTGATCGCACGAACCAATTGATTCGCTGATCATTCGCTTGTAAAACTGCAACCATTGTGAATGATGACAAAGTGTGATCACTTATCTGTCAACTGCCTGACAGGCTGTTCAATATGGCTACTTTTCAGCGTTTTCACAGGCTGTTCAATATGGCGGCGCCTATCTTCAGCGGGTGATAGAAAGAGATACAGAATGAAACAGCGATAGTCAAATACAAATCAGGTGATCCAATCACTTTGGAATTTTGACGTTTATGCAGAAGTGATCACACTTTGTCATCATTCACAATGACTGCAACGGCTAAGCACGCAATAAATAATAAATTATTGATGCGCACAATGGCAAGCGAATATTTTATGTTGAACAACGCCTTTGGGCAAATTCAATGGGGTTTATGCTACAAAACATTTTCAGCGACGTATGTAAATAACATCAAACGACATTTTGAAAGTTCGCATAAAAACTTAAATAAGTTGAATGCAACAAAAAAATTAAAACTTTTTGAGGAGAGTTGCATTTTTTCATATTAAATTAGTTAAATTAATTCATATTAATAAAATGTATTTGCGTAAATACGTGCATACATTTTTCGCTGCGCAACTAGCGATACCAACACTCGATGTTGACACGCCAACTGCTCATTGCAGACTGAACCATTCACTAAACAAAGAGCGCAGGCTATCTGTGTGAGCTGCTCACCATCTTAAGATGTATGAAACGCCGATGCCTGAATCAAGAAGCCAATGCTTGGCTACGGTTGTCGTCAAGCTTTGCTTTATTGTGGTTGTGGTCTGTAGACGCCGTGTTGAATGTGATCAGCCCTACTGTTTTAGATATTTTTGGCGATGTAGTTTTAGCCTTAAGCGCCAAATACACGACACGAACATTTCCGCGAACATTTCCGTTATGTCATGTTTCTGCGACCTTTTCTGTCGTGTATGGTGGTGTTTGTCAGTTCGCGCAAATGTTCGCCAAAAATCAAAATATTTTAATTTTTGGCGAACATTTGCGCGAACTGTTCGAGCGTGTATAGCGAAATAGCTCATAATCGTAGTAATTTCTGAACGAAACAGACGTGCGCGGAAAAGTAAAATGGGCAATAAAAAATTTCTGAGTGAATTTATTGAAATGTATAAATCTTTGCCATCATTGTGGCAAGTAAAAAGCAAAGATTATTGTAATAGAATTAAAAAGAATAATGATTATGCGACTTTAATCGAAAAATTAAAAAATTTTTTGTAAAAGTTGGTCAAATGTTGCCTTGCTCATTCGAACGTAATTTTTAAAATCATTTTGTGACGTGAATTCCAGTTCATTAATAAGCTCACTTTGCCCAAGAACTGCTCGTTTTTTAAACCATTCTTTGCACCAAATTATTTTTTTGCGATCTTCTCCCTTTTTGTTACGCTTAATTGCCTCAGCGAGCAATATTGCTGCAGCACAATTGTTGTCCGTATTCATCGCTGTCTGAAAGAGAACTAATGTTCGGCCAAAAGTTCGTAACGTGTATGGCCAAAGCTGCGAACAAGATTGCGGAATGTTCGCGGAAATGTTCGTGTCGTGTATTTGGTGCTTTAGCGAAGGTTGGAATGTGGGGGCCGAACAATTTACACTACACTTCTTTCAGTTTCAGTTCAGAAAGTTGCAATGGAAGTTGAGAAAATTACAATTGAAGTTCAATTGAATTTGCAGTAGTATTTTTTTACTTGGTGCCACTTACACACATAAGCACTAGGGTATCCGAATTTTTTTCCACTCGACACCCCATACATATTGTTACGCATATTAGCAAAACTAAGGAGTGCTGCCAGCTCTAAGCCGATGCTAAGCAGTGACGTGAATGCACATCAATAATTCAATCATCATGTATCTACATAAACGAAACAATAACTGCGTCTACATATATGTACCATGTACGTATACGAGCAGCGGAGAGTCAATGCACAAAAAAATGCATATATCTGAGATACTCCTATAAGTATGCAATGAGAAAAACTATAAAATTGTGCAATTGTAGTTACAGCTGAGATGTTTGAGAGCTAATGGACTAGTAGATTCTGGAAGCGCCTAGAAGATGCGAATGTTAAAATCAAAGAGTATAAAAGGCGACAGATGTAGATGCCCTGGAATTCAGTTTGATTTGAGTTGTCAAGCAGTTTCGACTAAGACGCTATCTAGCGAGCAAGAGCAGCATTATTTTGAATAGTAGAGTTTCATTTGAGCTATCAATCAGTTTGGTTATTAAGCATTCGTTGCACAGTTTGAGTGTTATTGTGAAGTACTTTAATAAAGGCCATTTTGCATTATTACAAATTGGAGTTATTTATTCAACAGTTTAGTGATTCGAACTTAGCAGAGTATTGGAAATAAGAGGATTTGCAAGTAAATGCGTTACAATTGGTGTCAGAAGAGGAATTGTTGAATAAACTCCACAGGACAACAAGGACATGGCAAAGTTCAGTGAATTGAAGATCCAGCAACTAAAAAAGGTGTTGGAGAGCCGTGGATTGAATACAAGCGGCGTTAAACTCCAACTTCAGGCACGGCTACGAGAGGCAATGGAAGCAGAAGGAATTGATGTGGACGAGTATGTCTTTTATCCTGATGGGGACGAGACAACAACAAAAATTGAAGAGAAACACGAAACATCGCATACAGTTACGAGCACAGACTTGAACATGATTTTGGCTGCAATATCTGCTCAAACATCGACAATGTCATCTCAACTAGAAGAACAGAAAACGTATATGTCATCTCAACTAGAAGAACAGAAAACGTATATGTCATCACAGATGGAATCCCAAGAGACACGAATAACATCGAAGATTGAAGCACAGGAAACGCGTATGTCAGAAATGTCGACACAGATAACATCCAAGATGGAAACACAGCTCGAAGAACAGAAGACATATATGGCATCCCAACTGGAAGAACAGAAGACATATATGGCATCCCAACTGGAATCACAGGAGTCACGTATTTCAGAAATGACTTCGCAAGTGTCATCTCAACTGGAAGACCAAAAGACATATATGGCATCTCAATTGGAAGCGCAAGAGGCACGTATATCTGAAATGTCGGCAGAAATTTTGGAACAGGTATCATCAAAACTGGAAGCGCAGGATGCAAAAATGGCTCAATTTCAGGCAGAAGTAGATGATTTAAAAGGTCGTATGGAGCAGTTACAACTTAATCGCCCAGCTGTTTCAGCAAGCAATCCAAAGGTAAAAACACCATCCTTTGACGGTTCTGTTCCTTTTCAGGTCTTTAAGCCACAGTTTGAGAAGACCGCAGCAGTGCACAACTGGAATGCGGAAGATAAAGTTGCTGCACTGTTCGTGGCATTGAAGGGGCCAGCAGCGGAAATACTACAGACGATTCCCGAAGGAGAGCGGAACAATTATGAAGCATTGATGGCTGCTGTAGAACGACGTTATGGAAGCAAGCATAGAAAACAGATATACCAAATGGAGTTGCTGAACCGCTTCCAGAGGCCTGGTGAAACATTGCAAGAGTTTGCGTCGGATATGGAAAGGCTAGCACATTTAGCGAATGCGGACGCACCCGTGGAGTACACTGAAAGGGTAAAGATTCAGAGCTTTATAAATGGCATACGGGACGTCGAAACAAAGCGAGCTACATACGCAAACCCAAAGCCAACATTCGCAGAAACGGTGTCACAAGCTCTGATTCAGGAAACAGCGTCGCTTCTGTGTAAGCCAGTTTTCAAAGCACGCCGTGTGGAAGTAGAAAGGCCAGAGTGGGTAGACGCAATATTGGAGGCGCTGAAAGGATCGCAAAAGCGGAGTGAAAAAATTACCAAATGCTTCAAATTCGGGAAGTCCGGTCACATTGCACGTCATTGCGATCTTGGTCCTAATAGTTCCAACAATGGGGGTGGCCGTAAACGCAAAGCTGGAGGAAATGAGCAAGAGCGTGTCGGATGTAAAGAACGAAAACTTGCCCCGGCTATTGAATGTCCTGTGATATCTGTGTCGCAAATTGGAAGGAAATCAAGCAGTCTTACTGTCAGAGGGAATGTGGATGGCAAGGAGCGTGTACTGACTGTAGATACGGGCGCATCTCATTCCTTGATCCGATCTGACTTGGTCAACAGGAGAGTAAAACCGTTACCTGGAGCGAGGTTGCGTACGGTCACTGGCGTGTATAACCAAGTCCGGGGATAAGTGATCTGTGAAGTCTTAATTGGGAAGGTCATGGTTTTACACAAATTCGTTGTGGCGGAGATTGTTGATGAAGTTATATTGGGAGTGGATTTGTTGGTTCACTTAACTTCAGTTTGGAAAAAGGGTTCAGCAGTAAGCGAGTTCTGGTGGAGGAGATTCGACAGAGACCACGAAAGTCAAGGAAAGTAGATCGAGCAAAGGTTGATGGATCGAATGGGCCAAATAATGCGAAATCAAAAGTACCTGCAAGAAAAACACTGGCATTGAAAAACCCTAATGGATGCACTAAAACGACGGAAAGAATTTTCCAGAAATAATGCAAGGGTGGTTTCAAGCCAGCGCGTACTACTGTTGTGAAACGTCAAGACGATACTGATGATGCAAAGTCAATCCGTCAAGATCAAGCTCTGCGAAGTAGTTCTTCATTGGCCAAGCAACAGAGTGTGAAGGAACGAACCAGGGTATTGAGTAGTACGATGAAACACAGGTACCATGAGAACAATAATTCGAAAGGTTTCTTGGCGGGAGATTTGGTACGGTTATACAACCCTCACCGGCGGAAAGGTGTTCCATCCAAATTTCGGTGCAGTTGGGAAGGCCCGTACAAGGTTGTGAAGAAGATCAGTGATACCATCTACCGCATACAAAGCATTGAGAAACCACGAAGTAGAAGAGTGGTACATTTGGCGATGCTAGCAGCGTTTAGATCGAGAGATTTGTCTGATCGGGACGATCAGACTTAGGTGGAGGGCAGTGTTACGAATATTAGCAAAACTAAGGAGTGCTGCCTGCTCTAAGCCGATGCTAAGCAGTGACGTGAATGCACATCAATAATTCAATCATCATGTATCTACATAAACGAAACAATAACTGCGTCTACATATATGTACCATGTACGTATACGAGCAGCGGAGAGTCAATGCACAAATACATGCATATATCTGAGATACTCCTATAAGTATGCAATGAGAAAAACTATAAAATTGTGCAATTGTAGTTACAGCTGAGATGTTTGAGAGCTAATGGACTAGTAGATTCTGGAAGCGCCTAGAAGATGCGAATGTTAAAATGAAAGAGTATAAAAGGTGACAGATGTAGAGGCGCTGGAATTCAGTTTGATTTGAGTTGTCAAGCAGTTTCGACTAAGACGCTATCTAGCGAGCAAGAGCAGCATTATTTTGAATAGTAGAGTTTCATTTGAGCTATCAATCAGTTTGGTTATTAAGCAAGCTATTCGTTGCACAGTTTGAGTGTTATTGTGAAGTACTTTAATAAAGGCCATTTTGCATTATTACAAATTGGAGTTATTTATTCAACAGTTTAGTGATTCGAACTTAGCAGAGGATTGCAAATAAGAGGATTTGCAAGTAAATGCGTTACAATATGTACATATTTACTTTAAGTCAACAAATTATAAAAGCCATATAATAATAACATATCATTTAAGCCATCATTTGAGCCATGCTGGAAAAACTACATTTGCCAGGTCAAAATATATGAGGGGAGAGCAAGACTCTGTGCAAACGATCTTGCATCATTGCATTTGCAAGTTGGTGTAGTATATTTACACAATACACCAATTAAAAATTCGCCTATGTATTTGCTACGTTATAGCAAATACGCAGCGTCAAAACTGTACTGGCGTCCATAGCAAAAAAGCACGAAAGTGCGCTTACTACCTTTTAGGAATTTTGAATGCCGATAAATTTCTGCAATTACAACTCATTAACTAAACAAATACTTATTTTAAATTAGCTGTTAAGGATAAAACAAGATTTTTATATTGATGATTACTTGTAAAATTTTAAACTTCCCAAATAAAAATTAAAATTTCTCCGATTTAACTTTTCACACTTTACTGCTTTTTTAATATGGACGCCAGTGTAGTCTTGTCAACATAGAATATCAAATCAGCAACTGTCAACCTAAACAAATTGTGCAACGAAACAGTTAAAAATGAAGAAGTTGTTCACGATGGGTAGCTTATATTTGCTATTGCAATGTTTCCAATACCAAATGTACAAAATTCTGAACTGCTTTGTGGAATAAACAAATATTTCCTAGAAAAATTCAATTTACAGCTCCACTAAAAGGTATTTAAACTAATTTGGATAAACACACTGTTAACTATTTCTTAAGTCAAAACCATGGCTCAGTTATATGGTTGGCTCATCTCATCAGCTGATTTTTTTTTTTTCATTTCAATGGTAAAGGGATTGTCAAATGGAGATGGCAAAAGCAAAATGTACCCAACACATTGACAATTACTTACTACCGTGGTGGTAAATTTTTTATAAGGAAATAATTTCACATCACTTCAAGTTATTTTTTTAGTAAATGCATCGAATTTAGCGCATTATTTTCCCACAACACACAAGAACTGCAAAGTTTTATATTTTCTCTGTTTAGTTTTTCTGCACAGAACACTTCTTTGTAATAAATATGAATATGAAAAATAAAAAAACACAACATTTTTATTGTTGTTAGGTTCAAAACAAGCCACCTGCCTTCAGACTAGCATTCTTAAACGGCCAGCAACTAAACCTGTCATCGAGTATCAAATATCTGGGACTAACAATTGCCTGCAAGTTGAATTGGAAAGTATGCATCGAAGAGCGGCTACGGAAGGCCTGCATCGCCTTCTATGCCTGCAAATCAATGTTTGGTGAGAAATGGGGACTCAAGCCAAGCATGGTACTTTGGATGTACGAGGCGGTGGTGCGACCGGTGCTTACCTATGGTTCTATAGTCTGGTGGGAAGCTCTGAATAAGAGCTACTATCTCACCAGCCTGCAAAAAGTCCAGCGAACTGCGTGCGTTGGTGCCATAGGGGCCGGGCGTATTTGCCCCACGTATTTGCTTTAGACCCCATTTTGCACCTACTTCCAATCGACTTGCATATACTTTGTACATCGTCACAAACCGCACTGAGACTCAGGGAGTCTGAGTGTTGGAAGGATACTCAACAAGGGCATTGTAGTATCCTAAAGCAACTTCCGGATGGTACATGTAGTACCGAGACAGATTACTACCCTCGCCAACTGAAGTTTGAGTACGGTTGTAATACCGCCATTCTCAGCAGGAACGAGTGGAAGAGAAACCCGGGCATAAGGATCGACGAAATACAAATCTACACTGACGGCTCCAAGATGGAATGGGGAGTGGGGGCCGGAGTCTTCTCTGAGTCTCTAGATTTGTCTGCATCATTCAGACTCCCATCTCACTGCAGCGTGTTTCAAGCAGAAATCCTCGCGATTTGACAAGCCTGCAAATCACTGGAGGGTTTGAATGTAGCTGGTAAAGTTTGCATCCTGTCGCATAGCCAAGCAGCGATAAAAGCGCTTTCCTCGCGACTCATATCCCAGTTATCCATCCAGCTAGAACTACGCGTTATCTGGGTCCCGGGTCGATGAGCTAGCACGTAGGGGCTCATCGGAGATGAACGAGGAAATAACCAGTGTCGAAGTAGGCATACCCTTAGCAGTAGCCAAGGGGAATATCCAAAGCTTCTACTTGAAGAAAGCACAAACAAAGTGGAATAACATCACCACCTGTGCGATATCAAAATCCATTTGGCCAAACTATGATGGAAAGAGGACGAGAAGTCTTCTGAACAAATCCAGGGCTAGCACACGCAAACTGATAGTAGTCTGCACCGGTCATTGGGCAGTAGGTACGCATGCGGAAAAGATGGGCATTCCGTATAACGAGTACTGCCGCAGCTGCAAAGATCCAAATGCCAGGGAGACAGTATAACACTTTATGTGTAAATGCCCGGCTCTAGCTAGAGCCCGGCTAAGGTTCTTTGGAACCCCGTTTCTAGAAGACCTCAGAGGGTTATCTGTGATAGCAATCTCGAATATTCTTAATTTTATCAACAACTCTGCTGGTTGTAATACATTGACCGTAACATTCCGTAGGTTTTTAGACGAGTTACATGGCATCAAAACAGCTTTAAATAGCCACTTGGGCGACCAGGGTCGCAGACATTTCACCTTCCTACCTACCTACCTAGGTTCAAAACACGTCTTCATACATTTTTGGACGTGTTTCAACTGCCGACCCCGATTGTTAAGTAATAATAGCCTGGTTCTTTCTAAAGAGAAAAATCCTATATAAATTTATATTGAAAATATATCGCATTTATGGCATAATTCACAGAACTAGAAGGACTAGTTATTAGTTTAATAATTTGTTTTGAGTTTTAAACAAAAGTTTAAGAGGCGGTTCGGGCCAAAAGAGTTGATAACAGTAGATACCCTATTATGTGTACAAATAGGAGCGTTCCATGGAGTTGTCGAGCTCTGGCTCACGATCAAATCTCATTGGAACGATCTGGATCTACTTTATGAGAGCTGGCAGGACTAATATAAAACGTCTGTTTTGTTGATCGTGGTCAGTACAAATCACCTACCCAGATTGCGCATTAACGACTTCAAAATTGCTTCGTTCCGCGCACCTACGTCACAGTTGACTGCTTGAGCGAATGAAGGAAAGATAAAAAAACGAGCTAAAGGAAAATGACGTATGAATTGCTCATAAAAAACAGCTGATCTTTTGTTTACATGCGCAATGCGCAATCTTCTGTGTGTGATTTGTGGTGGTCACACACGTATGAATTGACTATTTTCCTTTAGCTCTTTATTCTCGCTCTTTTTTTTTTATTCGCGCCAGAGTCAACTATGACGTAGATGCGTAGAAAGAAGCAATTTTGAACTCGTGAATCCGCTTAGACGGTTAAGCGCCAATTAAGTAATACTGTTTTCACACGGAAACTTAATGATCTCATTTCACCTTCTAATGAAATCGTAAATTTTTTGCTTTCACACAGAAGTAACTGCTCGATTAGTATGAAGGATGAAATGTCGAGCGAATAAAATGACAATGCTATATTTATTTATTTATTTATTTATTATTTAAAGTCGACGACAAACTATGGTCGACTGCATAATATAAAAGATATATAAATATACAACTCAAAAGATACAATTTAAGATATATCGAGCTTTCAACAATGTTATATTACAAACAAAGAAATATTAATGAACATTACTATTTAATTTCAGAATATAATAATAATAAGAAATATGAGCAGAAATAAGATCTTATGCCGAAATCTTATACTGGCGGAATGCATCAGATTCCGCTCAGCATGATTTCGGAATGCAGTGGATTCCAATCTCCCTGTTGGAATGCAACAAGATTCCAATCAGCATGTCATGGGAATCCGGCAGTGCTAAGAGTAGTGTAATGAGGATACGCCATCACAAGGCATAAAAAAGTAACATGACCTGTGTTGTTGGAATGCACCGGATTCCAATCAGCTCGATGCCTGACCCATAAGATTATACTGCCGGAATGCATACGATTCCGGTCAGTGACTCATGAAAAAGCATGTTTTTTACGTTTTTGGAATGCACCAGATTCCAATCAACACAGTACTGTCTTGTTCCTTCTTAATGATACATGTTGATAAATGTTCCTCCATCCTTAAGCGAGATAGTTCCTGTTTTTTATCGAAGGAATAAAATGCCGGCAAATTAAATTAGCTTGTATCTCTTAAATTAGATAGGCAAGTATTGCATTACGTATAGTGGCAAAAGTACATTCAAGACTGATGCAGCTATACAAGTCATTGTAGTGCGCGCACCAGATAAGAAGAGGATTATTTTTAGCAAAGTTTCGTCGACAAAGGGGTAAATAGAAAGGAACGTAGTGTCTGGATACTCTAGGGGGAACCGCAAAAAACAAGCGGCTGAGGAGGTCCGCGGAATCAATTTCTCCAATAATGAGCTTATGGATGAACAATACCCCCAGTAATATTCTCCGATTTTCCAGAGTGGGTAAGTTAATAAGAAGAAGTCTACTTCTGTATGGAGGAAGGTGGAGACTTGAGTCCCAATTAAGGCCGCGCAATGCAAATATCAACAGACAATCATGGCGGAACGATACAAGGTGGCAGCATGGTGACATACCTATATACATAAATAAGAATTCCATGTACTTTGTTTTTATAAATTCGATGGACAAATGTCAAAATCGTACTGCGCCGGAAGTTGATGTATCAAATCAAATAAAAAAAGGTTATAATCAGCTGTTCGATGCGGCCACCTTGTATCGTTCCGCCATGCAGACAATGACATTTACTTTGACAAATGACATTTTTAAGCACTGAACACACCAAAAACTAAGAAACTGAACGCTCCCAACAGAGTTGCATTGTGCTTTTGGCTTCATTAGGCATTCGTTTAGCTACTAATACTAGGTACAAACACACACCAAATTGGCAATTTATACCATTTGGGCAATTTATTACGCAATTTATCATATAATAAATTGTAATAACAAATTGCCAATTTAAAAAAAAATTGCGTAATAAATTATTTCAAACTGCAAATACAGCCTTGTAAAGTGCGTTTATTGAGTAGATTTAAACGTCAGTTGTGCATGGCTCAACTATATGGTTGCCTCATCTCATCAGCTGATATTATTTTTTTCATTTCACTGGAGTAGGAAATGTCAAAAGAGGATAGCAAACACAAAATCAAACCAAAACATTGAATACATTTAGTTACAACACACAAAAATTTCAAAGTTTTATTTTTTCCATTCCATTCGCCTAATTCCAACACGCACATTTTGACATTCTGAACAAATGTATGTTGTTGCTGTAGAGATGGGCCAACCGGCTATCAAATTACTATTGTGTAAGCTAAATTGAGTTGTATGAACACCACTCAATTTAAATTGAAATTGCCTCAGTTTATTTTTCTGTTTGAACATAGTATAATGAAATAATTATAGATTCGAATTTTGTAGGGAAGATTGAGCTCAATAAGCGTCTTAATGTAGAAAACTGTCTTTATTATTCAATAAGCCGTCTGTGTGAAATCAGTATAAGTATGGTAAGAATGCGCAATCTGGGTAGGTGATTTGCTGATGGTGGTGTTCCACATTTTACAAATTTATTTTATTAACATTTAAATAGTTTCACACGTAAACAAACTATTTATTTTCCTTACATTTTCTTCAAGTTGTTTACTCTTTCCGTGTTTTTGCTGTTAAATATGGCGAAATCTTTTATGTGCACATATTTATTTCAGTGCTACCAACTCAAAAGCAATGATGACATGATACGAAACATATCGTTTCGTTCGAAATGATATCGTTTCGTTCGTTAAGCATGCCTGCAAACTTCATTCGTTTCCAAGAATGGGTCTTGAAGATCAGAGTTGCGTAAACCGCGCAAAAAAAAAATCCAAGAAAAGCGGTGCGTTTTCATTATTTTTCATTTCAAGTGTATTCAACTACATAAGCGGATCAAAAATTTGTAAAAAAGGTACAAGAAATAACAAAATTAAATGAGCTGTTATATTAACGCACGAAAAGAGATAAGTACATTTTATCTTAGCTATCAAAAAATTAAATTTCACGTGTAGTCACGGAAAAATTTTTAACGGGTAAAATAAGCTTTTTTTTGTATTTGTGATCCTGTGATTCGAGTTTTTTGATATCCCATTTGACAATCTTGAGTAAGTTTTCGGTGAAAGTCATAAATTAAACCTTTACCATGTAAAATACCCCAAAGTTATTCCGAAATGCCCAAATTTGATTTTGAGGACAATGTTATAACAAATGCACATTTTCACGCGCTCTCAGAGAGCGAGAAGTTTCATATCATGTCATCATTGCTCAAAAGTTGTTAGCTCTCAAAAAATCTACGACAGAAAATAAAACGAACAGAACTACTATACGGATCTGAAATAGAACCAGATAAATCACAGCGTTGTTGTTGCATTTGCATGTTAAATTTCTATCCGTATCTGGTTCACGCGTCAATACAGGGCCGGATTAACAAGTATGTAGAATAGGTAGTTGCCTGGGCTCACGAAAAATGAAAAAGACTTAAAATTTTCTTACAAACATAAAAATTCTAGAGAGTAAAAGAAAAATATAATCAGAACTGACAATAAATTTTACTCAAATAAATAAAACTCAATTGACCACATTCAAAAGGCGACGACCGAGGAACTAGACAAGGTTCCTAATTCCTAATTTCCGACTCATTTGACAAATTGTATGATAAATGAATGTATGTAAATGAATGTACTGTAATGAATTTGGTGATTTCCTGATATTTTTTGTACGGATCGTTAGAAGAGAGTTTAGTTTCATTCCGTGAAAAGTTCAATGATTTCGAAGAAAAACAAAACAATTATTACCTGGTGTAGGTTATACAGAAATCGTAAAACATACTCGTCGTAGAAAAAATTAACCTAATGACGGAAAAGCAGAGCTTTAGCCTCGCCATGCTTTTAGGACAAAAGGTTTCTTCGAAATCATCGACAATCTTCACAGTGAAATCAAACGACGTGCGAAAGTGTATGTGAAAGTTTCAGAGATATTTTGTTATGGTTACGCATTTTCGGTGGAAGCAGTAAGGAAGGCGGTCGGCATGATGTGGTGGTGCACAGTGGCTAGTCATTGTCGGCTGGGGCGGGTCCTTGCCAACCTTACTGCAGAAAACAGAAAAAAATTCCTATCATGCCTATCAAAAAACTCAGCTGTCAGATTAAAAAAGAAACTGACAGAAGCGCAAAGACCGCCTCAAAACGCCTATAATTCAAAATAAAACAACATCCGGCCGAACCGGATGTCACGGACAGACCGTTAAGATTACTTTCTTACTTACTTAATTGGCGCTTAACCGTCTAAACGGTTATGGCCGTCCAACAAGGCGCGCCAGTCGCTCCTTCGCTCCGCCAACCGGCGCCAATTGGTCACACCAAGGGAGTTTAAATCGTTTTCCACCTGGTCCTTCCAACGGAGTGGGGGCCGCCCTCTACCTCTGCTTCCATAGGCGGGTTCCGATAGAAACACTTTCTTGGCCGGAGCATCATCTTTCATTCGCATAACATGGCCTAGCCAGCGCAGCCGCTGCGTTTTAATTCGCTGGACTATGTTGATGTCTGCGTATAGCACGTACAGCTCATCATTAAATCTTCTTCGGTACTCGCCATCGCCAACGCGTAGAGGTCCATAAATCTTTCGAAGAACTTTTCTCTCGAACACTCCCAAAGCCGCTTCATCTGCTGTTGTCATGGTCCATGCTTCTGCCCCATATAGCAGGACGGGTACGATAAGTGACTTGTAGAGTATGATTTTCGTTCGCCGAGAGAGGACTTTACTTTTCAATTGCCTACCTAATGCAAAGTAGCATTTATTGGCAAGATTGATTCTTCGCTGGATTTCAGTGCTGATGTTGTTGCTAGTGTTGATGCTGGTTCCCAAATAAACGAAGTCTTTTACTATTTCGAAATTATGGCTGCCAACAGTAGCGTGGTTGCCAAGGCGCATATGCGCTGACTCTTTGCTCGATGACAGCAGGTACTTCGTTTTGTCCTCATTCACCATCAAACGCATCTTTACCGCTTCTTTTTCCAGCTTGGAGTAAGCAGAACTAACAGCGCGGGTGTTTAGGCCGATGATATCAATGTCATCAGCATATGCCAGTAATTGCACGCTTTTATAGTATATTGTTCCAGTGCGGTTAAGTTCTGCAGCTAGTATAATTTTCTCCAGCATCAAATTAAAGAAATCGCACGATAGGGGGTCACCCTGTCTGAAACCTCGTTTAGTTTCGAACGGCTCGGAGAGGTCCTTCCCAATTCTGACTGAGCTGATGGTGTTGCTCAACGTCATTTTGCACAGCCGTATAAGTTTTGCGGGGAAACCAAATTCAGACATAGCGGCATATAGGCAGCTCCTTTTCGTGCTGTCGAAGGCGGCTTTAAAGTCGACGAAGAGGTGATGTGTGTCGATTCTCTTTTCACGGGTTTTTTCCAAGATTTGGCGCATTGTGAAAATCTGGTCGATGGTAGATTTACCAGGTCTGAAGCCGCACTGATAAGGTCCAATCAGCCGGTTCACGGTGGGCTTCAATCTTTCGCACAATACACTTGAAAGGACCTTATATGCGATATTAAGAAGGCTGATTCCACGATTGTTGGTGCATTTTGCAGTATCCCCCTTCTTGTGGACTGGGCAAAGAACACTTAGATTCCAACCGTCGGGCATGCTTTCGTCCGCCCATATTTTGCTAAGAAGAGCTGCTGCATGCGCCTTACCAACTCCTCGCCGCCGAACTTGAATAGCTCCGCAGGCAATCCATCAGCGCCCACGGCCTTGTTGTTTTTCAATCTGGTTATTGCTATTCTAACTTCGTCATAATCGGGCGGGGGGACATATATTCCATCATCATCGATTGCGGGATCGGGTTCTTCATCTCTGCGCGGTGAATTGCTGCCTCCATTTAGGAGAGCAGAGAAGTGTTAAGATTCAAAAATTTAAATTCAAATTAAAAAAAAAAATAACGCAAAAAAAATACCGAACCGGAAGCGACCGGTTACCACTCTGAAAATCAAATAATAAAAAAAAGCTGAAAAATTAAAATAAAGAAGAAAAGGACCGAATATATAGAGGGACGCCGCGGGTGGTGTTGCGACGCCCGGTGCTATGCCCACTTTCAAAATCCATGGCCACCGTCGCACCTAAAATTCCGGTGGCCCCTTACCTGGTAACCCTACGTACCTTCTAAATGAGCCAGAACACCAGCATTCCCATTTTAATTACAAAGTTTATTCAAATTTCATTATTATTAACGTATGTATGCTACAAAAAAAAATTTTACGGTAGTACAGGTTTCTTAACCAGGGCTACCGCCTAGGCTCCAAAGCCAAAACAAGGCTGCTTATAGCATCGTCCCAAGACAACTTCAGAACAAAAAAAAATGTTGAGCTACGAGCAGCTATTTACGCTATGAAAATGTATGTAAGTGCGTGTAGCATATAAAGGGAGAGAAAAAAAATGATCCAACAGTTTCCCACTTTATTGGGCCGAAATTGAAAACGAAATCTAATAGGAATATTTAAGTCTGGCTTAGTTTGTCCTGTTGGGGGTTCCTTTCTTTTCTCTTACTTTTGCTCGTAATATTTCAAGCTATACCTATATTTATGTCACCGCCATTTTTTTTTGATAAGGGTTATAAACGCTTGGTGTGAGAAAAAAAAATGTAATTAAATGTGCTTATGGATAGTTAATATACTACATACAAAGTAAAAATTTGGTTTAATGCCCTTTTTTTTTTTTTGTTATTCACAAAACATATTTTAGGGCTATAAAGTTTGGATACAAATTCCAATAATTGGGGCCCCCTTACAAAATTATTATGTTATTGTAGTAGAACTTATTTTGAGTTTAACAAAATAGCAAATTGGTATAACGCATAGTATAATGACACTAATATGTAATATGTACTAAGAAAATTTGTTATAAAAGCAATTAAGATTAAATTTGGGGTAAATCATACTCCTCGAAGAAATCGTTTCACATATTCAAGTAAAACGTAAACTTTTAAATTCATAGTAAAATTAACGGAATCGTTTTACATGCTCAGGGAAAACGTGAACTTTTAAATTTATAGTAAAATTAACGAAATCGTTTTACATGTTCAGGTAAAACGTGAACTTTTAAATTTATAGTAAAATTAACGAAATCGTTTTACATGTTCAAGTAAAACGTAAACTGTTTTGCATTTACCAGTCAGTGCTGGTATTGTTTTGTTTTTTTTTTTTCTTGCTTCTAAGTTAATTAAACCTCTTTAACTTAACATTACGTTACTTTACTACAAGTGGATGCTGCTTGCTCTCTTTAACTTAGGTATAGGCATGTATGTATGTATTACATGTTAAGATTCTATACTAGGGTTGTAGCCTTAAATTTGAATATGTTGGTATATTAATACTATATGTTGTTGCAGTCATAAAAAAAATGAAAGAACAAGGTTTAGGCTACAAATACGTATATTTAGTCAGTATCGGAACGAACTCACCGCTTTAACCGCTGATATTCGTTGTCGTAATCGGGATGGCCGCAGGCCTAGGTTCGCTGCCCTGCGGTTGTTGTTGTAGCTGGTATTGTTACGCTGGTATCGTTATAGCCTGAATGGTCGTGGCTGATAAGGTTGCGGCTAGTATTGTAGCCGGTATGGTCGTAGCTTATAAGGTTGCGGCTAGTATTGTTGTAGCCGGTATGTCGTAGCTGATAATGTTGCGGCTAGTATTGTTGTAGCCGGTATGGTCGTAGCTGATAAGGTTGCGGCTAGTATTGTTGTCGGTGGTACCGCCTGCTGTTGGTGTTAACATTAGTGGCCGCAGGCCTATGGTCGCGGCCCCGCTACGTGCGTTGCAACTGGTGGTGGCGATACGTCTGGTGGTTGTTGCGCGCGTGGCTGGCGCTAATGAAGGTGTTGGGGGAGGTACTACCGATGGTGATGCCCGTGGTAATAGTAGGCGCCGTTGGTGGTGGTTGGCGCTTTGGTCCGAGGTAACCGAATGACCCGGGTGGTGATAAAGCTTCGTGCTGGCCTTTACGAGCCGGATGACTTGGCCATTTTGACGTTAGTTGTATTACGCGGCAGCGTACTGCTGGCCCTGGATGCGGAGGTGGTGTCGGACGCTTTTCCGCAGGTGGTAGTGTTCTTCGTAAACGTAGAGGAAGGGGTTTATCTCACTAGGTGTGACTGTGAACTCCGACCTACTTCAACTGGATCTTGGGTCAACACAACACAACCGGTGTAAGGTTTATTACCACCCAAAATTAGACGCGTAGAAGCGAGGTTTGTCGGAATGAACGGTTTCGGTACTTTGCGCTATCGACTCCTTCCTAGTTTCTGGGCATTTACCTGTTTACGCGCACAGCCGGCGAGGGTGTTTTGTGATGAGTTGAGTATCGTTGGGGAGGCGCAGTTGAAGTGAGCAATAAAGTTACTGAAGCAGTATATTAACTGAGCTTGACGCCTTTGCTGTTGAAATTGTGTCCCTAGGTGTTATACGATCCCTTATATATAATTGCAGGGCCGCCAGAAATTTTGCTCAAGCAATTTACCAACCTTCCTCCTTTTTTTCTTGCCGGAAACATTGTACAGGTTTACAAGTATGATATGTATGAGAGGGAAACAATTTCTTTCCCTTTCTAACACACGGCAGTTTGACATTTCGGTCAGTGTCAAACTAGCGTGGAACATGAATTTTGACACTGAACGAAGTGTCAAAATTACCGGTGTTGCTTCGTCGAAAGCGACACAGGGAAGCAAAAAAGGGATCGGAATATCAGATATGGGTTGCTGTGATGGTAAATTTTTTTGAACGAATTTAGTAGGAAATTTTAAGTGTACCCATATGGGTCCTTCAGAAAATTATAAAAAAGTCTTCAATTGGGGTATCTGAGGACGCGTAGTTATTCCAGTATTAAGAATAGAAACACGGGAGTTAAGTTTTTCTACCCGTTCAAAAGTTCTCCGCGAAAAACAGTTTGAAACCGAGGTCGACTGCAATAACCCGTCCAAAAAAGCGGAAAGAAAAATGAAAAGACGCGTTTTGTCCTGTTATCAATAGTCCAAAGGCGGAAAAGTATTCGAATTATTGGAAGCGAGGCAAAAATGCGTCTATTAATACCTCCCCGACGGTTTTGGTCGTGTTTTGGCAATCGTCCCCGGTAATAAAGTATCACAATTTGTTAATTATAATTATCCAAAACATATGGATTTTAAAGAGAGATGTAATTAAGTGCTCCTTTGAAAATAAATAAGGATATTTCTTTGTAATTTTGCAATAAAAATTTTACACAGTTTTCGTTAGCAGCTACTACACTTTTCTTGGACCTAAGAAGTACAACAGTGCCAAATAGCATCCACACAAAAAACTAACAAGAACAAGCATTTTATCAGGTGAGCGTGGCTGTGTATGTGCGCGCTGCTACATATCCTACTTGTAGACCTGTACTATGGCCGGAAACTCATGGCAATTTTCGATAGTGATGGCCGGTCGGTTTTTTTCCTTGTTTTTCGATACTTTTTATCGCAACTTTCGCCCCATCACTAGGTGTGTTCGCGCGAATACGTTCCCAAGTGGACCGTAACCGTAGACCCCGTAGCAGCAGACCCTAACAATTTGCATTTATCATCAACTTTTCTCTAAGTGAAGGAGACCTCCACGAAGCTTTAAATAACTTAGTTCGTTTTTATTCTAAAGATTTTGGAGAATTTTTCATTGAAATGAAACAATTCCAAAGTTACATGAACTCCAGATACACTGATGCATAAAAAACTCATAGTCATTTGTATAAGATTATAATGGAAGATCAATTAGCCGATGTATTTGCTAACACAAAAATAGCTCTTTAGATTTTTTAACATTAATCATCACAAATTGTTCTATCGAACAATCCTTCTCGCAATTAAAAAGAATCAAAGCTGCTGAAAGAGCTACAACGCGACAAGAGCGACTCGAGATGTAAGGTATACTTTGCATTGAGTCAGATTTATTGAACAAAATCGATATTGATGAATTTGCCGGAAAGAAATGTAGAAAACGACATGTTTAAGATGTAGATATTAATTTTAGTGATATTATTACATCGTGACAATAAAATTTTTATGAAAGGTATAAGTTTGTATTTTTCAATCGAAAAAAGAAGGGAACGGACGTGAAAAAAGGGCCCCCAAATTGATGGTTGCCTAGGGCCCCGTTGAGGCTTAATTCCGCCCTGCATCAATGGAACGTTACTAATGAGTTGCGTGCTGTCAACTCTCAAAGCACTGGTCCAGATCGTTCCAGTGTGATTTGATAGTGATCAAATGGACTGTTTTGTAATTTAACAGTATGGTAGTATGGTAAATAGAAAAGCATTTTTGTATAAGAATCCGCTCATTTGCATAGGCTCAACATTTATTTGAAAGTTATATATATTTTTTTTAAGTTTTTATTAAGATTTCAAGTTATTTCTTCTTTTTGTTATTTTGTGGAACACAAGAGCGAAGCTTACAAACAAAATCAACATCTACTGAAGCTATTATTTCATGTCGATAAACCGTTAATGGGTCTCACAAGCGAAGGCAGTACTTTTGATATTGCAGATACTGAAACAAATTGTAACTCGTACGAGGATATGTATGATACATATAGTGATACGGATTCTGATTCTGATGATAGCGATTATTATGATGATGATGAAGATGATCTATTTTATTACATATGATTTAAGGTATATGTATGCTTATCCTAAAAATTAATACATAGATATATATACATATATTTATATAAATAGTAACCTTGTAAAAACATATTGATTACTCGGACTATCCATGTAGTATTAATATACAACATTTAGATGTCTGATTCTCAAAGTTTTTTAGATATTATGAAAATATTCGGAACTCGGTTTTAAAATTCCCAGCCCTTATATAAAGAAAATCAAACCTCGTCTTAATATTTTATAGACTTATATATAAAGATAGATATGTCTGAGTAAACAATACCTATAAAATTGATAATGAGAAATTATTTTATCAAAACTATATAGTAATCTTATTTGCTACTTTACAAATTTGATGTAAATTTGCATTAAAGCAGATTGCGCTAAATAATTTTCAACTAAATATTTTGTATTTATGTATATAAATCGAAATAATATGCTATTTTGAAAATTAAAAATAAATACATATTGAGACGAATATTACCATCTCTAAGCTGTTACTAAGTAAATGCACATAAACACATTAATCATCATGTACATACATACATACATACAAGCAGCAGAGAGATACTCGCAAACGCATGTTACCATCAGCCGAAGTAGTACTCACATATACACACGCATATTGTTACACACTACAAATGCACGCTCGGACGGCTGGTGACCAGGTAGAGGATTCTAGAAGAGGAAACCTGTAGACATTTGGGCAGAGAGTATAAAAGCAGCACAAGCTAAGTAGTCATAATCAGTTTGATTTAAGCACTCTATTAGTTGCGAAGTTAAGTTTAATTGCGAAGTATTCTTAAAGTAGTCTAATAAATACCATTTTGTAATACAGAATATTGGAGTATTTTATTCAACATATAAGCGGAATTTCTCTAAATTCGTCACAATATATACCTTTTAGTTTTGGTTAACGCCAAACTATTTTGTTGTGGCGGCGGCCTTATTGATCCACAAAGTGATCATGAATTTGCCCCAAACTAGCTGGGAACTAGTTTCGGATTACACTGTTACTTAACCCCAAACATTTGCCACTGCTAACATCGTTAGGAATTGCATCGCTCTTCGTTTGTATTTGTACGAAGCTGCGCGTCATGGTTTTTTCGCCAGAGCAACTATACGATTTTTATTTGCACTGATAAGTTTTGACGGCACGATGCAGAAGAATTGAAAGTTTTTTATCTTTACCTTACGCTTTCCGACAATTTCGTTTTTCAACTATTTCATTTTTTAAACTTACCAAATGCTTTTAATATCTACAATAAGTGAAATTTGCCCAATGAAGTTTAACACTTGCCGAAATAAAATTTTTAATAAAATTATATTATCAGTGAGCCTTAAAGTCTGGAATTGCAGCTTAACTCCAACGCAAATATTACCAGAAACAATATAATATAGAGACATTGCATAGACGAAAAATCGTGTGAGGCAAGCTTCACAAAATTCTAGTAGGTCACATTCACCACTTACCACAGCAGAATTTGTTAAACTACCACTGTCTGTATTTGTTATTTAATAATTATTTGTACACTTTTTATTCAGCTAATGTGTTCAGAATTTTAACTTTTACTCACTAAATCTCAAATCAGTGTATTTCTGTGTTTAAATTATTTTAAAAATTGTGTTAAAGTTTTTGGTGTGGTGAAAGTGACCTACTAGAATTTTGTTACGCTCCGCTGCTTTCCACCGAAGTTCGCGCATGCAATATCTTTATATTCAAAAATTTTTGATATTACTAGCTTTGTATATTTTTCAGTAACAGAGTATTAAAAAAATTTTGACTGAATTATTACTGGAGTGATTGGGTGGGTGTTACTACATCTACCGTTGAGTGGAATATCACTCTACCACGGCTGCCGTTTGCATAACGCCCTATCTCAGCTTAAATACAATACATGTTTACATTATGTGTACCGTTTATGAAAATAAGTCTGAGATAGGGCGGTTTCAACCGAATTCTGAGATAGGACGTTTTGAAACAAATTCTGAAATAGGGTGTTTTTTGAAAAATATTTTGATAGGACGTTTTCGAACGGTCATCCAATATAGGGTGATATTCCACTCAGCCGTCCATATATAAAAAAAAAAATATAAAACATTTGAAAATACTTTCATGAACTCAACTCTCGGGTAAATTCTGCAAACATGGAATATGACTATTACGTCATAAACAAATATCATTATTTCGTATAATATACGAATGTTGAATTAAATTTTGAATAATTTAAATTTCATACTTCAATATTTGTTTATTTTCGTAGCATGAAACTGTTTTAAGTTATTCGCTATGTTCTTAATTTTTAAATTTTGTTTACATGTTAATCTAAATAAAGATAAAGAATATTGTGTTCGCCTAAATACATACTATGATGTCCAAATTGCTTGGTTATTACTTAAAGGGCCAATTAAACTTCCTTAACCCTAACGCCATAATCGTAACCATCTCCATTGTGATCGATTAATGGTGCCATAACCTTAAACATCTGACATTTTCATAAAAATGAGGAAAACGCAAAAAATTACAAACATATTCCACAAAAAGAAGTCTCTTGTCAAAACGTATCCAAAACAATAAATAAAATATACAAAAAGTTAATAAATTCAACAACTTAAATATTTTTAGGTTATTGATATGGCGAAAAACCAAAAACCAATTGGTTGGCTATGATATGGTTATGGCGTTAGCGTTATGGTATGGCACCATTAATCGATTACATTGATTTCCATAAGGTTGGTTCGATCAGCTGTTTTATCTGCTTATGGATATGTCACCATTAATTGTCCCTTAAGTTAGTTTTGGATTTCTCAACGAAAAATTATCGATATTTTATCATCATATTATCGATTTGCCACTAATTTCTTATCGAAGTGTTATCTATATGTTATAAAAAAAGGTATCGATTACTTATCAAAAATTTATCGATATGTTATCAAAAGAAAAAATTTGTTTGCGTTTGGAAACTTATAAATTTGTTATCGTGGTGTTACCAATTTGTTATCGGTGTGCTGTAAAAAATTTATCGATTTTGTTATCAAATTTTAATTCGAAAGTTATCGATTTCTTGTCGGAGTGTTACCAATTCGTTATCGGCATGTTATCGACTCATCGGTTTGTTATGAAACATACTACCTACCTATAAAAATTCAATATAAAATCGATGACACATCCGTAACTTTTCGATAGCAAGCCGATAAGAAATCAGCAAGAAGACGATGACAAAGTGATAACAAATCGATAGCCAATTGATAACAAGCCGAAAATTCGACGATAATAGTTCGCTATCCATAATATAGCGATAAGAAGCCGACGAAGCTCTTCTCAAAGAGCCCAAAACTATTTGTTTCTGGTAAAGTTACCTCTGTTTTGTTTTAAATTCAACATTAGTTTCTTAGACGCACACTCGCATGTTTACAATTTTACGGGTTCTTGCTACTCACGACTTCTTTAACTAATTTTCGTTAATTTATGAAAAAACGTTATGGAATTTTATAATGAAAATCTTGCGAACCAATTTCTCAAAAGTTTTCGAAACCGTTAAAGTAAAGTATTTTAAAGTCCTCACGAAATATATTCTGTGAGTTTTCGGAAACATTTTGAGTTCCAATCAATTTTGGTTGAACAAAATAGAGGTTCAAGGTCTTTGAAGGACTTTGAAGAGTGGTTGAAATTTTCCACGATACCAAGTATGTATAAGTTTATTATTTATATGAAAAAAATCTAAATCCCCTCGGAAACAAATATTAAAAAAAAAATTTTTGGAAATTTGAAGAAATTTTATTAGACTAACCTTGATGGGAGTAAAAAACTGCATACACAAAATAGTTCCAAACATTTTTTTTCATTTGAAAAAATTTTCCATCACTAAATACGAAAAACTTTATAAACCAGTAGTCCGATTTAAAAAATAAATGTCATTTTTACACGTTTATTCAGTTACAATTTTTATTGTTATATGTTTAAACTTTTTCATTTATTTTTATTTTGTAACAATTTACGATTTTATTGTACTATTTCCTACTTTTGAGTTGCAGAGCGCCACTTCTCCCCAAAATCTTCAGCGTTCCGGGCCACTTTCTTGGTCCCCTTGATTTCCCTTTGTACCAAAGCCCAATATCTTTCGATTGGTCTTAGTTCTGGGCGATTCCGCGGATTTGCTTCTCTAGGCACTAAAATCACATTATTTATTGAGTACCATTCCGAAGACAACTTGCTGTAATGGCATGAGGCTAGGATGAACTGGCCGGTCCATGAGGACCTCACATAGACTGATTGAGTCCGTAGTGTTGAGGCATGAGGCTAGGTTCGGCCAAAAGAATCCTGAAACCTTATGCTGTCTTAGAAAAAGCTTCAGGCTTTTCTCCAAGCACTCTTTAACATACATTTGCGTGCTTCTTTCGTATCTAATTTTCGGGAAAGTTTTGTCTGTCTTTTTGTTTTGAACTTTTCGTCCACATTACCCCGCGAGTCTGCAGTGTAAAATTCTTGGCCTGGAAGCAGCAACTGTTTTTTTGAAAAAAATTGTTTTTAATTTTTTGGCACGCTGCTTTGCTTCAATGTTCTTCACAGCATTTCTGTCTGGAACTTTTTATACTCAGCTGAACAGAGCTCACAGAGTATATTAATTTTGTTCGCATAACGGTAATCCGTAACGGCATAAACTAATCGAGATATATATGGACTTCTATATATCAACATGATCTGGGCGAAAAAAGAAATTCATTTAGCCATGTTCGTCCGTCCGTAAACACGATAACTTGAGTAAATTTTGGAGTAGCTTGATGAAATTTGGTATGTACGTTCCTGGGCCCATCTCAGATCGCTATTTAAAATAAACGAAATCGGAACATAACCACGCCCACTTTTTCGATATCGAAAATTTCGAAAAACATAAAAAGTGCGATAATTCATTACCAAAGACGGATAAAGCGATGAAACTTGGTAGGTGGCTTGACCTTATGACGCAGAATAGAAAATTTGTAAAATTTTGGACAATGGGCGTGGCATCGCCCACTTTTAAAAGAATGTAATTTAAAAGTTTTGCAAGCTGTAATTTGGCACTCGTTGAAGATATCATGATGAAATTTGGCAGAAACATTACTCCTATTACTATATGTATTCTAGATAAATATTACCAAAATCGGATGACGAACACGCCCACTTAAAAAAATTTAAAAGTCAAATTTTAACAAAATTTGAATATCTTTACAGTATACATATAACTAAATTATGTCAACATCAACTCAAGTAATACTATGGTGCAACAAAATACAAAAATAAAAGAAATTTTCAAAGTGGGCGTGGCTCCGCCCTTTTTCATTTAATTTGTCTAGAATACCTTTAATGCCATAAGTCGAACAAAAATTTACCAATCCTTGTGGAGCATATCTCCTATGCAGTTAACTGTTTTCTGTGAAAATGGGCGAAATCGGTTGAAGTCACGCCCAGTTTTTATACACAGTCGACCGTCTGTCCTCCCTCTTGGCCGTTAACACGATAACTTGAGCAAAAATCGATATATCCTTACTAAACTTAGTTCGCGTACTTATCTGAACCACTTTATCTTGGTATAAAAAATGGCCGAAATCCGACTATGACCACGCCCACTTTTTCGATATCGAAAATTACGAAAAATTAAAAAAATGCCATAATTCTATACCAAATATGAAAAAAGGGATGAAACATGGTGATTGGATTGGTTTTTTGACACAAAATATAACTTTAGAAGAAACTTTGTAAAATGCTCTACCACATTAAGTAGAAGAAAATAAAAAAGTTCTGCAGGGCGAAATCAAAAGCCCTTGAAATCTTGGCAGGAATATTGTTCGCGGTATTACATATATAAATAAATTAGCGGTACCCGACAGATGATGTTCTGGGTCACCCTGGTCCACATTTTGGTCGATATCTCGAAAACGCCTTCACATATACAACTAAGGGCCACTCGCTTCTAAAACCCTCATTAATACCTTTAATTTGATACCCATATCGTACAAACATATTCTAGTCACCCCTGATCCACCTTTATTGCGATTTCTCGAAATGGCGTCCACCTTTAGAACTATGGCCCACTCCCTTTTAAAATACTCTTTAATACCTTCCATTAGATACCCATGTCATACAAACACATTGCAGGGTTACCCTAGGTTCATTTTCCTACTTGGTGATTTTCTCTTATTTTGTCTCCAAATTTTTCAGCTGAGTATGTAATGTTCGGTTACACCCGAACTTAGCCTTCCTTACTTGTTGAATTATAAAGGTCTTGAAGTCAGCCTCCTTTTTAGCTTTGCGGACCAGAAACTCGGAACAATCCAGTTTCTGCGCCAATTGTCTGCTCGAAATACTGGGGTTTCTACGGAAACTGGTTATAATTTTAGTCTTATTTTGGTCACTGATTCCTTTTTTCTGGCAAAACAAGGATATCGAGTGACAGCCAACTTCTCATTGAAGTTACCTAAAACTCTTGACACAGTTTTTGGGCACATTTTTACATTTTTTTGAAAGTCCACTGAGGATGGTCTTGATAAACTTGCACAATTTGTTTACGTACTTCCAAATTGCTTGCCAGTTTTGGTCTAATAAAAATGTTTAGAGAAAATATTTTTGACATTTATTTCAAAGCATGTCGCAAAAAAAGAATTTAAACACATCAATTTGGACGAGAGTTATTTGATTAAATAAAGGTTAAATTTTTTTCAAACGCAGACCTTACTTAAAGTTATTTTTTTTTTTATTTCATTATGTAACTCGATTCGAAAGAAATTTCTATCGAATTTAGAAAAAATTTATGTAGTTTGACAGCTTTTGTACACACTATAAAAATGTGATAAATATGGTGTGTTGGAAGCGTGCTCCGCAGACCACAACAAAGATCCTGGGTATTTCTGCCATGAAAAGCGTCTCAGTGAAAACTCATCTGCCTTGCAGATGTCGTTCGAAGTCGGCATAAAACATTTTTTAGGGAATATTATAAAGAGGCGCAACGCAAATTGGAGGAGAAGCTCCACCTAGATCTATCCGGAGATAGTTTGAATCTTATATTTTCATTTCTATATTTTTGATATGTGAATATCGCGGAAACTAAGAAAACAAATTAAATAATTTCGCTTTCGCATATATGTGTTTTATTTTTTCACAAAATTGTTATTTTTTTAAATCAGGTATGATGTACTTTATTTATAATGGCTTAAAATTACTTTAAAAAAATATAAGTTTATTTTGAATTATGGAAAATAATACATTGTTAGCGTGGACTAGAGTATAGCTTCTTAACCCTAGAAAGATAATGTTATTTTTTTACCCTAGAAAGATAACGTACGTCTGAGAAACGTGTTCAAGTTTAAGGACCTTAAAGATATAAAAAAAAGAGATTTTTTTTGTTTTTTTTTTTAATCACTTATTTGATATATATTCACTTGTTTTAAATGTTTTTTTAAAGAAAAATACTGTTTTTTTAATATATTAAAAATTAAGTTTGACTTGTCTTGGACTTGTCCTTATAAAAATCAGTCTTTTTCGAAGGACCTCAGTTTATAGCAAAAAAATTTAAATAAAATAAATTTTTTTGTACTTCAATTGAATGAATTAACTGTTTTAAATTATACTTAAAAAATTTTAGCTAAAATGACCATTAAAAATTACATATAAAATTTGCAGTCACGTAGAAGATAACGATACATCTCTTAGACGTATTTTTAAAAAACAATCGTAGTTTGTTACTACTAGTTAAGTTACTACTGAAAAACACCCCCACTGACAAGCTGGTAATGGTAGCTGAGAATGAGAATGTTCTCTCTTTACGATTGTGGGAGACTGAGAGCAAAATTAAAACGACGTACATACGTCTCACAGACGTACGTTATCTCATTAGGGTTGAAATGGGCTCGGAACGAGACGACCCATGTGAAAGCAATTAGACTTAAAAATATACATATTTTATGGTTTCTGAAGAAGCATTAACTATTCTTAAATACTATTTTATCTTCTTAAATACATTTTTCTGCTTCTGATGTGCAAATTGACAATGTTTTTAAACATTTAAATATTTAGGTTAAAAACACGATTGGAGTAACTTTGATTTTTAGTTAATGGATAATCCGCATGATGATGGGTAATTTGTTAGTTTCCACTTTTTTCTAAAGTTCAATAGGATCAAATAAACAAAATTCAAAAAACTTAAAAAAAATATATATATAAAAAACTTAAGAACAGTTAATTTCTTTGGTATATATTATCTCGAACATAAATATCTTCAATAAATTTCGGATAATCAGTAAAGTAGAAACATTGACTAGAAAGTACTTATGCAGGTAGCCGTAGCATATTTGGTTAGTAAAGTGCTTGGTACATAAGTCACAGGTCCCATATACGGTTCATGTATTCTTGCAAACTTCATTCAATTCACAGATGCCTCAATATCTGCCATTTTTCGTATATCATGCGTATTGTAGCGCCCCATATGCTGCTGAAAGATTTTCGTTAATTCCTCTTCGGTAGGACATATTTTATGTACTGCTTTACTGTGACGACGCAATCTATTGTATGTAAAAAAATATAGATGACAATGCCATTGGTAATTCATACTTGCAAATATTTATCAACTTACGATTCACGACGCAAAAAATCCTTCGAACAGCGTTCACACTTATATGGATTACCAATATGTTTGTATTTATGATCGTTAAGCTGCGAACGCGTACGAAATTGCGCTTCACACCCAGAAACTTTACAAATAAACGTTTCATTCAAATGTATACGTTCTTTATGATCTCGTAGCGCATGCGTGTAACGATACGATGCCGAGCAGATGTCACATTTATATGGCAATTCGCCAGTATGAATAAGTTGATGCTTTTTAAGATCATGATGTCGTATAAATGTGCGATTGCATTGATTGCATTTAAAATTACGAGCATCATGACGTTTAACATGAAAACGTAATTGAATACGTGTGCGATATGTATTGCCGCAAATTTCGCATCTAAATGGTGAATCAGCTTGAGGATCAAAGGAATGCATTTCACGTTTATGATTCATTAATTTTGTGCGATTGGCAAAAATTTCGTTACAAATTTTACATTGATAGGTTTTCATTTTGCCATCACAACGTAACTCATGCCTTTTACGTTGACTAAGTTCGTATTTTTTGTCTAAGTGGGAGAGAAGATTTATTATATTAATTAATTAGGTAGCATCGATCGTTGTTTCAAAATCGATCAACCCGCAACAATTGCAAAACTGATACTTGCTAACATCCTCACAAAGATGAATTTCATTAAGTAATTTCTCCGTTTGTCGAAGTTCGAAATAACAAAATAAAAGGAATTATAGCCTTCAAAATTAACTAGCAGACGACACTTTTAGCTTTGAAGTTGAACACAATTTTGAATGTTGGAACACAACAAATCAAGAAATTTTTGGGTGGGCAAATTCCGAACTCCGAAATAAAATATCGTCGGCTTCGTGAGCAAATGTGCTAAGTCTATTTTTCGTAACTTTTCAGGAGAGGGAAAAAACCGTCTAGCTTTTTATGTTCTAAATATTTTTAATATCTGAAAATGCAGTTTCCCTTCTGAGTTCATCTTGTTTAAATACCAGTTATCAGAGCAGTTTTAAATAAAGCCAATGCAGAGTTATGAGCTCCTTTTTATTTCGTAAACAAAGATTTATTTTTAAGGGTACTCATTTCATTTAGTATATTTTATTATTTTAAACCAAATAATAACATTCTTATTTCATTGATGTGAACAAAAATACTATTTTAATTCGTAAAATAAATCAGTGGTGAGGTAAATCATCATAAAACTTATGGTGGTCCTTGGTTGATTTGATGCATTGCAAATCTCATATTTTTTGGCAGGAATTTTTCTTTTTTCTGTGTGAAGCTGTTGCAAGTTGTAAAACTCCATAGCATCAATGCTTTTGTTGAGTTTTTGCGGTAAAACTTTCCATGCTTCATTTGAACTAAAGTATTAACATATACCCTTTTTTCCCAAAAGTTTTTAAATATGTTCTCTCTAATGCACATTTTATGACGTTACCTTTTTTACAGCGACATCTTTCCTTCAATATCCGTCTTTCCTTTCCCTTTTCGTAGTTCTAGTTGTTAACGACTCTCTGTTTTCCCAAATACCACTTTCCTTTCTCTCTATTTTTTCTATTTTTGACCGCAAACCAATTAGGATTTTCAGTAATAACAATTTTTCGAAGCGGGGTCGCCCCTCGGCAGTGTTTGGCAAGCACTCCGAGTGTATTTCTGCCATGAAAAGCTATCAGTGAAGACTCATCTTCCTTGCAAATGCCGTTTGGAGTCGACATAAAACCAGTAGGTCCCGTCACGCCTGTTTGTAAGAAAAATTAAAAGGAGCACTGCGCAAATTGGAAGAGAAGCTTGGCCTTAAATCTCTTTGGAGGTTATCGCGCCTTTCATTTATTTATTGTTTACATAGAAATCATGGGCTGCTTGAGTTTTTGTTTTGCAATTTTATTTACTACGAGTAGTTGCTTGCTAAAGTAGTTTTAATAAAAATGTTAGAAGTATTCTAATAGAGTTTGCACATTAAACAAGTAGGAAAGGTAGCTGTTTCGGCAAAGTATAGACGCTAATAGTCAAAAGTCAAGCTTATTAAAACAATAAAGAAACAATTGTATATAATTCTATAAAAAAATTGAATAAAACGAATAAAAGTTTGTTTTCACCTGGACCTAACACATGATTTTTTTTGTTTTTTGATTTTTTGTGGACTTAGCACATTTGCGTAACATTCCATTTCAACATGTAAAACCGACATTGTGGTTACTTTTTTTTGGTATACGAATTATTTTTAGCTGTACCATCTTCCTGCATTAAAATCTCAGTTTTCATAAAAAGTGGACTTAGCATATTTGCTCACGAAACCGACGATATATATGTTTTGGAGGTACTTCTTTGCTTATAGATCATTTCCGGTGGAAAAAAATTTGATCCAGCCAAGTTTTCTACAGTGTTACTTGTAAAATAATGACCAAACAATTATTTTTCTTTTACTATTCGGTATTCGAATAAACTTTGAATGTTTTCAGATAGGTATTTTTACAATTGTTTGCGAACCGGTTTTCCAACTATATCAACCACTGTGATAGATAAGTTTTGTTTGTATACATTCTTACCACATTTGTTGCAAACGACATGTTTTCGTATACGCACTGCTGTACTGTATATTATGTTCGAATGCTCATACTCTGCATGTTTAATAACTTTATCACGGCTGGTAAAGCAACGTAAACATTTTGGACATTGATAGGGCAGCTCTGTAATCGTTATACATTTTATTTGAGATTAAATATGTTAAGAAAAATCAAAATTAATAATAAATCTTACTCTTTATAATATGTTTTAAATCAGTTGAGTCATGCATATTCCGCATATGCTGTTTGATGGCTTTAAATTCAGCATGCTCGTAGCTACAATGACTGCACATGTACATCGTACCTATGACGTTAAAAGTTTCTTAGTAAAATGTATATTTGAATATGCATAGTTAAATTAATATTGACAGTATAACATACGTTGTTCAAAATCTGTTGGACCCAACGCTGAAAGACAGATAAAGATATATACATCTATGTTAATATGTATATGTGAATATTTGGTATAATCTATTCTCCTACCATTGCTGTCACACGATTTTGGCTGTAGTTGGTCCAGCGTTGGATTAACACCATGCGATTTAGAATAGTGCTGCACCATACCTTTTACGTTACGTAATTTCTGCGTACACATACTACAAGCATATGGTTGCATGCTGCGGTGCTCGTACATATGGTCTTCAAATCGACGGTAATTGCGAAAGTCTACAGCGCATTGAATACAAGTAATTGCTATTTTATCCTCAACTTCCTCAACACGAAATTTTCGTTGACTTTTTAATGAAGCGATAGTCTCGTTTTCTTAAATACATATTACATAAATTTTTTTAAAGTAGATGTTTCAAAATGAAAATCGTATCTCGGTAACACACTTAGGCAATTCACAAGATTTTCTATTAGTTCGCTATGTTTCGTATGTGCTGTTTTAATCGAATTTCATATTGGACAACCATGAAAACAACTAAAAACTTAGGATTTTACAACGAATACGACACTTTTGTGACTTGCCCAAGTTGTTATATCGTTAGCTTAATGTGAAAATGTGCTAAGTCACTTTTTACGAATTTTACAGGAGACGAAAAAAACTGAATAATTTTTAAAATAAGACTTTTTTCAAAACTGTGAATGAGGATACCTTAGTTGCAATACGTTTGAGTGTAGAAGCTATGAAAAAGATAAATTAAATCATGTATGCTAACTCAGCAGCTATATTATGCCTTAGCACAATTTCCTCACTCAAAACAAATTTCTTCTCCTGACTTAGCACTTTTTACTCAATATGTTTCCCCATCACTCCTCCCCTTTAATGAATGAAACAGGGATGCACCTTAACGTTAATCGTTTATCAAAAAATTTCCACCGTTTCCGTTGAAACACTTCGAAATATTATCGATAAAGAAATTATCAAGATAAATTGTATCTCGTTTTTAACCGAAACGAAAAGCTTTCGTTAACGTTAAAAACGTTAACAAAAACGTGATACTTTATGTTTGAATTGTGCTGGCAATGCTATAGCCATGGTGAAGCCGTAAGGTGGTAACAGCGAGCGGGCATACACACACAAACTCCATGTAATAATGTTTGTGTAATTCGTTGATGGTAATGTCAAAAATACTCTGAGAAATGTTCGTACTGTTAAAATTCATGAGAAAAGTTGCAATCAGCTTGGCTAATGCTTTCACCTTTAAAGACCATTAATCAGCTTTTCCAGCATAGTTTGAAATTAATAATCAACATAAACGATTTGACTTCGTTTTGATATGGCAGAAAACGAAACAAAATCATTTCGTTAATTTGACGTTCTTAACGTTAATAAGCGAAACGAAATGACTTTGTTTCGTTTATTAACGTTAATTATCGTAACGAAATGAAATCGGTTCTGTGCTTAACCATGCCTGGAATGAAATATAACACTAAAACTATATATTTATCAAAAAATACTATTTATTTGTCAAACTATTTCTAACTATTGGCGGCCACCGTGGTGTGATGGTAGCGTGCTCCGCCTACCACACCGAATGCCCTGGGTTCACACCCCGGGCAAAGCAACATAATAATTTTAGAAATAAGGTTTTTCAATTAGAAGAAAATTTTTCTAAGCGGGGTCGCCCCTCGGCAGTGTTTGGCAAGCAGTCCGAGTGTATTTCTGCCATGAAAAGCTCTCGGTGAAAACTCATCTGCCTCGCAGATGCCGTTCGGAGTCGGCATAAAACAAGTAGGTCCCGTCCCGCCAATTTGTAGGAAAAATTAAAAAAAAGGAGCACAACGTAAATTGGAAGAGAACCTCGGCCTAAAATCTCTTCGGAGGTTATCGCGCCTTACATTTATTTATTTATTTTATTTCTAACGGTTCTGATCTGGACTCTTTTGCCGGATGATGCGCAGACAATAACTTAAATTCAAACAAATGCTGTGTTGTGTCTTATTCCATAAAGACAACTGACACATACTTTATCTACAAACTAAATGCTAAATCTCTTAATCGTTGTCAAGAGAGTAGAGACTTGGGCGTAATTTTTGAGTCCAAACTCTCTTTTTCTAGTCACATTGATTACGTTGTTTCAAAATTTGTTGCAATGGTTGGGTTCAGTAGACGTAACACCAGTGACTTTAAGGACCCTATGACATTGAAGGCATTTTATATATCCTTGGTCAGAAGTGGTATTGAATATTGCTCAATAATATGGAATCCTTTCTATGAATCTAACTCCTATAAAATTGAGAGTTTCAAAAAATTTTTCAAAATTGCTTTACGTATGCTTCACTAGCCAGACGGCCTCCCATCATATACAAGCAGTCACAAATTGCTTGGTCTTCAGGCTTTGCATTACAGAAGAACTTTTATCTCACTCATGCTTGCCTATAATATAATAAACTTTAGCACGAATTGCTCTGATTTATCTACTTTGTTAATTCCATATATTTCACTTCGTGATCTTCGGCATAGTAGATTATTTATCGAAATAACTCATAAAACGAATTATGCTATGAATGAACCTAGTTATAACTAGGACTATACATCTAGCAAATCGATTCAGTAGAGTTGTTAATTTTAATAACAGCTTATATAAGTTTAAGCTTGAATTGTTTTCCATTTTTAAATAGTCTGTAAGAAAGCATGTAGTTATCGACATGTAAGAATTGAAGTAGATTATAGTCAGCGCAAAGCATTTATCATACACCAAAGGCATGTCTCAATTGGGTAAATCCAATTTCAAGGGGTTGTGTTCGCAACCCTCTCAAGGGGTCGCCAGCACAATATATAGCTTCTCCGACCCAATTGTCAACGCACCTAATCGTGTCGAATCCTGTTTCATTGACAGCCGATGCACTGGCGACCCCAAGTTCCTCATGGACTAGGGGGTGGGGAGGGCGGGATGGCTTTTAATGTGGTCATATAAATCGTTCCCGAGATGGTCGAGCTAGTAGTACCTTAAAAGTGCTTTGTTACCGGAACGTACCGGATCTATATCCCGCAAAGGGCCATCAACATCGGTAACACTCCCCAAAGCCTTCGGGGAGTGTCTTTATCGTTAATACAACAACAACAACAAAGCGTGTACTTTTAGACTGAATGAATTAAATAAATAAATAAAATGCGCGCACAAAGAAATGACTAGTAATTCAGATTGATATTATTGACAGGTTGACCTAGCACAGTTTTTGTTAACAGCTGACGACTTAGCACATTTACACATCATTGCCCACAGCACGTAAAAATTAAAAATTTAAATATTTTTTTTTGTGATCGATGTATTTTGATTTCAGTTTTAAAACTGCATTAAAATACAAATTTTCAAAAAAAGTGACTTAGCACATTTTCACATTAAGCTAACGATATATTTCTCATAAGTATTTAGATACACTGTAACAAGAATTTCATAACAACCTTTGAATCCTTTGATGGTCTATCAAATAAAAGAGGGTTAGGTTAGGTTGCAAGGGCTGAGCTGGACACTTCGGTAACAGCTCACTACTTAGGCCACCAATGGGCCCATTGTAATACCCTATACGGTCTCAAAGAGGACCCCTACCCTGCCTAAAGCGGGTCATAACACTTCGTGGAATTTATATATTTTGCTAGAGCCTTCACTTCATAGCTAGGGACTTCAGCAAGGTCATGTAGAAAAGGTTTACCAAGGATGGCCAACCTACGCCTACTAAGCGCTGGACAATGACAGAAAAGATGCTGGACACTCCTCTTCTGTACATCTGCAGCTGCGACAATAGTCAATGGTCGTTGCCCCCATTCTAACACCATGCGTGCCTATTAAACAATGCCCTGTTAGAACCCTTATCAGGGACGATAGAACTGATTTGTTTAAAATCAGAAGTGCTGCTGTGCGTCCCTTGTCATATGAGGACCAGGTTAGACTGGATGTCTCACACGATGATATGGCTGACCATAGTCCATTTGCAATTCTTAGTGCTTGTGTTCACACGAAGCCTGAAAGTGGCCATGGGTATACCTATCGAAACATTTCCCGGAATGCCTTTCGGTGGTGCCTCTTCTGGCCAGTTCGTCTGCTCTGCAGTTGCCTTCAAAATCCCTGTGCTCAGGTATCCATATAAGGCTGATACTGAAGTGCTGAGCCATCTCGTTAAGAGATCTGCGGCATTCAATGACCGCCTTTGCGTTGTCGACGAATGAGTCCAGGGCCTTTAATGTGGCCTGACTGTCTGAGAAAATAAACACCCGTTTACCATCCTTAGGCATAGACCCGAGATAATTCACAGCCCTGTGTATTGCCAGCATTTCCACTTGGTAATAAAAGAAAGATTAATACTTTTTTTTTTATAACGCGCGTAGAATTTGTATCTTCAAAGACGAGAAAGGTCGGGTAGTCCGGCAAACCCAGATTATGTTGAACTTTTTTTATTATTTATTATTTATTTATTTTATTATTTTAAAAAGTTTTTTGTCTACTGTTTTGAAGTGCGCCTCTAGACGCACCCCTTGCAGAACTTTTTATATCAGACTTAATTTTAAAATAAGTCAAAAGTGTATGGGGTTTACCCATGCTAAATAAACTAACTCTCTTCAATGGATTTGGCAGGTGAAGAAGTGGTAGTTCTTTGCGTTCAATACTAACGATTTGGTTTAATCACCTCGAATCATATTTATGACACGATTCGATGGGAGAAGTTCGGATTGACAATTAATTGAATTAACTTTGTATCACACTCTACAACTATTTGAACTTAAGAAGTACCTTTTAGCTCTTCCATATTCGTAGCCGGACTTTCGTATGATTCATCTGCAGCATCCAAGTCCTCATCTTCATCATATTCAATAAGTTTATCAATATCCAACGTCCATTCTTAATAAAAATATTAACAAAGCGTTAGTAACTGTTTAATTCATTTTTAAATTGTTTACCTTCATTCCATTCAGAGCTTTTTAATTGGACATCCTCTTCCAAGTGGTTTGCAATATCACTTTCCAATAAATCACAATTTTCGGAAATAACCTTTTCGACTTCCTTTTCAACTATTTCCCATTCGTCATTGCGTCCAACTTCCGATAGCTCACTTGTTTCAGCATTCTCACAATTTTCCACCATTATTTGCCTGCGTAACGTCACTAATGTTTGACGTGCCGTTTTAAGGAAATTATAGGCGTTTTGAAGATCTTCACTACACTTCATGCAGATATACTTTGGCAACACGTCTACCACATCTGCCATATTCTTTTCATCACTAGAACGCATACAATAGTTCCAGCAATCGTTCAATGTTAGCTGCAGGTCAATGTTTTTTTGGATTAAAGTGCAGTATACGCTAACGAAGTTCCCAATGTTTGTTAGGCAGGCACGACATGTAATAATTTCCTCCTCGGTAACCGACATGTCTGTTGTTTTTTTTTCCTCAACAGCAGTGCAATTTGTATTAAATCTCAAGGACGTAACTGGTTTATAAACATCAGTTGACCAGAAAAGGGGTTCTTCGTGTTTTATCACTACGCTTAAAATAGAGCAAATCCATTCTCTACATCATCGAACAGATATGTATGTATCCAACTTTAGAGTGATGACATATGTGAAGATAAAGAATATAAATATACATTTACGACTTCTGCCTGAAGGTTGTTGACTTTTCCACCCTCATCTCAGCATCTCTTGCCATTTGTATATTCGAAAGGCTTTTGCTAACATTGCAGGATACCGGGATAAGTTCACTTCTCAATGAGGTGTCTACGCAGAAAGTACAAAAGTTAACATATTTATTTAATAATAAATAAGAATATTAAAGTGATGCAGAAGCACTTACATCGCGTCGAAGACTTGGATCATAGTGTACCTAGACAAGTGTGACAACTAAGCGATAAACGTCAAAACTACAAACAGCCTCGCTCACCTGATGCAAATCTCAGGTCTAGAGTTGCATTTTTCGTACGTAAGAGTACTGCAAGCTGAGTTGCATTTAATAGTTTAATAAAACTTTGTACTATTTACAGATGAAAAAGTTGCATATATTCCCGCGTAAATAAGAATACTAGAAGATTTGTAGCCTGCAACAATGCGGAAACATACGGAAAGCAAAATTTATTTAAATTAAAGTCAAAATATAAAGCGGCACACGTGTAACATGGAATATTTTCACTTCTAAGGCTGATTACACAAATGCATAAGGGCAAAATTATATAAACGCTTGGGTCGCTTCAAAGCAATGATAACGTACGGTGTTTCATTGTTTTTCGTACGGCGTTGTCAAAGCGTAGGCACGCAACGAAGGCATTTATGTAAATTTTTCGATACTTCGCCCGACAGATGAATTAATGAATGCAACACAGCCAAAGCGTCTATGTAAATCCGCCTTAATTTTTGTAGCTGTGAAAGTCTCCTGCAAACAAAATGGTGCTGTAAATGCAAACAAATCAAACTCCTGTATGATACTACTTTATCTCCAGCTCACCGGGAAGTTAGTATAAAATCGATTGCAAGATTCCCCTCGTTTTTCAAAGATTTGTAGTTATCTCACTTAGCGCGCTACCTAGCGGAATTTTGTTTTCTGTAGGTTGTATTGTCACCAAGTCCCGAACTGTGTGCCAAGTTTCAAATCTCTAGGTCACCGGGAAGTTAGTTGAAAATGGATTGAAAAATTCCCAAATCAAAACTAGTTTTCTTAATATCTCGATCCATGCGCCATCTAGCCAAATTTTTTTGATCAAATATTGCATTGTCACCGGGTTGTGGCTCACGCCAAGTTCCAAGTCTCTGGATCACCGAGAAGTTAGTTAAAATTCGAAATTTCCATTTTAAAATAAATTTTCTGTATATCTCGTCCCGTGCGCGACCTGTCGGATTTTTTTTCACTTGCATTGTAACTTCCCCAGATCTGAACTATGCTCTAAGTATCAAGTGTCTAGCTCAACGGGAAGTTACCGAAAAATACTTTTCCGTGGGTCAAAAATGAAAGCGACTTAATATAAAGGTACTAGAAGACCCGGCAGGCGTTGTCCTGCCCTAAATTTGGCCAATCTGCATACATTTTAATAACCTTTTTCCGTCTGACTCTGCCCTCCCTCCCTCTTAACTTTTTCCTAATCCTTTTATTCACTCCTCCCTCCGTCTTTTTCGCTTCATCTATCTCCATCTTCGTCTCATTCTATCTCTTTCTCAATCTCCTTCTCTCTTTTCTCTTCTCTCAATTTCTTCTCATTCTTCTGCATCCCTTATTGCGTGTCCCAGAAGGTGGTATGTATTTTATTCCAGTCCCAGTCCAAGTCGCACTCCGAGTCTCAGTCACAGTCCTAGTCCTAATCTCAGTCCCAGTCCGTCTCTGGATAATATATTACTCTGTACTAAAGCACTCATCAACAGCTTTCATTTTATATCCATATTGTATAAACACTGTCTAGGCATCCACTGGTCCACGTTTTGGCCTATATCTCGAGACCCTAGTCACCCAGGGGTAGGAAAATTACCCTCTGCTAAAGCGCTCATCCACAGCTTTCATTTGATATCCATATTCTATAAACACATTCTAGGGGTACCCGGATCCACGTTTTGGCCTATATCTCGAGACCCTAGTCACCCAGTCACCTATCCTATATTTCAAGTTAGATCAAACTACAAACGGGGTGCAAAACAAATTCAAAATCGGGTTAGTAGTTTAGGAATCCATTGGCCTCAATTGTATGACACGTGTTTCTTATATATTAAGATAATATAAAAACCCACGAAATACACAAGCCAGTTTGTATTTCGATAGGGTTTTTTGACATTAGGCCGTTTTTTCTTTATTTTTTCTGACAAATGAAAATTTTGTTTTTAGTTTCAAAATTTTGTGCATAAAAACACAATTAAATTCAAAGTTAAAATTGTGTGTGCAAATGAGTTTTCGATAAGTGTACATTTTTCAGTTTTTCATAGTTAAGGAATTGACCTCCAGATTCTTGTGTTACATAAATATAGTAAACTTGGGTACAGAAATTCAAATTAAAGTTTTTCACAATAATTAGAAAAACTTTACGTTTTCTCTGCTTTTTACACTTAAAGGAGTAACCCTCCGTAATAAATTAAACTTTTAATGAAAATGAATAACTCTGAACTGAACACTTTTCGCCATGATCTAAATTTAAAATGCTGTGGAACAGGAGCAACACTTTTGTGACTACATAAACCCTGTTTCAATCTTTTACCCCAATCAGCATTTAGGTGATTCAATTTTGAATTTCCCTACATATCAATACAAATTTATTACTCTTTCTGACTAAATAATGAGTTATCGTACAATTGAACAAAAGAAATAATCAAATATGAATACTTTTGATGATGATAAACTAAAAAGCATTTTTCGACCACTTTTTGGAATCATTTTTGAAGTCCTTTAATGACTAAATTTTAATATTTCATCAAAACCAACAAAAGGAATAATCAAATATGCTTACCTTTGATGATCAAAAACTGAATATAGTTTTCCAATCACATTTTGGAATCATATTTGAATCAAATGTGTTTACTTTAGGTGATCAAAAATTTATAATCATTTTTCATTCAGCTTTCTGAATCTTTTATGAATATATTTGTTGACTGAATAATGAATTTTATACTTGTTGAAATTTTACTTTTCATTCAAAATTTTATAGTTTTCACATACACATATTTTTTCAATCATGAAGCTAAGAAAAAACATATAAACATTTTATTATTTATGCAAAAGATATTCTTCAAGACAAAAATAATGTAATGCTGCTCGTGAACGAAGATTTCCCCAACCATTTCTCCCCTTCAGCTTCCCAAAAAATACATGATGATTGGACAATACATAGGTTGTGAGCTATTTGAACCCCAGGTAAGTGAAACTATCTTGACATACCTGGATACGGCTTCAACATCCCGTATCGTATCCATATTTTAAGATGCAGACGATAATGCTGATGTTGGATGTTGTAGTCGCAGGTGTATATCGGTCAAGTTTGTTTGCGAGTTAGATGTGGTTCGAATAGCTCACTTCCACATGCTTTCTTCCCCTGATGAAATAAGATTATTATGTATTATCCTATTTTGAATGAGATATGAAGAATTAGTGCATTATAATGGCATTCAAAAATGATTCAAAAATCTCAACCAAAACGATTGAAATATATTCACGGATATGATCAGAAAATGACTGAAAAGCAGTCAAATATTACTCTAAAACTATTAAAGCTCAATTTCACAATGATATCAAATATGAATAAAAAGCGTTTCGAAATAGGAATCATAAATGATTATTCAAGAATAATCACATTTATGGTACATTTTTCTCCCGACGATACGTTAATTTTCGAACAGAAGATGCTTTTAAATTTGAACGTTTTTGATCATTTTGGGGTATGATATTTAAATATTTTTTGATCAAAATTTTCAATAAATGTTGGCTGGGACGTCTCTGCACAGAACCCTATTTGACCGTTTTCAACCGAAACAACAATGGCAACCCAGATTTTCCCGTTATGCTCACTTAAGCGAGTGCCTGTCAGAAAGAAGTCAACACACTTGTACTTGTACACCATGATTCAATTACTAGAGGTTTGTTTTCCAATGATGACAGATCTTTGACACTCCCGAATTGGAAAATCTGGACGGGTTGCTTTTACGAAGTAAGAAAAACGGGGAATAATTTAATCCCCTTCAGTGAAAATTGTAGTAGAAAAGTATCTTTGGTAGTATATTAATAGTGATAATAAATTTTTAAATACCAACAGGTTTTGCGGGAAATAATTAATTTTCTACTAAATATTTCGTGAATTGATAAAGTTATGTTGGTTTGGTCATTCTTTCAGACATTGTTTGAAGAATGCCGTACCTTATAATTTTATTCAAAAATGCACTATCTCAAAATTTGTTTCAAAAACTCCCTATATGAGCATAAGTTCAATGCATTTTGTCATAAGAGGGAGTTAATGAAAAGCATTCTGAGATGAAGCGTTCTTCAATCTAACTCTAATATAGGGCGGTTTTGTGACAAATCCTGAATTGGGAAATTTTTTAAAAATATTTTGATATAACACGATTTTGAACCGGCAGCCGACATGGGGTGATACGCTACTCAGCAGCCGCAATGAACTGACAAAAACAAAAATAAAAGAAAATGGCTTATTGTCTTAGAACCTTATATTCCTCCCTTGAGCTTGGCAGAGGAGTTAAGCTTTTGTACGGTCCTGCTACACAGGGAGTATTCACCTTTTTATTCTGAAATTTCGGAAAGCTCTTTTCCGTTAAGTATTCATGGAAGCGTTCCGGATAAACCGTTAATTTAGAATATTCGGAATACGTCCATTTGATACTACCTCACGAGATCCGAATATATCAAATAAGTATATACAAAATATTCCAAATATAAACCGATTCCCCAAATTCTTAAATGGAGACGAATGTTCCGAACATACGGAATTAATAGAACAGAAGGTCGACTTTTAATACGCGTCCAAAAATATCGAGAGAAGTGTCAAAAGACGCGTATTGACCTCGATAACAATAATTCGAAGGCGGAAATATAAATTTTAGCTCGTTCAAAAGATATTGACGAAAAACTGAAAAATTACCCCGGGTTGCGTTGGCGGCCTTCAGCCGAGCTTATAAAAATTTATCCTGGCCACCCAATGGGGTGGGATCAAAATTAAATGCGTGCAAAATTCCTTTGTACACAAAATCTTTTTCAGTGCACAAAAACATTACAACAACCACATGAAAATTACCAACTTCAGCTGCAATTATCTCCGGACAGAGATACAATTTTTCTTTTCCGCCTTCGGATCATTGTTGTCGAGGTCACCTCTCTCGATATTTTTGGACGCGTATTAGCAGTAGAGTCCTGTTCTAGACTTTTACCTGAATAAGTTAACATGCCCAATGAGTACATTTCGTGACATTTTTGCGTGAATCGATTTAATAGTCGAGGTTTTGACGTTGAACGATGAATTTTGAATTGGTTTAGGTTTCGTATATTCATAAGTTTACGAAAGTGCACTTTTTCTTGGTGTCTTCACTGTTCATAACATTAAAAAATAAATAAATAAACGTCAGGCGCGATAACCTCCGAAGAGATCTAAGGCCTAGCTCTTCCAATTTGCGTCGTGCTCCTCTTGATTTTCCCTACAAATTGGCCGGACGGGACCTACATGTTTTATGCCGACTCCGAACGGCATCTGCAAAGCAGATGAGTTTTCACCGAGAGCTGTTCATGGCAGAAATACACTCGGAGCGTTTGCCAAACACTGCCGAGGGGCGATCCTCGCTTAGAAAATTTTCTTCTAATTGAAAAACCTTATTTCTAAAATTTTTTTGGTGTTGCTTTGCCCGGGGTGTGAACTCAGGGCATATGGTGTGGTAGGCGGAGCACGCTACCATCACACCACGGCGGCCGCCTACCTATGTTCAATGTTCAGTCATACTAATGGATCGAGACATAGTTAATAAATTCACTATAAAATTAAAAAAAATGGTCTAAGGAATTATGCAGTTCAGTACTTATCCGGTATTTGTAAACTGATTGCTTCCTATTTGTAATACTAATATTTTTCGAAAATTCGCAAAGAAACAGCACAGTTAACGGATGTCAATTCGATTTGGGAGCAAAATGGCCGCAATTGTCAAAAAAAATTTCTGTCGAGCACACCTCTTGTGATTGAATCATGCTTGTACACTATGACTTGGATTCGGCTTGTTTACAAGTAAATCATAGATGAATTGATACGAATCTCTTACTTACGCTCTCATATTTTCGCTCTCACGAGGGATTTATCTTCTAGTTGTTGCTGGCAACAATCACAGATAAATCCCTCGCGCCAGCTGAAGCGGGTGCCAGAACAAAAAATGTGCCAGCCAAAACGAAAAACGTGCCAAAAATTTTGGTAAACTTTAGTTTGACCTACAACTGTAGAATAGCGTTCAAAAATTATGGGAAAAAGGATAAAAATACTTGTTTTAGTGTAGGTATTATTAGTTCGAAGGCGGAGGGTAAATATTATCTCCCATTCAAAAGTTATCACTAAAAATAGGTTTTGTAAATATGAACTCCCGATGCAACCAGCCCATTTTGATCACAGAACCTGGAACGCCAGACATGTAGGATAAGCCCTATCCATTAAATAATGTTAACTATTATATCATACGTCCGATTTACTGAAATTTCAAAAGAATGTATGGTTTTCACTGCGAGCTAAATGCGTTACAATATTTGACTAATTAATTTAATCGAAATGTAAATTTTACTTAGATTTGTTTATATTTAACTCTAACTAGTCGTATTATTGTAAAATAACTTTAAGGAAATAAATATTTTACAACTATCATTTTATGAAATGATTGAAACTATAATCGCCGAAATGTATGTCAAAAATCCATATTTTCAGATCTATTAATTTTTGTTTGGAGTGGCATCATTGATAAATGTTATAAAAAATGTGCATTTTGACAGCGCTCTCTCGAAACAAAGAGTTGCAAATCCATTCATCTATGAAGTAAATTGGCCACTAATGGCATATTTACATTAAAACCTTGGTCGCTTCGGATTGGAGAAAGCGTTAAGGCCATTGTTTACTATATAGTTTGGCAGCTTAAATCATAGATTAGATTGATACGAATCTTTTGCTTATGCTCTCATATTTTCGCTCTCACGAGGGATTTATCTTCTAGTTGTTGCTGGCAACAATCACAGATAAATCCCTCGCGCCAGCTGAAGCGGGTGCCAGAACAAAAAATGTGCCAGCCAAAACGAAAAACGTGTCAAAAATTTTGGTAAACTTTAGTTTGACCTACAACTGTAGAATAGCGTTCAAAAATTATGGGAAAAAGGACAAAAATACTTGTTTTAGTGTAAGTATTATTAGTTCGAAGGCGGAGGGTAAATATTATTTCCCATTCAAAAGTTATCACTAAAAATAAGTTTTGTAAATATGAACTCCCGATGCAACCAGTCCATTTTGATCACAGAACCTGGAACGCCAGACATGCAGGATAAGCCCTATCCATTAAATAATGTTAACTATTATATCATAGGTCCGATTTACTGAAATTTCAAAAGAATATATGGTTTTCACTGCGAGTTAAATGCGTTACAATATTTGACTAATTAATTTAATCGAAATGTAAATTTTACTTAGATTTGTTTATATTTAACTCAAAATAGTCGTATTATTGTAAAATAACTTTAAGGAAATAAATATTTTACGACTATCATTTTATTAAATGATTGAAACTATAATCGCCGAAATGTATATCAAAAATACGCATTTTCAGATCTATTCATTTTTGTTTGTAGTGGCATCATTGATAAATGTTATAAAAAATGTGCATTTTGACAGCGTTCTCTCGTAACAAAGAGTTGCAAATCCATTCATCTATGGCTTAAATTGAGGTTATGTTGCGAATATAGTGGAAGGCACTCGAATTAAGTGAACGAGACATTCGAATAGAGTGAAATGAAGAACAGTAGGAAGAGCAGAGTTGCATTGGATCAATCATTGCATCAATATTAAAGATAAATTTTGAAAAAATAATTAAATACTTGAGTATAAGCAAATATTTTCTTTCAATTAATGCAATTAAGTTGTACTAGATGCTATATATTCCAAAATTATAACATTTTATGTCTGTTTAAAAATTTAACTTCAATTTCCCTAAGGTTTCCGTAATATGGCCATTAGTGATGTCTGTGTGTGTGCAAATTTTGAGCGATCAGCCGCTAGTTGCGCTACTTGGTAAAGTTTAAAATGGTCAAGGCCATGGTGGAATCACCAGGTGAAGTAAATAAAAAAAGACGGAAGATGTACACTATCTGAAACGGTAGTGTTGTATTTTCGGCGGTCAGAAGAGGGTAAAATTTTTACCCGCTTTGAAGAATTAGGAGTAGAAAAATAAATACCTTGCTACGAAAGCCATTACAGAAATTGCTGTTTTCAGCATATCAGTGCCACCTAACGCCAATGCAAAATTGAATACAAAGGACAAGTGCGAGTTAACATTACTTTTAGGATCAAATAAAAATAAAAAATTTAATTTGGCCACTTTAACTGACCTCAATTTCAACTGCAGTTGAAACTTTCATTGAAAAACCGGACATGAAAGAAACATGTGTTATAGATCTAAAGTGCATACATATGTATGTACGTCAGTTATTTAGTTGTACTTGTCTGCCTTTGGCGGAACTTAAATGGGTTTCGGATTCGATGAAAAGCTTTACAGTCACACTTGGAAGTGATCGTGATAGTCTTAAATGTGTTTCCGTCCCTTAAAATTCATTGACATGTTCATCTGCTTTATTGATTTTTCGTTGAGAGTCGGGATTAAAAAATATGCTCTTCTAATATATAATAACAAACTTAATCAGAAGATCCCCAAACATTCCTGACAGTTGAATTCGTGATGTATTACTGATGTTACCAAGTTATTATTTACCAAAATATGTCAGGGGATAGACTAGCCCAGTGACATTCGGCCTAGAACGATAAGATGCTGATCCGAAGCGAGCTGGATTCATATATTCTAAATTACAATCTTTAAGTGTAACATTCCTCTCATCTTAGTGTTCTGATTTTTAGGGCCAAACAGCAACAGTTAGTTACAATTTTTTGTATATTTAGAATACTGTTTAGCCGAAGTTTTTTCAAAATAAGGTATAATACGACAATTTTGGGGTTCTTGTAGGAATGAGAAAAACATTCTTCGAAAGTCGTCACTAGTACTGTACAGGGGAAAATCCTCACTTTCATAAACTTCAAAAAAGGAAAGTGGGAAGAATATAAATCCTTTACAGACAGCCGCTTTGCTGCCCTCCCTATCCCGACTGATGCCCGCCAAGGGGAGCGTGCTTTCCGTAAGGTCATTAAATCCGCCTCGGCACATTTCATTCCCGCCGGGAGAATTCCCGAAATCCGGCCCACTTCCCGGCGGAGGCCGCAAACTTAGCGAGAGATCGTGACCTTATAAGACAGCTTGATCCAGGCGACCCCCAAATAAGGGATATAAACCAACGCATCAGATTGCTTGTGGATGAACACAAGCGGGTGAAATGGGAGGAGCACCTAAGAGGTTGTTACCTCTCTACCGGTGTGGGTAAACTTTGGTTCACCGTAAAGTCCCTATCGAATCCGACTAAGCACAAAGACAAAGTTTCCATCGCCTTTGGCGACAAACTGCTGTCGGACGCGAAAAAATGCGCGAGCGCTTTCTGCCGACAATATATAATGTATCCTACGGTCGACAAAGATAGACGAGGAGCCAATAGACACGCACATAAACACAAATTCAGCGCGTCACCAATCACCATTACCGCTAAAGAGGTTGAGGACGCCATTGGTCGTGCTAAACTATCCAAAGCAGTGGGCCCAGACGGCATAGCCATGCCGATGCTTAAAAGCCTAGGGAAAGAGGGTTTCAAATATTTAGCGCATGTCTTCAATCTGTCTCTTTCCACCTTTGTCATACCTGATAAATGGAAAATGACCAAGGTGGTCCCGCTACTAAAGCCTGGGAAACCAGCTAACATAGGTGAGTCGTATCGTCCGATATCTCTCCTATCGCCAGTGGCAAAGACGCTTGAAGCCATTTTGCTCCCTTATTTCCAAGCAAATTTGCAGCTAGCCCCTCATCAGCATGGCTTCAGAAAACTCCATAGCACTACCACCGCGCTAAATGCCATTAGCACCCAGATAAATTGCGGTTTAAATCAATACCCCCACCATAGAACAGTACTCGTAGCGCTAGACCTATCAAAAGCTTTCGATACGGTCAACCATGGCTCGTTTAATAATTTGGGAAAAATTTAAACAACGTGACATCAGGACGGACAAGGCGACAGCTGTTTCGATTATACCTTGTAAATCTCTTCAAAGCCTTTTCTCCCGGGAGTGGGAGTCGAACTCGCACTCCTACGATAGTTGAAAATGGTTGTAAACGCATTCAGCTACGTCATGCCTGTTGTAAAGTTCTTCCCAATTGCCTTCTTTTTTGCATATTTTAATCTTTTACACATTGCATACTTCGTATGCAATTATGTGTTAAAGCTATGCTTGGTACGGCGGTTTTCAAAGAAACTTTGGTTTTTGTTGCTGTTTTCGTTCTATTTATAGAACTACAACGAATTAACCAATTTTTTCTGTTTGTATGATTTTTTAATAATCGGGGATTGCCCATATTGCTTTTCTAAATGTATGAAAACATTTATTTGAAGCAATTTTTTTATTTTATAATTTATTTAATAATTTGGGAAAAATTTAAACAACGTGACATCAGGACGGACAAGGCGACAGCTGTTTCGATTATACCTTGTAAATCTCTTCAAAGCCTTTTCTCCCGGGAGTGGGAGTCGAACTCGCACTCCTACGATAGTTGAAAATGGTTGTAAACGCATTCAGCTACGTCATGCCTGTTGTAAAGTTCTTCCCAATTGCCTTCTTTTTTGCATATTTTAATCTTTTACACATTGCATACTTCGTATGCAATTATGTGTTAAAGCTATGCTTGGTACGGCGGTTTTCAAAGAAACTTTGGTTTTTGTTGCTGTTTTCGTTCTATTTATAGAACTACAACGAATTAACCAATTTTGTCTGTTTGTATGATTTTTTAATAATCGGGGATTGCCCATATTGCTTTTCTAAATGTATGAAAACATTTATTTGAAGCAATTTTTTAATTTTATAATTTATTTAATAATTTGGGAAAAATTTAAACAACGTGACATCAGGACAGACAAGGCGACAGCTGTTTCGATTATACCTTGTAAATCTCTTCAAAGCCTTTTCTCCCGGGAGTGGGAGTCGAACTCGCACTCCTACGATAGTTGAAAATGGTTGTAAACGCATTCAGCTACGTCATGCCTGTTGTAAAGTTCTTCCCAATTGCCTTCTTTTTTGCATATTTTAATCTTTTACACATTGCATACTTCGTATGCAATTATGTGTTAAAGCTATGCTCGTTACTGCAGGACCTGGAAGGGTCTACCCTTCCCCCATGTCTTAAAAGGTGGACCGCAAATTATCTGGGTGGTCGGCAGGCATCGGTGCAATTTAGAAACGAAACATCAAAACCAAGGAGAATTAAACAAGGGGTGCCACAGGGTGGTGTCCTATCCCCACTTTTGTTTAATTTCTACATATCTAAGCTACCTTCACCACCGGAAGGAGTCACAATCGTTTCCTACGCCGATGACTGCACAATAATGGCCACAGGCCCAGGCCCAAAGATCGATGCGCTATGCAATAAAATAAATGGCTACCTCCCTGATCTCTCCAGTTTTTTCGCCTCGCGAAACCTGGCATTATCACCGACTAAATCTTCCGCGACCTTATTTACAACATGGACGCCCCAAATGTCGACCATTTTGAACATCCACGTCGATGGCACTACGTTACCGACTGTCCTACACCCCAAAATCTTGGGTGTGACGTTTGATCAGGATCTACATTTTGGTGAGCACGCAGCCGCAATTGTTCCGAGAATTCAGAGCCGTAACAAAATCCTCAAATCCCTCGCTGGCAGTACTTGGGGAAAAGATAAAGAAACGCTCATGACTACATATAAAGCAATTAGCCAGTCGATTACGTGCTACGCGTCACCCATATGGTCGCCAAGCCTAAAAATCACCCACTGGAAGAAACTACAGGCCTGCCAAAATACTGCTCTCAGAATCGCCACGGGCTGTCTTCTTATGTCCCCAGAACACCATCTGCATAATGAGGCGAGAATACTCCCCATCAGGGAGAGAAATGAGATGCTGACCAAACAGTTCCTGTTGAATACCCAGAAACCTGGGCATCCCAACAGAAATCTGATTGATGAACCAGCACCGCCTAGGGGCTTAAGGAGTCATCTCCGTAAGCATTTTGAGGAAATACGGCACCTGAGAACCCAGCCGTATGAAGTGAAAAAACACAAGCAGGTCCTTGGTGAACTCCATAAACAGGCGTCGGACTTTTATGCCGGGAATTGCCCGGTGAATCCAGTGCTTAACGAAAATTATCCAAAACTTGCGGAAGAAAAACGCATACTCCCAAGGGAAACGCGTGTCACTCTTGCTCAACTTCGTTCTGGATACTGTAACAGGTTAAACTCTTACCTATCCATAATCAACCCCGACATACAAAATGTATGCCCCGCTTGCAACGTGTCCCCACATGACACCAACTATCTCTTCAATTGTAATGTGGAACCATCGCCTCTAACACCCCTTTCCTTATGGTCCACCCCTGTTGAAACGGCAAGTTTCTTTGGACTCCCGTTAGAGGATATTGATGACAATTTGTGATCGGTCGCTGCTATTAGGTGGGGCGAGCATTGCTACAACAACAACAACAACAGGGGAAAATCCTTGGTTGAATATGACGCGAATGCAAATAGTTTGTTTTAACAAAGTCCTTTTTCAATTTTTTCGGGAACAAATTAAACATATGTATACAATGATAATATCACAAACATGGAAGTATTAGTTTAGCACGGCCTTACTTATGGAAGAGAACACCAAAGATACCCTAACTGATGAATTTTTGTAATTAAATCCAGTAAAGGTCCATCGATATTCACCTCATAGTTTATGTGAAAAAAGTACTAAAAGTGGCATATTTTACTCCTGAAAAATGCAAAAAGCAACACATTTTTGGGGACATCATTGGTGAACATTTTTCAGATAGCCGAATGACAGAACAAAGAAGAATTTAGAGCGAGACTATTGACGGCTTACTTCACCTGGTTATTCCACCATGGGTCAAGGCGTTGCAGTAATTGAAAGAAAATATTTGCTTATACTCAAGTATTTAATTATTTTTTCAAAATTTATCTTTAATATTGATGCAATGATTGATCCAATGCAACTGTGCTCTTCATTGCACTCCATTCGAATGTCTCTTTCACTGAATTCGAGTGCCTTCCACTCTAACCGTAACATAACCTCAATTTAAGCTGCCAAACTATATAGTAAACAATGATTTCAAGTCGTCAAAGCTATGTCGCACCACCAAACCATGATGTAATAACGACAAGGTGGTCTATGTAGTGACAGCTCATTACAAAATAAAGGATGAGGGAAAGAGGAAGAAAAGGAAAGGCCCTTTTGTGAAATAGTATTAAATTTAGTACTATTTTGTATGAAAGAAATAAGTACATTTTTTAACATGTTTCATGAAAAATTTCTTATATTAATATATGTTAATGACAGGCTTTCCGAATAAGCTTCTAGTTCTGCTATAAATAGCTTCTGAGAGAATTCAGCAGCCCTAGCAAATTCCGTTCAAAGTTTGCATAAAACATGCAGACCGGCGACTTAAATATAGATCACTATTCTTTCTTCAAATGCTTATTGGCCCTAATGGTTTTGAATTCGAGGGTATAAGGCAAACTTGAAATATTTTGCTTAGTTTGTGTTCCGAAGGGCAAAATGAATTACAAGAAGATTAAGTCAGCTCACGGCATGTGTTAACTTAATGAAGACCAAAATCCTCCCCTTATACTGCCTTCTATTCGATGTAGTATAGCTAGGTGGTCGTAAAAGAAGCAGCTACTTTGACAAAGTCACTTTCGATATCTCGGATGTTTGTTACGAGCGACGAGAGCTCTTTTCCAATTCGAAAATTCTTGAAATCGAAGTAAAACGGTGCAGCTTCAGGAAAATGTTTACGGACTTAGGATACTCCCGCGGTAGGCATGCCTGCCGTAAGAAGCGACTAAAAAAACCTAGGGTTCAACGCGGTCATATCAAATCGTTCCCGATCGGTATCTTACGATCGATGTATTACCTTAATGTAGCTAGTTACCGGAGCGTGCCGGATAAATATCTGTCTACATTCACGGCAATTTCATTAAGGGATGAATGAAGTTGGGAATTAATATGGACGATAGGCTGGTGAACCTGATCACGGATGGGTCCAGACTGAACGGCAGGGTTGGGGTGGAGTATTCTGCCATTAGCTCGGTGTTAGTCCGAAAATTGGAATGCCCGATCACCGCAGCGTCGTCCACGTTAGGCTGACCTCTTAGCCTGGGCGAACTGAAAGTGTCCGTCAGTAGAGATTTAGCAGGGCTGCTATAATTACTAATAAGCCTAGTGGAGACATTACTTTTTACCTTGTCGGGCGTTGTTGGTTTATCAGCATCAAATCGGGTGACGGCTACAATATAAGTCGCATGTCTTATAACTCCATCCTATAATCACTACTAAGCAGCGAACCAGTGGAGGGGTTATATTGTGTCGACCCACAGATCCTAGAAGATTGGGTCATATGTAGAAGTTCACCCACGGAGAAAACCTTATAATAGCCGTTCATGTGGGAATGACCAGAAATATTCTTTTGGGATGTTTGGTGATGTGATAAAATAAAAATATCTTTGAGAACTTCTTATGGATTGCTTTGGCAGCTAGCAGTCAGCTGTAGAAAGGTGTGATGTTACACTTTACATCTCAAACCGCGTTAGGCGCTATGATGAGCATCTGCCACGTAAAACCACATTCCATTGAAAACATAACAAAATCCAGGAATGCGAGGTACCGATAAAGTAAATATGACCAATGGAAGTGGTCAAGCAAACGAACTATGCTTGGTTTCGGTTTCGTGGTAGTAGAAAGAGGAGCGCGAGTAACGCACATGTAAAAAAAGTCGTGTCTGCAAACTTCAACGCGAGGAGGGACAAAACGTATATTTGGCGCAAAGCCGGAAGGTTCAGCCCCTACAACAATGCCTCTTGCAATGAATTGAGACTGATCTACTTTGCCTGCGACCGAGACATGTTTTATACTCCTGTCCTGTCCTGCCTTTCGGTGGAAAAAATAAAAAAAGATTACTACAGGTGGGAAGACATGTTTGAATTTTTGGATATGCGCAACCCAAAATGGTATCCAACTCGCGACAGCAAAAGGCAGATTACCTGGAAAAGGAAATGAGAAGATCAACTTGTAAAAAACTGTTTAAAAAGTGCACTATCATAATTATTTTAAACATTTTACCTTCATGTTTTAACGAAAATATCCTAATTTCTAAAATATTGTTTAGTAAACAAAATTATTTTATCACGGATTTGAATGATAGAAAAGTCAACACAAAATAGAATTGGAGAAAAAAGTGATGCCTTTGCATTATTTTGGAGGAAAACTGATTTGTATGGTTTTTACTAAACTTTTTACTCTGAATAAAAAAGTAGTTTTGTAAAGAGGCAAATTGAGTTTCAGAGTGGGAGTTCAAGATGGCGGATTAGAAAGAGAAGCTGCCAACGTCAGTCACCTTGTAATTGCATCATGCACCCATAGCGCAACGATACAAGATGGCAGCATCGGACAGCTGATTATTAAATTTTTTTTTTTGATTTGAAACATCAACTTCCGGCGCAGTACGATTTTGGCATTTGTCCATCGAATTTACAAAAACAAAGTACATGAAATTTTTATTTAACTTTGTAGGTATGTCACCATGCTGCCACTTTGTATCGTTCCGCCATGCATGCACCAAACGTTTATTTTATCCGTGCTAAGGTGAAGGACGCATTGTGCTCCATTAAGCGTAATGCACATTATACGGCGGCGTGGTCGTGTCGTGTCGTACGCCTGTCGCTAAGTGTGCATGGTTTCATAAGAATACATGTATAGAATATTTTGTCGCTACATGTCGCGTCTTATAATGTGCATGAACCTTTGCTACGCGGCAAAATATTCTTTGCATGTACTATTAACTGTTAATTAATTAAACAAAAAAGTGAAGCTCCACTACCGCAACGCGTCGCGCCAAGGCGAATTCAGTACCTGTATGGATTCGCTTTGGTGTGCACTTAAGGCGTGGTGCATAATGTCAAAGAAGCGTATTAGACACCGCCACGATGAAATTAATATTCAGGTGTTCTCATTCCGTTGACGTTTTCCCTTATTCTGACAAGCTCGGCATGCATAATCACGAGGGTTGTCTATCATTCATAACTGCCTTTGAATTCTACAACGATGGGAGTAGATTTTACTACTTACTTAATTGGCGCTTAACCGTCTAAACGGTTATGGCCGTCCAACAAGGCGCGCCAGTCGCTCCTTCGCTCCGCCAACCGGCGCCAATTGGTCACACCAAGGGAGTTTAAATCGTTTTCCACCTGGTCCTTCCAACGGAGTGGGGGCCGCCCTCTACCTCTGCTTCCATAGGCGGGTTCCGATAGAAACACTTTCTTGGCCGGAGCATCATCTTTCATTCGCATGACATGGCCTAGCCAGCGCAGCCTCTGCGTTTTAATTCGCTGGACTATGTTGATGTCTGCGTATAGCTCGTACAGCTCATCATTAAATCTTCTTCGGTACTCGCCATCGCCAACGCGTAGAGGTCCATAAATCTATCGAAGAACTTGTCTCTCGAACACTCCCAAAGCCGCTACATCTGCTGTTGTCATGGTCCATGCTTCTGCACCATATAGCAGGACGCCTACGAAGTGCTTTGGAGATATGCTCCCACTGCTCCTGTATTCCTTCAGGATGAGTTGTGTTCTCAGAGAGCAGGTGTGAGAGTCGAGTTGGGAAATCATTGGCAGTCTGTTGTGATTGAAGCTTTTCGACGTCTAGCTTCCCTTGTGTTTTTTGCTCCTTGGTTTTAGCCGCGTTGAGGCGGTAGCGTATTTTGGCTGCAACGAGATAATGGTCCGAGTCGATGTTAGATCCTCGGATGTTGCGCACATCTAAAACACTGGAGGCATGCCGTCCGTCTATCACAACGTGATTGATCTGATTGCAAGTATTTCGATCAGGAGACAACCATGTAGCTTGATGTATCTTTTTATGCATGAACCTCGTTCTGGATATGACCATGTTTCGAGCACCGGCAAAGTCAATCGGCCTCAGTCCGTTAGCAGAAGTTTCATTGTGTAGGCTCAACTTTCCGACTGTAGGGCCAAAAACACGTTCTTTGCCCACCGTGGCGTTAAAGTCACCAAGCACGACTTTTATATCGTGACGGGGACAGCGCTCGTATTTGCGTTCTAATTGTTCATAAAAAGTGTCTTTCACCTCATCGTATTTCTCCTCTGCCGGCGCATTTTTACTATAGGTTTAGAAATATAATAACTATAGACAACATTTTGCAGAAAACTTAATTTTTTAAGAAATTTGTAGGAAAAAGTTAGCAATAAAAATTTAGTACTTTTGTAGTACGAGTAAATACTGGCAAATAGAGCTGCCGAAAAAGTGGGGTTATGTTATTGACATCACGTTTATTATTTCATCATGAGACACCGCAAGCGAATATGTACGATTTGATGTCGAGCACATGTAAATGAGTGATAAGCTTTGTATGCATAGAAAAATTAAGAACAAGACATCGGATTTATTTTTAGAGTTTAGTTTTAAGCTACCCTTCAAAAAACGCAAGTACTCCATAAATAGTGTAAGGAATACTCCTTTAGGAGTATAGGAGTGTTCCAAAACTAATCTATATTCATACAAAAAATGTGCTCCAATTAACATTGCGATATCCTAGGAGAGGAGTAGGTGATCCCACTCTCGCTTTGTTTGTGAATATTCTATAGAGTATATACGTGAGAGTACTTTCCAAAGTACTTTCACTGTAGTACTCCATGGAGCATCCGCAGAGGATCATATGCCAAAGTACTAAAGAGGAATTGTGTCGGAAAGAATTATCGGAGTGAATTTAATTTAAAATGAAAGTAAATGAAGAGGGGCAATACAACTTTTATATTTTATACTACGAATTATCTTATGTTATTTAGCATTTGCGTGAATAAAGAAACTAATATTTCTCTTTATTATAGTATGTATACATAAAAGCAGTGCGCGGTTGCATTTTATGAGTTGCCATAGTAAAATTTTATTATCAGTTATTTGTATGCAATATTTTACTTTTGGCAATTGTGTTCGATCGTCATCGTGTCGTAATCACGGTCGTTAAAAAACGAGCATTGATCGGCTGATGGTGGTCCGCAAACGCATTGCAAAGAATTATTGTTAGCAGGCATGCTTAACCAACGAACCGATATCATTTCGTTACGATAATTAACGTTAATAAACGAAACAAATTCATTTCGTTTCGTTTATTAACGTTAAAAACGTCAAATTAACGAAATGCTTTTGCTTCGTTTTCTGCCATATCAAAACGAAATCAAATCGTTTATGTTGATTATTAATTTCAAACTATGCTGGCAAAGCTGACTGATGGCGGAGTCATTAAAGGTGAAAGCATTAGCCAAGCTGATTGCAACTTTGCTCACGAATTTTGACAGTACGAACATTTCTCAGAGTATTTTTGACATTACCACCAACGAATTACACAAACAAATTACATGGAGTTTGTGTGTGTATGTCCGCTCGCTGTTACCACCTTACGGCTTCACCATGGCTATAGCATTGCCAGCACAATTCAAACATAAAGTATCACGTTTTTGTTAACGTTTTTAACGTTAACGAAAGCTTTTCGTTTCGGCTAAAAACGAGATACAATTTATCTTGATAATTTCTTTATCGGTAATATTTCGAAGTGTTTCAACGGAAACGGTGGAAATTTTTTGATAAACGATTAGCTTAACGTTAAGATGCATCCCTGATTGTTAGAGTACTCCAACATGAAGAAAATGGAACACGTAATCCAACAATTTTTGCAGGGCGGTCGTTAAAAAACGAGCAATGCTCGGCTGATGGTGGTCCGCAAACGCATTGCAAAGGAGTATTGTTAGAGTACTCCAACATGAAGAAAATGGAACACGTAATCCAACAATTTTTGCAGGGTAATTACATATAAAGATGAAGCGGCACTACGCTACAGGACAATATATTCTTTGTATGCATTCTTATGACACAATTTGCATCTAACGGCAGCTGCTGTCCTACGCGACGCGGCACTGATCGACAAAGTTGATCAACTAGGCAATAAAGTGTTGCGTACTGTAATGCCGCTATGCGTTGTTTTGTTGTATTAACGATAAAGACACTTCTCGAAGGTTTTAAACGACCTATGTTAAGTAAATGCTAAATAAATATTTACACTCATATATTTTGTATGGAAATAGAAGCCAAGGAATTTTGGCATTTGACGACGCATGGTGATTGACGCACAGTACGTATAGAATATTGAATTTCAATTGATTTTTATGTATGTATGTATGTATTTATTTGAAAATTTGTTCCTAGCACAACAATTTTGACAAATTATTTAACAGTGCCAGTCATGAATAGCATGAGCTATAAAAATTGAACATTTATAATAGGGGGACTCATGATAGCATATAAACTTATAAGGTGTCAAATTATATCCATTTACACACGCGGTTATATGAACGCACCTAGTAATACTCTTGATAAACTTGATTGTTTTTCAGCTGTATTATTTCCAAAAAAAATTTTTTGATTGTTATACAAATTAAAAAATACCAAGATTAAGTGAAAAATCAAAACTAAAACGCCTTTACTTGCTGATGTTGGATATTTTTGATGAAAATGCCGTCTGTAATGTCTGCAAGGTTGCATTCCTATGAGTTTACCGCGTTTACACAATGAAATGTGCGCGTAAATTTATACAAATTGTGTAAATGATTTTTCATACAAAATTTGACAGCTCGTGCGTAAACTGTATAAATTTATACGTTTACACACTTTATAAGGCATTTATACGGTTACATGAGTCCCCCTAATAATAATAAATTAGATTAATCAAATTAAATTAAATATAACGGACAATAGTGAAATATTTATGTATGTAAATGTAAATCTTAAAACTAAAGAAAAGTAATTAATAAATATTAAAAGACAGCAGTAGTGATGATAACCTTTGGCTGGTTATATGATGTGATTTAAATTTTAATATATGTATATTTAACTTTGTTTCCCTAGCGCAATGTCACTTAAGACTCAATGTACAATACAGTAAATTATTTCATTGCAAAACCAGACCGGGTGAATTAGTTCCTACAAATCTTCAGAAAAAAGTAGTAGAAATTTCTTTAAATCTGATTGCTGCAAAAAAAAATCACAGAAGAAATTTTTCTGAACTTAAGTGTCATTTCATATGGTTTTTTAAGACCGGCATAGGTCTCTATATCTGTTACGAAATAAACCTGCACTTCCATATTGGCAATTCTGAATGCGATTGGTGGATATATGTATAGCAAGAAGTCACAGCGTGGAAGCGTAACATAGAGCTAAAAGCATATGTTTATTTCTTCTGCGCCGAGAGTTTTTTTTAACGTATTAGTACACAGGACGCTAAAAATAAAAAATAAATATAAGGCGCGATAACCTTCAAAGAGATCTAAGACCGAGCTTCTCTTCCAATTTGGGTCGTGCTCCTATTTTTTTCCTCTACAAATTGGCGGGTGGGACCTTCTTGTTTAATGCCGACTCCGAACGGCAACTGCAAGGCAGATGAGTTTTCACTGAGAGCTTTTCATGGGAGAAATATACTCGGAGTGCCGAGGGGCGACACCGCTTAGAAAAATTTTCTTCTAATTGAAAAAACTTGTTTCTGAAGTTTTGGATGTTGCTTTTTCCGGGGGATGTACCCATGACCACGGCGGCCGCCAGGACGCTAAGTTATGGTAAACTTCATTTCGGAGAGCCAGTGTGGAATATAAAAACGCCAAACAATCACAAGCATGCAAAACCATTACAATTCAGCTTAAGCACTTGTCATGGTTCAATTATATGGTTGGCTCATCTCATCAACTGATTTTATTTTTTTCATTTCACTGGAATAGGGATTGTCAAAATGAGATGGCAAACGCATAATGTAACCATACCATTGACAATTAGTTTCTGCTGTGGTGGCCAATTTTTTATAAAAAAAAATAGTTTCACATCACTTTAAGTTATTTTTTAGTGAATGCATCTAATTTAGCGCATTACTTCCCCACAACACATAAGAATTGCAAAGTGGTACCAATTTTTTAGAGTTAAAATATTATGTGAGTGATGTTAATTTTTGTTTACGTGTATGAAAGTACATATGTATGTACGTGCGTCTTTTGTGTACCTTATATTAGTCTTAGCTTAGCTAAAATTGTTGTGTTTGTGGCACCTTATTGTTGTAAATGTAAATTATTTCAAAATTGAGACAATGTATGTATGTAATGTAATTATTTCTTATGTTTTATTGTTGAAAATAGACTTCGCCCCTCAAGAAGCTAGGATGGCTAGCGAAACGTAGGACCGCAACAGTGCAATAATCACCACCTTTGTATTTCCTACTGGAAACATATATGTAATACTCGTATATTGCTTCAAAAGGCTAGGTACATTCCCGAACATCAGATTGCCGATATATTGCTGTTTAAACGTTTTTGTTTTTGTATTCAATAATCGAATGTACCTAAATTTAAAGTTTTTCTTGTCACACTTATGCTGCTACAATCACAAAAATTTTATAGGCTTGTTTTCGAATTCATTTATTTTGCATTTATGTCGACGTGCCAGCACCTTATAATGTTCTACCAAGATAAAAAGATATTGTTGCGGAGCTGGCAACACTATTCACCACCTTCATATGTTTTCGTTTGTTTAATTGCAACAACGAAAAAAGCGACAATAGTATCGACAGGTTTTCCGCGAATAACTTTTAAACGAGATAAAAAATATAGTTTCTGCTTTCGGATTCTGAATCTTGACGCAAATACCGCTATCGACATGTGCGACCCGAATTTTAAGTGCAGGACTTAAGTTGAAATTTTACTAAATTTGGAAATTAAAAAGCTTATATTTCATAAACTAAGCGTTTCCTAGAGTTGCGGATGATAATTTTGTGATTTTTAGGACCCCTATAGTGTTAAACTATATTTTTATTAAAAATTTATTTCACAGTCAAATTAAATATATTTTCAAATTTTAAAAACTCCAAAATAACTTATTTGAAAATTTTCATTTTGAAATAACATTAAAAGTAAAATAACATAAAAATAATTTACAAAATTTAAGTATATTTTGCAAAGTAGATAACCCTACATATACTCCCCCTCCAATGAAACCAAAAATTTATTTTTTAAATGTTAATTGTGTTGTAGATTGAAAAATGTTTGAATTTTGTGTTGTAGATATATTGTATTTTTATTTTTTAATTGTCAGAATTTTGAGAAATGTATTTTTGTGTTAATTGCGTTACAAGTTTATGTTGGTATTGATGTAAGTACTCAATCTTTTGATGATTCGATGTACTTGATAGTTTATTTTATTTTGTAATTTTCGGTAGGTGTTGTTATTGTTTCCTAATTGTAATAATATTTTATGCATATTAATATTAGGTTGTGTTATTGCTATGTTGTTGAGGCTAAAAATAAGTTAATAGCTGTTTGTAAAATATTGTCAATTATAATTATGTTTTTGAAGAAATTAGAATGAGGTTGAATTATAGTAAATGGCAAGTTTGTGTTCACAATCATTCAAAAATTAAAATCTTGTATTATGCAGAATATACGTTAAATATATATTTGTACTCTACATAATGTATGTCCAAGTTGGTGATAAGGAATGAAATGTTGAACCTTTATTCGTTTGAGGTAGATATGAAATTGTTATGATTTTAATTTCAATATGAAAAAATTGATATGTCAATAAAAATTATTTTAAGAAATCTTTTGAGATTTTTTAAAATTGATTATAGTAATTAGTTTTATTTTAAAAATTTAAAGTTATTTCTTTGCTCTTTGGGTTGTTTAATATAAATTTACTTGTATTGTGAAGTTTGTATGTCTGTTGTTGTAAAATTTCTTAAATGTGTTAATGATATATATTTTTGATTATAAACTGGAGAAAGAGTATACTAATATAAATAATAAATTGAATATTGTTTTAAACCAATTAATATAAATTTTTAAATTATGTAACATTATTATTCTAAATGCAATTATTTTGTTTAGATTAAATTTTCATTTTATTATGTAACAAAAGATTGAAGAAAAAAACTTCTTTTTATGAATATAAATATTTTGTTGGGTACACCTTCCTTTAGTTAATTATACATGAATTTTCTTTTGTATATGATATATATATATTTTTAATTAGTTATTGTAAAAATAATATTTTTAGTCATATGTTTTTTTGCATTTATAGTAATATATCCTCGCTAACAAACATGTGCAGTAGAGCGTGAGGGATGTGATTGTAATCTTGATTTGTTTATTGGTTGACCCGACTGGCTTAATGGTTGGTTAAGTGTTGTTATGGTTACGCATCTACGGTGGAAGCAGTAAGGAAGGCGGTCGGCATGATGTGGTGGTGCACAGTGGCTAGTCATTGTCGGCTGGGGCGGGTCCTTGCCAACCTTACTGTTCCTGCGCCATAATCAGAAAAAAGTTTCTATCATGCCTATCAAAACTGAAAGCTGTCAAAATTAAAAAACCCTGACAGAAGCGCAGAGACCGACTCAAAACGCTTATAAATTCAAACTAAAACAACATCCGGCCGAACCGGATGTCACGGACAGACCGTTAAGCATTCAAAATTTAAACTTCAAAAAAATCAAACGCAAAAAAATTTACCGAACCGGACACGGCCGGTTACTAACGCTGAAATGCAAAAAAAACGCTGAAAATGAAAAGGGCCGAATATAACATGGGGCGCCGCGGGTGTTGTTGCGATGCCCGGTGCATGTCCCACCCTCAAAAACCATGGCAACCGACGCACCTATATTTCGGTGGCCCCTTACCTGGTAACCCTACGTGCCTTTTAAATGAGCCAGAACACCAGCATTCCCATTTTATTTACAAATTTTATTCAATACTCATTTCTATTAACGTATGTATGCTACAAAAAAAAATACGATAGTGCAGGTTTCTTAACCAGGGCTACAGCATAGGCTCCAAAGCCAAAACAAGGCTGCTTATAGCATCGTCCCAAGACAAATTCAGAACGAGAAAAAAAATGTTGAACTACGAATAGCTATTTACATTATGAAAATATATGTAAGTGTGTGTAGTATATAAAGTGAGAGAAAAAAAAATGATCCAATAGTTCACACTTTATTAGGCCGAAATCGAAAACGAAATCTAATATGAATACTTAAGTCTGGCTAAGTTTGTTCTGTTGGGTGTTCTTTTCTTTTCTCTTACTTTTGCTCGTAATATTTCAAGTTATACATACATTTATGTCTCCCCCTTTTTGATAATCGTTATAAATGCTTTGTGTGAAAAAAAAAAATGTAAATAAGTGTACTTATGTATAGTAAATATACTACATACAAAGTAAGAATTTGGTTGAATACCCCTTTTTTTCATTCACAAAACATATTTTAGGGCTATAAAGTTTGGATACAAATTCCGATAATTGGGGCTCTATTACAAAATTATTATGTTGTTGTAGTAGAACTTATTTTTGAGTGTAACAAAATATCAATTTGGTATAATGGCATAGTACAATCATAATAATATGTAATATGTACTAAAAAATTTGTTCTAAAAGCAATAGAGATGAAATTGTGATAGCGCTATGTATTATATGCACGTATATTATTTTCTTCTGGTTGTTCGAACGATATTGCTAGCAATAGTGATTCATATGTATATATATATATATATATATATATATATATATATATATATATATATATTGTATTTGTATGATATAAGAAAAGAAAGTTTAAATCTTTTAGCCAATTCGTGCATAATCGGCCAATGCTTTGTTTTCTGTTTATGGTTGAGCTCCAAAAATGGATCGCTAAAACGTTTCACGTGATAAAGACGGCTTGTTATGAATAAAATTTATAGAGCTAACATCAAACATTTTAAAGCGACAAAATATATTATTAAAATGATATCAAAAAAAAGATGTATGCCCTTTGTTGTAAAGCTAACAATTTCTAGTATTCAATAATAAAATTTGACAAAAAAAATCGACCCTTGTTAAATGGCTTAGCCGGGCTGTATAAAACTCTCTAGGTACTGCTTAGAAGCTTCTTTTAACTAATTACATCTAAGTTTATACTTTGCTGGTACTTAGATAGCCGCCAGAGTACGTACCATGGGTCTCTGCCGGCGTGGTTACTGGTGATGTTGTTGTTGCTGATGAAGGTGTCGCTGTTGGCGGTTATGGCGCGCGGTCTTGGGCGCGCTGTGTTGGTACTGTTGGTGGTTGTTGCACTCTGGTCCGAGGTAATCGAGTGAACCTGGTGGCGATAAAACTTCGTGCTGACCTTTACGATCTGAATGACTTGGTAATTTTGGCGTTCGTTGTATTACGCTGCAGCGTACTGCTGACCCTGGAGGCGGAGATGGTGTCGGACGCTTTTCCGAAGGTGGTAGTGTACTTCGTAAACGTAGAGGAAGGGGTTTATCTTCGGATAACAAGGGATGAGAACCATTTAGTTTAGTGCCGTCCGAATCCGAATCGGAATCACTAGAACTTTCCTCACTAGGTGTGACTGTGAAACGCCGACCTACTTCAACTGGATATTCTATACGTGGAGCTTGTGTCACCACCACACAACCGTTGTAAGGTTTATTACCACCCCGAAATAGACGAGTAAAAACGAGGCTTGTCGGAATGGACTGTGTCGGTACTTTGCGCTATCGACTCTTCCTAGTTTCTGGGCATTTCCCGGTTTATTCTTTGGTAGTTGGGTTAAGGATTCGGCCGGCGGTTCCTCGTTGCAGCCCTTTGGTTCTTCACAATACTCCTTAGAAAATATGCACAGCACGCGAGGGTGTTTTGCGATGAGTTGAATATAGTTGGGGACTTGCAGTTGAGGTAAGCAATAGTGCTAATGAAGCAGTCTCTGAGCTTGACGCCTTTGGTGTTGAAGTTGTGTCCTAGATGTTATACGATCCTTTTGGTATGGTCGCAGGGCCGCCAAAATTTAGGCTGAAGCAAATCACAAATCTTCTCGTTGGTATAACGCCTTATAGGACTAGTTTTACGATAAACCTTTTTGGTTTTATAAAAATTTCCGATTAACTGCGCAAGTAAAAAGCTAATTCTTGCGTTTTTTCCCGGCCGGAAAACTCGTGGCTATCTTTTCTTTCCTTTTTTAAAATTTTCTTACTCATTTTGGTGTTTCTGCGGCCGGAAACTGGTGGCATTTTTTTCGCTAGTGATCGCCGGTATTTTCTTTCTTGTTTCGATACTATTGCATCGCAACTTTTTGGTCCCATCACTAGGTATTAGGTGTGTTCGCACGAAAACGCTCCCAAGTGGACCGTAACCGTAGACCATAACAGCAGACCGTAATACTGTTTTCACACAGAAACTTAATGATCTCATTTCACCTTCTAATGAAATTGTAAATTTTTTGCTTTCACACAGAAGTAACTGCTCGATTAGTATGAAGGATGAAATGTCAAGCGAATAAAATGACAATGCTATATGACAGACAATAATGGCGGAACGATACAAGGTGGCAGCATGGTGCCATACTACAAACAAACAAAATTCCATGTACTTGTAAATTCGATGGACAAATGTCAAAATTGTACTGCGCCGGTAGTTGATGTATCAAATCAAATAAAAAAGGTTATAATCAGCTGTTCGATGCGGCCACCTTGTATCGTTCCGCCATGCAGACAATGACATTTACTTTGACAAATGACATTTTTAAGCACTGAACACACCAAAAACTAAGAAGCGGAACGCGGCTAGCTACTAATGAAATAATTATAGATTCGAATTTTGTAGGGAAGATTGAGCTCAATAAGCGTCTTAATGTAGAAAACTGCCTTTATTATTCAATAAGCCGTCTGTGTGAAAATAGTATAACAGTGCCCAAAAATATATTTGTTATTTCTTTTGTTTGTATAATTAATTGGAAATGCATTTCAATCTCGATTTCTTGCATTGTTAAATGTTGCTTGCATAGCCCGTCGTTTATCATTTGTAATATATATTGCAGTTAGGAAAAAGAAGATAGCACCCAAAACTTCAATAAAACTTGTCGAAAATAATGAATATTGTAACGCTTTAAATTTAGTTATATCGGTATCTTAGAAATTCGTAGTCCTCAAGTCAATATCTTCATTATTATATGATAAGACACTTGAATCCGTAATAACATCTGTGATATTTTGATGTATAAAATTGGAAGTAACTATTTGCAAATAAATCACTAATAGACTAAAATAAATTTAGCTCCGTTGGTAGAATCGCGAAATTATATAGTGTTAATCTATATTTTTATTAAAAATTTATTTCAGTCAAATTAAATATATTTTAAAATTTTAAAAATTCTAAAATAACTGATTTGCAATTTTTCATTTTTAAATAACATTAAAAGTAAAATGACATAAAAATAATTTACAAAATTTAAGTATATTTTGCAAAGTATATAACCCTACAACCCCCTCCACCCCTCGAAAAAAAAGTTGGAAAATCGTGGCACCTTATTCAAAATATTCCCCTTAAAGTTTATTAAAATTGACCGGAATAACCCAAAATGCAAAGTTTTTTATGCTTTCTCCATTCAATTCACCTAACACCAACACGCAGATTTTGACAATCTGAACAAAGGTATGTTATTGCTGTAGAGATGAGCCAACCATATAGATGAGCCATGGCACTTGTTTACACAACCTCAGGCACCTCCAAATGTACGACCCTATTTTGTAAGCATCTATTTTGCTTTATTTCTTGTTCGCATATACTTTACTTTGGTTTGACATTTCATAAGTTCACAATGCAAAGCAACACAAAAAAGAATAGTGAAAAAATTGTGATTTTACCGTTTGTGTGTCGCTTTTTGCTATGCAAAACATTATTTTAATTGATTTAAAAGTATTTTATTTAATATTTAAAAAAAAAAGTATTTTTAATTCATATATAAAGTTTTGTTATAATTGTGTGCAAGAAAATTATACTTGCGTATATTAAAAATAACACGCTGTGAAAAAGTAATACCGATATTGCAAAGCCTTTCAATGGATGAAGAATATGCAATGGAGGGAACGGCACCAATGGATTACAGGCTAGTTTGTAGAACGTGCCTCGCTTCAGAAGCAGAATTTTATAAACTGGAAGCACCAATATTTGTCGATGATGAAGATACAGATGAAAAGCCAATTAGTTTTTTGGAATGCCTGTATTACTGTACAAGTCTGGGTGGTGATAGAGATGAGGATGAAAAATTACAATTTCCAATATATATATGCACGGAATGTAGTGCAGCGCTGCAAGTATCGTACAATTTTTTAAGGAATGCGCGTGAGGCGCATGAAATACTGCGACAAAAGTTAACTGAATTCTCAAACACATTACATCAGAAAACGGAGCAGGTGAAACTTAAAAATGGTGTGGTAGAAGAGCAGCAAGGCAGCAGGACTGTAGGTGATGGCTCGGTAAGCTATTGTTAATAATATTTAACAATTAATTTTGAAATTAATATTTGTTTTAAATTTATTTACTAATAAAAAGAGTATGGAAGGCACTAAAATGCGCTTTCGTTGCAAAATTTGTAATGAAAAGGTCGAAACCAAGAAAGCATTAAAGGAACACGTAAAATTCCATTTAGGTAAGTTTGTAAAGGTTTGAGCAAACTATAGTTTTGATTGATTTTAATAAAATTTTACTATTTACTCTACTAGATATAATATCATACTGCTGTGAACTATGCAGCTTCGAATGTAAGAAACGCGCATTGCTGATGGATCATTACAGGCTTGTGCACAACGCACAAGCAACACCAGAACAACTAAAACCAAAAACGAAAACAACGCCAGCAGTAGTGAAAAAATTCGAAATGCTAGATGATGAGGATCCAATAAAACAGGAAATGGATAAAATACATAATGTTCAAATGAATGAAGACTCTACACAAACAACGACAAAGCAAGCTGAACTCCAAAATCAGCAACAAGAACTAGATATGAAATTATTATTAACACCTGTTAGTAGTAATGCTTCGGCCGCTATGGCATACATTGAAGCTGCCGCTGAAGCAACTGGTAATAACGCAGATGCTGAAGCTTTGACAGTGAAAGATGAGGATACAAATAGCATGTCAACAGAGTTGGAACAATACGGTACAGACCAGTTCAATGTCGCAGCAAATGAATTAAGCGTTGGTAATGAATTTATCGTTATGGCGGATGGGACGGTAGAGGAAGTGATGGGCAATGGTCGGTACGAAAAATGTAATATTTGACCAAAACTTATGCCATTTTTTTAAAATATATTTTAGGTGTTGTTATTGAATATATTAATGCAGCTGAGGAAGGGGTCACATTGGATAACGGTATGGTTATGGATAATATTATGCATGTAGCAAACCCAACAGAACTTAACGAACAAGCGCAACCTCCTATGTATATGGATGTCGACGATATTATAATTGAAGAAACTATAAACATGGAGTCGGCATCTACAACGAATATGACATCAACGTCTAGACATAGGATGTCACCAGAGACCACTGTGCAAAGTAGGTTATCGTAACTACTTAACTACTTATAACATAATTTTCAATCTGTACTCACATATTTGTAGCACTACAAAATATTGAAGATGAATTGCCGCCTCCATCAATTATTACACCGACTAATGTACTTACGGCGAAGCGTATTAAGTGCAAGATATGTACCTGTCATTTTCAAACACAAGATAAACTTAAAACGCATATGTTAACTCACAACGGTTTGTCAAGAAAAAAAATTTATAGAGTTTTTATAAAAGTTGCGTTTTGTTATTGATTTTCAGAAATTCCACATTTCTTTTGTGATCAATGTTCATTCTATACATTCTTCAAGATTGATTTAACGCAACACTATAAAACCAAACATAAAGTCCAACCAACGCAAAAGCAATTGCAACCCAGAAACAGGATCAAACCTAATGAAAAACCAATTGATATTAAGCATGTGTATGCCTGTGACTTGTGCCTATATGAAACGCGTGTAAAATCACATTTACGACGCCACTACTTGAGCCAGCATCAAGAACAAGCTACTGAAGTGCAATTGCGACCCACAATCGGTAGGTTATATATATTTATACAGTATTTTGTATATATATTTTTGCTATGTTATTTTGATTACATTCGTAAATTTTAATAAGTTTGATGTATTCACAATAATTATAATTAAATGTATAATAATTCTCTCAGATGAGTCAATCATTATGTCTCAGCGAGAGCCTACACCGCAACCCGATTCGCCTTCAAGACAGCATGGCAAATCATTACGTCCCGACTATCCGAAGGGATTGAATTGTAAAAAGTGTTTGAAAACTTTTTATTGGCGCGACAAACTCAAAGATCATTATAGACAACACAGTTTAAACGACGATAATAGCACGGACACTAATGCTATCGGGATTGCTGTTATGGCCAATAGCTTAATGGAAAATAATGCGCCAGGCACAAGTTTGCTCAAAAACAGTGCAATACATTACCAAATCGCAAGCACACATGATGCGAATAATGTCAATGCTATGATCAACACTGAAATTGGACAGTGTAATTTCGCCAACAATGGCGAACCATCCGTTATGGATGAGCAGGCAATTGTTGATGCAGTGGTAGCACAAGCGGAAGCTGCTGCGATGCAAATGAATGTGCAAATTACAGCTCCAGCGCCAGATATTATAATGGATATACCAGTGGCGGCAACAATTTCAACTACCACAGTACCAATGGATGGACCTGTTGGTGTTAGTGATGGTAATGGCGGTGGCGGCGTTTGCATTCAACAACCCCCGGCAACAGTAGCTGTAATGGCGGGTGGTTATGCGTGTCAACAAATACCATCGGATGCAATACCACAAATTGTTGAAACTGATACAACTATAGATAATAGTGAATTGGATTTCGTTTTTAATGATGCACTGTTTGAAGATTTCGAAGAAGAAAATGAAGATGAAGAACATGAGGAAGATGATGGCGAAGATTTTCAAGACTTGTTGCTTACAAGTGATGATGATTTCGAAGATCTATTACAGGATCAGCAGCAACAGCATGATAATAAAATGACAGGTGGTGGACCTGAAAAAATGAATATTAGCACCTATCAGCCATATTGTGTCCACTGCAATAAAAAATTTTTAAGTCAATATCAATTTGAGAATCATATGTTTGTGCATAGAGGTAGGTTTCATATCGTTTTTTAACCCGCATATCCGCATATATTAGACTCACTTGCATATTTGTATGTATGTAACTCTTTTATACCAATTTACAAAAAAAAAAAAAAATATGTATACCAGAGGCACTCGTTTTTTTTGGTGGTGGTACGGATATGTTTGCGTTTTATTAGTTGGGTTTTAATAGAACAATGTGCCTATTAAAAAATTTTAATTTTTTTTTACTTTTTTTTTTTACCCAGGTTTGGCTCCCTATCGTTGCGAAATGTGTACTAATTTGTATAATACAAAGCGTGCATTGATACGACATTACCGGGCTGTGCACAAGAGAATGCCCACAAGAGATATGATACAGGCTAAAGGAGATAAAGGTAAGATAAATTGCCTTTTTTCAATTTATGTACAAAAATGGAGAATATATACTTATTTACATATTTATTTGCTTGAATTAACATTATAATGCAGTTGTTGTTGATCACACGCCAATTGAGCATTTGGATATAATAGAACAAAAAGGTGAGTGAAAAAGAAAAAAAATCAAATTGAAAATATATTCAATTTCGAACCTTCAGCAATTGAGCTGGGCCCTTATTCCATACCTCGAATCGAAAAAAATTGTATTCCAAGTCAAATTCAAGCAAATTTACAATCGATTCGAACTTATGAGTAGCGCTCAAAGGCCGTGATTACATAATTTTAGTTGCATTTTTTTTTCTCCCAATCAGCGGTCACATTAATGTGCGCCAAATGCCCTTTCGAGTCAGTTGAGCTGCACGTAATGCAAATGCATTTAAATACCACACATGGTCTTATGGATGGTAAGTAAATGTTTCACATAATATGATTTATAGCTTGAATTGATTAAGAACCTCGAAAGTGCTTAATTTAAACTATGGGTCAACTTTTCCATGCTCAAAAGTGTATGGGATGCTTCGTACACTCTGGCTTACACAATATTTTACTCCGTTACATATTCGTCTACTAATAGCAAAAGCGTACTTAATACCTACGCTCCTTTATGGTTGCGAGGTATACTCCAATTGTGACTATGTATGTAATAGGAAACTTAATGTTGTGTATAACAACATTGCTAGATACGTCTATAGGTTGAAAAGACTTGACCACGTCTCTCAGCATGCTTACAGGTTGCTAAACATTTCTTTCGATAACCTTATTAAACTTAAAACGCTCACTACGCTACATAAATTAATATATATGAAGGAACCTGACTATCTGTATCGGAGGCTAAATTTTCTCCAGTCGTCTAGATCTGTTCTCCTTACCCACTTCAGACATCGTATGCTAATATCTGATCGCCAGTTCTTCATTAATTCCATACGTCTTTGGAACTCGCTCCCTTCTAGACTTAGGCTTATAAGCAATGCTCTGCTCTTCAATAAAGAATTAACAAGTTTCTATAATAACCTAGACAATTAAAATACTGATTCCTTCTAAGCAAATGTACTTTATCATTCCTTTATTTATCTATTTACTATTTATTAAATATATTATTTGTTGTAACCTTTTCTTAGCCATATTCATTAGCTTTAAGTTTCAAGATTAGATTGTTCCTATTTTATGCCTTTTACCGACTAGCATTGTAAAATAATTGTTGTCAAATTGTTGTGCTGGGATGAATTGCCTAATAAATACAAATACAAATACAGTATGTCACTTAAGCCCAACTTATGTTTCCCCCAGGGAACTCTGTTAACTAATTTCGACAATTGCGAGTTAGCGATCTGAGCGTTAGAAAAATTGCAAAGAAGTAAATGAAATAAAATGGGAAATAAGCGCTTTGGGGGATCGGAAAATCCTTAATTGACATATTCGAATCTTTAAGAATACATCTAACTAATATACCGTTACTTTCTTTACAGAAAACTACATTCTTCAAAGTAAGTAGACACGTAAACAGACTATACATATGCAGCCACCTTATTGAAATTTTCTAATTAGGGCTGGCAGTTTTCAGAAAATATAGAAATCAGATTACTTGATGCGAGTATTCCAAACCGGTCTCCTGATACGGCCTTATTAACAGAATGTCTGAGCTACTTCCTTTTTGACAAAACTTAAGTTATGGCCTTTCTATTAGAATAGGTCAAAATATATAATACCAGCCCTGATCCAATATATATAACTATAAATAATGTTTATATTTCATTTTGCATTCCTTCCTGTTTCCAGAATTACCATTTGAATGTCCTCGATGTATACGGTCATATGCATCGAGAGCGAGACTCATACGCCACTTGGAACGTAGCCATTCGGTAGCGACTATAATACAACAGCATCGAACCACAAATAATGCTATGCGAAACGAGATACACATGCATGAGTCGCACCAACAACAGCAGCAACAACAACCATACATAGAATTAAAGGATACAATTATAGCAACAACAACTACGCCAATAGTTTCAGCCGTACCCATAGCAGTGACTGCATCCCCATCGTCCACAAATACAAGTTGCGGTAAGGTTATAAAGGATTTAAATAAAAATCAAATTACGCAAAGTCAAAAATTAAAAATGTTGCTTGAAACTGATACAGATTGTTAATTGAGAAAAAAAGGTTTAAAAATCATCTTCATACATATGTACATGTTTATAAACGTATGTTTGTATGTTATAATGTACAGATAACAACTAAGTTATAATAAGTTGAGAAAATAAAATTAAACTAAAAAAAAAAACATGCAAACAAATATTAAAAAATTAATAACGTGAAACAAAATAATAAATTAAAAAATAAGTTAAACAATTTAAAATAAAATAAAAGTGAAGCAAAAGATTCCAATCAACAAAATCAATTGTACTCCGCATGCAGGCCGAGGCAGAATAACGCATTCATATCAAACCAATTACAACAGCAATCTAAATGGCGATGATAATGATAATGAAGGCACACTTAATGATGATGTTGGCGTTTGCGGCTATGTTGAAATTGAAAAGAACAACGAGAATCATCTGCAAAATAGGAATTATGAAGTTAGTGACATGATAAAAATGTCACCACTATCGAAGTTAATTGCCGAAATGGAGAATGAAGAGCAATCCGAAATTTATAATACCATATCGACCACAGCTAACACAAAACTAACTAACCAACTCCATATAGAACGTTCAAAAAAGTATGTAACGATAACGCCAGCAAAGAAAACCAACATAAAGGGGACAACGTCCAAAGGGGGAGATAAAAACAAAATTGTGACTAACGCCATTTACCAACACACAAGCGATCATAACGAACTTTTTGATAAATATACGTGTGGGTTGTGTTCGCATAGTTGGCGTACCGCTGCTGAATTGCATGCTCATGAATGTGGTGATGTTAGCAAGCCAAATGCTAATCCCGCATCTCAATTAGATATAGATACAACCGATGTAACGCTAACGGACTCCACCGAAAATATAAGAATCTATGCTAGCAATCTAATGTCTGAACGTTCACTTTATCCTTTTAAATGTGATATCTGCCATTGTAATTACAAATCCAGTGAATTACTAAAACATCACATGAAGCGTCATGTTGCGCGCATATTTCACTGTAGCGTTTGCCCTAAAACGTATATCAATCGTAGCGAATTGAAGTATCATCTATTATCGCATACTGGCGAGAGACCACATAAATGTGATATTTGCCCGAAACAATTTCGTTATTCATGTCACTTGAAACGACATCGTGATGTGGCACATTTGGGCAAGCGTGTACGTTGCCCTGTTGCGAATTGTGGGCGTACATTTACAACGCAGGCACAACTGAAGATACATTCGTGGGCACATGATGGTAATGAACCGTACAGATGCAAGTATTGCAGGCTTTCATTTAAAAAACGTGAAGGGTGAGTACTATTGCCTTCTTAAGATAAATGTAATTATTAGAAAATTATCATTAGAAAAAAGTTGTAAATTTCGAGTTAATGAACAATTCCATATTGAATTGGAAAAATATTCAAACCCTTTAATAAGCTTACGTTTTGCGTTTTGATAATAAATCTAAATTCAGTATTTAACGTAAAGTTTAATGCTTCTACGGAAATGTCATTGAGATTTCTATTTTCTAAGTTTATAATAGAAAAATTTAATTTATACTCAGATAACGTTTTTTTGAAATCAATGCTGAGATAGGAATTTCTTCAAACAAATGCAATGGTGCATTTTCGAAGCAAATTCTGAGATAGGGCGTTTTTGGCTCGGTACCAGAGATATTTAGCAATGAGAAGTGCTCCCTTCTACTGGCTTGTTCAGCCCATTGATGTTTTCCCTTAAGCAGAGTAGACACATCAAAAGAAAGAGGTTACACACATACCCCACGCATATGGTAGGAAGCTGACATAGTTCACCATTCATCTCTATCGTGAGCGCGGGACTCGTAAACTGCGTCAACTGGCAGCCGATGGTAACATTGGCCTCCGAACACATACCCATACTCCTTTCCCTCGAGCGATCAGCCGAACTCATCATCACTGAAAACCGCACTTTCACAAACTTTAAAAAAGGAACGTGGGAAGACCATAAAAAATATACAGACAATCGCTTTGCTACCCTCCCAATCCCGACTGATACCCGCCAAGGGGAGCGTTCTTTCCGCAAGGTCATTGAATCCGCGTTATTGTTGTTGTTGTAGCAGTGCTTGGCCCCATCTAATAGGCGCGATCGATCACAAATTGTCATCAATGTCCTCTTACGGGAGTGCAAGGAAACTTGCTGTTTCAACAGGGGTGGACCATAATGAGAGGGGTGTTAGAGGCGTTGGTTCCACAATACAGTTAAAGAGATGTTTGGTGTCATGTGGAGACACATTACAAGTAGGACATATGTTCTGTATGTCGGGGCTGATTCTGGATAGGTAAGAGTTAAACTGTTACAGTATCCAGATCGAAGTTGAGCTAGGGTGATTCGCATTTCCCTAGGAAGAGTGCGTTCCTCCTCTGCTAGTTTTGGGTATTGTTCTTTGAGTACAGGATTCACTGGGCAATTCCTGGCATAGAGGTCCGACGCCTGTTTGAGGAGTTCACTAAGGACCTGCTTGTGTTCTTTAGCTTCATACTCTGGTGCCGTGTTCTCAGGGGCCGTATTTCCTTATAATGCTTACGGAGATGACTTCTTAAGCCCCTGGACGGCGTAGGCTCATTAATCAGATGTCTGTTGGGATGCCCAGGCTTCTGGGTATTCAACAGCAACTGTTTGGTTAGCATTTCATTTCCCTCCCTAATGGGGAATATTCTCGTCTCATTATGTAGATGGTACTCTAGGGACATAAGAAGACAACCCGTGGCGGTTCTAAGGGCGGTATTTTGGCAGGCCTGTAGCTTCTTCGAGTGAGTAGTCTTTAGGCTTGGCTTGATTTTGGGGTGTAAGACAATCTGTTGCGTAGTGCCATTGACGTGAATGTTCAAAATGGTCGACATTTGGGACGTTTATGTTGTAAATAAGGTCGCCGATGATTTAGTCGGTGATAATGTCAGGTTTCGCGAGGCGAAAAAACTGGAGAAATCAGGGAGGTAGCTGTTTATTTTATTGCGGAGGCCACAACGTAAGCCAGAGTACTTGACCTTATAAGACAGCAAGATCCTGGCCACCCCCCAAATAAGGGACATTAACAAACGCATCAGACAGCTTGTGGATAAACACAAGCGGGTGAAATGGTAAGAGCATTTAAAGAATTGTAACCGGTGTAGCTAACCTATGGTTTACCGTAAAGTCCCTATCGAACCCGACTAAGCATCACGACAAAATATCCATCGCCTTTGGTCATAAAGTGCTGTCGGATGGGGAAAAATGCGCGAGCGCATATAACGCGCTAGACTTATCAAAAGCTTTTGATACAGTCGAGCACGGCACGTTACTGCAAGACTTGGAATGGGCCTCCCTTGATCCAAGTCTCAAAAGATGAACCGCAAATTATCTGTCTGGTCGGCAGGTATCGGTGCAATTCAGGAAAGTAACATCTAAACCCAGAATAATTGAACAAGGGGTACCACAGGGTGGTTTCGCTTTTGTTTAACATCTATATATCGAAGCTCCCTTCGCGATCAGAGGGAGTCAGCATTGTATCCTACGCAGATGACTGCACAATAATGGCCACAGGGCCAGCTCACACATCGATGAGCTTTGTAATAAAATAAACAGCTATCTCCCTGATCTCTCCAGTTTTTCTGCCTCGCGAAACCTAACATTGTCGCCGACCAAACCATCATTATTAACAACATGGACACGGCGAATGTCGACCATGATGGACATCAACGTCGATGGCATTACGCTACCCTCTGTCCTACACCCAAAAATAATAGGTGTGACGTTCGATCAGGATCTACATTTTGGCGAGCATGCATTCGCAATTGTACCTAAAATCCAGAGCCGTAATAAAATCCTCAAAACTCTTGCCGGCAGCATTTGGAGTAGAGATAAAGAGAAGATTATTACCACTTACAAAGCACCCCAGCGGGTTAGGGGGTCAGAATAATCCCGCGGTAGGTATGCCTGTCGTAAGAGACGACTAAAATACCAGATTCAAGGGGCTGTGTAGCGCAACCCTTCAGGTTGCCAGCGCAAAATATAACTTCTCCAAACCCAATTGTTGTTGTTGTTGTTGTAGCGATTAGGTTACTCCCCGAAGGCTTTGGGGAGTGTTATCGATGTGATGGTCCTTTGTCGGATACAGATCCGATACGCTCCGGTAACACAGCACCATTAAGGTGTTGGCCCGACCATCTCGGGAACGATTTATATGGCCACATTGAACCTTCAGGCCATCCCTCCCTCCCCACCCCCAAGTTCCATGAGGAGCTTGGGGTCGCCAGAGCCTCGTCTGTTAGTGAAACGGGATTCGCCGCTCGAGGGTGAGGTTGACAATTTGGTTGGAGAAGCTATATGTTGCGCTGCACAACCCCTTGAAACCCAATTGTCAACCTCACCTATCCGCGGCGAATCCTGTTTCACTAACAGACGAGGCTCTGGCGACCCCAAGCTCCTCATGGAACTTGGAGGTGGGGAGGGAGGGGATGGCCTGAAGGTTTATTGTGGCCACATAAATCGTTCCCGAGATGGTCGGGTTAGCACCTTAATGGTGCTGTGGTACCGGAGCGTACCGGGTGTGTATCCGGCAAAGGACCATTACATCGATAACACTCCCCAAAGCCTTCGGGGAGCAACCTTATCGCTACAACAACAACAACCACTTACAAAGCAATTGGCCGGCCGCTAGCATGCTACGGGTCCCCGATATGGTCGCCAAGCTTAAAGGTTACTCACTGGAAGAAAATATAGGCCTGCCAAAACACTGCTATAAGGATCGCTACGGGCGGTGTTCTTATGTCCCTAAATCACCACCTACACAGTGAGGCGAGAGTTCTGCCCATTTGGTAGAGACATGAAATACAAAATGTATGCCCTGCTTGCAACGTATCCCCACATGGCACCAACCATCTTTTTAATTGCAATGTGAAACCAACGCCTCTAACACCTGTTGTTGTTGTTGTAGCAATGCTCGCTCACCTAATAGCCGCGACCGATCACAAATTGTCATCAATATCCTCTAACGGGAGTCCAAGGCAACTTGCCGTTTCAACAGGGGTGGACCATAAGGAAAGGGGTGTTAGAGGCGTTGGTTCCACATTACAATTGAAGAGATGGTTGGTGTCATGTGGGGACACATTGCAAGCGGGGCATACATTTTGTATGTCGGGGTTGATTCTGGATAGGTAAGAGTTTAACCTGTTACAGTATCCAGAACGAAGTTGAGCAAGAGTGACACGCGTTTCCCTGGGGAGTATGCGTTCCTCTTCCGCAAGTTTTGGATAATTTTCGTTAAGTACTGGATTCACCGGGCAATTCCCGGCATAAATGTCCGACGCCTGTTTATGGAGTTCACCAAGGACCTGCTTGTGTTTTTTCACTTCATACGGCTGGGTTCTCAGGTGCCGTATTTCCTCAAAATGCTTACGGAGATGACTCCTTAAGCCCCTAGGCGGTGCTGGTTCATCAATCAGATGTCTGTTGGGATGCCCAGGTTTCTGGGTATTCAACAGGAACTGTTTGGTCAGCATCTCATTTCTCTCCCTGATGGGGAGTATTCTCGCCTCATTATGCAGATGGTGTTCTGGTGACATAAGAAGACAGCCCGTGGCGATTCTGAGAGCAGTATTTTGGCAGGCCTGTAGTTTTTTCCAGTGGGTGATTTTTAGGCTTGGCGACCATATGGGTGACGCGTAGCACGTAATCGGCTGGCTAATTGCTTTGTATGTAGTCATGAGCGTTTCTATATCTTTTCCCCAAGTACTGCCAGCGAGGGATCTGAGGATTTTGTTACGGCTCTGAATTCTCGGAACAATTGCGGCTGCGTGCTTACCAAAATGTAGATCCTGATCAAACGTCACACCCAAGATTTTGGGGTGTAGGACAGTCGGTAGCGTAGTGCCATCGACGTGGATGTTCAAAATGGTCGACATTTGGGGCGTCCATGTTGTAAATAAGGTCGCGGAAGATTTAGTCGGTGAAAATGCCAGGTTTCGCGAGGCGAAAAAACTGGAGAGATCAGGGAGATAGCCGTTTATTTTATTGCATAGCTCATCGATCTTTGGGCCTGGGCCTGTGGCCATTATTGTGCAGTCATCGGCGTAGGAAACGATTGTGACTCCTTCCGGTGGTGAAGGTAGCTTAGATATGTAGAAATTAAACAAAAGTGGGGATAGGACACCACCCTGTGGCACCCCTTGTTTAATTCTCCTTGGTTTTGATGTTTCGTTTCTAAATTGCACCGGTGCCTGCCCACCACCCAGATAATTTGCGGTCCACCTTTTAAGACATGGGGGAAGGGTAGACCCTTCCAGGTCCTGCAGTAACGAGCCATGGTTGACCGTATCAAAAGCTTTTGATAGGTCTAGCTCTACGAGTACTGTTCTATGGTGGGGGTATTGATTTAAACCGCAATTTATCTGGGTGCTGTTGTTGTTGTTGTAGCGATTAGGTTACTCCCCGAAGGCTTTGGGGAGTGTTATCGATGTGATGGTCCTTTGTCGGATACAGATCCGATACGCTCCGGTAACACAGTACCATTAAGGTGCTGGCCCGACCAATGCTAATGGCATTTAGCGAGGTGGTAGTGCTATGGAGTTTTCTGAAGCCATGCTGATGAGGGGCTAGCTGCAAATTTGCTTGGAAATAAGGGAGCAAAATGGCTTCAAGCGTCTTTGCCACTGGCGATAGGAGAGATATCGGACGATACAACTCACCTGCACCAGGCTTTAGTAGCGGGACCACCTTGGCCATTTTCCATTTCTCAGGTATGACAAAGGTGGAAAGAGACAGATTGAAGACATGCGCTAAATATTTGAAACCCCCTTTCCCTAGGCTTTTAAGCATCGGCATGGCTATGCCGTCTGGGCCCACTGCTTTGGATGGTTTAGCACGACCAATGGCGTCCTCAACCTCTTTAGCGGTGATGGTGATTGGTGACGCGCTGAATTTGTGTTTATGTGCGTGTCTATTGGCTCTCCGTCTATCTTTGTCGACCGTAGGACGCATTATATATTGTCGGCAGAAAGCGCTCGCGCATTTTTTCGCGTCCGACAGCACTTTGTCGCCGAAGGCGATGGAAACTTTGTCTTTGTGCTTAGTCGGATTCGATAGGGACTTTACGGTGGACCAAAGTTTACCCACACCGGTAGAGAGGTTACAACCTCTTAGGTGCTCCTCCCATTTCGCCCGCTTGTGTTCATCCACAAGCAATTTGATGCGTTGGTTTATATCCTCTCTCACTCTGGTCCACCCCTGTTCCTTGGATTTCCGTTAAATGATATTGATGACAGTTTGTGAGTGATCGCACCTATTGGGGCCATATAAACGTTACAAAAATGTCATTTATCAAGTAGTTTCCTCCTCTCAAGGAAACTCATACGCTTTCTGCTACCTTTTTCCAAAGATTTTTTTAAAATAGGTACACAACGAAGACTTTGTTTCATGAATTTTTTCTTGAGCAACAGTCCTGAAGAACACAGTCGGTTAAATAACGTGGACTGTTTTTATAAGTTTTTTGAATGGAATTTTTAATACAGTTTGAGCACAAGTATTCTTTTTCTTTTTTGAGTGTACTCTATTTTACTTAGCCGCATTATTTAGTAAAATTTATGTCACTTTGTATTCTCAAACGGATCATAGAACACGTATTTCTTTTTTAATACACGTAACTACTGTCGGTCGTCGTGGTGTAGTGGTAGCGTGCTTTGCTTACCACACGGAATATCCTGGGTTCATTAGAAAACACTTTTTTTTAACCGGGATCGCTTTGGCAGATGCCGTTCATAGTCGGCATAAAACATGCAGGTCATGCAAGGAGTACGACGCAAATTGGAAGAGAAGATCGGTCTAAAATCTCTTCGGAGGTTAATGCGCCTTCCATTTGAAAAAAAATAATTTTAATACTGTAAATAGAACTGAGAAAAAGTGAGGTTATGTAAAATGACTTCACCTTTAATATTTTCACTATGATCTTTGTCCATTAAGCAATTGTCTTTTTCTTTTTTCTTTATTTCACAGGTTGCGACGGCACACTCGCCGCATGCATCAGCGCGATTTAACCGAAGAAGAAATCGCCGAGATCTATCGCAAGAATGTTGGTCACACAAATCCTCACGATTTTACCGTATCTCTTTCGGATGGGCAAATGCTGAGACGTTCCGATGTAGAACTAGCCGCACAACGGCCATATGCAGATCTCGCTGCGACAGCATCAACAACATTGGCAGCAGCAGAAGTCCCTGTCGTTAAAAATGACACTCAAACCAGCAATGATCTCTCACCACTACTTGCGTCCAATAGTCATGATAAAAGGCATATTAAATTTGAAATGGAAGTTGTAGAAGAAGAGGTGGTTTCTGAATCAACCGCTGCAACGCATGTGCTAGGAGGTCACAGTCACTTATTAGTGGCACACGAAGAAACAATACATACATGCATTTTACCGGGTATGGGGGAGCAAGGACGTTTGCCACATTTGCAAACTCCGGCACATTTTTAAGTACATAGATTTATACATGTAGAAGGGAAAAGAAATGCTACATATATATATATATATACATTATAAGATACAGCAATTATTTTATATCACCACCATCGGCAATTTAATCATTAACATTACACATAAAAAAGTGCTTTAAAATTTAAGTTTTTATGTTATAAATATTTTAATATTAAATATTTTTCGCGTGCATACGTATAATTAGCGTTCAACACACATACATACATGCATATATGTATGTAATTGCACACATCATAGTTTAACTAATAAAACATTCATCTCGAAACAATTTACTTTCAATATTAAGTATTTATAATCAAAATAATTAAATGCAAACTTGGTATTGGACGAAACCAATTTTTAAGAGATTCATACACAAACAAAACAGTTATTCCCACGTTTTTCGAAGACAGCACCCAAAACATTGGCCTTAGAAGCTTGAAAATGGAGCAACCCTAATATATACATATTTTTATTTATGTTTTATAAAGGAAAAATACGGGTGTGATCTGGCTTCTTTTCTGATTCCCTATCTGCGCTTCGAGGGTGATCTTAAGGCCACAATAGAGGTGGACGGTTGGTTCAAGGGTGTCAAAATGGCGAACGAGGCGATACATGTGTACACAGGTGGATCCAAAGTAGTGGAAGGAGTAGGGTCTGTGGTATACTGTGCTGATCCGAAAATAAACAGATCCTACAGGCTGCCGGATTACTGTAGCGTTTTCCAAGCGGAAATAGTAGTCGTAACCAAAGCAGTAGAAACACTGGAAGAGAATATCTTAAGCTGCAACCGTGTCAACTTTCATATTGACAGTCAAGCAGCAATTAATGCAATAAACTCGCATAGCACAGCATCTAAATGCGTGTTAGAGTGTAAGCAGTCCCTGGAGAGAATCGGAACAGTGAGAAGCATCTATATTGGGTTCCAGGTTATATGGGAATAGATGGGAATGAACTAGCTAAAAAGGCTGCATCCCTTGAAGCTTGCTCCATAGACGTCTCAATTAGACTGGACGAGATTAAGCGAAGGCGAGAGGTGTACATGATCGCCCAAGCGAGAAAGGCGTGGGTTCAAGCGCGAGGCTGTAAAGTGTCGAAGATTGTGTGTAGGTCTTAAAACCCTAGACTAACAAAGTTGCATCTATGATTAAAAAGAGAGGACTGTAGACTCATGACGGGTATTCTGACTGGACACTCCCTTCTGGCGTCACATGCCTTTAAATTAGGTTTGGTTAGTGATAGCAAATGTAGAAAGTGCGGGTTGGAGGAGGAAACGATCGAGCACGTTCTGTGCTCGTGCCCTGCGCTTGCCAGGTTAAGACTCCAGCTATTAGGAGTGATACAGCTGTCAGATCTAGAAGCAGCAAGTGGCTTAAGTCCTAGGAAGCTTCTAGTATTTGCCAAGAGGACGGAGTTATTTTATAACATAGGTCCTGGTTTTTGATAGGGGTTTTCAGTTTGGTTGTTAAAACAAACTTCTGGTAACACTACGGACTCATTCAGTCTGTGTGAGGCCCTCATGGACCGGCCAGTTCAAACTAACCTAACCTGGCTTCTTTTGTTATTTCAACTGTACAATTTTTATTTTTAAAGTGTCAAAGGCCAATTAAAAGCTATGCAAGCTCAAAAAACGCCCAACTAACGTTTTCTTTTTCGGGTTTAAGAACAAAATTAACTAACAATTCAAGTTAGTTGTTGTGGGGAAAAGCGGTTATTACCCTTTTGATTAATGCTTGAAGCCCCAGATAATTTCTCTTCCCCACTCCTCTCTCGGTGCCCGGGATAAAGTCGAAACTGGTAAGAAGGCTAGAGTGTCCGAAGTCAGAAAGCCCATAGCCCATATCACGAATCCTGACCAACGACCTTGCCGCGGCTACTTGGTAATGAATAAATCTATTCCCATTCCCAATCAATTATTTCAATTACAATTACTTTACGGCGGCCGCTGTGGTGTGGTGGTAACGTGCTACTTCTATTACACCGAAGATCCTGCACATACGTCCATTCCCGCCAATTTGTAGGATGGAATGTCTCAAATCTGTATCCTATAGGAAAAAAATATTGGATTTAATAGCAAATAAAACGAGCACAAATGTAGCGGCGGTAGCCGTGGTGTGGCGGTACCGCGTCCCCTACCACAACAAAATTGCTGGGCTTACATCACGAAAAAAACAACATGAATATATTTTAGAAGTGTTTTCTAGACTATATAAACGTCTTTCTCTGCTATTAGTCGTAGAGCCAGCTTTGAAAATATGGCAGAGTTTCAGGATGGCAAATTTTTTCATCCATGCTAATTAAACTTCCCTAACCCTAACGCCATAGTCGTAACCATACCCATATCCATAACCATCTCCAATGTGATCGATTAATGGTGCCTTAACCTAAAAATCGGGAAAATGAAGAAAACGCAAAAAATTACACACATATTTCACAAAAAATAAGTCTCATACCGTATCCAAAACAATGAATAAAATCTACAAAAAGTTATTAAATTTACCAACTCAAATATTTTTAGGTTATGGATATGTCGAGAAACCAAAAACCAATTGTTTCGCTATGGTATGGTTATGGTGTTAGCGTTATGGTATGACACCATGTTACGGTCTGCTGTTATGGTCTACGGTTACGGTCCACTTGGGAGCGTTTTCGTTCGAACACACCTAGTGACTAGTGATGGGGCGAAAGTTGCGATACAAAAGTATCTAAAAACAAGAAAGAAAGACCGGCGATCACTAGCGAAAAAATTGCCATGAGTTTCCGGCCATGGAAAGTAGAAGAACGTAAAAAAATTTGCCAAACGAAAAAAAGTAAAGTAGCCATGTGTTTCCGGGCTTAAAACAAAGAAAAACTAAAGAGAAACATTAAATTATAAAGAGAAAAGCGGCATTCACCGAAAAAAGGACGAGAAGCGACACATAAAAGTGCTCCTACTAATTGCACACTGCTTGCCGTTTAACTGAGCCCCACATGCTTATCAACCAACTACCCGGTCAGCACATTGGCAAAGTAATTTTTGCGAATACTTTTTTCGCCTTCTAATTGTGGCGAAGCTTTTAGCTAGAATCTAACCGTTTGGAATCTTCCGTCTTTTGTTGCAATTTCCTGTGGACCAAAAAGGACATTTAAGAAACATTTACCGAACCTTGCGGATACGACAGCATCGACAAGTCCGAATTCAAATAACCTTTTTTATAATAGTACCAGCACAAGCGAAATTGCTGGAAGACTCTTAAACCAAGACCTCCGCCTCCGGGGCCCGCAGTACGCTGCAGCGTAATACAACGAACGCCAAATTAGCACCAAATCATCCAGATCGTAAAGGTCAACACGAAGTTTTATTGCCACCAGGTTCACTCGATCACCTCGGACCAGAGCGCAACAACCACCAACAGTACCAACACAGCGCGCCCAAGACCGCGCACCACAACCAACAACAACGTTTGAAACCGGGTGAGTCCGTTCCAACTCGGGGAAATTATATTATGTATTTATATGAAGTGATAAAATTCGTCACTTACAGATTATCGTTTCAAATTTTGTAATTCACTCCAAACACACTTAATGAACCTAAAGACCCTTTTCTGTAACTCGATTCGAAAATACGGTATATGAATTCGGAAATTTTGGTGCTCTTAACTCTATTGACCCGTCGGATATGTGCAATGTAAAACCAGTTCTGTAATCTTGCGAGTAAGAAACATTGTTCTGTAAAGCTTGTGAAAAGTCAATACAGTCAAGAAATCGAAAGCCAAAATTATAAAAGTTCGAGTTCTGCGAATTATTTTATTCAAGTTTAGTTGCAGAATAGTGTCGCCGGTATATATATAGTAATTTACATATTTAAATGTGCCACTTTGAAACATAATTTTTTTTATATACATGTGAAAGCCATGGAAATACGGTATATGAATCCGGACATATTGGTGTTCTTAACTCTATTGACCCGTCGCACAGTGTTTCGTGTAGAACAAGCTAGCTGGACAAAATTATTTTATGAGATTTTCCGTTTCATATGCAGTCATTTATTACAACTACGTCATTTTTTCAGCCATATGTTCTTTTTTTTTTATTTTTTTCCAAAATTTTACTTCATATGCATACATTTGCTTATTTCATATACAGTAACTCATGTGAATAAGTGACATAGATCCAAAAAAAATTTAAAGGACTTAAGAATATTACTTTATTGTACTTAAATTGAATGGAATACAAATCTCAATACTCTAAAAAATTCTAAAAATTCGAAAAAAAAAATTAAAATGTTTTATGAAAATTCGTCGAATTTTTTAAATATAATTTAGTTTTTGTTATAGATCGTGACAAATTTTCTTATGGGAAATTAGTTAAAATAAATTTGCGAAAGCGAAAATTGTAAGAATTATTCAAAAAGGGGTGTCTACTTATTTATGTGAGTTACTGTACATATGTACATACATATTTTGTATTTATTTGAGTATTTATCCTGGCACTACAATTTTTACAGAATTATTTTATAGTACCAGTCAGGAATGTGAAAGTGAATTACAATAATAATAATAACAATGTAAATAATTAAATTAATTATGTGAAAATTACTTATTACAAAAACTTAAAAGTAAAGTATCATACAAAGTAGAAAAGACAATAGATTTAAATTGAATAAAACCTGATCCAACAAAAAGTTATAGGGAAGGTTATCTTTTATAATTATGTTATTATTCGCTATTATCACTTTCATTGGATGAGTCACTTGTGGAATAGTCATGAACATCAGCAACACTACTGTGAAAGCTTGAAACAACTGGGGTATTTATTGACTCCTCAACATTATCGGGGGACAGCAAATTTAAGACTTCTGAAGTCAGACTTTTAAATTTTTTCTTAGGTATCTCCCTAAAACTGTTAACTAAAGGATTCGATGTTATAAGCAACATATTCATAAGATCTCTATTCGTGGCTTCACGCGACTGCTTTTGTGTGTTATCAGCCCTGAATCGTCTCAAATCTTTGTTACGGGCTTCCTGTGCTTCCTCGGAAAGTTGACCAACAGGTAAAATTGCTGATTTTATAATATCAGTACTATGCACTAAGAATTTATGAACTGTAACAGGCATATTAAACCATGGATAGGGATCTATGTATAGTTTTTTAGTCTCGACCGCAAATTTTTCAAATTTTTGGATATTTATATTGTACCCAGATGCTAATGCGCGAAGGAGAGTGTCGAATCTTTTGATGAGCGTTACATCCAATTCCGTAATCTCAGCACTAGCCTCAGAATTTTCGAAAAACCTACGAGCAGTGTTGCCGTCATTGGTATTGCCGAAACCTGGTTTTGGTTTATCTTCATCAATCCATTGTATGTACCTGTTTTTATGCCTTGGGGACTGGTGCGGTAGGTTGGGGCAGGTTGAAGTCAATGATCTTCGCCTTTTTGCTTTTGGTGTGATCTTGTTGACCTTGCGCGTTTATTTTTGTATGTTTTATGGCTACGTGTTTGTTCCCTGTACCAGGGAATTGGTTTTGCCGTTTGTAGATCAGCTTTAAAGGTTCAAATATCTCGTCGGAGCTGGTAGGTACATACATCCTATTTGATATGTAGAGATAACTAAATCTACAAAAAAAAAAAAAAATTTTAAATAAAAAAATAAAAATAAATGTAAGGCGCGATAACCTCCGAAGAGATCTAAGGCCGAGCTTCTCTTCCAATTTGCATCGTGCTCCTCTTGATTTTTCCCTACAAATTGGCCGGACGGGACCTACATGTTTTATGCCGACTCCGAACGGCATCTGCAAGGCAGATGAGTTTTCACTGAGAGCTTTTCATGGCAGAAATACAATCGGAGCGCTTGCCAGACACTGCCGAGGGGCGACCCCGCTTAGAAAAATTTTCTTCTAATTGAAAAATCTTATTTCTAAAATTTTGATGTTGCTTTGCCCGGGAGTTGAACCCAGGGCATAAGGTGTGATAGGCGGAGCACGCTACCATCACACCACGGTGGCCGCAAAAATTTAAAATAGATGTGCAAATAATTCGCAATGATTTTTTCTTTGGACTATTAGAGAATACTTGCGACTATAACATATGTAAAATTAAGCCCGGATGTCCGCGAATGTATGTAACTTTTTTGTCCCTAAAGTTAAAAATATAGGGAAAAAATACCTTTTCTTCTTAATAACGGAATGCTAAATATATTGAAAATACTCTAATTGTGAAAGAATTACTATTAAAAAATTTTACTTACCTTCGAGCTTAGAATCCACTAGAAAAATTATGTAAAAGTGTTCACTTAAAAGAAATATGAATCTTAATATTCCACAAGAATTTTGAAAATTAATCAATGCATTTTACGGCTACTCCTGCCTTCTTACTTCAATTACTCAATATATATGAGCAAAAATATCAAATAAAAGCAAAAATCCCGCTATTTTGTTTGTTTTCTTTCATTTCTCATTACACTTTTCTTGGAATAAGAACTTTGTTTTTGTCCAGCTAGCTTGTTCTACAAAGCTCGTGAAAAGTCAATACAGTCAAGAAGTAGAAAGCCAAAATTATAAAAGTTCGAGTTCTGCGAATTATTTCATCCAAGTAAAGTTACAGAATAGTGTCACCAGTATATATAGTACTTTACATATTTGAATATGTCACTCTGAACCATAATTTTTTTTATATACAGCCCAATTCTAAACGAAAATTCCGTGCGAGTTTTTTCCCTTCTCCCATTCCTCGTATTCTAAATAAAAATTCCTTGGGAGTTTTTTCCCTTCTCCGTTTCCTCATATTCTGAACAATGTTCGAAAAAGCGGAAGCCGGTTATAGGAGAAAAGTAGGTATTATGAATGTGAGGGAGAGGGAGATTTCTCTGCCATTTCATAGGAGTTTTTTCACTAGTTAAATTAAAGGGAATGCATCAAAATAGTTAAAGGAAATTGGTTATTTTAAGAAAGAACACTTATTTGTACAAATTTGTGCTAAAATATGTATTTACATTCTACCACAATATTCTCACTGTTAATACAACAACAACAACCACAAAATTCTTCATTTTCAGTCGAAAAGTATATCATAAGCAACGGAAGAACTCTTCGCATATTTGATGCTGCCATTCAGAAATTTCGCAAAGATTTTTAAGGCTTTAATAGATTTTGGCATATGGCGAAAGGCGAACTCAACTCGACTTGGCCGCCAGAAAATTGCTTTGTAGAATGAATGCAGGCAACTCCGGCGGATTTGTGTTATCCCGCGGGTCTTCTTCTTATGCTCCTCTGTTGATGTTGCTGTGGCACCAATTCATTACTCATTTCAGTGAATACCACATGAAATGCAATAATGTGCATTGTTTATACCTTATTTCTTAATTTCAAACAAATTGGCAACAATAATTCAACTTTTCAATTTTTTAAACAAAATAAGAAATGCGCAACGAAATTTCAATTGACAAAACAGCTGACTTCGAAAATTCAAAATTCCTATTCCCCAATTATTCTTCTCGCTAGGAGAAAAGAATTGGAGGAATTTTTCCGCGGGAATAAAAAAATCCGCGAGAACAAAATTCCGCGAGAATATTTAGAATTGGTCTGATATTGTCACGAATATTAGAATCACTAAGTGATACTCACATCACATCGCTAGGGTGATTCTAAGCAGTATTTGCGTAAATAAATAAATCAAATATTTAATAATTCAAAACGGTCTTTATTACACTTATACTTCACAACTGTTATCGTGTTTAAATCAAACTCAAGTCAGACTACTCCGCTTTTGCCGCTTTTATACTCTTTTCTGCATCGTTGGGATATTCCAGATGTTTCTCCTTGTAGAATGTTCTACTTGTTTTCCATAGTAATTGAGCTACCAAAGAGTATATATTTGTCAAGAGGCGTCACTCGATACTTTTGTTGTTGCCAAAGCAAATTACTCGATGTTTTCTCAAGGTAGTCGTTGGTTTTTTTTATCAGATGTATTTATAAAAACGCCTTCTATATATTTTCGTGGGGTATTTGTGTTTATTTTATTGATTGTATTAAATTAATTAATTAATTCTCTTTCCAAAAATCGTAATTATGCAAAGTCACTTTACCGCATAACTATATAGGATTCAATTAAAAAAAACTAAACAAAACTTCCTTGAGAATCACATTCGACATGACAGGGTTGCTTTGGCAACAACAAAGTATCGAGTGACGCCTCTTAACAAATATATACTCTTTGGAGCTACATATATGTATACCTATTTGTAGTTTATAAACTCTCATATAGGCATATATGTGTATATATGGGAGTAATACTCTGACTGTTGACTAAATATGTACATCTGTGTGCGAGTTATCTCTTCGTTGCCTTGTATGCATGTGGGTAAACGACGGTTAATGTGTTTATGTGTATTTCCCCGCTGCGTGTATGTAAATGTTGCTTGTCGTAATGTGTAGATAATGATTTATTTATTTACGCACATACTGCTTAGAATCACCCTAGCGATGTGATGTGAGTATCACTTAGTGATTATAATATTCGTGACAATATATATACATGCGAAAGCCATGTGAATGGGTAATGCATTACACATTAGCGACATATGCCTTTCCGCGAGAAATTAGAATCTAGTCGCAACAAGGGATAGAGGATTTATGTCTTTGTGATCATGAACCAATAAACTCGTTTTATAATTTTTTTTGAAATATTTTTTTTTTACTGCTCCACTATACTGTTGCGACTGAAACGTTACTTAAAAATTCATAAACTGCATGATCTCTATATGATCACACGGCACAAGTTGGTATGTACCAACTAAGACTAAAGCTATAAAAGCTTATTAAATTGTTACGAGAGTTTTGTCCGACCATATATATTGGTGTGGCATTCAAATTTTCATAGACTCGAAATAAGACAAATAAAAATGAATTTAATGCAATTGTACTTGCAAAAAGATAAAGTATGTATTACATTCAGAACATAGAACATTGGTATGCAATTTAAATGCAATCATAGAAGTTCCAGATAATATTCTAAGATTAGGTTAGACCACTAAAATTTGTAAGTTGTACCTAAACATTTAGTTAAGAAGTTTCGCATTCCGAGGGGTTGGGTTCCTTTTATTTTCCTTCCACTTGCGCTTCAGTAACCCTTCTAGATTTGCTACATTCGGAATTGTCCTTATATATATATATATATATATAAATAGTGCGTACATACAAATTTGATGCACACGGGCGAGCGTTGTCGCATTTAGGACACTGCAGTCTAACTCTACTGGAGCGTAGTTCCAGTTGACTTATTTAATTCAAGGCAATTTTCTTTGCATTCTTACGTATTAGCGAAATGAAATGGAATTTATTGTAACCAAATTAAATACGTCAACATAAGGATAGAAAATAAAACGAGCTCCGTGGCCTTATTGAAACGACATACTTATGTTCGAAACAGTACATTATATTAGGTAATGCCTTGAATTTAAAGATGTATAAATAAATAAATTGTAATTAAAATGGGAATGCTGGCGTCTACATTCTTTTAGAAGGCACTTAGGCATTCAGGTAAGGGGCCACCGAAATATATGTAGGTGCGTCGGTGGCAATGGTTTTTGAGGGTGGGTATATGCACCGGGCATCGCAATAACACCCGCGGCGCCCCCAAGTTATATATTCGGCCCTTTTCTTTTTTATTTTAATTTTCAGCTTTTACTTGTATTTTTATTTTCCAGCGTTTTTTTCGAGTTTGATTTTAACTGTTAGTAACCGGCCATCTCCGGTTCGGTAATTTTTTGCGTCAATTTCTTTTTCTTCGTTTTTTTTTTGAATTTTTGAAATTTTGAATGTTAACGGTCTGTCCGTGGCATCCGGTTCGGCTGGATGTCGATTTAATTTTGAAGTTATAAGCGTTTTGAGTCGGTCTCTGCGCTTCTGTCAGTTTATTTTAAATTTGACAGCTGAGTTTGAAAGGCATGATATGACTTTTTTTCTGATTATGGCGCAGGAACAGTAAGGTTGGCAAGGACCCACCCCAGCCGACAATGACTAGCCACTGTGCACCACCACATCATGCCGAGCGCCTTCCTTACTGCTTCCACCGAAAATGCGAATCCATAACAACCATTAATCGATACATTGATTTCCATAAGGTAGGTTCGATCAGCTGTTTTACCTGGTTATGGTTATATGGTTATAAGTCACCATTAATTGGCCCTTAAGGTTGCATTTTAGTAATATTATGTACATATAATAAGTAGGTCTCTTAATCTTAAAAATCGAGTATTCGATAATAAAATGATAAAATTAATGTAAATTTATAAAAAAAATAAATAAATCGCTTCATGTGTAGAAAAATACATACATACATATGTACAATGCAATGCATATTTATAGAATATCAGTACTGTACCATTGCCAGTTTGCTAAATGCGACTAAAACTTATCAAAGACTGCTATTTTTGAATTACATATTATTGAGCGCTATATACACTCACGGGAAAAAGTATTGGCACATGGGTTTCTTGCAGTTTTCACCTAGTTTTTCGTAAGCAAAATAGTTTTCGCTATTTTTTTTATATAAAAACATATACAAATATGTCGTCGCCCGCTAGTCAGAAGCATGAATGTTGAATTTTTCCAATTTTGTCTTAGAGGCCTTCTGGGATTACCCTTTAGATTCTCAAGGTTCTACTTAAATCTAGAGCTTCCTACGTACATGGAAACCCCAATAATTTGCAATGCCATTTTCACGAATGTATAATTCAGTTACACAAAGCTGAGTCAGAAAAATTAATGTTGCACATTCATGTTTCTGGCTGACAACAAGGTAATGTGTTCTTGTTTGTATGACACATTTGTTGATATGGCTCAACAATTTTTGAAAAAAAGTAAGAACAGCACACATTCGTATGTTCGAATGTTCGCGTATACGTGCCTGAATGTTGGGCACCAACTCTGTAACTCACCAAAACTTTTCGAGGTTCGCACACAATTGAGTTACACCGTTTTTCCATAAATCAACTAAATAAAAAGAGCACGATTACATACACATACCATATTAATCTTAGAAAATAATAGTGATATTTAACATAGATATTAGCTTCATTTATGGAAAAACTCTAATAAAATTTTGCAGTAGTGGGGAACATCGAAATAGTATGAAAATATATTCAATGTCGTAGACCAGAAAGAACTGAAAAACAAGTAAGGAAGGCTAAGTTCGGGTGTAACCGAAAATTACATACTCAGCTGAGAGCTATGGAGACAAAATAAGGGAAAATCACCCAGTTGGAAAATGAACCTAGGGTAACCCTGGAATGTGTTTGTATGACATGTGTATCAAATGGAAGGTATTAAAGAGTATTTAAGAGGGAGTGGGCCATAGTTTTATAGGTGTACGCCATTTAGGGATATCGCCATAAAGGTGGACCAGGGCTGACTCTAAAATTTGTTTGTACTATATGGGTATCAAATGAAAGATGTTAATGAGAATTTTAAAAGGCGTGGGCTTAGTTCTATGGGTGGACGCTATAGTGTTAACTACTTTGTATTCTTTACTTTAATTTTTAAAATAATTTTTAATTGAGTTTTCGTGTTAACTTAAAATTTTTGAATAACTTCAAAAAAAGAAAATTCTAATTATTTGGACAATATTTAAACTCAAAAATAAATAAAAATAAATGTTATATTTCAAACCGAAAATAAAAGGGTTTTAAATATCAACCTGAGTGTTGATATAATGGCGATCCTCAATCGAACCAATTAAATCGCAATAAATTCAAGAACAATATATTTTATATTTTTTGACAAAAGTGGTGTAATTCTTCCGCGCAACCAATTTTTCCCATCTAGCTGAAAGTAGCTTCTAAAAGAAGCTAATAAGAAGTTTCAATATATCTTCAACAGCCGCCTTGTCAATATTAAATGCAAAACTAAAATATTGTTGCGAATGTTAACAAAACTAAGGGGTGCTGCTATCTCTAAGCCGATGCTAAGCAGTGACGTGAATTCACATCAATAATTCAATCATTATGTATCTACATAAACGAAACAATAATTGCGTCTACACATATGTACCATGTACGTATACGAGCAGCGGAGAGTCAATGCACAAACACATGCATATATCTGAGATACTCCTGATAGTATGCAATGAGAAAAGCTATAAAATCGTACAATTGTAGTTACAGCTGAGAAGTTTGAGAGCTGATGGCAACTAGTAGATTCTGGAAGCGCCTAGAAGATGGGAACGTTGAAATCAGAGAGTATATAAGGCAGCAAATGTAGATGCGCGGGAATTCAGTTTGAGTTGAGCTATCAAGCAGTTATTGGTTAAGAACGCAATCTGGCGGGCAATAGTAGAGTTTCATTTGAGCTATCAATCAGTTTGGTTATTAAGCAAGCTATTCGTTGCAAAGTTTGAGTGTTATTGTGAAGTACTTTAATAAAGGCCATTTTGCATTATTAAATATTGGAGTTATTTATTCAACAGTTTAGTGATTCGAACTTAGCGTAGGGTTGCAAATAAGAGGTTTTGCAAGTAAATTCGTTACAATATAAAAGACATATTTGGTTCAAGTCATCATGAATTGCTAAACAGAATTTAAAAATATATGAAGAAAAATGAAACAACTCAGTGTAGTTTGTGAACTAGAACATTTAATACATGAGCGAAATGAATAATTAAACCGAATTTTCGCGCTTAATTATATATATATACTGTAAATATAGTGTTAACTACTTTGTATTCTTTACTTTAATTTTTAAAATAATTTTTAATTGAGTTTTCGTGTTAATTTAAAATTTTTGAATAACTTCAAAAAAAGAAAATTCTAATTAGTTGGAAAATATTTAAACTCAAAAATAAATAAAAATAAATTTTATATTTCAAACCGAAAATAAAAGAGTTTTTTAAATATCAACCTGAATGTTGATATATACGCCTTTTCGAGATATCGCCATAAAGGTGGACCAGGGGTGACTCTAGAATTTGTTTGTACGATATGGGTATCAAACGAAAGGTGATAATGAGTATTTTGAATGGGAGTGGGCCTTAGATCTATAGGTGGACGCCTTTTCCAGATATCGCCATAAAAGTGGACCAGGGGTGACTCTATAATGTGTTTGTAGGATATGGGTATCAAATTAAAGGTATTAATGAGGGTTTTAAAAGGTAGTCTTGGTAGTTGTATATGTGAAGCCGTTTTCGAGATATCGACCAAAATGTGGACCAGGGTGACCCAAAACATCATCTGTCGGGTACCGCTAATTTATTTATATATGTAATGCCACGAACAGTATTCCTGCCATGATTCCAAGGTCTTTTGATTTCGCCCTGTAGAACTTTTACATTTTCTTCTACTTAAAATGGTAGGTGTCACACCCATTCTACAAAGTTTTTGTCTAAAGTTATATTTTGCGTCAATAAACCAATCCAATTACCATGTTTCATCCCTTTTTTCGTATTTGGTATAGAATTATTGTATCATCGGCCTAAACACCCGCGCTGTTAGCTCTGCTTGCTCCAAACTGGAAAAAGAAGCGGTAAACATGGGTTTGATGGTGAATGAGGACAAAACGAAGTACCTGCTGTCATCGAGCAAAGAGTCAGCGCATATGAGCCTTGACAACCAATCTACTGTTGGCAGCCATAATTTCGAAATAGTAAAAGACTTCGTTTATTTGGGAACCAGAATCAACACTAGCAACAACATCAGCACTGAAATCCAGCGAAGAATCAATCTTGCCAATAAATGCTACTTTGGACAAGGTAGGCAATTGAAAAGTAAAGTCCTCTCTCGGCGAACGAATATCATACTCTACAAGTCACTTATCGTACCCGTCCTGCTATATGGGGCAGAAGCATGGACCATGACAACAGCAGATGAAGCGGCTTTGGGAATGTTCGAGAGAAAAGTTCTTCGAAAGATTTATGGACCCCTACGCGTTGGCGATGGCGAGTACCGAAGAAGATTTAATGACGAGCTGCACGAGCTATACGCAGACATCAACATAGTCCAGCGAATTAAAACGCAGCGGCTGCGCTGGCTAGGCCATGTTATGCGAATGAAAGATGATGCTCCGGCCAAGAAAGTGTTTCTATCGGAACCCGCCTATGGAATCAGAGGTAGAGGGCGGCCCCCACTCCGTTGGAAGGACCAGGTGGAAAACGATTTAAACTCCCTTGGTGTGACCAATTGGCGCCGGTTGGCGGAGCGAAGGAGCGACTGGCGCGCCTTGTTGGACGGCCATAACCGTTTAGACGGTTAAGCGCCAATTAAGTAATTAAGTAAGTTAGGTGGCACTGATATGCTGAAAACAGCAGTTTCTGTAATGGCTTTCGCAGCAAGGTGTTTATTTTTCTACTCCTATTTTTTCAAAGCGGGTAAAAATTGTACCCTCTTCTGACCGTCGAAAATACATCCCTAACGTTTCAGGTAGCATACACCTTCTGTCTTTTTTTATTTACTTCACCTGGTGATTCCTCCACCATGGTTCGGGTTTTTTTTTTTTAATTTGTACGATTTAACCATGCATGATCATAATTTTCTCATACCTGCATCCAGCTTACTTCCACCATTAGAGATGTTGCAGGTCTTCGCAGCGGGACGATTCACCTAGTCCAAATGGGGGATATTAATTTGTGGAGGTGGAATTTTTCCGACATCTTTTTCCACCACTTTGGCGATAAGTGGGACATCTCGATTTTGTTTTGATGACATGCAGAGAGCAGCGCATTTATACATTTTCCCCTTTATCACCGACAGAACTAGAATAAGCTAGAACACTCAAGAAACTTTGAATAAAATTCTTTAACGGAGGTCCAATGAATCGAGCAGTTTCAATATGGTTTTACCAAACAGAAGTTGCTATTACAGATTTTTGTTCCATATTACAGACGAATAGATGGTTTGTGCTATACAGATGTCTTCTTATCTGCCTTGGAGGCGCAACTACATCAATCAATGTCTTTTGGGATGCCTCGGTGCTCAGATGTCTTGTGAGGATCCTCAGTGGCACTTCTAAGTGCGAAATTTGGAGCCCTGCAACTTTCTCCGTTGCTGCGATTTAATATTTTGCTGCATCTTTGTGCGTTGTAGGCAATTTCGGATGCATTTGTATTGAAGCAAAGACTGTGTTCGAACGTCACAACCAAAAGTTGTTGGGGTTCCACAGTTGTAACGTTATGTCATCGAAGTGGCTGTCTAGTTGTTGTGTTATGTGCAAGGTCCACATAATGAACAATATGGCCGTATGCACATTAAATCAGTGCCAAATCCTTTGATCTGAAAAATTTTAAGAGACAAGGGATATAAATGATTATTTTGCAGCATAGTTTTCTTTTGTTGATTCCAGTCTGCACTCGCAGAACCATGAAGCTGCCGGATAAAACTAAGTTCCTCCTCTTAGTCTTTCAACCTGCCGGGGAATGAAGCTCCCTCCGTTGTTGCACTTCAGCAATGAGGACAATGTTTTCTATATTTCAGGATTACGGTGCCAGAGTTATGATGACTTTCCCAGCGTTATGATGGCTTTCCCACCAAAATGATTACACTCCAACGATTAAGAATTCGGGGGTTCTTATAAAAAAAGTTTGAGCTTAATGTAAAAATATTAAATATAATAAAATAAAAATGTTATGTTTGTTTATGATAATTTTTTGTAATGAAATAAAATAACAAAATATGTTTGTATGAAAGCCGTGAGAATTTAAAAAAAATTTAAAAAGTCATTTGACTCTCACCGGCTTTACCTTGTAATATTTGTATCATTCTTCAGCGTACGACTTCATTGGTTTATTAATTTTTGAATATATAAAGTTATATTGTTTTGGTAATAAAAGCGCAAGAAAACCGCACTACCTCACTATGATTTTGTTTATGCCAAACCAGATGAAAACTGCAAAAAGTCTGCGTGCAAATACTTTCTTTCGTAAATGTACCCCATAATCGAATGAGCCAAGATCCCGCATTCCGGAATTGTTGTATTTGTAATCGAATTTGAAAAAAAAGTTTGATGACGTTGCGCTTTTGAAATTTTTCGATTTATTACATTTCTCTCATGTTTCGCTACCAGTGTTCGGAGTATTTAAAACTGTTACCTGAGCAAACGACTACGCCAGAGTAAAAATAAAATTTTCGGAGTATATTTTTTCTTCCGTTTTGAAAGCGGGCGAACAACTAACATCAAATTGATTTGGTGGCTTGGCAAACCTTTCGATTGTGTTTTTGCCATAAAATGTTTCTTAGCAAAAAAGTTATCTGCCTTATCAGATGCACATGGAGTCGGCCTAAAAAATGTAGGATGACCAATTAATGCTCCCATTAGCACAACACATTCTATCTCCCCGGATATTTATCGCGAAAAAATATTATTATTATTATTTTGGTTACCATACATATTTCATGCTCTTTTAATGACAGAAAGTTTCAAGACCGAGCAGATTCCTGTAGTAACGATAATGGCGACCTGTTAACTGACGTACAGAGTGTGGGGGAAGACGAAGCCGACACCCCGATCGCCGATGACGAAAAACACTTCCCGGCATCCAATATCACGGCTAAAAAATCACAAGGTGCCAAGTAATGACGGAATACCCGCCGGGCTGTTCAAACATGGAGGCGAAGATAAAGAAGCAAAAAAAGTGGGTCTTGCAGTAAATTTGGACAAGACGAAGTACTTGCTGTCATCGTCGCCTTTGTAGCCACGTCACTGTTCACGGATATAAATTCGAGACTGTGAAGGATTTCGTTCATTTGGGAAGCAGCATTAAAAGCAAAAACAATGTCGGCCTAGAAATCACATGGAGAATAATTCTTGCCAACAAGTGTTTCCTTATGCAATTGAAAAGTAAAGTCCTCTCTCGACGAACAAAATTCTCGCTCTATAAGTCACTCATAATACCTGTCCTGATGTATGGCTCGGAATCATGGAAGATATCGAGAGAAGATGAAATGACCCTTGGAGTATTCAAGAAAAAAGTTCTCCGGAAGGTTTATAGTTCTATCCGTGATGTCAACGGCGAGTGTCGAAGGAGGTATAATGATGAGTTATATGAGATTTACGCAGAAATGACGATGGTGCAGCGATTGAAAATCCAAAGGCTTCGCTAGCTAAGGCATGTTATGCGGATGAACGAATACGCTCCGGCAGCTTGTAAATAGAGGAAAGAGAAAACCTGCACTGAGTTGGCAGAGACATTTGGAGGAAGATTTTACCTTTGGTCCCCCAATTGGCGACTGTTATCGCAAAGCAGGGTTAGCTGATCTCGCTAACTCAACGTACTTCAAGAAGTGCTGTATGTTAAATTTTGGCAGGATTTACAGATCACACCCAAACACATTTTTTGCTTACATTTTACTTCTTCTTTTCTCATTCCGTACGAAAAAAGTACAACAACTGTGAGTAAAATGTGCACAAACATGTCTTAAGACATAAACAATGAATTCACGACATTTCATCCAATCGTCATTTGTAACCTATTAGATTTTAATACGTATACAATAAAAACTTCAACCAAAAGATATTAGTTAGTAATACTATTTAGATTTCAACTCGACCCAAATAAACCTTTGAGATACAAAAATGTAGTAGGAGGTAAGAGCGGAGCAAAATACTCCGATTGGAATAAAGTCTGAACACTGCGTCAGTAATGAAAAATGTTTTCAAAAGCGTGACGTCACGCCGAGAAAATTTATTTCGCGGCAAACTATGATTTTTGCTCTCTCATTTTTTAATGCGGGATCTGTTTATTGGTTCATGAGTGTACCCTTTAAATATTTTTGTTTTTTAACCTATGAAAATTTACATACAACTTGTTTGAGTACCATTTAATCAAATACAACTGTTTTGAACATGATACAAAAAAGAAAGTAGTTCCACTCAAAATTTTTTGACGTATTTGGGGACTTTTGAAGTTTCATAATATTTGTTGTATTGCCAGAAGCGTTGCCATACCGTTACTGTTTAAGGCGAAATTGTGGTTTTTCGAGATAGAATTTTCCTTTAGGATGGTTCTCTCTAAAAAATGGTTTAACAATTCCCTCCTAAAGCGCAGCGCATGAATTATGCAATAAATAAAAAAAAAAAAACAAGTAAGGAAGGTTAAGTTCGGGTGTAACCGAACATTACATACTCAGTTGAGAGCTATAGTGACAACATAAGGGAAAATAACCATGTAGGAAAATGAACCGAGGGTAACCCTGGAATGTGTTTGTATGACATGTATATCAAATGAAAGACATTAAAGAGTATTTTATGAGGGAGTGGGCCATAGTTCTATATGTGGACGCCATTTAGGGATATCGCCATAAAGGTGGATCAGGGTTGACTCTAGAAATTGTTTGTACGATATGGGTATCAAATGAAAGGTGTTAATGAGTATTTTAAAAGGGAGTGATCCTTAGTTCCATAGGTAGACGCCGTTTCAAGATATCGCCATAAAGGTGGAACAGGGGTGACCCTAGAATTTGTTTGTACGATATGGGTATCAAATGAAAGGTATTAATGAGGGTTTTAAAAGGGAGTGGTGGTAGTTGTATAGGTGGTCGTCTTTTCGAGATATCGCCATATAGGTGGACCAGGGGTGACTTTAGAATGCGTTTGTATAATATGGGTATCAAACGAAAGGTGTTAATGAGTATTTTAAAAGGGCGTGGGGCTTAGTTCTATAGGTGGACGCCTTTTCGAAATATCGCCATAAAGGTGGACTAGGGGTGACTCTATAATGTGTTTGTACGATATGGGTATCAAATTAAAGGTATTAATGAGGGGTTTAAAAGGGAGTGGTGGTAGTTGTATATGTGAAGGCGTTTTCGAGATATCGACCAAAATGTGGACCAGGGTGACCCAGAACATCATCTGTCGGGTACCGCTAATTTATTTATATATGTAATACCACGAACAGTTTTCCTTCCAAGATTCCAAGGGCTTTTGATTTCGCCCTGCAAAACTTTTTCATTTTCTTCTACTTAATATGGTAGGTGTCACACCCATTTTACAAAGTTTTTTTCTAAAGTTATATTTTGCGTCAATAGGCCAATCCAATTACCAAGTTTCATCCCTTTTTTCGTATTTGGTATATTATTATGGCATTTTTTTCATTTGTAGTAATTTTCGATATCGAAAAAGTGGGCGTGGTCATAGTCGGATTTCGGCCATTTTTTACACCAATATAAAGTGAGTTCAGATAAGTACGTGAACTGACTTTGGTAAAGATATATCGATTTTTGCTCAAGTTATGGCGTTAAAGGCTGAGCGGAAGGACAGACGGTCGACTGTGTATAAAAACTGGTCGTGGCTTCAACCGATTTCGCCCTTTTTCACAGAAAACAGTTATCGTCCTAGAATCTAAGCCTCTACCAAATTTCACAAGGATTGGTAATGTTTTGTTCGAAATATGGCATTAAAAGTATCCTAGACAAATTAAATGAAAAAGAGCGGAGCCACGCCCATTTTGAAAATGTCTTTTATTTTTGTATTTGTTGCACCATATCATTACTGGAGTTGAATGTTGACATAATTTACTTATATACTGTAAAGATATTAACTTTCTTTTAAAAAAAAAAATTTTTAAAAGTGGGCGTGGTCGTTCTCCGATTTTGCTAATTTTTATTAAGCATACATATAGTAATAAGGGTAACGTTCCCGTCAAATTTCATCATGATATCTTCAACGAGTGCCAAATTAAAGCTTGCAAAACTTCTAAATTACCTTCTTTTAAAAGTGGGCGGTGCCGCGCCCATTGTCCAAAATTTTACTAGTTTTCTATTCCGCGTCATAAGTTTAATTCACCTACCAAGTTTCATCGCTTTATCCGTCTTTGATTATGAATTATCGCACTTTTTCGGTTTTTCGAAATTTTCGATATCGAAAAAGTGGGCGTGGTCATAGTCGGATTTCGGCCATTTCTTATACCAATTCAAAGTGAGTTCGGATAAGTACGTGAACTGAGTATAGTAAAGATATATTGATTTTTGCTCAAGTTATGGCGTTAACGGCTGAGCGGAAGGACAGACGGTCGACTGTGTATAAAAACTGGGCGTGGCTTCAACCGATTTCGCCCTTTTTCACAGAAATAAGTTATCGTCCTAGAATCTAAGCCCCTACCAAATTTCACAAGGATTGGTAAATTTTTGTTCGACTTATGGCATTAAAAGTATCCTAGACAAATTTAATGAAAAAGGGCGGAGCCACGCCCATTTTGATATTTTCTTTTATTTTTGTATTTTGTTGCACCATATCATTACTGGAGTTGAATATGAATGACATAATTTACTTATATACTGTAAAGATATTAAATTTTTTGTTAAAATTTTACTTAAAAAAATGTTTTTTTTTAAAGTGGGCGTGGTCCTTGTCCCATTTTGCTAATTTTTATTAAGCATACATATAGTAATAGGAGTAACGTTCCTGCCAAATTTCATCTTAATATCTTCAACGACTGCCAAATTACAGGTTGCAAAAGTCTTAAATTACCTTCTATTAAAAGTGGGCGGTGCCACGCCCATTGTCCAACATTTTACTAATTTTCTATTTTGCGTCATAAGTTCAACTCACCTACCAAGTTTCATCGCTTTATCCGTCTTTGGTAATGAATTATCGCACTTTATCGGTATTTCGAAATTTTCGATATCGAAAAAGTGGGCGTGGTTATAGTCCGATATCGTTCATTTTAAATAGCGATTTGAGATGAGTGCTCAGGAACTTACATACCAAATTTCATCAAGCTACCTCAAAATTTACTCAAATTATCGTGTTAACGGACGGACGGACGGACATGGCTCAATCTAATTTTTTTTCGATCCTGATGATTTTGATATATGGAAGTCTATATCTATCTCGAATCCTTTATACCTGTACAACCAACCGTTATCAAATCAAAGTCAATATACTCTGTGAGCTCTGCTCAACTGAGTATAAAAAATGTGGACTTTAGCCAATTTGTCAAGAAATTGCGATGTCGGTTAATAACGACCTCGTTTGAGCAAGCAATTGACAAACGTATGTGTTTTGTCAAAACACTTACATAAGAATGAAATATTTCCTTGCTTTGCATATTTCGATCCATGGTACCGTCCTCAGTACAAACAATTTTCGGGAGCTCTAAAAACTTATTAAAACCTTGTTTTCTAGGCTGATATTTTATATTAAAATATTTCGAAGGCATGGTTCTCATTTTTTTCTCTTTCTTATTTAAAATAGCTATGAAAGTATTTTAGTCGTATTCGTTAATATGAAATCCATCAAAATTAGAAAAATTCGTAACATTTTTCAATCTGTTAGCTTGTTTTTAGAGAAATTGTCATTGTCCCCGCAAAAGTCAAGTGGCTAACGTCACACTAAATGGAACTACCTCCATTTTTTGTATCATGGTTTTGAACAAAAATTTTACAAATATAAAGCAAAAATAGTAGTATTGAAAAGCAAAAGAAAAATTAGAAGAGAAATGCAAAATATAAGAGAAAGAATTTATAAATAAAAATTAGTTTTGTAGTTTTATAATTCCGGCTTAAGCTACATCCACCCTCATCTGTTAGTCAAACGAGATAAAGATATGTGGCCAGAAAATGTTAATTGAGAAGTAAAACCAATAATTTCGGTCTTTTTCAGAAGAGCATATGTGTATTATTAATAGCGTATTATTATCATCGAATGATCGGCTTCTTATTGGTTTCTTGTTATCGACGGGTAACAGATGTGTCATCCATTTTATATTGAATTATTTTCAGTATCTGTTTCATAAACCGGTGAGTCATCGATAACAAATCGAAAAGACGCATATCACACATTGGTAGCACTCTGATATGAAATCTATAACTTTTCGATAAATAATCGATAAAAAATTCGTTAAAGTTCGATAATAAATCGATAATTTCTCGATAAAAAATCGATAACTTTTTGACAACATATCGATGATATATTCCTTCCCGTTGCTTTGTTTCATTTAATTTTCTTTCTCTTCTTTCTTTCATTTTGTTTCCATTTCTTGTCCTGCCTTGCTTTGATTTGCTGTCTGATTTCCCTCATATCCACTTTTCCGCGTACGGTGTTTCCACAGTACGCTAAAGTGTGGTGACTACACTTACGCTTACACTCTGTATTACTCCAAACACCACACAAATACCACTCACTTCGCCTGAATTTTACATTTTATGTATATACCCCTATAAAATACCACTTAAAAATACTACGCTTACACTTACACTTTACCCCTTACGTTTACATACTTCCCCATACTAAATAGAACCAATTTTGATTTGATTAACATTTTATTATATTGTTGATCAACAAATAGGTTGCACATTGGTTGGATGTGTTTTCTATAGCGTTTCGTACTCAGACCTCAAGAGCTACGCCAATCGTTTACTTGGTGACCCTATGTGAATAATTTCAGCCGCAGAAGTCCTTGTAAATAGGGCTTTTAGCAATATTTGAAACAAGTCGAATTAAAGATTTACTATTCAACAATGACCGTCCCACATCGGGGATAAATTGAACATTTTATTTTATTAATCTTTGCAAGTCGTGAGTAGCCTTTTACAATACTCTACCGACGGACTTTGAAAGCGCTCTCCTGAAACTGGTAGTCGAATTGACTCAAAGAATTCATCAGCATTAATAATCAGCAGCGACGGCTGATCTGTTGACACAAGCAAACACTGGCAACCTGAACGAGACCTTGAGACTCCGCTGGCCATATGATTTCTGCTTCCTGGCAGCTGAGCCCTGATTCAGTTAAGCAAGCGCTGGGCTGACAGCACCTCTTGCCGTGTATCGAGGTCTTTTTAGCCATTTGTTGACTCCAAGCGTTCGTTTACAAAAGTTCCTATATCCCTGGTTATTTCAGTCTTTACAGGGCACTGCTCAATAAGGGTCCATGCGGTGCGCCTAGCTGTATGGAGGGCGACGAGGTGGAATCAGCTATTGCAAGGAAGAGGCGTAAATAAATCGGTGTGTGGCTTATTCGTAAATTTATCATTGCCACGCAGAGATTCGCTAAGTAATTAGAGTGCCAGGGACAAGCATAACAAGCTTTGATGGCAGCCAGACTGTCTTAAAGGCAGTTGAATTTAATTATGATTGTAAGTGGTACACAAGTTTCTGGATCCCCGGGAACATCGATATCTAATGGAGCGAAATTACAGATGATAGAAGAGGAATTGTTGAATAAATTCCGAAGATTTCGAATACAACAAGGACATGGCAAATTGGAGTGAATTGAGGATGCAACTGAAGAAGGAGTTGGAGAGCCGTGGATTGAATACAACCGGCAATGAACTCGAACTTCAGGCACGACTACGAGAGGCAATGGAAGCAGGAGGAATTAACGTGCAAGAGTATGTCTTTCATTTTGATGGCGATGAAACAACAAAATTGGAGGAGAAAAATGAAACATCGCAGACAATGGCGAATACAGACTTGAACACGATATTAGCTGCAATATCTGCACAAACGTCGACAGTAACATCCAAGATGGAAAAACAACTAGAATCCCAGGAGACACGCATAACATCGAAGATTGAAGCACAAAAACGCGTATTTCAGAAATGTCGACACAGATTACATCCAAGATGGAAACCCAACTTGAAGAACAGAAGACATATATGGCATCCCAACTGGAATTGCAGGAGACACGCATAACATCCAAGATGGGAAAACAAGAGGAGCGCTTATCATTGCAGGTGGCACAAATGTCTGCGCAGTTAGAAGCACAGGAAGCAAGGGTAACATCAAAGCTGGAAGCGCAGGATGCAAAAATCGCTCAATTTCAGGCAGAAGTCAATGATTTAAAAGGTCGTATGGAGCAGTTGCAACTAAATCGCCCAGCAGTTTCAGCGAGTAATCCAAAGGTAAAAACACCATCCTTTGACGGTTCTGTTCCTTTCCAGGTCTTTAAGTTTCAGTTTGAGAAGACCGCAACAGTGAACAACTGGAATGTTGAAGATCAAGTTGCTGCACTGTTCGTTGCATTGAAAGAACCAGCTGCTGAGATCTTACAGACCATCCCAGAGTACGAACGTAACAGTTATGAAGCATTGATGGCTGCTGTAGAACGGCGATACGGAATCGAGCATAGGAGACAGATATACCAAATGGAGTTACTGAACCGCTACCAGAGGCCTGGTGAAACATTGCAAGAGTTTGCGTCGGACGTTGAAAGGCTGGCACATTTAGCGAATGCGGACGCACCCGTGGAATACACCGAAAGGGTAAAAAATCCAGAGTTTTATTAATGGAATACGGGATATTGAAACGAAGCGAGTGACATACGCAAACCCAAAACCTACATTAACTGAAACGGTATCACATGCTCTGATTAAGGAAACAGCATCGCTTCTGTGTAAGCCAGCTTTCAAAGCACGCCGTGTGGAAGTAGAAAGGCCAGATTGGGTAGACACAATTTTGGAAGCACTGAAGGGATCACAACAGAAAAATGCTGGAGTTATGAAGTGTTTGAAGTGCGGTAACCCAGGTCACATTGCAGCACCGGTACTGGTAGTTCCAACTTGGCTGGTCGTAAACGTAAAGCTGCAGGAGATCAGCAAGAGCGAGTCAGATGTAAAGATCGAAAACTTGCCCCACCTATTGAATGTCCAGTGATATCTATCTCGAAAATTGGAAGAAACTCGAACAGTCTTCCATCAGAGGAAATGTGGATGGCAAAGAACGTATACTGAGTGTAGATACTGGCGCATCTAATTCCTTGATCCGATCTGATTTGGTCAACAGGAGAGTAAAGACATTACCTGGAGCAAGGTTGCGTACGGTCACTGGCGAGTATAACAAAGTACAGGGAGAAGTGATATGTGAAGTCTTAATTGGTACGGTCACGGTTCTACACAAATTCGTTGTGGCAGAGATCGTTGATGAAGTCATATTGGGAGTGGACTTCTTAGTTGACCATGACATCAGGATCGATATGCAGAGAAGGATTATGCGTTATAAGAACAAGAATGTGCCACTTAACTTCCGTTTGTAGAAGGGGTTCAGCAGTAATCGAGTACTGGTGGAGAAGACTCATTAAAGACCACGAAAGTCAAAGGTAAAGGTTGATGGAACGAATGGGCCAAACAAAGCAAAATCAAAGATACCTGCGAGAGAAACACTGGCATTGACAAACCCAAATGGACGCAGTAAAACAAAGGAAAGAATTTCGCAGAAAGAATACAAGGGTGGTTTCAAGCCAGGGCACACTACTGTTGAGAACCGTCGGAACGATACTGATTATGCAAAGCCAATCCGTCAAGCGCAAGCTCTACGAAGTAGTTCATTGGCCAAACAACAGAGTGTGAGGGAACGAACCAGGGTAATGAGTAGTAAGATGAAACACAGGTACGACGAGAACAAAAATTCGGAAGGTTTCTTGGGGGGATTTGGTACTGTTATACAACCCTCACCAGCGGAAAGTTGTTCATCCAAATTTCGGTGCAGATGGGAAGGCTCATACAAAGTTGTGAAGATGATCAATGATACCAATAACCGCATACAAACCATTGGGAAACCACGAAATAGAAGGGTGGTTCATATAGAGGCTAGCAGCGTTTAGATCAGCAAATTTGTCTGATCGGGACGATCAGACTTAGGTGGAGGGCAGTGTGACGAATATTAGCAACATTAAGGGATACTATCATCTCTAAGCCGATACTAAGCAGTCACTTGTATCTGCATGAACAAATCAATCATTATGTCTACACATATGTACATACAAGCAGCGGAGAGATACGCACAAACACATGCATATATCTGAGATACTCACAAAAGTATGCAATCATCGGTGAAAGTATTACTCACATATACGCGCGCATATGGCTATGGGAGAGGCTATAAACGTGCATCTGTAGTTTATAGCTACTAAGTTTATAGCTGGTAAGTAAGTAGTAAATTCTAGAAGAAGAAACGCATAGAAGTATGCGAACGAGACAGCAGAGAGTATAAAAGGAGCGAAAGCTGAGTAAGCAGCAATCAGTTTGATTTAAGCACGCTATCAGTTGCGAAGTATAAGTGTTATTGTGAAGTATGTTCAAAGCAGTCTAATAAAGATCATTTTGCATTATTGAATATTGGAGTTATTTATTCAACAGTTTGTCGATACGAACGTTAGTAGAAGGTTGCAAATAAGCGGAATTTCCCTAAATTCGGTTCAATATTTTCCCTAGGAGGTCATACGTGCTCTTTACCAACAGCTCGGCTGGTAGTATATCGTTTCCCGGCACCTTGTTATTCTTTAGACGGTATTTTGAAATTGTCACTTCATCATATTCGGGACAGCGGAACGTATATTCCGCTATCAGCAATTGTGGTATAGGGCTCGTATTCTCGCTCGCTATCAAGCACTAAGGAAAAATCTTACCTCTAAAAGCTTAGCACATCTTGTAAGAAAGTTATCAGGTCGCCGTCGTGGTTATTGTAAGAATCTTCCTGGCCGTGAAAGCTCCCCTCCGAATTTTTTGGCAGAATTTTCGGCCATTATTCTTAGCGGCTACCTAGCATAAATAAATACCTACCATCAACAGTATTTACAGTATCTCAAATTTTTACTGAAGCCTTATACCAAATAGTTAAGTCAGAATAACTTTTTTTAAATACCTATGCTATAAGCCACCCAGAAAAATGGTGACCATTTGAAGTGATGAGGCTATGTAACTCCGCGTCGCATAGGGAAGACGTAAAATAATATATTGGCCTTAAAAAACAATTAATTTTTATTGTAAAAATCTGACCTCGAGATAGCATAACAACAACATAATATAAGACCATGGCAAAGTTGACATAGTCATAATGCCATTGTCATAACCATATTTTTACTTAACCATATCTACTGCCATCATTTATTTGTGCCTTAACCTTAAAAAATTAGATAATTTCATAAAAAAAGAAAAAAAAAATGCTAAAAATTATTAACAAATTGCACAGTTAATAAGTCAAACAAAGTTAAAAAATTCTTCAACTCAAAAGTTTATAGCTTATGGATATGTCGAAAACCCAAAAGCCAGTTGGCTGGCTATGGTATGGTTATGGCTAGGGCTCTATGGTATAGCACCATTAACCAATTGTGTTCATTTCCATAGGTTGGTATGGCAAGTTTGCCAGGCCCTATACGTATAAATACCCCCCTAATGTACTTAAACACATTATACCGAGTTTTTGGGAAATTCCTGATAATTATGAACCTTTTGTTAATGTTCGAACTGTCGAATAAATAACTCAAATATTCAGTATAGCAATATCTCCTTTATTCACAACTTTACTGTAGTAGTACTTCACAATTACAATACCCGCGTACTTTACTAAAACGTGTTAAATTAAACTCATTCCTTACTCCTCAGCTTGCACTGGTTTTATACTCTCGGATACATCGTTCACCCATTCCTCTTAAGATATAGACTTTTCGCAAACAGCTGTTTATTTATGTCTCCTTGATGTATCTGATATTTACGTTTCTCTTCTAGTTATATGGTTGTGCATGTATGAGTAAGAACTTCTGCTCTTGGCTGCCGGCTACATATATGCATGTGAAATATTCTCTTTGCTGTTAGCTTAGCGGTTTATATGTATGTGTGGCTGCTTACTTTGCTGTTGTGTATTTATTTACTATCAGCATAGTGATGTATAGAACTGCTAATACTTGCCACAATATTATAATTGAACTTAACTTTAGCTGATTATGTATTAGATATACATATGTACATACTACGTAATTTTCGACTTCTTTAAAAACACTTGTGGCACTATTTATACTACTCGTATTGATTCTATTTATCTTTTGATCATCATATTTGGCTAAGTGTTTCATCTATTGAGCACCATATTTGCCTAGGTGTTTCGGATAGCAATATTTAACATTCAACGTCCACTAAAAATTCTACGAAAGCACTTTATTAAAGAAAGCAAATATTTCTACTCTTATTTAAAAAGCAAAATGTGTAGTGAACTTTTTTACAAAGCAAATATAAATATTCGAAAATAAGGTATATTAACTCTCTGAGTGCCAACAAAAAATGTTACAAGGAGATGATTTAATACTGATAGAATTGCGATTTTTTGTTTGAATAACAATACCAGTATATTTAAAAAAAAAATTCAGAAACCGTTCCTTCAGGCCAGAGCCATGGCTAGTGTATTAGAACCATACGGATCTCTCCCCAATAGTAAAGAGGAATTCACTCCACGCCACTTTGTGTTGAATGTTGATCTTTAACACTCGCCACAACTTTAACAGCGCCTCTTTGTTTATTTGGACTATCGATATATGCGAAGCCACTTCCAATCACGTATCGGTGTATTACTGTTATACCGCTTTCGGTCAACCATTTTTAACTGATCGCGCGGAGGTCTCCAGGCTCGACATTAGGGCGTTAGCAAAATTTATTGATTCCACAAAGTGGTTTGAACCGCAGTAGCTGTTAGAGCAAGGGTTGATAAAACCGTTTCTAGGGCATAACAATGGACCCATTGGTGGCCTAAGTGTTGGGCTGGGAAGCAGTCTTCTTGGCCCGGTCCTTTTAACCTAACCCATTACTGTTCTAGGTCTGCAACAGGTTTAGTGCGTCCTCTGATTTGACCACACATCAGATGCGGGCCTTGCGTTGGAAGTTTCGAAAAACACCCTTTCAGTATTTCAGGGTGCTAATATTATTCAGCTTTATTAACTTAAACCCATTGTACCTGCTGAATCGTAGAGTGGTAACGATTTTTTTGGTTTGTTCCGCCACATTCTAACTATGACATTAAGCATATTTCTTTCTTCAGATCTCTAAGTTTCGATAGATACCTGCCCTTAGGAATACCTGCGCTCTATTATCGCCATAGTCAGGAACAGACGAGCTGCCTCGTTCATCTTCTTGGTTTCAACAGGAGTTGCAGCATTATCTCCTTTTAGAAATTATCAGTATACCGGAGTCTCTTTATTACCGCACATAAGCTTATCGATCCGATCGTGGTAGCAGCTTGCTGGAGTAAGGGTATTTCGTATGGTGGCTCAGTGAGGGGAAGGCTCTGTTCAAATACCACGATACCCTGACACCAGTAATACCTGCCCGGAACAACTTGTTGAACACAAAATCGGTTTTTTTCAAAGAGGTACTAAGTCTTACGTAGTAAGTCACTTCTCCAATGCTTCAGAGATTCTATACGTACCTTACATGTTTTCCGCTTTTTTTTTAATATAAGAAGCATGCAAGTATAGTTGCAAACAAAAATTTTATTTTCGTCGTAGTGTTATTTCAAACGGAAATACCTAAACACAGTTTATGTTAAATGAGAATTGGAACTACCTTTCTATATTTGTATCTTGATTATAATGTACTTTTTCTGTAATAACAAACTTTAAAGTTTCTCTTTTCAAATCGGTTAACTACACCTGTCTCACATACAAATTGTAACATTAGTCACGTTAATTGTATGTATATTCTTTCTAATTAGTTTTATATACCGTAAGTTAATAGCTGTATGCGTTTTTTATGCAATTTGCAAAAGATATTTCAATTTATATTGTAAAAGGAATTTTAAAAACAATCCTAACTTTTAAGTACGATCAATGGTCAAGAATTCAAAGTATATTGTATTTTCGTGGTTATGTGCGATTTTTATGGTTTTAAAAATTTAATATGAGGCAAAATGTAAAAAAACTTATAAGTTTACCAATTAACGAGTCCTAATTTTGCCGCATAAGTATCTTTTGAAAAGTTTCAAGACCGGAATTTGATTCGCCAACAGATTATTTAAAAATGAAAATCGATAAAAGTCTATTTCTTGCTTGAAAACCGATTTGAGTAGCCAGGGCCGCATGAACAAGTAGGCAGAATAGGCAGATGCCTGGGGCCCCAGATTTTAGGGGGCCCCACTGAAAAATTGAAAAGACTTCTAACATTTTCTTACAAGTATAAAACTCTAGAGAGTGAAAGAAAAATATAATCAGAACTGAAAATAATTTTTACTCAAATAAATAAAACTCAATTCACCGCATTCAAAAGGCGACGACCGACGAACTAGACAAGGTTCCTAAAAAGGACATTTCCGACTCATTTGAAAAATTGTATTAGCGTGCAAAGAAGTGTATCGAAGTGAAAGGAGAGTATATTGAATAATAAAAAAGAATTATCTCAAAATGTATACTGGCTGTTTTTATTTTGGAAAATTTCGGTTATTTTTGGAACAGAGGATGTAGAAGCCTTCAAATCTATTTTGACTGCTATGCGTTCAGTGAGTAAGTCATTGCAAAGTGAAAGAGCAGATTTGAAAACGTGTGCTTTTTTGTACAGATCCTTAGAAGAGAGTTCAGTTTCATTCCGTGAAAAGTTCAATGATTTCGAGGAAAAAGAAAAACAATTATTACCTGGTGTAGGTTATACAGAAATCGTAAAACGTACTCGTCGTAGAAAAAACCAACCTAATGGCGGAAATGTTCCAGAAGTAGAATTTTTGCCTCGCGATGATTTTAGGACAAAAGATTTCCTCGAAATCATCGATAATCTTCGCAATGAAATCAGACGACGTGCGAAAGTGTATATGGAAGTTTCAAAGAGATTTGCATTTCTCATCAACTTTTCTCTCAGTGATGGGGACCTCCACGAAGCTATAAATAACTTAGTTATTTTTTATTCTAGAGGCTTGGAAGAATGTTTCATTGAAATGAAATACTTTCAAAGTTACGTAAACCCCAGATACACTGATGCACAAAAAACTCATAGTCATTTGTACAAGATTATAATGGAAGATTAATTAGCCAATATGTTTCCTAACACAGAAATAGCTCTTCGGATTATTTTAACATTAATGATCCCAAATTGTTCTTCCGAACGGTCCTTCTCGCAATTAAAAAGAATCAAAGCTGCTGAAAGAGCGACTGGAGATGTTAGATATACTTTGCATTGACTCACATTTATTGAACAAAATCGAACAACAAATTGATGGTTGTCTAGGGCACTGTTGAGGGTTAATCCGGCCCTGCGAGTAGCGATACTTTTTAATTATTTCTACAAACAGCAGGGATTTTTGGGGCTGTGCTTATAGTAATGCAGCTTGGTAGATTCAATTGAAGAGTTCACCTAATTCTGCGGAGAAGTATTCGGATTGCAGCTGAGATAAGTGATTTTGAATGATTCATATTGAACTCGAGCTCCAAGATATTAATACTTCCCTTCATAAATTCGAAGAGTTTGCTAGAAGCTCCAGCAAAGAAAACAAGTAAGGAAGGCTAATTTCGGGTGTAACCGAACATTACATACTCAGCTGAACGCTTTGGAGACAAAATAAGGGGAAATAACCATGTAGGAAAATGAACCTAGTGTAACCTTGGAATGTGTTTGTACGACACGGATATCAAATCAAAGGTGTTAATGAGTATTTTAAAAGGGAGTGAGCCATAGTTTTATATGCGGACGCTTTTTTGAGAAATCGCCATAAAGGTGGACCAGGGGTTACTCTAGAATGTGTTTGTACGTTATGGGTATCAAATGAAACATGTTAATGAGTATTTTAAAATGGAGAAGCCCTAAGTTGTATATGTGAAGGCGCTTTCGAGATATCGACAAAAATGTGGACCATGGTGACCCGGAACATCATCTGTCGGGTACCGCTAACTTATTCATATATGTAATACCACAAACAGTATTCCTGCCATGATTCCAAGGGCTTTTGATTTCGCCCTGCAGAACTTTTTCATTTTCTTCTACTTAATACGGTAGGTGTCACGCCCATTTTACAAAGTTTTTTCTAAAGTTATATTTTGCGTCAAAAAAACCAATCCAATCACCATGTTTCATCCCTTTTTTCGTATTTGGTATAGAATTATGGCATTTTTTCATGTTTCGAAATTTTCGATATCGAAAAAGTGGACATGATCATAGTCAGATTTCACCCATTTTTGTTACCAATATAAACGTGAGTTCAGATAAGTACGTGAACCAAGTTTAGTAAAGATATATCGATTTTTGCGCAAGTTATCGTGTTAACGGCCGAGCGGAAGGACAGACGGTCAACTGTGTTTAAAAACTGGACGTGGCTTCAACCGATTTCGCCCATTTTCACAGAAAACAGTTATCGTCACTGAAGCTATGTCCTTACCAAATTTCACAGGATTGGTTGGATTTTTATTCGACTTATGTCATTAAAAGTATTCTAGACAAATTAAATGAAGAAGGGCGGAGCCAAGCCCATTTTGAAATTTTCTTTTATTTCTGTATTTTGTTGCACGATATCATTACCGGAGATGAATGTTGACATAATTTCCTTACATACTCTAAAGATATTCAATTTTTGGTTAAAATTTGATTTAAAATTTGTTTTTTAAGTGGGCGTGTTCGTCATCCGATTTTGCAATTTTTTATTTAGGACACATATAGTAATAGGAGTAACGTTCCTGCCAAATTTCATCATGATATCCTCAACGACTGTCAAATTACAGCTTGCAAAACTTTTAAATTACCTTCTTTTAAAAGTGGGCGGTGCCACGCCCATTGTCCAAAATTTTACTAGTTTTCTATTCTGCGTCATAAGGTCAACCCACCTACCAAGTTTTATCGTTGTATCCGTCTTTGGTAATGAATTATCGTACTTTTCGGTTTTTCGAAATTTTCGATATCGAAAAAGTGGGCGTGGTGATAGTACGATTTCGTTCATTTAAAATAGCGATCTGAGATGAGTGCCCAGGAACCTACATACCAAATTTCATTAAGATACCTCAAAATTTACTCAAGTTATCGTGTTTACGGACAGACAGACGGACGGACGGACATAGCTAAATGAATTTCTTTTTTCGCCCCGATCATTTTGATATATAGAAGTCTATATCTACATATCTCGATTAGTTTATGCCATTACGGGGTTCCGTGATGCGAACAAAGTTAATATATCTGTGAGCTATGCTCAGCTGCGTATAAAAATTTGAAAGCATCATCTTGCATTTTGCGTATGAGACTAATGCTTATGTACCAATATGACACTTGTGTCGTTAAGTGGGTTAATAATAACTGATGTTCTGCTATTTTGTATATAAATGACCAAAGTTTTTATCAAATATCAGTTTTCACTTTTGATCAGTGGGACTATAGTGATTAAGTAAAATGTTTAAGTTGACTTTAAGTTTGTTGTTGGCTGTAAGCAGCGTTTACGGTAAATTTGAAAAAAAAGTATAACTAATCTTAGAGGATTAAGAAACGTTCACATTTGACTGAGTTTGGGGATATAAGTCATGTGAAAAAAACGCGCAAGGATTATATAACCACAACTGCAAGTTATTTTATTTTCATATTTATAGAAAAAAAAAAAACCTTGTAGCTTAGCTAACCTCAACCTAGCAGTAGGTTTAATCGTAACCATAAAACGCTTAAAGGGCCAATTAATGGTGACTTATAACCATAAAACCATAACCAGATAAAACAGTTGATCGAACCTACCTTATGGAAGTCAATGTAATCGATTAATGGTGCCATCCATACCATAACGCTAACGCCATAACCATGCCATAGCCAACCAATTGGTTTTTGGTTTCTCGCCATATCCATAACCTAAAAATATTTGAGTTGGTGAATTTAATAATTTTTATAGATTTTGTTCATTGTTTTGGATACGTTATGACTAAGAGACTTATTTTTGTGGAATATGTTTGTAATTTTTTTCGTTTTCTTCATTTTTATGAAATTTTCACGATTTTTAGGTTAAGGCACCATTAATCGATCACATTGGAGAGATATGGGTATGGTTACGACTATGGCGTTAGGGTTAAGGAAGTTTAATTGGGCCTTAAAAAGGAGGGCGATAAGAAAATATTCTGCGTGAAGTTTATTAACATATAAGACGGAATGGGCGAATAGATTTTGTTGAAAGAGTTAAGGTTACAAATTGAGTAGTATGCTAGGAAAATTAGTAATCACTAATCGTGACCTACGTGGGTTCTGAATGTTGTATTATGTCAAACGTCAACCGATATTATATCAAAACAGGAACGGACTACATTTTTACTATTTTAAGGTCCGATGGAAACTATTATGAAGGAATGATAAGATAGGCAGTTCACTTGGAAATTGGACTTATCAATTTTTAGGAATCGGTCTAAAATGGCTTGCGACAATCGCTGTAAGCGTCCCGATTACTTCTATGATTCATCATTCTATGATCATCATATTCTAAGCTAGTCAATATTGAGCTGATAAGCTTGTTCGGTTAGGGTTATTGCGTTCTGATTATATTCAAATGCCGCATATCCCCATCACAACCATACCCAGACTCGTTTGAAGAATCAACGTAACAATCATAAGCCATATGGTTTTTCTACGATGCGAATATTCGCGTTTTTGAGTGTGCCGTTTCTCGAAGATTATTGACGCTCTTAAATTGTTTTAAGTTTTCGAAGTTTGATGATGTATTTTCGTTGAAAGGGAAGATAATTCCCTGAAAAATATTCAGGGATTTTGCTAAAGCCAGCATTTTTGGTAGCATTTAAATACGGATCGTTGCTGTTAATATTTAGTAAATTTAGATGTTCCAGAAAACCTTAAATTCTAAGCTGCATACTGTCCGAAGTTCGACGAAGATACTCATATATAGACAAAAATAGGAAAACATTGGAAGGCATCTCATTACAGTGATGGTGTTTGGACGCATTTTTATTCGGATCGGTCTGATCATAAATACCTTATGTCCGTCAGTTTTGATAGCATCGACGATCACTACCGAATACACATCTTATATACTTATAATAAGAACGTTACAGGCCTAAAGCTCTACATTACAAATATTGAAGAAACAAGTAAGGAAGGCTAAGTTCGGGTGTAACCGAACAATACATACTCAGCTGAGACCTATGGAGACAAAATAAGGGAAAATCACCATGTAGGAAAATGAACCTAGGGTAACCCTGGCATGTGTTTGTACGATATGGGTATCAAATGAGAGGTGTTAATGAGTATTTTAAAAGGGAGTCGGCCTTAGCTCTATAGGTGGATGCCTTTTCGAGATATCGTTATAAAGGTGGACAAGGGTTCACTCTAGAATTTGTTTGTACGATATGCGTATCAAAGGAAAGGTGTTAATGAGTATTTTCAAAGGGAATGGCCTTATTTCTATTGGTGGACGCCTTTTCGAGATATCGCCATAAAGGTGGACCAGGGGTGACTCTAGAATGTGACTGTACGATATGGGTATCAAATTAAAGGTATTAATAAGGGTTTTAAAAGGGAGTGGCCCTTAGTTGTATATGTGAAGGCGTTTTCGAGATATCGACCATAATGTGGACCAGAGTGACCCAGAACATCATCTGTCGGATACCGCCAATTTATTTATATATGTAATACCACGAACAGTATTCCTGCCATGATTCCAAGTGTTTTTGATTTCGCCATGCAGAACTTTTTCATTTTCTTCTACTTAATATGGTAGGTGTCACACCCATTTTACAAAGTTTTTTCTAAAGTTATATTTTGCGTCAATAACCCAATCCAATTACCATGTTTCATCTCTTTTTTCGTATTTGGTATAGAATTATGGCATTTTTTTCATTTTTCGTAATTTTCGATATCTAAAAAGTGGGCGTGGTCATAGTCGGATTTCGACCATTTTTTATGCCAATACAAAGTGAGTTCAGATAAGTGCGTGAACTGAGTTTAGTAAAGATATATAGATTTTTGCTCAAGTTATCGTGTTAACGGCCGAGCGGAAGGACAGACGGTAGACTGGGCGTGGCTTCAAGCGATTTCGCCCTTTTTCACAGAAAACAGTTATCGTCCTAGAATCTAAGCCCCTACCAAATTTCACAAGGATTGGTAAATTTTTGTTCGACTTATGCCATTAAAAATATCCTAGATGAATTAAATGAAAAAGGGAGGAGCCACGCCCATTGTGAAATTTTCTTTTATTTTTGTATTTTGTTGCACCATATCATTACTGGAGTCGAATGTTGACATAATTTACTTATATACTATAAAGATATTAAATTTTTTGTTAAAATTTGACTTAAAAAAATTTTTTTTTAAAAGTGGGCGTGGTCGTTCTCCGATGTTGCTAATTTTTATTAAGCATACATGCAGTAATAGGAGTAACGTTCTTGCCAAATTTCATCATGATATCTTCAACGACTGCCAAATTACAGTCTGCAAAACTTTTAAATTACCTTCTTTTAAAAGTGGGCGGTGCCGCGCCCATTGTCCAAAATTTTACTAATTTTCTATTCTGCGTCATAAGTTCAACTCACCTACCAAGTTTCATCGCTTTATCCGTCTTTGGTAATGAATTATCGCAGTTTTTCTGTTTTTCGAAATTTTCAATATCGAAAAAGTGGGCGTGGTTATAGTCCGATATCGTTCATTTTAAATAGAGATGTGAGATGAGTGCCCAGGAACCTACATTTCATCAAGATACCTCAAAATTTACTCAAGTTATCGTGTTAATGGACAGATGGACGGACATAGATCAATCAAATTTTTTTTCGATACTGATGATTTTGATATATGGAAGTCTATATCTATCTCGATTCCTTTATATATGTACAACCAACCATTATCCAATCAAAGTTAATTTACTCTGTGAGCTATGCTCAACTGAGTATAAACAAGTAAGGAAGGCTAAGTTCGGGTGTAACCGAACATTACATACTCAGTTGAGAGCTATGGAGACAAAATAAGGAAAATCACCATGTAGGAAAATGAACCTAGGGCAACCCTGGAATGTGGTTGTATGACATCTGTATCAAATGGAAGGTATTAAAGAGTATTTTAAGAGATAGTAGGCCATAGTTCTATGGATGGACGCCATTTAGGGATATCGGCATAAAGGTGGACCAGGGCTGACTCTAGAATTTGTTTGTACGATATGGGTATGAAATGAAAGGTGTTACTGAGCATTTTAAGAGGGAGTGGGCCTTAGGTCTATCGGTGGACGCCTTTTCGAGATATCGCCATTAAGGTGGACCAGGGGTGACTCTAGAATGTGTTTGTACGATATGGGTATCAAATGAAAGGTGTTACTGAGCATTTTAAGAGGGAGTGGGCCTTAGGTCTATCGGTGAACGCCTTTTCGAGAAATCGCCATAAAGGTGGACCAGGGGTGACTCTAGAATATGTTTGTACGATATGGGTATCAAATGAAAGCTGTTAATGAGTATTTTGAAAAGGAGTGATCCTTAGTTCCATAGGAGGACGCCGTTTCGAGATATCGCCATAAAGGTGGACCAGGGGTGTATCTAGAATGTGTTTGTACGATATGGGAATCAAATGAAAGGTGTTACTGAGCATTTTAAGAGGGAGTGGGCATTAGGTCTATAGGTGGACGCCTTTTTGAGATATCGCCATTAGGGTGGGCCAGGGGTGACTCTAGAATATTTGTACGATATGGGTATCAAACGAAAAGTGTTACTGAGCTTTTTAAGAGGGAGTGGGCATTAGGTCTATAGGTGGGCGCCTTTTCGAAATGTCGCCATTAGGGTGGGCCAGGGGTGACTCTAGAATGTGTTTGTATGATATGGGTATCAAATGAAAGATGGTAATGAGTATTTTAAAAGGGAGTAATCCTTAGTTCTATAGGTGGACGCCTTTTCTAGATATCGCCATAAAGGTGGACCAAGGGTGACTCTAGAATGTTTGTACGATATGGGTATCAAACGAAAGGTGTTACTGAGCATTTTAAGAGGGAGTGGGCATTAGGTCTATAGGTGGACGTCTTTTCGAGATATCGCCATTAGGGTGGGGCAGGGGTGACTCTAGAATGTGTTTGTACGATATGGGTATCAAATGAAAGGTGGTAATGAGTATTTTAAAAGGGAGTAATCCTTAGGTCTATAGGTGGGCGCCTTTTCGAAATGTCGCCATTAGGGTGGGCCAGGGATGACTCTAGAATGTGTTTGTACGATATGGGTATCAAACGAAAGGTGTTACTGAGCATTTTGAGAGAGAGTGGGCATTAGGTCTATAGGTGGACGCCTTTTCGAGATATCGCCTTTAGGGTGGCCAGGGGTGACTCTAGAATGTTTCTACGATATGGGTATCAAACGAAAGGTGTTACTGAGCATTTTAAGAGGGAGTGGGCATTAGGTCTATAGGTGGACGCCTTTTTGAGATATCGCCATTAGGGTGGGCCAGGGGTGACTCTAGAATGTTTGTACGATATGGGTATCAAACGAAAAGTGTTACTGAGCTTTTTAAGAGGGAGTAGGCATTAGGTCTATAGGTGGGCGCCTTTTCGAAATGTCGCCATTAGGGTGGGCCAGGGGTGACTCTAGAATGTGTTTGTATGATATGGGTATCAAATGAAAGATGGTAATGAGTATTTTAAAAGGGAGTAATCCTTAGTTCTATAGGTGGACGCCTTTTCGAGATATCGCCATAAAGGTGGACCAAGTGTGACTCTAGAATGTTTGTACGATATGGGTATCAAACGAAAGGTGTTACTGAGCATTTTAAGAGGGAGTGGGCATGAGGTCTATAGGTGGACGCCTTTTCGAGATATCGTCGTTAAGGTGGGCCAGGGATGGCTCTAGAATGTGTTTGTACGATATGGGTATCAAACGAAAGGTGTTACTGAGCATTTTAAGAGGGAGTGGGCATTAGGTCTATAGGTGGACGCCTTTTCGAGATATCGCCATTAGGGTGGGCCAGGGGTGACTCTAGAATGTTTGTACGATATGGGTATCAAACGAAAGGTGTTACTGAGCATTTTAAGAGGGAGTGGGCATTAGGTCTATAGGTGGACGCCTTTTCGAGATATCGCCATTAGGGTGGGCCAGGGGTGACTCTAGAATGTGTTTGTACGATATGGGTATCAAATGAAAGGTGGTAATGAGTATTTTAAAAGAGAGTAATCTTTAGGTCTATAGGTGGGCGCCTTTTCGAAATGTCGCCATTAGGGTGGGCCAGGGATGATCTAGAATGTGTTTGTACGATATGGGTATCAAACGAAAGGTGTTACTGAGCATTTTAAGAGAGAGTGGGCATTAGGTCTATAGGTGGACGCCTTTTCGAGATATCGCCATTAGGGTGGCCAGGGGTGACTCTAGAATGTTTGTACGATATGGGTATCAAACGAAATGTGTTACTGAGCATTTTAAGAGGGAGTGGGCATTAGGTCTATAGGTGGACGCCTTTTCGAGATATCGCCATTAGGGTGGGCCAGGGGTGACTCTAGAATGTTTGTACGATATTGGTATCAATTTAAGAGGGAGTGGGCATTAGGTCTATAGGTGGACGCCTTTTCGAGATATCGCCAATAGGGTGGGCCAGGTGTGACTCCAGAATGTGTTTGTACGACATCGATATCAAATTAAAGGTATTAATGAGGGTTTTAAAAGCGAGTGGCCCTTAGATGTATATGTGAAGGCGTTCTCGCGATATCGACCAAAATGTGGACCAGGTGATCCAGAAAATCATCTGTCGGGTACTGCTAATTTATTTATATATGCAATACAACTAACAGTATTCCTGCCAAGATTCCAAGAGCTGTTGATTTCGCCTTGTAGAACTTTTTCATTTTCTTCTACTTAATATGGTAGGTGTCACACCCATTTTACAAAGTTTTTTCTATAGTTATATTTTGCGTCAATAAACCAATCCAGTTTCCATGTTTCATCCCTTTTTTTCGTATTTGGTATAGAATTATGGCATTTTTTTCTTTTTTCGTAATTTTCGATATGGATAAAGTGGGCGTGGTTATGGTCGGATTTCGGCCATTTTTTATACCAAGATAAAGTGAGTTCAGATAAGTACGTGGGCTAAGTTTAGTAAAGATATATCGGTTTTTGCTTAAGTTGTTGTGTTAACGGCCGAGCGGAAGGACAGACGGTGGACTGTGTATAAAAACTGGGCGTGGCTTCCACCGATTTCGCCCATTTTCACAGAGAACAGTTACCGTCATAGAATCTATGCCTCTACCAAATTTGAGAAGGATGGGTAAATTTTTGTTCGACTTATGGCATTAAAAGTATTCTAGACAAACTAAATGAAAATGGGCGGAGCCACGCCCATTTTGAAACTTTCTTTTGTTTTTGTATTTTGTTGCATCATATCATTACTGGAGTTGAAGTTTGACTTAATTTACTTATATGCAGTAAAGATATTAAATTTTTTGTTAAAATTTGAATTTAAAAAGTGGGCGTGTTCTTCATCCAATTTTGCTAATTTTTATTTAGCACATATATAGTAATAGTAGTAACGTTCCTGCCAAATTTCATCATGATATCTTCAACGACTGCCAAATTACAGCTTGCAAAACTTTTAAATTACCTTCTTGTAAAAGTGGGCGGTGCCACGCCCATTGTCCAAAATCTAACTAATTTTCTATTCTGCGTCATAACGTCAACCCATCTACCAAGTTTCATCGCTTTAACCGCCTTTGGCAATGAATTATCGCATTTTTTCGGTTTTTCGAAATATTCGATATCGAAAAAGTGGGCGTGGTTATAGTCCGATATCGTTCATTTTAAATAGCGATCTGAGATGAGTGCCCAGGAATCTACATACCAAATTTCATCAAGATACCTCAAAATTTACTCAAGTTATCGTGTTAACGGACAGACGGACGGACGGACGGACGGACGGACATGGCTCAATCAAATTTTTTTTCGATACTGATGATTTTGATATATGGAAGTCTATATCTATCTTGATTCCTTTATAACTGTACAACCAACCGTTATCCAATCAAAGTTAATATACTCTGTGAGCTCTGCTCAACTGAGTATAAAAATAGTATGAAAGGTCTGTCTGTCAGTATGTTTGTACATGCTTCACCAAAAAGTATTGCATCGAATTGAATGCAGTTTTCATTAGCGTACTGCCAAAGGTTTTTCGAAAAATATGGAATCCATCGAACTTTCTAATTTGAGTGCGTGGTAAAGTTGCGCAATTTTGCTATACGGGGTGGCGGTATGGCCCGCCCTGGATAAATCCTCGACGGTTCTTGTAAAAGGTGCAAAGATCTGCACTACTATGCATAAGCGGAGCCATCCGCACAGCGCCAACGGAGGTTATGAATGTAATAGTGAACCTACTACCCATAGATATAGTACGCATAAAATATGCAGCATGTGCAGCTATTAGGCTGAGGAAACTGACCACATGATCTCACTGCAACCATACTGAAATTCTTGACAGATTCTGCATACCAGAATGGGCAGATTTCTGCAAACCACATACCAACTTTAACAAGGGATACGAGATATTAATCCCTGAGAGGAACAGTAGGTGAATGGCCCAGATTGACGCACTGACAGTATTCAGATCTACACAGATGGATCTAAACTGGATAACAGGGTTGGAGGAGGTGTATATTCGGAATGATTGGACATACAGAGATCGGTTCGCCTTCCGGATCACTGTAGCGTATTCCAGGCCGAGCTTGCGGCCATACAAGACGCTGTGGACTGCCTTAGGCAGAAGGTAGTCTCTCAGAAACACATTTATATTTTATCAGACAGTCAGACAGCGCTGAAAGCCCTTGACTCGGTCACAACTAATTCTAAAACTGTAGTAGGCTGTCGCAGATCACTTAACGTGATGGCTGAACAGTTTACCCTGCAGCTGGTATGGGTTCCGGGACATAAGGGCATACCAGGTAATGAAATGGCGGATGAGCTTGCAAGAAAGGGTACTTCCCTTCCACTTTCGCCATCCTGGAAGAGGTTGGGCATGCCGCTCTCCACCTGCAAGCTCAAGATAAAGGAGGCTTTACTGATGGAAGCCGGAGCCAGGTGGAAGCATCATGATAGATGACACACGGCAAAACTCACATGGCCGGAATGGAATGAGAAGAGATCGCGAGAGCTTCTGACCCTCCGCAAGAAGGATATTTCCTTAGTTGAAGGACTTCTCACTGGTCACGTTTGTATTGGACCGCACGCGGAAAGGATTGGCGCTCCATTTAATGTCATTGTAGAAGCTGCGGCAACGAAGAAGAGCCTGAAACTGTTAGGCATATACTCTGCGAATGTCCAGCGCTCGGTAAAAGAAGGCAACGTTTTATGTGCAAGATTTTTCTCGTAGATTGACTGATATAGCTGAGGTCAACACACGACGCTTAGTTAGCTTCACAACCTCAACGAAGTGGTTTGATTAGGAGAGTAGGAACAAATCCGTGTGGTTCCACAATGGGCATATAAAGGCCTAAGTGTGCCGCTCCGATGCGGACGGCAGCCACTTAAACCTAACCTAACCTAACCTAAAGTTGCACACATTCGCGCGCATTTTTCGTATATGAAAATCAAAAACTGAAAAATTGAATCTTTATTTCTTTATCTAGCTGCTGACCCGTGCTCCATCACCATGCCAACGGATTTGCCAGATCCTATGCCCGTCTTCATCACAGAGGGAGCACTATTCCGTCCATATAATATTACAACCGAACTGGCTGAGGGTCAAGAGCTAACTTTACATTGTGGCGGTAGCAAAAATACAGTTGAAACACTAAAGAAACAAACCGTGACTTTAACCTGTAAAAATGGTGCTTTCACGTATGATGGAAATAACTATAAACTTGCTGATTTGAAATGCTCGAAAATACCAACCTCCGATTTACAAGTTACAGAAACTACTTGCGCTGACGAACAAGGTGTTATCTTCGAAGCTGGTTTCAAGGTTGAAGATAATTTCTATATAGCTTTCAAAATTTGCTACGATACCGCTAATGAGCGTACACTCTATTCAGAGAGTATTGTCAATGGTGCAGCTCAATCTTGTAAGTTTAAAATTTGTCTTATTTAGATCTTTATTTTAGGAAATAACTTATTGATTGATCTTATAATATTCTTTGTAATTTTTAGTCAAAATTAACGAAAGTACACGCCGTACATTCCGTGCCGATGGTATGAAATTCTCCACTACAGCCACCAACAAATATTATAAGACTACTGGTCAAATTACGCGCTTCGAATCACTATTCGGTAAAAATCAGCCATACGTTAGCTCAACTATGTTTATGGCACGTGGCCATTTGGCACCCGATGCTGATTTCGTTTTCGCTTACGAACAATTGGCTACTTATTACTATGCTAACTGCGCTCCCGAATGGCAAGTAGTCAATGCTGGTAATTGGGTACGTGTGGAGAGTGAAACACGTAAGTTGGCACAAAGTATCGGTTCCGACTTATTGACCTACACTAGCACTTTGGGTGTTTTGGAATTGGAACATCCCACAACTGGGGTATCTACACCAATTTACTTGGGTAAAGATGATGTTATTCCTGCGCCAGAATGGTATTACAAAGTTGTTATGCACCCCAGTTTGCCTGTTGATTTGGTCTTCATCTCATTGAATAATCCCTTCGCAAATGTTGGCCCTGAAGTTGAATTCTGTACTAATGTTTGTGCTAAATACAATGTCAATTCAAACTACTACACAGACGCAACTAAGGGTTATACATTCTGTTGTGAGTTGAAGGACTTCTGGAAATCCGCTGTTGGTACCAAGACACCATTCTTCGATTTACCCGATGGCTGGAGTTATAAGAAGTAAGCTTATTGCAATTTAGTACATATTTAAAATATGTTTGTAACTATTAAAAAAGTGCAATAAATTTTATTTTATTAAAATATGTAATTACGAGAATGTTCTAAATTACAATACCGAAGGTTTTTCCCAAATGGCGGTTTGCAAACTCTCTCCGTGTGTATTTCTGCTTTGAAAGCCTTGCAGCTAAAATGTGTCTGCGTTGCGGATGTGACACATGAGCTCGCAACATTTTGATTTGCTGCGCTCGTCACTTTTATAATTGTCACGGTTCGGCACAAACCTCGAAAAATGCTCAATTCGAACTTCGAAAGCCAATATCTACGTTTTAGAGGTTGATTTCGAAAAACGTAGAAAAGAATTTTTTGCTTATAGATCATACTATGTATAACAAAATTTTTCGGAACAAAAATGTATTACTTTCAGCACTTTTTACAAATGAATTTTTTTATTTTTAAATTTTCAGCACCAAGTTTAAACCCTTGTGGCATTTGTGTACAAGTTTATGTTTTTAGATTTTTGAACCTTTTTTTAGTTTTAGTTTTTAAAACAATTTAAAGATTTTAGACTTTTTTTCAAATAAGTTTTAAATTGCAACTGAGTAAAATTAAAAAGCATATTCTTAAATTGAGAAGATTCCAATTTGGTACAAAAAAGTTACTTAAGCCGTAAAAAGCGGCTATTTCTCTAAGCACACTTACTCTACCAAATGCACTACGGCATCATTTTCTTAATTTGTTTCCATTTTCTGATTCAGAATTACAAAATATATATGAAATAAGATTTAAATTCCTCCACCCATGATTATGTTAGGTATAATTACGGGAAAACTTCGAAACCATTTCAAGACTTTTTCGGGACAATTTCGGGGCAATCCTTTCGAGTACACTTCGAGACTATTTTTGGTATCATTTCGAAACTTTTTCAGAACCTATTCTGTACAATTTGTGGAGAGTTGTATCGAAATGTGTCTGAAGTGATTATGTAGTGTGAAGTGAATTCCAAAGGATGCTTTAATCGCCCCAAAATTGTACCAAAACATTCTCTAAATGATTTTGAAGCCTTCATAAAATGATACCTGAAATAATCCGAAAGCAATCCTAAAATTTTTCCGAATTGAATGATCCGGTAGGTTTGCTTCTGCTGGGAAAAAGTTTCACTTTTATTCACTCTTAAAATAAATACACTTTTTAAAGCCGGTCTTTCATATACGATACCTAAGATTTTTTCAGACAACAATATGTGCCATATCCGAATCATTTGGTGAAATGTGAAGCTTCTAGCTATTAAAATGGAGCAGAACTTACGAAAAGATTCTTATCTGAACAATCGGTTGTATGGCATATTTTCTATATCTACGACCGATCTATACAATTTTTACAGACGCATGCCCTACACGTTAGCATTTGGTGAGATTTGAAGCTTCCAGCTATTAAATCGAAGGGGATGACAGTAAAAACTCTTTTCTGAAAAAATTTCGTATGGGGGATATATGATATATTGGTCCGATTCGGTAGGTTCCGAAAAATACCTTATTGAACACCAAAACTTAATTGGCGTTTAACCGTTTAAACGGTTATGGCCGTCCAACAAGGCGCGCCAGCCGCTCCTTCTCTCTGCCAACCGACACCAATCGGTCACATCAAGGGAGTTTAAATCGTTTTCCACCTGGTCCTTTCAGCGGAGTGGGGGAGCCGCGCTCTACCTCTGCTTCCACTTTCTTGGCCGGAGCGTCATCTTTCATTCGCATAACATGGCCTAGCCAGCGCAGCCGCTGCGTTTCAATTCGCTGGACTATGTTGATGTCTGCGTAGAGCTCGTATAGCTCATCGTTAAATCTTCTTCGGTACTCGCCATCGCCAACGCGTAGAGGTCCATAAATCTTTCAAAGAACTTTTCTCTCGAACACTCCCAGAGCCGCTACATCTGATGTTGTCATGGTCCATGCTTCTGCACCATATAGCAGGACGCGTACGATAAGTGACTTGTAGAGTATGATTTTCGTTTGCCGAGAGAGGACTTTACTTTTCAATTGCCTACCTAGTGCAAAGTAGCATTTATTGGCAAGAATGATTTTTCGCTAGATTTCAGAGCTGATGTTGTTGTTAGTGTTACTATTTCGAAATTATGGCTGCCAACAGTAGCGTGGTTGCCAAGGCGCGTATGCGCTGACTCTTTGCTCGATGACAGCAGGTGCTTCGTTTTGTCCTCATTCACCATCAAACCCATCTTTACCGCTTCTTTTTCCAGTTTGGAGTAAGCAGAACTAACAGCGCGGGTGTTTAGGCCGATGATATCAATGTCATCAGCATATGCCAGCAATTGCACGCTTTTATAGAATATTGTTCCAGTGCGGTTAAGTTCTGCAGCTAGTATAATTCTCTCCAGCATGAAATTAAAGAAATCGCACGATAAGGGGCCACCCTGTCTGAAATCTCGTTTAGTTTCGAACCACGCAGATAGGTCCTTCCCAATTCTGACTGAGCTGATGGTGCTGCTCAACGTCATTTTGCACAGCCGTATAAGTTTTGCGGCGAAACCAAATTCAGACATAGCGGCATCTAGGCAGCTCCTTTTCGTACTGTCGAAGGCGGATTTAAAATCGACGAAGGTGGTGATGTGTCGATTCCTTTTTCGCGGGTTTTTTGGCGCTTTGTGAAATCTGGTCGATGGTAGATTTACCAGGTCTGAAGCCGCACTGATAAGGTCCAATCAGCCGATTCACGGTGGGCTTCAAACTTTCGCACAATACACTTGGCAGGATTTTATATGCGATATTAAGAGGCTGATTCCGCGATAGTTGGCGCAGTTTGCTGTATCCCCTTTGTTATGGACTGGGCAAAGAATGATTAAATTCCAATCGTCGGGCATGCACTCGTTCGACCATATTTTGCGAAGAAACTGATGCATGCGCCTTACCAACTCCTCGAGGAGATTCCCAAGGAACGGCCAGTTCAACCTACTCCATATAAAAAATGCTGCTTTCTTTTGGTATCAATGGTATAATAAACATTGCCAATTTTCTCAAAACAACTTATGATGTAAATGTTTCATTTTGGTGTGGACTTCCACAAATAAAAATCAGCGAGGTAGTATTGTATTAAGATTATATTTAATTTTTTATTATATTTTATTATAAATTATTAGCTATACATATATGTATATGTATATCTAAGCAAATACATATTTATTTACTACAAATATATTTATTATTTACATTTGTATCAAAATTAAACTACATACAATTTTTGCTATATACAAAATATCTACAAATAATTTTTTTATTTATTATCTATTAAAGCTAAAAAATTCACATTTGTTTCTTCTCACACTAAATATGTATTTAACAAATAAAATATAAATTTCAATAAATTGCTTACAGAAAAAAAACGAAATCCTGTGCACCAGGCAAAATTTTCTCAATGAGTAAGGCACCTTCACTAAATGTACAAATCGACGGCTGAACGAAAAATTTATTTTTCTGAGGTGGCGTTTCAAAATGCCTTACTATGAATGCCTTCACTCACATCTATCAAACGCTCAGTTCCAATGAACACTGATTCAGATCCCTATAGAAAATTAATATGCGAGAACGACGTTGTGATCCTGACAGATTTCGTATCAACAGCGTTTTTGACAGCTAACCCTTTTCACTTTGTATCACTTACAGACCTATGAGCTAGGACGTACGATATTTATCAACTCGCTTCCACTCGACACCCCATAAATGTTTATTTTAAGTCTGAACACAAATTATTAAGGCCATAAAATATTAAAACTCTTCAAAATTTCAAAAAAGGGTTTAACAAAATTTGTATAATTTTACTCTTTTAGAAGTTTTTGAAGCAAAAACTGAGACGTTTTTTGACTTCGGTTTTAATAAACAGCAGGCGGAAATTAAATATTTTGCAACTGCCGAAAGATCCAAATCGGTTCCCGATCCATAGTTTTTCTCCACAGCACACTTGTCTTCATAAGTGTGGGTGCGTTTGTACAACAAAATATATAAAATACAAAAACAAACCAAAAAGTGCAATTGGTTTTGGTACATATCGCTCATTTACTTCAATAGTGTCATAACTCAAAAAACACAGTTTTCCAGGAGAGCCATTCAAATATGTTAACTGTCATATGTTGCGCATATAAAGGCATATTTTCATTTTTATAGCACGTGGTAAATTTTGAACTAATCACAAAGATTTTATTATACAACATAGATCATGATATTGGGTACGTTTATATGTTATTAAGTCATAAGTCGTGTTTTTTGAGTTATGACACTATTGAAGTTAATGAGCGATATGTAGATCCTGAGAGAAATAAAACTTTTAATATAAGCCTTCGGACGGCAAAACGTGCTCTTTAATACCTCTACCCATTTTTGGACGTGTTTTAACTTCCGATTTCCGCTGTTATGTATTCTTATTCTAGTTTTTAAGTTTAAGAACGAAAACCCATATAAATTTACATGGAAAATATACCCCATGTGCGGATTGTTTTTTAATAAACAATACTAGTTTTTAGTTTGATAATTTGTTGTAAACTTTAGACTAAAGAAAATTAGGGACGGTTTGTGGAAAAGTGTTGGTAAATAACATACACCCTATATGTACACATGAGTTCAGTGCTGCCGACTCTCATAGAACTGTTCCAGATCGTTCCGATGGGATTTGATTCTGATCTAGAGCTGTATAGGTCATTGGCACGCCCTTAAAGATGAAATAGGGAAGTTAAGGTCGATTTACATAAACGCTTTGATCGCTACAAAGCAAAGAAAGCAGCAATGTATTCCATTGTTATCTTACGGTGCTGTCAAAGCGAAGCAGCTCGACCAAAGCGCTTATGTATATCCGCCATTTATAGAGGCAATCGAATTCGCTAATTTTAAAAGGTATTGAAAAAAAACGTGTTGCCATTTTTAAAGTCTTCACAGTTTCGAAAAGAAATTACGATTACGCGCCTTTTTAATTTTTTCTTAATAATGAAGTACTGAAGGTAAATAAGGGAAAATGGGTACGCGAATTTTTTTTAAACGGGGACGCCCCTTGGCAGTGTTTGGTAAATAATCCGAGTATATTTCTGCCATGAAAAGCTGCCAGTGAAAACTTACCTGCCTTGCAGATGCCGTTCGGAGACGGCATAAAACAAGTAGATCCCGTCCCGCCAATTTGTAGGTAAAATTAGAAGAAACAAGACGCAAATTGTAAGAAAAGCTCGACCTAAAATCTCTTCGGAGGTTATCGCGCCTTACATTTATTTAATTTATTATTTTATTTGCAAAGACTTTCTATTGCAAGAAATATGTTTTACGCAGTAAATTTTTTATGCAAACAATGTTATGAACACCTACGTCTGAGTATAAACATATGTATGTGTATTAGGGTGGATAGATTTGTATGGACGAAAGTTAACCGATATCACGCCATCGATTTTTCGATAGGATTTGGGCTCAGGAAAAAAAGTTCCACTACGCATACCCAAAAAATAATTTTCTAGCCTGCAAAATTGAATTTTTTTCGGTTTTTTTCATGACCTACTAAAAAAATGTTCATATGTATACCCTGTCCGACCCAAAAATGTCCGCTAAAAACTTTAGCGATAACAGTTTTTTGAAAAAAAAAAAAACGTTTTTAGCGGACATTTTTGAGTCGGACAGGGTATACATGAAAATTTTACACTCAAATGAAAATTTTTTAGTAGGCCTATAAAAAACCAAAGTCGAAAAAAGTCCAAAAAATGATATTTCGCAGGGTCGAGAATTATTTTTTGGGTATTCGTAGTGGAACTTTTTTTCCTGAACCCAAATCTTATTGAAAAATCGATGGCGCGATATCGGTTAATAAATCGGCCCAGTCTAATGTATATATACACATTAGGATGCCACACTAAATAGTTTAATTTTTTCGACTAGAACTATAAATTAATTGGACAATTCACAAGAATGTCGTATTCATGTAAAATTATAAGATTTGAGTTATTTCTATGGCTTCCAATACGAAATTTGATGAAAGCATAGCACATACGATGAATAGAAGACCTTGTGAATTTCCTTAACGTCTTTGAAGATTCCAATTAAAATATAGAAAGAAATTAAGATTAATGAGTGTTATACAGGATTCAAAGTTACTGAAATTGGCGAGCTTGAAGTACTTTCTGCTCTTCGTATGCCATAATAACTAAAATGTTCTTTCTAACAAGAAATCGATTCCATATAATGGTAATAATAACTTTGATAATAAAGATGCTATCAAAATTGTTAAACTAAAATTTTTAAAACATTTTGGTCAAAGTCTTAAAATGAAACCCACCACGTATCTCAGACATTCTTAATAAAAGAATCCATCGAAATCGTTTATAAAGTTGTATCTACAATTCGCAAAAGACATCGATTATTTAACATGAATAGAGATCCCTCTGTCTTCTATAGTATGGCTTAGCATTTTTAGTAGTTAGCGAATTGTGAAAAAATAAACTAAATTTTTACTTCAATTACAACCTTTTTAACCGGCCTCCTGAGATACGAGTTATTAACGGAATATCTGAGATACGACCTTCTTAACAAAATTGTTAAGTTACGACCTTTCTATAATAATAGGTCGATAAGTGGGTCGATTTGTATGGACGAAAGTTAACCGATATCGCGCCATCGATTTTTCGATAGGATTTGGGCTCAGGAAAAAAAGTTCCACCACGCATACCCAAAAAAATAAATTTCGAGCGTACGAAATTTAATTTTTTAAAATTTTTTTTCGGCTTTGATTTTTATCGCTTTTTCGTGACCCACTAAAAAAATTTTCATATGTATACCCTGTCCGACCCAAAAATGTCCGCTAAAAACATTGGCGACAACAGTTTTTTGAAAAAAAAAAACATTGTCCGTTTTTAGCGGAAAATTTTACCATCAAATGAAAATTTTTTAGTAGGTCATGAAAAAAACCTTAAAAATCAAAGTCGAAAAAAAGTAAAAAAAATGAGACTTCGCAGGCTCGAAAATTATTTTTTTGGGTATGCGTAGTGGAACCTTTTTTCCTGAGCCCAAATCCTATCGAAAAATCGATGGCGCGATATCGGTTAATAAATCGACCCACCCTAATGTGCATATCAAAAATTTATATTTATTTTATCTCAACCGTTTATTTAACTGTTTCACTTTTAAACACCCATTTCCACCTACATTTTTTGTTGTTGTTATTTTTAAAAGTTTTACTTAACAAACAAACGATTGTTTGTGGTTTTGTACAAACGCTTTCTTTGCCCTTGGAATCTTGGCAGGAATACTGTCCGTGGTATTACATATATAAATAAATTAGCGGTACCCGACAGATGATGTTCTGGGTCACCCTGGTGCACATTTTGGTCGATATCTCGAAAACGCCTTCACATATACAACTAAGGGCCACTCCCTTTTAAAACCCTCATTAATACCTTTAATTTGATACCCATATCGTACAAACACATTCTCGAGTCACCCCTGGTCCACCTTTATGGCGATATCTCGAAAAGGCGTCCACCTATAGAGCTAAGCCCCACTTCCTTTTAAAATACTCATTAAAACCTTTCATTTGATACCCATATCGTACAAACAAATTCTAGAGTCACCCTGGTCTACCTTTATGGCGATATCCCGAAATTGCGTCCACCTATAGAACTATGACCCACTCCCTTTTAAAATACTCTCTAATACCTTCCATTTGATACCCATGTCATACAAACACATTCCAGGGTTACCCTAGGTTCATTTTCCTACATGGTGCTTTTCCCTTATTGTGTCTCCATAGCTCTCAACTGAGTATGTAATGTTCGGTTACATCCGAACTTAGCCTTCCTTACTTGTTTTATATCTCTTTTGGTTTATAAGTGACCGAAAACAGCTAAGTACTCGAAAAACGGGTTTGTCCTTACTTGTTTATAATTTTTTTTATTCGCTGGCGAAAGTGCTTTGATCTCAATGTAAAAAATAATTACAAACCATCTTGCCTCCCAAGGCAGCTGGTTATATGAGCCGGAGCAACTCGGGATTTTTCCCGACCAAGGGCTGTTATTTCAGTGTAACCCTATTTAATTTGTTGCATCCCTCCCACAAATTCTCATCTTCCCAGCATATCCTTGCAGCGGGACTGCGCCATATTCTCCTGCTCCGGGAGGGTATCGATCCCAATCTGGGACCTGTACCTGACCGCGGTCCAGATAAATCGTTTTGCTGCCGGAAAAGAATCTTTTTAGGATGGTCACACTCTTGTGAGTGTGTCATGTGCAAGGGATGGTTGCATCGGACAGGATGTTCTGGGCTAGACCCCCTAAACCCGAAGTCCCGGTAACTTTCATAAATCTTTTGTGGCTCGTTGTTGTTTACGCCCAAGGGCGTCCCGTAGTCTGCGCCTTAGCTCCCCAACTACCTTATAGCTACCCCGCTGCTCAGCAAGCCACAACAACACAAAATTCTGCGGTTAAACTGTAATAAACCCATTAGGGAAGATCTCGGAGATAGTTGATTTCATGAAGCGGCATAACATCCGCATTGCAGCGATGCAAGAGACCAAACACAGCAAGATCTGCTTTTCAGACCTGCTCTGGGAATAACAGAAAAGAATGCGAGAGCGGAAATGGAGGCGGTCTCGTGTTAATCACCCACAACTCAGTGCAATATAATCTATTTGATCCCGACATCGGCATCGCGCTACCGACTGCTTTACACCCTAAAAGCTTGGGTGCGACTTTCAATCACGATCTAAATTTTGGAGATAATAAAACCGCAATTGTACCAAAAATCCAGAGCCGCAATAAAATACATTTCCCTACCGCCAAAAGCAAATTTTAATCATGTTTGAAAGCAGCTATGTGCTTTAAAACGGCGCAAATATTTATCACGTCGTTATGGGTTAAAAACATGATTTTTTCCTTAACACATCAATAACATACTTTCCATAAAATATTTCAATAATACGACATTTGCAAAATTTTGCAAATGGACACCAGAAATAAGTTTTTTTGATCTCCTGAACAGTTACTGAAAAACACATAACTGTTTTTGTGAGCGCAGCGACGATATGCTCTTCTGAAAAAGACCGAAATTATTAGTTTTACTTCTCAATTAACATTTTCTGGCCACATATCTTTATCTCGTTAGACTAACAGATGGGGGTGGATGTGGCTTAAGCCGGAATTATAAAACTTCAAAACTAAATTTTTTATAATTTTTATACTCAGTTGAGCAGAGCTCACAGAGTATATTAAGTTTGATTGGATAACGGTTGGTTGTACATATATAAAGGAATCGAGATAGATATAGACTTCCATATATCAAAATAATCAGGATCGAAAAAAAATTTGATTGAGCCATGCCCGTCCGTCCGTCCGTCCGTTAACACGATAACTTCAGTAAATTTTGAGGTATCTTGATGAAATTTGGTATGTAGGTTCCTGAGCACACATCTCAGATCGCTGTTTAAAATGAACGATATCGGACTATAATCACGCCCACTTTTTCGATATCGAAAATTTCGAAAAACCGAAAAAGTGCGATAATTCATTACAAAAGGCAGATAAAGCGATGAAACTTGGTAGATGAGTTGAACTTATGACGGAGAATAGAAAATTAGTAAAATTTTGGAGAATGGGCGTGGCACCGCCCACTTTTAAAAGAAGGTAATTTAAAACTTTTGCAAGCTGTAATTTGGCAGTCGTTGAAGATATCATGATGAAATTTGGCAGGAACGTTACTCCTATTACTATATGTGCGCAAAAACGGAGAAGGACCACGCCCACTTTTAAAAAAATTTTTTTAAAGTAAAATATATATACTGTTCAACCCTCTGTTTCAAATTTGAAGTACCAGTTACTTGAAACTTGTTTGCAAACTTGCGTAGTGATCATTATTTTTATATGTAATGAAATTCTGTATAAATTCTATTCTGTATATATTTTATCTACTATTAATTTGCTTTATTGTCAATTTCATAAATTATTATTTACTAGCTCCTTCATGAGACCATTTTAACACATTTACAGCATTTTATCTTTTGCTTACTTCTAAGTCTTTAATTGAAATTGTCAAGCGTTTGGTTCAATACTGTTTAAATATTACTTTAAAATTGATGACTGCTTATGTTGTTTATATCATGTATTACATCTGAGATTTAAGTGCCGGTATATTTGGTCTGTGTAATTGTTTAATTTGTAGACTGTAAATAAATAAATAAATAAAAAATTTTAACAAACAGTTTTATATCTTTACAGTATATGAGTAAATTATGTCAAAATTCAACTCCAGTAATGGTTTGGTGCAACAAAATACAAAAATAAAAGAAAATTTCAAAATGGGCGTGGCTCCGCCCTTTTTCATTTAATTTGTCTAGGATACTTTTAACGCCATAAGTCGAACAAAAATTAACCAATCCTTTTGAAATTTGGTAGGGGCATAGCTTTTATGACGTTAACTGTTTTCTGTGAAAATGGGCGAAATCGGTTGATACCACGCCCAGTTTTTATACACAGTCGTCCGTCTGTCCTTCCGCATGGCCGGTAACACGATAACTTGAGTAAAAATCGACATATCTTTAATGAACTTAGTTCACGTGCTTACTTGAACTCACTTTATCTTGGTATGAAAAATGAACGAAATCCGACTATGACCACGCCCACTTTTTCGATATCGAAAATTACGAAAAATGAAAAAAATGCCATAATTCTATACCAAATACGAAAAAAGGGATGAAACATGGCAAGGTAATTGGATTGTTTTATTGACGCGAAATATAACTTTAGCAAAAACTTTATAAAATGGTTGTGACACCTACCATATTAAGTAGAAGAAAATGAAAAAGTTCTGCAGGGCGAAATAAAAAACCCTTAAAATCTTCGCAGGTATTACATATATAAATAAATTAGCAGTATCCAACAGATGATGTTCTGGGTCACCCTGGTCCACATTTTGGTCGATATCTGGAAAATGCCTTCACATATACAACTACCACCACTCCCTTTTAAAACTCTCATTAATACCTTTAATTTGATACCCATATCGTACAAACTCATTCTAGAGTCACCCCTGGTCCACCTTTATGGCGATATCTCGAAAAGGCGTCCACCTATAGAACTAAGCCCCACGCCCTTTTAAAATACTCATTAACACCTTTCATTTGATACCCATATCGTACAAACATATTCTTAAGTCACCCCTGGTCCACCTTTATGGCGATATCTCGAAAAGGCGTCCACCTATAGAACTAAGGCCCAATCCCTTTTAAAATACTCATTAACTCCTTTCGTTTGATACCCATATTGCACAAACGAATTCTAGAGTCACCCCTGGCCCACCTTTATAGCGATATCTCGAAACGGCGTCCACATATGGAACTAAGGATTACTCCCTATTAAAATACTCATTAACACCTTTCTTTTGATACCCATATTGTACAAACAAATTCTAGGGTCACCCCTGGTCCACCTTCATGGCGATATCTCGAAAATGCGACCACCTATACAACAACTACCACTCCCTTTTAAAACCCTCATTAATACCTTTAATTTGATACCCATATCGTACAAACACATTCTAGAGTCACCCCTGGTCCACCTTTATGGCGATATTTCGAAACGGCATCCACCTATAGAACTAAGGCCCACTCCCTTTTAAAATACTCATTAACACCTTTCGTTTGATGCCCATATTGTACAAACAAATTCTAGGGTCACCCCTGGTCCACCTTTATGGCGATATCTCGAAACAGCGTCCACCTATGGAACTAAGGATTACTCCTTTTTAAAATACTCATTAACACCTTTCATTTGATACCCATATCGTACAAACGCATTCTAGAGTCACCCTTGGTCCACCTTTATGGCGATATCTCGAAAAGGCGACCACCTATACAACAACCACCACTCCCTTTTAAAACCCTCATTAATACCTTTAATTTGATACCCATATCATACAAACACATTCTAGAGTCACCCCTGTTCCACCTTTGTGGCGATATCTCGAAACGGCGTCCACCCATGGAACTAAGGATTACTCCCTTTTAAAATACTCATTAACACCTTTCATTTGATACCCATATCATACAAACGCATTCTAGAGTCACCCCTGGTCCACCTTTATGGCGATATCTCGAAAAGGCGACCACCTATACAGCAACCACCACTCCCTTTTAAAACCCTCATTAATACCTATAATTTGATACCCATATCGTACAAACACATTCTAGAGTCACCCCTGGTCCACCTTTGTGGCGATATTTCGAAACGGCGTCCACCTATAGAACTAAGGCCCACTCCCTTTTAAAATACTCATTAACACCTTTCGTTTGATGCCCATATTGTACAAACAAATTCTAGGGTCACCCCTGGTCCACCTTTATGGCGATATCTCGAAACGGCGTCCACCTATGGAACTAAGGATTACTCCCTTTTAAAATACTCATTAACACCTTTAATTTGATACCCATATCGTACAAACACATTCTAGAGTCACCCCTGGTCCACCTTTATGGCGATATTTCGAAACGGCATCCACCTATAGAACTAAGGCCCACTCCCTTTTAAAATACTCATTAACACCTTTCGTTTGATGCCCATATTGTACAAACAAATTCTAGGGTCACCCCTGGTCCACCTTTATGGCGATATCTCGAAACAGCGTCCACCTATGGAACTAAGGATTACTCCTTTTTAAAATACTCATTAACACCTTTCATTTGATACCCATATCGTACAAACGCATTCTAGAGTCACCCTTGGTCCACCTTTATGGCGATATCTCGAAAAGGCGACCACCTATACAACAACCACCACTCCCTTTTAAAACCCTCATTAATACCTTTAATTTGATACCCATATCGTACAAACACATTCTAGAGTCACCCCTGTTCCACCTTTGTGGCGATATCTCGAAACGGCGTCCACCTATGGAACTAAGGATTACTCCCTTTTAAAATACTCATTAACACCTTTCATTTGATACCCATATCGTACAAACGCATTCTAGAGTCAACCCTGATCCACCTTTATGGCTATATCCCTAAATGGCGTCCACCTATTGAACTATGGCCCACTCCCTCATAAAATACTCTTTAATACCATCCATTTGATACACATGTCATACAAGCACATTCCAGGGTTTCCCTCGGTTCATTTTCCTACATGGTTATTTTCCCTTATGTTGTCACCATAGCTCTCAACTGAGTATGTAATGTTCGGTTACACCCGAACTTAACCTTCCTTACTTGTTATTTATAAATTCTTTCTCTTATATTTCGCATTTCTCTTCTAAATTTTCTTTTGTTTTTCAATACTACTATTTTTGCATTCTATTTGTAAAATTCATGTTCAAAACATTTGTATTTGATTAAATGGTACTCAAACAAGTTGTATGGAAATTGTCATAGGTTAAAAATACAAAAATATTTAAAGGGTACACTTACGAAAGAAAGTATTTGCACGTAGACTTTTTGCAGGTTTCATCTGGTTTGGCATAAACAAAATCATAGTGGGGTAGTAAGGTTTTCTTGTATTCCTTGTAAATAGGGCTTTTAGAAATATTTGAAACAAGTCGAATTAAAGATCTACGATTCAACAACGACCGTCCCACATCGGGGATAAATTGAACATTTTATTTCATTAATCTTTGCAGGTTGTGAGTAGCCTTTTACAATACTCTACTGGCGGACTTTGAAAGCGCTCTCCTGAAACTGGCAGTCGAATCGACTCAAAGAATTCATCAGCATTAATAATCAGCAGCGACGGATGATCTGTTGGCAAACTGAACGAGACCTTGAGACTCCGCTGGCCATATGATTTCTGCTTCCAGACAGCTGGGCCCTGATTCAGTTAAGCAAGCGCTGGGCTGACAGCACCTCTTGCCGTGTATCGAAGTATTTTTAGCCATTTGTTGACTCCAAGCATTCGTTTACAAAAGTTCATATATCCCTGGTTATTTCAGTCTTTACAGGGCACTGCTCAATAAGAGTCCATGCAGTGCTCCTAGCTGTATGGAGGGCGACGAGGTGGAATCAGCTATTGCAAGGAAGAGGCGTAAATAAATCGATATGTGGCTTATTCATAAATTTATCATTGCCACGCAGAGATTCGCTAAGTAATTAGAGTACCAGGGACAAGCATAACAAACTTTGGTGGCAGCCAGACTGCCTTAAAGGCAGTTGAATCTAATTATGATTGTAAGTGGTACACAAGTTTCTGGGTCTTCGGGGGCATCGATATCGAAGGGAGCGAAATTACAGACGATAAGACAGACTTTGTACCACCACCATTGAATGATCATCGGAGCACAACAGTGGAAAAAAAACATTTAAGGTAACGGAACTTATCTGGCCCAAGCGGGATGGTCGCAAAGTTTTAAAGATCTTTATGGCCATACGATGACTTATAACAACAAGTTCCCTCTATAGAACATGGCGGTTGAGAATGTACAGTAATCGATTCATCACTTTCTCTATCAATGGAAGGGTTAGGAGTAACGTTTGAAATATCTGTTTGAACGAGGGTATTCCTATCCGACACTCACCGAATTAAGAAAGAATCGCCTCACTTTCCCCCTTGGACGCCACGCCAATATATTTTGAAGCTTTGAAGGGCTTCTTTGCCTAGATAGGAGCATCAACAGCGAAGACAATACCAGCCTAGAAACTCAGCGTAAGACCACTCTTGCCAGCAAGTGTTAGTTTTTGTTGGGACACAGACTAGTTATGGCATCAGTTATCAGTAAGATAAGAGCACTGGCGTGCGTTGCTATGAGAAGCAAAAATGTTATCTTTCCGCAACCGCGGAATATCGTCGCAACAAAACTCTCAACTCACTAGCGAGCAGCACTTTGGGGAAAGAAATGTTGCCATTTCTTCCAGGAGTAGAAAGTAATCAAAAGATAGCGTCATCTCGGCAATTTATTAGAAAGAACTTTGTCTTAGAATTTTGAAATAGGACGTTATTTAAACGCACTATTATATCAAAAAAGTGTTTTTCTCACCCTCTCTCAGCTAAAAATGTACTGAAGACATTTTGAATAGGGTGTTTTTAAACCAAACCTCAGATAAGGAATTATTCTGGTCCGATCTCGTCGGGACTGCGCGTTGCCAATGCGATCCCATATATTTACATTTAAGTGATATTGAGATTGTTGGCTTGGCAGATTATCTAAGTTTGGCTAGTTCCAAGTAAGAGGTTTCTTGCAGTGAAGATTGCAGCTAGATATGGGAGGTAACTACTTATTGAGCGTAAGTATTTGTCATCAGCGTCGGGAATGCGGTCTTACGGCCAATATTTTTACAGCTAAGCTGCAGTATTCAGTTTCGTACTCCAGTATGTTTTCCATGCTTACGCTATGTATGTATGTATAAGTGTATCCATTAAGTTAAAAGCAGAAGAATCTGGGTTCCACCTTCCCACATCTTTGTCTCAAGAAATATGTAAGTATTGTACTCCTACCCGCATTCATAAATTAGGCACGGTTTACTCTAGGTGTGAATGGCACCAAGCGTTGGGGCCATAAGAAATAAAAAAACCGTTGAGACTTAAAACAGCGATGCTAAACTAGTAAGGTGCCGAAGCCGGTCCGTCAATGAAGATATTACACAGACTGAAGTGTCCATGTTAATAAGCAGGACAAAAACCCAAAACCTCAACGCTTATTTTTGTTTTTGCAGCATGGAATTCCTACACCTTCTGTCACTGACGTTGAAATATACGCAGCAAATATCTTCCTTTTCCCCAAGAGGATTGAGACGTATTCCATATACACATCAAGTGCAGCGGCCTCGGCTGGAGCTTAAAAACGCTTCCCTAATATTTCTGAAGTCTTCGTCCGACTGCAATTTCTGCTGAAAGACACTAAAATGATCTATATCATTTGTTTATTTAAAGATAGGCAGCAGACCCTTCAACTTCCGTTAGTTCTGAACCGTGAGTTTTCACGTGCATTGTCACTTCTTTTATCCGTACTACATTGACTTAAGTTGAATATCCCAGCATTCGGCACTAGTAATAGTGGGGAGAGATACGAGTTCCGGTAAGATGCGATACCATATAGACGTCCTTTACACGCGATATTGATACTAGCTCGTTAATGACTAGATATTTATTTTTTATAGGTTCCCTCTTATTCAAGAGCTTAATAAGTGTGCTCTTCAGATTGCAATCACCTGTTGTGACCTGGCTGGATTTGTGTAAATTACAGTGCAACTAGTCTACTTCGTGAAGCTTTGGGAAAGTTTAGCGATACTGATAGTCTTTTACCGGAAAGCAGGCACGTTTCGGAAACTGGCACCATTAAGGTACTATCCCGATCCATCTCGGGAAAGATTTGATATGACCACGTTAAACCTTTTTCTATCTTACATGATATGGCATGACTGAAACGATTCTGCGAGAGGCCAGTCCCTTATGCTGTGCATACTAGAGCTGTACGCCGGTCACTTAATCGGCGGCGGCGGCGTAGGCTCTATTATATACCGGTGGCGCCGGCGTGTCCGGCGCGCCGACAAGGTGATCGGCGTAAACCTTTGAATTGAATGGCTGGAATTCAGAGTATCACATTGTCCGCAAATAAAGAATATGGAAACATACTGCTAACGTCAATGTATGTTTGACGATCTGGAACAACATCATTAGCTTGCGGATGAGTATCTGGGAGGCTTGTAAAGCGAAAATTAAAAAAAAAAATAAAATTTGGAAAGGTTTTGTTTGTATGTATATAAGGAAATCGGCGTTTCGGCCATTTCGGAAAGATCCGCGGGTTTTGCGGATCGTTCAGAAAATTTCGGGATTAGCTCCTTGCGGAGAGAGGGAGAAATACTTAAAATGGTAACACTTTGTAGCGTAGTTTCACTGAAGGAGATGTTCTAATACCCGTCGTCGGTACGATTTCCTTAAATCATTTGCGGCTGCATGCTGGTCACACACAAAAGCGACTTACGGTTGCTATCAATTATCTACTAATAGTCATGACTCTCGTGGCACAGTTCTAACTATTAGCATCAATGCTGGTTTATTGATGATCGCTCCAAAGAGCTCCTTCAGTTTTTTCGGCTGTTTCAAAGAGCTACATTTCCCGACGAACAGTAACAATCCCGACCACCAGTCGCTACCACGCATCCTGGCCCTTATACCATATGCCAGCACAGAAGCTATAGCACTGCGACTTCCAACTCATACCTTCGTCGACATCACTCTCCTAGAAGCTCTAGGTGTAGCTCCGAAGACTTTCTGACGGATGTTTTTGTCGCGCTATGCTTCCGAGCTACAGCAAAAAACACCTTGAAACATTAGGATGTAACTATTCTGCCAAGGATGCCGCCCTCAACATCATAAGCAGTCTAAGTGGATATTATTGCGTAGCTCATGGGTGCATCTACATAATTTAAACTTACAAGGACCGTGAATAAGTGTATTTAAATGTATACCGAAATTTGCAGACGTTTGTGTTCGACAAATTTACCTCAATAGTCTTCGTTTCCGGCCTTATGATATAAGAGCTTATTATGGATGGCCGCCTTCAGTTTTCAGACTAGCTCCACTATCCCCTACGTTAGGGTAGTAGAACACCCGATCATTTGTTCGACTGTCTTGAGAAAGCTTTTGCTTCACCACTTTGAGTATTCTTGCGAAGGACATAGCCTAATCTGGTTAAAAAATGTGCCTACGTATTCACATTTGTAACAGGAGCCGTCACGTGTAGGTCATATTTAAACATGGTTGATAAGCTATATCCAATGTGATTTACTCCAAGGTACTAGTTGGGGATAGACCCGCCAACTTTAGGAAATGTCAAACCGGGAGACTTGGGTGTTGAATGATGAAGTGTGAAAATCAAAATTAAGATTTCAGACGCTATTTTATAGTTAAACAAATAAAATGATTTTTTAAACCCCCTCTCATAAGTGTTGAAGATATGTATAGGCAACTTAAGTATGAGCTGATAATCATTTCAAAGAGAATTTAAACCACTGGAGCCTACTAAAGGATTTTGAATCACTGATTTAGCTTTTTTCAGCCAATCAAGATATAAAATTCGGCACCTTTTTCGGGTAACTTGCTTTTTTAACAACTTGAGGACAATTTGAAAATATGTTCGACATTTTGGGACATTTTATTTAAATTCATTGTTCTTTATTAATTTTCTGAATAAATTATGCGAATTGAGCATTTAAATTTATCATATAACTTTTCTTTAAGTGTTTTTTTTTTTTAATAATTTTGTGAATTCAGTGATGCGAAATCCGGCATTGAAAGCGCCTGTATTCTTAAATAACTTTTGAACCGTTAGAAGGTGTTAAATTTCGCAATTTGAATTTTATAACTGGCAGTGATGCGCATCCCGCATACGCATTTTCGAGATGATAATAAATGGCCTAGACACTCTCAAAAGAGTAGAAAATATAGTAACGCCGAACGCCGCTGCCGCGCCGATTTTTTCGACATTCTGTGGCGGCGGCGGCGGCGTATATCATCTCTAGCGCACACGCGATTCCCTCTGGCTTGCATTAGTTTTGCATTCGATAGGATTTCTGTTCAAATGTATTATATACGTATGAAAATAAAGGTTCCAGATGAAAAAAAAACCAAAAACAAGTAAAGGTGTCTAAGTTCGGGTGTAACCGAACATTATATATTCAGCGTGAGCTTCAATTGTACATTTCCCGTTTCGCCCGTTTAAAAAAAATGTCTCCCCATTTCCTCTTACAATAAAACTTGATAAGTGAAATATCATTGATTCCAAACTATTTTTTGCTAAGTTATAGCTAGCCTACGACCCTTTTAAATTTGTTTTGTATCTAAGTTGCCGTGGTCTTTAACCGATCTCGTCCATTTTTTCTAGAAATATTTCCTGCTATAGGGAAAATTTGTGTACCAAATTTTATTACGATCCGTTAATTTTTCTTCGAGTTATGGCTCCTGAAACATAGAAAATTGCTTAGTCATAAAAGGGGCGGTGCCACACCCATTTTCCAAAATTTTTGTATTTTCCAATTTAATGTTATAATTCAATTTAGAAAGTAAAATTCTATTGATACAAAGCTTTTTTTTAGCTAAGATATAGCTTATTATTTTCGTCTACGACCCTTTTAAAAATCTTGTATATAAAAGTGGGCGTGGTTTTTAATCGATCTCGTCCATTTTTTCTAGAAATATTTCCTGATATAGGGAAAATTTGTGTACCAAATTTTATTACAATCCGTTAATTTTTCTTCGAGTGCCCGCCCATTTTTTACACTTTGAAGTTTTTCCTATTTACTGTTATACATTTGGAAAATGAAATACCATTGATATAAAGATCTTTTTGGCAAAGATATAGCTTATTTTATTCGTCCACGACCCTTTTAAAAATCTTTTATATAAAAGTGGGCGTGGTCCTTAACCGATTTCGTTAATTTTTCTTCAAAGCATTCCTTATAGTGAAGGCAACTTCTTTGCCGAATTTGTTTATGATAGGTTTAACGATTTTTGATTTATGATTAATAATATTTGTAAAATTGATTTTATCACAAGTGGGCGGTGGCGGTGCCTCGGCCATTTTAAAAAATTTTTTCATATTTTTGTCAAGAGTCTCAATATCAGTCCACACGTAAAATTTCAACATTCTAGGTATATTATTTACTAAATAATCAGGTTTTTTGTGTTCTCCAAAATGTTATATATATAAAAGTGGGCGTGGTTATCATCCCATTTCGCTCATTTTCAATACCAATCTATTCTGATAAGCTCGTGTACCTAATTGGGTGTGAAGATATCTCAATATTTACTCAAGTTATCGTGTTAACGGACAAACGACGGACGGACGGACGGAATGGCTCAATCAAATTTTTTTTCGATACTGATGATTTTGATATATGGAAGTATATATCTATCTCGATTCCCTTATACCTGTACAATCAACCGTTACCCAATCAAAGTTAATATACTCTGTGTGCAAAGCATTCTGAGTATAAAAACTCAAAGAAAAATTATTAAAAGGCGATTTTTATAATAAATCTTGCACATCGCTGTTACGATATCTGGATGTAATACTTTTTTAACTTAATCAAAGAAATTGTTGTTGTATTGACACCGAGAAGAGCCCTTGGGAGCCCTCAGCAACAAGATCGCCGTTATTGCTCCCGCAAAAGTTCACTCCAACCTTAAAACCATTAGTGAAAAAAATACTTTGCGCAATTTACTTTCTAGGAGATTTTGGTTGCTTTGCCCGGGACTTGAGCCCAGTATACTTGGTGAGGTAGGCAAAGCACGCTGCCACCTAGAGATATACGTCGCCGATAAACGCCGCCGCTGGTTTAAATGTTTTTCGCACGCTGCCGCTGAATGTCAAGAATATCGGCGCGGCGGCGGCGGTGTTCGGTGCGGTACTATATTTTCTACTCATTTATGATTGTCTAGGCCATTTATTGTTCATGTCGAAAATTGGTCGATATATAGTCGAAAGGGGTATCCACGGATGCGCATCACTGCCAGTTATAATAACCCAATTGCGAAATTTAACTGCTGTTGTTGTTGTTGTAGCGATAGGGACATTCCCCGAAGGCCCTGGGGAGTGTTATTGATGTTGGTGGTCCTGTACGTTCTGGTAACAAGCAGTATTAAGGTACTAGCCCGACCATCTCGAGAACGATTGGTATGACCACACGAAACCTTCTAGGCCATACCGCCCTCCCACCCTCTAAATCCATGAGGAGCCTGGGGCTGCTAGAGCCTCTGCTGTTAAATAAACAGGATTCGCCACGGGTAGGTGAGGTTCACAATTGGGTATGAGAAGCTATATATTGCGCTGGCAACCCCTTGAGAGGGTTGCGCTACACAACCTCTTGCTACCGCGGGTATATTCTAAGCCCCCTAACCCGCTGGTGGAGCTAAATTTAATTATTTCTTACCGTTCAAAATTTATTTAAAAAACAGGCGCATTCAATGCCAGCTTAACACGGATTTCGCATCACCCAATTCACCAAGTTATTAAAACAAAATTCTAACCGAAAAGTTAAATAAAAAATGTAAATGCCCACTTCGCATAATTGTTTCAAGAATCTTTAAATCGTCCTCAAGTTACAAAAAAAAGCAAGTTACCCGAAAAAGGTGCCGATTTTTTGAAAAATTCTATGTCCCGATTGGGTAAAAGGATAAGCGAAATCAGTGATGCTACATCCTTCAATAGGTTCCAGGGGTTCAAACACTCCTTCGAAATGATTCTGACCTCATACTTATGATACGTGTGAGAAGGGTTTGAAAAATCACTTGGCTTTATATTCAAACATCTGTTGTTAATTTGCGAAACATAAAAATAGCGTCTGAAATTTTAATTTGGATTTTCATCTATCATCTCTCAACACCAAAGTCTCCCAGTTTGACATTTCCTAAAGTTTTCCCAAATTTAAATATCCCCTACACGTTACGGCTCCTGCTACATATGTATGTGAGTACATAGGAACACTCAAAGTAATGAAGTAAAAGCTTTCCCAAGACAATCGAACAAATGACTGGTATGCTACTACCCTAACGTATTGGACAGTCGAACTAGTCTGAAAAGTGAAACTACGCGGTTATTCATAATGAACTCTTGCATCAAAAGGCCGGAAAACAGCAGTTTGGGATAAGCATATAACCTTAACATCTTTCAACTTAACTTCTTTCGACCCACATTCCAAAATTCGCTTTGGGTAAACAAAGACTATTGAAATCAATGTTTCGAACACAAACTTTCGCAAATTTTGGTCTACATTAAAAAAAACTTTATCCAGGGTCCTTGTAAAATTAAAAATGTGTAGATGCGCCGAGGATTATACTATTTTCACCCATGAGTTAATACGTGGACTGCCAACGATTTCGAGGGCGGCATCCTTGGCCTCCCTAACTTTTAAAGGTGTCTGGTTGTAGTCGGCAGCATAGCGCGACAAAAAATCATTACCAACAGCTCGGCAGGTAGTATATCGTTACCCGGCACCTTGTTATTCTTTAGACGGTATTTTGAAATTGTCACTTCATCATATTCGGGATAGCGGAACGTATATTCCGCTATCAGCAATTGTGGTACAGGGCTCGTATTCTCGCTCGCTATCAAGCAATAAGGAAAAATCTTACCTCTAAAAGCTTAGCACATCTTGTAAGAAAGTTATCAAGCCGCCGTTGTCGTGATTGTAAGAATATTCCTGGCCGTGAAAGCTCCCCTCCGAATTTTTTGGCAGAATTTTCGGCCATTATTCTTAGGGGCTACCTAGCATAAATAAATACCTACCTCCAACAGTATTTACAATATCTCAAATTTTTACTGAAGCCTTATACCAAATAGTTAAGTTGGAATAACTTTTTTTAAACGCCTATGCTATAAGCCACCCAGAAAAATGGTGACCATTTGAAGTGATGTAACTCAGCGTCGCACAATGTTTCGACTGTATGGAGTTAAGTGGAAAAAAGTCAAAACCATTATAGTTGTGCTCCTATATTAACTTAACCACTGAAATTGGATTATACAGAAGCCCTATGCTTCTAATACTAAAAATTTGAGTATGTGTGTGTTTCTACATATACATTAGGGTGCTTCAAAAAAATTTGTTTACCCAACTCTTACCCTTTTAAATCCTTTTTATTGTAAAAGTAATTATACTTTGTCTCAGATTTGCTCAACAGTCATTTATTTAATAAAAATACAACTACAACATACTTCTATATAAGCTTATCATTCACTTATGTATTTACTATAATAAATATTTCAAAACTAGCAATCGTCTCTTACTTTTTAACACAGATAACAACTTTAATATTTAACACATACAGTTGTGTTGAAAAAAAGGTAGCGAAATTCTTTTTATTTTTTAAATTTTTTTAATTAAATTTTTTTTATTTAAATAATTTTTGTTAGAAATATAGTGGAATCGCAAATAGAAACCACATAATAAAACTTTTAAGGTTCTAGAAACTTAATCGAGCATCAAAAAAATGTCATCAAAATTTTAAACTTTTTTCGGAGTTTTTAGAAAATTTTCGAAAATGCAGTTTTGTACCCTATCCAATTTTAGATAGAGTAATGAAAGTTTCACATATGTAGGTTTGCATTCACTTCTACCGCAAATAATTATATTTAGCTTGAAAAACTTCCTCGAACAAAATAAGCGGTACAGTAGTCGCTCACAAATTAGAACCTTTAGTAATTAGAATGTCCAGAAATTAGAATCAACTTTTTGAATACATTACACGAATCGAAAATTCTAATTTCTGAGCGTATTTTGTTTTTTTTTTTGTTGCAAAATAGACATAAAATGGGGAATCCCCAATTTATTCATGTTACGCTCGGTAGTCGTTGGATTTCCGTCGCGGTTCTGTACAGTTTTTGTTAGTTTTTGTTAATTCGCTAAACTTAGTCCTTGGAAAGCAATGTTCAGATCTTGGCAGAGGTGTTAGCCATAGCAAGCGGTTAGCCATAGAATTTGATGTGGCGCCATCTGCAATCAGCTATATCAAATGGAATAAATCATCAATTTTAAACGCTGCTTCTAATACCTACCATGAGGCTAACAAAAAATCACTACACATTGCTGAACATTAGTTATGAAGTTTTTGATTAATTTTTGGCCTTTTAATGTATTTCTATCGATTTTTTATGTATTTTTAATGAAAAAATATATTTATTGTAATAGGAGTTTTTGTTTTTTGAATCTTTTTTTGATTTATCGTATGATATGTATTGTACTGGATTGTTACCTTATGTTTTCTCGTTTTTATGAACAAAATTGAAAAAGACACAATTTCATTGTAGTTTTTTTAATGCAAATTGACTTAATTTTTAAGGTTTTATACAAATAAAAAAACGTCCAGCAATTAGAATTTTTCAGAAATTAGAATCACCCTAAAAACAAAGTGGTTCTAATTTGTGAGCGTCTACTGTATTTGTATATACATATATTTTTTTAACACACGTTTTAATCTGTAGACATATCCTGTTTTTCCGTTGAATGAGGACAATGGGCATCCCCGCTACTTATCATACCTGAATGGTGATTCCCAGAAATAGTGATGGCGAGTCGGGTAAAACTAGTAAGTTCCTAACATCAGGCGGAAGTGGTTTAGTTCTAGTGTCAATGTTGTTTCTGTATTGATTGATCTTTGGATCAGATGAGATTAGCAGCATTGTAAGCAAGTCTGTATTCGTGGCGTAGTGGGAACACTTACGAGTATTGAATTCGCGAAATCTTCGACAATCTTTATTCCGGGCTTCTTGCGCTTCCTCTGACAAATTCCCTATAGGCAAAGTCATGTGCTTGATTATGTCAACACTATGATATAAGATTTCGTGCACCGTGGTTGGCATATAATACCACGAATAAAGATTGAGATATAACGATGCTGTGTCCTCCGCAAAGATTTTAAATTGGTCTGTTTTAATTTGATACACAGACGCCAGCGCGGTAAGTAATATATGAAATTTGTGTATTAGATTTTCATCAAGGCCAATAATTACAGCAGTTTTTTCCAGAGTTGTCGGAAAACCTTCTGGTAGTATTGCCATCATTGGTTGTACTGAACCCAGGTTTGATGCCATCTATGTTAAGGCCTAGTTCAGATTTAAACTTTTGCTTGATTTGGCTTTTTCTTTCATTAAAAATGCTTTGGTTCTCTCTCTTGGCAATCTATATGATACATGTAATAAACACTCGAATGTTTTTATCAGCGCATGGAGTATAGACAACCCATAATCATAATTTTCAGTCTCTGCGATGTAAGAAGCAACTGGTATGTTCATTTGACTAGGTTTGGCACCGCAAATGTAACAATTTTGGTTACTCTTCGTCCCTGAGAGTAAAAAAAATAAATATAAGGCGCGATAACCTCCGAAGAGATCTAAGGCCGAGCTTCTCTTCCAATTTGCGTCGTGCTCCTCTTGATTTTCCCTACAAATTGGCCGGACGGGACCTACATGTTTTATGCCGACTCCGAACGGCATCTGCAAGGCAGATGAGTTTTCACTGAGAGCTTTTCATGGCAGAAATACACCCGGAGCGCTTGCCAAACACTGCCGAGGGGTGACCCCGCTTAGAAAAATTTTCTTCTAATTGAAAAACCTTATTTCTAAAATTTTGATGTTGCTTTGCCCGGGAGTTGAACCCAGGGCATACGGTGTGATAGGCGGAGCACGCTACCATCACACCACGGTGGCCGCCGAGAGTATGTTACATATTTTTCCATCAGCCATTGTTGAGAGGAGAGTATGTTTCACTAGGAAATTATTACAATCAGTTGGCCTCAATTGATTAATTTGAGCCCTTATATTATCTGCTTCGCGTTTCACTAAATCTGGTGTTTCTTTTTGAAAAAAAAATTTTGATTGGTCGACAATATCGTGTTGATGAGGGTTTGGAATTCATCCAAAAAGAGTATCGTGGTCATAGTTTACCACAAGCTGTAAAGGCACGAAACAAATTAAAATAAGTACTCGTCATTTGCAGAAGCATTTTCAAACTTTTTCAAGATAGCTGAACTAGGCTGAACTGCCATCTAAGCTCCATTTGCAAATAAGTGTTGGACTTTGTCAGCTCCAGAAAGGGGCAAAGTGTCATAAGACGCGCGTAGTGGTTATGTATAGCAAAGACTGTAATGTAAAACTAGCAGAAATCTCATCCAGATGACTGCATTCATCAGGTGGAAAGCATATTTTCTTAGATTTCGTTAAACTATAGAACGATGAAAAGACATCGTCATCTACACCCAGAGCTGCATTTCTCAATAATTTATAGCTATTGGTAGTTAATTCAGCGTCAAGGTAGAGGCCTATCGCTTCATCACCAGAGAGACACCTTTGTTTTGAAGCAGGGTAGCTTTGCCACAATCGGCTTATATGAGCAGAAACTAGATAAAATTCTCTACAATATAAATCTACTTTTATTGAGTTACTAAGGGGTACTCACTTTTTTTTTTTTGCTACTAATCTAAAAAATTTACAATTCTTGTTGTTTTTTTAAGAAAAAAAACACCAAAATCCAAAATTAATGATAAATATTTTACCTGGATTATCCATGACTCTTACTGAATAGATATGGTTTAAAAAATTACGGTTTATATTAAATTTATTACCGCTAAACGCACTTAAACCGATTAATCAATATCACCCGGATTTCACAAATTTCCACACAAGTTTAATGATTATTTTACTTATCGTTTGTCGAAGATTGGTAGCAGCCAATTACCCGAAATTTTGCGTACACGACTTTTAGTAATTGCCCTCTAACATAAACACATTTTCGCTTTTATCTCTCACTATGACTTTTTTCCACCTGCCTTCTTATAGTCGAAACACTGTGCGTCGCATAGGGAAGACGTGAAATAATATATTGGCCTTAAAAAAACAGTTACTTTTTATTGTAAAAATCTGACCTCGAGATAGCATAACAACAACATAATATAAGACCATGGCAAAGTTGACATAGTCATAATGCCTTTTCATAACCATATTTTTACTTAACCATATCTATTGCCATCGTTTATTTGTGCCTTAACCTTAAAAAAATTAGATAATTTCATAAAAAAAAGAAAAAAATGCTAAAAATTATTAACAAATTGCATAGTTAATAACTCACTATTTCAAAACGTATCCAAAACAAAGTTAAAAAATTCTTCAATTTAAAAGTTTATAGATTATGGATATGTCGAAAACCCAAAAGCCAGTTGGCTAGCTATGTCATGGTTATGGCTAGGGCTCTATGGTATAGCACCATTGACCAATTGTGTTCATTTCCATAGGTTGGTATGGTAAGTTTGTCAGGCCCTATACGTATAAAGGCCGCGAAAGCTTTAAAGTAAAAAAAACGTTAATTTTATTATTTTTAAAGACCACCCTAATGTACTTAAACACATTGTACCGAGTTTTGGGAAATTCTGATAATTATGAACCTTCTGTTAATGTTCGAACTGTCGAATAAATAACTCAAATATTCAGTATAGCAATATCTCCATATTTGCCTAAGTGTTTCGGATAGCAATATTTAACATTCAACGTCCACTAAAAATTCGACGAAAGCACTTTATCAAAGAACGCAAATATTTCTACTCTTATTTAAAAAGCAAAAGGTGTAGTAAACTATTTTACAAAGCAAATATAAATATTCGAAAATAAGGTATATTAACTCTCTGAGTGCCAACAAAAAATGTTAAAAGAAGATGACTTAATCCTGATAGAATTGAAATTTTTTGTTTGAATAACAATACCAGTATATTTAAAAAAAATCCAGAAACCTTTCCTTCAGACCAGAGCCATGGCTAGTGTATTAGAACCATACCGATCTCTCCCCAATAGTAAAGAGGAGTTCACTCCACGCCACTTTGTGTTGAATGTTGATCTTTAACACTCGCCACAACTTTTTAACAGCGCCTCTTTGTTTATTTGGACTATCGATATATGCGAAGCCACTTCCAATCAAGTATCGGTGTATTACTGTTATACCGCTTTCGTTCAACCATTTTTAACTGATCTCGCGAAGGTCTCCAGGCCTCGACATTAGGCGTTAGCAAAATTTATTGATTCCACAAAGTGGTTTGAACCGCAGTAGCTGTTAGAGCAAGGGTTGATAAAACCGTTTCTAGGGCATCAAAATGGACCCATTGGTGGCCTAAGTGTTGGGCTGGGAAGCAGTCTTCTTGGCCCGGTCCTTTTAACCTAACCCATTACTGTTCTAGGTCTGCAACAGGTTCATTGCGCCTCTGATTTGACCACACATCAGATGCGGGCCTTGCGTTGGAAGTTTCGAAAAACACCCTTTAACTATTTCAGGGTGCTAATATTATTCAGCTTTATTAACTTAAACCCATTGTACCTGCTGAATTGTAGAGTGGTAACTATTTTTTTGGTTTGTCCCGCCATATTCTAACTATGATATTAAGCATCTTCCTTTCTTCAGATCTCTAAGTTTCGATAGATACCTGCTCTTAGGAATACCTGCGCTCTATTATCGCCATAGTCAGGAACTGACGAGCTGCCTCGTTCATCTTCTTGATTTCAACAGGAGTTGCAGCATTAGCTCCTTTTAGAAATTCTCAGTATACCGGAGTCTCTTTATTACCGCCCATAAGCTTATCGATCCGATCGTGGCAGCAGCTTGCTACAGTAAGGATATTGAAATGTTGGATTTGGAATAAAAGATGTGAAAGGTTTGGTAGTCAAACCTTAATTCTTTTTATTAAATAAATTCTTTCCCTTTTATAGTTATTTACTTAACCTATACATTCATAATTATCTTAATACCAATAAACTAAAAATATGTACATTGGTAACGGGGTATGCATACATGTAGGTTTGTATACATGCTTTGTATACATGTAGATTTGTATGCATGCTTGCATACATGTAGATTTGTATGCATGCTTGCATACATGTAGATTTGTATGCCTGCTTGCATCGTCAGCAGATCAATGCGAGTAATTGGTTAATGCTATGCATACATGTATATTTGTATGCCTGCTTGCATCGTCAGCAGATCAATGCGAGTAATTTGGTTAATGCTATGCATACATGTAGATTTGTATGCATGCTTGCAAAGTCAACAGATCAATGTGAGTATTTGGTTAATTCACATTATTGGTTGTATGTAAATAATAAGCAGAATTTATTAGCTGTGAACGGACAAGGTTTTCATATTCGGCATTCCATTGATGTTAGCTAACCGCCGTGTTAGTTCAATAATTTATGTTGTATAATATTGTAATATGATTGTTACTAAGAAGTATTTGGCATAGAAGTTCATGATGCGTAATGCCGCAAGTGTATTGCATAGGTGGGTATGACGCATAATGCTACACCATCCGCCTTAGAAAAAGAGGGTTATATAATTGTTTTGTGAACAATTGTATAAGACTCTTTGTCGTATTTTCAATAATTTTGATATTTTACTGTAACTTGATATTGTAGTGAAAGATGTTGTTTGCTTTGCTTCTGATTTGCTGACCTTGATATTTTTTTATTGTTTACATTTTATGCATATCCCCTTTTTTTCAAGATTTTAAGTTTAATGATTACTTTACTTATTTTACTTATTGTATTTATTGTATATATTTTATTGCCGGATTTTATAAATAAAATAAAATCCGTTTTTTTTAAATTATTTTCTAATATTTATATGGAAATATGAAGCAGAAAATAGATTTGTTTTCAATTGCTTAGATACTAATTATTACTGAGTAGATTTGAATATTTACTTTTAGATTATTTCATATTTCATATCTTAGATGGACTACTAATTCCTTATTTCTTGCTTCTATTACTAGTTTCTAAATTATTTTTATAGTTCCTACCATTTTTATCCTACTATTATTTAGTAACTTATACAAATTATTTTCCTATCGAAATTTTTCTATGTATATAATTTATTGAATAATTTTTATTATTTATCTACCTAGGGTTAGAGAAAAAAAAATTTTGCTATTAATATTTTCTAATCTATTGGGGCTAAAGTAGAATACTTTCCTAATATGTAAAAATATGACCTTATGATTTTTTTTTCACTTTACCTAATTTTTTTTTCATAATTAGGTAACTCTGTAATAAATTGTATATATAATAGAGGGGGTTGCTGATGGAAGAGCGGGGTAGTTTTATTAATGGATAAGTGCAAGGTACAGTGGGTGCAAAAAAAATTTTCGTATCTTTAAATTTTTAATAATTTCCCTATTTTCCAGCAATATTTTTGATCTTATTTGTCATGTGATTTCTGTGGCGGCCACCAAGACAGAATCGTCATGACTTTTATGAAGAATTTATTTTTATTTTTATACCGGGATTTGTCACTTTCACAACCTTTTTGGGTTTGTGCAATTGTTTGATCTTAGAGCATTTGGGTACCTACTTTTATTATTTTAAATTTGCCTACTCGAGTAAATATTCAATTATTCACACAATCCAGGGTTACCCTAGGTCCATTTTCGTACATGGTGATTTTCCCTTATTTGACAAAGGATGAAGGAAAATCGTTCCCAAAAACGTCACCCTGTGTCTACAATTTGGTCGATATTTCCCAAACGAATGTTATATGGAATTAAAAACCACTTATAAACCATCTACTAAACCCTACGAAACCAACGCAGCTAAGCTCTCAGCTGAGTATGTAATGCTCGGTTACACCCGAACTTAGCCTTCCTTACTTGTTTTTGATATAATTTTAAACTATCTTATCTTTTATTTACTTGTTTCTGCTTTGTGCCAGTATGTAAAAGCCAGTGGTTTATTACGGTTAGTATATCGCACCAGTTTAAGTTCGTTGGCCGTGTGGTTCCAAAAAAGAACTTTATTCTGAAATATTTCCAGTTATTAAAAAGTACCCGCTTTCAAAAAGGTACCCGGTTCTGAAATTATACCCGCTGCTTACACCCTTTGCTTCTAATAGGCATTCAGTTTTAAAAGAACTCGGTTCCAAAAATGTACTCGGTTTTGAAAAAGTACCCGATTGCAAAAAAGTATCTGGTTCAAAAATATACCTGGTTCTAAAAAACCACTCGGTTTTGAAAAAGTTCCGCCCACTAGAAATCTGACTCTGAACAGTACTCGGATCTTACCGGTCCAAAAGAGTACCCGATTGCAAAAAGGTATGCGGATCAAAAATATACCCGGTTTTAAAAATGTATTTAAATTCAAGACCGGATTATAAGGGCCGCCAAATTTTTTTGTTGTACTAATGACTTCACCAGTCCGGTTTTTCGGTTAAGCCTCATTTGAAAATGAGAAAAGTCAATCTTAAATGCGAATGCATCAAATTGAAATGGCAAAGCGTGATTTGTAATTTAGAATAGCCAGTTGTTAATGAGAAAATTCAATTGAAAATGGAAAACCGCCACAAAGAAATGTAAAAGTATCACTTCCACAACACAAAAGTCAATTGTAAAGAAGAAAACATCAAATTGAAGTACGAAAGCGTAATTTGAGAAGAGTCAGTTTAAAATATGGAAATGAGAACAGTGAGCAATTGTAAATGCGAAAGCATCACTAATTCACTATTCACCAATTTGTCCCTCAGGACAACTGTGTTTTTCTTAAAAATTTCAAGTCCTGGATTGGCGGCATTTGTACAACGGGCATACAGCCTGATAAGTAATTGTCCTAAGTCAATTTTATCATCTACAATCAGGTTGCTTGTATTTCTTACGCTACCATTTTATAAGCGCGACATGTCTTATTGCTGCAAATTTATATAGCGCTTCACTTATATTTTTATAGGTTCTCTTTGTGACTTTTCTTCCTTCTTTTCTTTTTTTGTTGTTATGGGCTGGTGTTTAACATTTTTCTTGTTCTTAGTTTTTGCCTATTTCCACTGTCCTAGAATTTTATATTGCTTCATGACTATTTTTGTCAGGAGGCATCAAAGGAATTATGCGAATTTTTGATTTGCTGTTCGCTTTAGGCAGGGTTGCCTTTACTGTCGATTGTGACATTTTTAGGTTTACTATTTGAGATTTATTTGAATTGTTTATTGCTCTTCCTCAGCTTTGGGTTTGGTTTAGGTAATGGGTTGCAAAAACTGGTGTTTCTTAGATACGAGTTGTGGCGGTTTTACCTGTCTAAATTTGTGCTTCATATAGTTTTTGAGCATCATAGCTATTGTGATGATCAATAGCATGAATACACAACCTATAACTGCTAACCAAACATCTGGGATGTTCGGAGTATTTTCTGTATTTACCTTAGTTGGTGGCTCATCTTGCTATCTGTTGTTTCAGAGCTTTCTTTCCCTACCTCGTAGCCAGCTATGGCTACCATAATGCCTTGGGCTTTTTTTGTCCACCAAGACATCTTGAAAGTTTTCTAATTTTAAAAAGAAGTTAGATATTTTTGTTTTATGACTTTTTATTTTATGGATATTGTTGATTAAAAATATTTAAAAAAAAAAATTTAAATATTCCAAAAAAAAAAATTTCTTAGTGTAGTTTATAATATATTTGGAAATATTCTTATCTATTCATATTAAACGAGCTTTTAATATATTTTTTTTTTTTTTGTTTTTGATGCCACTTAACATTTGGAATTTTCGGGGAACACTCTCCTAATCATACGCATTATTTCCTCTTCCCTGGTAGTGGATTTTATAATGTCCTCAATTGTGGGTTCCCTTTCCATACCTATTATCTTCCACAATTTCTTTAAACCCTCTAATTCTTTGGGTAGGTCCCTAGTGTGTCGGGTATTTTCGTCCCACCAATAGAGATGAAGATCTGAGGAGTTTCTTTGCATTTTAGTAGTTATGGTTAATTTGTAAACCTTATTAAAATGTTCTATGGGCTTTCTTTAGAGGATAGGTGAACTGTCTGAAGTTGATTGACTATTTTACAGAAGTGTCCTAAACATTCCAATTTACTTGAATTTTTTTCTTATAAAAGTTTAATTTAAGATTTTTAACATTTTAGCCTTTTTTTCGAATAAGAAATTTTTAATTTTCCTCCTACTTCTTTTTTCCATAAAAATTTTACTTCAAATTTTAACAAATTAGATTTTTATATTATCTTTTTTTTTCAAGTTCAAAAGAAATTGTTCGTACATACTTTTGTTTTAGTTTAAATTTTACATTATTTTTTTTTCTACAAGTCCTATTTTTTTTGTTTAAATCCTAAGCAAAAACTCTCGTTTTTGCTAATGGTTTAGCGTCCTTAAAGGCCGCCCAATTTATTTCTAAATATACTTATTAGTACTGCTTTCAGCCGGTTATGTCATCAATTGGTCCTGCAGAATATTGCTGTTTAAAATGTGTCCTTTCAATCCGTTTATTCCACTTCGCCTTATGCTTTATTCATCCTTGGTTGCCTTTTCTAAAATTTGTCTTTTAAATCCATTTATTCCACTTCGCCTTATGCTTTATTCATCCTTGGTCACTGCTGTTGCTTAATTTTGTTCCTCAATATTATTTGCCTTCTGCATTTGTTTCTTCGTTCTTTTGTTGATAACATTGCCCTCATGCTGATATTTGATTTGGTTTTATTGTATTTGTGCTGTGATAGCAGTTGTAATCCTTTGTATCAGGATCCTTTCAACTTTTGCCCGGATGGTAAAATTATTAACTATTTTTTATACTTTGTTTTTTAAAGTTTCTTGGGCAGGATCTCTGAGCAGCTAAATCTTTTAAGCGATATTTGCTTGGTCAGCAAATCTTATGCTTATTGCAGATAAAACTGGCAGGATCTTTTCCTCCAGCAAGATTTTTAGCTAATTTTGCTTAAGAGCAAATTTTCAGCTGATTTAAGATCAGGCTGGCTGGATCGCCATGAAATGTTTGATTTGGAATAAAAGATGTGAAAGGTTTGGTAGTCAAACATTAATTCTTTTTATTAAATAAACTCTTTCCCTTTTATAGTTATTTACTTAACCTATACATTCATAATTATCTTAATACTAATAAACTAAAAATATGTACATTGGTAACGGGGTATGCATACATGTAGGTTTGTATACATGCTTTGTATACATGTAGATTTGTATGCCTGCTTGCATACATGTAGATTTGTATGCATGCTTGCAAAGTCAGCAGATCAATGTGAGTATTTGGTTAATTCACATTATTGGTTGTATGTAAATAATAAGCAGAATTTATTAGCTGTGAACGGACAAGGGTTTCATATTCGGCATTCCATTGATGTTAGCTAACCGCTGTGTTAGTTCAATAATTTATGTTGTATAATATTGTAATATGATTGTTACTAAGAAGTATTTGGCATAGAAGTTCATGATGCGTAATGCCGCAAGTGTTTGCATAGGTGGGTATGACGCATAATGCTACAATATTTCGCATGGTGGCTCAGTGAGAGGAAGGCACTGTTCAAATACCACGATACACTGACACCAGTAATACCTGCCCGGAACAACTTGTTGAACACAAAATCGGTTTTTTCAAAAAGGTACCAAGTCTTACGTAGTAAGTCACTTCTCCAATGCTTCAGATATTCTATACGTACCTTACATGTTTTCCGCTTCCTTTTAATATAAGAAGCATGCAAGTATAGTTGCAAACAAAAATATTATTTTCGGTGTAGTGTTATTTCAAACGGAAATACCTAAACACAGTTTATGTTAAATGAGAATTGGAACTACCTTTCTATATTTGTATCTTGATTATAATGTAATTTTTCTGTAATAACAAACTTTAAAGTTTATACCCTTATTACTCTTTTCAAATCGATTAACTACACCTGTCTCACATACAAATTGTAACATTAGTCACGTTAATTTTATGTATATTCTTTCTAATTAGTTTTATATACCGTAAGTTAATAGCTGTATGCGTTTTTTATGCAATCTGCAAAAGATATTTAAATTTATATTGCAAAAGGAATTTTAAAAACAATCCTAACTTTTTAGTACGATCATTGGTCAAGAATTTAAAGTATATTGTATTTTCGTGGTTATGTGCGATTTTTATGGTTTTAAAAATTTAATATGAGGCAAAATGTAAAAAAACTTATAAGTTTACCAATTAACGAGTCCTAATTTTGCCGCATAAGTATCTTTTGAAAAGTTTGAAGACCGGAAATTGATTCGCCAACAGATTATTTAAAAATGAAAATCGATAAAAGTCTATTTCTTGCTTGGACACCGATTTGAGTAGCCAGGGCCGCATGAACAAGTAGGCAGAATAGGCAGTTGCCTGGGGCAAAACATAAAATTCTAGAGAGCGAAAGAAAGAAAAATATAATCAGAACTGAAAATAATTTTTACTCAAATAAATAAAACTCAATTGACCGCATTCAAAAGGCGACGACCGACGAACTAGACAAGGTTCCTAAAAAGGACATTTCCGACTCAGTTGACAAATTGTATTAGCGTGCTTAGAAGGGTATCGAAGTGAGAGGAGAGTATATTGAATAATAAAAAAGAATTATCTCAAAATGTACACTGGCTGTTTTTATTTTGGAAAATTTTGGTTATTTTTGGAACAGAGGATGTAGAAGCCTTCAACTCTATTTTGACTGCTATGCGTTCAGTGAGTAAGCCATTGCAAAGTGAAAGAGCAGATTTGGAAACGTGTGCTTTTTTGTACGGAGAAGAGAGTTCAGTTACATTCCGTGAAAAGTTCAATGATTTCGATGAAAAAGCAAAACAATTATTCCTGGTGTAGGTTATACAGAAATCGCAAAACGTACTCGTCGTAGAAAAAAACAACCTAATGACGGAAATGCTCCAGAAGTAGAATTTTCGCCTCGCGATGATTTTAGGACAAAAGATTTCCTCGAAATCATCGATAATCTTCGCAATGAAATCAGACGACGTGCGAAAGTGTATATGGAAGTTTCAAAGAGATTTGCATTTCTCATCAACTTTTCTCTCAGTGATGGGGACCTCCACGAAGCTATAAATAACTTAGTTATTTTTTATTCTAGAGGCTTGGAAGAATGTTTCATTGAAATGAAATACTTTCAAAGTTACGTAAACCCCAGATACACTGATGCACAAAAAACTCATAGTCATTTGTACAAGATTATAATGGAAGATTAATTAGCCAATATGTTTCCTAACACAGAAATAGCTCTTCGGATTATTTTAACATTAATGATCCCAAATTGTTCTTCCGAACGGTCCTTCTCGCAATTAAAAAGAATCAAAGCTGCTGAAAGAGCGACTGGAGATGTTAGATATACTTTGCATTGACTCACATTTATTGAACAAAATCGAACAACAAATTGATGGTTGTCTAGGGCCCTGTTGAGGGTTAATCCGGCCCTGCGAGTAGCGATACTTTTTAATTATTTCTACAAACAGCAGGGATTTTTGGGGCTGTGCTTATAGTAATGCAGCTTGGTAGATTCAATTGAAGAGTTCACCTAATTCTGCGGAGAAGTATTCGGATTGCAGCTGAGATAAGTGATTTTGAATGATTCATATTGAACTCGAGCTCCAAGATATTAATACTTCCCTTCATAAATTCGAAGAGTTTGCTAGAAGCTCCAGCAAAGAAAACAAGTAAGGAAGGCTAATTTCGGGTGTAACCGAACATTACATACTCAGCTGAACGCTTTGGAGACAAAATAAGGGGAAATAACCATGTAGGAAAATGAACCTAGTGTAACCTTGGAATGTGTTTGTACGACACGGATATCAAATCAAAGGTGTTAATGAGTATTTTAAAAGGGAGTGAGCCATAGTTTTATAGGCGGACGCTTTTTTGAGAAATCGCCATAAAGGTGGACCAGGGGTTACTCTAGAATGTGTTTGTACGTTATGGGTATCAAATGAAACATGTTAATGAGTATTTTAAAATGGAGAAGCCCTAAGTTGTATATGTGAAGGCGCTTTCGAGATATCGACAAAAATGTGGACCATGGTGACCCGGAACATCATCTGTCGGGTACCGCTAACTTATTCATATATGTAATACCACAAACAGTATTCCTGCCATGATTCCAAGGGCTTTTGATTTCGCCCTGCAGAACTTTTTCATTTTCTTCTACTTAATACGGTAGGTGTCACGCCCATTTTACAAAGTTTTTTCTAAAGTTATATTTTGCGTCAAAAAAACCAATCCAATCACCATGTTTCATCCCTTTTTTCGTATTTGGTATAGAATTATGGCATTTTTTCATGTTTCGAAATTTTCGATATCGAAAAAGTGGACATGATCATAGTCAGATTTCACCCATTTTTGTTACCAATATAAACGTGAGTTCAGATAAGTACGTGAACCAAGTTTAGTAAAGATATATCGATTTTTGCGCAAGTTATCGTGTTAACGGCCGAGCGGAAGGACAGACGGTCAACTGTGTTTAAAAACTGGACGTGGCTTCAACCGATTTCGCCCATTTTCACAGAAAACAGTTATCGTCACTGAAGCTATGTCCTTACCAAATTTCACAGGATTGGTTGGATTTTTATTCGACTTATGTCATTAAAAGTATTCTAGACAAATTAAATGAAGAAGGGCGGAGCCAAGCCCATTTTGAAATTTTCTTTTATTTCTGTATTTTGTTGCACGATATCATTACCGGAGATGAATGTTGACATAATTTCCTTACATACTCTAAAGATATTCAATTTTTGGTTAAAATTTGATTTAAAATTTGTTTTTTAAGTGGGCGTGTTCGTCATCCGATTTTGCAATTTTTTATTTAGGACACATATAGTAATAGGAGTAACGTTCCTGCCAAATTTCATCATGATATCCTCAACGACTGTCAAATTACAGCTTGCAAAACTTTTAAATTACCTTCTTTTAAAAGTGGGCGGTGCCACGCCCATTGTCCAAAATTTTACTAGTTTTCTATTCTGCGTCATAAGGTCAACCCACCTACCAAGTTTTATCGTTGTATCCGTCTTTGGTAATGAATTATCGTACTTTTCGGTTTTTCGAAATTTTCGATATCGAAAAAGTGGGCGTGGTGATAGTACGATTTCGTTCATTTAAAATAGCGATCTGAGATGAGTGCCCAGGAACCTACATACCAAATTTCATTAAGATACCTCAAAATTTACTCAAGTTATCGTGTTTACGGACAGACAGACGGACGGACGGACATAGCTAAATGAATTTCTTTTTTCGCCCCGATCATTTTGATATATAGAAGTCTATATCTACATATCTCGATTAGTTTATGCCATTACGGGGTTCCGTGATGCGAACAAAGTTAATATATCTGTGAGCTATGCTCAGCTGCGTATAAAAATTTGAAAGCATCATCTTGCATTTTGCGTATGAGACTAATGCTTATGTACCAATATGACACTTGTGTCGTTAAGTGGGTTAATAATAACTGATGATCTGCTATTTTGTATATAAATCACCAAAATTTTTATCAAATATCAGTTATCACTTTTGATCAGTGGGACTATAGTGATTAAGTAAAATGTTTAAGTTGACTTTAAGTTTGTTGTTGGCTGTAAGCAGCGTTTACGGTAAATTTGAAAAAAAAAGTATAACTAATCTTAGAGGATTAAGAAACGTTCACATTTGACTGAGTTTGGGGATATAAGTCATGTGAAAAAAACGCGCAAGGATTATATAACCACAACTGCAAGTTATTTTATTTTCATATTTATAGAAAAAAAAAAAAACCTTGTAGCTTAGCTAACCTCAACCTAGCAGTAGGTTTAATCGTAACCATAAAACGCTTAAAGGGCCAATTAATGGTGACTTATAACCATAAAACCATAACCAGATAAAACAGTTGATCGAACCTACCTTATGGAAGTCAATGTAATCGATTAATGGTGCCATCCATACCATAACGCTAACGCCATAACCATGCCATAGCCAACCAATTGGTTTTTGGTTTCTCGCCATATCCATAACCTAAAAATATTTGAGTTGGTGAATTTAATAATTTTTATAGATTTTATTCATTGTTTTGGATACGTTATGACTAAGAGACTTATTTTTGTGGAATATGTTTGTAATTTTTTTCGTTTTCTTCATTTTTATGAAATTTTCACGATTTTTAGGTTAAGGCACCATTAATCGATCACATTGGAGAGATATGGGTATGGTTACGACTATGGCGTTAGGGTTAAGGAAGTTTAATTGGGCCTTAAAAAGGAGGGCGATAAGAAAATATTCTGCGTGAAGTTTATTAACATATAAGACGGAATGGGCGAATAGATTTTGTTGAAAGAGTTAAGGTTACAAATTGAGTAGTATGCTAGGAAAATTAGTAATCACTAATCGTGACCTACGTGGGTTCTGAATGTTGTATTATGTCAAACGTCAACCGATATTATATCAAAACAGGAACGGACTACATTTTTACTATTTTAAGGTCCGATGGAAACTATTATGAAGGAATGATAAGATAGGCAGTTCACTTGGAAATTGGACTTATCAATTTTTAGGAATCGGTCTAAAATGGCTTGCGACAATCGCTGTAAGCGTCCCGATTACTTCTATGATTCATCATTCTATGATCATCATATTCTAAGCTAGTCAATATTGAGCTGATAAGCTTGTTCGGTTAGGGTTATTGCGTTCTGATTATATTCAAATGCCGCATATCCCCATCACAACCATACCCAGACTCGTTTGAAGAATCAACGTAACAATCATAAGCCATATGGTTTTTCTACGATGCGAATATTCGCGTTTTTGAGTGTGCCGTTTCTCGAAGATTATTGACGCTCTTAAATTGTTTTAAGTTTTCGAAGTTTGATGATGTATTTTCGTTGAAAGGGAAGATAATTCCCTGAAAAATATTCAGGGATTTTGCTAAAGCCAGCATTTTTGGTAGCATTTAAATACGGATCGTTGCTGTTAATATTTAGTAAATTTAGATGTTCCAGAAAACCTTAAATTCTAAGCTGCATACTGTCCGAAGTTCGACGAAGATACTCATATATAGACAAAAATAGGAAAACATTGGAAGGCATCTCATTACAGTGATGGTGTTTGGACGCATTTTTATTCGGATCGGTCTGATCATAAATACCTTATGTCCGTCAGTTTTGATAGCATCGACGATCACTACCGAATACACATCTTATATACTTATAATAAGAACGTTACAGGCCTAAAGCTCTACATTACAAATATTGAAGAAACAAGTAAGGAAGGCTAAGTTCGGGTGTAACCGAACAATACATACTCAGCTGAGACCTATGGAGACAAAATAAGGGAAAATCACCATGTAGGAAAATGAACCTAGGGTAACCCTGGCATGTGTTTGTACGATATGGGTATCAAATGAGAGGTGTTAATGAGTATTTTAAAAGGGAGTCGGCCTTAGCTCTATAGGTGGATGCCTTTTCGAGATATCGTTATAAAGGTGGACAAGGGTTCACTCTAGAATTTGTTTGTACGATATGCGTATCAAAGGAAAGGTGTTAATGAGTATTTTCAAAGGGAATGGCCTTATTTCTATTGGTGGACGCCTTTTCGAGATATCGCCATAAAGGTGGACCAGGGGTGACTCTAGAATGTGACTGTACGATATGGGTATCAAATTAAAGGTATTAATAAGGGTTTTAAAAGGGAGTGGCCCTTAGTTGTATATGTGAAGGCGTTTTCGAGATATCGACCATAATGTGGACCAGAGTGACCCAGAACATCATCTGTCGGATACCGCCAATTTATTTATATATGTAATACCACGAACAGTATTCCTGCCATGATTCCAAGTGTTTTTGATTTCGCCATGCAGAACTTTTTCATTTTCTTCTACTTAATATGGTAGGTGTCACACCCATTTTACAAAGTTTTTTCTAAAGTTATATTTTGCGTCAATAACCCAATCCAATTACCATGTTTCATCTCTTTTTTCGTATTTGGTATAGAATTATGGCATTTTTTTCATTTTTCGTAATTTTCGATATCTAAAAAGTGGGCGTGGTCATAGTCGGATTTCGACCATTTTTTATGCCAATACAAAGTGAGTTCAGATAAGTGCGTGAACTGAGTTTAGTAAAGATCGATTTTTGCTCAAGTTATCGTGTTAACGGCCGAGCGGAAGGACAGACGGTAGACTGGGCGTGGCTTCAAGCGATTTCGCCCTTTTTCACAGAAAACAGTTATCGTCCTAGAATCTAAGCCCCTACCAAATTTCACAAGGATTGGTAAATTTTTGTTCGACTTATGCCATTAAAAATATCCTAGATGAATTAAATGAAAAAGGGAGGAGCCACGCCCATTGTGAAATTTTCTTTTATTTTTGTATTTTGTTGCACCATATCATTACTGGAGTCGAATGTTGACATAATTTACTTATATACTATAAAGATATTAAATTTTTTGTTAAAATTTGACTTAAAAAAATTTTTTTTTAAAAGTGGGCGTGGTCGTTCTCCGATGTTGCTAATTTTTATTAAGCATACATGCAGTAATAGGAGTAACGTTCTTGCCAAATTTCATCATGATATCTTCAACGACTGCCAAATTACAGTCTGCAAAACTTTTAAATTACCTTCTTTTAAAAGTGGGCGGTGCCGCGCCCATTGTCCAAAATTTTACTAATTTTCTATTCTGCGTCATAAGTTCAACTCACCTACCAAGTTTCATCGCTTTATCCGTCTTTGGTAATGAATTATCGCAGTTTTTCTGTTTTTCGAAATTTTCAATATCGAAAAAGTGGGCGTGGTTATAGTCCGATATCGTTCATTTTAAATAGAGATGTGAGATGAGTGCCCAGGAACCTACATTTCATCAAGATACCTCAAAATTTACTCAAGTTATCGTGTTAATGGACAGATGGACGGACATAGATCAATCAAATTTTTTTTCGATACTGATGATTTTGATATATGGAAGTCTATATCTATCTCGATTCCTTTATATATGTACAACCAACCATTATCCAATCAAAGTTAATTTACTCTGTGAGCTATGCTCAACTGAGTATAAACAAGTAAGGAAGGCTAAGTTCGGGTGTAACCGAACATTACATACTCAGTTGAGAGCTATGGAGACAAAATAAGGAAAATCACCATGTAGGAAAATGAACCTAGGGCAACCCTGGAATGTGGTTGTATGACATCTGTATCAAATGGAAGGTATTAAAGAGTATTTTAAGAGATAGTAGGCCATAGTTCTATGGATGGACGCCATTTAGGGATATCGGCATAAAGGTGGACCAGGGCTGACTCTAGAATTTGTTTGTACGATATGGGTATGAAATGAAAGGTGTTACTGAGCATTTTAAGAGGGAGTGGGCCTTAGGTCTATCGGTGGACGCCTTTTCGAGATATCGCCATTAAGGTGGACCAGGGGTGACTCTAGAATGTGTTTGTACGATATGGGTATCAAATGAAAGGTGTTACTGAGCATTTTAAGAGGGAGTGGGCCTTAGGTCTATCGGTGAACGCCTTTTCGAGAAATCGCCATAAAGGTGGACCAGGGGTGACTCTAGAATATGTTTGTACGATATGGGTATCAAATGAAAGCTGTTAATGAGTATTTTGAAAAGGAGTGATCCTTAGTTCCATAGGAGGACGCCGTTTCGAGATATCGCCATAAAGGTGGACCAGGGGTGTATCTAGAATGTGTTTGTACGATATGGGAATCAAATGAAAGGTGTTACTGAGCATTTTAAGAGGGAGTGGGCATTAGGTCTATAGGTGGACGCCTTTTTGAGATATCGCCATTAGGGTGGGCCAGGGGTGACTCTAGAATATTTGTACGATATGGGTATCAAACGAAAAGTGTTACTGAGCTTTTTAAGAGGGAGTGGGCATTAGGTCTATAGGTGGGCGCCTTTTCGAAATGTCGCCATTAGGGTGGGCCAGGGGTGACTCTAGAATGTGCTTGTATGATATGGGTATCAAATGAAAGATGGTAATGAGTATTTTAAAAGGGAGTAATCCTTAGTTCTATAGGTGGACGCCTTTTCTAGATATCGCCATAAAGGTGGACCAAGGGTGACTCTAGAATGTTTGTACGATATGGGTATCAAACGAAAGGTGTTACTGAGCATTTTAAGAGGGAGTGGGCATTAGGTCTATAGGTGGACGTCTTTTCGAGATATCGCCATTAGGGTGGGCCAGGGGTGACTCTAGAATGTGTTTGTACGATATGGGTATCAAATGAAAGGTGGTAATGAGTATTTTAAAAGGGAGTAATCCTTAGGTCTATAGGTGGGCGCCTTTTCGAAATGTCGCCATTAGGGTGGGCCAGGGATGACTCTAGAATGTGTTTGTACGATATGGGTATCAAACGAAAGGTGTTACTGAGCATTTTGAGAGAGAGTGGGCATTAGGTCTATAGGTGGACGCCTTTTCGAGATATCGCCATTAGGGTGGCCAGGGGTGACTCTAGAATGTTTGTACGATATGGGTATCAAACGAAAGGTGTTACTGAGCATTTTAAGAGGGAGTGGGCATTAGGTCTATAGGTGGACGCCTTTTTGAGATATCGCCATTAGGGTGGGCCAGGGGTGACTCTAGAATGTTTGTACGATATGGGTATCAAACGAAAAGTGTTACTGAGCTTTTTAAGAGGGAGTAGGCATTAGGTCTATAGGTGGGCGCCTTTTCGAAATGTCGCCATTAGGGTGGGCCAGGGGTGACTCTAGAATGTGTTTGTATGATATGGGTATCAAATGAAAGATGGTAATGAGTATTTTAAAAGGGAGTAATCCTTAGTTCTATAGGTGGACGCCTTTTCGAGATATCGCCATAAAGGTGGACCAAGTGTGACTCTAGAATGTTTGTACGATATGGGTATCAAACGAAAGGTGTTACTGAGCATTTTAAGAGGGAGTGGGCATGAGGTCTATAGGTGGACGCCTTTTCGAGATATCGTCATTAAGGTGGGCCAGGGATGGCTCTAGAATGTGTTTGTACGATATGGGTATCAAACGAAAGGTGTTACTGAGCATTTTAAGAGGGAGTGGGCATTAGGTCTATAGGTGGACGCCTTTTCGAGATATCGCCATTAGGGTGGGCCAGGGGTGACTCTAGAATGTTTGTACGATATGGGTATCAAACGAAAGGTGTTACTGAGCATTTTAAGAGGGAGTGGGCATTAGGTCTATAGGTGGACGCCTTTTCGAGATATCGCCATTAGGGTGGGCCAGGGGTGACTCTAGAATGTGTTTGTACGATATGGGTATCAAATGAAAGGTGGTAATGAGTATTTTAAAAGAGAGTAATCTTTAGGTCTATAGGTGGGCGCCTTTTCGAAATGTCGCCATTAGGGTGGGCCAGGGATGACTCTAGAATGTGTTTGTACGATATGGGTATCAAACGAAAGGTGTTACTGAGCATTTTAAGAGAGAGTGGGCATTAGGTCTATAGGTGGACGCCTTTTCGAGATATCGCCATTAGGGTGGCCAGGGGTGACTCTAGAATGTTTGTACGATATGGGTATCAAACGAAATGTGTTACTGAGCATTTTAAGAGGGAGTGGGCATTAGGTCTATAGGTGGACGCCTTTTCGAGATATCGCCATTATGGTGGGCCAGGGGTGACTCTAGAATGTTTGTACGATATTGGTATCAATTTAAGAGGGAGTGGGCATTAGGTCTATAGGTGGACGCCTTTTCGAGATATCGCCAATAGGGTGGGCCAGGTGTGACTCCAGAATGTGTTTGTACGATATGGATATCAAATTAAAGGTATTAATGAGGGTTTTAAAAGCGAGTGGCCCTTAGATGTATATGTGAAGGCGTTCTCGCGATATCGACCAAAATGTGGACCAGGTGATCCAGAAAATCATCTGTCGGGTACTGCTAATTTATTTATATATGCAATACAACTAACAGTATTCCTGCCAAGATTCCAAGAGCTGTTGATTTCGCCTTGTAGAACTTTTTCATTTTCTTCTACTTAATATGGTAGGTGTCACACCCATTTTACAAAGTTTTTTCTATAGTTATATTTTGCGTCAATAAACCAATCCAGTTTCCATGTTTCATCCCTTTTTTTCGTATTTGGTATAGAATTATGGCATTTTTTTCTTTTTTCGTAATTTTCGATATGGATAAAGTGGGCGTGGTTATGGTCGGATTTCGGCCATTTTTTATACCAAGATAAAGTGAGTTCAGATAAGTACGTGGGCTAAGTTTAGTAAAGATATATCGGTTTTTGCTTAAGTTGTTGTGTTAACGGCCGAGCGGAAGGACAGACGGTGGACTGTGTATAAAAACTGGGCGTGGCTTCCACCGATTTCGCCCATTTTCACAGAGAACAGTTACCGTCATAGAATCTATGCCTCTACCAAATTTGAGAAGGATGGGTAAATTTTTGTTCGACTTATGGCATTAAAAGTATTCTAGACAAACTAAATGAAAATGGGCGGAGCCACGCCCATTTTGAAACTTTCTTTTGTTTTTGTATTTTGTTGCATCATATCATTACTGGAGTTGAAGTTTGACTTAATTTACTTATATGCAGTAAAGATATTAAATTTTTTGTTAAAATTTGAATTTAAAAAAATTTTTTTTTAAAAAGTGGGCGTGTTCTTCATCCAATTTTGCTAATTTTTATTTAGCACATATATAGTAATAGTAGTAACGTTCCTGCCAAATTTCATCATGATATCTTCAACGACTGCCAAATTACAGCTTGCAAAACTTTTAAATTACCTTCTTGTAAAAGTGGGCGGTGCCACGCCCATTGTCCAAAATCTAACTAATTTTCTATTCTGCGTCATAACGTCAACCCATCTACCAAGTTTCATCGCTTTAACCGCCTTTGGCAATGAATTATCGCATTTTTTCGGTTTTTCGAAATATTCGATATCGAAAAAGTGGGCGTGGTTATAGTCCGATATCGTTCATTTTAAATAGCGATCTGAGATGAGTGCCCAGGAATCTACATACCAAATTTCATCAAGATACCTCAAAAGTTACTCAAGTTATCGTGTTAACGGACAGACGGACGGACGGACGGACGGACGGACATGGCTCAATCAAATTTTTTTTCGATACTGATGATTTTGATATATGGAAGTCTATATCTATCTTGATTCCTTTATAACTGTACAACCAACCGTTATCCAATCAAAGTTAATATACTCTGTGAGCTCTGCTCAACTGAGTATAAAAATAGTATGAAAGGTCTGTCTGTCAGTATGTTTGTACATGCTTCACCAAAAAGTATTGCATCGAATTGAATGCAGTTTTCATTAGCGTACTGCCAAAGGTTTTTCGAAAAATATGGAATCCATCGAACTTTCTAATTTGAGTGCGTGGTAAAGTTGCGCAATTTTGCTATACGGGGTGGCGGTATGGCCCGCCCTGGATAAATCCTCGACGGTTCTTGTAAAAGGTGCAAAGATCTGCACTACTATGCATAAGCGGAGCCATCCGCACAGCGCCAACGGAGGTTATGAATGTAATAGTGAACCTACTACCCATAGATATAGTACGCATAAAATATGCAGCATGTGCAGCTATTAGGCTGAGGAAACTGACCACATGATCTCACTGCAACCATACTGAAATTCTTGACAGATTCTGCTTACCAGAATGGGCAGATTTCTGCAAACCACATACCAACTTTAACAAGGGATACGAGATATTAATCCCTGAGAGGAACAGTAGGTGAATGGCCCAGATTGACGCACTGACAGTATTCAGATCTACACAGATGGATCTAAACTGGATAACAGGGTTGGAGGAGGTGTATATTCGGAATGATTGGACATACAGAGATCGGTTCGCCTTCCGGATCACTGTAGCGTATTCCAGGCCGAGCTTGCGGCCATACAAGACGCTGTGGACTGCCTTAGGCAGAAGGTAGTCTCTCAGAAACACATTTATATTTTATCAGACAGTCAGACAGCGCTGAAAGCCCTTGACTCGGTCACAACTAATTCTAAAACTGTAGTAGGCTGTCGCAGATCACTTAACGTGATGGCTGAACAGTTTACCCTGCAGCTGGTATGGGTTCCGGGACATAAGGGCATACCAGGTAATGAAATGGCGGATGAGCTTGCAAGAAAGGGTACTTCCCTTCCACTTTCGCCATCCTGGAAGAGGTTGGGCATGCCGCTCTCCACCTGCAAGCTCAAGATAAAGGAGGCTTTACTGATGGAAGCCGGAGCCAGGTGGAAGCATCATGATAGATGACACACGGCAAAACTCACATGGCCGGAATGGAATGAGAAGAGATCGCGAGAGCTTCTGACCCTCCGCAAGAAGGATATTTCCTTAGTTGAAGGACTTCTCACTGGTCACGTTTGTATTGGACCGCACGCGGAAAGGATTGGCGCTCCATTTAATGTCATTGTAGAAGCTGCGGCAACGAAGAAGAGCCTGAAACTGTTAGGCATATACTCTGCGAATGTCCAGCGCTCGGTAAAAGAAGGCAACGTTTTATGTGCAAGATTTTTCTCGTAGATTGACTGATATAGCTGAGGTCAACACACGACGCTTAGTTAGCTTCACAACCTCAACGAAGTGGTTTGATTAGGAGAGTAGGAACAAATCCGTGTGGTTCCACAATGGGCATATAAAGGCCTAAGTGTGCCGCTCCGATGCGGACGGCAGCCACTTAAACCTAACCTAACCTAACCTAAAGTTGCACACATTCGCGCGCATTTTTCGTATATGAAAATCAAAAACTGAAAAATTGAATCTTTATTTCTTTATCTAGCTGCTGACCCGTGCTCCATCACCATGCCAACGGATTTGCCAGATCCTATGCCCGTCTTCATCACAGAGGGAGCACTATTCCGTCCATATAATATTACAACCGAACTGGCTGAGGGTCAAGAGCTAACTTTACATTGTGGCGGTAGCAAAAATACAGTTGAAACACTAAAGAAACAAACCGTGACTTTAACCTGTAAAAATGGTGCTTTCACGTATGATGGAAATAACTATAAACTTGCTGATTTGAAATGCTCGAAAATACCAACCTCCGATTTACAAGTTACAGAAACTACTTGCGCTGACGAACAAGGTGTTATCTTCGAAGCTGGTTTCAAGGTTGAAGATAATTTCTATATAGCTTTCAAAATTTGCTACGATACCGCTAATGAGCGTACACTCTATTCAGAGAGTATTGTCAATGGTGCAGCTCAATCTTGTAAGTTTAAAATTTGTCTTATTTAGATCTTTATTTTAGGAAATAACTTATTGATTGATCTTATAATATTCTTTGTAATTTTTAGTCAAAATTAACGAAAGTACACGCCGTACATTCCGTGCCGATGGTATGAAATTCTCCACTACAGCCACCAACAAATATTATAAGACTACTGGTCAAATTACGCGCTTCGAATCACTATTCGGTAAAAATCAGCCATACGTTAGCTCAACTATGTTTATGGCACGTGGCCATTTGGCACCCGATGCTGATTTCGTTTTCGCTTACGAACAATTGGCTACTTATTACTATGCTAACTGCGCTCCCGAATGGCAAGTAGTCAATGCTGGTAATTGGGTACGTGTGGAGAGTGAAACACGTAAGTTGGCACAAAGTATCGGTTCCGACTTATTGACCTACACTAGCACTTTGGGTGTTTTGGAATTGGAACATCCCACAACTGGGGTATCTACACCAATTTACTTGGGTAAAGATGATGTTATTCCTGCGCCAGAATGGTATTACAAAGTTGTTATGCACCCCAGTTTGCCTGTTGATTTGGTCTTCATCTCATTGAATAATCCCTTCGCAAATGTTGGCCCTGAAGTTGAATTCTGTACTAATGTTTGTGCTAAATACAATGTCAATTCAAACTACTACACAGACGCAACTAAGGGTTATACATTCTGTTGTGAGTTGAAGGACTTCTGGAAATCCGCTGTTGGTACCAAGACACCATTCTTCGATTTACCCGATGGCTGGAGTTATAAGAAGTAAGCTTATTGCAATTTAGTACATATTTAAAATATGTTTGTAACTATTAAAAAAGTGCAATAAATTTTATTTTATTAAAATATGTAATTACGAGAATGTTCTAAATTACAATACCGAAGGTTTTTCCCAAATGGCGGTTTGCAAACTCTCTCCGTGTGTGTTTCTGCTTTGAAAGCCTTGCAGCTAAAATGTGTCTGCGTTGCGGATGTGACACATGAGCTCGCAACATTTTGATTTGCTGCGCTCGTCACTTTTATAATTGTCACGGTTCGGCACAAACCTCGAAAAATGCTCAATTCGAACTTCGAAAGCCAATATCTACGTTTTAGAGGTTGATTTCGAAAAACGTAGAAAAGAATTTTTTGCTTATAGATCATACTATGTATAACAAAATTTTTCGGAACAAAAATGTATTACTTTCAGCACTTTTTACAAATGAATTTTTTTATTTTTAAATTTTCAGCACCAAGTTTAAACCCTTGTGGCATTTGTGTACAAGTTTATGTTTTTAGATTTTTGAACCTTTTTTTAGTTTTAGTTTTTAAAACAATTTAAAGATTTTAGACTTTTTTTCAAATAAGTTTTAAATTGCAACTGAGTAAAATTAAAAAGCATATTCTTAAATTGAGAAGATTCCAATTTGGTACAAAAAAGTTACTTAAGCCGTAAAAAGCGGCTATTTCTCTAAGCACACTTACTCTACCAAATGCACTACGGCATCATTTTCTTAATTTGTTTCCATTTTCTGATTCAGAATTACAAAATATATATGAAATAAGATTTAAATTCCTCCACCCATGATTATGTTAGGTATAATTACGGGAAAACTTCGAAACCATTTCAAGACTTTTTCGGGACAATTTCGGGGCAATCCTTTCGAGTACACTTCGAGACTATTTTTGGTATCATTTCGAAACTTTTTCAGAACCTATTCTGTACAATTTGTGGAGAGTTGTATCGAAATGTGTCTGAAGTGATTATGTAGTGTGAAGTGAATTCCAAAGGATGCTTTAATCGCCCCAAAATTGTACCAAAACATTCTCTAAATGATTTTGAAGCCTTCATAAAATGATACCTGAAATAATCCGAAAGCAATCCTAAAATTTTTCCGAATTGAATGATCCGGTAGGTTTGCTTCTGCTGGGAAAAAGTTTCACTTTTATTCACTCTTAAAATAAATACACTTTTTAAAGCCGGTCTTTCATATACGATACCTAAGATTTTTTCAGACAACAATATGTGCCATATCCGAATCATTTGGTGAAATGTGAAGCTTCTAGCTATTAAAATGGAGCAGAACTTACGAAAAGATTCTTATCTGAACAATCGGTTGTATGGCATATTTTCTATATCTACGACCGATCTATACAATTTTTACAGACGCATGCCCTACACGTTAGCATTTGGTGAGATTTGAAGCTTCCAGCTATTAAATCGAAGGGGATGACAGTAAAAACTCTTTTCTGAAAAAATTTCGTATGGGGGATATATGATATATTGGTCCGATTCGGTAGGTTCCGAAAAATACCTTATTGAACACCAAAACTTAATTGGCGTTTAACCGTTTAAACGGTTATGGCCGTCCAACAAGGCGCGCCAGCCGCTCCTTCTCTCTGCCAACCGACACCAATCGGTCACATCAAGGGAGTTTAAATCGTTTTCCACCTGGTCCTTTCAGCGGAGTGGGGGAGCCGCGCTCTACCTCTGCTTCCACTTTCTTGGCCGGAGCGTCATCTTTCATTCGCATAACATGGCCTAGCCAGCGCAGCCGCTGCGTTTCAATTCGCTGGACTATGTTGATGTCTGCGTAGAGCTCGTATAGCTCATCGTTAAATCTTCTTCGGTACTCGCCATCGCCAACGCGTAGAGGTCCATAAATCTTTCAAAGAACTTTTCTCTCGAACACTCCCAGAGCCGCTACATCTGATGTTGTCATGGTCCATGCTTCTGCACCATATAGCAGGACGCGTACGATAAGTGACTTGTAGAGTATGATTTTCGTTTGCCGAGAGAGGACTTTACTTTTCAATTGCCTACCTAGTGCAAAGTAGCATTTATTGGCAAGAATGATTTTTCGCTAGATTTCAGAGCTGATGTTGTTGTTAGTGTTACTATTTCGAAATTATGGCTGCCAACAGTAGCGTGGTTGCCAAGGCGCGTATGCGCTGACTCTTTGCTCGATGACAGCAGGTGCTTCGTTTTGTCCTCATTCACCATCAAACCCATCTTTACCGCTTCTTTTTCCAGTTTGGAGTAAGCAGAACTAACAGCGCGGGTGTTTAGGCCGATGATATCAATGTCATCAGCATATGCCAGCAATTGCACGCTTTTATAGAATATTGTTCCAGTGCGGTTAAGTTCTGCAGCTAGTATAATTCTCTCCAGCATGAAATTAAAGAAATCGCACGATAAGGGGCCACCCTGTCTGAAATCTCGTTTAGTTTCGAACCACGCAGATAGGTCCTTCCCAATTCTGACTGAGCTGATGGTGCTGCTCAACGTCATTTTGCACAGCCGTATAAGTTTTGCGGCGAAACCAAATTCAGACATAGCGGCATCTAGGCAGCTCCTTTTCGTACTGTCGAAGGCGGATTTAAAATCGACGAAGGTGGTGATGTGTCGATTCCTTTTTCGCGGGTTTTTTGGCGCTTTGTGAAATCTGGTCGATGGTAGATTTACCAGGTCTGAAGCCGCACTGATAAGGTCCAATCAGCCGATTCACGGTGGGCTTCAAACTTTCGCACAATACACTTGGCAGGATTTTATATGCGATATTAAGAGGCTGATTCCGCGATAGTTGGCGCAGTTTGCTGTATCCCCTTTGTTATGGACTGGGCAAAGAATGATTAAATTCCAATCGTCGGGCATGCACTCGTTCGACCATATTTTGCGAAGAAACTGATGCATGCGCCTTACCAACTCCTCGAGGAGATTCCCAAGGAACGGCCAGTTCAACCTACTCCATATAAAAAATGCTGCTTTCTTTTGGTATCAATGGTATAATAAACATTGCCAATTTTCTCAAAACAACTTATGATGTAAATGTTTCATTTTGGTGTGGACTTCCACAAATAAAAATCAGCGAGGTAGTATTGTATTAAGATTATATTTAATTTTTTATTATATTTTATTATAAATTATTAGCTATACATATATGTATATGTATATCTAAGCAAATACATATTTATTTACTACAAATATATTTATTATTTACATTTGTATCAAAATTAAACTACATACAATTTTTGCTATATACAAAATATCTACAAATAATTTTTTTATTTATTATCTATTAAAGCTAAAAAATTCACATTTGTTTCTTCTCACACTAAATATGTATTTAACAAATAAAATATAAATTTCAATAAATTGCTTACAGAAAAAAAACGAAATCCTGTGCACCAGGCAAAATTTTCTCAATGAGTAAGGCACCTTCACTAAATGTACAAATCGACGGCTGAACGAAAAATTTATTTTTCTGAGGTGGCGTTTCAAAATGCCTTACTATGAATGCCTTCACTCACATCTATCAAACGCTCAGTTCCAATGAACACTGATTCAGATCCCTATAGAAAATTAATATGCGAGAACGACGTTGTGATCCTGACAGATTTCGTATCAACAGCGTTTTTGACAGCTAACCCTTTTCACTTTGTATCACTTACAGACCTATGAGCTAGGACGTACGATATTTATCAACTCGCTTCCACTCGACACCCCATAAATGTTTATTTTAAGTCTGAACACAAATTATTAAGGCCATAAAATATTAAAACTCTTCAAAATTTCAAAAAAGGGTTTAACAAAATTTGTATAATTTTACTCTTTTAGAAGTTTTTGAAGCAAAAACTGAGACGTTTTTTGACTTCGGTTTTAATAAACAGCAGGCGGAAATTAAATATTTTGCAACTGCCGAAAGATCCAAATCGGTTCCCGATCCATAGTTTTTCTCCACAGCACACTTGTCTTCATAAGTGTGGGTGCGTTTGTACAACAAAATATATAAAATACAAAAACAAACCAAAAAGTGCAATTGGTTTTGGTACATATCGCTCATTTACTTCAATAGTGTCATAACTCAAAAAACACAGTTTTCCAGGAGAGCCATTCAAATATGTTAACTGTCATATGTTGCGCATATAAAGGCATATTTTCATTTTTATAGCACGTGGTAAATTTTGAACTAATCACAAAGATTTTATTATACAACATAGATCATGATATTGGGTACGTTTATATGTTATTAAGTCATAAGTCGTGTTTTTTGAGTTATGACACTATTGAAGTTAATGAGCGATATGTAGATCCTGAGAGAAATAAAACTTTTAATATAAGCCTTCGGACGGCAAAACGTGCTCTTTAATACCTCTACCCATTTTTGGACGTGTTTTAACTTCCGATTTCCGCTGTTATGTATTCTTATTCTAGTTTTTAAGTTTAAGAACGAAAACCCATATAAATTTACATGGAAAATATACCCCATGTGCGGATTGTTTTTTAATAAACAATACTAGTTTTTAGTTTGATAATTTGTTGTAAACTTTAGACTAAAGAAAATTAGGGACGGTTTGTGGAAAAGTGTTGGTAAATAACATACACCCTATATGTACACATGAGTTCAGTGCTGCCGACTCTCATAGAACTGTTCCAGATCGTTCCGATGGGATTTGATTCTGATCTAGAGCTGTATAGGTCATTGGCACGCCCTTAAAGATGAAATAGGGAAGTTAAGGTCGATTTACATAAACGCTTTGATCGCTACAAAGCAAAGAAAGCAGCAATGTATTCCATTGTTATCTTACGGTGCTGTCAAAGCGAAGCAGCTCGACCAAAGCGCTTATGTATATCCGCCATTTATAGAGGCAATCGAATTCGCTAATTTTAAAAGGTATTGAAAAAAAACGTGTTGCCATTTTTAAAGTCTTCACAGTTTCGAAAAGAAATTTCGATTACGCGCCTTTTTAATTTTTTCTTAATAATGAAGTACTGAAGGTAAATAAGGGAAAATGGGTACGCGAATTTTTTTTAAACGGGGACGCCCCTTGGCAGTGTTTGGTAAATAATCCGAGTATATTTCTGCCATGAAAAGCTGCCAGTGAAAACTTACCTGCCTTGCAGATGCCGTTCGGAGACGGCATAAAACAAGTAGATCCCGTCCCGCCAATTTGTAGGTAAAATTAGAAGAAACAAGACGCAAATTGTAAGAAAAGCTCGACCTAAAATCTCTTCGGAGGTTATCGCGCCTTACATTTATTTAATTTATTATTTTATTTGCAAAGACTTTCTATTGCAAGAAATATGTTTTACGCAGTAAATTTTTTATGCAAACAATGTTATGAACACCTACGTCTGAGTATAAACATATGTATGTGTATTAGGGTGGATAGATTTGTATGGACGAAAGTTAACCGATATCACGCCATCGATTTTTCGATAGGATTTGGGCTCAGGAAAAAAAGTTCCACTACGCATACCCAAAAAATAATTTTCTAGCCTGCAAAATTGAATTTTTTTCGGTTTTTTTCATGACCTACTAAAAAAATGTTCATATGTATACCCTGTCCGACCCAAAAATGTCCGCTAAAAACTTTAGCGATAACAGTTTTTTGAAAAAAAAAAAAACGTTTTTAGCGGACATTTTTGAGTCGGACAGGGTATACATGAAAATTTTACACTCAAATGAAAATTTTTTAGTAGGCCTATAAAAAACCAAAGTCGAAAAAAGTCCAAAAAATGATATTTCGCAGGGTCGAGAATTATTTTTTGGGTATTCGTAGTGGAACTTTTTTTCCTGAACCCAAATCTTATTGAAAAATCGATGGCGCGATATCGGTTAATAAATCGGCCCAGTCTAATGTATATATACACATTAGGATGCCACACTAAATAGTTTAATTTTTTCGACTAGAACTATAAATTAATTGGACAATTCACAAGAATGTCGTATTCATGTAAAATTATAAGATTTGAGTTATTTCTATGGCTTCCAATACGAAATTTGATGAAAGCATAGCACATACGATGAATAGAAGACCTTGTGAATTTCCTTAACGTCTTTGAAGATTCCAATTAAAATATAGAAAGAAATTAAGATTAATGAGTGTTATACAGGATTCAAAGTTACTGAAATTGGCGAGCTTGAAGTACTTTCTGCTCTTCGTATGCCATAATAACTAAAATGTTCTTTCTAACAAGAAATCGATTCCATATAATGGTAATAATAACTTTGATAATAAAGATGCTATCAAAATTGTTAAACTAAAATTTTTAAAACATTTTGGTCAAAGTCTTAAAATGAAACCCACCACGTATCTCAGACATTCTTAATAAAAGAATCCATCGAAATCGTTTATAAAGTTGTATCTACAATTCGCAAAAGACATCGATTATTTAACATGAATAGAGATCCCTCTGTCTTCTATAGTATGGCTTAGCATTTTTAGTAGTTAGCGAATTGTGAAAAAATAAACTAAATTTTTACTTCAATTACAACCTTTTTAACCGGCCTCCTGAGATACGAGTTATTAACGGAATATCTGAGATACGACCTTCTTAACAAAATTGTTAAGTTACGACCTTTCTATAATAATAGGTCGATAAGTGGGTCGATTTGTATGGACGAAAGTTAACCGATATCGCGCCATCGATTTTTCGATAGGATTTGGGCTCAGGAAAAAAAGTTCCACCACGCATACCCAAAAAAATAAATTTCGAGCGTACGAAATTTAATTTTTTAAAATTTTTTTTCGGCTTTGATTTTTATCGCTTTTTCGTGACCCACTAAAAAAATTTTCATATGTATACCCTGTCCGACCCAAAAATGTCCGCTAAAAACATTGGCGATAACAGTTTTTTGAAAAAAAAAAACATTGTCCGTTTTTAGCGGAAAATTTTACCATCAAATGAAAATTTTTTAGTAGGTCATGAAAAAAACCTTAAAAATCAAAGTCGAAAAAAAGTAAAAAAAATGAGACTTCGCAGGCTCGAAAATTATTTTTTTGGGTATGCGTAGTGGAACCTTTTTTCCTGAGCCCAAATCCTATCGAAAAATCGATGGCGCGATATCGGTTAATAAATCGACCCACCCTAATGTGCATATCAAAAATTTATATTTATTTTATCTCAACCGTTTATTTAACTGTTTCACTTTTAAACACCCATTTCCACCTACATTTTTTGTTGTTGTTATTTTTAAAAGTTTTACTTAACAAACAAACGATTGTTTGTGGTTTTGTACAAACGCTTTCTTTGCCCTTGGAATCTTGGCAGGAATACTGTCCGTGGTATTACATATATAAATAAATTAGCGGTACCCGACAGATGATGTTCTGGGTCACCCTGGTGCACATTTTGGTCGATATCTCGAAAACGCCTTCACATATACAACTAAGGGCCACTCCCTTTTAAAACCCTCATTAATACCTTTAATTTGATACCCATATCGTACAAACACATTCTCGAGTCACCCCTGGTCCACCTTTATGGCGATATCTCGAAAAGGCGTCCACCTATAGAGCTAAGCCCCACTTCCTTTTAAAATACTCATTAAAACCTTTCATTTGATACCCATATCGTACAAACAAATTCTAGAGTCACCCTGGTCTACCTTTATGGCGATATCCCGAAATTGCGTCCACCTATAGAACTATGACCCACTCCCTTTTAAAATACTCTCTAATACCTTCCATTTGATACCCATGTCATACAAACACATTCCAGGGTTACCCTAGGTTCATTTTCCTACATGGTGCTTTTCCCTTATTGTGTCTCCATAGCTCTCAACTGAGTATGTAATGTTCGGTTACATCCGAACTTAGCCTTCCTTACTTGTTTTATATCTCTTTTGGTTTATAAGTGACCGAAAACAGCTAAGTACTCGAAAAACGGTTTTGTCCTTACTTGTTTATAATTTTTTTTATTCGCTGGCGAAAGTGCTTTGATCTCAATGTAAAAAATAATTACAAACCATCTTGCCTCCCAAGGCAGCTGGTTATATGAGCCGGAGCAACTCGGGATTTTTCCCGACCAAGGGCTGTTATTTCAGTGTAACCCTATTTAATTTGTTGCATCCCTCCCACAAATTCTCATCTTCCCAGCATATCCTTGCAGCGGGACTGCGCCATATTCTCCTGCTCCGGGAGGGTATCGATCCCAATCTGGGACCTGTACCTGACCGCGGTCCAGATAAATCGTTTTGCTGCCGGAAAAGAATCTTTTTAGGATGGTCACACTCTTGTGAGTGTGTCATGTGCAAGGGATGGTTGCATCGGACAGGATGTTCTGGGCTAGACCCCCTAAACCCGAAGTCCCGGTAACTTTCATAAATCTTTTGTGGCTCGTTGTTGTTTACGCCCAAGGGCGTCCCGTAGTCTGCGCCTTAGCTCCCCAACTACCTTATAGCTACCCCGCTGCTCAGCAAGCCACAACAACACAAAATTCTGCGGTTAAACTGTAATAAACCCATTAGGGAAGATCTCGGAGATAGTTGATTTCATGAAGCGGCATAACATCCGCATTGCAGCGATGCAAGAGACCAAACACAGCAAGATCTGCTTTTCAGACCTGCTCTGGGAATAACAGAAAAGAATGCGAGAGCGGAAATGGAGGCGGTCTCGTGTTAATCACCCACAACTCAGTGCAATATAATCTATTTGATCCCGACATCGGCATCGCGCTACCGACTGCTTTACACCCTAAAAGCTTGGGTGCGACTTTCAATCACGATCTAAATTTTGGAGATAATAAAACCGCAATTGTACCAAAAATCCAGAGCCGCAATAAAATACATTTCCCTACCGCCAAAAGCAAATTTTAATCATGTTTGAAAGCAGCTATGTGCTTTAAAACGGCGCAAATATTTATCACGTCGTTATGGGTTAAAAACATGATTTTTTCCTTAACACATCAATAACATACTTTCCATAAAATATTTCAATAATACGACATTTGCAAAATTTGAAATAAGTTTTTTTGATCTCCTGAACAGTTACTGAAAAACACATAACTGTTTTTGTGAGCGCAGCGACGATATGCTCTTCTGAAAAAGACCGAAATTATTAGTTTTACTTCTCAATTAACATTTTCTGGCCACATATCTTTATCTCGTTAGGCTAACAGATGGGGGTGGATGTGGCTTAAGCCGGAATTATAAAACTTCAAAACTAAATTTTTTATAATTTTTATACTCAGTTGAGCAGAGCTCACAGAGTATATTAAGTTTGATTGGATAACGGTTGGTTGTACATATATAAAGGAATCGAGATAGATATAGACTTCCATATATCAAAATAATCAGGATCGAAAAAAAATTTGATTGAGCCATGCCCGTCCGTCCGTCCGTCCGTTAACACGATAACTTCAGTAAATTTTGAGGTATCTTGATGAAATTTGGTATGTAGGTTCCTGAGCACACATCTCAGATCGCTGTTTAAAATGAACGATATCGGACTATAATCACGCCCACTTTTTCGATATCGAAAATTTCGAAAAACCGAAAAAGTGCGATAATTCATTACAAAAGGCAGATAAAGCGATGAAACTTGGTAGATGAGTTGAACTTATGACGGAGAATAGAAAATTAGTAAAATTTTGGAGAATGGGCGTGGCACCGCCCACTTTTAAAAGAAGGTAATTTAAAACTTTTGCAAGCTGTAATTTGGCAGTCGTTGAAGATATCATGATGAAATTTGGCAGGAACGTTACTCCTATTACTATATGTGCGCAAAAACGGAGAAGGACCACGCCCACTTTTAAAAAAATTTTTTTAAAGTAAAATATATATACTGTTCAACCCTCTGTTTCAAATTTGAAGTACCATTTACTTGAAACTTGTTTGCAAACTTGCGTAGTGATCATTATTTTTATATGTAATGAAATTCTGTATAAATTCTATTCTGTATATATTTTATCTACTATTAATTTGCTTTATTGTCAATTTCATAAATTATTATTTACTAGCTCCTTCATGAGACCATTTTAACACATTTACAGCATTTTATCTTTTGCTTACTTCTAAGTCTTTAATTGAAATTGTCAAGCGTTTGGTTCAATACTGTTTAAATATTACTTTAAAATTGATGACTGCTTATGTTGTTTATATCATGTATTACATCTGAGATTTAAGTGCCGGTATATTTGGTCTGTGTAATTGTTTAATTTGTAGACTGTAAATAAATAAATAAATAAAAAATTTTAACAAACAGTTTTATATCTTTACAGTATATGAGTAAATTATGTCAAAATTCAACTCCAGTAATGGTTTGGTGCAACAAAATACAAAAATAAAAGAAAATTTCAAAATGGGCGTGGCTCCGCCCTTTTTCATTTAATTTGTCTAGGATACTTTTAACGCCATAAGTCGAACAAAAATTAACCAATCCTTTTGAAATTTGGTAGGGGCATAGCTTTTATGACGTTAACTGTTTTCTGTGAAAATGGGCGAAATCGGTTGATACCACGCCCAGTTTTTATACACAGTCGTCCGTCTGTCCTTCCGCATGGCCGGTAACACGATAACTTGAGTAAAAATCGACATATCTTTAATGAACTTAGTTCACGTGCTTACTTGAACTCACTTTATCTTGGTATGAAAAATGAACGAAATCCGACTATGACCACGCCCACTTTTTCGATATCGAAAATTACGAAAAATGAAAAAAATGCCATAATTCTATACCAAATACGAAAAAAGGGATGAAACATGGCAAGGTAATTGGATTGTTTTATTGACGCGAAATATAACTTTAGCAAAAACTTTATAAAATGGTTGTGACACCTACCATATTAAGTAGAAGAAAATGAAAAAGTTCTGCAGGGCGAAATAAAAAACCCTTAAAATCTTCGCAGGTATTACATATATAAATAAATTAGCAGTATCCAACAGATGATGTTCTGGGTCACCCTGGTCCACATTTTGGTCGATATCTGGAAAATGCCTTCACATATACAACTACCACCACTCCCTTTTAAAACTCTCATTAATACCTTTAATTTGATACCCATATCGTACAAACTCATTCTAGAGTCACCCCTGGTCCACCTTTATGGCGATATCTCGAAAAGGCGTCCACCTATAGAACTAAGCCCCACGCCCTTTTAAAATACTCATTAACACCTTTCATTTGATACCCATATCGTACAAACATATTCTTAAGTCACCCCTGGTCCACCTTTATGGCGATATCTCGAAAAGGCGTCCACCTATAGAACTAAGGCCCACTCCCTTTTAAAATACTCATTAACTCCTTTCGTTTGATACCCATATTGCACAAACGAATTCTAGAGTCACCCCTGGCCCACCTTTATAGCGATATCTCGAAACGGCGTCCACATATGGAACTAAGGATTACTCCCTATTAAAATACTCATTAACACCTTTCTTTTGATACCCATATTGTACAAACAAATTCTAGGGTCACCCCTGGTCCACCTTCATGGCGATATCTCGAAAATGCGACCACCTATACAACAACTACCACTCCCTTTTAAAACCCTCACTAATACCTTTAATTTGATACCCATATCGTACAAACACATTCTAGAGTCACCCCTGGTCCACCTTTATGGCGATATTTCGAAACGGCATCCACCTATAGAACTAAGGCCCACTCCCTTTTAAAATACTCATTAACACCTTTCGTTTGATGCCCATATTGTACAAACAAATTCTAGGGTCACCCCTGGTCCACCTTTATGGCGATATCTCGAAACAGCGTCCACCTATGGAACTAAGGATTACTCCTTTTTAAAATACTCATTAACACCTTTCATTTGATACCCATATCGTACAAACGCATTCTAGAGTCACCCTTGGTCCACCTTTATGGCGATATCTCGAAAAGGCGACCACCTATACAACAACCACCACTCCCTTTTAAAACCCTCATTAATACCTTTAATTTGATACCCATATCGTACAAACACATTCTAGAGTCACCCCTGTTCCACCTTTGTGGCGATATCTCGAAACGGCGTCCACCCATGGAACTAAGGATTACTCCCTTTTAAAATACTCATTAACACCTTTCATTTGATACCCATATCATACAAACGCATTCTAGAGTCACCCCTGGTCCACCTTTATGGCGATATCTCGAAAAGGCGACCACCTATACAGCAACCACCACTCCCTTTTAAAACCCTCATTAATACCTATAATTTGATACCCATATCGTACAAACACATTCTAGAGTCACCCCTGGTCCACCTTTGTGGCGATATTTCGAAACGGCGTCCACCTATAGAACTAAGGCCCACTCCCTTTTAAAATACTCATTAACACCTTTCGTTTGATGCCCATATTGTACAAACAAATTCTAGGGTCACCCCTGGTCCACCTTTATGGCGATATCTCGAAACGGCGTCCACCTATGGAACTAAGGATTACTCCCTTTTAAAATACTCATTAACACCTTTAATTTGATACCCATATCGTACAAACACATTCTAGAGTCACCCCTGGTCCACCTTTATGGCGATATTTCGAAACGGCATCCACCTATAGAACTAAGGCCCACTCCCTTTTAAAATACTCATTAACACCTTTCGTTTGATGCCCATATTGTACAAACAAATTCTAGGGTCACCCCTGGTCCACCTTTATGGCGATATCTCGAAACAGCGTCCACCTATGGAACTAAGGATTACTCCTTTTTAAAATACTCATTAACACCTTTCATTTGATACCCATATCGTACAAACGCATTCTAGAGTCACCCTTGGTCCACCTTTATGGCGATATCTCGAAAAGGCGACCACCTATACAACAACCACCACTCCCTTTTAAAACCCTCATTAATACCTTTAATTTGATACCCATATCGTACAAACACATTCTAGAGTCACCCCTGTTCCACCTTTGTGGCGATATCTCGAAACGGCGTCCACCTATGGAACTAAGGATTACTCCCTTTTAAAATACTCATTAACACCTTTCATTTGATACCCATATCGTACAAACGCATTCTAGAGTCAACCCTGATCCACCTTTATGGCTATATCCCTAAATGGCGTCCACCTATTGAACTATGGCCCACTCCCTCATAAAATACTCTTTAATACCATCCATTTGATACACATGTCATACAAGCACATTCCAGGGTTTCCCTCGGTTCATTTTCCTACATGGTTATTTTCCCTTATGTTGTCTCCAAAGCGTTCAACTGAGTATGTAATGTTCGGTTACACCCGAACTTAACCTTCCTTACTTGTTATTTATAAATTCTTTCTCTTATATTTCGCATTTCTCTTCTAAATTTTCTTTTGTTTTTCAATACTACTATTTTTGCATTCTATTTGTAAAATTCATGTTCAAAACATTTGTATTTGATTAAATGGTACTCAAACAAGTTGTATGGAAATTGTCATAGGTTAAAAATACAAAAATATTTAAAGGGTACACTTACGAAAGAAAGTATTTGCACGTAGACTTTTTGCAGGTTTCATCTGGTTTGGCATAAACAAAATCATAGTGGGGTAGTAAGGTTTTCTTGTATTCCTTGTAAATAGGGCTTTTAGAAATATTTGAAACAAGTCGAATTAAAGATCTACGATTCAACAACGACCGTCCCACATCGGGGATAAATTGAACATTTTATTTCATTAATCTTTGCAGGTTGTGAGTAGCCTTTTACAATACTCTACTGGCGGACTTTGAAAGCGCTCTCCTGAAACTGGCAGTCGAATCGACTCAAAGAATTCATCAGCATTAATAATCAGCAGCGACGGATGATCTGTTGGCAAACTGAACGAGACCTTGAGACTCCGCTGGCCATATGATTTCTGCTTCCAGACAGCTGGGCCCTGATTCAGTTAAGCAAGCGCTGGGCTGACAGCACCTCTTGCCGTGTATCGAAGTATTTTTAGCCATTTGTTGACTCCAAGCATTCGTTTACAAAAGTTCATATATCCCTGGTTATTTCAGTCTTTACAGGGCACTGCTCAATAAGAGTCCATGCAGTGCTCCTAGCTGTATGGAGGGCGACGAGGTGGAATCAGCTATTGCAAGGAAGAGGCGTAAATAAATCGATATGTGGCTTATTCATAAATTTATCATTGCCACGCAGAGATTCGCTAAGTAATTAGAGTACCAGGGACAAGCATAACAAACTTTGGTGGCAGCCAGACTGCCTTAAAGGCAGTTGAATCTAATTATGATTGTAAGTGGTACACAAGTTTCTGGGTCTTCGGGGGCATCGATATCGAAGGGAGCGAAATTACAGACGATAAGACAGACTTTGTACCACCACCATTGAATGATCATCGGAGCACAACAGTGGAAAAAAAACATTTAAGGTAACGGAACTTATCTGGCCCAAGCGGGATGGTCGCAAAGTTTTAAAGATCTTTATGGCCATACGATGACTTATAACAACAAGTTCCCTCTATAGAACATGGCGGTTGAGAATGTACAGTAATCGATTCATCACTTTCTCTATCAATGGAAGGGTTAGGAGTAACGTTTGAAATATCTGTTTGAACGAGGGTATTCCTATCCGACACTCACCGAATTAAGAAAGAATCGCCTCACTTTCCCCCTTGGACGCCACGCCAATATATTTTGAAGCTTTGAAGGGCTTCTTTGCCTAGATAGGAGCATCAACAGCGAAGACAATACCAGCCTAGAAACTCAGCGTAAGACCACTCTTGCCAGCAAGTGTTAGTTTTTGTTGGGACACAGACTAGTTATGGCATCAGTTATCAGTAAGATAAGAGCACTGGCGTGCGTTGCTATGAGAAGCAAAAATGTTATCTTTCCGCAACCGCGGAATATCGTCGCAACAAAACTCTCAACTCACTAGCGAGCAGCACTTTGGGGAAAGAAATGTTGCCATTTCTTCCAGGAGTAGAAAGTAATCAAAAGATAGCGTCATCTCGGCAATTTATTAGAAAGAACTTTGTCTTAGAATTTTGAAATAGGACGTTATTTAAACGCACTATTATATCAAAAAAGTGTTTTTCTCACCCTCTCTCAGCTAAAAATGTACTGAAGACATTTTGAATAGGGTGTTTTTAAACCAAACCTCAGATAAGGAATTATTCTGGTCCGATCTCGTCGGGACTGCGCGTTGCCAATGCGATCCCATATATTTACATTTAAGTGATATTGAGATTGTTGGCTTGGCAGATTATCTAAGTTTGGCTAGTTCCAAGTAAGAGGTTTCTTGCAGTGAAGATTGCAGCTAGATATGGGAGGTAACTACTTATTGAGCGTAAGTATTTGTCATCAGCGTCGGGAATGCGGTCTTACGGCCAATATTTTTACAGCTAAGCTGCAGTATTCAGTTTCGTACTCCAGTATGTTTTCCATGCTTACGCTATGTATGTATGTATAAGTGTATCCATTAAGTTAAAAGCAGAAGAATCTGGGTTCCACCTTCCCACATCTTTGTCTCAAGAAATATGTAAGTATTGTACTCCTACCCGCATTCATAAATTAGGCACGGTTTACTCTAGGTGTGAATGGCACCAAGCGTTGGGGCCATAAGAAATAAAAAAACCGTTGAGACTTAAAACAGCGATGCTAAACTAGTAAGGTGCCGAAGCCGGTCCGTCAATGAAGATATTACACAGACTGAAGTGTCCATGTTAATAAGCAGGACAAAAACCCAAAACCTCAACGCTTATTTTTGTTTTTGCAGCATGGAATTCCTACACCTTCTGTCACTGACGTTGAAATATACGCAGCAAATATCTTCCTTTTCCCCAAGAGGATTGAGACGTATTCCATATACACATCAAGTGCAGCGGCCTCGGCTGGAGCTTAAAAACGCTTCCCTAATATTTCTGAAGTCTTCGTCCGACTGCAATTTCTGCTGAAAGACACTAAAATGATCTATATCATTTGTTTATTTAAAGATAGGCAGCAGACCCTTCAACTTCCGTTAGTTCTGAACCGTGAGTTTTCACGTGCATTGTCACTTCTTTTATCCGTACTACATTGACTTAAGTTGAATATCCCAGCATTCGGCACTAGTAATAGTGGGGAGAGATACGAGTTCCGGTAAGATGCGATACCATATAGACGTCCTTTACACGCGATATTGATACTAGCTCGTTAATGACTAGATATTTATTTTTTATAGGTTCCCTCTTATTCAAGAGCTTAATAAGTGTGCTCTTCAGATTGCAATCACCTGTTGTGACCTGGCTGGATTTGTGTAAATTACAGTGCAACTAGTCTACTTCGTGAAGCTTTGGGAAAGTTTAGCGATACTGATAGTCTTTTACCGGAAAGCAGGCACGTTTCGGAAACTGGCACCATTAAGGTACTATCCCGATCCATCTCGGGAAAGATTTGATATGACCACGTTAAACCTTTTTCTATCTTACATGATATGGCATGACTGAAACGATTCTGCGAGAGGCCAGTCCCTCATGCTGTGCATACTAGAGCTTTACGCCGGTCACTTAATCGGCGGCGGCGGCGTAGGCTCTATTATATACCGGTGGCGCCGGCGTGTCCGGCGCGCCGACAAGGTGATCGGCGTAAACCTTTGAATTGAATGGCTGGAATTCAGAGTATCACATTGTCCGCAAATAAAGAATATGGAAACATACTGCTAACGTCAATGTATGTTTGACGATCTGGAACAACATCATTAGCTTGCGGATGAGTATCTGGGAGGCTTGTAAAGCGAAAATTAAAAAAAAAAAATAAAATTTGGAAAGGTTTTGTTTGTATGTATATAAGGAAATCGGCGTTTCGGCCATTTCGGAAAGATCCGCGGGTTTTGCGGATCGTTCAGAAAATTTCGGGATTAGCTCCTTGCGGAGAGAGGGAGAAATACTTAAAATGGTAACACTTTGTAGCGTAGTTTCACTGAAGGAGATGTTCTAATACCCGTCGTCGGTACGATTTCCTTAAATCATTTGCGGCTGCATGCTGGTCACACACAAAAGCGACTTACGGTTGCTATCAATTATCTACTAATAGTCATGACTCTCGTGGCACAGTTCTAACTATTAGCATCAATGCTGGTTTATTGATGATCGCTCCAAAGAGCTCCTTCAGTTTTTTCGGCTGTTTCAAAGAGCTACATTTCCCGACGAACAGTAACAATCCCGACCACCAGTCGCTACCACGCATCCTGGCCCTTATACCATATGCCAGCACAGAAGCTATAGCACTGCGACTTCCAACTCATACCTTCGTCGACATCACTCTCCTAGAAGCTCTAGGTGTAGCTCCGAAGACTTTCTGACGGATGTTTTTGTCGCGCTATGCTTCCGAGCTACAGCAAAAAACACCTTGAAACATTAGGATGTAACTATTCTGCCAAGGATGCCGCCCTCAACATCATAAGCAGTCTAAGTGGATATTATTGCGTAGCTCATGGGTGCATCTACATAATTTAAACTTACAAGGACCGTGAATAAGTGTATTTAAATGTATACCGAAATTTGCAGACGTTTGTGTTCGACAAATTTACCTCAATAGTCTTCGTTTCCGGCCTTATGATATAAGAGCTTATTATGGATGGCCGCCTTCAGTTTTCAGACTAGCTCCACTATCCCCTACGTTAGGGTAGTAGAACACCCGATCATTTGTTCGACTGTCTTGAGAAAGCTTTTGCTTCACCACTTTGAGTATTCTTGCGAAGGACATAGCCTAATCTGGTTAAAAAATGTGCCTACGTATTCACATTTGTAACAGGAGCCGTCACGTGTAGGTCATATTTAAACATGGTTGATAAGCTATATCCAATGTGATTTACTCCAAGGTACTAGTTGGGGATAGACCCGCCAACTTTAGGAAATGTCAAACCGGGAGACTTGGGTGTTGAATGATGAAGTGTGAAAATCAAAATTAAGATTTCAGACGCTATTTTATAGTTAAACAAATAAAATGATTTTTTAAACCCCCTCTCATAAGTGTTGAAGATATGTATAGGCAACTTAAGTATGAGCTGATAATCATTTCAAAGAGAATTTAAACCACTGGAGCCTACTAAAGGATTTTGAATCACTGATTTAGCTTTTTTCAGCCAATCAAGATATAAAATTCGGCACCTTTTTCGGGTAACTTGCTTTTTTAACAACTTGAGGACAATTTGAAAATATGTTCGACATTTTGGGACATTTTATTTAAATTCATTGTTCTTTATTAATTTTCTGAATAAATTATGCGAATTGAGCATTTAAATTTATCATATAACTTTTCTTTAAGTGTTTTTTTTTTTTTAATAATTTTGTGAATTCAGTGATGCGAAATCCGGCATTGAAAGCGCCTGTATTCTTAAATAACTTTTGAACCGTTAGAAGGTGTTAAATTTCGCAATTTGAATTTTATAACTGGCAGTGATGCGCATCCCGCATACGCATTTTCGAGATGATAATAAATGGCCTAGACAGTCTCAAAAGAGTAGAAAATATAGTAACGCCGAACGCCGCTGCCGCGCCGATTTTTTCGACATTCTGTGGCGGCGGCGGCGGCGTATATCATCTCTAGCGCACACGCGATTCCCTCTGGCTTGCATTAGTTTTGCATTCGATAGGATTTCTGTTCAAATGTATTATATACGTATGAAAATAAAGGTTCCAGATGAAAAAAAAACCAAAAACAAGTAAAGGTGTCTAAGTTCGGGTGTAACCGAACATTATATATTCAGCGTGAGCTTCAATTGTACATTTCCCGTTTCGCCCGTTTAAAAAAAATGTCTCCCCATTTCCTCTTACAATAAAACTTGATAAGTGAAATATCATTGATTCCAAACTATTTTTTGCTAAGTTATAGCTAGCCTACGACCCTTTTAAATTTGTTTTGTATCTAAGTTGCCGTGGTCTTTAACCGATCTCGTCCATTTTTTCTAGAAATATTTCCTGCTATAGGGAAAATTTGTGTACCAAATTTTATTACGATCCGTTAATTTTTCTTCGAGTTATGGCTCCTGAAACATAGAAAATTGCTTAGTCATAAAAGGGGCGGTGCCACACCCATTTTCCAAAATTTTTGTATTTTCCAATTTAATGTTATAATTCAATTTAGAAAGTAAAATTCTATTGATACAAAGCTTTTTTTAGCTAAGATATAGCTTATTATTTTCGTCTACGACCCTTTTAAAAATCTTGTATATAAAAGTGGGCGTGGTTTTTAATCGATCTCGTCCATTTTTTCTAGAAATATTTCCTGATATAGGGAAAATTTGTGTACCAAATTTTATTACAATCCGTTAATTTTTCTTCGAGTGCCCGCCCATTTTTTACACTTTGAAGTTTTTCCTATTTACTGTTATACATTTGGAAAATGAAATACCATTGATATAAAGATCTTTTTGGCAAAGATATAGCTTATTTTATTCGTCCACGACCCTTTTAAAAATCTTTTATATAAAAGTGGGCGTGGTCCTTAACCGATTTCGTTAATTTTTCTTCAAAGCATTCCTTATAGTGAAGGCAACTTCTTTGCCGAATTTGTTTATGATAGGTTTAACGATTTTTGATTTATGATTAATAATATTTGTAAAATTGATTTTATCACAAGTGGGCGGTGGCGGTGCCTCGGCCATTTTAAAAAATTTTTTCATATTTTTGTCAAGAGTCTCAATATCAGTCCACACGTAAAATTTCAACATTCTAGGTATATTATTTACTAAATAATCAGGTTTTTTGTGTTCTCCAAAATGTTATATATATAAAAGTGGGCGTGGTTATCATCCCATTTCGCTCATTTTCAATACCAATCTATTCTGATAAGCTCGTGTACCTAATTGGGTGTGAAGATATCTCAATATTTACTCAAGTTATCGTGTTAACGGACAAACGACGGACGGACGGACGGAATGGCTCAATCAAATTTTTTTTCGATACTGATGATTTTGATATATGGAAGTATATATCTATCTCGATTCCCTTATACCTGTACAATCAACCGTTACCCAATCAAAGTTAATATACTCTGTGTGCAAAGCATTCTGAGTATAAAAACTCAAAGAAAAATTATTAAAAGGCGATTTTTATAATAAATCTTGCACATCGCTGTTACGATATCTGGATGTAATACTTTTTTAACTAACGGGCCGATTCTGAGCGTTACCGGTAAAATAGTCCCCAGAACATTATGTAACCGAAAATCGTTTCCAGTTCTTTTATTCGCGATTCTGGCCAAAGTGGTAACGCTGTCATCATCGAAAAACTCACCAATGTCTGTGGCGAAATTTAAAAGTTGGTTTCTTCGCTTTATCCATGGCGGAACGATACAAAATGGGAGCATGCGACAGCTGAATATAAACTTTTTTATTTGATTTGATACATCAACTTCCGGCGCAGTTAGATTTTGACATTCGTCCATCGAATTTACAAAAACAAAGTACATGGAATTTTTATTTATGTTTGTAGGTATGTCACCATGCAGTCACCTTGTATGGTTCCGCCATGGCTTTACCGAAAATGTGTCACTCGTAGATACGAGGTTAACAAATAAACGAAACGATGTGTATATATGTACATACATGCATAAGATTTTACGTAGTTATATTGTAATTTATTCTGTGAAAGTACATAATGTAAACAAATATATAATATATAGCAAGAGGCAACACTATTTTACTATTATCTTTACTTATTTGCGCTTACAATTCTTTATTTTTCAGTTTTGCCTTTTTCTAAACAACAGCTGTTGTTTGGTTATTTCGATGTAACCACCTACTTTTGTGGGTAAAAAATTATCCGGCTACTTTCGCGGATAGAATACCAAAAGGGTGTAAAAGTTTCCACATGATTTCGTTACCGTGGTAAAGAATGTTGTTACCACACTAGAATCGGGGCGTTAATCAAAGAAATTGTTGTTGTATTGACACCGAGAAGAGCCGTTGGGAGCCCTCAGCAACAAGATCGCCGTTATTGCTCCCGCAAAAGTTCACTCCAACCTTAAAACCATTAGTGAAAAAATACTTTGCGCAATTTACTTTCTAGGAGATTTTGGTTGCTTTGCCCGGGACTTGAGCCCAGTATACTTGGTGAGGTAGGCAAAGCACGCTGCCACCTAGAGATATACGTCGCCGATAAACGCCGCCGCTGGTTTAAATGTTTTTCGCACGCTGCCGCTGAATGTCAAGAATATCGGCGCGGCGGCGGCGGTGTTCGGTGCGGTACTATATTTTCTACTCATTTATGATTGTCTAGGCCATTTATTGTTCATGTCGAAAATTGGTCGATATATAGTCGAAAGGGGTATCCACGGATGCGCATCACTGCCAGTTATAATAACCCAATTGCGAAATTTAACTGCTGTTGTTGTTGTTGTAGCGATAGGGACATTCCCCGAAGGCCCTGGGGAGTGTTATTGATGTTGGTGGTCCTGTACGTTCTGGTAACAAGCAGTATTAAGGTACTAGCCCGACCATCTCGAGAACGATTGGTATGACCACACGAAACCTTCTAGGCCATACCGCCCTCCCACCCTCTAAATCCATGAGGAGCCTGGGGCTGCTAGAGCCTCTGCTGTTAAAGAAACAGGATTCGCCACGGGTAGGTGAGGTTCACAATTGGGTATGAGAAGCTATATATTGCGCTGGCAACCCCTTGAGAGGGTTGCGCTACACAACCTCTTGCTACCGCGGGTATATTCTAAGCCCCCTAACCCGCTGGTGGAGCTAAATTTAATTATTTCTTACCGTTCAAAATTTATTTAAAAAACAGGCGCATTCAATGCCAGCTTAACACGGATTTCGCATCACCCAATTCACCAAGTTATTAAAACAAAATTCTAACCGAAAAGTTAAATAAAAAATGTAAATGCCCACTTCGCATAATTGTTTCAAGAATCTTTAAATCGTCCTCAAGTTACAAAAAAAAGCAAGTTACCCGAAAAAGGTGCCGATTTTTTGAAAAATTCTATGTCCCGATTGGGTAAAGGGATAAGCGAAATCAGTGATGCTACATCCTTCAATAGGTTCCAGGGGTTCAAACACTCCTTCGAAATGATTCTGACCTCATACTTATGATACGTGTGAGAAGGGTTTGAAAAATCACTTGGCTTTATATTCAAACATCTGTTGTTAATTTGCGAAACATAAAAATAGCGTCTGAAATTTTAATTTGGATTTTCATCTATCATCTCTCAACACCAAAGTCTCCCAGTTTGACATTTCCTAAAGTTTTCCCAAATTTAAATATCCCCTACACGTTACGGCTCCTGCTACATATGTATGTGAGTACATAGGAACACTCAAAGTAATGAAGTAAAAGCTTTCCCAAGACAATCGAACAAATGACTGGTATGCTACTACCCTAACGTATTGGACAGTCGAACTAGTCTGAAAAGTGAAACTACGCGGTTATTCATAATGAACTCTTGCATCAAAAGGCCGGAAAACAGCAGTTTGGGATAAGCATATAACCTTAACATCTTTCAACTTAACTTCTTTCGACCCACATTCCAAAATTCGCTTTGGGTAAACAAAGACTATTGAAATCAATGTTTCGAACACAAACTTTCGCAAATTTTGGTCTACATTAAAAAAAACTTTATCCAGGGTCCTTGTAAAATTAAAAATGTGTAGATGCGCCGAGGATTATACTATTTTCACCCATGAGTTAATACGTGGACTGCCAACGATTTCGAGGGCGGCATCCTTGGCCTCCCTAACTTTTAAAGGTGTCTGGTTGTAGTCGGCAGCATAGCGCGACAAAAAATCATTACCAACAGCTCGGCAGGTAGTATATCGTTACCCGGCACCTTGTTATTCTTTAGACGGTATTTTGAAATTGTCACTTCATCATATTCGGGATAGCGGAACGTATATTCCGCTATCAGCAATTGTGGTACAGGGCTCGTATTCTCGCTCGCTATCAAGCAATAAGGAAAAATCTTACCTCTAAAAGCTTAGCACATCTTGTAAGAAAGTTATCAAGCCGCCGTTGTCGTGATTGTAAGAATATTCCTGGCCGTGAAAGCTCCCCTCCGAATTTTTTGGCAGAATTTTCGGCCATTATTCTTAGGGGCTACCTAGCATAAATAAATACCTACCTCCAACAGTATTTACAATATCTCAAATTTTTACTGAAGCCTTATACCAAATAGTTAAGTTGGAATAACTTTTTTTAAACGCCTATGCTATAAGCCACCCAGAAAAATGGTGACCATTTGAAGTGATGTAACTCCGCGTCGCACAATGTTTCGACTGTATGGAGTTAAGTGGAAAAAAGTCAAAACCATTATAGTTGTGCTCCTATATTAACTTAACCACTGAAATTGGATTATACAGAAGCCCTATGCTTCTAATACTAAAAATTTGAGTATGTGTGTGTTTCTACATATACATTAGGGTGCTTCAAAAAAATTTGTTTACCCAACTCTTACCCTTTTAAATCCTTTTTATTGTAAAAGTAATTATACTTTGTCTCAGATTTGCTCAACAGTCATTTATTTAATAAAAATACAACTACAACATACTTCTATATAAGCTTATCATTCACTTATGTATTTACTATAATAAATATTTCAAAACTAGCAATCGTCTCTTACTTTTTAACACAGATAACAACTTTAATATTTAACACATACAGTTGTGTTGAAAAAAAGGTAGCGAAATTCTTTTTATTTTTTAAATTTTTTTAATTAAATTTTTTTTATTTAAATAATTTTTGTTAGAAATATAGTGGAATCGCAAATAGAAACCACATAATAAAACTTTTAAGGTTCTAGAAACTTAATCGAGCATCAAAAAAATGTCATCAAAATTTTAAACTTTTTTCGGAGTTTTTAGAAAATTTTCGAAAATGCAGTTTTGTACCCTATCCAATTTTAGATAGAGTAATGAAAGTTTCACATATGTAGGTTTGCATTCACTTCTACCGCAAATAATTATATTTAGCTTGAAAAACTTCCTCGAACAAAATAAGCGGTACAGTAGTCGCTCACAAATTAGAACCTTTAGTAATTAGAATGTCCAGAAATTAGAATCAACTTTTTGAATACATTACACGAATCGAAAATTCTAATTTCTGAGCGTATTTTGTTTTTTTTTTTTTGTTGCAAAATAGACATAAAATGGGGAATCCCCAATTTATTCATGTTACGCTCGGTAGTCGTTGGATTTCCGTCGCGGTTCTGTACAGTTTTTGTTAGTTTTTGTTAATTCGCTAAACTTAGTCCTTGGAAAGCAATGTTCAGATCTTGGCAGAGGTGTTAGCCATAGCAAGCGGTTAGCCATAGAATTTGATGTGGCGCCATCTGCAATCAGCTATATCAAATGGAATAAATCATCAATTTTAAACGCTGCTTCTAATACCTACCATGAGGCTAACAAAAAATCACTACACATTGCTGAACATTAGTTATGAAGTTTTTGATTAATTTTTGGCCTTTTAATGTATTTCTATCGATTTTTTATGTATTTTTAATGAAAAAATATATTTATTGTAATAGGAGTTTTTGTTTTTTGAATCTTTTTTTGATTTATCGTATGATATGTATTGTACTGGATTGTTACCTTATGTTTTCTCGTTTTTATGAACAAAATTGAAAAAGACACAATTTCATTGTAGTTTTTTTAATGCAAATTGACTTAATTTTTAAGGTTTTATACAAATAAAAAAACGTCCAGCAATTAGAATTTTTCAGAAATTAGAATCACCCTAAAAACAAAGTGGTTCTAATTTGTGAGCGTCTACTGTATTTGTATATACATATATTTTTTTAACACACGTTTTAATCTGTAGACATATCCTGTTTTTCCGTTGAATGAGGACAATGGGCATCCCCGCTACTTATCATACCTGAATGGTGATTCCCAGAAATAGTGATGGCGAGTCGGGTAAAACTAGTAAGTTCCTAACATCAGGCGGAAGTGGTTTAGTTCTAGTGTCAATGTTGTTTCTGTATTGATTGATCTTTGGATCAGATGAGATTAGCAGCATTGTAAGCAAGTCTGTATTCGTGGCGTAGTGGGAACACTTACGAGTATTGAATTCGCGAAATCTTCGACAATCTTTATTCCGGGCTTCTTGCGCTTCCTCTGACAAATTCCCTATAGGCAAAGTCATGTGCTTGATTATGTCAACACTATGATATAAGATTTCGTGCACCGTGGTTGGCATATAATACCACGAATAAAGATTGAGATATAACGATGCTGTGTCCTCCGCAAAGATTTTAAATTGGTCTGTTTTAATTTGATACACAGACGCCAGCGCGGTAAGTAATATATGAAATTTGTGTATTAGATTTTCATCAAGGCCAATAATTACAGCAGTTTTTTCCAGAGTTGTCGGAAAACCTTCTGGTAGTATTGCCATCATTGGTTGTACTGAACCCAGGTTTGATGCCATCTATGTTAAGGCCTAGTTCAGATTTAAACTTTTGCTTGATTTGGCTTTTTCTTTCATTAAAAATGCTTTGGTTCTCTCTCTTGGCAATCTATATGATACATGTAATAAACACTCGAATGTTTTTATCAGCGCATGGAGTATAGACAACCCATAATCATAATTTTCAGTCTCTGCGATGTAAGAAGCAACTGGTATGTTCATTTGACTAGGTTTGGCACCGCAAATGTAACAATTTTGGTTACTCTTCGTCCCTGAGAGTAAAAAAAATAAATATAAGGCGCGATAACCTCCGAAGAGATCTAAGGCCGAGCTTCTCTTCCAATTTGCGTCGTGCTCCTCTTGATTTTCCCTACAAATTGGCCGGACGGGACCTACATGTTTTATGCCGACTCCGAACGGCATCTGCAAGGCAGATGAGTTTTCACTGAGAGCTTTTCATGGCAGAAATACACCCGGAGCGCTTGCCAAACACTGCCGAGGGGTGACCCCGCTTAGAAAAATTTTCTTCTAATTGAAAAACCTTATTTCTAAAATTTTGATGTTGCTTTGCCCGGGAGTTGAACCCAGGGCATACGGTGTGATAGGCGGAGCACGCTACCATCACACCACGGTGGCCGCCGAGAGTATGTTACATATTTTTCCATCAGCCATTGTTGAGAGGAGAGTATGTTTCACTAGGAAATTATTACAATCAGTTGGCCTCAATTGATTAATTTGAGCCCTTATATTATCTGCTTCGCGTTTCACTAAATCTGGTGTTTCTTTTTGAAAAAAAAATTTTGATTGGTCGACAATATCGTGTTGATGAGGGTTTGGAATTCATCCAAAAAGAGTATCGTGGTCATAGTTTAACACAAGCTGTAAAGGCACGAAACAAATTAAAATAAGTACTCGTCATTTGCAGAAGCATTTTCAAACTTTTTCAAGATAGCTGAACTAGGCTGAACTGCCATCTAAGCTCCATTTGCAAATAAGTGTTGGACTTTGTCAGCTCCAGAAAGGGGCAAAGTGTCATAAGACGCGCGTAGTGGTTATGTATAGCAAAGACTGTAATGTAAAACTAGCAGAAATCTCATCCAGATGACTGCATTCATCAGGTGGAAAGCATATTTTCTTAGATTTCGTTAAACTATAGAACGATGAAAAGACATCGTCATCTACACCCAGAGCTGCATTTCTCAATAATTTATAGCTATTGGTAGTTAATTCAGCGTCAAGGTAGAGGCCTATCGCTTCATCACCAGAGAGACACCTTTGTTTTGAAGCAGGGTAGCTTTGCCACAATCGGCTTATATGAGCAGAAACTAGATAAAATTCTCTACAATATAAATCTACTTTTATTGAGTTACTAAGGGGTACTCACTTTTTTTTTTTTGCTACTAATCTAAAAAATTTACAATTCTTGTTGTTTTTTTAAGAAAAAAAAACACCAAAATCCAAAATTAATGATAAATATTTTACCTGGATTATCCATGACTCTTACTGAATAGATATGGTTTAAAAAATTACGGTTTATATTAAATTTATTACCGCTAAACGCACTTAAACCGATTAATCAATATCACCCGGATTTCACAAATTTCCACACAAGTTTAATGATTATTTTACTTATCGTTTGTCGAAGATTGGTAGCAGCCAATTACCCGAAATTTTGCGTACACGACTTTTAGTAATTGCCCTCTAACATAAACACATTTTCGCTTTTATCTCTCACTATGACTTTTTTCCACCTGCCTTCTTATAGTCGAAACACTGTGCGTCGCATAGGGAAGACGTGAAATAATATATTGGCCTTAAAAAAACAGTTACTTTTTATTGTAAAAATCTGACCTCGAGATAGCATAACAACAACATAATATAAGACCATGGCAAAGTTGACATAGTCATAATGCCTTTTCATAACCATATTTTTACTTAACCATATCTATTGCCATCGTTTATTTGTGCCTTAACCTTAAAAAAATTAGATAATTTCATAAAAAAAAGAAAAAAATGCTAAAAATTATTAACAAATTGCATAGTTAATAACTCACTATTTCAAAACGTATCCAAAACAAAGTTAAAAAATTCTTCAATTTAAAAGTTTATAGATTATGGATATGTCGAAAACCCAAAAGCCAGTTGGCTAGCTATGTCATGGTTATGGCTAGGGCTCTATGGTATAGCACCATTGACCAATTGTGTTCATTTCCATAGGTTGGTATGGTAAGTTTGTCAGGCCCTATACGTATAAAGGCCGCGAAAGCTTTAAAGTAAAAAAAACGTTAATTTTATTATTTTTAAAGACCACCCTAATGTACTTAAACACATTGTACCGAGTTTTGGGAAATTCTGATAATTATGAACCTTCTGTTAATGTTCGAACTGTCGAATAAATAACTCAAATATTCAGTATAGCAATATCTCCATATTTGCCTAAGTGTTTCGGATAGCAATATTTAACATTCAACGTCCACTAAAAATTCGACGAAAGCACTTTATCAAAGAACGCAAATATTTCTACTCTTATTTAAAAAGCAAAAGGTGTAGTAAACTATTTTACAAAGCAAATATAAATATTCGAAAATAAGGTATATTAACTCTCTGAGTGCCAACAAAAAATGTTAAAAGAAGATGACTTAATCCTGATAGAATTGAAATTTTTTGTTTGAATAACAATACCAGTATATTTAAAAAAAATCCAGAAACCTTTCCTTCAGACCAGAGCCATGGCTAGTGTATTAGAACCATACCGATCTCTCCCCAATAGTAAAGAGGAGTTCACTCCACGCCACTTTGTGTTGAATGTTGATCTTTAACACTCGCCACAACTTTTTAACAGCGCCACTTTGTTTATTTGGACTATCGATATATGCGAAGCCACTTCCAATCAAGTATCGGTGTATTACTGTTATACCGCTTTCGTTCAACCATTTTTAACTGATCTCGCGAAGGTCTCCAGGCCTCGACATTAGGCGTTAGCAAAATTTATTGATTCCACAAAGTGGTTTGAACCGCAGTAGCTGTTAGAGCAAGGGTTGATAAAACCGTTTCTAGGGCATCAAAATGGACCCATTGGTGGCCTAAGTGTTGGGCTGGGAAGCAGTCTTCTTGGCCCGGTCCTTTTAACCTAACCCATTACTGTTCTAGGTCTGCAACAGGTTCATTGCGCCTCTGATTTGACCACACATCAGATGCGGGCCTTGCGTTGGAAGTTTCGAAAAACACCCTTTAACTATTTCAGGGTGCTAATATTATTCAGCTTTATTAACTTAAACCCATTGTACCTGCTGAATTGTAGAGTGGTAACTATTTTTTTGGTTTGTCCCGCCATATTCTAACTATGATATTAAGCATCTTCCTTTCTTCAGATCTCTAAGTTTCGATAGATACCTGCTCTTAGGAATACCTGCGCTCTATTATCGCCATAGTCAGGAACTGACGAGCTGCCTCGTTCATCTTCTTGATTTCAACAGGAGTTGCAGCATTAGCTCCTTTTAGAAATTCTCAGTATACCGGAGTCTCTTTATTACCGCCCATAAGCTTATCGATCCGATCGTGGCAGCAGCTTGCTACAGTAAGGATATTGAAATGTTGGATTTGGAATAAAAGATGTGAAAGGTTTGGTAGTCAAACCTTAATTCTTTTTATTAAATAAATTCTTTCCCTTTTATAGTTATTTACTTAACCTATACATTCATAATTATCTTAATACCAATAAACTAAAAATATGTACATTGGTAACGGGGTATGCATACATGTAGGTTTGTATACATGCTTTGTATACATGTAGATTTGTATGCATGCTTGCATACATGTAGATTTGTATGCATGCTTGCATACATGTAGATTTGTATGCCTGCTTGCATCGTCAGCAGATCAATGCGAGTAATTGGTTAATGCTATGCATACATGTATATTTGTATGCCTGCTTGCATCGTCAGCAGATCAATGCGAGTAATTTGGTTAATGCTATGCATACATGTAGATTTGTATGCATGCTTGCAAAGTCAACAGATCAATGTGAGTATTTGGTTAATTCACATTATTGGTTGTATGTAAATAATAAGCAGAATTTATTAGCTGTGAACGGACAAGGGTTTCATATTCGGCATTCCATTGATGTTAGCTAACCGCTGTGTTAGTTCAATAATTTATGTTGTATAATATTGTAATATGATTGTTACTAAGAAGTATTTGGCATAGAAGTTCATGATGCGTAATGCCGCAAGTGTATTGCATAGGTGGGTATGACGCATAATGCTACACCATCCGCCTTAGAAAAAGAGGGTTATATAATTGTTTTGTGAACAATTGTATAAGACTCTTTGTCGTATTTTCAATAATTTTGATATTTTACTGTAACTTGATATTGTAGTGAAAGATGTTGTTTGCTTTGCTTCTGATTTGCTGACCTTGATATTTTTTTATTGTTTACATTTTATGCATATCCCCTTTTTTTCAAGATTTTAAGTTTAATGATTACTTTACTTATTTTACTTATTGTATTTATTGTATATATTTTATTGCCGGATTTTATAAATAAAATAAAATCCGTTTTTTTTTAAATTATTTTCTAATATTTATATGGAAATATGAAGCAGAAAATAGATTTGTTTTCAATTGCTTAGATACTAATTATTACTGAGTAGATTTGAATATTTACTTTTAGATTATTTCATATTTCATATCTTAGATGGACTACTAATTCCTTATTTCTTGCTTCTATTACTAGTTTCTAAATTATTTTTATAGTTCCTACCATTTTTATCCTACTATTATTTAGTAACTTATACAAATTATTTTCCTATCGAAATTTTTCTATGTATATAATTTATTGAATAATTTTTATTATTTATCTACCTAGGGTTAGAGAAAAAAAAATTTTGCTATTAATATTTTCTAATCTATTGGGGCTAAAGTAGAATACTTTCCTAATATGTAAAAATATGACCTTATGATTTTTTTTTCACTTTACCTAATTTTTTTTTCATAATTAGGTAACTCTGTAATAAATTGTATATATAATAGAGGGGGTTGCTGATGGAAGAGCGGGGTAGTTTTATTAATGGATAAGTGCAAGGTACAGTGGGTGCAAAAAAAATTTTTGTATCTTTAAATTTTTAATAATTTCCCTATTTTCCAGCAATATTTTTGATCTTATTTGTCATGTGATTTCTGTGGCGGCCACCAAGACAGAATCGTCATGACTTTTATGAAGAATTTATTTTTATTTTTATACCGGGATTTGTCACTTTCACAACCTTTTTGGGTTTGTGCAATTGTTTGATCTTAGAGCATTTGGGTACCTACTTTTATTATTTTAAATTTGCCTACTCGAGTAAATATTCAATTATTCACACAATCCAGGGTTACCCTAGGTCCATTTTCGTACATGGTGATTTTCCCTTATTTGACAAAGGATGAAGGAAAATCGTTCCCAAAAACGTCACCCTGTGTCTACAATTTGGTCGATATTTCCCAAACGAATGTTATATGGAATTAAAAACCACTTATAAACCATCTACTAAACCCTACGAAACCAACGCAGCTAAGCTCTCAGCTGAGTATGTAATGCTCGGTTACACCCGAACTTAGCCTTCCTTACTTGTTTTTGATATAATTTTAAACTATCTTATCTTTTATTTACTTGTTTCTGCTTTGTGCCAGTATGTAAAAGCCAGTGGTTTATTACGGTTAGTATATCGCACCAGTTTAAGTTCGTTGGCCGTGTGGTTCCAAAAAAGAACTTTATTCTGAAATATTTCCAGTTATTAAAAAGTACCCGCTTTCAAAAAGGTACCCGGTTCTGAAATTATACCCGCTGCTTACACCCTTTGCTTCTAATAGGCATTCAGTTTTAAAAGAACTCGGTTCCAAAAATGTACTCGGTTTTGAAAAAGTACCCGATTGCAAAAAAGTATCTGGTTCAAAAATATACCTGGTTCTAAAAAACCACTCGGTTTTGAAAAAGTTCCGCCCACTAGAAATCTGACTCTGAACAGTACTCGGATCTTACCAGTCCAAAAGAGTACCCGATTGCAAAAAGGTATGCGGATCAAAAATATACCCGGTTTTAAAAATGTATTTAAATTCAAGACCGGATTATAAGGGCCGCCAAATTTTTTTGTTGTACTAATGACTTCACCAGTCCGGTTTTTCGGTTAAGCCTCATTTGAAAATGAGAAAAGTCAATCTTAAATGCGAATGCATCAAATTGAAATGGCAAAGCGTGATTTGTAATTTAGAATAGCCAGTTGTTAATGAGAAAATTCAATTGAAAATGGAAAACCGCCACAAAGAAATGTAAAAGTATCACTTCCACAACACAAAAGTCAATTGTAAAGAAGAAAACATCAAATTGAAGTACGAAAGCGTAATTTGAGAAGAGTCAGTTTAAAATATGGAAATGAGAACAGTGAGCAATTGTAAATGCGAAAGCATCACTAATTCACTATTCACCAATTTGTCCCTCAGGACAACTGTGTTTTTCTTAAAAATTTCAAGTCCTGGATTGGCGGCATTTGTACAACGGGCATACAGCCTGATAAGTAATTGTCCTAAGTCAATTTTATCATCTACAATCAGGTTGCTTGTATTTCTTACGCTACCATTTTATAAGCGCGACATGTCTTATTGCTGCAAATTTATATAGCGCTTCACTTATATTTTTATAGGTTCTCTTTGTGACTTTTCTTCCTTCTTTTCTTTTTTTGTTGTTATGGGCTGGTGTTTAACATTTTTCTTGTTCTTAGTTTTTGCCTATTTCCACTGTCCTAGAATTTTATATTGCTTCATGACTATTTTTGTCAGGAGGCATCAAAGGAATTATGCGAATTTTTGATTTGCTGTTCGCTTTAGGCAGGGTTGCCTTTACTGTCGATTGTGACATTTTTAGGTTTACTATTTGAGATTTATTTGAATTGTTTATTGCTCTTCCTCAGCTTTGGGTTTGGTTTAGGTAATGGGTTGCAAAAACTGGTGTTTCTTAGATACGAGTTGTGGCGGTTTTACCTGTCTAAATTTGTGCTTCATATAGTTTTTGAGCATCATAGCTATTGTGATGATCAATAGCATGAATACACAACCTATAACTGCTAACCAAACATCTGGGATGTTCGGAGTATTTTCTGTATTTACCTTAGTTGGTGGCTCATCTTGCTATCTGTTGTTTCAGAGCTTTCTTTCCCTACCTCGTAGCCAGCTATGGCTACCATAATGCCTTGGGCTTTTTTTGTCCACCAAGACATCTTGAAAGTTTTCTAATTTTAAAAAGAAGTTAGATATTTTTGTTTTATGACTTTTTATTTTATGGATATTGTTGATTAAAAATATTTAAAAAAAAAAATTTAAATATTCCAAAAAAAAAAATTTCTTAGTGTAGTTTATAATATATTTGGAAATATTCTTATCTATTCATATTAAACGAGCTTTTAATATATTTTTTTTTTTTTTGTTTTTGATGCCACTTAACATTTGGAATTTTCGGGGAACACTCTCCTAATCATACGCATTATTTCCTCTTCCCTGGTAGTGGATTTTATAATGTCCTCAATTGTGGGTTCCCTTTCCATACCTATTATCTTCCACAATTTCTTTAAACCCTCTAATTCTTTGGGTAGGTCCCTAGTGTGTCGGGTATTTTCGTCCCACCAATAGAGATGAAGATCTGAGGAGTTTCTTTGCATTTTAGTAGTTATGGTTAATTTGTAAACCTTATTAAAATGTTCTATGGGCTTTCTTTAGAGGATAGGTGAACTGTCTGAAGTTGATTGACTATTTTACAGAAGTGTCCTAAACATTCCAATTTACTTGAATTTTTTTCTTATAAAAGTTTAATTTAAGATTTTTAACATTTTAGCCTTTTTTTCGAATAAGAAATTTTTAATTTTCCTCCTACTTCTTTTTTTCCATAAAAATTTTACTTCAAATTTTAACAAATTAGATTTTTATATTATCTTTTTTTTCAAGTTCAAAAGAAATTGTTCGTACATACTTTTGTTTTAGTTTAAATTTTACATTATTTTTTTTTCTACAAGTCCTATTTTTTTTGTTTAAATCCTAAGCAAAAACTCTCGTTTTTGCTAATGGTTTAGCGTCCTTAAAGGCCGCCCAATTTATTTCTAAATATACTTATTAGTACTGCTTTCAGCCGGTTATGTCATCAATTGGTCCTGCAGAATATTGCTGTTTAAAATGTGTCCTTTCAATCCGTTTATTCCACTTCGCCTTATGCTTTATTCATCCTTGGTTGCCTTTTCTAAAATTTGTCTTTTAAATCCATTTATTCCACTTCGCCTTATGCTTTATTCATCCTTGGTCACTGCTGTTGCTTAATTTTGTTCCTCAATATTATTTGCCTTCTGCATTTGTTTCTTCGTTCTTTTGTTGATAACATTGCCCTCATGCTGATATTTGATTTGGTTTTATTGTATTTGTGCTGTGATAGCAGTTGTAATCCTTTGTATCAGGATCCTTTCAACTTTTGCCCGGATGGTAAAATTATTAACTATTTTTTATACTTTGTTTTTTAAAGTTTCTTGGGCAGGATCTCTGAGCAGCTAAATCTTTTAAGCGATATTTGCTTGGTCAGCAAATCTTATGCTTATTGCAGATAAAACTGGCAGGATCTTTTCCTCCAGCAAGATTTTTAGCTAATTTTGCTTAAGAGCAAATTTTCAGCTGATTTAAGAGCAGGCTGGCTGGATCGCCATGAAATGTTTGATTTGGAATAAAAGATGTGAAAGGTTTGGTAGTCAAACATTAATTCTTTTTATTAAATAAACTCTTTCCCTTTTATAGTTATTTACTTAACCTATACATTCATAATTATCTTAATACTAATAAACTAAAAATATGTACATTGGTAACGGGGTATGCATACATGTAGGTTTGTATACATGCTTTGTATACATGTAGATTTGTATGCCTGATTGCATACATGTAGATTTGTATGCATGCTTGCAAAGTCAGCAGATCAATGTGAGTATTTGGTTAATTCACATTATTGGTTGTATGTAAATAATAAGCAGAATTTATTAGCTGTGAACGGACAAGGGTTTCATATTCGGCATTCCATTGATGTTAGCTAACCGCTGTGTTAGTTCAATAATTTATGTTGTATAATATTGTAATATGATTGTTACTAAGAAGTATTTGGCATAGAAGTTCATGATGCGTAATGCCGCAAGTGTTTGCATAGGTGGGTATGACGCATAATGCTACAATATTTCGCATGGTGGCTCTGTGAGAGGAAGGCACTGCTCAAATACCACGATACACTGACACCAGTAATACCTGCCCGGAACAACTTGTTGAACACAAAATCGGTTTTTTCAAAAAGGTACCAAGTCTTACGTAGTAAGTCACTTCTCCAATGCTTCAGATATTCTATACGTACCTTACATGTTTTCCGCTTCCTTTTAATATAAGAAGCATGCAAGTATAGTTGCAAACAAAAATATTACTTTCGGTGTAGTGTTATTTCAAACGGAAATACCTAAACACAGTTTATGTTAAATGAGAATTGGAACTACCTTTCTATATTTGTATCTTGATTATAATGTAATTTTTCTGTAATAACAAACTTTAAAGTTTATACCCTTATTACTCTTTTCAAATCGATTAACTACACCTGTCTCACATACAAATTGTAACATTAGTCACGTTAATTTTATGTATATTCTTTCTAATTAGTTTTATATACCGTAAGTTAATAGCTGTATGCGTTTTTTATGCAATCTGCAAAAGATATTTAAATTTATATTGCAAAAGGAATTTTAAAAACAATCCTAACTTTTTAGTACGATCATTGGTCAAGAATTTAAAGTATATTGTATTTTCGTGGTTATGTGCGATTTTTATGGTTTTAAAAATTTAATATGAGGCAAAATGTAAAAAAACTTATAAGTTTACCAATTAACGAGTCCTAATTTTGCCGCATAAGTATCTTTTGAAAAGTTTGAAGACCGGAAATTGATTCGCCAACAGATTATTTAAAAATGAAAATCGATAAAAGTCTATTTCTTGCTTGGACACCGATTTGAGTAGCCAGGGCCGCATGAACAAGTAGGCAGAATAGGCAGTTGCCTGGGGCAAAACATAAAATTCTAGAGAGCGAAAGAAAGAAAAATATAATCAGAACTGAAAATAATTTTTACTCAAATAAATAAAACTCAATTGACCGCATTCAAAAGGCGACGACCGACGAACTAGACAAGGTTCCTAAAAAGGACATTTCCGACTCAGTTGACAAATTGTATTAGCGTGCTTAGAAGGGTATCGAAGTGAGAGGAGAGTATATTGAATAATAAAAAAGAATTATCTCAAAATGTACACTGGCTGTTTTTATTTTGGAAAATTTTGGTTATTTTTGGAACAGAGGATGTAGAAGCCTTCAACTCTATTTTGACTGCTATGCGTTCAGTGAGTAAGCCATTGCAAAGTGAAAGAGCAGATTTGGAAACGTGTGCTTTTTTGTACGGAGAAGAGAGTTCAGTTACATTCCGTGAAAAGTTCAATGATTTCGATGAAAAAGCAAAACAATTATTCCTGGTGTAGGTTATACAGAAATCGCAAAACGTACTCGTCGTAGAAAAAAACAACCTAATGACGGAAATGCTCCAGAAGTAGAATTTTCGCCTCGCGATGATTTTAGGACAAAAGATTTCCTCGACGTGCGAAAGTGTATATGGAAGTTTCAAAGAGATTTGCATTTCTCATCAACTTTTCTCTCAGTGATGGGGACCTCCACGAAGCTATAAATAACTTAGTTATTTTTTATTATAGAGGCTTGGAAGAATGTTTCATTGCAATAAAACACTTCCAAAGTTACGTGAACCCCAGATACACTGATGCACAATAAACTCATAGTCATTTGTACAAGATTATAAGGGAAGATCAATTAGCCGATATATTTCCTAACACAGAAATAGCTCTTCGGATTTTTTTAACATTAATGATCACAAATTGTTCTGCCGACCGATGCTTCTCGCAATTAAAAATAATCAAAGCTGCTGAAAGAGTGACTGGAGATGTTGCGTATACTTTGCATTGACTCACATTTATTTAAAAAAATCGATATTGATGAATTTGCCGAATTTGCCGAAAAAAATGTAGAAAACGACATGTTTAAAATGTAGATAGTAATTTTATTGATATTATTACTTTGTGACAATAAAATTTTTATGAAAGATATAAGTTTGTATTTTTTAATCGAAAAAAGAAGGGAACGTACTTGAAAAAAGGGCCCCCAAATTGATGGTTGTCTAGGGCCCTGTTGAGGGTTAATCCGGCCCTGCGAGTAGCGATACTTTTTAATTATTTCTACAAACAGCAAGGATTTTTAGGGCTGTGCTTATAGTAATGCAGCTTGGTAGATTCAATTGAAGAGTTCACCTAATTCTGCGGAGAAGTATTCGGATTGCAGCTGAGATAAGTGATTTTGAATGATGCATATTGAACTCGCGCTCCAAGTTATTAGCACTTCCCTTCAGTAAAGAACTAGAAAAATCAAATATCATAAATTCGAAGAGTTTGCTAGAAGCTCCAGCTAACGATGATTTCATAAGTTTATGTAAAGAAAACAAGTAAGGAAGGCTAAGTTCGGTTGTAACCGAACATAACATACTCAGCTGAACGCTTTGGAGACAAAATAAGGGAAAATAACCATGTAGGAAAATGAACCTAGTGTAACCTTGGAATATGTTTGTATGACATGGGTATCAAATGAAAGGTGTTAATGAGTATTTTAAAAGGGAGTGGGCCATAGTTCTATAGGTGGACGCTTTTTCGAGAAATCGCCATAAAGGTTGACCAGGGGTGACTCTAGAATGTGTTTGTACGGTATGGGTATCAAATGAAAGATGTTAATGAGTATTTTAAAAGGGAGAAGCCCTAAGTTGTATATTTGAAGGCGTTTTCGAGATATCGACCAAAATGTGGACCATGGTGACCCGGAACATCATCTGTCGGGTACCGCTAACTTATTCATATATGTAATACCACGAACAGTATTCCTTCCATGATTCCAAGGGCTTTTGATTTCGCCCTGCAGAACTTTTTCATTTTCTTCTACTTAAGATGTTAGGTGTCACACCCATTTTACAAAGTTTTTTCTGAATTTATGTATATTTCGCGTAAAAAAACCAGTCCAATCACCATGGTTTATCCCTTTTTTTGTATTTGGTATAGAATTATGGCATTTTTTTTCATTTTTCGAATTTTTCGATATCGAAAAAGTGGGCGTGGTCATAGTTGGATTTCACCCATTTTTATTACCAATATAAAAATGAGTTCAGATAAGTACTTGAATTAAGTTTAGTAAAGATATATCGATTTTTGCGCAAGTTATCTTGATAACGGCCGAGCAGAAGGACAGACGGTCGACTGTGTATAAAAACCGATTTCGCCCATTTTCACAGAAAACTGTTATCGTTGCTGAAGCTATGCTCTTACCAAATTTCACAAGGATTTGTTGGATTTTTGTTCGACTTATGTCATTAAAAGTATTCTAGACAAATTAAATAAAGAAGTGCGGAGCCATGCCCATTTTGAAATTTTATTTTATTTCTGTATTTTGTTGCACGATATCATTACCAGAGATGAATGTTGACATAATTTCCTTATATACTCTATAGATATTCAATTTTTTGTTAAAATTTGACTTAAAATTTGTTTTTTAAGTGGGCGTGTTCGTCATCCGATTTTGTAATTTTTTATTTAGGACACATATAGTAATAGGAGTAACGTTCCTGCCAAATTTCATCATGATATCCTCAACGACTGTCAAATTACAGCTTGCAAAACTTTTAAATTACCTTCTTTTAAAAGTGGGCGATGCCACGCCCATTGTCCATAATTTTACTAATTTTCTATTCTGCTTCATAAGGTCAACCCACCTACCAAGTTTAATCGTTGTATCCGTCTTTGGTAATGAATTATCGCACTTTTTCGGTTTCTCGAAATTTTCGATATCGAAAAAGTGGGCGTGGTGATAGTCCGATTTCGTTCATTTAAAATAGCGTTCTGAGATGAGTGCCCAGGAACCTACATACCAAATTTCATTAAGATACCTCAAAATTTACTCAAGTTATCGTGTTTACGGGCAGACAGACGGACGGACGGACATAGCTAAATGAATTTCTTTTTTCGCCCCGATAATTTTGATATATATAAATCTATATCTACATATCTCGATTAGTTTATGCCATTACGGGGTTCCGTTATGCGAACAAAGTTAATATACTCTGTGAGCTCTGCTCAGCTGCGTATAAAAATTTGAAAGCATCATCTTGCATTTTGCTTATGAGACTAATGCTTATGTACCAATATGACACTTGTGTCGTTAAGTGGGTTAATAATAACTGATGTTCTGCTATTTTGTATATAAATGACCAAAGTTTTTATCAAATATCAGTTTTCACTTTTGATCAGTGGGACTATAGTGATTAAGTAAAATGTTTAAGTTGACTTTAAATTTGTTGTTGGCTGTAAGCAGCGTTTACGGTAAATTTGAACAAAAAAAGCATAACTAATCTTAGAGTATTAAGAAACGTTCACATTTGACTGAGTTTCGGGATATAAGTCATGTGAAAAAACGCGCAAGGATTAGATAACCACAACTGCAAGTTATTTCATTTTCATATTTATAGAAAAAAAACGTTGTAGCTTAGCTAACCTCAACCTAGCAGTAGGTTTAATCGTAACCATAAAACGCTTAAAGGGCCAATTAATGGTGACTTATAACCATAAAACCATAACCATATAAAACAGTTGATCGAAGCTACCTTATGGAAGTCAATGTAATCGATTAATGGTGCCGTCCATACCATAACGCTAACGCCATACCCATGCCATAGCCAACCAATTGGTTTTTGGTTTCTCGCCATATCCATAACCTAAAAATATTTGAGTTGGTGGATTTAATAATTTTTATAGATTTTATTCATTGTTTTGGATACGTTATGACTAAGAGACTTATTTTTGTGGAATATGTTTGTAATTTTTTTCGTTTTCTTAATTTTTATGAAATTTTCACGATTTTTAGGTTAAGGCACCATTAATCGATCACATTGGAGAGATATGGGTATGGTTACGACTATGGCGTTAGGGTTAAGGCAGTTTAATTGGGCCTTAAAAAGGAGGGCGATAAGAAAATATTCTGCGTGAAGTTTATTAACATATAAGACGTAATGGGCGAATAGATTTTGTTGAAAGAGTTAAGGTTACAAATTGAGTAGTATGCTAGGAAAGTTAGTAATCACTAATCGTGACTTACGTGGGTTCTGAATGTTGTATTATGTCAAACGTCAACCGATATTATATCAAAACAGGAACGGACTAAATTTTTACTATTTTAGGGTCCGATGGAAACTATTATGAAGGAATGATAAGATGGGCAGTTCACTCTGAAATTGGACTTATCAATTTTTAGGAATCGGTCTGAAATGGCTTGCGACAATCGCTGTAAGCGTCCCGATTACTTCTATGATTCATCATTCTATGATCATCATATTCTAAGCTAGTCAATATTGAGCTGATAAGCTTGTTCGGTTAGGGTTATTGCGTTCTGATTATATTCAAATGCCGCATATCCCCATCACAACCATACCCAGACACGTTTGAAGAATCAAAGTAACAATCATAAGCCATATGGTTTTTCTACGATGCGAATATTCGCGTTTTTGAGTGTGCCGTTTCTCGAAGATTATTGACGCTCTTAAATTGTTTTAAGTTTTCGAAGTTTGATGATGTATTTTCGTTGAAAGGGAAGATAATTCCCTGAAAAATATTCAGGGATTTTGCTAAAGCCAGCATTTTTGGTAGCATTTAAATACGGATCGTTGCTGTTAATATTTAGTAAATTTAGATGTTCCAGAAAACCTTAAATTCTAAGCTGCATACTGTCCGAAGCTCGACGAAGATACCATATATAGACAAAAATCGGAAAACATTGGAAGGCATCTCATTACAGTGATGGTGTTTGGGCGCATTTTTATTCGGATCGGTCTGATCATAAATACCTTATGTCCGTCAGTTTTGATAACATCGACGATCACCACCGAAGTACACATCTTATATACTTATAATAAGAACGTTACAGGCCTAAAGCTCTACATTACAAATATTGTAGAAACAAGTAAGGAAGCCTAAGTTCGGGTGTAACCGAACATTACATACTCAGTTGAGAGCTATGGTGACAACATAAGGGAAAATAACCATGTAGGAAAATGAACCGAGGGAAACCCTGGAATGTGTTTGTATGACATGTGTATCAAACGAAAGGCATTAAAGAGTATTTTATGAGGGAGTGGGCCATAGTTCTATAGGTGGACGCCATTTAGGGATATAGCCATAAAGGTGGATCAGGGTTGACTCTAGAATGCGTTTGTACGATATGGGTATCAAATTAAAGGTGTTACTGAGTATTTTAAAAGGGAGTAATCCTTAGTTCCATAGGTGGACGCCGTTTCGAGATATAGCCATAAAGGTGGACCAGGGGTAACCCTAGAATTTGTTTGTACAATATGGGCATCAAACGAAAGGTGTTAATGAGAATTTTAAAAGGGAGTGGGCCTTAGTTCTATAGGTGGACGCCGTTTCGAAATATCGCCATAAAGGTGGACCAGGTGTGACTCTAGAATGCGTTTGTACGATATGGGTATCAAATTAAAGGTGTTAATGAGTATTTTAAAAGGGAGTAATCCTTAGTTCCATAGGTGGACGCCGTTTCGAGATATAGCCATAAAGGTGGACCAGGGGTGACCCTAGAATTTGTTTGTACAATATTGGCATCAAACGAAAGGAGTTAATGAGTATTTTAAAAGGGAGTGGGCTTTAGTTCTATAGGTGGACGCCTTTTCGAGGTATCGCAATAAAGGTGGACCAGGGGTGAGTCTAGACTTTGTTAATGCGATATGGGTATCAAATGAAAGGTGTTAATGAGTATTTTTAAACGGGAGTGGGCCTTCGTTCTATAGGTGTTCGCCTTTTCGAGATATCGCCATAAAGGTGGACCAGGGGTGACTTTAGAATATGTTTGTACGATATGGGTATCAAACGAAAGGAGTTAATGAGTATTTTAAAAGGGAGTGGGCCTTAGTTCTATAGGTGGACGCCGTTTCGAAATATCGCCATAAAGGTGGACCAGGTGTGACTCTAGAATGAGTTTGTACGATATGGGTATCAAATTAAAGGTATTAATGAGAGTTTTAAAAGGGAGTGGTGGTAGTTGTATATGTGAAGGCGTTTTCCAGATATCGACCAAAATGTGGACCAGGGTGACCCAGAACATCATCTGTTGGATACCGCTAATTTATTTATATATGTAATACCTGCCAAGATTTTAAGGGTTTTTTATTTCGCCCTGCAGAACTTTTCATTTTCTTCTACTTAATATGGTAGGTGTCACAACCATTTTATAAAGTTTTTCTAAAGTTATATTTCGCTTCAATAAAACAATCCAATTACCTTACCATGTTTCATCCCTTTTTTCGTATTTGGTATAGAATTATGGCATTTTTTTCATTTTTCGTAATTTTCGATATCGAAAAAGTGGGCGTGGTCATAGTCGGATTTCGTTAATTTTTCATGCCAAGATAAAGTGAGTTCAAGTAAGCACGTGAACTAAGTTCATTAAAGATATGTCGATTTTTGCTCAAGTTATCGTGTTAACGGCCATGCGGAAGGACAGACGGACGACTGTGTATAAAAACTGGGCGTGGCATCAACCGATTTCGCCCATTTTCACAGAAAAGAGTTAACGTCATAAAATCTATGCCCGTACCAAATTTCAAAAGGATTGGTTAATTTTTGTTCGACTTATGGCGTTAAAAGTATCCTAGACAAATTAAATGAAAAAGGGCGGAGCCACGCCCATTTTGAAATTTTCTATTATTTTTGTATTTTGTTTCACTATATCATTACTGGAGTTGAATGTTGACATAATTTACTTATACACTGTTAAGATATTAAATTTTTTGTTAAAATTTTACTTAAAAAAATTTTTTTTTTTAAAAGTGGGTGTGGTCCTTCTCCGATTATGCTAATTTTTATTAAGCGTACATATAGTAATAGGAGTAACGTTCCTGCCAAATTTCATCATGATATCTTCAACAACTTCCAAATTACAGCTTGCAAAAATTTTAAATTACCTTCTTTTAAAAGTGGGCGGTGCCGCGCCCATTGTCCAAAATTTTACTAATTTTCTATTCTGCGTCATAAGTTCAACTCATCTACCAAGTTTCATCGCTTTATCTCTCTTTTGTATCGCAATTTTTCGGTTTTTCGAAATTTTCGATATCGAAAAAGTGGGCGTGGTTATAGTCCGATATCGTTCATTTTTAATAGCGATCTGACATGGGTGCTCAGGAACCTACATACCAAATTTCATCAAGATACCTCAAAATTTACTCAAGTTATCGTGTTAACGGACGGACGGACGGACGGACGGACGGACGGACATGGCTCAATCAAATTTTTTTCGATCCTGATTATTTTGATATATGGAAGTCTATATCTATCTCGATTCCTTTATATATGTACAACCAACCGTTATCCAATCAAACTTAATATACTCTGTGAGCTCTGCTCAACTGAGTATAAAAAAAAAACGTTGTAGCTTAGGTAACCTCAACCTAGCAGTAGGTTTAATCGTAACCATAAAACGCTTAAAGGGCCAATTAATAGTGACTTATAACCATAAAACCATAACTAGATAAAACAGCTGATCGAACCCACCTTATGGAAATCAATGTAATCGATTAATGGTGGCATCCATACCATAACGCTAACGCCATAACCATTCCATAGCCAACCAATTGGTTTTTGGTTTCTCGCCATATCCATAACCTAAAAATATTTGAGTTGGTGAATTTAATAACTTGTTATAGATTTTATTAATTGTTTTGGATACGTTATGACTAAGGACTTATTTTTTGTGGAATATGTTTGTAATTTTTTCCGTTTTCTTCATTTTTATGAAATTTTCACAATTTTTAGGTTAATGCACCATTAATTGATCACATTGGAGAGGGTTATGGATATGGGTATGGTTACGACTATGGCGTTAGGGTTAAGGAAGTTTAATTGGGCCTTAAAAAGGAGGGCGATAAGAAAATATTCTGCGTGAAGTTTATTAACATATAAGACGGAATGGGCGCATAGATTTTGTTGAAAGAATTAAGGTTACAAATTGAGTAGTATGCTAGGAAAGTTAGTAATCACTAATCGTGACCTACCTGGGTTCTGAATGTCGTATTATGTCAAACGTCAACCCATATTATATCAAAACAGAAACGGACTACATTTTTACTATTTTAGGGTCCGATGGAATCGCTGTAAGCTTCCCGATTACTTCTATGATTCATCCAGAGTCAGCATACATACGTCAATACATTTTGCAATCATATTCTAAGCTAGTCAATATTGAGCTGATAAGCTTGTTCGGTCAGGGCTATTGCGTTCTGATTATATTCAAATGCCGCATATCCCCATCACAACCATAGCCAGACACGTTTGAAGAATCAACGTAACAATCATAAGCCATATGGGTTTTATAGGACGCGAATATTCGCATCGCAGAAGATTTTGCGTGTACCGTTTCTCGAAGTTTTCGAAGTTTGATGATGTATTTTCATTGAAATGGAAGATAATTCCCTGAAAAATATTCAGGGATTTTGCTAAAGCCAGCATTTTTGGTAGCATTTAAATACGGATCGTTGCTGTTAATATTTAGTAAATTTAGATGATCCAGAAAAAATTCTAAGATGTACAAAACTATTCTAAGAATTTATAGGAAAACATTGGAAGGCATCTAATTACAGTGATGGTGTTTGGGCGCATTTTTATTCGGATCGGTCTGATCATAAATACCTTATGTCCGTCAGCTTTGATAGCATCGAAGATCACTACCGAAGTACACATCTTATATTCTTATAATAAGAACGTTACAGGCCTAAAGCTCTACATTACAAATATTGAAGAAACAAGTAAGGAAGGCTAAGTTCGGGTGTAACCGAACAATACATACTCAGCTGAGACCTATGGAGACAAAATAAGGGAAAATCACCATGTAGGAAAATGAACCTAGGGTAACCCTGGAATGAGTTTGTACGATATGGGTATCAAATGAAGGTGTTAATGAGTATTTTAAAAGGGAGTGGGCCTTAGCTCTATAGGTGGACGCCTTTTCGAGATATCGCCATAAAGGTGGACCAGGGGTGACTCTAGAATGCGTTTGTACAATATGGGTATCAAACGAAAGGTGTTAATGAGTATTTTAAAATGGAGTGGGTCTTAGTTCTATGGGTGGACGCCTTTTCGAGATATCACCATAAAGGTGGACCAGGGGTGACTCTAGAATTTGTACGATATGGGTATCAAATGAAAGGCGTTAATGAGTATTTTAAAAGGGAGTGGGCCTAAGTTCTATAGGTGGACGCCTTTTCGAGATATCGCCATAAAGGTGGACCAGGGCTGACTCTAGAATTTGTTTGTACGATATGGTGTTAATGAGTATTTTAAAAGGGAATGGCCTTATTTCTATAGGTGGACGCCTTTTCGAGATATCGCCATAAAGGTGGACCAGGGGTGACTCTAGAATTTGTTTGTACGATATGGGTATCAAGTGAAAGGTGTTAATGAGTTTTCTAAAAGGGGGTGGGCCTTAGTTCTATAGGTGGACGCCTTTTCGAGATATCACCATAAAGGTGGACCAGGGGTGACTCTAGAATTTTTTTGTACGATATGGGCATCAAACGAAAGGTGTTAATGAGTATTTTAAAAGGACGTGGGCCTTAGTTCTATAGGTGGACGCCTTTTCGATAAATCGCCATAAAGGTGGACCAGGGGTTACTCTAGAATATGATTGTACGATATGGTTATCAAATTAAAGGTATTAATGAGGGTTTTAAAAGGGAGTGGCCCTTAGTTGCATATGTGAAGGCGTTTTCGAGATATCGACCAAAATGTGGACCAGGGTGACCCAGAACATCATCTGTCGGATACCGCCAATTTATTTATATATGTAATACCACGAACAGTATTCCTGCCAAGATGCCAAGGGCTTTTGATTTCGCACTGCAAAACTTTTTCATTTTCTTGTACTTAATATGGTAGGTGTGACACCATTTTAACAAAGTTTTTTTCTAAAGTTATATTTTGCGTCAATAACCCAATCCAATTATCATGTTTCATCCCTCTTTTCGTATTTGGTATAGAATTATGGCATTTTTTTAATTTTTAGTAATTTTTGATATCGAAAAAGTGGGCGTGGTCATAGTCGGATTTCGACCATTTTTTATACCAATACAAAGTGAGTTCAGATAAGTACGCGGAGCCACGCCCATTTTGAAATTTTCCTTTATTTTTGTACTTTGTTGCATCATATCATTACTGGAGTTGAATACATAATTTACTCATATACTGTAAAGATATTAAATTTTTTCTTAAAATTTGACTTAAAAAAATTTTTTTTTTAAGTGGGCGTGGTCGTTCTCCGATGTTGCTAATTTTTATTAAGCATATATATAGTAATAGGAGTAACGTTCTTGCCAAATTTCATCATGATATCTTCAACGACTGCCAAATTACAGCTTGCAAAACTTTTAAATTACCTTCTTTTAAAAGTGGGCGGTGCCACGCCCATAGTCCATAATACAAATTTTTTATTCTGCGTCATAAGTTCAACTCACCTACCAAGTTTCATCGCTTTATCCGTCTTTGGTAATGAATTATCGCACTTTTTCGGGTTTTCGAATTTTTCGATATCAAAAAGTGGGCGTGGTTATAGTCAGATATCGTTTATTTTAAATAGCGATCTGAGATGAGCGCCCAAGAACCTACATTTCATCAAGATACCTCAAAATTTACTCAAGTTATCGTGTTAACGGACAGACGGACGGACGGACATGGCTCAATCAAATTTTTTTTCGATACTGATGATTTTGATATATGGAAGTCTTTATCTATCTCGATTCCTTTATATATGTACAACCAACCGTTATCCAATCAAAGTTAATATACTCTGTGAGCTATGCTTAACTGAGTATAAAAAATAGTATGAAAGGTCTGTCTGTCAGTATGTTTGTACATGTTTCACCAAAAAGTATTGCATCGAATTGAATGCAGTTTTCATTAGCGTACTGCTAAAGGTTTTTCGAAAAATATGGAATCTATCGAACTTTCTAATTTGAGTGCGTGGTAAAGTTGCGCAATTTTGCTATACGGGGTGGCGGTATGGTGGCCCGTCCTGAATAAATCCTCGACGGTTCTTGCAAAAGATGCAAAGCCATCCGCACAACGCCAACGGAGGCTATGAATGTAATACTGAACCTACTACCCATAGATATAGTAGGCATAACATATACAGCATGTGCAAGTATTAGGCTGAGGAAACTGACCACATGGTCTCACTGCAACCACACTGAAATTCTTGACAGATTCTGCATACCAGAATGGACAGATTTCAGCAAAGCACATACCAACTTTAACAAGGGATATTAATATCTAATGCCTGAGAGGGAACAGTAGGTGAATGACCCAGATTGGCACACTAACAGCATTCAGATCTACACAGCTGGATCTAAACTGGATAACAGGGTCGGAGAGTGTGTATATTCGGAACGATTGGACATACAGAGATCATTTCGCCTTCCGGATCACTGTAGCGTATTCCAGGCCGAGCTTGCGGCCATACAAGATGCTGTGGACTGCCTTAGGCAGAAGGCAGTCTCTCAGAAACACATTTATTTTTTCTCAGACAGTCAGGCAGCGCTGAAAGCCCTTGACAATGTCACAACTAATTCTGAAACTGTAGTAGGCTGTCGCAGATCACTTAAAGTGATGGCTTAACAGTTTACTCTGCATCTGGTATTGGTTCCGGGACATAAGGGCATACCAGGTAATGAGATGTCGGATGAGCTTGCAAGAAAGGGTACTTCCCTTCCACTTTCGCCATCCTGGAAGAGGTTGGGCATGCCGCTCTCCACCTGCAAGCTCAAGATAAAGGAGGCTTTACTGATGGAAGCCGGAGCCAGGTGGAAGCATCATGATAGGTGACACACGGCAAAACTCACATGGCCGGAATGGAATGAGAAGAGATCGCGAGAGCTTCTGACCCTCCGCAAGAAGGATATTTCCTTAGTTGTAGGACTTCTCACTGGTCACGTTTGTATTGGACCGCACGCGGAAAGGATTGGCGCTCCATTTAATGTCATTGTAGAAGCTGCAGCAACGAAGAAGAGCCTGAAACTGTTAGGCATATACTCTGCGAATGTCCAGCGCTCGGTAAAAGAAGGCAACGTTTTATGTGCAAGATTTTTCTCGTAGATTGACTGATATAGCTGAGGTCAACACACGACGCTTAGTTAGCTTCACAACCTCAACGAAGTGGTTTGATTAGGAGAGTAGGAACAAATCCGTGTGGTTCCACAATGGGCATATAAAGGCCTAAGTGTGCCGCTCCGATGCGGACGGCAGCCACTTAAACCTAACCTAACCTAACCTAAAGTTGCACACATTCGCGCGAATTTTTCGTATATGAAAATCAAAAACTGAAAAATTGAATCTCTATTTCTTTATCTAGCTGCTGACCCATGCTCCATCACCATGCCAACGGATTTGCCAGATCCTATGCCCGTCTTCATCACAGAGGGAGCACTATTCCGTCCATATAATATTACAACTGAACTGGCTGAGGGTCAAGAGCTAACTTTACATTGTGGCGGTAGCAAAAATACAGTTGAAACACTAAAGAAACAAACCGTGACTTTAACCTGTAAAAATGGTGCTTTCACGTATGATGGAAATAACTATAAACTTGCTGATTTGAAATGCTCGAAAATACCAACCTCCGATTTACAAGTTACAGAAACTACTTGCGCTGACGAACAAGGTGTTATCTTCGAAGCTGGTTTCAAGGTTGAAGATAATTTCTATATAGCTTTCAAAATTTGCTACGATACCGCTAATGAGCGTACACTCTATTCAGAGAGTATTGTCAATGGTGCAGCTCAATCTTGTAAGTTTAAAATTTGTCTTATTTAGATCTTTATTTTAGGAAATAACTTATTGATTGATCTTATAATATTCTTTGTAATTTTTAGTCAAAATTAACGAAAGTACACGCCGTACATTCCGTGCCGATGGTATGAAATTCTCCACTACAGCCACCAACAAATATTATAAGACTACTGGTCAAATTACGCGCTTCGAATCACTATTCGGTAAAAATCAGCCATACGTTAGCTCAACTATGTTTATGGCACGCGGCCATTTGGCACCCGATGCTGATTTCGTTTTCGCTTACGAACAATTGGCTACTTATTACTATGCTAACTGCGCTCCCGAATGGCAAGTAGTCAATGCTGGTAATTGGGTACGTGTGGAGAGTGAAACACGTAAGTTGGCACAAAGTATCGGTTCCGACTTATTGACCTACACTAGCACTTTGGGTGTTTTGGAATTGGAACATCCCACAACTGGGGTATCTACACCAATTTACTTGGGTAAAGATGATGTTATTCCTGCGCCAGAATGGTATTACAAAGTTGTTATGCACCCCAGTTTGCCTGTTGATTTGGTCTTCATCTCATTGAATAATCCCTTCGCAAATGTTGGCCCTGAAGTTGAATTCTGTACTAATGTTTGTGCTAAATACAATGTCAATTCAAACTACTACACAGACGCAACTAAGGGTTATACATTCTGTTGTGAGTTGAAGGACTTCTGGAAATCCGCTGTTGGTACCAAGACACCATTCTTCGATTTACCCGATGGCTGGAGTTATAAGAAGTAAGCTTATTGCAATTTAGTACATATTTAAAATATGTTTGTAACTATTAAAAAAGTGCAATAAATTTAATTTTATTAAAATATGTAATTACGAGAAGGTTCTAAATTACAATACCGAAGGTTTTTCCCAAATGGCGGTTTGGCAAACTCTCTCCGTGTGTATTTCTGCTTTGAAAGCCTTGCAGCTAAAATGTGTCTGCGTTGCGGATGTGACACATGAGCTCGCAACATTTTGATTTGCTGCGCTCGTCTTTTTTATAATTGTCCCGGTTCGGCACAAACCTCGAAAAACGTTCAATTCGAACTTCGAAAGCCAATATCTACGTTTTAGAGGCTGATTTCGAAAAACGTAGAAAAGAATTTTCTGCTTAGAGATCATACTATGTATAACAAAATTTTTCGGAACAAAAATGCCTTGTCCGTCCTGATGTCACGTTGTTTAAATTTTTCCCAAATTATTAAATAAAAAATGTATTACTTTCAGCACTTTTTACAAATGAATTTTTTTATTTTTAAATTTTCAGCACCAAGTTTAAACCCTTGTGGCATTTGTGTACAAGTTTATGTTTTTAGATTTTTGAACCTTTTTTTAGTTTTAGTTTTTAAAACAATTTAAAGATTTTAGACTTTTTTTCAAATAAATTTTAAATTGAAACTTAGTAAAATTAAAAGGCATATTCGTAAATTGAGAAGATTCCAATTTGGTACAAAAAAGTTACTTAAGCCGATGAGTGGTTTAAAATTCAGGCTCAAATTTCTAGCCGTTTTGTTGGTCATGATATATGGAAACAGACAAAAATTGAAGCCCCACAGCAGCCTGTGAAACCACCAGGAAAGTCATATCAAAGATTATCGAAAAGTAAAGATGTTGCCGGCGCAAACTTCGGTGGAAAGCAGCGGAGCTTCACAAAATTATAATAGGTCACTTTCACCACACCAAAAACTTTAACACAATTTTTAACATAATTTAAGCGCACAAATACACTGATTGGAGTTTTAGAAAGTAAAAGTTAAAATTCTGAACACATTTGCTGAATAAAAAGTGTACAAATAATTGTTAAATAACAATACAGGCAGTGGTAGTTTAACAAATTCTGCTGTGGAAGGTAGTGAATGTGACCTACTAGAATTTTGTGAAGCTTGCTTCACAAGATTTTTCGTCCCTGCAACATCTTACTTTTCGATAATCTTTGGTCATATTGACCAATAAAACGAAAGTACTACCGTGAATTTTGCTTCAACAGCGCTCTAAATGTCATAAACTTACCTACTTACTTAATTGGCGCTTAACCGTTTAAACGGTTATGGCCGTCCAACAAGGCGCGCCAGTTGCTCCTTCTCTCTACCAACCAGCGCCAATCGGTCACACCAAGGGTGTTTAAATCGTTTTCCACCTGGTCCTTCCAACGGAGTGGGGGCCGCCCTCTACCTCTGCTGTCATAAACACTGCCAGTTTATTAAGGGCTTAACCAAAACATTTTTCTCAGCACATCGGTCGCCGTCGTATCTGTCAAATATGCTTCTCCCAGACCTTGAGGGAACACTCTTTTCCCGCGTCTGAATATTATGTGAAAAGTCGAAAGACGTTTGTAAAATTGAGAAATTAAGTATCTAAATAAGCGGGAGGAAACAATAGGTGCTACAGAGTTGTGTTCTAACTTCACAACGGTATCATTTCAACATATCTAAACTTTATGGCCGCCTGAGGAGTAAAATAAGATTTCTTTTGTCACTGGCAACGGACCCCAAGGTAAACGAACAATGCTCTAAAAAAACGGCTATTTCTCTAACCACACTTACTCTACCAAATGCACTACGGCATCATTTTCTTAATTTGTTTCCATTTTCTGATTCAGAATTACAAAATATATATGAAATAAGATTTAAATTCCTCCACCCATGATTATGTTAGGTATAATTACGGGACAACTTCGAAACCATTTCAAGACTTTTTCGGGACAATTTCGGGGCAATCCTTTCGAGTACACTTCGAGAATATTTTTGGTATCATTTCGAAACTTTTTCAGAACCTATTCTGTACAATTTGTGAAGAGTTACCGGATCATAAAATAATCCCAAAGTTATCCTGAAATTGTTACCAATTGGTCCCAAAATAGTATCGAAATGTGTCTGAAGTGACCGAAGTTATTCGAAATAGCCTTGAAAGTATCCTGAAATTGTTCCAAAAAGATACCGAAAAAATCCCGAAGTGAATTCCAAAGGATGCTGTAATCGCCCCAAAATTGTACCAAAACATTCTTTAAATGGTTTTGAAGCCTTCATAAAATGATACCTAAAATAATCCGAAAGCAATCCTAAAATTTTTCCGAATTGAATGATCCGGTATGTTTGCTTCTGCTGGAAAAAAAACCAGAAGCCCATGTTTCAATGGAAAAAATTATTGAGCCAGATTTTACTGATGTTTTATTTTACACTTTTACGGATATGTTTATAAGTTTCACTTTTATTCACTCTTAAAATAAATACACTTTTTAAAGCCGGCCTTTCATATACGACCAATCTCTAAGATTTTTTCAGACAACAATATGTGTCATATACGAATCATTTGGTGAAATGTGAAGCTCCTAGCTATTAAAATGGAGCAGAACTTACGAAAAAATTCTTATCTGAACAATCGGTTGTATGGCATATTTTCTATATCTACGACCGATTTTTACAGACGCATGCCCTACACGTTAGCATTTGGTGAAATTTGAAGCTTCCAGCTATTAAATCGAGGGGGATGACAGTAAAAACTCTTTTCTGAAAAAAATTCGTATGGGGGATATATGCTATAGTGGTCCGATTCGGTAGGTTCCGAAAAAATACCTTATTGAACACCAAAACTTAATTGGCGCTTAACCGTTTAAACGGTTATGGCCGTCCAACAAGGCGCGCCAGTCGCTCCTTCTCTCTGCTAACCGACACCAATCGGTCACACCAAGGGAGTTTAAATCGTTTTCCACCTGGTACTTTCAGCGGAGGGGGGGCCGCGTTCTACCTCTGCTTCCATCGGCCGGTTCCGATAGAAACATTGTCTTGGCCGGAGCGTCATCTCTCATTCGCATAACATGGCCTAGCAAGCGCAGCCGCAGCGTTTCAATTCGCTGGACTATGTTGATGTCTGCATAGAGCTCGTATAGCTCATCGTTAAATCTTCTTCGGTACTCGCCATCGCCAACGCGTAGAGGTCCATAAATCTTTCGAAGAACTTTTCTATCGAACACTCCCAGAGCCGCTACATCTGATGTTGTCATGGTCCATGCTTCTGCACCATATAGCAGGACGCGTACGATAAGTGACTTGTAGAGTATGATTTTCGTTTGCCGAGAGAGGACTTTACTTTTCAATTGCCTACCTAGTCCAACGTAGCATTTATTGGCAAGAGTGATTTTTCGCTAGATTTCAGAGCTGATGTTGTTGTTAGTGTTAATGCTGGTTCCCAAATAAACGAAGTCTTTACTATTTCGAAATTATGGCTGCCAACAGTAGCGTGGTTGCCAAGGCGCGTATGTGCTGATTCTTTGCTCGATGACAGCAGGTACTTCGTTTTGTCCTCATTCACCATCAAACCCATCTTTACCGCTTCTTTTTCCAGTTTGGAGTAAGCAGAACTAACAGCGCGGGTGTTTAGGCCGATGATATAAATGTCATCAGCATATGCCAGCAATTGCACGCTTTTATAGAATATTGTTCCAGTGCGGTTAAGTTCTGCAGCTAGTATAACTTTCTCCAGCATGAAATTAAAGAAATCGCACGATAGGGGGTCACCCTGTCTGAAATCTCGAACCACGCAGATAGGTCCTTCCCAATTCTGACTGAGCTGATGGTGCTGTTCAACGTCATTTTGCACAGCCATATAAGTTTTGCGGCGAAACCAAATTCAGACATAGCGGCATCTAGGCAGCCCCTTTTCGTACTGTCGAAGGCGGATTTAAAATCGACGAAGGTGGTGATGTGTCGATTCCTTTTTCGCGGGTTTTTTGGCGCATTGTGAAATCTGGTCGATGGTAGATTTACCAGGTCTGAAGCCGCACTGATAAGGTCCAATCAGCCGATTCACGGTGGGCTTGAAACTTTCGCACAATACACTTGGCAGGATCTTATATGCGATATTAAGAAGGCTGATTCCGCGATAGTTGGCGCAGTTTGCTGTATCCCCTTTGTCTTGGACTGGGCAAAGAATCCTTAAATTCCAATCGTCGGGCATGCAGTCATTCGACCGTATTTTGCGAAGAAACTGATGCATGCGCCTTACCAACTCCTCGAGGGGGTTCCCATGGAACGGCCAGTTCAACCTAACCTACTCCATATAAAAAATGCTGCTTTCTTTTGGTATCAATGGTATAATAAACATTGCCAAATTTCTCAAAACAACTTATGATGTAAATGTTTCATTTTCAGCGAGGTAGTATTGTATTAAGATTATATTTAATTATTTATTATATTTTATTATAAATTATTAGCTATACATATATGTATATGTATATCTAAGCAAATACATATTTATTTACTACAAATATATTTATTATTTACATTTGTATCAAAATTAAACTACATACAATTTTTGCTATATACAAAATATCTACAAATAATTTTTTTATTTATTATCTATTAAAGCTAAAAAATTCACATTTGTTTCTTCTCACACTAAATATGTATATAACAAATAAAATATAAATTTCAATAAATTGCTTACAGAAAAAAAAACGAAATCCTGTGCACCAGGCAAAATTTTCTCAATGAGTAAGGCACCTTCACCAAATGTACAAATCGACGGCTGAACGAAAAATTTATTTTTCTGAGGTGGCGTTTCAAAATGCCTTACTATGAATGCCTTCACTTACATCAATCAAACGCTCAGTTCCAATGAACACTGATTCAGATCCCTATAGAAAATTAATATGCGAGAACGACGTTGTGATCCTGACAGATTTCGTATCAGCAGCGTTTTTCATGACTCACTAAAAAAATTTTCATTTGTATACCCTGTCCGACCCAAAAATGTCCGCTAAAAACATTGGCGATAACAGTTTTTAAAACAAAAAAAAATATTGTCCGTTTTTAGCGGAAAATTTTACAATCAAATGAAAATCTTTTTAGTAGGTCATGAAAAAAACCTTAAAAATCAAAGTCGAAAAAAAGTAAAAAAAATGTAATTTCGCAGGCTCGAAAATTATTTTTTTGGGTATGCTTTGTGTAACCTTTTTTCCTGAGCCCAACTCCTATCGAAAAATCGATGGTGCGATATCGGTTAATAAATCGACCCACCCTAATGTGCATATCAATGTTTCACTTTTAAACACCCATTTCCACCTACATTTTTTGTTGTTGTTATTTTTAAAAGTTTTACTTAACAAACAAACGATTTTGTGTGGTTTTGAACAAACACTTTCTTTGCTGCCAGCAGCAATTTCGCACATAAACACAAACACACATTTATTTCTTTAGTAGTTTCATTAAAGTGTTCCTATACTTTAAAATTAACTACAACATAATTTTTTGGCGGAAAAAAATTTTCATTGAATTCTAGTTTTCTTAATGGTTCATAAGTCGTTTCTCAATATTTTGACAAATTAACTAGGGACACTACATACATATATCCCCATGGAACTCATTTCAACTATTGAGCCAAACTTGCTTCATACATATTTTTACTCTCCATCGTTCAGTCGTTAGCGAGACTCCCTGTGAGAAATATTATGATAGGGAAAGAAGGCCTTTCCGTCTTAACATATTTAGGGTGGATTTTTACCGTTTTAGATATGTTGAAGGTAATCAATATGAGTTTTTTATTTAATTATTTTAACAAAAGTTGTAGCAGTTTCATTCTGGACTCACTTTTTTCTGAGCCAAAAAAAAAATTTAACTTCTGCTCTGCAAAAAAATTACTATAGAATGTTAAAGTAACATAACAAAATAGCAAAAAAAATTAACATATGAATCTTTATGTTTTTTTTAAACGGTTTTATTAGCTTGAGTTGACAGGCTGCACGGCCGCAGGCACGGCCGTTGTGAACGAATCTTGTAATTGAAATTTAAGTAACTTCCCGATAAGCTACAAGCTTGAAACTTGGAATATAGTTCGGAACCCGATGACAATGCAATAATAAGAAAAAAATCGCCGCTAGGTGGCGCAAGGATCGAGATATTCGCAAAATTCGCATTTGTGGTCCGATTTGGCTCATATTTGGAACACTTAATACATGCAAGAATAGAAATCTATCTGTGAAAAAAAATCGCCGCCAGGTGGCGCATGGATAGAGATATTAACAAAAATCGTATTTGTGGTCCGATTTGGCTCATATTTGGAACACATAATACATACAAGAATAGAAAGCGACCTATCAAAAAAATCGCCGCTAGGTGGCGCAAGGATCGAGATATTCACAAAAATCGTATTTGTGCTCCGACTTGGCTCATGCCTGGAACACATAGTACATACAAGAATAGAAAGCGACCTATCAAAAAAAATCGCCGCTAGGTGGCGCAAGGATCGAGATATTCACAAAAATCGTATTTGTGGTCCGATTTGATTTGGTCCATATTTGGAACACATAATACATACATGAATAGAAAGCGACCTATGATGCCCGATTTGGCTCATATTTGATGAATTTCATATCAAATCCAATATGCGTTGAACCCGACCCCCTCAGAATTTGATGAAATTTTACATGGGGTTACATCTTACCCACCCAAACGAACAAACCAACACTATCTCTGACGAAATATTTGAACCCTTAAAACTAGTTTACAAAAAAGAGCACAAGCCAGAAGGTACAGCAACCAAACACGTAACAATGAACAAGCAAAAACGAAAAATTTACCAAACGGCAAAAATCACCGATTTCTACCTACCTCAACCTACCGCTTAGCTAACAAACGGTATGTCTAGATACCTACAAAAACAACCCTTGGAGAAAGTAACAATTCGGACGTATCAATACCGCGCACACACACACGCATATTAACGTTACCTACCACGGACACATACACACTTTAAAAGTACCTATTATCGTCATTTTTCTAATATTTTCGGATATTTCGATACCTTGCCACGCCCACAATTTTTCGAAAATGCAATTTCTAAAAATGAGGTTGTGTTTGGGTGGGTAAGATGTAATCCCATGCAAAATTTCATCAAATTCTGAGGGTGTCGGGTTCAAAATGTACGTTTGTGCTTTTATTTAATTGTCTGATCAACGCCCTAGATTGATAAGGAGTGTGATGACTAGTACCTAGGACCTACCTAATTATTTTCTATCTTTTCGTATTATTATTATTTCATGTAAGTATTGTTTTCAATAAAACCGTTTAACTTAAAATTTTTTTTAAATTATTTTATTTCTAAGTCAGCCCCATATTTTGTAACCATTCTAAACTTCTCTGGTTGCGGCACCCGTATTAGTTTCGGAGATATGATTTTTCAATCGAGTGATCGTTGCTACTTACCGTATCAAGCCGCTTTGATAAGCCAAGTTACAAATGTATTTAGATGTAAAAATATCGAGTACCCTTCGATGCGACTACAATTTAAAGAATGAAGGGACTTGGAAATATTTCAAATTATTTCTGAATGAAAAATCTAATTTTCCTAAAAAGCTTGATAAAATAGTTTTTAGAAAATGCACTTTGAGATTTTAACTTTAATTTCCTGCTGGGATGCTCATGCTCTCGCTCTCACTAATACACTTACATTTAATTTTTTGCCGACCATTGCTTCACAAGTATTGGATGCCCGATAGTGTCAAATCAAAAGCACTCGATACTCAAAAGTATCGCTACTAAATTGAGAAGACAAATGTGCAGTTGAATAATGCACCCTGAAACTGTCGAAGGTCGAATTCCAATTGAAGTTTGGCACTGTTCTCGAATTTTTAAAGTGAGATGTTCTGGCAATATTTTGGAGTAAGACCCCGTGACTGCCAGACCTTTGTCATTTTATAAAGCTGAAATTTTATCGGCGCATATTTCCACCTGAAAAGTAGGTATGGTTGTATACTACGAAGCTTGAGTCATATTGGCTTTGGCAGATCTCGTGCAAAAAATTTGCAAAAAAGGGAACTTAAATTTTGTCATTTTATAAAGCCTGATTTATTATCTTCGTAACGATATTAGTAGTCACTTGTTTTAAGGACCAATTAATGGTGACTTATCAATAACCAGAGAAAACAGCTGATCGAACCAACCTTATGGAAATCAATGTAATCATTAATGATGCCATACCATAACGCTAAAGCCATAACCATATCATAGCCAACCAATTGGTTATTGGTTTCTCGCCATATCCATAACCTAAAAATGTTTGAGCTGGTGAATTTAATAACTTTTTTTAGATTTTATTCATTGTTTTGGATACGTTATGACTAAGAGACTTATTTTTTGTGTAATATGTTTGTAATTTTTTGCGTTTTCTTCATTTTTATGAAAATGTCAGCTGTTTAAGGTTATGGCACCATTAATCGATACAATTGAGGTAGTTATGGATATGGGGTTGGTTACGACTATGGCGTTAGGGTTAAGGAAGTTAAACTGGCTTTGTACAGCCATACACTATTTGTAACATGGAACTATATTTTTGCAAGTTGTATTTTTTTTCAAGAGTTTGTGTACGAGTTTTATTATGAAATTATTTGAATGTTCTTTAAATTTTAAAAGGGTTAAAAAAGTTTCTAACTGGATAAAGCCAGTATGGAAAGTGTCTGGCAATGACGTTAGTGACTTCTAATATCGCTGTAATGGGAAGCACATCAGCTTTGTTTTTGTGTTGTGACTTTTCGCACGATATCATTTTCTTCATTTTTACAACCCCTTAAAGTTTAGTAATATACGTTCACATTTCATTGCTGCTCGGTTTAGATTACAGAATGATTTTACCATAAATTTTGAGGTCTTGTCCTGTTTGTATAAACCTTAAAGATTTCTCGACTTTAGAGTTCTCGTAGTTATATTCTTATCTTATGTTTATGCTTTAAAGGAGTCATATAAATATTTAACAAGAAAAAAGAACTGCCAAAAGAGTTGTCCGTTTCATGATGAGCTTATTCTGTTATATCAAAGAGGATAAATTAAAACAAGTAAGGAAGGCTAAGTTCGGGTGTAACCGAACATTACATACTCAGCTGAAAGCTTTAAAAGGGCGTGGGCTTTTGTTCTATAGGTGGACGCCTTTTCGAGACATCGCCATAAAGGTGGACCAGGGGTGACTTTATAATGTGTTTGTACGATATGGGTATAAAACAAGTAAGAACGGGACTGTCTTCGGCTGTGCCGAAGACTTCATACCTTTCATGAATGGGGCTGAACAATAATCTTATCCCGTTCGTAATCTCCGAATAATCGGATGTATAAGATAAGAAATATATAGTGAACAGATCTGCATACCTTAACGATTTTTAAGATAAATATAAAATAAAAAACAGGTAGGTACTTTGTGTGAGGATGCAAAGTTTCTGGTTTTTTGTGGTCTGCGTGTAAAAACTATGACTGCGAATCACGTATTTCAACAATATATGACGTAAACGTAACTATTTGATGAAATTTGATGAATTTTGAAGCTTCTAGCCGTAAAAAGGGGGCAAAAATTTAGTTTATATGGGGTATATAATATATATACCACCGATCTCTATGATTTTTTCAGACAACAATATATGCTATACACGTAAGCATTTAGTGAAATTTGAACATATCTAAAAAATTTTTAAGATAAATATAAAATAAAAAATAGGTAGGTAATCTGTGTGAGGATGCAAAGCTTCACGTTTTTTGTGGTCTGCATGTAAAAACTATGACTACGAATCACGTATTTCAAAAATATATGACATAAACGTAACTATTTGATGAAATTTGATGAATTTTGAAGCTTCTAGCCGTAAAAAATGGGTAAAAATGACAGTTTATATGAAGCATATAATATATATACCACCGATCTCTATGATTTTTTCAGACAACAATATATGCTATATACGTAAGCATATGGTGAAATTTGAAGCGTCTAGCTGTTAAAAAGGGGCAGAAATTGCGCAAAGTTTCTTAACTGAACAATCGGTTGTATGAGATATATACTATATATACCATCGATCTCAATGATTTTTTCAGACAACAATATATGCTATACACGTAAGCATTTGGTGAAAGTTGAAGCTTCTAGCTGTTAAAATGGGGAAGAAATTGCGCAAAGTTTCTTATCTGAACAATCGGTTGTATGGGACATATACTATATATACCACCGGTATCTATGATTTTCTCAGACAACAATATATGCTATACACGTAAGCATTTAGTGAAATTTGAACATATCTAAACGATTTTTAAGATAAATATAAAATAAAAAATAGGTAGGTAATCTGTGTGAGGATGCAAAGCTTCACGTTTTTTGTGGTCTGCATGTAAAAACAATGACTACGAATCACGTATTTCAAAAATATATGACGTAAACGTAACTATTTGATGAAATTTGATGAATTTTGAAGCTTCTAGCCGTAAAAAAGGGGCAAAAATGAGAGTTTATACGAAGTATATAATATATATACCACCGATCTCTATGATTTTTTCAGACAACAATATATGCTATATACGTAAGCATTTTGTGAAATTTGAAGCTTATAGCTGTTAAAATGGGGTAGAAATTGCGAAAAGTTTCTTATCTGAACAATCGGTTGTATGAGATATATACTATATATACAACCGATCTCTATGATTTTTTATATATATACTATATATACCACCATATATATACTATATATATATACTATATATACCACCGATCTTTATGATTTTTTCAGACAACAATATATGCTATATACCTAAGCATTCGCTGAAATTTGAAGCCTCTAGCTCTTAAAATGGGGCAGTAATTACGAAAAGTTCCTTATCTGAACAATCGGTTGTGGGGGATATATACTATATATACGACCGATCTCATCAATTTTTTCAGGCAACAATATGTGCAATATACGAAAGTATATGGTGAAGTTTGAAGCTTCAATCTGTTAAATTGGGTAAGATATTACAAAAATCCTCTTTTTCTGAAAAATCGGTTGTATGGAGGATATATGCTATAGTGGTCCGATCCGGTTGGTTCCGACAAATGTCTAATCGGACACCCAAATACACCCGCTCACCAAATTTTATCAAGATATCTCAAAAATTGAGGGACTAGTTTGCATACAAACAGACGGACAGACGGACATGGCTAAATCAACTCAGCTCTTCAACCTGATTATTTCGGTATACTTAATGGTGGGTCTATCTATTTTCCTTTAAGGACTTACAATTTTCGGTTTCGTGACGAAATTAATATACCATTTCATTTTCATGAAAGTTATAAAAACAGGTAGGTACTTTGTGTGAGGATGCAAAGTTTATGGTTTTTTGTGGTCTGCGTGTAAAACCTATGACTGCGAATCACGTATTTCAACAATATATGACGTAAACGTAACTATTTGATGAAATTTGATGAATTTTGAAGCTTCTAGCCGTAAAAAGGGGGCAAAAATTGAGTTTATATGGGGTATATAATATATATACCACCGATCTCTATGATTTTTTCAGACAACAATATATGCTATACACGTAAGCATTTGGTGAAATTTGAAGCTTCTAGCTGTTAAAATGGGGAAGAAATTGCGCAAAGTTTCTTATCTGAACAATCGGTTGTATGGGATATATACCATATATACCACCGGTATCTATGATTTTCTCAGACAACAATATATGCTATACACGTAAGCATTTAGTGAAATTTGAACATATCTAAACAATTTTTAAGATAAATATAAAATAAAAAATAGGTAGGTAATCTGTGTGAGGATGCAAAGCTTCACGTTTTTTGTGGTCTGCATGTAAAAACTATGACTACGAATCACGTATTTCAAAAATATATGACGTAAACGTAACTATTTGATGAAATTTGATGAATTTTGAAGCTTCTAGCCGTAAAAAAGGGGCAAAAATGACAGTTTATATGAAGTATATAATATATATACCACCGATCTCTATGATTTTTTCAGACAACAATATATGCTATATACGTAAGCATATGGTGAAATTTGAAGCGTCTAGCTGTTAAAAAGGGGCAGAAATTGCGCAAAGTTTCTTAACTGAACAATCGGTTGTATGAGATATATACTATATATACCATCGATCTCAATGATTTTTTCAGACAACAATATATGCTATACACGTAAGCATTTGGTGAAAGTTGAAGCTTCTAGCTGTTAAAATGGGGAAGAAATTGCGCAAAGTTTCTTATCTGAACAATCGGTTGTATGGGATATATACTATATATACCACCGGTATCTATGATTTTCTCAGACAACAATATATGCTATACACGTAAGCATTTAGTGAAATTTGAACATATCTAAACTATTTTTAAGATAAATATAAAATAAAAAATAGGTAGGTAATCTGTGTGAGGATGCAAAGCTTCACGTTTTTTGTGGTCTGCATGTAAAAACAATGACTACGAATCACGTATTTCAAAAATATATGACGTAAACGTAGCTATTTGATGAAATTTGATGAATTTTGAAGCTTCTAGCCGTAAAAAAGGGGCAAAAATGAGAGTTTATATGAAGTATATAATATATATACCACCGATCTCTATGATTTTTTCAGACAAAAACATATGCTATATACGTAAGCATTTTGTGAAATTTGAAGCTTCTAGCTGTTAAAACGGGGCAGAAATTGCGCAAAGTTTCTTATCTGAACAATCGGTTGTATGAGATATATACTATATATACAACCGATCTCTATGATTTTTTCAGACAACAATATATGCTATATACTTAAGCATTTGGTGAAATTTGAAGCTTCTAGCTGTTAAAATGGGGTAGAAATTGCGAAAAGTTTCTTATCTGAACAATCGGTTGTATGAGATATATACTATATATACAACCGATCTCTATGATTTTTTCAGACAACAATATATGCTATATGCGTAAGCAATCGGTGAAATTTGAAGCTTATAGCTGTTAAAATGGGGTAGAAATTGCGAAAAGTTTCTTATCTGAACAATCGGTTGTGTGAGATATATACTATATATACAACCGATCCCTATGATTTTTTCAGACAACAATATATGCTATATACGTAAGCAATCGGTGAAATTTTTAGCTTATAGCTGTTAAAATGGGGTAGAAATTGCGAAAAGTTTCTTATCTGAACAATCGGTTGTATGAGATATATACTATATATACAACCGATCTCTATGATTTTTTCAGACAACAATATATGCTATATACGTAAGTATTCGGTGAAATTTGAAGCTTCTAGCTGTTAAAATGGGGCTAAAATTTGCGAAAATATATATATATATATATACTATATATATATACTATATATATATACTATATATACCACCATATATATACTATATATACCACCGATCTTTATGATTTTTTCAGACAACAATATATGCTATATACCTAAGCATTCGTTGAAATTTGAAGCCTCTAGCTCTTAAAATGGGGCAGTAATTACGAAAAGTTCCTTATCTGAACAATCGGTTGTGGGGGATATATACTATATATACGACCGATCTCATCAATTTTTTTAGGCAACAATATGTGCAATATACGAAAGTATATGGTGAAGTTTGAAGCTCAATCTGTTAAATTGGGTAAGATATTACAAAAATCCTCTTTTTCTGAAAAATCGGTTGTATAGAGGATATAAGCTATAGTGGTCCGATCCGGTCGGTTCCGACAAATGTCTAATCGGACACCCAAATACACCCGATCACCAAATTTTATCAAGATATCTCAAAAATTGAGGGACTATTTTGCATACAAACAGACAGACGGACAGACGGACATGGCTAAATCAACTCAGCTCTTCAACCTGATTATTTCGGTATACTTAATGGTGACGAAATTAATATACCATTTCATTTTCATGAAAGGTATAATTAAAGGTACTAATGAGGGTTTTAAAAGGGAGTGGCCCTTAGTTGTATATGTGAAGGCGTTTTCGAGATATCGACCAAAATGTGGACCAGAGTTACCCAGAACATCCTCTGTCGGGTACCGCTAATTAATTATACACGTAATACCACGAACAGTATTCCTGCCATGATACCAAGGGCTTTTGATTTCGCCCTGCAGAATTTTTTGGTTTTCTCCTACTTAATATGGTAGGTGTCACACCAATTTTTTTCTAAAGTTATATTTTGCGTCAAAAAACTAATCCAATCACCATATTCCATCCCTTTTTTCGTATTTGGTATATAATTATGACATTTTTTTAATTTTTCGAAATTTTCGATATAGAAAAGTGGGCGTGGTCATAGTCGGAATTCGCCCAGTTTTTATACCAAGAGAAAGTGAGTTCAGATAAGTACGTGAACTAAGTTATCGTGTTAACGGCCGAGCGGAAGGACAGACGGTCGACTGTGTATAAAAACTGGGCGTGACCGATTTCGCCAATTTTCACAGAAAACAGTTATCGTCATAGAAGCTATGCCCTTACCAAATTTCACAAGGATTGGTAAGTTTTTGTTCGACTAATGGCATTACAAGTATTCTAAACAAATAAAATGAAAAAGGGTGGAGCCACGCCCACTTTGAAATTTTCTTTTATTTTTGTATTTTGCTGCACCATATCATTACTGAAGTTGAATGTTGACATAATTTACTTATATACTGTAAAATGCTCTATTTTTTGTTAAAATTTGACTTTTAAAATTATTTTTCTTAAGAAGTGGGCGTGTTCGTTATCCGATTTTGCTAATTTTTATTTAGCACACATATAGTAATAGGAGTAACGTTCCTGCCAAATTTCATCGTGATATCCTAAACAACTGCCAAATTGCAGCTTGCAAAAATTTTAAATTACCTTATTTTAAAAGTGGGCGGTGCCACGCCCATTGTCCAATATTTTACTAATTTACTATTCTGTATCATAAGATCAACCCACCTACCAAGTTGCATCGCTTTAACCGTCTTTGGTAATGAATTATCGCACTTTTTCCGTTTTTCGAAATTTCCGATATATAGTGCGATTTGGTTCATTTTAAATAGCGATCTGAGATGAGTGTCCAGGAACTTACATACGAAATTTCATTAAGATACCTCAAAATTTACTCAAGTTATCGTGTTTACGGACGGACGGACATGGCTAAATTTATTTCTTTTTTCGCACAGATCACTTTGATTTATAGAAGTCTATATCTATCTCGATTAGTTTATGCCGTTACGGGGTACCGTTCTGCGAACAAAATTAATATACTCTGTGAGCTCTGCTCAACTGAGTATAACAAGAGACGTCAGTCTGCTACTCGTAGCCATTTGCTCGATGGTTTCTATGAGGAAGTCGCTGTTGTTGTTTTTTTTTTTTTGTGAGATGTGCATAAAATGTCTTCTATCGTGGGATATTTGTGTTTATTTTTCCGACTGTGCTTAACTAATTAATTTCGTTTCCAAAAATCACAGTTGCATAAGGTGCCTATACCGCATGGATAAATGGTATGCAATTCAAAAAACTACCTCACAGAAAACATTCGGCGTCAATTTTTTTATTTCCAGCGAGTTACTCGCCACTCGTAGCAAACTGGCGGCTCTTATTATCACTTAACCTCTTTGGTTATATTAGCTATCATTACCTTACTACCTATGAGCATTACTTGTATTTTTTGCATGAGTCTACGGTCGATATTTTTAAGACGAAAATTTCTAATTTCTTAAAAATAGAAAGTATTGCTGAGCTCTCAGCTTAAATTGAACCAACACCGCCAGCGAGAGCGTGCTTTAACCTTTCTTATTCTTCCTCAACTCGAGCTCCATGTTGTTGTTGTTGTTGTAGCGATAAGGTTGCTCCCCGAAGGCTTTGGGGAGTGTTATCGATGTGATGGTCCTTTGCCGGATACAAATCCGGTACGCTCCGGTGCCATAGCACCATTAAGGTGCTAGCCCGACCATCTCGGGAACGATTTATGTGGCCACATTAAACCTTCAGGCCATTCCCTCCCTCCCTACCTCCAAGTTCCATGAGGAGCTTGGGGTCGCCAGAGCCTCGTCTGTTAGTGAAACAGGATTCGCCGCGGATAGGTGAGGTTGACAATTGGGTTTGGAGAAGCTATATATTGCGCTGGCAACCTGAAAGGTTGCGCTACACAGCCCCTTGAATCTGGTATTTTAGTCGCCTCGAGCTCCATCTTGTTTGATGGTGTTAAATTGTAATAACTTAAATTCTACAGCTTACAAATAGTACAAATATTCCTTAGTAGACCAACATATAGGATGATTATGATGGTCTACGCGTTGACTGTCATGACACAACCCACGAATGCACTATTCCTAGAATATACAAAAGAAGTTTCCATTGCTAAATATGTTCACATAAATAATCGTATTTAAAATTTACTTACTATTCTCGCCTGGAGATAAAGTGATGTGAATATTCTCACGACTCAGCATAGGTTCTAAAAAAATAATTTTTCATAAATATTTTTTTATTAAGAATGGAAATTTGTTTAAACTGTTGCGAAGCTATGGAAATTTTGTTAATATAAGTCACTGTTGGTCTCTCTGCAGAGTAGAGTATGCAGCCAATTGGTTGTCAGTGACACCATTGTTTAATGTAAACTTTACAGAGAGTTCCACAGGCACTTTTGTATTTAGGCCAAGGCGAATTCAGTACCAGGTAGTGTAATGAAAATTTTCTTTTGACTTCGCTTTGCCACCGCCTGGTATGCATTCGCCTTGATTTAGGCCGCCAACTGGCAATAATAATGGCGGTATGTATAAAATTACAAATTATAAATTTGTCGATAATTTTTTAAGTCGACTGAAATTAAATTACAAAAAAGTTAAACAATACATGGCAAAGCATTCAACTTTTATAGGATAATATAAATATAGTTTAAAAAAACACTAAATAAAAATAAAATAAAAATATTTTAAGCACTTCCTTTATAAAAATGGACAAAAATCAACGAAGAATGTCTCCTTATATAAAGGCATATTCTTGCTAAACTTTAATTTTTAAATTTTGACATAGAAATTGCAAAAATATTTATGAGAAGTGGAAAAGTGGAGCGCACATTACTTGGATTGGAAAGTTGGTAGGAAAGGAGATATTATTAGTCAATCAATTGCGCTCCACCTTTATATTTTTACTTCTCATAAATATTTTTGCAATTTCTATGTCAAAATTTAAAAATCAAAGTTTAGCAAGAATATGTCTTTATATAAGGAGACATTCTTCGCAAATTTTTGTCCATTTATATAAAGGAAGTGCTTAAAATTTGTTAAGTTTTACGCTTGTAGATCATTGAGAATTAAGCTCTAAATTTTTAGCCTCTAGCTCATCGAGAAGTTACTTAAAACCCGGTTTCAAATTTCCAAATTATTATCTAATTTTTTCGATCCGTGCGCCATCTAACGGAATTTTTTCTCCTTTTGTTCATTTGTCACGGTGTCTTAACCTGTCTCTGAGGTCTCATGTTTGTAGGTCAATGAGAATGTACTTTAAAATCGATCTCAAATCAAAAACAATTTCCAAATTCTGATCTATGTAAATAGTTAGATCCGTGCCCCACCTAACGGATTTTTTTCCTTTTGTTGCATTGTCACGGTGTTCTAACCGTATGTATGTATTTCTAAACGCGAAGTTGTAATGATGAATAGTTCGACTCAGAGTTCGGCTTTGACAGATAAGCGCGCTATTCATACATATGTTAACAATATCTCAACTTTTTAAAACTGAAAAAGACAAGTTAGAAGGTCGTTTTGTTTTGTTGATTTTCCGACAGGGTGAGTAATTCATTATCATCCCCTTGTCTAATTGTCTAATTTGGGTTGGACACAACCTGGTTTCGGCGTTGTGCCATCATCAGTGTCACTTTTCGCTCGCAGATGACGAAAAACCGTTCCAATATACACCAGTTAATGTCATGTTGTTGTTGTAGTAGTGCTAATAAGTCATAGCTTACGGCAGTAAAGTATTTGCCTGAACAGTAAATTGTTGTTATTGTATTAACGACAAAAACACTTCCTGAAGGTTTTGGGGAGTGTTATCGATGTTGAGGATACTTTGCCGGATATAGATCCGATTTATATGACCACATTAAACATTCTAGGCCATTCCGCCCCACCCCCTAGTTCCATGAGGAACTTGCGGCCGCCAGAGCCTCGCCTGCTAAATATGTGTATGATACATTCATATTTGTAACAGGATTCCCCTCGCGTAGGTGAGGTTGACAATTGGGTTGCGGAAGCTTTGAAGCTTTGTATTGCGCTTATCAACCCCTTGAATCCAGTATATTACGTACAGTTTAACGTCTATCGACCATACTTAAAATGGAGGCATTATTATTTATGTACTTAAAGAGAATGCGATTCTATCAGTCTTCTTAAGTATAAGGCTACGAAGCTTGCAGCGCTTTCAAACTAAACTAGCAGCAACTAGCTTTTATCTAAAAATGCAACATTCGTTTACGCTGAATATCAAGAAGTGATCAATAGATCACGAATCATTCATTGAAAATAGCAATCGAATGTGGATAATCGCTAAACGAGCTGGCTTCGCTGTGTACCACATTAATGTTATGGACTCCATGATACATCTGTATACGTGAGGAAGTCCTCTTAAACAGACCGTGGGCAATCATTCGAGGTTGTTGTTGTTGTAGCAGTGCTTCTCCTCACCCAATAGGTGCGACCGATCACAAATTGTCATCAATATCCTCTAACGGGAGTACAAGGAAACTTGCTGTTTCAACAGGGGTGGACCATAAAGAAAGGGGTGTTAGAGGCGTTGGTTCCACATTACAATTAAAGAGATGGTTGGTATCATGTGGGGACACATTGTAAGCGGGGCATACATTTTGTATGTCGGGGTTGATTCTGGATAGGTAAGAGTTTAGCCTGTTACAGTATCCAGAACGAAGTTGAGCCGAGGTTGTCTTATCTTGCTTTGTGAAAATTCTGGTTTACGTTTTACTTAACTAAGATAAGAAATCTAAAGTCCGCCTAATAAGGCGTTCATGCGCTCCGCCTCTATGAGAAGCGGAAACAGATTTTAATCAAATATTGGAAACACAAAATTCCCAACTGTCATCTTTTAAATATTGAAGTTTTTTTTTTCTAAACAAAGCTGGTCTCAAAATATTTCTTGGCGAATGATGTTCAGATTCATAAGGCCCTCCGACACGTAGGAACCCATTTTTCAGTAGCTCAACAGTAGCTGCAAATTATAATTAATGATTAACTGATAAGTTATTGTTAATAAAAACTTTTATTTATAATAGTCATAGTTATCGATTTTTCGATAGGATTTGGGCTCAGGAAAAAAAGTTCCATTACGAAAACCTAAAAAAAACTAATTTTCGAGCCTGCGATAAAAAATGGCGAAAGGGTCAATTTTTCTACCAAAACACTCCCCAAAACCCAAAAAATATTTTTTTTTGTTTTCAAAAAACTATTATCGCCAACGTTTTTACAACAGTTTAATATTTTTTGGGTTTTGGGGAGTGTTTTGGTCGAAAAATTGGTTCTTTCGCCATTTTTTTTCGCTGGCTCGAAAATTATTTTTTTGGGTATGCGTAGTGGAACTTTTTTTCCTGAGCCCGAATCCTATCGAAAAATCGATGGCGCGATATCGGTTAACTTTCGTCCATATAAATCGACCCAGGTTAACGTATATATACATATATCATGTAAATTTTATTACGTATAATCATGAATTCGTTGATTTATATCGTTTTTATTATAATTATTTGTTAAGATCAACAGGGCTGATCCACACAAGTTATATTATCACAGCTTATGTTACTATTTCCTTTTTCTTAATTTCGAAAACCATTAGAAACGTTTTCTTTACATGCAGCTAAAGTATTTTGTATTTAAAAGATCTATAGCGGCTTCGACAGCTGTTCAATAAAGAGGTGAAGACTAGAGAGCTAAAGAACCCATTCTTCACAATCTTCGACACAGATAGATCATACGAGTATGAATAAATAACGGTGCTTAATTTCTCTGAAGGAAAGTGAAAGAAGTGAAGGTTCGTTTTTTTAAAAAACGCTTGTAAAGATTTGTGATATTGTGACTAAATTTGTATACTACATACTAGGATTTTTATACTGCCCTTTATATGCATATGTGACGCTCCGCGAGAAAGGGCCCCTCGAATGATGTTGATTTTACACGAGGAGCAAGTATGTTAGGTCGTGTGCGCTAGCTTTTGTATTCCGGCTCATGCGCGGCGCAATTCCTGTCGACTTTAAATTGCTCATAACTCAAAAAGTAACAAAGATATCCATCTCCGGTTTTTACCAATTTCGAGAACGAACTTTCATTAGTAAGAAATCGTTAACAAAATTTTTTTTCCAGTTACATTTAGATTGATTCACAAGCAAAAAACTATTTTCTCGTTTTTCGAAGTTAGTTTGAAATACATAGATCATGACTTTCGAAGTTCGTAATTGGGTCCTTCGTTATAAGCATTTTTCTTTATTGGTTGTTGTTGTTGAAACTGCTTCGCCCCATCCAATATATGCGACCACTCACTAATTGTCATCAATGTTCTCAAACGGTAGTCCGAAGAAACTTGCAGTTTTAACAGTGTTAGACCAGAGGGATAAACGATTAAGTTTTTTTGAGGTTAAGGACCAGAGAGATAAACGTGTTAGTGGTGTTGGTTCGCACCCCAGCGGGTTAGGGCAGGTATGCGTGTCGTAAGAGGCGACTAAAATACCAAATTGATTCAAGGGGTTGTGTAGCGCAACCGTTTCAAGGGAATGCCATCGCAATATATATGTAGCTTCTCTAACCGAATTGTCAACCTCACCCACCCGTGGCGAATCCTGTTTCTTTAACCGCCGAGGCTCTGGCGACCCCAAGTCCCTTATGGGTCTAGGGGGTGGGAGAGCGGTTTCATGTGGTCATACGAAATAGTTCCCGAGATGGTCGGGCTAGTACCTTAATGGTGCTTGTTACCGGAACGTACCGGATCTGCATCCGGCGAATGACCGTCAACCTCGATAACACTCACCAAGGCCTTCGGGGAGTATCCTTATCGCTACAACAACGTGTTGGTTCCATACAGACATACATACATCAGGTATGTCGTGTTGATTATGGATAAATAACAGTTTAAGCTATTACAGTTTCCAGATCGAAATAGAGCTAGAGTGGTGCGCGTCTCCCTGGGGAGTGTGCTTTCCTCAACTGCGAGGTTGGGGTATTTGTCTTTAAGAACGTGGTACACCGGGCCATCCCAGGCATAAGAGTCCGACATCTTTTTATGGATGTCTCTAAAGGCCTTTTAATGCTTACGGAGATGATTTCTTAAGTTTCTGGAAGGCGGGGCTTCTTCAAACAATTATTTGTTGAGATGCACGGGTTTCCAGGTATTTAGCTTAAACTGTTTGTTCAGCTTTTAATTTCGCATTTCGTATTCATGCTGGTCGGCCTGCCTTCTTTTCTCATAGGAAATTATTAATTTCCTTACCAGCTTATATAACAGGTATTATAAGGTATCAAAAGGCAAATCTTCGAAAACAAAAATTACATATGTAGCTACTTAAAAAATTGTTAGCGGATCGGGTAATATGACAAATGTTTTTTCCATGCATTTTCATGCAATATAAGAATTTCCCTAGCGGGTCTCGATTCAGCCCTAACCTCAAAAAAACTCAATCGCCAGTGGTTAGGGCCGATACTTTCAGCCGATTCTGGTGGGATACAGTGCATCAATATGCATAGGAGTATATATCCGCCATTAATTTTTTTTGGTGGCTGTGTACAGATGTCTTAAGAGCGAACTCTTTAGAAACTCATAAATTACACAGCCACACGTAAAAAATAGTATGTGGATCTGGTAATGTGATACATGCACTCTCATTTATTTTGATAAACTGACTCCTGATTCAGTCCTAGCCTCAAAAAATAAAAACGAAACAAAACTCACTGGCGATTGCGCATTTTATAAGGCTAGGGCCGAGCTTTAGCCATCTAAATATATGTGATGTGTTATTTATCGTTTTTCATTATTTCGAAAATGTGCCTTTCACTCCTCAAATATTTGTTCTAAAAGCATTAAATTAAAAAAAGCAATTAATTTTTAATTTCTTAAAACTGTTTGCTTATTCTACCGGAAGCCAACAGAAGCACTAGCATCACTAAAGTAATAAAAAAAAGAAAACCCAAAGAAAGACAACATTGAAAACATATTGTAACGAATTTACTTGCAAATCCTCTTATTTGCCCTTTTGCTAAGTTCGTATCGCTAAACTGTTGAATAAAAAGCTCCAATGTTGAATAATGGAAAAATGGCCTTTATTAAAGTACTTCACAATAACACTTATACTTTGCAACTAGCTTGCTTAACAACCAAACTGATTGATAGTTGAAATGAAACTCTACTATTGCCCGCCAGATTGCGTGCTTAATCAACAATTGCTTGATAGCTCAACTCAAACTGAATTCCAGCGCCTCTACATTTGCTGCCTTTTATACTCTCTGATTTCAACGTTCGCATCTTCCAGGCGCTTCCAGAATCTACTAGTTTCCATCAGCTCTCAAACTTTTCAGCTGTAACTACAATTGCACGATTTTATAGCTTCTCTCATTGCATACTTTCAGGAGTATCTAAGATATATGCATGTGTTTGTGCATTGATTCTCCGCTGCTCGTATACGTACATGGCACATATGTGTAGACGCAATTATTGTTTCGTTTATGTAGATACATAATGATTGATCTATGGATGTGCATGATATCACTGTTTAGCATCGGCTTAGAGATAGCAGCACCCCTTAGTTTTGCTAATATTCGTAACAATATCTTCCAAATTAGCATGGATCCAATTTCAAACTTCAAATGATAATACCTATGTTTTGAAGGCTAACTTTAAAAAATTGGGGAAATTACTTTTGCTTACGGATCAATATTTTCATTGGTTAAGTCCAATATTCAGCCGTATGTCGAACATTGTTACAGTAAAATTGTAAAGCTTTATACTCTGAGTTTTATAATTAGTAACAATTACTGCGGAATGAAATATAAACACAATTATTGCAGGACTAAACGCCTTTTTAGCTGCATGCAGTACATCCACTTACATAAAAAAAAAACAAGATTTAAAAGCATAAATCTGAGCTTAACATAAATTAATTCATGCATTCCGTTATTGTTAACAATAAAACAAAAAAAATTTTTTTAAAACTAGTAGTACAAGTAACATATAAGTTTAGCATATTTATTGCATTGGTAAAATAAGGCGCAACGCATAAAAGCAATCGAACGCAATGCAATACGATTAATATAGCGCTATTCAGCAGCCACCGGCCTAGCAGACGTGGAACCCGCAGGCGAACGCGCATTGCTACCCACTGCACCCACATTCACACAATCATCACCACTACCAACAGTCCCCTCGCGAGAACCTAGTGCAGTTGGCGCTGCTGCAGCTAAAGCTGCCGCAGCAGCTGCTGCCGTTGCTGAATTAGTGCCCATTAACAAGGTAGAGTGTGGTGTAGTAGTAGCAGCTGCTGCGTCGCCAGCTGTATGCACAATTCGTACCGTACCGGGTAATATGCGAACACATTCGCACGCCTCGCATATATTCAATTGTGGATGATTGAGGAATGTACACATGGAGCATGGCCAGCATTCAAGTGGTTCATCATTATCAGCATCACCGCCATCGGAATTCGAATCGGAGTAGTCTTCTTCGTCGGTGGATTGTGTTTGTTGGTTGCTAAAGTTATTTTGACGTTGCTGATAAGCGTTTGTTGATTGCGGTAAATATGTTGTATTTGGTGTTACCGCTGTGATATTTTGACTGTTACATACATTACTGCCAGCAGTGTGATGTTGTTGTTGATGTTGTTGTAGGGAAGCTAAATCAGGTTGTTGATATGAATAGGGACTCTGTGGCGGTTGCTGCGTTAGCGGCCGCGGCGGTCGTTGACGCGGGAATGGTTGCTGTTGCTGATGTTGCAGTTGCAATCGTTCGACATCGCTTACCTGACCTGTAAGTTTAAGACATATTGTTGCAGTAAATTTCGCTATTTTATTGTTAGTGTAATTATCTATCGAAGGCTGAGTGAATGATTGCTTATTTCTTAGAAAACAAAAACGGTCTAACTCTGAACATGGGTTAAGAAGCCCACTGGAATCATGGCAGGAATACTGTCCATGGTATTACATATATAAATAAATTAGCGTTACCCGACATATGATGATCTGGGTCACCCTGGTCCACATTTTGGTCGATATCTCTAAAACGCCTTCACATATACAACTAAGAGCGACTCCCTTTAAAAACCGTCATTAACACCTTTCATTTGATACCCGTGTCGTACAAACACATTCTAGAGTCACCCCTGGCCCACCTTTATGGCGATATCTCGAAAAGGCGTCCACCTATAGAACTATGACCCACTCCCTTTTAAAATACTCTTTAATACCTACCATTTGATACCCATGTCACACAAACACATTTCAGGGTTACCCTAGGTTCATTTTCCTACATGGCGATTTTCTCTTATTTTGTCTCCAAAGCTCTCAGCTGAGTATGTAATGTTCGGTTACACCCGAACTTGGCCTTCCTTACTTGTTATATTTTTTTAATATTTACAAAAAAATCATACACCGAAGAGCAATAATTTTTAAGCAAATAAATTGATAAAATGTGATGTGAATACCACAATTTTAAATTTTTTTCTTGTATTGAACCAAACTACAAAACAAACATGAAAGGGACTTAATATAAAGGTATAAAAAATTAAATTTTAAAAATTGTGGCCACCGTGGTGTGATGGTAGCGTGCTCCGCCTACCACACCGTATGCCCTGATTTCACACCCCGGGCAAAGCAACATCAAATTTTAGAAATAAGGTTTTTCAATTAGAAAAAAAAAATTTCTAAGCGGGGTCGCCCCTCGGCAAGCGCTCCGAGTGTATTTCTGCCATGAAAAAGCTCTCAGTGAAAACTCATCTGCCTTGCAGATGCCGTTCGGAGTCGGCATAAAACATGTACATATGTCCCGTCCGGCTAATTTGTAGGGAAAATCAAGAGGAGCACGACGCAAGTTGGAAGAGAAGCTCGGTCTTAGATCTCTTCGGAGGTTACCGCACCTTACATTTAATTTTTTTTAAATTAAATTCTTGGTTTTTCTAATTTCGAAAATTAGCCTTATATCCATGACGGAACGATACAAGGTGGCACCATGGTGACATACCTACAAACATAAATAAAAAATCCATGTATTTTGTCTTTGTAAATTCGATGGATAAATGTTAAAATCGTACTGCGCCGGAAGTTGAGGTATCAAATCAAATAAAAAAAGGTTATAATCAGCTGTCCCATGCTGCCACCTTGTATCGTTCCGCCATGTTTATATCTTATTTATAAGGTGCAATTTAAATAATTTCAAAAGTAAAAGTCTGGGCGTGGTTAGCTTTATCTTTTTATTTGAACGGTACAGTTTTTTTTCTTCTTTCAAAAGACAGATCTTCGAAAAGGTAAAAAAACAATAAATTACACGCTCACACAAAAAAAGTTGGAGGTAATGCCCCACCCTTGATTCCTTGTATTTTGATGCGGAGCGCAGCATATTGGCCATAGCTTAAAAAAAGCTTGCATTCCAGGTATTTTTATACTCACCTGAGCAGAGCTCACAGAGTATATTAATTTTGTTCGCATAACGGTACCCCGTAACGGCATAAACAAATCGAGATAGATATAGAATTCTATATATCAAAATGATCTGGACGAAAAAAGAAACTCATTTAGCAATGTCCGGCCGTCCGTCCGCTGTAATTTGGCAGCTGAGTATGTAATGTTCGGTTACACCCGAACTTAGCATTCCTTACTTGTTTTTTTATAGGTTTTGAGGTTTAAACCAAACCACTACATTTTCAGCTAAGATATCATAACAGTCTAAGTCTAAAATCATATAACTCAAAAGCAATAGTCCAAAAATAAAATACATTATAAACAAGGTGTCTAAGTTCGGGTGTAACCGGACATTAAATACTCAGCGTGAGCTTCAATTGCACATTTCATTTCAGATAAATTACTTTTCCACATAATACGTGGCACCGCCCGTTTAAAAAAAAATGTATCTCCATTTCCTCTTGCAATAACTTTATATATATATAATAACTTGATAAGTGAAATATCATTGATTCAAAACTATTTTTCGCTAAGATATAGCTTATTATTTTCGTCTACGACCCTTTTAAAAATATTTTATATAAAAGTGGGCGTGGTCTTTAACGGATCTCGTACATTTTTTCTAGAAACATTTCCTGCTATAGGGAAAATTTGCGTACCAAATTTTATTACGATCGGTTAATTTTTCTTCGAGTTATGGCTCCCGAAACATAGACAATTGCTTAGTCATAAAAGGGGCGGCCATTTTTTTTAAATTTTAAGTTTTTCCTATTTATTGTTATAAATACACTTGGGAAATGAAATACCATTGATATAAAGCTCTTTTTTGCAAAGATATAGCTTATTTTATTCGTCCACGACCCTTTTAAAAATCTTTTATATAAAAGTGGGCGTGGTCCTTAACCGATTTCGTTAATTTTTCTTCAAAGCATTCCTTATAGTAAAGGCAACCTCTCTGCCGAATTTTGTTACGATAGGTTTAACGATTTTCGATTTATGATTTATATTTGTAAAATTGATTTTATCACAAGTGGGCGGTGCCACGCCCATAAAAAAATTTTTTTTTCAAATTTTTATCAAAAGTCTCAATATCAGTCCACACGTCAAATTTCAACATTCTAGGTGTATTATTTACTAAATATTCAGGTTTTTTGTGTTTTCCAAAATGTTATACATATATATAAAAAGTGGGCGGGTTATCATCCGATTTCGCTAATTTTCAATACCAATCTATTCTGGGTCCAGATAAGCTCGTGTACCAAATTTGGTGAAGATATCTCAATATTTACTCAAGTTATCGTGTTAACGGACAGACGGACGGACGGACATGGCTCAATAAATTATTTTTTTTTCGACACTGATGATTTTGATATATGGAAGTCTATATCTATCTCGATTCCTTTATACCTGTACAACCAACCGTTATCCAATCAAAGTTAATGTACTCTGTGTGCAAAGCACGCTGAGTAAACCAATCTAAAATCGTTAGGGATATTTTGCGATTCATACTATTTCGACTTCTGCGATGATGACTTGTGACTGAAGATATAACGTTTTTGAAAATACAGCCTTTTCAACGACGAACAAAAAAAAAATTGGAACATAGCTCTGAAGTAGCGAATTTTTCAATCAGATTCTGAAATAAGACTTCAGATAGGGCGCTTTTTAAAAAAATTCGAAATAGAAAGCTCTTGCACTCAGCCTTGGATTTGTACTATTTACTTACCATATCGTCTTATATTTTCAATTTCATTCAACATTAGTTGACAGTCACTACGTAATCTTTCTATTTCATAATCCAGTCTCTCAGATTCGCCAGGACTTAAAGTTTCAGTCAGCATGTTGATCTCCTCCTCGACGTGACCAAGCTTTTGTTTGTTCTCCCGAAGTGCGGTAGCCAGCTTATCACGTCGCGTTTTTTGTCGCCTTATAGTTTCGGCAAGAGCTGTAAATGAAAAGACAAAATATATATTTTTATTTGCATATAATAAACTTTAAAGATTATTAAATGAGTTAAACAAAAGGAAGAGCCACATGTTTTCTTATTAGAGGGGTGGCATTTAGAGTCAATGACCGTCGAACCTGTTCACGGATGGATGGAAAAAAAGGTAGTATAAGAACATTCATTCACTGACATTGATTATTGTAAAACTAAAAAAAATGAGAAAAAATTCATTCTCATTGGGGGTAAATATAATCGAGATTGTCTATAGGCAGCGGAAAATAGAAACTCCTTGGCATTCTAGAGCTCGAAGTGTCTACTCCAGCGGGTTAGGGGGTCAGAATATACCCGCGGTAGGTATGCCTGTCGTAAGAGGCGACTAAAATACCAGATTCAAGTGGCTATGTAGCGCAACCCTTCAGGTTGCCAGCGCAAGCTCCTCATGGAACTTGGGGGTGGGGAGGGAGGAATGGCCTGAAGGTTTAATGTGGCCATATAAATCGTTCCCGAGATAGTCGGGCTAGCACCTTAATGGTGCTGTGTTACCGGACCATCACATCGATAACACTCCCCAAAGCCTTCGGGGAGCAACCTTATCGCAACAACAACAACAACTACCGAAGAAGGAATTTCCAAGGAATTTCATTCTCAATATGCAATTTACTCCTGCAAGATATGAATATTTTATTCCAAATCCATTCGTATTGAGCGGAGGTCGATAGTTCCAAACCCAGTGGTGCATTTTAAGAATGGGTTCAATTTGTCTGTCCAGACTTAGCAACATCATTCATTAGGGAAAGCATATGTTTGCAGTTATTATCCTCGTTGACTCAATTTTAAAAGATTTGAGCTTTGATAAGAAGCCTCTAAGTTCGTACAACAACAAAAGCATGCCCAGCTAATTTTTTATTGTGATTTTATAGGAAAGAAAGTCTTAACCATCGAGGAGGGCGGCCATAGGACAGATGCAGTGCGTTCTTTGTTGTTATGTAGGAGTCGTTTGCTTGAGCAGAATTCGGCCGTCCCCCTAATATATTAGTTCCACAAAGTTTTAACTCCCTACGATACCTTTTCATGAATAAAAAAAATCTGTATGTAGCTAGCCTTGACTGATTCCCGTCCCATAAAGTATACGTATATTAGTATGCCTGTGTTCCCTTGACAAGAGTGACCGTTCCCGATACTTTTCAGAAGCAGGTTTGATGATAGGCTTTCAAGGGAAAGGAGAAGAATTTTTCGTTCTTTACACATTAGTAGCGGCAGAGGGATGGGAAGCATTATTTATTTATTTATTGAACTTATTTATAGTTATCAACTGAAGGCGATTCTTCGCCCCAAGCTACCGATTTTTATACCTTTCATGAAAATGAAATGGTATATTAATTTCGTCACGAAACCCAAAATTGTAAGTCCTTAAAGGAAAATAGATAGACCCCCCATTAAGTATACCGAAATAATCAGGTTGAAGAGCTGAGTTGATTTAGCCATGTCCGTCTGTCCGTCTGTCCGTCTGTCTGTTTGTATGCACTAGTCCCTCAATTTTTGAGATATCTTGATAAAATTTGGTGAGCGGGTGTATTTGGGTGTCCGATTAGACATTTGTCGGAACCGGCCGGATCGGACCACTATAGCATATATCCTCCATACAACCGATTTTTCAGAAAAAGAGGATTTTTGTAATATCAATACTCAATTTAACAGATCGAAGCTACAAACTTCACCATATACTTTCGTATATTGCACATATTGTTGCCTGAAAAAACTGATGAGATTGGTCGTATATATAGTATATATCCTCCACAACCGATTGTTCAGATAAGAAACTTTTCGTAATTACTGCCCTATTTTAAGAGCTAGAGGCTTCAAATTTCAATGAATGCTTACGTATATAGCATATATTGTTGTCTGAAAAAATCATACATATCGGTGGTATATATAGTATATATATGGTGGAATATATATAGTATATATATATATTTTCGCAATTTTAGCCCCATTTTAACAGCTAGAAGCTTCAAATTTCACCGAACGCTTACGTATATTGTTGTCTGAAAAAATCATAGAGATCGATTGTATTTATAGTATATATCTCATACAACCGATTGTTCAGATAAGAAACTTTTCGCAATTTCTACCCCATTTTAACAGCTATAAGCTTCAAATTTCACCGATTGCTTACGTATATAGTATATATTGTTGTGTCAAAAAATCATAGAGATCGGTGATATATATAATATATATATGATGGTATATATAGTATATATATATATTTATATATATTTTTTTTTTGCGATTTCGGCCCCATTTTAACAGCTAGAAGCTTCAAATTTCACCAAATGCTTACGTGTATAGCATATATTGATGTCTGAAAAAATCATTGAGATCGGTGGTATATATATAGTATATATCACATACAACCGATTGTTCAGATAAGAAACTTTGCGCAATTTCTGCCTCGTTTTAACAGCTAGAAGCTTCAAATTTCACCAAATGCGTACGTTAATAGCATATATTGTTGTATGAAAAAATCATAGAGATCGGTGGTACATATATTATATACCCTATATAAACTGTATTTTTTTGCCCCTTTTTTACGGCTAGAAGCTTCAAAATTCATAACATTTCATCAAATAGTTACGTTTACGTCATATATTGTTGAAATACGTGATTCGTAGTCATAGTTTTTACACGCAGACAACAAAAAACCTGAAACTTTGCATCCTCACACAAAGTACCTACTTATTTTTTATTTTATATTTATCTTAAAAATCGTTTAGGTATGTAGATCTGTTCACTAGATATTTCTTATCTTATACATCCGATTATTCGGAGATTACGAACGTGATAAGATTATTGTTCAGCCCCATTCATGAAAGGTATGAAGTCTTCGGCATAGCCGAAGACAGTCCCGTCCTTACTTGTTTAAATATGAGTAAATACCTGAATAACGGAACCGTTTATGAAACTAACTCTGCACAAGAAAGCGGGACATGCGTTGGTTATGTCGGGGTTCATTCTAGATAAGTAAGAGTTTAGCCTATTACAGTATCTAGTTCGAAGTTGAGCTAGAGTGATGTGCGCTTCCCTATGGTGGTTGCTTTCCTCAACTGCTAGTTTAGAGTATTTGTCTTTAAGAACGGGGTTCACCGAGAAAACCCTGGCAAATCCGACGCTTTGTTGTGAATGTTTCTAAGGGCCTTTCAATGATCGTTTTCTTCATAAGGCTGAGTTCTAAAGTGCCGGATTTCTTCATAATGCTAACGGAGATGACTTCTAAAGATCCTGGGAAGCGTGGCTTCTTCAATTAGATACCTATTGGACTTTAGGTATAATTGCGGTTGTGTGCTCGACAAAATGTAGATCCTAATCGAACTCACACCCAGGTTTTTTGGATGTAAGACAGTCTGTGGCGGAATGTCATCGACGTGGATGTCTAATGTGGTCAACATTTGAAATGTCCATGTTGTAAATAAGATCTCCAAGCATTAGGACAGTGTGTTGCCATTATTTTGCAGTCATCGGCAAAGGATACAATTGTAACAATTTGTCTGTGTGTTGATGGCGCTTAGCGCGGTGGTTGGGCTATGCAGTTTTTAAAAACCATGATGATAATTGGCCAGCCGCAGGATGGCTTCAAGTCTCCTGCGCTAGCTGGTTTTCCAGGCTTTAGTAGTGGTAACACTCGCGCCATTTTCCATTTTTTAGGGTTGACGAAAGTGGTCAACAACAGACGCCAGATATATTTTTGTCCCTCACAGCCAAGGTTTTTAAGCATCGGCATGGCAATCCCGTCCGGGCCTACTGCTTTGGATGGTTTAGCAAATTCGGAGGCTCTCTTCAACCTCTTTGGAGGTGATGGTAATAGGGGACGCTCTGTGTTTACGGCTGTGTGCGCGTCTTTTGGCCCGCCGTCTAGATTTGTCCAGCAAGATAATTCATTACATATTGCCGAAAAAAACGCTCGCGCATTTCTTCGGACTTTGTCGACAAAAGCGATGGATATTTAATCATTGTGTTTACTAGGGTTTGAGAAGGACTTTTATGCTGGTTCGCCGGGTACAGAAATATCGGAGGGAGCAATATTGTTGCCAAAGATGGTTAGCTTTGTGTTATCTTCTGATTCAAATTGAGGAATAAGGAATTTGCTCGTAAGTTCTGTGTGGCTGATGGTATAACGCCAAAACCTATTTGTCCCAAACTAAACGGGACAAGGTTGATGGGAACCAGTCTAACATATTTCACATGGAAAAAGATGATTAAAAAAAATAGGTTTAAAAATTTTCTGACGCCAGTGGGATTAGCTAAACATACTTAATTTTCATCGAATCTAAAACTATTGCCACTTAACATGACAGCCAATAAAAACATACATACATATATAATTTTAGAAATCGAAAGAACACAAAAATACTTCTATCTATAAAATAAACAAAAATAATTTGGGAGATGCCGCCGACCGTTGAAAATTATTAACTTAATCATGTTAGCCCATTCAATTCAATTGTTCACAAAAACACGCCCACGTTCTAAAATAGATTTATAGTGATACATCTGTGAGTAAAAAATAGCAACAAAGCTATTTGTAAATTGTGATTATTTATTTGTTAAACGGTTTTATTTAGGTTGACTTGACAGGCTGGACAGCACTTTTTTTGTAATTGAAATTTAAGTAACTTCCCAATAAGCTACAAGCTTGAAACTTGGAATATAGTTCAGAACCCGATGACAATGCAATAATTAGAAAAAAATCGCCGCTAGGTGGCGCAAGGATCGAGATATTCACAAAAATCGTATTTGTGGTCCGATTTGGCTCATATTTGGAACACATAATACATAGAAGAATAGTAAGCGACCTATGAAAAAAATTGCCGCTAGGTGGCTCAAGATGAGTAGTACCTAGGACCTACCTAATTATTTTGTAGCTTTTAGTATTATTATTACTTCATGTAAGTATTGTTTTCAATAAAACCGTTTAACTTAATATTTTTTTTAAATTATTTCATTTTAATTATATTCTTTAAAAAAAATCGATAACGCGTAAATACAAATTTCGCAAATATAAAACAAAGGATATTGAAATTGATGTATATTGGAACGATTTTCCGTCATCCCTTTATCCACCCTGTCGGAAAATCAACCAAACAAGATAAGTCAGATATTGAAATTCTTAACTTTTTATAAGGGATGCCATATATCTAAAAGGTTTAATGTGGTCTTATTAATCGTTCCCGTGATGGTCGAAGTACCGAGCTTGTTACCGGAACGTACCGGATCTACATACATATATCCGGCAAAGGACCATCCACATCGGTAACACTCCCTAAAACCTTCGGGGAGTGTCTTTACCGTTAATTCAACAACAACAACAACTATTTGGTGCGGACAATGAACCTGCTGAGCACTTAGCTACTTTCCTAGGTTCTGTCAATATACATATATGTAAATGCCCCTAGTTAGAAACCTAATGTATACTAAAGATGAGCGCGACTGTTGTCCTCCTCGCCGCAGCTCCTGTAAATGCTGTCCTTTCTCTCGGAATGCGGGCCAAGCGGCCATTGTCCCGTGATGGTGGCAGTGGTCCTAAAGATTTCTTTTCTTGAACTATTTGCTGCCTTCTCGTTGCCATCGATGTTTCTGTGACCAGTTACGCATATAAGAATTATGTTTGCGAATTCAGCTGCAGCTTGAAGGGACCTCTTGCAGCTGCTGACGGCCTTGGAAGAAGTGAAGGGGGAATTACATGCCATGAGCGCAGCTTGGCTATCTGAGTAAATGCACACCTCACGCCCCTGCCGAGCTCTCCGACAGGAGCGTACACGCCCTCTCCATACCCAGATAGAAGATATTAGCAAAATTGTCCGTCGGTAGCGACACCGTAAGATGTTCAAAGACACCTGCTCCCACACGTCGGTGTATTAGAGTGAAGTTGCGTCCTTCTTTTGCACCCCGAATGAATATTACGGCCACCGTTAGCAGAAGAAGAAGAAGAATTTTGAATTAAGATCGTTAGTGGTTCGACTCATTGCTGAATAGCACTCAAAAGAATAGTCCTAGTAAATAAATGTTCACTGTTTTTGAAATATATTATGGATTCTTTAAATTTTAATACAATAAAGGCCGACTATAAAGCAAATGACAGCCTCTGTGCATTTCTTTAAAAAAAATGCTTCATGCCTTTTTTTCACGCACCACTGTATAATACAGGCACATAAAGCATCGTTCCCATGTACTAAATATAAATGAAATATACCAAAAAAATAATAATAATTTAATTTTAATCCGACAAACTGCCCCATTTGCTCCCTGTTGCTCTTGATATCACGCATTTTTTTGTTGCTTTTTTCTAAGAAAAAAGATCAACAAATTAAAATTATAAGATATAATGGATTATATGTAGAAATACCATCGAAAAGTGAAATTTTTGGAAAATCGTTGTCGTAAATCTTATTTTATTTGGCTGCTGAGATATTCTGTTTATTTGTTACGATTTATTTTTGGGTAATGCGAAAATAGCGCACAGTGACCATTTTTATGGGTGAATAAAAAAATTAAAGAACAAAAATATTTAAGAAATTGTTGTAAGAACGTATGCACATTCTTGTACTTTTTTATATGATTTCTAATAATAATTTTATATCTTTTGGGGGCTTGCGAAAAACTTGCACACATTGTTGCATTTACTGTTGATAGCAATTGATGTGGTAAAAATAATTTAAGTTCCAAAAATGAGATTTCAAATCTTTTGAATTTTTTTGTTCTATCCTAAATATAAACTACACTGGAGGTGAGAAAAATGTCGAAAGGCTGCAATCGTAACAGACTGCTAATAATTTCTCAACTCAACTCTCACACGTGAGAAAGAAATACTGAGAGCACAAGTCAACCCGACAGAATGCAAGATCATTTATAACAAAGCCTCCAAAAATTTAAATTGATTCGCATATGCAAAGAGAGCACAATTTTGCTATAGAGTGCAGACCCCTGATTTAGAGCATATCTCTAAGACAATTCACACCGCCTCGGAGGAAAAAATTGGTTACCGGCGACTGCGGAAGAAAAACAACTGCTGCAAAGAAGAATGCCGCGTTGGAACCAAAACAAAAAAGACGTAGCGTACAGGGCTACGTTGTTAGCGAGCGCAACAAGGAGATGGTGTGAACGCTACCGCGAGTTAAAAAAGGAAGCGAGACAATGTATATTGGAACGATTTTCCGTCATCCCTTGTCAAATTTGGTTTCGAGACAAACCGTATTCGACGTTGTGCCATCATCAGTGTCGATTTTCGTTCGGATCTGTTGTTGTCGTTTGTCCTGTATTTATGTTATGTATGTGACGGAAAATCGTTCCCATATATATCATTTATCCACCCTGTCGGAAAATCAACAAAACAAAATAAGAAAGACGCCTTAACAGGAAGAAAAATAACTAGAAGAAAAAAGGCATGAGAACGAGGAGCTTCAGCCGCTAGCCACTAAATGGAGAGAACGATAAAACGCCCAGGCAAGATGATGAACGAGTCCACAATCGACGATGAGGGTGTAATTATTGTCCTCCACCGGACTATAATGACGTGAGTATAGCAACAACCAGATTAAAAAACAAGGCCGCGGGCGCTGATAGATTGCCTGTGGAACTACTCCAATACGGAGGCGAGGAGTTGGTAAGACACATGCATCAACTTCTCTGCAAAATATGGTCGGACGAATGCATGCCCGACTATTGAAATATAAGTGTTCTTTGCGCAGTCCACAAGACGGGGGAATCCTGCCAACAGCGCCAACTATCGCAAAATCAGTCTTTTAAGTATCGGATATAAGGGCCCGCCAAGCATATTGTGACAAAGATTAAAACCACCGTGAATTGGGCTGATTAGACCTTACCAGTGCGGCTTCAGACCTGGTAAATCTACCACACATTTTTACTATACACAAAATCTAGGAGGAAATCCCTGAAAACAGAGTTGACATACATCATCTCTCCATTGATTTGAAAATAACCTTTGACACCACGAAAAGTAGCTGTCTATATGCCGATATGTCTGGATTGGTTTCCCTGGTTTCGGCTGTGCAAAATGACACCATCAGCTCAGTTAGAACTAGGAAGGACGTAAACGACGTTTCATCGTGTGATTTTCTTAATTTGATGTTGGAGAAAATTATTCTAGCCGCAGAACTAACCGCTCTGTTATTGATCTATAAAAGCGTACAACTACCGGTCTGAATACCAGCGTTGTAAGTTATGATGCTGCCATAGAGCAAAGAGTCAACCCATTTGCACCTTGCACCTGCGTCACTGTTTGGAGCCATAATTTCGAAATAGTAAAAGATTTCCTTTATTTGGGAACCAGCATTAACACAAACAACAACATCAGTTTTGAAATCTAGCGTAGAATCATTCTCGCAGACATCAACATAGTTAAGCGAATTAAAACACAGCGGCTACGCTGTCTAGGCCATGTGACCAATTGTCGCCAGTAAACCCAACGAGGAAGCGACTGGCGCGCCTTGTTGGACGACTATAACCGTTTAAACGGCTAAGCACTAGTTAAGTTAGTAAGTAAAGTGTTGCGTAATGTTCTATCTGACGCGGCTCTTAATTGCTAAGAATTGCAAAGATGTGACTTAAATTTCGTTTGGGCTGGTGAACAACGATGAGTGATCTGGCGATTAGCGTCATATACATTGTCGTCACTTACATCCGACATTTTCCTTGTACGGCGAAAGTTAGCTGCGACCGCAGAAGTCGCTTGACACAATATCAATTATTCGAACTACTAACCAAAATACTGTGCCGAATTTTAGCATCACTATGTTATAAGTAAAAAAAGGCACAACAACAATAAAGCAAGCTGCCACTCTTGTGTACATGAATAAATCAGGCATGCTTAACGAACGAAACGATATCATTTCGTTACGATAATCAACGTTAATAAACGAAACGAAGTCACTTCGTTTCGTTTATTAACGTTAAGATCGTCAAATTAACGTTAATTTGACGTTCTTAACGTTAATAAACGAAACGAAATGACTTCGTTTCGTTTATTAGCGTTGATTATCGTAACGAAATGATATCGTTTCGTTCGTTAAGCATGCCTGGAATAAATCAATCATCATTTACACACATACATACAAGGCAACGAAGAGATAAATCACACACAGATATAGTCATCATCCGAAGTTGTTACTCACACATACACACGCATATACGTAGCTCAATTACCAAGCAGGAGATACAGCTGTTCTAGAAAGCGAAGAGTCTAGACTTTAGTAGAAATATGCGAATGAAGCAACGGAGAGTATAAAAGCAGCGCAAGCTGAGTAATCAGTAATCAGTTTGATTTAAACACGCATCTAGTTGTGAAGCAAGAGTTATTGGCGGCCGCCGTGGTGTGATGGTAGCGTGCTCCGCCTACCACAACGATGATCCTGGGTTCACGCCCCGGAAAAATCAGCATCAAAAACTTTAGAAACAAGTTTTTTCAATTACAAGAATTTATTTCTAAGCGGGGTCGCCCCTCGGCAGTGTTTGGCAAGCACTCCGAGTGTATTTCTACCATGAAAAGCTCTCAGTGAAAACTCATCTGCCTCGCAGATGCCATTCGGGGTCGGCTTTAAACAAGTAGGTCCCATCCCCCCAATTTGTAGGAAAAAATAGGAGCACGACGCATATTGGAAGTGAAGCTCGGCCTTAGCTCTCTTCGGAAGTTATCTCGCCTTACATTTATTTTATTTTTTAAGAGTTATTGTGAAGTACTCTCAAAGTAGTCTAATAAAGACCCTTTTGCATTACTGAATATTGGAGTTATTTATTCGACAATTTAGCGAATTCGTTACAATACTAATACTAATTTAATAAATAAAAAAATATTTATATTAGAAATATTTAGAAAATTATGAATAAAATAACGTGGAAAGATGATGGAATGAACAAATATGTATAATAAATGCAAATGAGATGATAAAACACAGAATAAAATGAAAAAACTAAAATGCAATGAGACAAAACCAAAAATAAAACGATATGAGCTAAATAAAAAAAATCTATTAAAACAAAATGTATAATACGAAATCACGAAAATATCTACGTGTATTTATGTGAAAATGCGAAATAATTTCTGTCAAAAAAATGTCACTTTAATGATGAAAATCTTTCACCTCATTACAAAAAAAAAAAAAAGTAAGAAAACAGTCTTGTTGGCAATAAAGCTAAAAATAAACACAATACTGCAAATTGCCGTGAACTTGAACATGCAGAGCAAGTATGGTAAAAATATAGCAAGAAAAAATATAGAAAACCCCGACAAGCACGCATATTCGAATTATAAAAAGAAATGCCGAAAATATTGAGTGCTAAAATACTTAAGTACAGTCATCCATAATGACAATTTACATGTCTTTTTAAGCTTTGTGATAATTATTCATATGTAGGCATGGGAGTGTTAGAGAGAAAAGTTCTTCGAAAGATTTATGGACCTCTACGCGTTGGCGATGTAAAGTACCGAAGAAAATTTAACGATGAGCTGTACGAGCTCTACATCAACAGATGACACTGCGCCCAAGAAAGTGATTCTATCGGACCCGCCTATGGAAGTAGAGGTAGAGGGCAGCCCCCATTCCGCTGGAAGGACCAGGTGGAAAACGATTTAAACTCCCTGCGCCGGTTGGCAGAGAGAAGAAGCGACTGGCGCGCCTTGTTGGACGGCCATAATAGTTTAAACCGTTAAGCGCAATTAAGTAAGAAAGTAAGACACTTTTGCTCTCGGTATAGGGGAATCCAGAATGCTATGTTATATGGGGGAATACAGAACGTAAGCGTAAGTGTGGTCACTATACTGTAGCGTAATGTGGGTACAATGTATAATCAGACGGCAAAGGAAAGGAAAAGAAAGGTAAGTAAAATAAAGCAAACGAAAGGATGGGCAACGAGAGGAATGGAAGGGAAGGGAAAGGAAGGAAAGGAACGGAAAGGAAAGGAAAGCAAAGGAAAGAAAAGAAAAGAAAATAAAAGGAAAGGAAAGGAAAGGAAAGCAAAGAAAAGGGAAGGAAACGAAAGGAGGGGAAAGGAAAGGAAAGAAAAGAAAAGAAAAGAAAAGAAAAGGAAAGGAGAGGAAAGTAAAGGAAAGAAAAGGAAAGGAAAGGAAATAATAGAAAAGAAATGAAAAGAAATGAAAAGAAAAGAAAAGAAACGAAAAGAAAAGAAGAGAAAAAGGAGAGGAAAGGAAACAAAAGGGAAGGAAAGGAAAGGAAATGAAAGGAAAGGAAAGCAAAGCAAAGGAAAGGAAGGAAAGGAAAGGAAATGAGAGGAAAAGAAAGGAAAGGAAGAGAAAGGAAAGGAATTGAAAGGAAAGGAAAGGAAAGTAAAGGAGAGGAAAGGAAAGCAAAGGAACGGAAGGAAAGGAAAGGAAAGGAAAAGGAAAAGAAAAGGAAAGGAAAGGAAAAGAATGGAAAAGAAATAAAGGGAAAGAAAAGAAAGCAAAGGAAAGGAATGGAAGGGAAAAGAACCGACCCTGGAACCGACTCCGACTCCACAACCAAAACCAACACAATAGCGAAAGTCCATTATTCATTTTCGCAAACATTTTCCCCTTCCGATTATTAATACTAATGTTAAGACGCGTTTTTGACACCTCTCCCGATAATTTTTGGACACATATTAGCAGTCGACCCCTGTTCTACACTTTTAACAAAAACATTATGCGCAGGGAGCTGTAATATGACACATGACAAAAAAAACAAATTGTGGGTTAATTAAAACCCAGGAAGGGTAGAAATCTGTAATTCACTTAGTTGTAGCGGCGACACAAACTATGATTTTTGGAAACACTTTGTAGTTTGTGCGCCTAAAAGTATTAAAAAAATACAGCGCAGTACGTTTCATATTTTTCAAAGGCTTCTCTATTCGATCTACATTTTTATTCCAAGAAATTATAAAATAAATGTAAGGCGCGATAACCTTCCGAAAAGTTTTAAGGCCAATCGTCTCTTCCAATTTGCGTCGTGCTCCTTTAATTTTTCCTACAAATTGGCGGGACGGGACCTATTCGTTTTATGCCGACTTCGAACGGCGTTTGCAAGGCAGATGAGTTTCCACTGATAAGCTTTTCATGGCAGAAATACACCCGGGTTGCTTGCCAAACACTGGCAAAAGGCGAGCCCGCTTAGAAAATTTTTCTTCTAATTGAAAAAACTTATTTCTAAAATTTTTATGTTGCCTTGCTCGGGGTGTGACCCCAGGATCTTCGGTATAGACGGAGCACGCTACCATCACATCACGGCGGTCAAGACTTTACTTTTTGGAATATTCCTAGATATTTAGGATACTATGAAAAGTAGACCTAAAAGTATAAAAATATATAAATAAATGTAAGGCGCGATAACCTCCGAAGAGATCTAAGGCCGAGCTTCTCTTCCAATTTGCGTCGTGCTCCTCTTGATTTGCCCTACAAATTGGCCGGACGGGACCTACATGATTTTATGCCGACTCCGAACGGCATCTGCAAGGCAGATGAGTTTTCACTGAGAGCTTTTCATGGCAGGAATACACCCGGAGCGCTTGCCAAACACTGCCGAGGGGCGACCCCGCTTAGAGAAATTTTCTTCTAATTGAAAAACCTTATTTCTAAAATTTTTGATTTTGCTTTGCCCGAGGTTTGAACCCAGGGCATCCGGTGTGGTAGGCGGAGCACGCTACCATCACACCACGGTGGCCGCCAGACCTAAAAGTATACTTCAAACTATACTGCGGTATGAACGTTCGAAAAACTTTTAATTGAAAAGGAAGGCGCTTAGGTGTCATAATGTATACCTCAGAAAATATTTACGAAGCAAGCATTTCATTTTCGATTACATTAAGAGGCACAGTAATGTTCATGTGTACTTCGCCTAATCTGGATTAGCTGGTAACTAATAAATCTTACCTCAAGGTAGATATGTAGCTAAAAAGGGGTTTGCAACACGCGCTTAAATATACATGTGTTCATTGCATTGTAGCATTTTTTTTATACTCAGTTGAGGAGAGTCCACAGAGTATATTAACTTTGATTGGATAACGGTTGGTTGTACAGGTATAAAGGAATCGATATATCAAAATCATCAGTATCGAAAAAAAATTTGATTGAGCCATGTCCGTCCGTCCGTCCGTTAACACGATAACTTGAGTAAATTTTGAGGTATCTTGATGAAATTTGGTATGTAGGTTTCTGGGCACTCATCTCAGATCTCTATTTAAAATGAACGATATCGGACTATAACCACGCCCACATTTTCGATATCGAAAATTTCGAAAAATCGAAAAAGTGCGATAATTCATTACCAAAGACGGATAATGGGATGAAATTGGTAGGTGAGTTGAACTCATAACGCAGAATAGAAAATTTGTAAAATTTTGGACAATGGGCGTGGCACCGCCCACTTTTAAAAGAATGTAATTTAGAAGTTTTGCAAGCTGTAATTTGCCAGTCGTTGAAGATATCATGATGAAATTTGGCAGGAACGTTACTGCTATTTCTATATGTATGCTTAATCAAAATTAGCAAAATCGGAGAACGACCACGCCCACTTAGAAAAAAAACTTTTATAGTCAAATTTAAAAAAAAAAAGTTAATATCTTTACAGTATATAAGTAAATTATGTCAACATTCAACTCCAGTAATGATAAGGTGCAACAAAATACAAAAATAAAAGAAATTTTCAAAATGGGTGTGGGTCCCCCCTTTTTCATTTAATTTGTCTAGGATACTTTTAATGCCATAAGTCGAACAAAAATTTACCAATCCTTGTGAAATTTGGTAGATTAGATTCTAGGACGATAACGGTTTTCTGTGAAAAAGGGCAAAATCGGTTGAAGCCACACCCAGTTTTTATACACAGTCGACCGTCTGTCCTTCCGCTCGGCCGTTAACACGATAACTTGAGCAAAAATCGATATATCTTTACTAAACTCAGTTCACGTAATTATCTGAACTCACTTTGTATTGGAATAAAAAATGGCCGAAATCCGCCTATGACCACGCCCACTTTTTCGATATCGAAAATTACGAAAAATGAAAAAATGCCATAATTCTATATATAAATACGAAAAAAGTGATGAAACATGGTAATTGGATTGGTTTATTGACGCAAAATATAACTTTAGAAAAAAACTTTGTAAAATGGGTGTGGCACCTTCCATATTAAGTAAAATAAAATGAAAAAGTTCTGCAGGGCGAGATCAAAAGCCCTTGGAATCTTGGCAGGAATACTGTTCGTGGTATTACATATATAAATAAATTAGCGGTACCCGACAGATGATGGTCTGGGTCACCCTGGTCCACATTTTGGTCGATATCTCGAAAACGCCTTCACATATACAACTACCACCACTCCCTTTTAAAACCCTCATTAACACCTTTCATTTGATGCCCATATCATACAAACAAATTCTAGAGTTACCCCTGGTCCACCTTTACGGCGATATCTCGAAAAGGCGTCCACCCATAGAACTAAGGCCCGCCCCATTTTAAAATACTCATTAACGCCTTTCGTTTGATACCCATATTGTACAAACGCATTCTAGAGTCACCCCTGGTCCACATTTATGGCGATATCACGAAAAGGCGTCCACCTATAGAACTAAGGCCCCTCCCTTTTAAAATACTCATTAACATCTTTCATTTGATACCCATATTGTACAAACGCATTCTAGAGTCACCCCTGGTTCACCTTTATGGCGATATCCCGAAAAGGCGCCCACCCAGAGAACTAAGGCCCGCTCCCTTTTAAAATACTCATTAACGCCTTTCGTTTCGCATTCTAGAGTCACCCCTGGTCCACCATTATGGCGATATCACGAAAAGGCGTCCACCTATAGAACCAAGTACCACTCCCTTTTAAAATACTCATTAATACCTTTCATTTGGTACCCATATCGTACAAACAAATTCTAGAGTCACCCCTGGTCCACCTTTATGGCGATATCTCGAAAAGGCGTCCACCTATAGAACTAAGGCCACTCCCTTTTAAAATACTCATTAACACCTTTCATTTGATACCCATATTGTACAAACGCATTCTAGAGTCACCCCTGGTTCACCTTTATGGCGATACCCCGAAAAGGCGCCCACCCATAGAACTAATGCCCGCTCCCTTTTAAAATACTCATTAACGCCTTTCGCTTGATACCCGTATTGTACAAACGCATTCTAGGGTCACCCCTGGTCCACCTTTATGGCGATATCTCGAAAGGAAGTCCACCTATAGAACTAAGGCCCACTCCCTTTTAAAATACTCATAAACACCTTTGATTTGATACCCATATCGTACAAACAAATTCTAGAGTCACCCCTGGTCCACCTTTATGGCGATATCTCGAAACGGCGTCCACCTATAGAACTAAGGCCCACGCCTTTAAAATACTCATAAACACCTTTGATTTGATACCCTTATCGTACAAACAAATTCTAGAGTCAGCCCTGGTCCACCTTTATGGCGATATCCCTAAATGGCGTCCACCTATAGAACCATGGCCCTCTTAAAATACGCTTTAATACCATCCATTTGATACACATGTCATACAAACACATTCCAGGGTTACCCTAAGTTCATTTTCCTACATGGTGATTTTCCCTCACTTTGTCTCCATAGCTCTCAACTGAGTATGTAATGTTCGGTTACACCCGAACTTAGCCTTCCTTGTTTTTTTTTCTCATTTTGCTTCAAAAATAACTATTAAAATGGCTGCCGACCATTCAATGAAACTGAATCCCCATTTTTGTTTCGCAAAAAGTGCGTAGTATGTCCCTGATTTTCGAAGAACACAATTTCGCTAAGCAATCGAAGAAACCTTCGCCTAGCTGCTTCGCTCGAAATAATTTCTGGAGAATCCCAGCAGTCTAAGGAAGCAGAGGATTAGGCCGGATGAGCGACAAAGTTTTATTTATATTGTAACGAATTTAGTGAAATTCCGCCTCTTTGCAACCTTCTGCTAACGTTCGAATCGCTAAACTGTTGAATAAATAACTCCAATATTCAATAATGCAAAATGATCTTTATTAGACTACTTTGAAAGTACTTCACAATAACACTTATACTTCACAACCAATTGCGTGTTTAAATCAAACTGATTACTGATTACTCAGCTTGCTCTGCTCTTATACTGTCGGTTCCCTCGTTCACCCATTTCTCCTAAGGTCTAGTAATTTCGTGAACTTCATGCATATACATGTATATTTGTAGTTTGTAGCCATATGCGTGTGTATATGTGAGTACTACTTCGGCTGATGATGACATGCGTTTGTGAGTATCTCTCTGCTGCTTGTATGTATGTCTGTACATGATGATTAATGTGTTTATGTAGTTTGCTTTAAGGTTTTTGTTGTTGTGCATTTATTTAGTGATGTGAATATTCGTCACAATATCAATAATGAACCAGAGATGTGCCTAATTAATTTGTTATCGATATGTTATTGAAAAGTTACGCTGACGACTGAGTGCTCGCTATAAGCTATGCTTGGCGAGAAGCGATTTTTATTTTCGTGTATTTTACAAGTTTGAATTATTTCTGGTACTCTAACAACTTTCAGAATTTTCCATAAGAAATAATTTGCAGAGCTTTCTATCTTTATATCATAGCATTGTGAATTCATACAAGTCAAAAATCTTTCTATTCCTCCATTGCCATAACTATCTGTCAAATAATTACTGACAGGGAGAACGACTGTCGCGAATGGCCAGATAATGGAAGAAAGATTTGTTTTTTGCTCGCGGTTATTAAATTGAATTTTCTTTCATTTCGCCACTTTACACCACAGGAATTGCCCCTCTTATTGTCACAAAACAAATATTTCAGACAAGACTTAGAATCGTCCTGATCTGCAATTTTTTATATTCAGAGTATCACTAACACTAATATGTAGCATGAATTTTGTCAGCCCTGGGATCTCACACAATCAGCAAGGTAGTACTGCTATACTCTATACAAGTTTTCAAGCTGTCAGTGTAATGGCTTCGCACTTAACTTCTCACACATAAAATATGCTGATTTGACTACATATTTAATATAAATATAAGGCACGATAGCCTCTGAAGAGATTTGGGCCGAGCTTTCCTCCAATTTGCGTTGAGCTCCTTTCAACTGTTCCTACAAATTGGCGGGATGGGACCGACTTCGAACGGCATCCGCATCTGCACAACAGATGACTTTACACTGGGAAGTTTTTCATTGCAGAAATACACTCGAAGTGTTTGCCAAATCACTGCTGAGGCGCGACCCCGTTTAGAAAATCTTTTTTCTAATTTAAAAATTTTGATCTTGCCTTGCCCGCGACTTGAACTCAGGACTTTTGGTGTGGAATGCGGAGCACGCTACCACTACACCACGTTGACTGCCTTCACTAGATATTTAGTTTAAATTTTTACAGTGTAGGCACATATCTCATAAAAACCTCATACAAACAAGATTAGAACGCTGAATATTTGCAAGAAAGAACAGGGTGCAAACAAATACAGTAAATAAGAAAGCAAAAAATCGAATAGGTATGTGCTTAGTTATCGTACATACGTACATATTCCGTTATATGCACTGAAATACTAACAACGAAAATGACATCGAAAAAAAACAGAAAAAAAAAATTATGTAAACCAAATTTTATTATTAAAAAAATATATACATATACACATTAGGGTGGGTCGATTTGTATGGACGAAAGTTAACCGATATCGTGCCATCGATTTTTCGATAGGATTTGGGCTCAGGAAAAAAAGTTCCACTACGCATACCCAAAAAAATAATTTTCGAGCCTGCGAAATTTCATTTTTTTTTACTTTTTTTCGACTTTGATTTTTAAGGTTTTTTTCATGACCTACTAAAAAAATGTTCATATGTATACCCTGTCCGACCCAAAAATGTCCGCTAAAAACGTTGTCGATAAGAGTTTTTGAAAAAAAAAAAAATATTTTTGGGTCGGACAGGGTATACATGAAAATTTTACAATCAAATGAAAATCTTTTAGTAGGTCATGAAAAAAACCTTAAAAATCAAAATCGAAAAAAAGTCAAAAAAATTAAATTTCGCAGGCTCGAAAATTATTTTTTGGGTATGCGTAGTGGAACTTTTTTTCCTGAGCTAAAAATCATATCGAAAAATCGATGGCGCGATATCGGTTAACTTTCGTCCATACAAATCGACCCATCCTAATATATATACATATACATATTGCAAGTAAGAACGATAATATAAATTGCACGGGGGTGTAACACTTTGTCGTATACACGAGCTAATTTTTTTGTTCAAGCTCCTTATCTACAAACAAATATATATCTCGACATTTTGAAGTAATTGAAAGAAACCATAGCTTCTAACTACGTTTAGAATAACGTAATATCAGGTCAGGTAGTTACTCGTATTATTTGTACACATATGTATGCATGTACATATGTACATACATATGATGAATTTCATATCAAAGGCTGAAAAAAACGTACATTTTGAACCCGACACCCTTAGAATTTGATGAAATTTTGAATGGGGTTACATCTTACCCACCCAAACACAACCTCATGTTTAGAAATTGCATTTTCGAAAAATTGTGGGCATGGCAAGGTATCGAAATATCCGAAAATATTAGAAAAATGACACTGAAAAAATTTAAAACTGAAAAAAACACTTCAAAGATCAAGCGATTTGGAAAATAAAATTTTATTTTAGAAAGGTCTATTTAATATATATAAAATATCTGAAAACTAAAAGGGGGGTTTTTTTTTAATTTATTTAAGTAAATGCATCTCTTGGTTACTTTCTCATATTTGGATATCACGCGTAAATTAATCAACCAATTTGAAAAATTTTTATACCGTTAGAAAGGTATTAAAATCACCTTTGAAACATATACTGTAAAGATTCTATATTACACTGAAAGAAAAAAAAAATTTTAATTTTTTTCTACATTTTTTTTTTTCAAACTGGGAAAACACTTCAAAGACCAAGCGATTTAAAAAAAAAATGTTTTAGAAAGGTCGATTTAATATAAAAGCTAGAATGGTGTTTTTTTTCTTTTAAAAAATTTATAAGTAAAACGATCTCTTGTTAACTTTTTTTTATTTTGCTATTATTGTGTGACAAAAAAGGTACCTAGCTATACTTTGGAAGTTATACAGATACAGATACTATGACTAAGTATTCTAATAGATTCGAACAAGAATCGTATTATTAAATTTTTCAGACACGCACAATAAATAGACATACACTTAATAAAGTTAATTTTTTTTTTATTTATTTAGATTTAATATACAACTTTGCGCAGCTCATACTGCTGACTTTCGGAATATTTGCTTACTTTTAGCGATGTTTCATCTAAAGGTACAAAAGAATGGAAGCTTTGAGTTCCCGTAATAGTTTTGGCATTTTTGTATCTTGAAAGTAGCTCTTCTTTTGTTTTGTTGTATTCATCAGCGTCTGCGTAAGCAACTTCTATGGAGGTGTTATACGTTTGTGAAGCCCAATGATAAAGGTCCTTCGCCGTTTGAATTTGATTTTTATTTGCCATGCTGTAATTCCGAGCGCCTCTTTTTAATGTCCCACCTATACCATCACATGCAGATTTTCCATGGCTAGTTGCGTAAAAGTGCCACTCAGCGAATATTTCGAAATCAATTTTATGATGACATAAATTAATTAAGTTGTATTTGTTTTTGTACTGTGCTCCTGCACCATCTGACACGTAGATAATTTTCGTAGTTGAATTGCTTATATTAGTCTTAACAAAATTAATCATTTTTGAAATATATAGATGAACTGCTATGCTATCATGGATATTACAATCGGATATTATGGCAAAGGTTCTATGAATTAAATTATCGTTATCTTTGTAATAAATAACGAACGGATGTATGGTGGCTTGATTATTATTCCAATGATATCCTTGAATGGCATCTTGTATAATAAACGCATAGTTTTCAGCGAAATCCATTTGAATTAGCAGTTCTCCTGGTCATTTTTCGTTCACTTACGAAGCGGGACTGGCGCTTAGCTGTGAAATGATGTGACACCAGATTATTGATGTGTTGTACAAAATCGTCAACAAATGTGTTTGTAGTAGAGGAAATGGTTTCGAGATTACATCTGAGTGTTGTGTTCCATTTTTTGTAAATGACTTCTTGAATTGAATTTGTTTCGTAATATTCCAACATCATCGTTCTAAGGTTCGTTAAATTTTCGTAGCACCGACCACACATTGATACGCAACACTCGCTGTTTTCTATATTACCATTACAGACAACGAATTTAATAACATCTTTATAGCTTCTGAAATTATGTTGACCTTCCATCGATTTCAAACCGGATTTTTCGAACATCAGTTTTACATTCTGATGCAATGTGCACACACAAACATTTTGCTGGTTTCCAACCCCAAGTTTGATACAATTCTCTGGTCGCAACATGGTAAATTTTGTAAATCCTAATTGAAGTGAAGGATGTATTTTTCTAAATTCATAGTAAGTTTCACGAAGCAATGACAGCATTAGTCTTTTTTGAACTTTCTCGCGTATGTTTCCTTGTCTTACTACAATTGAGTCCTGTGACCCAGGCATGATTCGGCTGATTTCATCATCTTCATAAAACAATTTTACTGTGTTTAAAGTTTGTTCAGGTAAACTACGCCTGTCCATGCTAGAGCGTTTGACGTCCGAAAACTTTGTTTTATTTTTTTGTATATCTTTGCTAATTTTTATCAATTCGTAGGATAAATCATGCCCAAAAATGTCTTTAATTTCCTTAGATGTCATGGTGTTTGGTAATAGAAATAATATTTTTTGCTTATCCAAATTATTTGAGCAGTTTTCGATTTGATATTTCATGTTCTCCAAAATTTGTTCGTAGTAAGCTTTGATCTTCTTTAGGTCTTCTGATAAAGTTGACAGTGAACCACCTCCAAGTGAATCCGAAATACTTTGCGCAATTTGCTGTGTTTTTTTTTGCAGTATGAATCCCTTTCTAAATATTTTCGCTTCATTGGCGATGGATGGCTTCCAAGATGAGGAATAACATGCTTATTTATATTGTCGACGAGTTCGTTGCGTTCGAGTGATTTAGTATAGCTGCTGCATGTTGGAACTTCCTTATATTCTTGATACAATTCACCGCTAGTCAAGATCTCTTGTGCCTCTTCACTTTCCGTTTCAGTAGAACGCTGATTATCAGCATGTTGAGGTAGGTAGAAATCGGTGATTTTTGCCGTTTGGTAAATTTTTCGTTTTTGCTTGTTCATTGTTACGTGTTTGGTTGCTGTACCTTCTGGTTGTGCTGTTTTTTTTAAACTAGTTTTAAGGGTTCAAATATTTCGTCAGAGATAGTGTTGGTTTGTTCGTTTATTATCCTGCCGTCAAATGTTTTTAACTTGTATATCTCCATGTTCTCAAGTACATTGAGCCGCCGACCTTTTCCGTGTACGTGAAGTATTCGAGCCGTTGTTTTGATGTTAGCTGGGGTGCACCCCACTGGCATAAAAATTTTTTAGTGTATTTTTTCAAAAGGTGATTTTAATACCTTTCTAACGGTATAAAAATTTTTGAAATCGGTTGATTAGTTTACGCGTGATATCAAAATATCAGAAAGTAACCAAGAGATGCATTTACTTAAATAAATTTAAAAAAAAAAACCCCATTTTAGTTTTCAGATATGTTATATATATTAAATAGACCTTTCTAAAATAAAATTTTATTTTTAAAAATCGCTTGATCTTTGAAGTGTTTTTTCAGTTTTAAATTTTATTAAAAAAAAATTTTTTTTCAGTGTACTAAAAAATTTTTACAGTGTATTTTTTTGAAAGCTTATTTCAATACCTTTCTAATGGTATGAAGATCTTTGAAATCGGTAAAGCCATTCCGTAGTAATCACACTTTAAAAGTACCTATTATCGTCATTTTTCTAATATTTTCGGATATTTCGAAACCTTGCCACGCCCACAATTTTTCGAAAATGGAATTTCTAAAAATGAGGTTATGTTTGGGTGGGTAAGATGTAACCCCATGCAAAATTTCATCAAATTCTGAGGGGGTCGGGTTCAACGCATATTGGATTTGATATGAAATTCATCATATGTTTAAACAGTACGATTAATAACTATAGCTATTTTTAGGTACGACATCAGCATTGAGAACTCATTGTGCAAAGAGTTACTTTGTGTGAGGAAGGAATTGGGTCTGCAAAGCTTTCGCTTATCAATTCGAGATGTCCTTGTTACGCTGAATTTTACAGAGAAAGGCAATATGATGTTATTAAACAAAAGCATGCTTTTTGCAATTCGAATACATTTAAGATGTGATTTTGGAAGCCAAATCTGCGAATTTCTTATATATAAACTAGAATACCCAGCAGACTTTGTTTTGCCCGAAAACTGGTTGGCCTACATTTGAAAAATGAGCGGCACTTCCCCTCTTCACTCTCTGTCCAATTCTCTTATACTTTATCGCCCATTTTTTCTTATTATTCTTGTCCTACTCTCATTACGTTTATCTTTCTCCCACTCCCGAACCGATTATCACTCCAACTAACACTCCCACCCCACTCCAGTTCCTCCTCTTATACCCACTTCTACTCTCACTTACACGTCACTTCCACTCCTAGTTCCACTACCACTCTCAGTTCCCCTACCAATCCCTCTAGCTCTCTCACCTCAATTTCCTCATATATGCAATCTCTGTACCAAACACAGAATGCCTGCTTCACCTGACCGGCCGATTTTAATACCTTTATTTCTATAAACCACTAATAAACTATATGAGACTTAAACATGTGAAATTTTTAAAAAGATATAGAGATGATTGAGATGTTGCATTTGTCATACTGTAGCTTCTGAAAAATTAAAATTTGTTTTAAATTCCTGCCTCCTATCCATGTTTGATCCCTTCCCGACTCCGTATTTTTCCCATTTTCATTTTTTCGATTTTCCGCGTAATTTCTCTTCCTCTTCTCTTCATCTCCTCTACTATTCTCTTCATCTCCTTCCACTCTCTAGGTTTCTCTCAAAATTTTTTTAAATATTAAACTTGTCAAGAAGGCTCCACTTCAAGCAAACCACACCATAAACACGATTTTTTTACAGTAAATTGGTCCATTGTCCACTTGTCACAGATTTTCTGGAATAGGTCGATCTCTGGTCCACTTCCCGGACAGAAAAGTTTTTCAAATAATGAGCTTGTCACGGAAGTACCCACATTCAAGCAAATCGCAATACACACTATTTTTATTTAAAATAGTTTGGCCCCTGGTCATCTTCCCGAAGTGAAAGTTTCTCAAATATTATCTTGATCGAAGAGGTACCCCTACACCAAGTTTCAAGCGAACCGCACCATTTATTAGATTTTTTGGAATAGGTCGGTCCCTGGTCCACTTCCCTGACCAAAATCTAAAGCATCCTCAAATCCCCTTCAACATACACACAAAATTTCATTAAAATCTGTCCACTCATTTAAGAGGAGTTAGTCACAAACACACGTACAGAAGAAATATATATCGACCTATCCTAATAGAAAGATCGTAACTTAACTAAATTTTGTATTTCAGTTACAACATTTTTAACCGGTCTCCTGAGATACGGCTTTATTAGCGACTTCGGTCAGTTACATCCTTATTAACAGAGCGTCTGAGATACGTCCTTGTTAATAAAACTTTTAAGTTAGAACCTCTCTGTAGAATAGGTCGATAAATTAAGATATGAATTTGTGTGCATCGGTTATGGACTTCCAAATGCCTCAACCGATCTATATGAAATGTCTATAGTAAGCCTCTGCCTATTGGTGCTACACACGCACTGTGCCAGGGTCGAGTCCCCACGTAATTTAAGTGGGAGAGGAAGAGAGCTTGAGTGAGAAGAAGCGTGATAGTAAAAGTTGAGGAAAGTTTTGGAGAGGGAGATAAGGAAACAGAGTGGTAAGAAATGCAGGGAGGACCACTTTTCAAATATAAGCGAGCTACTTTTAGGGCAAGACAACAGGGTGTGCATGTAACAAATTGGAAATTTTGTTAATATTGTGACGAATATTAATATCACTAAGCGATACTACCATCACTAAGACGATACTAAGCAGTATTTACGTAAACAATTCAATCATCATCTACACATATACATACAAGGTAACGGAGAGATAGTCATAAACACATGTAATCATCAGCCGAAGTAGTAATCACATATACACACGCATATGCCTATGCGAGAGGCTATAAACTACAAATACACACGCCTATAGCTGGTAACCAAGTAGAAGATTCTAGACGGAGAAACGTGTAGACATTTGGAGAAATATGCGGATAAGGCAACAGAGACTATAAAAGCAGAGCAAGCTGAGTAATCAGTAATCAGTTTGATATAAGCACGCTATTAGTTGCGAAGTATAACTGTTATTGTGAAGTACTTTCAAAGTAGTCTAATAAAGACCATTTTGCATTATTGAATACTGGAGTTATTTATTCAACAATTTAGCGATACGAGCGTTAGTAGAAGGTGTAAAATAAGCGGAGTTTCACTAAATTCGTTACAATATTAAATCGTTAAGCACTTTTATTTAAAAAGTGGGCGTAGCACACAATCGGTTTTGCTCAAATATCGATATAATGCAAGAATTATATTTCTGACAAAGTAAATGTGATCGGTGCTACGCCCATTTTCAAATGTTTACAAAATTTTTCTTATACTTCACAACCAATAACGTGTTTAAATAAAAACTGATTAGTTATTACTCAGCTTGCGCTGCTTTAATACTCTCTGTTGCCTCGTCCGCATATTTCTCCAAAGGTCTAGACCTTTCACCTTCTAGAACAGTTGTATCTCCTGCTTGGGAATTTAGTGTGTATGTGTGAGTAAGAACTTCGGCTGATGACTGCATCTGTGTGTATGAGATATCTCTTCGTTGCCTTGTACATAAGTATTGCTAGCTTTAATGTGCACATGTTCATAAGAGTGGCTGTTTCATGTTTTTGTTGTTGCGTGATTATTTACTAACAGCTTAGTGATGTCAACATTCGCCACAATATATTATGAAAACATGCCTGCCAAATTTCAACATATCTTGAACGGATTTGATTTACGGCTTGCAAAACTTTTGAATTTTCTTGTTTTAAACGTGGGCGATGCCACCGCCCATTTTCCAAAATTTTACCAGACTTCTATTTTGCGTCATAAAGTCAACCCACTTAACAAGTTTCATCAATTTATCTTTGATAATGAACTTTCTCTTTTTTTTTCGAAGCTTTCGATATCGAAAACGCGCGCATGATTCGATTCGATTTCGCCGGTTTTCAATACTAATCTACTTTGGGTGCAGATGAGCTAGTATGCCAAATTCCGTAAAGATATAGCAATTTTTACTCAAGTTTACGTGTTACGTGTGAACGGAGGGACGCACGAAATCTTTTTCGATGCTGGCAATTTCGATATAAGAAATTATATAGGCTTTCTTATATCGAAATTGCCAGCATCGATTCCTTTATGCCATTACATACACACATATGAATTTCGTTATGGTTATTGAGAATACTTTATATTTTTTGCTGGTTTAGTATGTCTACCTGTAAGTAGAAGGCTATATATATTATATATATATTATATTTTTTGCTGGATTAGTATGTCTACCTGCAAAATATTTCACAACTTGTGAAATAGGGGCAAATAGCACGACCGACCGACTATGAAGGGTATATGAACTACAAGAGAGATGTCCATCACAACGTTACATGTTAATTCTGTCATGCCCTGTCATCTTATACAACATCTAGCCTTCTACTTACCGCTATTTTCGAATGGCACACACATTTCCTCACGTGTTGGTGATGTTATTGATTGAATGGCTTGCTGCGTAATATTTTGGCCCAACGTGCACGCTGTCTGTGTTGATGTGGGCGGTTGTTGCTGTTGCGTCCTAGAAGATGTCGTTTGCCTAACACCCCCCGTGGGTGCAGCTGGATTATCACGTTCCTCAATGCTCGAGTAGTAACCACTATTATTACGAGGTCGTATACGACTCGCATTAAATACACCGCCTTCGTCTGTAACTGTTATATGAAAATTTTGTTGATAGCCACGTCGAGCATCAAATGATGTACTAGAATAGGTTAGTCCACTACCATAACCGCTTGACGCTGGACCAGCCGATATATCAATAGTCGATTGAGGTACCGTGGTCGTGGGTTGACGTAAAGTCAAATTAACTGAGGTAAAACTTTTTTGACTTGTGGGCGTACTATTGCCACTGCCACCAATATTAGATGGGGTTGCTATGACGCCTGTGTTGTTTTTCGAAGGCGGAATAAAATCACGTGTGTATGGCGGCTCGGGTTGCACTGTGATAACTGAACGATGCCGGATTGGCGATTTTATTGGCGACATAGATTGTTGGGAATTTTGATAATTTGGCGCGACAGTGGTAGTAGCATTTTGATTGTTGTTATTGGTATTATTATTTGTATTGTTATTGATATGCGCGTGAGAAAAATTTTGCGATGGCAAACCGATATTGGCAGATATTTCACTCTCACCGCACGAACTTATGGGACTCGTCACATTCGATTCAGCCGAACAGCTACCGCCACTTTGTGATTGTGGTGAATTCCCACAACTGTTATTATTATTGTAGTTGTATTGATTTTGATTATTGCTCGTATTGTTATGAAAAACGGGTTTCGGCGCGATAGGCGGAAGGGGAGCTTTACGTATTGGCTTTTGCTGTTGATGCGGCGTATCTGCCGTCAAATCAGTCACTAATTGTTGTTGTAACTGGTTGCGCTGCTGTAAATGGTGGTGTAGCTGTTTATTCAATTGCTGGCGCTGTAATTGCTGTTGAGCCGTATGTAAGTCGAGCGTATTTGGACGCGGGCGCGAACGCGTCACAGTTAAAAACTCTGTTGGCGGAATTGAAGTCACCTTAGTAAGCGCTGCTTTGAAATCATTTGAGTGTGTGCTATCAGCAGTAACTTTTGCGTTTACTAGTGCGGGCATATCACACGTTTCAGTACTACTCTCACCGATACTATTGCTGTTGGTGTGATTATTGCACACTGGCGATTGTACACTAAAAACATTTTTTAATAAATTGCTATTATTATTGATAGTATTGTAATTGTTGTTTTTGCTTGTATTGTCTTGCACTAATTCTTCACTATCACAATTAGCCGGCTGTGCAACAACAGCGCAGCTTTTAGTGTCAGAGCGTAGACGTTGTAACGTCGCGAATGGAGGTTGTGTGGGAGCGGTGCGTATAGGACGTAACAATTTAGAAGGTTTCGTTATAGGCGCATTTTTATGACGTTGTGGCGGTTGAGGATGCGATGGCGTTAACGATTGTGAGCGCTTTTCTAATTTCGGGCAACATGTGCTTTGTTGTTGTTGTTGACTATTGTGTTGCTGATTGATGTGATGCTGTTGCAATACTTTCGCTGGATATGTCTGCACTGGTATTGGATTCAATGCCAATTCATTCCTCAACACTTGTATACAATTCTCACGCTGATGACAATTCGCATTCACACACTGCGCTACAATCGGATCTGGTATAGTGGGAAATTCTTGCTTCATCTCATGAAAGAGATGCATAATACTTATATTCGTACAATTACAAGCGGCGCGAGCAGTTGCCCCACCACTGCTACCAGTTGCACCAGCCGCGCCGCCGATACCGTTAATATCGCTTGTATTATTATCGTTGCTTATGTTGTTCAGTAGATTATCGCGGCTATTGTAGCGTCGTATGCCCAATTTGCTGAACGTATCGTCGATTGGTGAGTTGCCAGCAGCCGAGGTTGGTGTTGTAGGTGTTGTTGCTGCAGCTACAGTGGAGTCGTTGTTGCCGTTGGCACTTTTTTCGCTGTTAATTGGACTCTTTTGCTTCAAAAGAGTAGCTGGCGGCTTCGGTGGTTTAGCCGCCATTTTTGGCCATCATTTGCTGTAAACACGCACCTGAAAGATGGACAAAGAAAAAACGTTTGATTACTACAAGTGTCAGGCAAAAAACTTTATGATAAAGGTTCTAAAACTCGGAAATCTTTTAATATTAACAATAGCGTGTGTCCAACCTGGTCGTTAATTCGGTAGTCGGTTATTGTTAGGTTCTTTTTAAGAATTGTTTTTTGTTTTATTGAAATTCAATGATTTCAAACAAACAAGGTTAGGTTAAACTGGCCGGTCAATAAAGAACTCACATAGACTGAAAGTGTCCAGTGTTGACAGAATTTGTTTTAAATCAAACGGAAAAGCCAAAGTAGGTGCCAAAACGTATGTCGTAAGAATAACACCGTTTTTCTGGCAAACTAGAAGTTTTCTTTGATCAAGCTAATTTGCTACCTCGATATCATGCAACTCTGCCGCCCCTAGTGACTTGAGCCTTGACCTCGCGAGCGCAGGACACGAACACAGAATATGCTTTATAGAAATAGAGTACATACAAAAAACTATCAACTACCCACCAACGAACCAAGGAGACAAATGTGAATCAGAAACTACAAGTACATTGCGGGATCAGTTTGAAATTGGGATGATTTAGGGACTATTTCAGGTTATTTTCGGGATCATTTCGAGGTAATACCTCCTAATTTGGTTTAACATTGTTTTCGGGACCATTTAAGGATCGTTTCGGAATCATTTCGGAATCAATTTTGGACTATTACAGGTTTTCTCGAGATTTTTTGATCATTCCTGGACTATTATAGAACTGTTTTAGAGATCATTTCTAAAATATTTTCGGATAGTTTCAGAACTGCTTCACTTTCCTTTTGTGACTGTTTTCGGTAGAGTTTCGGTGCTATTGCGGATCGTTTCGAAATCAATTCAAGATCCATTTATTTTCTAAATTATTACGGAATAACTTCAGAACTGCATCACTTTTATAATCTCCGGACTATTTCCGATAGATTTTGGGGTTATTACGACGCTGTTTTGTGCTTATTTATAGCCTCTCATTGATTACTTTTGGGATAATTTCAAAATCACGTTCTTTTTTCAACTGTTTTCAGTATAGTTCGGGGCTATATTGGGATCATTGCAAGACCGTTGCGCGAGTGTTTTTGGACTAACTTCGGTATTGGGTAGCACTAACTTCGGTTTGGCTTGACATTGTTTTCGGGTTAAATTCTGAACCACTAGAATTACTTCGGGATTAATTTAGGTCTATTAAAGGTTCGTCTCAGGATTGTTTTCGGGATAATGACTGAACTATTATCGGGATAGTTTTGGAATTAATCGGGCCTATTTTATGTTAAATTCGTGAATATTTCGAGGCTATTTTGGGATCATTCATAGCCTACTTAAACATTTTAACATTTGTTTTGGGGATACTTCAGAATCATTTCTAGATCAATTAGGTCTATATCAAGTTCGTCTTGAGATCGTTTTTGAGATCTTGCCTCGATTAATATCAGATCGCTATAACTTCTGAATTATTTGGGGACATTTTCAGAACTGCTTCAAGTTCATTTTGATTCTGTTTTCGGTAAGTTTCGAGGATATTTCCGGATCTTTGCAAGAGCGCTTCGATATTGTTTTCGGAACAATTTCGGAATTACTTATTTTGCGATTATTCACAGCTTGCCTTGACATTATTTTCGGGATAGTTTCGGTATCATTCTAGAATCAACTTTGGACTATTACAGGTTAGTCTCGAGACTGGTTTCGCTATCTTGCCTGGACTATAATCGGATTGTGTTCGGGATAGTTTTTAAATTATTCAGGACTATTTTGGTTTAATTTCGAGATCATTTCCAATTGGGTAGCATTTAAAAATCATTTAAGAACTATAACAGGTTTGTGTCGGGATTGTTTTCGGGATACTTTCAAAATTATTTCGAGATGATTTCAGAATTGTTTCTCCTTAGTTTTGGGACTGCTTTCAGTATTGTTACATGGGCAGTTTTCGGAAACGCTTCGGAGCTATTTCGTGACCTGTGATGGTTTCGGGAGATGTTCAGAAGAATGGATCAATGTACGCATATAAGCGAATATATTTTTCTCACAACATTTTTAAAACGCATGCTTTATAGGAAGGTGACATAAAGGTCCATGGATTTGGAAGCTCGGGCGATTTTTCGCCGCTATACTAAGTTTAGTTGTCATTGAGATTTTGCTTGTGCTCGGAGCGGTAGGGCTTTCGTTTTTAGTATGTATGTATAATGTTATAGTGAAACTTCTTCGAAATGTATGTAGATCGTGCAAACATAGTTTAACTTTAAGCTTGGTGTCGTAAGGAGAGGTGACGTAAAAATCGCTGGCTGATCTGCTGATCTCGCAGTAAACTACGAACGCGGCATATACTAGTAAATAGCAACTTGCTGTGACACGTAGCACAGTACAAATCATGGATCTGCAATTACGATTACTGCATGATTATGATTCTCAATTGCAATATAGATCATATTGCTCTGATATCACCTTCCAGTCGCAGTCACGGATAAAAACTGCTGCGACTGAGAAGTCAGTAACAAATTACGTTATTCCTCGAAAATCACGCATCTTTCGAAAAATAGATAAGCAGTAGTCTCGCTAGTACTGGACTGAACGCAATTCATTCTCAGACTCAATATCTTTGCAGCCTGTGCAGCTAAATATATTGTAACGAATTTACAACTGTCTGCGATGTTTCGTTTTTCTCTTAAATTTTTATTGTTGTCTCGTCCCCATCAGGATAAAAGACATACTCGTCCACATCAATTCCTTCTGCTTCCATTGCCTCTCGTAGCCGTGCCTGAAGTTCGAGTTTAACGCCGCTTGTATTCAATCCAGCTCTCCAACTCCTTCTTCAGTTGCTGGATCTTCAATTCACTGAACTTTGCCATGTCCTTATTGTCCTCTGGAATTTATTCAACAATTCCTCTTCTGACACCAATTGTAACGAATTTACTTGCAAATCCTCTTATTTGCAACCCTCTGCTAAGTTCGAATCACTAAACTGTTGAATAAATAACTCCAATATTTAATAATGTAAAATGGCCTTTATTAAAGTACTTCACAATAACACTCAAACTTTGCAACGAATAGCTTGCTTAATAACCAAACTGATTGATAGCTCAAATGAAACTCACTCTTCGCCTCTACTGTCGCGCCTTTTATACTTTTTGATTTCTCATTTCATACTTCCAGGCTTTTCCATTCCAGAACTTACTAGTTAGTTTCAGCTACAAAATCGCCAGCCACAACTACGTTTATAACTTCTCATTTGAGTAATACTTGCACAAATTATTGCCCTCTCTTGTGAGCCATTCAGATAAGATATATGCATGTGTTTGTGCTTTGCTTCTCCGCTGCTCGTATACGTACGTATGTGTAGACGCAATTATTGATTCGTTTATGTAGATACATAATGATTGATCTATGGATGTGCATGATATCACTGTTTAGCATCGGCTTAGAGATGGCAGCACCCCTTAGTTTTGCTAATATTCGTAACAATATGTACATATATAGGTACCAACTAGATATCTGGTCCAATATGCATATGCAGATATGGTAACATGGCTGCAGAGGCTACAGTTCATATAAATTTCGAATGTAATGTTCAGAACCAAGTAAGGCCGGGACTGTCTTCGACTTCATACCATTCAGGAATGGAGCTGAGCAACATTTTCCCGGGTAAAACCCGATTAGCTGAAAGAATCACGTGAAAACGACTTCATAGCTCGAAAGGACATTAAAAGTAAATATGGAGATTTTCAAGACCAAAATAATGACGTATCAATTCTAAAAATCGGATGTCAAATAACCAAGTTACAATAAAAAAAACAATTTCGGCTGTATTTCGAAGGATCAAAAACATTTTTTTAAATGTGTCCGAAATCCTCACAACTCTCAAAGCTTCAAATTTAGGGGAGGACTTTCACACATATTTGTATGGGGGACAACCTGGTCTAATATACATACGTTGGTGAGATTTGAAGCTTCTAGCTATTAAAATGAGGCAGAAATTACGAAAAGCTTCTGATAATTGGTTGTATGGGATATACATATGCATATATTATATATACGACAGATCTCTACGTTTTTTTCAGACAACAATAAATGACATACGTTATACTTTGATGAAGTTTGAAACTTCTAGCTGTTAAACTTTGGCAGAAATTACGAAAAAGCTTATTATCTGAACATTTGTATGGAATATATGCGGTATATGCAACCGAGCTCAACGAATTTTTCAGATAACAATATGTGCTATATACAAAAGCATTTGGTGAAATTTGAAGCTTCTATCTGAGAAAGATATTACAAAAAAAACTGTTTTCTAAAATATTGGTTGTATGGGAATATATGTATTGTGGCGAATTTTAAAATCACTAAGCTGTTACTAAATAAATGCACAACAACAAAAAGTGTAAAGCAAGCCACATAAACACATTAATCATCATTTACACACATATATAGAAGGCGACGAAGATATTACTCACGCACACACATGTAGTCATCAGCAGAAGTAGTTACTCACCCATCCACAGGCATATGGTTAAGGTAAGAGAAACATAAACTACCAATAGGTATACACGTATATAGCTAATAACCAAACAAGGGATACAATTGTTCTGGAATACAGTTTCGCGAAATGACTAGACCTTAGGAGAAATGGATGAACGAGAAAATTGAGAGTATAAAAGCAGCGCAAGCTGAGAAATCAGTAATCAGTTTTGATTTAAGCACGCTTTTGGTTGTGAAGTATAAGTGTTATTGTAAAGTACTCTCAAAGTAGGCTAATAAAGACCATTTTGCATTATTGAATATTGGAGTTATTTATTCAACAGTTTAGCGATTCGAACGTGAGCAGAAGGTTTGGAATAAGCGGAATTCCCCCAATTTGTTACAGTATGTATGATATAGTGGTCCGATCCAAATGTCTAATCGGACACCAAATTTCATATCCCAAATATTGAGGGACTAGTTTGCATTCCAAGAAGCGGATGGCTAAATCAATTCAGATTGTCATCCTGGATATTTCGGTATACTTATTGGAGGGTCTATCTCCTCTCCTATAAGGACGTACAGCTTTGAGATTCTAGACAAACTTAATAAGTATGTATACCATTTCATTTTCATGAAAGGTATAAAAGAGGTAAAATACAAACCAAGTGTGAGATTTAATCACGCTACAATCTATTAGTCAACACTGTCATTACTAATTACCTTTGGTATTTCTTTTTAACGCCTATAAATAAACTGCTCTCAGAATCTAATTCAATTAAAAATACATTCAGAATGTGCTTAATATTGACTTTTAATTTGTTTAAACAAATAGTTAGCATAAGAAACCCCTTTTATAATAACAATTATATACACAAAACAAGCAACAAACTAAAAATTCGCAAAATGTAAAATAGAAAGCAAAGCAATCACTTATTTACATACATATTAGAGTGGGTCGATTTGTATGGACGAAAGTTAACCGATAGCGCCATCGATAGGGTTTGGGCTCAGGAAAAAGAGTTCCACTACGCATACCCAAAAACATAACTTTCGAGCCTGCAAAATTTCATTTTTTTGATTTTTTTTCGACTTTGATTTTTAAGGTATTTTTCATGACCTACTAAACAAATTTTATAAAAGAAATTTTTTTTTTTTTTCAAAAAACTGTTATCGCCAACGTTTTTAGCGGACATTTTTCAAATGAAATTTTTTTTAGTAGTCGAAAGTCGAAAAAGTCAAAAAAATGAAATTTCACAGGCTCGAAAATTATTTTTTTGGGTATGCGTAGTGGCACTTTTTTTCCTGAGCCCAAATCCTTTCGAAAAATCGATGGCGCGATATCGGTTAATAAATCGACCCAGTCTAATACATATATTGTTTTATTTTTCTGTTTTGTTTACATACTAAGTACAAAACTTATTTCACTTCCAGAATTAGCGCTAAGTAAGTACTAGACGTGATGCGAAAAGCCAAAATAGTATTAAAAATAACAAGTAAGGAAGGCTAAGTTCGGGTGTAACCGAACATTACATACTCAGCTGAGAGCTTTGGTGACAAAATAAGGGAAAATCACCATGTTGGAAAATGAACCTAGGGAAACCCTAGAATGTGTTTATATGACATGGGTAACAAATGGAAGGTATTAAAGAGTATTTTAAAAGGGAGTGGGCCATAGTTCTATAGGTGGACGCCATTTCGGGATAATGCCATAAAGGTGGACCAGGGGTGACTCTAGAATGTGCTTGTCCGATATGGGAATCACATGAAAGGCGGTAATGAGTATTTTAAAAGGTAGTGGGCCTTAGTTCTATAGGTTGACGCCTTTTCGAGATATCGCCATAAAGGTGGACCAGGGGTGACTCTAGAATGTGTTTGTACGATATGGGAATCAAATGAAAGGTGTTAATGAGTATTTTAAAAGGGGTGGGCCTTAGTTCTATAGGTGGATGCCTTTTCGAGATATCGCCATAAAGGTGGACCAGGGGTGACTCTAGAGTTTGTTTGTACGATATGGGTATCAAATGAAAGGTGGTAATGAGTATTTTTAAAGGGAGTGGGCCTTAGTTCTATAGGGGGACGCCTTTTCGAGATATCGCCATAAAGGTGGACCAGGGGTGACTCTAGAATGTGTTTGCACGATATGGGTATCAAATTAAAGGTATTAATGAGGGGTTTAAAAGGGAGTGGCTCTTGGTTGTATATGTGAAGGCGTTATATATCGACCAAACTGTGGACCTGGGTGACCCAGAACATCATCTGTCGGGTACCGCTAATTTATTTATATATATAATACCACGAACAGTATTCCTGCCAAGATTCCAAGGGCTTTTGATTTCGCCCTGCAGAACTTTTTCTTTTTATTCTTCTTAATTTGCGTCAATAAACCAGTCCAATTACAATGTTTCATCCCTTTTGTCATATTTGCTATAGAATTATGGCATTTTTTTCATTTTTGGTAATTTTCGATATCGAAAAAGTAGGCGTGGTCATAGCCGGATTTCGGTCATTTTTTATACCAATATAAAAGTGAGTTCAGATAAGTACGTGAACTAAGTTTAGTAAAGATATATCGATTTTTGCTCAAGTTATCGTGTTAACGGCCGAACGGAAGGACACACGGTCGACTGTGTATAAAAACTGGGAGTGGCTTCAACCGATTTCGCCCATTTTCACAGAAAACAGTTATCGTCACAAGGATTGGTAAATTTTTGTTCGACTTATGGCATTAAAAGTATTCTAGACAAATTAAATTAAAAAGGGCGGTGCCACGCCCATTTTGAAATTTTCTTTTATTTTTGTATTTTCTTGCACCATATCATTACTGGAGTTGAATGTTGACATAATTTACTTATATACTGTAAAGATATTAAATTATTTGTTAAAATTTTACTTTTAAAAATTTTTTTTTTAAAAGTGGGCGTGTTCGTCCTCCGATTTTGCTAATTTTTATTTAGCCTACATATAGGAATAGGAGTAACGCTCTTGCCAAATTTCATCATGATATCTTCAACAACTGCCAAATTACAGCTTGCAAAATTTTCAAATTACCGTCTTTCAAAAGTGGGCGGTGCCACGCCCATTGTCCAAAACTTTACTAATTTTCTATTCTACGTCATAAGGTCAACCCATCTACCAAGTTTCATCGCTTTATCCGTCTTTGGTAATGAATTATCGCACTTTTTCGGTTTTTCGAAATTTTCGATATTGAAAAAGTGGGCGTGATTATAGTCCGATTTCGTTCATTTTAAATAGCGGTCTGAGTTAAGTGCCCAGGAACCTACATACCAAATTTCATCAAGATACCTCAAAATTTACTCAAGTTATCGTGTTTACGGACGGACGGACGGACATGGCTAAATAAATTTCTTTTTTCGCCCAGATCATTTTGATATATAGAATTCTATATCTATCTCGATTAGTTTATGCCGTTGCGGATTACCGTTATGCGAACAAAGTTATTATACTCTGTGAGCTCTGCTCAGCTGAGTATAAAAAGTATTAGAAAAACAATGCCATTGCGAAATTGACCATAAAATGGTTTGCATAGTACATAAATAATTATTGACGCGTGTTTAAAGATACAGTGTGTGTGTGTGTGTGTGTGCAGACATTGCAAAAAATATGCTTGGGAACGCTGGAGATTATTTTCCTAAAATTGGATGCCTGAATGACGTGCTAATTATGCGGTGAAAGATAAATTCATAATAAGAGAAGATTAAAAAGAAAAAATATGGAAAACACTTTATAAACAAATAACTGAGAAAATATTTAAAAATATTTATGACACAAATTGTTGGCAAAGAAAGAAACAATAGATAGTTCACTTAAATGCAAGGCAGATTAGAGATAAATATAAGAAAAATTTAATGCGAACATTTCATGAAAAATGCAAAATTTTGGCCTTTTACCAATTGCTTTCCTGATTAAATTTTAGTGTCAATATTTTATTTAGGACTTACGTATACGGCAGACTTTTTTAATTAGTTGGTTTGCCTACATTTCAAAAGCAAGCCTAGCTTCTCCTCTTTACTCTTCATCCCATTCTCTTCTACTTTAATCTCCACTTTTCTTCGCATTCTTGTTCATCTTTATTCCATTTATCTTCATCTCACTTCCGAAACCTTTCCCACTCCCAGGTTTAGTGCCACTCCGAATCCCATTCCCTTACCCACTCACACTTCCACTCATACTTCCACTCCTATTCCCACTCTCACTTCCTCTTCTAGTCCCACTCCCCCTGCCCCTCTCACCCTCAAATCCACTACTACTCCCTCTCCCACTCACACTTCCTCCAGCTCTCTCATCTCAATTTCCTCATATATGGAATCTCTATACCTGCTTCGCCTGACCGGCAGATTTTAATATACATGTTTTTATAAACCACTATGTACAATTTTTAAAATCACATTCATCTTTACATATAATATATACTTTCTCAGTAAACAGAGGAATTTGTCATACTGTAGATTGCCTGTATCTCAGAACTGGGTCCAGATATGGATGTAAAACCTACTTACGAGCCATCTTTGAAAAGTTACGAAACTAACGCAGCTATGATTTTATAGTTGGTTCTTCGGTTCTTGAGTTATTAAATTATCAGCCGATTTTGCATTCGCTTGTATATATAAGATAAGATTAGCCTATTCGAAGGGCTGCCGAAATAACAAATTTTAAGCTTATCGAAGAGAAACCCCTATAACAAATTTCAAAAAAATCGCACAATTGTACGCTTCCCGGAAAGAAAACTTTTGCAAATATTAAGCTTGATTAAGAAGTACCATCGTACCAAAACTCAAACAAATCGCACTATTAAATAGATTTTTTGGAATAGTTCGGTCCCTGGTCCTCTTCTCGGAAGAAAATTTTTTTTTTTGTTTTCAAATATTAACTTGGTAAAAGAGCTGTGCCAAATTTCAATAAAACCGCACCATAAACTAGCTTTTTGGAATAAGTCGGGCCCTGGTTCACTCCCCGGAAAGAAAAGTTTCTCAATAAATAATCCAGCCAAGGAAGCACCCCAATACCAAATTTCAAGAAAATCGCACCATACATTAAAGTAAAGATCATCAAATCACCTTTAACACACACAAGTCTTCATCAAAATCTGCCCAGTCTTTTAGTAGGAGTTCAGTCACGTACAGAAGAAATATATACATATATTTCGAAAATAGAACAAAAGAAACAAAATACAGATATTTAAAGCTAGGAATATACAGTAAATTGTATCTCAGAACACAAGCAAGTTATAATGATATCGTTTCGTACACACACACGAAATTAATACAAAGGAAAAAACACTGAAAGGAAAAAACAGGTAAAATCAACAGAAGTACGGGTAAATTTAACCGATATTTCTAACAATTTGTATCTATAGCAACTAGCTGTTGGATCAACGTTGCACAAATTGTTGATTCTGAATTAACCGTTTTAACAGCCAACTCAACACAAAAAGTGTCATCAAATGTAAGCCACATCTCTGTTAAAAAAATAGAAATAAACAACTTTTTTCTAAAGATTTTGCTGAAGTTTGATCCAGGCATTGAGGCCAGGATTTTCGGTGTTGAACTAACAATTACTAATGCAACCCTAAAAATAGCAAAGAAAATGTAACAGTGGTGGTTGATATTACAGAGATTTCTATTTCGAAATTTCTATTGATAGTCAACCGCTCATATCTTTCCATTGATATTTTCATATACGTATAAGTAAGACCAACTGAACCTTAATGAGATTATGCTACGCCTTGTGTTTTTAGAAATTTCACGCGCCCAACGCTTTTATTTATTTGTCTGATCAACGTCCTAGATTGATGAGGAGTCTGATGACTAGTACCTAGGACCTACCTAATTATTTTCTAGTTTTTAGAATTATTATTACTTCATATAAGTATTGTTTTCAATAAAACCGTTTAACTTTAGCATTTTTTTTTAATTTTTTTTATTTTCAAGTTTTTATTTTTTATTTAGCTGCATATTATTTCTCATTTCATTTAGTTCATTTAGTGCTTCATTATGACAAGGACTCTTTTTTTTCCGACAATTTGTTACACTCTAACTCCCCAATACATATTCCTTCCAAAGACTTTACTAGACTCAGCGCCGCGCATGGTTGTCCCTCCTCGAACTCCAAAGTATTTTAGCCATCATCCAGTGAGTTTTCTAGCTCCGTATCACGCTCAATTTTCACGGGAATGCTCTGGATCATTGGGAGACTTGAGAATCAGAGGCCGTGATATTTTTGAACATATGAGTTGTGACAGGCAGATGTCGCCATTCTAAAGGTCAAGCAGCGACATCTATTTTTGAAAAGTTATGTTGTTTAAAGGCAGTGTTGCCAAACTAAAGATAAGAAATTAAAAAATTATCTGGCTGGCTTAAATCGTTGTTGTTTCATTTACATGCAAAATTGTTTATCTGGCTCAGGACCTTTGCGACGGGATGATGGCTTTTGACGTCACTTCTACCGGACTGTATGTAATATTTTTTAGAAATATGAGCCAAATCGGACCACAAATACGCCATCTAGCGGGAGTTTTTTCACAAAGCGATTTCTATTCCTGTATGTAATATGTGTTCCAAATAGTAGCCAAATCCGACCACAAATACGCTTTTTATGAATATTTCGATCCTTGCGCCACCTAGCGGGATTTTTTTTCATAAAGCGATTGCTATTTCTCTATGTAATATTTGTTCCAAATATGAGCTAAATTGGACCAAAAATACGATTTTTTTTAAATATGTCGATCCATGTGCCACCTAGCAGAGTTTTTTTCTTCTTTTTGTTCCATTGTCATCGGGTTCTGAACTATATACCAAGTTTCAAGCTTGTAGCTTATCGGGCAGTTACTTAAATTTCAATTACAAAATTCGTAAACAACGCTCACTACACAGAATGAAGCCAAATAAAACCGTTTAAAAATCAGTTACATTGATTGAGAATCTGTAATTTTTACAGAGTTTGGTTAATTTGAGGTTAACAGTTTTTCTTTTGTTGAAATTACCATCAAAGTTTGACCTTCTTAACAAAAAACTTCGTTGTGTTAGCGATCAATTTTACAGAAAAACTGTTAATTCAAGAACAACAAACCTGATTTGTTGATTTTACTTGCTTCGTTTCTTTCGGTGTAATTATTTTTAAAGTGCGTTAAAAAAGATACAAATACATCACAATTTGTTTCTAAATAAAATTTTTTAATTTCGCAAAAGAAAAATTAATTTGTATAAATTTTTCACGTAAAAAATTAGCAGGCAGCAATAAAATATGCATTTTATTACTCACATTTTTTATTTCAGTTTTATTCTGTTTCGCTAGGAGTGCTTGATCAATTTAAATTTTAAGTATTTTATTTACAAAAATTTGCATATTATTATTTTTTTTTAATTTGTTTTTTAATGTATGGTATATTTTCCGTTTTTTGTTTTTGTTTCATTCAATTCATTGCCTCTAACTCGCTTTATGTATATTCGAATTCGTTCGAATTATAAATTCTACACTTGGCACTTTTTTTGCAACACGCAACCAGATTAATATCGATATGGTTTTTCCGGTTTCGTTCAATTATGCATTAATATTATTTGCTTCTTTGTATACAATTTGCTCTAACTTAATGAAATTTTCTGAGAAAATAAATTTACACAAGTACACATATGAATGTGTTGGGACATTTATTTTTTTTAATAAATATCCATAAATTATTCTCAAGAAAATCCGTTGAGATAATTTAATTAAAATAACAAATCACACACACATGCACATACGCGCGGGGCGGGTAGCGCAGTTTTGAGGTAATACTGCCACAGCTGATGATATAGAGGTCGCATAAATCATTTTACATTATAAATTTTCACTTTTGCCTACAACACGGCAGGGGATGGAAGAATAATGTGAGAGGTGTTTTAGATGTAGGTATGTCCTTTAGATAGCCATACAACAACAAACGACAAGAAAAAAAAATATTTTTTTTAATAATATATCAGCCATAAATTACCGAACATAATCGCACGTTTTATTTTAGTTGAAATATCTGACTGATAAACAAAGAAAAACAGTTAACCGAGCATATACATATGTATGAACACCACCGATCACCGAACACCACTCGACACTCGACATCGAAAAGCCTTATAATAATATCTTTAGAATTTTTTTTTTTTTGTATTGTTAATGTATAACACTTATAAACTGTTAAAACGTTCTATAACGTCACGATCTCAAAGCATGCATTTTTCGCGTTAGCGTTGTAAAGCTCGATTTCCGTGCGCTCGTTTTAAATGCTGAATTTTGACTGAAATTACAAAATTGTTTGTTGCTCCTTCCACGCTAAAAATGTATTTGGCTACATCAACACACACACTCACATAAAATTGTGAATTAAAATATATAATAAATGTATGAGAGTAGAATTCGGTAAACAAAATGAAATGAAAAAAAATAAAAAATAATAATAAAATTAACCGGAAAACCCAACAATTTGCGCTGCACAGCACTTAGGAGAGCGTTCTGAAATACATATTTACGTATGTATGATAAGGAAGAGCGCCCACACATTCAATAAAAAGAAAAAACAAGTAAAGGTGTCTAAGTTCGGGTGTAACCGAACATTATATACTCAGCGTGAACTTCAATTGTACATTTCATTTCAGATAAATTATCGCCCGTTTAAAAAAAATGTCTCCACATTTCCTCTTACAATAAAACTTTATAAGTGAAATATCATTGATTCAAAACTATTTTTTGCTAAGTTATAGCTTTTTATTCTAGTCTACGACCCTTTTAAACTTCTTTTACATCTAAGTTGCCGTGGTCTTTAACCATTCCCGTCCATTTTTACTAGAAATATGTTCTGCTATAAGGAAAATATGTGTACACAATTTCATTACGATATCTTAGTTTTTCTTCGAGTTATGGCTCCCGAAACATAGAAAATTGCTTAGCCATAAAAGGGGCCGTGCCACACCCATTTTTTTAAATTTGAAGTTTTTCCTATTTATTGTTATAAATCCACTTAAGAAATGAAAGATATAGTTATTTTATTCGTCCACGACCCTTTTAAAAATCTTGTATATAAAAGTGGGCGTGGTCCTTAACCGATTTCGTTAATTTTTCCTCAAAGCATTTCTTATAGTAAAGGCAATCTCTCTGCCGAATTTTGTTACAATAAGTTTAACGATTTTAGATTTTTAACTAGCAGACCCGGCAGACGTTGTTCTGCCATAAATTTGGTCTATCTGCATACATTTTAGTAAGCTTTTTCCGTCTAACTCTGCCCTCCCCCTCTACAGTTTTTACTCACTCCTCCCTCCGTCTTTTTCGCTTCACCTATCTCCATCTTCGTCTCATTCTATGTCTTTGTCAGTCTCCTTCTCTCTTTTCTCTTCTCTCAAGTTTTCCTCATCCTTCTTCATCTCTTATTGCCAGTCCCAGAGGGTGGTATGTGTTTTGTTCCAGTCCCACTCCGAGTCTCAGTCTCAGTCTCAGTTCCAGTACTAGTCCTAATCCCAGTCCCAGTCCGTCTCTGGTATATTTCCCGAAAAAAAGCATCGTAAATACTAATATAGGCAAATTTATATACCAAATTTCAGACAAATCGAATAGGACGTATGTAAATAGGTATATGGGCATTATTAATTCATGTCTTAATTTCGGCTTCGCAAGCATATTTATCAGTTTTGCTAGGTTTATGCGACTAAATCGAATATCACAATGAAAATTACTTTCAAGCTCTCAGCAACAGCTTTCATTTCATATCCACAAAACAAACACATTCACATCCTAGCGTTACCCTGATCCACGTTTTGGCCTCTATCTCGAGACCCTAGTCACCCAGGGGTATGAAAATTACCCTCTACTATAGCACTCATCAAAAGCTTTAATTTGATATTCATATCCTATAAACACATTGTAGGGGTACGCGGGTCTACGCTTTGGCCTATATCTCGAGACCCTCTGCGTCGATCGCAACCAAACCACCGCGTCTGGTATACGCAACTTATGTGAAAGTTTGAACAAAATCGACCGGATAGTTTTTGATTCTATAAGCCTCACACAAACGGACATTCATGTTTATATATATAGATAATCTGTAGTAAAGCACACATAAACAGCTTCAATATGATACCCATAATGTAAAAACACACCCTAGTGTTACCCTGATCCACGTGTTTGCCTATATCTCGAGACCCTAGACACGAATAGGTATGAAAACTACCTTGTACTAAAGCACTAATCAGCAGCTTTCATTTGACATCCATATTGTATAAGCACATTCTAGGGGTGCCCGGGTCCACCTTTTGGCCTATATCTCGAGACCCTAGTCACCAATAGGTAAGAAGACTACCCTGTGCTAAAGCACTCATCATCAGCTTTCCTTTGATATCCATATTGTATAAACACATTCTAGGGATGCCTGGGTCCACGTTTTGGCCTATATCTCGAGACCCTAGTCACCCAGGGGTACGAAAAATACCCAGTATCAAAGTAATCATAAACAGCTTCCAATTGATACCCATATGGTACAAACACATCCCAGGATTACCCAGGACCACGTTTTGATCTCAAGACCCTAGCCAGAACAGGATAAAAAGTATCCAATGTCCGTTCCCTGGTTCTAGGCTACCTTTCCTCCAATTTTCAGCCAAATCGGTTCATCCGTTCTTGAGTTATGCGTAGTGTAACTAACACCACTTTCTTTTATATATATAGATTAATATTTGTAAAATTGATTTTATCACAAGTGGCGGTGCCACGCCCATTTTAAACATTTTTTCAAATTTTTATCAAGAGGGTCAATATCAGTCCACACGTCAAATTTCAACATTCTAGGTGTATTATTTACTAAATTATCAGTTTTTTTGTGTTTTCCAAAATGTTATATGTATAAAAAGTGGGCGTGGTTATCATCCGATTTCGCACATTTTCAATACCAATCTATTCTGGGTCCAGATAAGCTCGTGTACCAAATTTGGTGAAGATATCTCAATATTTACTCAAGTTATCGTGTTAACGGACGGACGGACGGACGGACATGGCTCAATCAAATTTTTTTTCGATACTGATGATTTTGATATATGGAAGTCTATATCTATCTCGATTCCTTTATACCTGTACAACCAACTGTTATCCAATCAAAGTTAATATACTCTGTGTGCAAAGCACGCTGAGTATAACAAGAAACACGTTTCCCACACACACATACACAAGCAAATAAAATTATACATAAGTGCAAGGCGAATGAATACCAGGTATTGGTAAAGCGAATTCAAACAATTCGCCGTGCAGAAGAATGTCAAGTTAAAAGAAAATGTTCATTGATTTCGTTTAACTGACATATTGTTGTACAAGGCGTTGTATGGAAAATTAAATGACCTCATAACAACCCCGAAGTGATCCCCAAATGACCACGGGAGGATTTCGGCAGAGTTTCCAAAGTTCTCCTGGAATGACCCCCAAGTGACCCCAAATGAATCTGGAAGAAACCCTTGAGAGTCCTCGAAATAATCTCGAAATAACTCCCAAGTGATTCCGCGAGGACCCTGAGATCATCCCGAAATAACCCCCCAAACGACCACGAAGTGATCCCCAAATGGCCTCGGGAGGATCCAGAGAGTCCCCAAAATCTTCCCAAAATTACTTCAGGAGGAACACCCGAAGTCATCCCGAAATAGTCCGAGGAAGATCCTGAGGAGTCCAAAAACTACCCCGGGAGCGCCCCGAGAGAGTCCTCAAAATCATCCCGAAATGACGCCCAAAAGTACCGTAAATACTAATCTAGACAAAGGGCTACCTAAATACCGAATTTCAGGCAAACCAAGCCGTGATTAGAATTTATTCGAATATACCGGTTCCTGTCCAACTTCACAGAAACACACTCCAGATTGCTGTGAAGCTATCCTGCAATTTTTAACAAAATCGGCGGAGTGGTTTCGGAGTCCATAAGCTGCATAAAAACAAATGTACATGTGTACATCCTTTTTAATATATATGTACATATAGCTAGATTAAATCTCCTTAGTGCACAAACATTTTCAAGAGATGTATACATTCTTAACCTTTAACACGCGTAAATATGTATGTCAAGATGATATGAAATGCAAATATATAAATACATACATCCTACCTATAAATTAATACCCGAAGTTAAATAAAGCTAATGAATGCTGGTTTTTTTTTTTTCGAATTCGAATAAATACATGCATCCATTTACAACCCATTCAAAGCAAGTTAGCTCCAACAATTCACAGCGAACATAAATTTTGCGTTTTCCATCTCCTTTTGACAATCCCAATGAAATGAAAAAAGAAAGAAATCAGCTGATGAGATGAGCCAACCATATAATTGAGCCACGGCTTTTTCATAACACGCCAAAAAAAGTATAACTTCAATAATATATAACACAGTGTTACAAAAAAGACAAAGTGAAAATAGCTGGGAAATCATACCATTTGCTAGTAGATCTCGACGATCTACGAATGACTGCATACAAGAGTCTCCCAGAACAACCCTAAAACCGTGAGTTACGTTACTAGAAAAAAAACCCCGGTTTTTCGTATCTTTGGACTCTTGCAGACCTTCCCAGGTATTTTATGGTGTCGCACAGTGCAATAAGCAATAAGCAAGCAAGAAGTAACTGGTAACAGAGATATGTAAAAACAAGAGTCGTGCAGTTCAAAGTAGCAAAATCAAAATATATTTACATACATACACACATATGTACATATATTGAATAATAGTTAATAAAAAACAAGTAAAGGTGTCTAAGTTCGGGTGTAACCGAACATTATATACTCAGCGTGAGCTTCAATCGTACATTTCATTTCAGATAAATTACTTTTCTACATAACACATGGCACCACCCGTTTAAAAAAAATGTCTCCCCATTTCCTCTTACAATAAAACTTGATAATTGAAATATCGTGATTCAAAACCATTTTTTGCTAAGTTATAGCTTATTATTTTCGCCTACGACCCTTCCAAAAATCTTTTATATAAAAGTGGGCGTGGTCTTTAACCGATCTCGTCCATTTTTTCTAGAAATATTTCCTATTTGTGTACCAAATTTTATTACGATCCGTTAATTTTTCTTCGAGTTATGGCTCCCGAAACATAGAAAATTGCTTAGTCATAAAAGGGGCGGTGCCACGCCCATTTTTTAAATTTGAAGTTTTTCCTATTTGTTGTTATAAATGCACTTGGGAAATGAAATACCAATGATATAAAGCTCTTTTTTGCAAAGATATAGCTTATTTTATTCGTCCAGGACCCTTTTAAAAATCTTTTATATAAAAGTGGGCGTGGTCCTTAACCGATTTCTTTAATTTTTCTTCAAAGCATTCCTTATAATAAAGGCAACCTATCTGTCTTTTCTGAATTTTTTTACGATAGGTTTAACGATTTTTGATTTATGATTAATAATATTTGTAAAATTGATTTTATCACAAGTGGGCGGTGCCACGCCCATTTAAAAATTTTTTTTTTAATTTTTATCAAGTCTCAATATCAGTCCACACGTCAAATTTCAACATTCTAAGTGTATTATTTACTAAATAATCAGGTGTTTTGTGTTTTCCAAAATGTTATATATATAAAAATTGGGCGTGGTTATAATCCGATTTCGCTCATTTTCAATACCAATCTATTCTGGGTCCAGATAAGCTCGTGTACCAAATTTGGTGAAGATATCTCAATATTTACTCAAGTTATCGTGTTAACGGGCAGACGGACGGACGAACAGACGGACGCACATACATAGCTCAATCAAATTTTTTTTGGATACTGATGATTTTGATATATGGAAGTCTATATCTATCTCGATTCCTTTATACCTGTACAACCAACCGTTACCCAATCAATGTTAATATACTCTGTGTGCAAAGCACTCTGAGTATAAAAATATAAAGATGTTGTATGACGTCGGTACACCAGTACGTATGTGTAACAGATTTTGGGTACATACATACGTACATATGTGAATATTGATAATGGTTACGTATACGCCATGTGATATGCAAAACAAGACATAAAAAATAGAGAGGAAAGAAATAAAGAATTGAAATAGAATAAAATGGAGAAGAGAACAAACAGCAGAATGAGATAAAATAAAAATATTTCGAATATTCCATGGAAAATTCGAACCTACGGTGAAAAATAGGGCTCTAGCTATTCAAACAATTCGATGAACCCAAGATTCTATTTTTATAGGATTGTTAATCGAATTTAGATAGTCGATTTGTTTTGATTATTCGAACTATCGCCCTCAACAAATATTCGAATTATATTAAAAATGTGTTTGCTTATTAGTAATATTTTGTTTTTCTGTGAAGACTAGCGCAAAATAAAGAGCGACGTTACAAAACACAGCGAAGTAGTTATAAACATAGAGAAAAGCCTTGGAATATGAGGAGTACGCCTTAGGACACTTCTTGGATATTGCCGTGGCTTTCAACAATGTGTACTTTCAGGAAACACAAATGTTGAGCAGTCGCTGAGTGATTACTTTCTGAATGCACCGTTGAGTAGTTTTCAGAGATTCACTCAACGGTTGAAATTTTACGTCAAATTCCTGAGCATAAATATTTTTTGCTACATTTTCTCAACGTATTTCATCGTCTGTCTGGCAGTTCTGTGACATAATAAAGTGTTGGTTATGGATACAATGGTTCCGCTTAATATTATGGTGAAGTGAAAAAATAATTTAAGTCCTTTTCCTTTAAATTTAAGGAAAGCTGTTTCATTTGACAGTAGGCCGTTCTCGTTGACTCGCCATTCATAAAACAAAATTTATATCATTTAATTGACAGAAACATGTTTGCAACATATCAACAAAAACATTGTTCTCTGAAAGCACCCAATGTCTCTAAGCAGGCGATTATGGAGGATCTAAGGTACATCGCTGGCCACCGTGGTGTGATGGTAGCGTGCTCCGCCTATCACACCGTATGCCCTGGGTTCAACTCCCGGGCAAAGCAACATCAAAATTTTAGAAATAAGATTTTTCAATTAGAAGAAAATTTTTCTAAGCGGGGTCGCCCCTCGGCAGTGTCTGGCAAGCGCTCCGATTGTATTTCCGCCATGAAAAGCTCTCAGTGAAAACTCATCTGCCTTGCAGATGCCGTTCGGAGTCGGCATAAAACATGTAGGTCCCGTCCGGCCAATTTGTAGGGAAAAATCAAGAGGAGCACGACGCAAATTGGAAGAGAAGCTCGGCCTTAGATCTCTTCGGAGGTTATCGCGCCTTACATTTTTTTTTATTTTTTTAAGGTACATCGCAGCACATCCAGCCCTTATCAGATAGGTTGCTTGAAGATTAACTTCGCCGTGGGAGCTGTATGTGGACAAGACCACGAAGGCACTTATGCATGTAAAATAATGCTGGGGTGTATGTGGGGTTTATCGCTCTCTCCGTCTCATTCGATATTTACACCGATTGGAAAGCCTATCCTATATTATCGAGTCCTTGTTTGATGAATGGCCACAAAAAAAGTACCTTTCTCAGGAAATGTCCACAACGAGAGCTCTGAAAACAACCCCGACGGCTACAGTGTATGCCATTCTGCACATTGGTACTGTAGACCTTGTGGCGAAGAACATAGCGTTAACAACTGCAACGACACTCAATGCCTCGGGCAGCTTGAGCGTAGACCATACGGCCATAGTTGTCTATTGCTATCAAATACCTAGTTCCCTCCTCTGCGGGAAGGGGCTCTTAAAAGAAGGCGAGACCGATTAGGCAAAAAGGCATGGAACAAAGAGCGGGGCTGCAAAATATCAAAGATCATGTGCAGGTCTCACAACGTTAGACTAACACAGTTACACTTACAATTGGAAATAAGAGACTGTAGACTCATTACGGGATCTCTGACTGGACACTGCCTTCGGGTGTTACATACTTTGAAATTGGGCCTTATCAGTAATAGTAGATGTATGAAGTGCGGGCGGTAGCAGTAAACGATCGAACACATTTTGTGCTCGTGCCCTGCGCTCGCCAGGCTAAGATTCCAGCAAATTAGAAGGTACACAGCTGTTAGATCTAGAAGCAGAAAGTAGTAGTGTCAGAAGGACGAAGTTATTTTATAACACAGGTCAAGGTTTCCGATAAGTTTTTCAGTTTGGTCGTTAAGCAAACTTCTGGTAACACTATGGACTAATTCAGTCTATATAAGTCCTCATGAACCGGCCAGTTTAACCTAGCCTAACGAAGGTGAAAAGGGTAGCGTTTCGCTCCTAACATACACCAAGTCTTTCCAATGTATCTAAATCAAACAGGATTTTCTAGAACAATGTTGAATGAATTTCCTTCCGACATTAACTCTGACGCGATTCCTTATTGAGGCTCCAAGTCAATATTATGAATTGTTTTTCTCGCTCGTAATTCAGTGAAAGTCATCGGAATTCGCTCTGCATCCTTAAATAGATCACAGGAGTCGGTTGTATGTATTAGTTATTTATTGCTCTTCATAATTTACGAGCAAAAAATTTGTGCATACAAACACGCTGCTATATTAAATAAATTGCCAAAATTAACGAAAAAGTGTAGGTGTAAAAAATAAATTTAATAATAAGCAAGAACCGAAAAGACGCAGGCACATGACAATGCGAGGGCTGCTACTACAGTTTTCAGATACACAAATGCTATCAAACATTTACGTCTTCGTTCCGGTCTTAAGTGGAATGGTTAAAAAGGCGATACGGCGCCGAAACTTCCATATACAACATTTAAGGAAATTATTGAAACAAATTTGCAATGATCGATTTTATACAAAGAACGAGCTATTTTCCAGCGTACGGAATTCATATATCCATGTCCATATTCATTTTTATACTCAGCGTGCTTTGCACACAGAGTATATTAACTTTGATTGGATAACGGTTGGTTGTACAGGTATAAAGGAATCGAGATAGATATAGACTTCTATATATCAAAATCATCAGAGTCGAAAAAAAATTTGAGTGAGCCATGTCCGTCCGTCCGTCCGTCGTCTGTCCGTTAACACGATAACTTGAGTAAATATTGAGATATCTTCACCAAATTTGGTACACGGGCTTATCTGGACCCAGAATAGAAAATGAGCGAAATCGGATGATAACCACGCCCACTTTTATATATATAACACTTTTGAAAACACAAAAAAAGTGTATTATTTAGTAAATAATACACATAGAATGTTGAAATTTGACGTGTGGAACAATATTGAGACTCTTGATAAAAATTTGAAAAAATGTTTGGAAATGGGTGTGGCACCTCCCACTTGTGGTAAAATCAATTTTACAAATATTATTAATCTTAAATCAAAAATCGTTAAACCTATCGTAACAAAATTCGGCAGAGAGGTTGCCTTTACTGTAGGGAATGCTTTGAAGAAAAATTAACGAAATCGGTTAAGGACCACGCCCACTTTTATATAAAAGATTTTTAAAAGGGTCCTGGACGAATAAAATAAGCTATATCTTTGCAAAAAAGAGCTTTATATCAATGGTATTTCATTTCCCAAGTGGATTTATAACAATAAATAGGAAAAACATCAACAAAACATCAAATTTAAAAAAAAATGGGTGTGGCACCGCCCCTTTTATGACTAAGCAATTTTCTATCTTTCTGGATCGTAATAAAATTGGATACACAAATTTTCCCTATAGCAGGAAATATTCCTAGAAAAAATGGACGAGAACGGTCAAAGACCACTCCCACTTTTATATAAAAGATTTTTAAAAGGGTCGTAGACGAAAATAATAAGTAAAATCTTAGCGAAAAATAGTTTTGTACCAATCGTATTTTTATTGTTCTGTTATATCTTTATTTTAAAGTAAACAGTAGGGAAATCCCCATATCTGAAGGAAAACTGTATTACTACCCGCTCAAGGTCATTGGTGTTAGCCTCTGTATCATTTTTGCTTCTTTTAAACGAAAATTAGTTCAGAATAGAACCACTTGTATATCTATTATTGCGCAGCCTTGTAACACTATAATGCACACAAAACAAACAACAACAGCATTTCAAGTGTACAGCTGGGTATGTAATGTTCGGTTCGGTTTCGCCCGAACTTAGACTTCCTTACTTGTTACATATTTATTAAGTCAATGGCAACAAACCTTACTGACTAGATTTACACTATTATAAATTAACTTAAAACTAATTAATAATGAGTTCAAGGAACAGTTTATGTTTGTTCGGTAGTAAGACTCCGTCCGTAACTTAAACAAGAGTCTTGTCATCATAAAGTCAAGATCCCGCCATCTAAAAATCCGATTAAACTCGTCAAGCCCTCTAACGAGAGGAGCAAAATGAGATAATTATACTTCTAGCGATAATGTCGAAGAGAAACATTAAGTTTTGTACAGATCGACTGACTTCGAACGGCAAAATATTGATTAGTATGGACCTAGCAATAAAGGGAGGCAAGGAACTATGAAACTAGAAAGGTTGAAGAGCAAATCGAATGAATTATTACTTTGGAGAGCCGTTAAGAGAATTTTGATTATCCCGCAAGAGCAATGCATCTGATGGACATGTTATTCTTCGATACAGTTTTAAGTAATCTGCATAAAGTAAGTATTTTGAGTTTTTTAGACATAAACCAACGTCCATGATGAAGATTAAAAATAGGATTGGGCTGATGATGCTACTTTCTGGCACTCAGAATGTTGCTAAAAACTCATATGACTTTATATTTTCAATTTTAACAAAAGACAATCTATTTGATAGGTATGTTTTCAGCTAAGCCAGAAAGGTTGAATGGAGACCTATATTTTTAAGTTTTAATAGAAGTAATTTATGAGAAAATGTATGGAAAGCACTGGAGAAATCGGTATAGATGGTATCAACTTGATACATAACTTAAAGGCAGAAACACAAAACTGCGAAAAAACCGCAAGATTTGTAGTAGTTGAACGACCTGCAACAAAACCATGCTGGTCAGGATCGATTATTACATTTACAGAAAATGCTAACTTGTCTTCAACCTCTTTCTCGAAAATTTTGGAGCAAGTTGACAGTTTAGAGATTGGCAAATAATTTGTGACTTCGTTATCCCGACTTCCCAACTTAAAGATTGGTGTGATAGATGCCAATTTACAGCGATCAATGAAAGCTCCCGTAGATAACGAGATATTGAAAATATTGTGGCGAATATTAGCATCACTATTAGTAAATAATCACAACAACAAAAACAGCAAGCAGCCACAGTCATGTACATGTACACATTAAAGCAAGCAGCCACAATTATTTACAAGGCAACGAAAAATATTCCATACACATAACCAGCAGCTTGAAGCAGAGTGATTATTTCACATACATATATGTAGCCGACAGCTAAGACCAGAAGTTGTTACTCACACATACACAGTGTGAAGAACTACTCCCAAACTAGGCTAAATAAAGACCAATTTGCTATACTGAATATTGGAATTATTTATTTGTACAGTTCAGCGATTCGAACGTTACAGAAGGTGCAAAATAATCGTAGTCCCCCAAGTTCGTTACAATATGATAGAGCGGAACGTAAAGAGGACTGTTGCATTTTTTAAACAAAAAAGCGGACAAGTCATCACTGTATATTTTCATAGAAGATTTTAAGGAGGATATACCATTAATAATATCTGTTTCAGATACTGACAAGGACACAAATTTTAATGATTTGGGTGTATCAAGGCAATACCTATTATCATTTATATCAGAATCAACCCCAAAATTGGATTTGAAGAAATCGGCAAAAATATTCACTGTCGCGGCTAAACTATTTGAACTACTTAATACCGGCGACCACCGTGGTTTGATAGTAGCGTGCTCCGCCTACCACACCAACGATCCTGGGTTCACGCCGCAATATTAAAATTTTAGAAACAGAGTTTTCAATTAGAAGAACATTTTTCTAAGCGGGATCGCCCCTCGGAAGTGTTTGGCAAGCACTTCGAGTGTATTTCTGACATGAAAAGCTCGCAGTGAAAACTCATCTGCCTTGCAGATGCCGTCCGCCAATTTGTGGGACAAATTAAAAGGAGCACGACGCAAATTGGAAGAGAAGTTCGGCCTAAAATCTCTTAGGAGTTTACCGCGCCTTACATTTATTTTTATTTTTTTTTAATACCATTAAATTTGACGCAGGTAGAAATATTAGATGAGCCTTTTTTCGGCCGAACGAAGTTCTAGAAATACTTTTGATTTTACTTTAGCTCCACCTCGAAACGAGAAGTATATTTGTCATACAGAAACTTGCCGAGTACATTGAACTGTCTCATATAATTCAAATATAGATCCTAAAGAAAGTCTTATGTGTTGTTTTATACATTTTAAAGTACTTATTACTCTTATTTTATTAACATTTTTAAGCTTTTAGTGAACCAGGGTAATTTATCTATTTTACCAGGCAGCAATGAGAGTTCTCTACGAAATAAGTCATCTGGCAAGGATCTGTCACTACAGTAACAATCCCTAAACAATTTATGTAGCTTTTTTAAATATTCAAAATGGTTCGCCTTATTCTAAAACTTACGTAGCAACCCAAGCACTTACATACACATGTATGTATATTAGACTGGGTCGATTTATTAACCGATATCGCGCCATCGATTTTTCGATAGGATTTGGGATCAGGAAAAAAAGTTCCACTACGCATACCCAAAAAAATAATTTTCGAGCCTGCGAAATTTCATTTTTTTTTTTACTTTTTTCCACTTAGATTTTTAAGGTTTTTTCATGGCCTATAAATAATTTCTTAAAAATATATATTTTTTTTTTTTCAAAAAACTGTTATCGACGTTTTTAGCGGAAATTTTTGGGTCGGACAGGGTATACATATGAAATTTATTAGTAGGTCATGAAGAAAACCTTAAAAATCAAAGTCGAAAAAAAGTAAAAAAATGAAATTTCACAGGCTCGAAAATTATTTTTTGTGGTATGCGTAGTGGAACTTTTTTCCTGAGCCCAAATCCTATCGAAAAATCGATGGCGCGATATCGGTTAACTTTCGTCCATACAAATCGATCCACCCTAATGTATATATAACATATAATGGGTAAATATTTGTGTATGCATAGATATTTAAACGAATTTATCTTTTAGCCAAGACAATTTTCGAAATTCCTCGATAAAGATAGGGAAAATAAGATAACATAAAAAAACTATCGAAGTCGTACAAAATTTTATGAATGAAAATAAAATAACAGAAAATAAAAATAGACCCTCTTTCATAAAACGTATCGCACACCTAGATCAAAACAACGATCGCAATGTTCAGAAAATACGAAAAACTGACTGCCTCTCACATATACGCTGATGCAGTTTTTATATTTTACAAAGTATTTTCTGTGATTAGTGGAGGTATTAGTAAATCGTGCATAGAGTTTGGTTGGTATTGAATTTGGAAGCTCGGAGTTACTCATAACTTCTAAATATTAGATTTTTGAGTTAGCTCGCCAATTGATCTATCATATCATACAGCACATGTTAAGAGAGATCCTCGGCAAAAGCAACACCAAAGTACTTTAAAATACGTTTTTCTAGGCGAAGTTGCCCCTCTGCAGTGAGTTAGCAAGCATTTTGTGTATTCTTGCATTGTAAAGCTTCTCTATGCATTGTAAAGCTTTTCTCTGCATTTTAAAGCTTTTCTGCATTTGCCTTGCATATGCCCTTCGGAGTCGGTATAAAACATGTAGGTTCCGTCCTCGATCAGAGGTTCCACCATAAGTGAATCTTCATGATTTAGGTTTTAGGTGAGCCGAAATTTTGCCTTATTTGTATACCCACAGAGTACAGCAGATGTTTTGTCGAGAGGTATTAAACTGCATCACACGATTTTGTCATGACGACTGAGATCTTTTGCACATGTAGTTAAGAGTTCCATCGTATTTCGCAGCATTGATTTAGTCGATTTTCCGTCATTCCCAACTTGGGCTGTGGCAAATTTTTCACTATTTCGGCGATGAAAACATGCTGTTAGGCTACGTACTTTTTTGAAATTTTCGTTATAGTCCACTGCAGCGCTTATGGCAACAAGATGTAAGATTTTACACAACACAGTTGTTGTAATGTTGCATTGACTATTTTCGTTATTATTCAAGGGTGAGTTAGGACTGTTTCTAAAAAGTTTACAGGATTGTCGGAAATGAACTTTTTGGAAAATGGTCTGAAATTATGCTGAAATTATGCTGAAATTAAGCTGAACGAGACCAAAAATGCCTGACAAAATCTTAAAAGAGTGTTGTTGTGGTTGTTGTAGCAGTGCTTCGCCCCATCCAATAGGTGCGACCGATCACAAATTGTTATCAATGTCCTCTAACGGGAGTCCAAGGAAACTTGCTGTTTCAACAGGGGTGCACCATAATGAGAGGGGTGTTAGAGGCGTTGGTTCCACAATACAATTAAAGAGACGGTAGGTGTCAAGTGGGGACACATTACAAGCAGGACATATGTTTCGTATGTCGGGGTTGATTCTGGATAGGTAAGAGATTAACCTGTTACAGTATCCAGATCGAAGTTGAGCTAGAGTGTCTCGCGTTTCCCTAGGGAGAGTGCGTTCCTCTTCTGCTAGTTTTGGGTATTGTTCTTTGAGTACAGGATTCACCGGGCAATTCCTGGCATAGGGGTCCGACGCCTGTTTGTGGAGTTCACTGAGGACCTGCTTGTGTTTTTTAGCTTCATACGGCTGTGTTCTCAGGTGCCGTATTTCCTCATAATACTTACGGAGATGACTCCTTAAGGCCCTGGGCGGTGTTGGCTCATCAATCAGATGTCTGTTGGGATGCCCAGGTTTTTGGGTATTCAAGAGGAACTGTTTGGTTGGCATTTCATTTCTCTCCCTAATGGAGAGTATTCTCGCCTCATTATGTAGATGGTGTTCTGGGGACATAAGAACACAACCCGTGGCAGTTCGGAGGGCGGTATTTTGGCAGGCCTGTAGCTTCTTCCAGTGAGTAGTCATTTCAGTGTAACCCCTTAAAAGAGTGTCATAAATAATGCCGAAAATCTTCGGTAATGAATGATCCTAAATGTTATCTCTAAGTATGAAATTATTGAGAAATATTCTGAATGCAATCATGAAACTCACCGTGACATGTCATCGAAACAAGAGACAATGGTGCATGTTAATGGCTATTAAAGGTGCCCCGCCCCGGTACATACATATTGTAACGAATTTGCTGCAAATCCTCTTATTTGCCCCTTTTGCTAGGTTCGTATCGCTAAACTGTTGAATAAATAACTCCAATATTGAATAATGGAAAAATGGCCTTTATTAAAATGCTTCACAATAACACTCAAACTGTGCAACGAATAGCTTAATAACCAAACTGATAGCTTAAATGAAACTCCACTAATCAAAATAATACTGGTATTGCTAGATATCTTCTTAGTCGTAATTGCTGATCAACTCAAATCAAACTGAATTACTTCTTACTCGCCTGCACTGCTTTTATAGTTTACGCTGCATACTTCTAGGCTCTTCGATTTCCAGAAGTTACTAGTTGTTTCGGCTACAAAATCGCCAGCCACAACTACGTGCACAAATTATTGCCCTCTCTTGTGACCACTGAGATAAGATATATGCATGTGTTTGTGCATTGCCGCTCCGCTGCTCGTATACGTACATATGTGTAGACGCAATTATTTATTCGTTTATGTAGATACATAAAGATTGAATTATTGATGTGAATGTTTGTAGTTAACAGTCTCTCGCGCGCACATAGCCGTATAAGTAAATGCATCTGTGTGTGACATCTCTCTGGGCTGCCTTATATATGTGTATACTTGATTTGATTATTAACGTAAATACTGCTTGGTATGGCCTTAGCATCGCCTTAGTGATGGGATAACTTAGGGGTGGTAATATCCGTGACACTGCCCTCCACCTAAGTCTGATCGTCCCGATCAGACAAATCTCTCGATCTAAACGTTGCCAGCCTTTCTAAATGGACCACTTTCATTTTGGTTCGTGGTTTACCGATGGTTTGTATGCGGTACACTACATCGTTGATCCGTTTTACAACTTTGTATGGGCCTTCCCAATTACACTGCAATTTCGGGGACAAACCTTTTTTACGTTGTGGGTTGTATAACAGCACCAAATCTCCTTCCTGAAAACCTTCGGAATTAATTGCTTTATCGTATCTGGCTTTCATCTTGTCACTCATAATCTTTGTTCGTTGCCTTATCAGATCATGTATTTCTCTTAGCTCTTCTTCCAAATCACTAGTGGATTTCCTGACATTTCTCTCCGCATTGGCATCTATCCCAAACTTCAAATCAGCTGGCAGTCTAAGGTCATTGCCAAAAATTACTTTTGCAGGGGTTTGGCCCGTTGTCTCATGCACTGCTGATCGATAAGCCATCAAGAATAATGGTATGCGGGTATCCCATTCTTTATGGTACTTGTCTACTACTTTCCTTAAGTGCTCCTCCAATGTTCTATTGAATCGTTCTACCATACCATCGGATTGAGGATGCAATGCAGTTGTCCGTGTTTTTCGAATGCCCAATGACTTACACATTTCCTGGAACACAGCTGATTCGAAATTCCTGCCTTGGTCAGAATGTAACTCCATTGGTACACCATACCTTGCAACCCATTCGTTTTTAACCACTTCTGCTACTGTTTCTGCTTCTTGGTTTGGGATTGGGTATACCTCTGGCCATTTACTGAAATAATCCATAACCACCAGTACGTATTTGTTTCCGCGGTTACTAGTAGGAAATGGACCTGCGACATCCATGGCGATCCTTTCAAATGGCGCACCTGAGTTATATTGCTTCATCTGGCCATGACTTCGTGTTCTGGGCCCTTTCGCTCTGCTGCAAACCTCGCAGTTCGCAATCCACTCAGTGACCGACTGACGGCAACCAACCCAATAGAATCTCTGTTTAATCTTCTCGAGCGTCTTCGTGATTCCAAGATGACCTCCGCTTGGACCATTATGCAGCTCGCTGAGCACGTCAGGAATCCTCTTTCTGGGAACAACTATCAGTTTATTCTTGTATTTACCATCCTCACTCTCCCATACTCGATGAAGGCAACCGGATATCAATTCTAGACTGTTCCACTGTGCCCAATATGACTTCGCAATGGGACTCTCTGCTGACATCTCTTCTCTGTTTGGTCTTTCATTTCGTTCGAGCCCTTGCATAACACGTGACAGATCTGCATCTTCTAGCTGGCACTTTCTTAGCTGTTCCTTGTCCCATTCATCTGTACATGTTATATTCATTAGCCGGACATCTATAATGTCTTCTTTAGCCTCGGCTTTTGAACAGTGCTTGCATTCCAAACTACATGGTCTTCGTGACATTGCATCAGCATTTCCATGGGTACTACCTTTTCGATGCTCAATGGAAAAGTCGTAGCTTTGTAGTCGCTCGATCCACCGTGCCAATTGTCCTTCCGGATTACGGAACTGCAGAAGCCATTTCAACGCTGCGTGATCTGTCCTGACACGGAATCGCTGGCCGTAGAGGTATTTGTGAAAATGTTTGACGCACTCTACCAATGCCAACAGCTCTCTCCGCGTAACGCAGTAGTTCCTCTCTGGTTTTCCAATCGAACGGCTGTAATATGCAACTACCTTCTCCTGTCCATCGGCCAGTTGTGATAAAACGCCTCCTATAGCATATCCACTCGCATCTGTATCTAGAATAAATGTTGCTCCTGGAATCGGATATGCTAACATTGGGGCAGTGCACAAACGCTCCTTCAATGTTTGGAAAGCCACTTCTTGCTCCTTCTTCCATTCAAAAGCTTTGTTTTTTCTTGTAAGCTCATGGAGGCTATGGGCTACGCTGGAAAAATTTGGTACAAATCGGCGGTAATATGTGCACAGCCCAAGAAAACTTCTCAATTCGTGTAGGTTCTGTGGTCTTGGCCAATCCTTTACAGCCTCTATTTTTTTGTTCGCAGTGCAGATGCCCTCTGTCGTTACCTTGTGACCCAAATAATTGACTTCCTTTTTAAACAGCGCACACTTTTTGGGACTTAACTTCAGACCAGCGCCAGCTATTCTCTGGAAAACTTCCTCCAAGTTCTTAAGATGTTCATCAAAGTTCTTGCCCAATACGATGATGTCGTCCAGGTACACCAAGCATGTTTTCCAATGTAGTCCTTTCAGTACCTGGTCCATGAGTCTCTCAAAAGTAGCTGGTGCATTACATAGTCCAAAGGGCATTACTGTAAATTGCCAAAGACCATCTCCGACGCTGAAGGCTGTTTTCTCTTTGTCTTCCTCCTTTACCTCCACTTGCCAGTAGCCGCTTTTCAAGTCCAGTGTGGAAAACCATTTCGTACCAGAGAGCGAGTCCAGAGTGTCGTCAATTCTTGGCAATGGGTAGCTATCCTTTTTCGTAACGTCATTCAACTTCCGGTAGTCCACGCAAAACCTCATTTTTCCATCCTTCTTCTTTACAAGTACTACCGGTGAGCTCCAGGGACTAGCTGATGGTTCGATGACGCCGCTGTCGCTCATTTCTTGTATAATTTGACTCACAACTTGCCGCTTCGCCAGTGGAACACTACGTGGAGCTTGACGGATCGGCCTCGCATCTCCAGTGTCAATTTGATGTTTCACAACGTTGGTGCGGCCTGGTTTAGAACCATCCTGGTCAAATATGTTCGCGTACTTTAGGAGCAGTTGTTTTGCCTTACTCTGATATGCTTCCTCTAGCCCCTGCGTCCATGCCGTGATGTCATTTGAAAGATTAGTATTACTGGCTGAAACGTGTTCCTGGAGCTGTTCACAGTTAATAATTACTTCAGCCTCTTGGCATTTTCCCAAAATAGCTCCTTTAGTCAGTTTGAGTGGTGAATTGAACTCATTGAGTACTCTTACCGGAACACGTCCATCTTGTTTTGTCATAGCCAGGGTTTTTCCTACAAGTATGTTCAGTGTTGATCTGTTTGCTGCTTCGACAACCCACAATTTGTTTGTCCCACAATCTCCATCAACCTTTGCCCAGATGACTGCTTCGGATTTTGGTGGTATTCGCTGACTCTCTTCCACCAGCACTCGTTTACTGCTGTAGCCTCTCTCGTAGCCGAAATTAAGTGGTACATCCATGTTCTTATATCGCATCGTCTTGCTTTGCATGTCGATCTTGATGCCCTGGTCGATTAAGAAGTCCACTCCAATTATGATTTCATCAACAATCTCTGCCACTATAAAATTGTGTACTACCGTGACGTTCCCAATTGCGACTTCACATGATACTTCTCCTAGAACCGTGCTGTCTTCTCCAGTGGCTGTACGCAATCTTGCTCCATGCAATGGTGTTATCTTCTTGTTGACTAAATCCGCTCGAATGATGGAATGAGATGCACCCGTATCTACAGTCAGTAAACGTTCCTTTCCATCCACATGTCCTCCGACAGTAAGATTGTTTGACCTTCTTCCAATTTGTGAGATAGAGATTATGGGGCATTCAATTGAGGGAGCCAGCTGTCGCCCCTTGCGGCTGACTCGCTTTAGTTTAACGATTGAGTGGACTTGGAGATTTGCTCATCTCCTTCAGCTCTGCGTTTACGGCCACCCACATTGTTGGAGCTATTCGGACCGGTGCTGCAATGTCGTGCAATATGACCTGGGTTGCCGCACTTGAAACACTTAATAACTCCGGCATTTTTCTGTTGTGATCCCTTCAGTGCTTCCAAAATTGTGTCTACCCATTCTGGCCTTTCTACTTCTACACGATGAGCCTTATATGCTGGTTTACTTAATAGGGAGGCAGTTTCCTGAGTCAATGCATGTGATACCGTTTCAGCAAATGTGAGCTTTGGGTTTGCGTATGTAGCTCGCTTCGTTTCCACGTCCCGTATGCCATTTATAAAACTCTGGATTTTTACCCTCTCGGTGTATTCCACGGGTGCGTCCGCATTTGCGAGATGAGCCAACCTTTCAACATCCGAGGCAAACTCCTGCAAAGTCTCATTCGCTCTTTGGTGACGGTTTTGCAACTCAATTTGGAATATCTGTTTCCTATGCTCGCTTCCGTAACGTCTCTCGACAGCGGTCATCAATGCTTCATAGTTGTTCCGCTCTCCTTCGGGAATCGTCTGTAGGATTTCGGCTGCTGGCCCCTTCAATGCCACGAACAGTGCAGCAACTTTATCTTCAGCATTCCATTGGTTCACTGCTGCGGTCTTCTCAAACTGTAGCTTAAAGACCTGAAAAGGAACAGAACCGTCAAAAGATGGAGTTTTTACCTTTGTATTACTCGCTGAAGCAGCCGGCCGATTAAGTTGCAATTCCTGTATACGACCTCTCAACGCATCCACCTCTGCCTCGAATTTTTCTTCAAACTGCATTATTTTTTCGTCCATGCGCGCTTCGAGTTTTGATGATATACGCGCCTCTTGTGCTTCTAGTTGTACTGTTATACGTGCCTCTTGTTCTTTCAGTTGGGTTGCCATATATGTCTTTTGTTCTTCCAGCTGTGATGACATATTTGTGGATATTTGTGATGATATTTCTGTTATACGTGCCTCTTGTGCTTCCATCTTGGATGTTAAAAGTGTCTCCTGCGATTCTAGTTGTGATGCCATATATGTCTTCTGTTCTTCCATCTTGGATGTTATACGGTTCTCCTGCGATTCTAGTTGTGATGCCATATATGTCTTCTGTTCTGCCAGTTGAGATGACACTGTCGATGTTTGAGCAGATATTGCAGCTAAAATCATGTTCAAATCTGTACTGGTAACCGTCTGCGGTGTTTCGTTCTTCTCTTCAATTTTTGTTATCTCCTCGCCATCAAGATGAAAGACATGCTCTTCCACATCAATTCCTTCTGCTTCCATTGCTTCGCGTAGCCGTGCCTGAAGTTCGAGTTTAACGCCGCTTGTATTCAATCCACGGCTCTCCAACTCCTTCTTCAGTTGCGGGATCTTCAATTCACTTAACTTTGCCATGTCCTTGTTGTCCTCCGGAATTTATTCAACAATTCCTCTTCTGACACCAATTGTAACGAATTTGCTGCAAATCCTCTTATTTGCCCCTTTTGCTAGGTTCGTATCGCTAAACTGTTGAATAAATAACTCCAATATTGAATAATGGAAAAATGGCCTTTATTAAAATGCTTCACAATAACACTCAAACTGTGCAACGAATAGCTTAATAACCAAACTGATAGCTTAAATGAAACTCCACTAATCAAAATAATACTGGTATTGCTAGATATCTTCTTAGTCGTAATTGCTGATCAACTCAAATCAAACTGAATTACTTCTTACTCGCCTGCACTGCTTTTATAGTTTACGCTGCATACTTCTAGGCTCTTCGATTTCCAGAAGTTACTAGTTGTTTCGGCTACAAAATCGCCAGCCACAACTACGTGCACAAATTATTGCCCTCTCTTGTGACCACTGAGATAAGATATATGCATGTGTTTGTGCATTGCCGCTCCGCTGCTCGTATACGTACATATGTGTAGACGCAATTATTTATTCGTTTATGTAGATACATAAAGATTGAATTATTGATGTGAATGTTTGTAGTTAACAGTCTCTCGCGCGCACATAGCCGTATAAGTAAATGCATCTGTGTGTGACATCTCTCTGGGCTGCCTTATATATGTGTATACTTGATTTGATTATTAACGTAAATACTGCTTGGCATGGCCTTAGCATCGCCTTAGTGATGGGATAACTTAGGGGTGGTAATATCCGTGACAATATGTATATGTTTTCTTGTCACTCAAACGTAAATTTGTAAAAATCGTCTGCATTCTTGCGATTCATAAGGTGGATTTATATAAATCCAATGTGCTAAATAAAAAACAAGTAAGGAAGGCTAAGTTCGGGTGTAACCGAACATTACATACTCAGCTGAGAGCTTTGGAGACAAAATAAGGGAAAATCGCCATGTAGGAAAATGAACCTAGGGTAACCCTGGAATGTGTTTGTATGACATGGGTATCAAATGGAAGGTATTAATGAGTACTTTAAAAGGGAGTGGCCCTTAGTTCTATAGGTGGACGCCTTTTCGAGATATCGCCGTAAAGGTATTGTATTGTATAGTATAGTCTTTATTTTCTCGTAAATATTTACAATTTCTAGAGTATGACAATATGAAATAAAAATACAAATAAGAAAATAGATAATGACATTAGATGCTCATTCAAAGAGCAGAGGAAATGCCATTTCATTCGTTTAGTATTATAAATGCTTATGGGGCGCATAATATTAACAAATTATAACTAATTGCTTACAATTGAAAAGATATAAATATGTATAAGGAAAACAAAAAATTCAAAAATTAGAGATGCCAAGGTACTTTCATTTAATGGAAAAAGAAAAAAAAAACACATCGATGCTAATGGACACAGGTACTTATATTATAGGTCTCAAAAGAGTTTCAATGCCCCCATGATTGAAACCAAGTAGCCACTGTTTCACTTCCCTCAGAAACGCTGCTAGCCTTCTAATGAGTCGTATCTCAGCAGGTAGTTTGTTATATAGGTTACGTGATACGATGGTGTAGAAGTTACGAAAAAGTGTGGTGCGAAAGCTAGTAACTTTTGTTTGAGATAACGTCTTATTTCTCAGATTGTAAAGGTTGTATATTGGGCTTTGCGTATACCCGCTCCTTATAAAAAAAATTTTTAAAACTTTAAAATAGTATAAGTGCCGCACAGGAAGGATATTTATTTTATCATTCTTTTTTCGAAACGAACGCTCGTTTCGCCTCAGAGACGAATCGCAAGTGTATTTGCACTATGTAAAACGATGGTAACATATCATTTGACAATTGCTTTTGCTTTCCTGTTTGAAATAAAGTAAGAAACGTAAAGACCGAACGAAAATGATAAGAAATACCGACGCTGCACGAAATCGTTTGGAGGCGAATCGATCGTCTGAGCTATCGTTTGCAATACAGAATGAGGCCCTTAATTTTTTGAATAGCTCCATAGAGTGTGTTAAACGACCAGCTTTACATATTCTTCGGATTAGATACTTCTGTAGGATTAAAAGCGGATGGATCTTACTAGCGTAGGCACCACCCCAACAACTGACTCCGTATTGTAATTTTGAATGGATTAGTCCATGATATACCAATAACAATATTCTATTGGAACACAGTTTTCTTAAGTTATAGAAAGAACGAAGAGCTGATAACATATAAGATTTCATTGCAGAAATATGTGATGACCAACTTAGATTTTGATCGATTATAACACCCAAATATTTGAAATTAGAGGCGACTTCGATCTCAAAACATTTACTGTCACAACTTATTTTCTCATCAAAACTGACAGTTTTGTTATTTTGAGTACAAGTAGTTGAACACAAACGATGCCGCATACATATAGAACTGTGAAAGACAACCTCGTTTTTAGGTATTTCCTTCCCGCAAATGTTGAAATACATCAACTTCGTTTTGCTGCTTACCACGAGCTTATGCCTTGCGAACCAAGATCTTAAAAGGTAAACATCGTGATTAATATCAGCAAAAAGATTAAATTCATTCGATCCATATGCGATGGCAATGTCATCAGCAAAAGCTGTTACTTTACCAATAAAAGGCAAAGAGAATATTGAATTAATGTATATTAAAAATAAGATTGGTCCAAGAACCCAACCCTGTGGAACCCCTAGGGTTATAGGCCTGGGTTCACTTAGATTATTTTCAACTATAACTCTCTGAACTCTATTCTCTAGATATGACGTAACCCAATTAATAATGTTACCACGAAAACCTGCGTAGCTAAGCTTGCTTATTAGAATACTATGATCAACCATATCAAATGCCTTTGTTATGTCTACAAAGAGACTCACACAACATTTTTTATCATCAATTGACTTATAAATAAAGGAAGAAAAATCTAGAAGAGCATCTTCAGTAGAAAGTCCGGAAATAAACCCAAATTGCTTAGGGCTAAAAAATTTAACTTTGATTAAATACGACAGCACCCTATTTTTTACTGCTTTCTCAAAAATTTTTGAAATTGAAGATAAAAGAGATATGGGCCTGTAGTTATTTTTGTCATTTTTATTCCCCTTTTTAAAGAGTGGTATAACCGTAGCGCATTTTAAGTGAGCAGGAAAAACTCCGAAGGCTATACTTAAATTAAATAAATGTTTTAAAATATCAACAATGTTAAATGCTATGCTCTTTAACGTTCGATTTGATATGTTGTCATTACCACATGAATTAGAGTTACTAAGATATTTAATTATATTAATAATTTATGCGCCTGTAATGGCATCCAAGAAAGAACTGTTACTCGGCGGAAGGAATTCGGTATGTATTGGGTTTGTGTAGCAGGTGCAGGGCTTAGGATTACTGCTTAAATCGGAGGCTTTTCCTACGTTGACGAAGAAATCATTGAGTTCGTTTGCAACTTCCCGAGGCTCCGACACATCTACACCATTCACGTTTAATATGAGCGAGTCGCACTTTATTTTAGAATTACGGTTTGTTATTCGATTTACAGCATCCCATTCTTTTTTGGAGTTACCCTGCGCTATGAAAAAAAAAGGTTTTGAAAATATTTATCGCACCTTGTACGTATTTCTTTGTTTACCCTTTTAGTCAACAGACGCGACCTATTTCTTAGCTTAGTATTCGCCGGATGCCTGTTGCTTTTTTTCCGTAATGTGTTTTTCAGCCTGACCTTTTTTAATAGAGTTTGAGTGATCCAAGGTTTAAGAGTTAAAGTTGATTTTTTAGGAAAAATAGAGATACTTGAGTAGTTTATGTGCATCGTAAGTGTTTCCATAAAAAAAGTATATGCTTTGTCTACATTTGGCTCATTTAAAACTGTTTCCCATTTTTCAAAGCGAAGTGATTCATTTAAAACATAAAAATTAATTTTCGTAATAGTTGATAATATATTGCAATTGGTAATTCGCCTATTTGCATTTAAATTAGTAAGTTGAATTCCGGTCATACAATGGTCCGAAATTCCAAAGTCAAGGTTTATACCAGCATGCATATTATCTTCAATATTACTAAATCTACCATAAACATGGTCTATACAGGTCCCTGATTCTGGCCTAGTAACCTCATGAACGAAGGAAAATAAACCATGTTCTGCGAGGAGCGCAAGATAGTTGTCTAACATAGAATTGGTGCTCATTAAATCAAAATTAAAATCGCCTAATATAACAATATTTGATACTTTTTCTCTACTTAAAAAAAAAGAGAATTCCGCATGGAACAATTTAAAAGATAATGAGTGAAATCTATACAGACATACAAAAGTGAAAGGTACATTGCATATTTGCAATGAAATTTTTATTACATCAGCGCTTGATAGACTAAAGCAAGTAACTTCACACTCGTAAAAACCACGTATAAGGTGGACCAGGGGTGACTCTAATTTATGTTTGTACGAAATGGGTATCAAATGAAAGGTGGTAATGAGTATTTTAAAAGGGAGTGGGCCTTAGTTTTATATATCGCCGCCTTTTCGAGATAGCGCCATAAGGGAGGACCAGGGGTGACTTTAGAATGTGTTTGTAAGATATCGGTATCAAATGAAAGGTGGTAATGAGTATTGTAAAAGGGAGTGGGCCTTAGTTCTATAGGTGGACGCCTTTTCGAGATATCGCCGTAATGGTGGACCAGGGGTCACTCTAATTTATGTTTGTACGAAATGGGTATCAAATGAAAGGTGGTAATGAGTGTTTTAAAAGGGAGTGGGCCTTAGTTCTATACGTGGGCGCCTTTTCGAGATATCGCCATAAAGGAGGACTAGGGGTGACTCTAGAATATGTTTGTACGATATGGGTATCAAAGGTATTAATGAGAGTTTTAAAAGGGAGTGGCCCCTAGTCGTATATGTGAAGGCGTTTTCGAGATATCGACCAAAATGTGGACCAGGGTGACCCAGAACATCATCTGTCGGGTACCGCTAATTTATTTATATATGTAATACCACGAACAGTATTCCTGCCATGATTCCAAGTGTTTTTGATTTCGCCCTGCAGATCTTTTTCATTTTCTTCTTCTTAATATGGTAGGTGTCACACCCATTTTACAAAGTTTTTTCCAAAGTTATATTTTGCGGCAAAAAACCAATGCAATCACTGTGTTTCATCCCTTTTTTCGCATTTGGTATAGAATTATGGCATTTTTTTCATTTTTCGAAATTTTCGATATCGAAAAAGTGGGCGTGGTCATAGTCGGATTTCGCCCATTTTTAATACCAAGATAAAGTGAGTTCAGATAAGTACGTGAACTAAGTTTAGTAAAGATATATCGATTTTTGCTCAAGTTATCGTGTTAACGACCGAGCAGAAGGACAGACGGTCGACTGTGTATAAAAACTGGGCGTGACTTCAACCGATTTCGCCGATTTTTACAGAAAACATATGCCCTTGCCAAATTTCTCATGGATTGGTAAATGTTTGTTCAACTTATGGCATTAAAAGTATTCTAGACAAAATAAATGAAAAAGGGCGGAGCCCCGCCCATTTTCAAATTTTCTTCAATTTTTGTATTTTGTTGCACCATACCATTACTGGAGTTGAATGTTGGCATAATTTACTTATTTAATTGGTCGCCGGTGTTTGGAGAGATGCGTCGGTCGATTTTGTTCACACTTTCACACAAGTTTCGTAAACCTCACGCCGTGCTTACTACATAGGTTTGGTTGCGATCGACGTACAGGGTCTCGAGATATAGGCCGAAACGTGGACCCGAGTACCCCTAGAATGTGTAGAATAGAATATGGATAGAATATGGATATCAGTGCTTCAGTACAGAGTAATATATTATCCAGGGACGGACTGGGACTGGGATTAGGACTGGGACTGGGATTAGGACTGGGACTGGGATTAGGACTAGGACTGGGACTGTAAATGTTTCATTCTTTTCAGTTTCTCTTAAAAAACATAATAATTGAAATTCAATTATTATAAGCCGGTGTTAAGCTCATGAATTCTTAAATATGAGACTCGGAGTTGAACTGGGACTGGGACTGGAATAAAATACATACCACCCTCTGGGACAGGCAATATGGGATGCAGAAGAATGAGAAGAAATTGAGAGAAGAGAATGGAGAGGAGATTGATAAAGAGATAGAATGAGACGAAGATGGAGATAGATGAAGCGAAAAAGACGGAGGGAGGAGTGAATAAAAGGATTAGGAAAAAGTGAAGAGGGGGTGAGGGCAGAGTCAGACGGAAAAAGCTTATTAAAATGTATGCAGATACGCCAAATTTAGGGCAGGACAAGATCTGCCGGGTCTTCTAGTATACTGTAAAGATATTCAATTTTTTGTAAAAATTTGACTTAAAAATTTTTTTTTTTAAGTGGGCGTGTTCGTCATCCGATTTTGCTAGTTTTTATCTAGAACATATATAGTAATAGGAGTAACGTTCCTGCCAAATTTCATCATGATATCTTCAACGACTGCCAAATTACAGTTTGCCGAACTTTTAAATCACCTTCTTTTAAAAAAATTCCAAAATTTTACTAATTTTCTATTTTGCGTCATAAGGTCAACAAACCGACAAAGTTGCATCGCTTCATCCGTCTTTGGTAATGAATTATCGCATTTTTTCGGTTTTTCGATATCGAAAAAGTGGGCGTGGGTATAGTCCGATTTTGTTCATTTTAAATAGCGATCTGGGATGAGTGCCCAAGAACTCACATACCAAATTTCATCAAGATACCTCAAAATTTACTCAAGTTATCGTGTTAACGGACAGACGCACGGACGGACATGGCTAAATGAATTTCTTTTTTCGCCCAGATCATTTTGATATATAGAAGCCTATATCTATCTCGAATAGTTATGTCGTGATTTGCTCACGAATTCCTGAGACCACGAAAAACAAAAAGTGTTCGACATATTTTTTGGAGTTTCATACAACTTTTTCGAGAAATCGGTGTTCAAAGCTGTAATATCAGCCGAATCTCAAACATCACAGTCTCGGCCGACTGAAAAGTGTGGAATTCTAATGACTCGTTTGCCGAATTCATCACGAATCCTTCGGCTTTGACAATGGAAGATTTTGGCTGTTTTAGAGAATTTATAGAAAATATAAATTTCGCAATTTTACAGGTCGTTGAAAGCATTTCTAAATCTTCACAAAGCATTGGAACCTGTTGACATTTTCATCTTTTTCATGATATGCTCTAATGTACATATACATGTACATAAAAGTTAAGAAATATTATTAGAACGATTGCTGTTTGATTGAATCTGCAATATTCAAAAATGTATTTGCCTCTAAATTAGAAACGAGTTTTTAGCTTTTATTTATGAATGAACCCCGGCAATACTACAAACATATAATATTCAACGTACAGCGAAGGTGCAAGCGAGAGGTGAACTGTTGAGAGAAAAGCAGACATTTTAGATTAGAAATGGTACAAAAATAGAACGGAATTCTTTTTTTTAAACTTTTAAACATTTTAAACATTTACAAAAATATTTACGAAAATTCTTCATAAAACCCCTCTTATCATGAAATTTCTTGGCTTCTTGGCTAATCAAATACAATGTTGCCAATAAACGTTGTATTTGTATTAAATGCTCATACGACAATTTTCTCATGTTCGAATTTTCATTGGTGTTGTTGGTGCTCAAATGTCTCATTAAATGTACTCGTATTGTATTATATTTTAACGGAAACAATTGAAAAATATATAGCAGTATTAAATAATTTTTGTATACAAGAAAAAAAAAAACAAAAAGCAAAATAGTATTTAAATCAGGGATCGTAGATACCAGGTTTTACTTTTATTATAAAAATAGCTTTCTTACATATGAAATTTTGATGTGTAAATATCTTTGCGCGCGGTATGGGGGAATCTAGAATGTAACCGTAAGGTAAGTGTAAGCGTAGGCGTAGACTTTGGAAGTGGTATGCTGTATGGGGGTATACAGAATGTAAGCATAGGGTAGGGGTGTAGTGTGTGAGATTGCTATGCTATACTGGGGAGTAAGGAATGTAAGCGCCAGTGTAGTCACTGTGGCGTAATGTGGGGAAAATGTATTTGGTAAAGTTGATATATAAGAGAAAAAGTTTGATAACAATTTGTTATCGATGAGTTGTCGATATGTTATTGACGGTTTATGGGCGTGTCATACATTTCTTATAAGGGTAGTATCGACGTGGTATAACAAAAGTGTCCTATCGATTTCTTATCCTCGAGTTATCGCGTTCTTAACGAAAATGTATCGACTTACTATCGAAAACTAACTTACTATCGGAAATTTACTGATTATTTATCAAAAAGGTATCGATGTTATCAAAACATTATTCTTAAGTAATCACAAATGTATGAAAAAGTTATGGATTATTAATCGAAAAGTAATCGATTATTAATTGAAAATCCATCGGTTATTAAACGAAAAGTTTTAAACGAAGTTTTGATACTAGTGTACTATCGATTTTTTATCGGTTTTATATCGAAAAGTTATGAAGTTCTATAAGTTCTTTGGCCACCTTTTACTTCCTCTTTTTACCGCGGATAGAACTGACGTTTTATTAACACATTTCCGGCAATCTCTTGAAAGGGTTACACTACACAGCCGCTTGAATCACTATGATCCTATATGTTGCTGTTGTAGCAGTGATTCGCCCTATCCAATAGGCGCGATCGATTACAAATCGTCATCAATATCCTCTAACGGTAGTCCAAGGAAACTTGCAGTATCAACAGGGGTGGACCATAATGAGAGGGGTGTTAGAGGCGTTGGTTCTATAATACAGTTAAAGAGATGGTTGGTGTCATGTGGGGACACATTTCAAGCAGGACATTATGTATTGGATAGGATATAGATATATAGTTTAACCTGTTACAATATCAAGATCGAAGTTGAGCTAGAGTGACGCGCGTCTCCCTGGCGAGAGTGCGTTCCTCTTCTGCGAGTTCTGGGTATTTTTCTTTAAGAACTGGGAAATTCCTGGCATAAAGGTCCCACGCCTGCTTTTGGATATCATTGAGGACCTGTTTGTGTTTTTTACTTCATACGGCTGTGTTCTCAGGTGCCGTATTTCCTCATAATGCTTACGGAGATGGCTTCTTAAGCCCCTGTGAGGTGTGGCTTCTTGAATCAGATGTTGTTGGGGGGTCCTCTCCTCATTGTGTAGGTGGTGTTCTGGGGACAGAAGAAAACAGCCCTTAGCGGTTCTGAGAATGGTGTTTCACAGGCTATTATTTTCTTCCAGTGAGTAACCTGTATACTCTGTATCATTGAAATCTATATAATGAAAGTAGATGTTCAAAATTCTCTCTGAACCCGTGTAAAATTTAACTCTTTTTAACTCTTCTTACGGACATGAAATCTAACCCTCTTTTAAAAAATATCCCCTCTTTTAAAAAATATCCAGCAGATCCTTACAGACTATTGGTTGTTTATGTTCGAAATTTCAACTAAATAAATCCAGCCGATCTGACGTGACTTACATTTTACATTTGTAATAGATATTATAATTAGTATTATAATAATTTATTCCAATAATTATCTCGAAATGCATGCACAGCTGCATCCAATGAAGATTTTTGACTTTTTTATTACCTTTTGGTCTGCTGCTCTTCAAGCGCACGATGTACGTAATTCGACCTTCACAAAAAGCAATGTATTTTCAACACAACATGCCTTTTTACGTCAAAGAGACAAAGGAAATAACGAAAACAGCAATAATATTATTGGACCAACTGCCAGACAAATATATTAAGGTACGATTGGCTTGCTGGTCGAGTGGTTGGCTTTTCAACAACACATATGTATATGTAAAACGTACACAGTTGAAATTTTGAACATAAATTCAAAACTTGTTTATACCTTTGATGAAAATTAAATAGCATAAATTTGGTCCAATTCCTGTAAATTTGTAAGTCCTTAAAGCAGAAGAGGTAGACACACCAATAAGTATACCGAAATTAGCGGATAACTAGCTGAGTTGATTTAGCCATGTCCTTTTGTTTGAATACAAACAATTCCCTTAATATTTGAGGTATCTTGATGAAATTTATTAAGCGGGTATATTTTGAAGTCCTATTCACCATATGATTGTTCAGACAACAGGGTTTTCGTAATTTCTTCCTCATTTTAACAACTAACAAATTCGTCAGATGCTTACGTATATGGCATACATTGTTGTCTAGGAAAAGCGTCAAAATCGGTCATGTATATAATATATTGTGACGAATATTATCATCACTAATCGATACTACCATCACTAAGCCGATACTAAGCAGCCACTCGTATGTACGTAAACAAATCAACCATCATCTACACACATATATACAAGGCAACGGAGAGATACTCATAAACAATTGTAATCATCAGCCGTAGTACTCACATATACACACGCATATGGCTATGCGAGAGGCTATAAACTACAAATACACCCGCATATAGCTGGTAACCAAGTAGGAGATTCTAGAAGGAGAGACGTCTACACATTTGGAGAAATATGCGGACAAGGCAACAGAGAGTATAAAAGCAGTGCAAGCTGAGTAGTCAGAAATCAGTTTGATTTAAACACGCTATCAGTTGCGAAGTGAAGTATAATAATAAACTACTCCCAAAGTAATCTAATAAAGACCATTTGAATATTGGTGTCATTTCTTCGACAATTTAGCGATTCGAACGTTTTCAGAAGGTGTAAAATAAGCGGAGTTTCCCTAAATTCGTTACAATATATTCAATACAATGATTGTTCAGATAAGAGGCTTTTGATAATATAAAATATATACATATCGGCACCTAGATCCATATGGAGCTAACTCAAAAATTTGACATTTTTAACTTTACCTACCGCTGGTTTCTGAATTTAATACCTACCAATTTGTTTATTCGATTTACTAACATATTCACTAATCGACTAGAAATTACTTTGAGAAAATTAAAAAATTGCACATGTCAGTCAGTTTTTTGCGTTTTCTGAACATTGCAATGTCTTGAGGGGTTTTTGGTAATTTCTTCTTCATTTTAACAGCTACTAACTAGAATCATCCACAGTAATTAAAAAAACTTGTGTACGTGTTTTGTGACTGAACTGTGAGAAAGAGTGGGAGGGAAAGTGTGAATGTGAAAGGGAGTGGTAGTAGGAGTGGGAGTAGTAGTGGAAGTAGGCGTGGGAATGTGAATGGGAGTGTTAGTGAGTGTGGGAGTAGTGGTGGGACTCTAGGCTTAGATATGGTGTTTTTATGCATATCCAGCCCAATTCTAAACAAAAATTCGGTGCGAGTTTCTTCCTTCTCCCATTCCTCGTATTCTAAATAAAAATTCCTTGTGATTTTTTTCACTTCTCCCTTTCCTCCTATTCTGAACAATGTACGAAAAAGCGGAAACCTGTTATGGGAGAAAAGTAGGTATTATGAATGTGAGTGAGAGGGAGATCTCTCTGCGATTTCTTAGGAATTTTTTCACTTGTTAAATTAAAGGGAATGCATCGAAATAGTTAAAGGAAATTGGTTCTTTTAAGAAAGAACACTTACTTGTACAAATTTGTGCTAAAATATGTACATTCTACTACAATATTCTTTATTTTAAGTCGAAGAGTATATCATGAGCAACGGAAGAGCTCTTGGTATATTTGATGCAGACATGCAGAAATTGCGCAAGGATTTTTTAAGAAGGCTTAAATAGATTTTGGCATATGACGAAAGACGAATTCAACTCGACTTGGCCGCCAGAAAATTGCTTTGCTGAATGGAAGCAGGCAACTCCGGCGGATTTGTGTTATCCCGCCGTCTTCTTCTTCTTATGCTCCTCTGTTGATGTTGCTGTGTCACCAATTTATTACTTATTTCAGTGAATACCACATGAAATGGCATAATGTCCATTGTTTATACCTTATTTCTTAATTTCAAACAAATTCGCAACAATAAATAACTTTTAAATTTTTTAAACAAAATAAGAAATGGGCAACGAAATTTCAATTGACAAAACAGCTGACTTCGAAAATTCGAAATTCCTATTCCCCAATTATTCTTCTCCCTACGAGAAAAGAATTGGAGGAATTTTTCCGCAGGAATAAAAAAATCCGCGAGAACAAAATTCCGCGAGAATATTTAGAATTGGTCTGATAATATATACATGTCGCGCACCTAGATCCATATGAAGCTAACTCAAAAATTTGAAATTTTTAAGTTATGCCTACCGCTGGCGTCTGAATTTAATACCTACCAAACTGTATATTCGATTTACTAATATATTCACTAATCGGCTAGAAATTACTTTGACAACATTAAAAAATTGCACATGTCAGTCAGTTTTTTGTGTTTTCTGAACATTGCAATGTCTTGAGGGGCTTTTGGTAATTTCTTCGTCATTTTAACAGCTACTAACTAGAATCATCCACAGTAATTTAAAACAAATAAGGAAGGCTAAGTTTGGGTGAAACCGAACATTACATACTCAGCTGCCAAATTACAGCTTCCAAAAATTTTAAATTACCCTCTTTTGAAAGTGGGCGCTGCCACGCCCATGAGTCATAAGGTCAACCCACCTACCAAGTTTCATCGCTTTATCCGTCTTTGGTAATGAATTACCGGACTTTTTCGGTTTTTCGAAATTTTCGATATCGAAAAAGTGGGCGTGGTTAAATAGCGATCTGAGATGAGTGCCCAGGAAATTACATACCAAATTTCATTATGATAACTCAAAATTTACTCAAGTTATCGTGTTTACGGACAGATGGACGGACGGACATGGCTAAATTAATTTCTTTTTTCGCCCAGATCATTTTGATATATAGAAGTCTATATCAATCTCGATTAGTTTATGCCGTTACAGGGTACCGTTATGCGAACAAAATTTATATACTCTGTGAGCTCTGCTCAGCTGAGTATACAAATTGTGTATGTGTTTGTGACTGAACTGTGGGAAAAGGAGTGGGAGTGAAACTGGGTATGTGAAAGAGAGTGGTAGTAGGAGTGGGAGTAGTAGTGGAAGTAGGCGTGGGAATGGGAATGGGAGTGTTAGTGAGTGTGGGAATAGTGATGGGACTTTAGGCCTAGATATGGTGTTTTTAAGCATATTATAAGATAGGACCTTTTTGTATTTTATTCTGAGGCAGAGTGTTCCTCAAACCAATTCTAACATGGGCCGTTTTTCTAAAATTCTCAAAGATGGGTCGGTTTTGAAACGGCTGTCAGCAAATTTCAACTTTTTGGTTTTGATTTAAAAGATATTTGAAATTTTAGACTAACTGCTTAGTAAAGTTTAGAATTTAAACCGATTAAAATAATTTAGTTTTAATTTAAAATGTTTAAAAAATTATTTAAAACGATGAAAAGCTTGAAATTCGTGCTAATTTTTTACCGTGTACACGTGTAGATAACACGAATCCTATAAGTGATGTAGCTAATACTTTAATAAAGTTACCACGATATATAATGTGAAAATAAGAAATATGTACTGTGATGATCCGGAAATAAACAGATCCTACAAGCTGCCAGATCACTGTAGCGTTTTCCAAGCGGTTGTATTAGCCGTAACCAAAGCAGTAGAAACACTGTAAGAGAAGAGCTTGAGCTGCAGCCGTGTTAACTTTTATATTGACAGCCAAGCAGCAATTAAGGCTATAAACTCGCATAGCACACAGCATCTAAAAGTATGTTAGAGTGTAAGCAATCGCTGGAAAGAATCGGAATGACGAAAAGCATACATCTATATTGGATACACAGGGCATATGGGAATAGATGGGAATGAAAAAGCGGGTGAACTAGCTAAAAAGGGGGCATCCCTTGAAGCTTGCTCAGTAGACGTCCCAATTAGATTGGGCGAGATTGAGAGAAAGCGAAAGGTGTACATGATCGACGTAGCGGGAAATGCGTGGATCAAAGCACGAGGCTGTAAAGTGTCGAAGATTATGTGTAGTAAGCTGGGTTGATTTGCATGGACGAAAGTTAACCCATATCGCGCCATCGATTTTTCGATAGGTTTTGGGCTCAGGAAAAAAAAGTTCCACTAAGCATACCCAAAAAAATAATTTTCCAGCCTGCAAAATTTGAGTTTTTTGACTTTTTTTCTTTGATTTTTAAGGTTTTTTTTATGACCTACTTAAAAAATTTTCATTTGATTTTAAAATTTTCATGTATACCCTGTCCGACTCAAAATTGTCCGCTAAAAACTTTGGCGATAACAGTTTTTTGAAAAAAAAAATATTTTTTGGGTTTTGAGGAGTGCTTTTGTGAAAAAATTTATTTTTTCGCCATTTTTTTTTTAAGGGTTTCTTCAGAAACGTGCAAAAGTGTTGCCGATGAAAACGAATTTGTCTCATAGTTCCTATCCCACTTAAAATTATGCAATAAAAACGTTGGCATTAACAGTTTTTTAAAAAAAATTTTTTTTTGGTTTTTGGGACTTGTTTTGGTCGAAATCGATTTTTTCATTTTCAAGGCTCCAAATCATTTTTTATGTCTATGTTTCCGTTAGACCCACCAATAAGTATACCAAAATGATCAGGAGACGAGCTGAGTTGATTTAGCCATGTCCGCCTGTCCGTCCGTCCGTCCGTCTGTCCGTTTGTTTGAACGCAAACTAGTCCCTCAATTTTTGAGATATCTTGATGAAATTTGCTAAGCAGGCATATTTTGATGGGGGATTTGACATTTGTCGGAATCGACCGGATCGGACCATTATAGCATATACCTCCCATACAACCGATTGTTCAATAGGAGGGTTCTCGCCATTTCTGCCCCATTTCTGCCTCATTTTAACAGCTATCAACATCAAATTTTACCACAAGCTTACGTATTGGGCATAGATGGTTGTCTGAAAAAATCGTCAAGAAAAAGGTCGATTTCGACAAAAACAAGTCCCAAAAACCAAAAAAAAAAATATTTTTTTTTTAAACTGTTAATGCCAACGTTTTTATCGCATAATTTTAAGTGGGATAGGAACTATGAGACAAATTCGTTTTCATCGGCAACACTTTTGCACGTTTCTGAAGAAACCCTTAAAAAAAAAATGGCGAAAAAATAAATTTTTTCACCAAAACACTCCTCAAAACCCAAAAAATATATTTTTTTTTTTTTTTTCAAAAACTGTTATCGCCAAAGTTTTTAGCGGACAATTTTGAGTCGGACAGGGTATACATGAAAATTTTAAAACCAAATGAAAATTTTTTAAGTAGGTCATGAAAAAACCTTAAAAATCAAAGAAAAAAAGTCAAAACACTCTTTTGCAGGCTCGAAAATTATTTTTTTGGGTATGCTTAGTGGAACTTTTTTTTCCTGAGCCCAAAACCTATCGAAAAATCGATGGCGCCATATAGGTTAATAAATCGACCCAGCTTAATGTGTAGGCCTTACAACTAGGGCTGTGAACTGCATCCGGATTTTTCAACTATCCGGATAAACCGGATATTCGAATAACCGGATCGTAACCGTAAACGAAAAATCCAGATATCCGTATATCCGGATCCTGGAATATAAAAGTTGAATATGTGCATATCAGAATTGAACGAAGCAAACATCGAAAAATTATTCACAAAATAACATGCCAACCTAATATAAACGCACGCAAGTCATTTTCTGTCAAAAATGTCTCATGTACATACAACTTGTATGAGAGCAACCCAAATTGAATTTGCTGCGTGAAAACCTAACTCGATTTCCAATTTTTGTTCTGCGTGACATTTAGATTTGACGTTTGCACACATGCTTTACATTGTCGCAACGCATGCTTATTTGGGTTAGGGCGAAAAACGCCGGTTGTTTGCGTGCGCTAAAAAAACGCAGTGCGGTTTTATTAGGTTGGCATGTATGTTTGTAGATTATTAAATTATTATTAAGAAAATAGTTTAACACCATATTACCTATTTCTCAATACGAGCCTTTTTTGTATTCACTGTTAATTGATTTAAATGCCCCACGAATTTATTGTTTTTAATGTTAAATAAACATATATGGTACATAAATTTGTTGCCTTCACTGGATATCCAAAACTACGACTATTAACATCTTCATAAATTCGGATATCCGGATAGTTTCACAAACGAATATTAACCGCATATCCATGTCTTCCGGATGTTATCTGTCTCAACGGATATCCGTATGGATATCCGGATATTCAAATATGCGGATAGTCCCAGCCCTACTTACAACCTTAGACTAACAATGTTGCTTCTGTCATTAAAAAGAGAGGACTGTAGCCTCATGACGGGTATTTTTACTGGAAACTGCCCTCTGTATGCCTTTAAATTAGGCTTAGTCAGTGATAGCAGATGTAGGAAGCGCGGGTTGGAGGAGGAAACGGTTCCAGGCTGTTCATAAAAATTTTAGGAACAAATGGTCTTACTTACTTAAAATTCCGATTAAAATTTTGGTTTTGTACTGAGACCTTGCATTTTTTTATTACGTTTTTTCAATATTCTCAAAACTGATCAATTGTAATTATTGCTTTTTAATTTGGAGCTCCTCGTATATAAAGATATATGTAGGTTTCACAACCACAATTAACATAAAATTTTTACTGGTGATGCTCGCTTGTGTTTTGCTCGCTTGAAAGGGTGCGTTCTAATAAACGCCAACGGATAAAAGGCAAAAGGGAAACAAGGTAAAATAAGAAACAGTCCAAACATAGTTAAACGGTTGATTTGTTATCTGAGCTTAAGTTGCAACGTAAAAAATTGTACATCGGAAGAAATGAAGCTAGTAAAGTCAACAAACCAGATGTGTTGTTCTTGAATTAACAGTTATCCTGTAATATTTATCACATTTTAATTAATTCAATCGATTGTTTTTGTCAACAGAACAAATTTGTTTCGGCATTTCAGCAGAAGAGAAACTGCTGACCTCAAATTAACTATACTCTGTAAAAATTACAGATTCTTAGTCAATGTAACTGGTTTTGCTGTTGTAATAGAAACCTATGTAATATCAACAGCCACTGTTACATTTTAACAGTTTTCATTGCTATTTTCAGGGTGACATTAATAATGGTTATTAAACACACCCTAAGCGGCCACCGTGGTATGACTGTAGCGTGCTACGCCTAACACACCAAAAATCGTCGGATCAAAGCCTGGAAAAGGCAGTATCAAACTGTTTTTTATTTTTATTTTTATCAACTTTTTTTGTTAATTTGACAGTTAAAACAGTTAAAATCAACAATTTGTGCAAAGTTAGAATATCGGTTATATTGGCCCGTAGTTCGGTTGATTTTACCATATTTTTTCTTTCAGTGGATTGAACTGGACCGAGTAGGCTATTAAGAAGAAAAAACGCTTTTTGTCCAAACAAAAATGCAGCAATATAAGTATCTTATCATTGCAATAATATTGGATCATATTATTGATTGTAGATACTAATAAAAGCAATTTTCTATAAAAACAGAGTTTCGCCCACCCACCCCAATACTTCATAGTAGTGGACTGCCGGCGGAGCTTGATTGGTTCTTTTAGAGGAAAGGAATTTTGACACCCAAACTTGCAAAATGAGCTTCATTTTTGTAGATAGATAGATAATTTATTGAGGATTGCACTGCGACCTTTGGTCTATTGTGCCCTCATCTCCTTCACAGCACCTCATCCAGACCGACTTCCTTGATGAACCCTAGCAGTTCTCTTGGCCTGAGGGATTGAATGCTTTGGCCATGGTGAGCTCATAAACTAAGCCCTGCGTTGTTGTTGTTGTTGTTGTAGCAATGCTCGCCCCACCTAATAGCCGCGACCGATCACAAATTGTCATCAATATCCTCTAACGGGAGTCCAAGGAAACTTGCCGTTTCAACAGGGGTGGACCATAAGGAAAGGGGTGTTAGAGGCGTTGGTTCCACCTAACAATTAAAGAGATGGTTGGTGTCATGTGGGGACACATTGCAAGCAGGGCATACATTTTGTATGTCGGGGTTGATTCTGGATAGGTAAGAGTTTAACCTGTTACAGTATCCAGAACGAAGTTGAGCAAGAGTGACACGCGTTTCCCTGGGGAGTATGCGTTCCTCTTCTGCGAGTTCTGGATATTTTTCTTCAAGTACTGGATTCACCGGGCAATTCCCGACATAAAGGTCCGACGCCTGTCTATGGAGTTCACCAAGGACCTGCTTGTGTTTTTCCGCTTCATACGGCTGGGTTCTCAGGTGCCGTATTTCCTCAAAATGCTTACGGAGATGACTCCTTAGGCCCCTAGGCGGTGCTGGTTCGTCAATCAGATGTCTGTTGGGATGCCCAGGTTTCTGGGTATTCAACAGAAACTGTTTGGTCAGCATCTCATTTCTCTCCCTGATGGGGAGTATTCTCGCCTCATTATGCAGATGGTGTTCTGGGGACATAAGAAGACAGCCCGTGGCGATTCTGAGAGCAGTATTTTGGCAGGCCTGTAGTTTCTTCCAGTGGGTGGTTTTTAGGCTTGGCGACCATATGGGTGACGCGTAGCACGTAATCGGCTGGCTAATTGCTTTGTATGTGGTCAAGAGCGTTTCTTTATCTTTTCCCCAGATACTGCCAGCAAGGGATTTGAGGATTTTATTACGGCTCTGAATTCTTGGAACAATTGCGGTTGCGTGCGCACCAAAATGTAGATCCTGATCAAACGTCACACCCAAGATTTTGGGGTGTAGGACAGTCGGTAGCGTAGTGCCATCGACGTGGATGTTCAATATGGTCGACATTTGGGGCGTCCATGTTGTAAATAAGGTCGCGGAAGATTTAGTCGGTGACAATGACAGGTTTCGCGAGGCGAAAAAACTGGAGAGATCAGGGAGATAGCCGTTTATTTTATTGCATAGCTCATCGATCTTTGGGCCTGGGCCTGTGGCCATTATTGTGCAGTCATCGGCGTAGGAAACGATTGTGACTCCTTCCGGTGGTGAAGGTAGCTTAGATATGTAGAAATTAAACAAAAGCGGGGATAGGACACCACCCTGTGGCACCCCTTGTTTAATTCTCCTTTGTTTTGATGTTTCGTTTCTGAATTGCACCGATGCCTGCCGACCACCCAGATAATTTGCGGTCCACCTTTTAAGACATGGGGGAAGGGTAGACCCTTCCAGGTCTTCCAGTAACGAGCCATGGTTGACCGTATCAAAAGCTTTTGATAGGTCTAACGCTACGAGTACTGTTCTATGGTGGGGATATTGATTCAAACCGCAATTTATCTGGGTGCTAATGACATTTAGCGCGGAGGTAGTGCTATGGAGTTTTCTGAAGCCATGCTGATGAGGGGCTAGCTGCAAATGTGCTTGGAAATGAGGGAGCAAAATGGCTTCAAGCGTCTTTGCCACTGGCGATAGGAGAGATATCGGACGATATGACTCACCTACGTTAGCTGGTTTCCCAGGCTTTAGTAGCGGGACCACCTTGGCCATTTTCCATTTCTCGGGTATGACAAAGGTGGAAAGAGACAGGTTGAAGACATGCGCTAAATATTTGAAACCCTCTTTCCCTAGGTTTTTAAGCATCGGCATGGCTATGCCGTCTGGGCCCACTGCTTTGGATGGTTTAGCGCGACCAATGGCGTCCTCAACCTTCTAGCGGTGATGGTAATTGGTGACGCGCTGAGTTTGTGTTTATGTGCACGTCTATTGGCTCTCCTTCTATCTTTGTCGACCGTAGGATGCATTATATATTGTCGGCAGAAAGCGCTCGCGCATTTTTTCGCATCCGACAGCACCTTATCGCCAAAGGCGATGGAAACTTTGTCTTTGTGCTTAGTCGGATTCGATAGGGACTTTACGGTGGACCAAAGTTTACCTACACCGGTAGAGAGGTTACAACCTCTTAGGTGCTCTTCCCATTTCGCCCGCTTGTGTTCGTCCACAAGCAATCTGATGCGTTGGTTTATATCCCTTATTTGGGGGTCGCCTGGATCAAGCTGTCTTATAAGGTCGCGTTCCCTCGCTAAGCTCGCGGCCTCCGCCGGGAAGTGGGGCCGGTTTTCGGGAATTCTCCCGGCGGGAATGAAATGTGCCGAGGCGGATTCAATGACCTTACGGAAGGCACGCTCCCCTTGGCGGGCATCAGTCGGGATAGGGAGGGCAGCAAAGCTGCTGTCTGTTGCAGATTTATATTCTTCCCACTTTCCTTTTTTGAAGTTTATGAAAGTGCGTTTTTCGGTGACGATGAAGTCGGCGGTACGCTCGAACGAAATAAGTATGGGCAGGTGGTCGGATGCCAATGTTACCATCGGCTGCCAGTTGACGCAGTTTACGAGTTCTGCGCTCACGATTGAGATATCTGGCGAGCTATGACAGCTTCCTACCATACGTGTGGGGGCGTCTCCGTTAATTGTGCAGAACGTCGTTTCGTCTATTTGATCAGCCAACATCTCACCCCTACTGTCCGCCCGCAAGTTTGAATGCCATAGGTCGTGATGGGCATTGAAATCGCCTAAGATAATGCGATTGTTGCCAGTGAGTAAGGCCTCGATATTAGGGCGGTATCCACTGGGGCAACAGGTGACAGGAGGGATGTAGATGTTGATGATTTCTAGATTTGCATATCGCCTGACCGGACAGATAGGCCTTGACGTTCTAAGACATTGTCACTGCGGTCGATGCCAGGATCAAATATATGATATTGCACAGAGTGGTGTATAATAAACGCGAGGCCGCCTCCATTTCCGCTCTCGCGGTCTTTCCTGTGGACATTATAACCAGAGCAGGTCTGCAATGCAGATCTTGCTGTGAGTTTAGTCTCTTGAATCGCAGCAATGCGGATGTTGTGCCGCTTCATGAAATCGACTATCTCCGTAATCTTCCCAGTTAGTCCATTACAGTTGAACTGCAGAATTCTGAAGTGCATGAGGGGTGACGCCGCCACTCTAGGGGTAAGTGAGGGGTGACTACGCCTAGGTTGTGGAAGGCCAGGACGCAATTGCTGTTGTGGCCTTGGGACTGGGCGCCCTTGGGCAAGCATTGGGGTATCCGGATGATTTGGGTTTGCGACCTGGCAACATGGCGCGATGAAACCCGTCGAGGGGTTGCCGTCGCGGAGACCAGAACATCTAGGAAAGTGGCACCACCCAAGGCAGGAGCTGCATTGAGCGGATGTCGCAAACCTATATATTCTGTGCTGGCAGACGGTGCAAACGTAGGCAGGGACTAAGAGTCTGTTTCCCTGACCTGCACGAGGGGAGGAGAAGAAGACGGGGGCAGGGGCTGATGTTCAGCATTGCTACCAGCTCTACTACGAAGGTAGTAGTTATGAGTGGTATCAGCTGTTTGAGTTGTTGGCGCCGTGGGGCGCGAGCAGCAGCGGGTACTTGTTGTGGCTTGCTGAGCAGCGAAGCTGCTGGAAGGTAGTGGGGATACGCTTAGGCGTAGACTACGGGACGCCCTTGGGCGTGAGCAGCAAGGAGCCACAAAAGATTTATAAAAGTTACGTGGACGTCGGGTTTTGGGATCAAGCCCAGAACAACCTGTCCGATGCAACCATCCCTTGCACGAGACACACTGAACAGAGTATGACCGTCCTAAAAAGATTCTTTTCTGGCAAATGCAGCAAAACCATTTCTCAGGACCGGGGTGAGGAGACGGACCCGGATTGGGTTCGATACCTTCCCGGAGTAAGAGAATATGGAGCAGTCCTGCTGCAAGGAGCTGCTGGGAGGATGACAATTTGTGGGAGGGACGAAACAAATTAAATGGGGTCACACTGAAATGACAGTCCTTGGTCGGGAAAAATCCCGAGTCGCTCCGGTACATAGAACCGACTGCCTTGGGAAGCGCTAAGCCCTGCGTCTTGACGTTGTGTCAAATTCTAGGCGGATATGGCTGCGGTCTCCGCTGATCGATCATAAAATCGGCATGTATCATTCGATGGTATGACCAGTTTCTGCATATAGCTGTTCAGTCTACAATGCCCGAATAAGTGGCAGGAACGACTCGGGACCGATTGGTCGTGCCGTTGCTGCATATCTGGTCATGTTGTCCGCTTGCTCATTACACTCAACTCCACTGTGACCTGGGACTCAGGCCAACAGTACTACGTTGTGTGCTCCTAATTGGCTCACCTTTTCTACGCACTCAAGGACCAGTGTTGACTTTATTTCGAACGCCGAGATTGCCTTGGGTGCGGCCTGACTCACTGAGTATGACGATTGTTTCATTGGAGTACCATCACTGGAGGTTCAGCTCTGCGCACTGATTTGTGGCGAATACTGCAGCTTGAAAAATGCTCGGGTATACTCCTAGAGGTACTGATATTTTGGTTCTGGGTCTGAGGACTCTGGCTCCAGTCCCCACTATGATCTTGTGTAGACGTTGGATGCTCTCCAGTCTACTTTCCTTCCATCTACTCTTGTCTCCCAATTCTACTTTATACCTTTTCTCAAAAACTATCTGCCTGAGGATAGCATTCCTCGGAAGTTTAGTGATTGGGATCTTCTCTCTCAGTTCCTCCATGTTCTGGGACGAGATAACTTTACCTTTGCCCAACTCCCCCCCCCCCCCCCCCCCTTGGCGATATTCAGGAGGGTTCGCTGGGCTGACGGCTCTATCGCTCTGTGTAGCGGGGTTAGGTCGAGGATAGTCTCAAGCGCGCTGTTGTGGGGCATGTGCGCATACCTCCCGTGATGCAAACACACGCCAGTCGTTAAAGTTTTGTCAGCGCTTGTAAAATTGCAATTAGAAACAAAAAAACTAAAACACAGCAAATATAAGAAGCATAGCAAAATTCAAGCAACATCGTAATTCTCATTCATTAAATTAAAATTTTTTTCTGTTATGATGTACGTTGTTTCTCATTTTTCGATTTCGACTTTCTTTTTATTATTAGATTTTATTTATTGTTGCTATTATATTTTCGTGAAAATAGCTGTTTTGGTTTTTGATGGCGAGCGATAAACAAAAATACCGCAAATACGCGCACACGTCCGAATGTCTGTGGGTGCTGCAAATATAGAATTGGTTTTCTGATGCTAAATTTTCCACAAAAAACCAGTAATAAATCCATTAAAAGCTTCGAAAACTTATTAGATATGTTGCTCGGTAGTGCAATTTTTTACTTCCTTTATATTAGGTCGGTTGAATGTTTGTCCGCTTTTCATACAAATCTTGCAATCGATTTTTAAGTAACTTCTCATTGAGCTACAAACGTGAAACTTTACACATGGTTTAGAACGCCGTGGCAATGCAACAAAAGGAAAAAATCCGTTAGGTGGCGCACGGACCGAAATAACTAGATAAGAATTTGAAAATTTTCAAACCAGCTTTTAAATAACTTCTCGATGAGGTAGAGACTTGAAATTTCAAACTTAATTCAGAGGTCGATGACAGCCGATGACACGATACAAAAAGTTTCACTAGGGGGCGCACGGGATGGGACATTTATAAAAATCGTACGAAAAGGAGGGAATTTTGGAATTAATTTTTATGTAAGTTCTCATTGAGCTACAACTGTAAAACTTCACAGATAGGATAAGACCCCGAGACAATTTAAGAAATGGAGAAAAAATCCGTTAGGTGGCGCACGGATCGAAATATTTAGATAAGAATTTGGAAATTTGATGTTTTGAGATCGATTTTAAAGTAACTTATCATTGAGCTACAAACATGAAACCTCAGAGACAATTTAAGACACCGTGACAAAGGAACAAAGGAGAAAAAAATTCCGTTAGGTAGCGCACGGATCGAAAAAATTAGATAATAATTTGGAAATTTGAAACCGAGTTTTAAGTAACTTCTCGATGAGCTAGAGGCAAAAAATGTAGAGCGATATTTAGAAAAACCAAACGGAACGGAGGGAATTTTGGAATTGATTCTTATGTAAGTTCTCATTGAGCTACAAGCGTAAAACTTAACAGATAGTTAAGACACCGAGAAAATGTAAGAAAAGGAGAAAATAAAAATAAAATAAAAAAATTTTAAGCACTTCCTTTATATAAATGGACAAAAATCAGCAAAAACGTTTCCTTATATAAAGACATATTCTTGCTAAACTTTGATTTTTAAATTTTGACATAGAAATTGTAAAAATTTTTATGAGGTGGAGCGCAATTGATTGACTAATAATATCTCCTTTCCTACCAGATTCCCAATCAAAGAATATGCAAGAATATAAAGGAGACATTTTTCGCTGATTTTTGTCCATTTATATAAAGAAAGTGCTTAAATTTTTTTTTTTTTTTTATTCTTAGATACAAATGTTTTTTATTTATTTCAATATTGTTTTTTATACCTCCTGGTCCTACTTATACAAAGGATATCATAAAAAGAGATTTCGATTGAGCCATGTCAGTTATCCCGTTCGTTCGTTAACAAGACAAATTTAGCAACAATTTAGATATCTCAAACAAATTTGGTACACTGGCTTATGTGGACCTAAAAATATTGATATTGAAAATGGGGAAATCGTACCATAATCTCGCCTACTTTTTCGATATCGAAACTTGCGAGGAATTCAAGCCGTAAATCAAAACCGTATAGATAATCTCGCTTCCGTTCAGTTAGTCGCTCCACTAGAGCGACTTATGAATAATCGCTTGTTCGATTAGCAAAAGCTGTTAAGTAAAATAATCGATTATCCCTAATCAACAAGTTATTTGTTAGTGAAAGATTAGACTATTCGAATATATACTGTGGCGAATGTTGACATCACTAGGCTGTTAGTAAATAATCACGCAACAACAGAAAACATGAAGCAGCTACTTTTATATACATGTCCACATTAAAGCGAGCCACACTGGTGTACATGAACACATAAATCATCATTTATACACATACATACAAGGCAACGAAGAGATACTCACAAACACATGTAATCATCAACCGAAGTTCTTACTCACGCATATACACGCATATAACTAATTACCAAGCAGGGATACAAGAGTTCTAGAAGGTGAAACGTCTAGACCTTTGGAGAAATATTCGGGCGTGGCAACAGAGAGTATAAAAGCAGCGCCAGCTGAGTAATAACCAATCAGTTTAATTTAAACACGCTATCAGTTGCCAAGTGAAGTATAAGTGTTATTGTGAAAAACTCTCAATGTAGTCTAATAAAGACCTCTTTGCATTATTGAATATTGGAGTTATTTATTCGACAGTTTAGCGATTCGAATGTTAGCAGAAAGTTTGGAATAAGCGGAATTTCCCTAAATTCTTTACTATAGTATATTTTTTCTAAATTTTCTATGAGTTCTGCTATTTGTAAGGACGTGGAGTTATCGTAAGCCATTTCATATATTTTTCACTTTACTTCTTTGGTATCCTGTTTGATAAAAAATTGAATGTATGAAATCGTCAGTATTAGAATGATGGCAGTTAGTCGATTGCATGATCTGTTGCAATCGAGTACCAGCTATTCAATTTTCAATCAAAGCAAAAGTTGCTTCTCGATTAAACGACTAGCTGATTAGCCGAATAATCGAATGTAAACAATAGCCCTACTCACCCCAAAACCTTTGCCATAAGTCGAACAAAGATCAACAAATTTTAACGAAAATTTATAAGAACATTGTTTGTATGACAGTAACTGGCTTACAGCCTCTTACGGTAAACGATATCTGGGTATGTATGAGAAGTATATCCTAGCTGTTCCTAATATTAAATATGTATTGTTTATATACATATGTATATGTGAGAGCACTGAGCTGGATATATACCCTGCAAAAATCGTTCGATTAAACCCTAAAGAGATTGGTCTCCGATTGATCTCTTTTGTCTACATTTGGAAATAATTGATCCCCTTTAGTCCCTTTCGGGCACAGTTGGGATTAGTCAATTTGAAATATATGTAGCCCATTTTAAGAAATATTTAAAAAAACGGCAACGAAGTGCGTTAAATAAAAAAGATTACAGATTATTGAATCGAATTATTTAAGAAAAATCGGAGCCCTATACCGTACCTAAGTTAATGACTTAACGACTACGCCGGAGTTACGGTTAAATTTTCGGAAAATATTTTTTTATTCCTTTTTGAAAAGCGGGCGAACAACTTACATCAAATAGATTTGGTGGCTTGGCAAACCATTCGATTGTGTTTCTGCCATGAAAAATGCGACTGGACCCTATTTGAGTCCTTATTGAACCGAAAAGGGACTAGTCTCCATATGTTCCCATATGGGTACAAAGGGGAATTATTCTATCGATCCCTTTCGTGTATAAATGGGTACAATAGTCTCTTCATAGGACATGTTCGAACAAAAGAGAACACAGAACAGAACAACTCATACAAAGAGATCAAAACTGGCATTGGTCGCATACTCCTTTGCGACTAATCCAAGATTCCTCCTAGCTTATCGCATTTATTGCAGGGTAATATTCGATTTCCCACCGACCCTTGTTGTTGTTGTTGTAGCGATAAGGTTTCTCCCCGAGGGGAAGTGTTATCGATGTGACGGTCCTTTGCCGGATACAGATCCGGTAGGCTCCGGTAACACAGCACTATTAAGGTGCTAGCCCGACCATCTCGGCCGCACTGAGCATCAATACAGCGAAAACGAAAGTCATAAGATGCGACTATAGTATTTCATCAAGGCCATTAATGCTTACGGTCGACGAAAATTAAATCGAAGGTGTAGAGTCTGTTGTTTATCTTGGTAGTATTGTCTCAAATAAAAGTGGTGCAGCTGAGGACGCTCAGTCTCGCATAAACAAAGCAAGAATGGCTTTTAGGTAATTGACCAATGTGTGGAGGTCCAGTCAAATATCGTTAAAAACGAAGCTACGACTGTTCAATTCGAATGTTAAATCAGTACTGTTTTATGCTTACGAGACGTGGAAAAGCTCAACATTAATTCAGAAACGTCTACAAGTTTTTACTAATAAATGTCTGCGCCGAATCCTGAAAATTCGATGGCCGGAAAGAATTTCAAATGACGACTTATGGTCTAGAAAAAATCAACCTAAGGCTGCCACAGAAATAACCAAACGTAAATGGTCGTGAATTGGTCACACTCTCAGAAGACCTCCAGTAAATATAGCCAGACAAGCATTGCGATGGAATCCACAAGGAAGCCGACGATCTGGTGCACCTGCGAAAACTTGGCGCAGAACTGTGGATAAAGAACTCGAAGACGCAGGATACACGTGGAATAATATCATAAGAACCGCACCTAACAGAATATGATTTAAGTCGGTGGACGAGGCCCTATGCTCCAATAAGAGTTGAGGAAGATGATGATGATGATGAAACAAAATTACGGTGAATATTTTCTACAAACATACACTATACATATGATGCTGGCATTTTCAGAATAGGTTGCGGTACACCTATTCGCGAGACTTTCGAGAAATATATCAGGCGCCAAAGTGGTTTCCACTATAACAAGTTTACTTTCCACCTGCCATCTGCAACATAGCAGGTAATATCTTATCTGGACCCTGCGTTCCGTATTTGAAGTGTAGACGTTGATACATAACTCTTCCGTATCATCTGCCGATGTGAAGTATGTGTGCAGGTTGCCATGATAAGGACGGTTGTTTTTTCCTGTTGTTGTTGTTGTAGTGATAAGGTTTCTCCCCGAAGGCTTTGGGGAGTGTTATCGATGTGATGGTCCTTTGCCGAATACAGATCCGATACTCTTCTGTAACACGGCACCATTAAGGTACTAGCCCGAACACTTCGGAAACGATTTATATGGGCACATTAAACCTTCAGGCCTTACCTCCCACCCCACCCCAAAGTTTCATGAGGAGCTTGGGGTCGGCAGAACCTCGTCTGTTAGTGAAACAGGATTCGCCGCGGATAGTTGAGGTTGACAATTGGGTTTGGAGAAGCTATATATTGCGCTGGCAACCTGAAAGGGTTGCGCTATACAGCCCCTCGAATCTGGTATTTTAGTCGCCTCTTACGACAGGCATACCTACCGCGGGTATATTCTGACACCCTAACCCGCTGGGGGAGTGTTTTTCCCTCTATTGTGACTATTGATAGGTCTTCAGTGCTAAAGTTAGATAGCATAAACGAGTATAGGTGTTTCCTTACCATGACCGCAGCTGTAACACTGCTTTCAGTTATTGCGTAACAAACGCTGAACCGCGCGCGCTACGTTCAGTAGCCTTTCCTCCAGAGCCTTGGCTCCTGTATCAGCGCCACATCGAACGAACCCTCCTCAAAAGTCATGGGAGCGCTCTAGACGCCACTTCACTGTGTTGGAGGTTTATCTGTAAGATTAACAACACCAATTAGCTGTTTGTCTCTCCCCAAATTGTCCGCCACTTTACTCACGCTATAGAATTTAGAGAACAAACATTTTTCTAGTAGAGGTTTGAGTCGAAGGAATTTCTGCCATCGAAAGCGTCTAAGCAAAACTCGTCTGCCATAGCAGATGTCGTCCTGTGTCGTCATAAAAGGTGTTCATAGGGCCGCCAATTTGTGGGAAAAGTGAAAAAGCAGCACAATACAAATTTGAAAAAAAGCTCCACTTTATCTTCTCGAAGATATATCATGCCAAAATAGTTTTTTATTAAGAGATACAAATTTACAAGCATAAAATAAACGAAAACAAGATCTGCGCCAAAACTAAAAAAATTGTATCGGTTGATTTTCCGTACAACCAATCAACAATTTCAAGCAGCGCAGCAAAGCTAACGATCGACTTTTGAGGAGGCGTTCTGCGGAATTTCGGACGTCAGACAAATACCAATCTGACGTCATTAGACAAAAGATTTTCCTATTTCTTTTTCATTTTTAAATATTTTCTCTTATACTTTTTGGTTGTTAATATTTAAATTTTGAAAAGTTGTTGTTGCTCATTTTTATGGGTGGTAAAAATGTTAATATACTTACATATGTTTTAAGCTCTTCAATGTACTATCGCGTTTGGAGAACGGTTTTTTTTTAGCAAATACCATCAAGCAATTCCGAGAGGTTCTTCCCAGTCCTTACGGAGCTGGTGTTGTTACTCGGCGTGATTTGGCAGAGTTTTAGAAGCATTGCAGGAAACTTGGATTCAGGCATAGATGTTTAAAGCCTCCTTTTTCCGCTACCAAAATGCGTTGTTGTTGTTGTTGTTGTTGTTGTTGTTGTTGTAGCAGTGCTTCGCCTCATCCAATAGGTCTGACCAATCACAAATTGTCATCAATGTCCTCTAACGGGAGTCCGAGGAAACTTGCTGTTTCAACAGGGGTGGACCATAATGAAAGAGGTGTTAGAGGCGTTGGTTCCACATTACAATTGAAGAGATGGTTGGTGTCATGTAGGGACACATTGCAAGCAGGGCATACATTTTGTATGTCGGGGTCGATTCTGGATAGGTAAGAGTTTAACCTGTTACAGTATCCAGATCGAAGTTGGGCTGTAGTGACTCGCATTTCCCTAGGGAGTGTGCGTTCCTCTTCCGCAAGTTTAGGGTATTGCTCTTTGAGTACTGGATTCACCGGGCAATTCCTGACAAAGAGGTTCGACGCCTGTTTATGGAGTTCACCAAGGAGCTGCTTTGATCGTCCTAAAAAGATTATTTTCCGGCAAACGCAGCAAACCCATTTCTCAGGTCCGGGGTCAGGAGACGGACCCGGATTGGGTTCGATACCTGCCCGGAGCAGGAGAGTATGGAGCAGTCCCGCTGCGAAGAGCTGCTGGAGGAATGACAATTTGTGGGAAGGACATAACAAATTAAATGGGGTTACACTGAAATGACAGTCCTTGGTCGATAAAAATCCCGAGTCGCTCTGGTACATAGAACCAACCGCCTTGGGAAGCGACCAAAATGCGTATTGTTAAAATCTAGTACGTAATAGATTTGCCAAATCTTAAGCCGATGGGGTCCAATTAATTCGTTGCCTTTGGGCTTGGGAAGTAGGCCGAGCTGGCGGTAGTTAGTACGGTTTGCGACATCGTCTTTCTTGTGGATTGGACAGATCACACTTATTTCCAATCTATATTTTGAATAGAAGTTGATGACTCGTGACAAGTTTTGTATGCTATAAAGCAGGCCACCGTGGTGTGATGGCCCGGGAAGAGTAATATCAATATCTTAAGGAAACAATTTTTTCGGCAGTGATTTGGGAAACATTCTGGGTGTATATCTTCATCTGCTTGCAGAAGCAGCTACTTTGTAGGAAAAATTAAAGAGCAGTAAGACGCAAAGTAGAAGAAAAGCTCGGCCTAAATCTGTTCGAAGGTATGTCACCCCTTTGTTCATATTTTTTATCAGTCGAATTCTTTCTTTGCGAAAAATACCTTCCCTGTCAAAATTTTACAGCTAAACCTAAGAACGAGGCTCCTTATTACAAACAAACAATTTAATTCATCGATTTTGATTCCTCAACTTTATATCTTACACCTTATTTATTTTAAAATTGCGCCTTTCTAGAGATAGCCAATATTATTATCAGACATTTTTGAAAGCATTAGAACTAGGGCTGGGACTATCCGCATATTCGAATATCCGGATATTCATACGGATATCCGTTGATACGGATAAAATCCGCACGTCATGGATATCCGGTTAATATTCGTTTGTGAAACTATCCGGATTTATGAATATCTGGTTTACAGCCAAAATGCACCAGAGACGCCATTATGAAATCTATAATCTATCTATCTTCTATAAATCTTATAAAATAAAGTCGCTAAATGCCATGTATGTACATAACTTCACACAGAATGCTCCGATTTTAAAACGGTTTTTTGCATTTGAAAGCTTAGCTACGTGAGATGGTACAGTTGATATAATTTGAAGGTATATATTATAGAGGGTGTGGCAAATTGCCAAAATGTAGTAAAAAATCATAAAATTTTTGTTTACACAGCTATAACTCATAAACGGATGGATGGATTTAAAAAATTCCACTTTTCAGTAAAACTTTGAAATATTTACCTTCGATCTGCATCAAAAAAAATACTTGATTCCTTTCTTATATCAGCCAAATTGTTTAAACAAAAGTAACATTTTTATCAAAAAATGCGTATGTGTGTTTGTTCGCTGTGAACTGTCCGCGCTAATTGCTTTTGAGTGAGGCTTGATGCGACACATACATACGTACATATACATATGTAGCATTCGCTGCGTTATTTAACTTCGGGCGTAGGTTTATAGGTATATATGGATGTACATCACTACATAGTATAAAACAAGCGTAGGTTTATAGGTATGTATGGATGTACATCACTACATAGTATAAAACAAAGTCGCTTTTTCTGTCGCTATGTCCCTTTGATTGCTTAAACCTTTAAAAATACGCAACAGATTTTGATGCGCTTTTTTTTAATAGATAAAGAGTGATTGAAGAGGAAGTAACGGATGAACATATTTGGCTGAAAATTGGTGGAGGGGTAGCTTAGAACCAGGAGACATATATAGGCTAATTTTTATCCCGTTCTGGATAGGGTCTTGAGATCAAAACGTGGACTTGGGTAATCCTGGGATATGTTTTTAGAGTTAGACGGAAAAAGCTTATTAAAATGTATGGAGATAGACCAAATTTAGGGCAGAACAACGTCTGACGGGTCTGCTAGTTCCTATATAAAATCACCCCCTGATTTCGAAAATCTAGTTTATTTTTAATTATATGGTAACGTTTTTGAGATATTTACGAATAGCGGTTTTTGGGTCCACTTAATCATATATATCTCAAGAACGAATTGAGCAATTCCAAAACGGTTTGAAGCTTTTAAAAGGCAATAAAATTAAAATATAAACTGTGGATACAACACTTTTTGCTAGGCCCTGCAGATTCAAAGATAACGAACAATCATTACGGATTTTTTCCATTTTTTTTTTTTTTTTTTTGTAAAAATAGAAAATTTTGTACTTTGCGAGGAAGAATCTCGAAAACTTTTTATTTTTTTGCAGATTTGTTTTTTTCTCTCTAAGCTCTGTTTTATTACAAAAAAATAAGCTTTCATTCAATAAAATCGATGAACTAATACAAAAGTTATAAGCATTCATGTAAATATTCCCATTTAATACTTAAGTACCCTACTGGACAGTTACAGACTTGAACACGATTTTGGCTGCAATATCTGCTCAAACATCGACAGTGTCATCTCAACTGGCAGAACAGAAGGCATATATGGCAGCACAATTGGATGAACAAAAAACATACATGGCGCCACAAATTGCAGAACAATTAAAAGAGCAAGATGCACGCATAACATTACAACTCGAAGCCGAGATGGATGCTTTGAAAGATCGTATACAGGAGTTGCAACTAAATCGGCCAGCAGTTTCAGCGAGTAATCCAAAGGTAAAAACACCATCCTTCGACGGTTGTTCCTTTCCAGGTCTTTAAGCTACAATTTGAGAAGACCGCAACAGTGAACAACTGGAGTGCTGAAGTTGCTGCACTATTCGTGGCATTGAAAGGATCTGCTGCTGAAATCCTACAGACTATTCCCGAGGGGGAGCGGAACAACTACGAAACATTTATGAGTGCTCTAGAGAGGCGATACGGAAGCGAGCACAGGAAGCAGATACACCAAATAGAGTTGCAAAACCGTTACCAAAAAGCTAATGAGACTTTGTAAGAGTTTGCTTCGGATGTTGAAAGTTTGGCTCATTTGGAAAATGCGGACGCACCCGTGGAATACACCGAGAGGGTAAAAATTCTGAGTTTTATAAATGGCAAACGGGACGTCGAAACGAAGCGAGCCACATACGCAAACCCAAAGCCAACATTTGCTGAAACGGTATCACATGCATTGACTCAGGAAACTGCCTCCCTATTGAGTAAACCAGCATATAAGGCTTATCGTGTGGAAGTAGAAAGACCAGAGTGGGTAGACACAATTTTGGAAGCATTGAAGGGTACGCAGCAGAAGATAAATGATGCAGTCAAATGTTTTAAGTGCGGAAAGCCAGGGCACATTGCACGGTATTGCAACACCAACCCTAACAGTTCCAACAATGTGGGTGGTCGTAAACGCAGAGCTGAAGGAGATGAACAAATCTCCAAGTCCATTCAATCGTTAAACTAAAGAGAGTCAGCCGCAAGGGGCGACAGCTGGCTCCCTCAATTGAATGCCTCATATTCTCTATCTCGCAAATTGGAAGAAGGTCAAGCAATCTTACTCTCGGAGGGCATGTGGATGGAAAGGAACGTTTACTTACTGTAGATACGGGTGCATTCCATCATTCGATCAGATTTAGTCAACAAGAAGATAAGACCATTGCTTGGAGCAAGATTACGTACACCCACGGGAGAGGACACCCAGGTAATTGGAGAAGTAGCAATTGGGAATGTCACGGTACTACACAATTTTATAGTGGCAGAGATGTTGATGAAATCTTAATTGGAGTGGACCTCTTAATCGACGAAGGCATCAAGATCGATATGCAAAGCAAGACGATGCGATATAAGAACATGGATGTGCCACTTAATTTCGGCCACGAGAGGCTACAGCAGTAAACGAGTGCTGGTGGAAGAGAGTCATCAAATACCACCAAAATCCGAAGCAGTCATCTGGGCAAAGGTTGATGGAGATTGTGGGACAAACAAATTGTGGGTTGTAGAAGCAGCAAACACATTAGCACTGAATATACTTGTAGGAAAAACCCTGGCTATGACAAAACAAGATGGACGTATTCCGGTAAGAGTACTTAATGAGTTCATGTCACCACTCAAACTGACCAAAGGAGCTATTTTGGGACGATGCCAAGAGGCTGAAGTAGTTATTAACTGTGAACAGCTCCAGGAACACGTTTCATCTAGTAATACTGATCTTTCAAATGACATCACGGCATGGACGCAGTGGCTACAGGAAGCCTATCAGAGTAAGGCAAAACAACTGCTCCTAAAGTACGCGAACATATTTGACCAGGATGGTTCCAAACCAGGCCGCGCCAACGTTGTGAAACACCAAATTGACACTGGAGATGCGAGGCCGATCCGTCAAGCTCCACGTAGTGTTCCACTGGCAAAACGGGAAATTGTGAGTCAAATCGTACAAGAAATGAGCGACAGCGGCGTCATCGAACCATCAGCTAGTCCATGGAGCTCACCTGTGGTACTTGTGAAGAAGAAAGATGGGAAAATGAGGTTTTGCGTGGACTACCGCAAGTTGAACGTCACGAAAAATGATAGCTACCCATTGCCAAGAATTGACGACACTCTGGACTCGCTCTCTGATACGAAATGGTTTTCAACACTGGACTTGAAAAGTGGCTACTGGCAAGTGGAGGTGAAGGCGGAAGACAAAGAAAAAACAGCCTTCAGTGTCGGTGATGGTCTTTGGCAATTTACAGTGATGCCTATTGGACTATGTAATGCACCAGCTACTTTTGAAAGACTCATGGATCAGGTACTGAAAGGACTACATTGGAAAATATGCTTAGTGTACCTAGACGACATCATCGTATTGGGAAAGAACTTCGAAGAACATCTGAAAAACTTGGAGGAGGTTTTCCAAAGAATAGCTGGTGCTGGTCTGAAACTTAGTCCCAGAAAGTGTTCTCTGTTCAAGAAGCAAGTTAGTTACTTGGGTCATAAAGTAACGACGGGGGCTTCTGCACCGCGAATGAAAAGATTGAAGCAGTGAAGGATTGGCCAAGACCACAGAATCTGCATGAAATGAGAAGTTTCCTTGGGCTGTGCACATATTACCGCCGATTTGCAAACATTGAAAGAGCGTTTGTGCACTGCCCCAATGTTGGCATATCCGATTCCAGGAGCAACGTTTATTCTAGATACAGGTGCGAGTGGATATGCTATAGGAGGCGTTTTATCACAACTGGTCGATGGACAGGAGAAGGCAGTTGCATATTACAGCAGTTCAATTGGAAAACCAGAGAGGAACTATTGCGTTACACGGAGAGCTGTTGGCATTGGTAGAGTGCATTAAACATTTCCACAAATACCTCTACGGCCAGCGATTCCGCGTCAGGACAGATCACGCAGCGTTGAAATGGCTTCTGCAGTTCCGTAATCCGGAAGGACAATTGGCACGGTGGATCGAGCGACTACAAAGCTATGACTTTTCCATTGAGCATCGAAAAGGTAGTACCCATGGAAATACTGATGCAATCTCACGAAGACCATGTAGTTTGGAATGCAAGCACTGTTCAAAGGCCGAGGCTAAAGAAGACATTATAGATGTCCGGCTAATGACTATAACATGTACAGATGAATGGGACAAGAAACAGTTAAGAAAGTGTCATCCAGAAGATACAGATCTGTCACATGTTATGCAAGGGCTCGAACGAAACGAAAAACCAAACAGAGAAGAGATGTCAGCAGAGAGTCCCATTGCGAAGTCATATTGGGCACAGCGGAACAGTTTAGAATTGATATCCGGTTGCTTGCATCGAGTATGGGAGAGTGAGGATGGTCAATGCAAGAAGAAGCTGATAGTTGTTCCCAGAAAGAGGATTCCTGACGTGCTCAGCGAGCTGCATAATGGTCCAAGCGGAGGTCGTCTTGGAATCACGAAGACGCTCGAGAAGATTAAACAGAGATTCTATTGGGTTGGTTGCCGTCAGTCGGTCACTGAGTGGATTGCGAACTGCGAGGTTTGCAGCAGAGCGAAAGGGCCCAACACCCGAAGTCATGGCCAGATGAAGCAATATAACTCAGGTGCGCCATTTGAAAGGATTGCTATGGATGTCGCAGGTCCATTTCCTACTAGCAACTGTGGTAACAAATATGTATTGGTGGTTATGGATTATTTCAGCAAATGACCAGATGTATAAAAAAATAAAAAATAAATGTAAGGCGCGATAACCTCCGAAGAGATCTAAGGCCGAGCTTCTCTTCCAATTTGCGTCGTGCTCCTCTTGATATTCCCTAAAAATTGGCCGGACGGGACCTACATGTTTTATGCCGACTCCGAACGGCATCTGCAAGGCAGATGAGTTTTCACTGAGAGCTTTTCATGGCAGAAATACACTCGGAGCGCTTGCCAAACACTGCCGAGGGGCGACCCCACTTAGAAAAATTTTCTTCTAATTGAAAAACCTTATTTCTAAAATTTGGTGTTGCTTTGCCCGGAGTGCGAACCCAGGGCATATGGTGTGGCAGGCGGAGCACCCTACCATCACACCACGGTGGCCGCCAGATGTATACCCAATCCCAAATCAAGAAGCGGAAACAGTAGCAGAAGTGTTTATAAACAATTGGGTTGCAAGGTATGGTGTACCAATGGAGTTACATTCTGACCAAGGCAGGAATTTCGAATCAGCTGTGTTCCGGGAAATGTGTAAATCATTGGGAATTCGAAAAATACGGACAACTTCATTGCATCCTCAGTCCGATGGTATGGTGGAACGATTCAATAGAACATTGAAGGAGCATTTAAGGAAAGTAGTACCATACGGAGTGGGATACACATATATCATTATTCTTGATGGCTTACCGATCGGCAATGCATGAGACAACGGGCCAAACCCCCGCAAAGGTAATTTTGGCAATGACCTTCGACTGTCAGCTGATTTGAAGTTTGGGATAGATGCCGATGCGGAGAAATGTCAAGAAACCCACTGGTGTCTTGGAAGAAGAGCTGAGAGAGATACACGATCTTATAAGGCAACGATCAAAGATTATGAGTGACAAGATGAAAGCGACGTACAATAAAGCAATTAATTCGGAAGGGTTTCAGGAAGGAGAAAAAGGTTTATTCCCGAAATTGCCGTGTAATTGGGAAGGCCCATACAATGTTGTAAAACGGATCAACGATGGAGTGTACCGCATACAAACCATTGGCAAACCATGAACCAAAATGAAAGTGGTTCATTTGGAGAGGCTAGCAACGGTTAGATCGAGAGATTTGTCTGATCGGGACGATCAGACTTAGGTGGAGGGCAGTGTTACGAATATTAGCAATACTAAGGGGTACTGTCATCTCTAAGCCGATGCTAAGAGTGACTTGTATGCACATCCATAAATCAATCATTATGTATCTACATAAACGAATCAATCATTATGTCTACACATATGTACGTACACGCAGCGGAGAAGCAACGCACAAACACAGGCAGATATCTTATCTGAGATGCTCCCAAAAGTATGCAATTGTAATTGGGGAAGTGTCGCTCACAAATACACGCGCATATGAGAGCTACACGTGCATCTGTAGTTATAATTATATACCAGTAACTAAGTAAATTCTGGAAGCGCCTAGAAGATGCAACGAGGAAATCACACAGTATAAAAGCAGCAACAGTAGAGGCGCGAGAATCAGTTTCGATTAAGCACGCCATCTGTCGAGCAATAGAAGTGTTATTTTGAAAGTACTTGAATAAAGGCCATTTTGCATTATTAAATATTGGAGTCATTTATTCAACAGTTTAGTGATTCGTACTTAGCAGAAGGTTGCAAATAAGAGGATTTGCAGTAAATTCGTTACAATATTTTTACAAAAAAAAAATGGAAAAAATCCGTAATGATTGTTCGTTATCTTTGAATCTGCAGGACCTAACAAAAAGTGTTGTATGCACAGTTTATAGTTTTAAAAGCTTCAAACCGTTTTGGAATTGCTCAATTCGTTCTTGAGATATATATGATTAAGTGGACCAAATTTTTTTTTTTTTTTGGGAAAAAACCGTTATTCGTAAATATCTCAAATATGTTACCATAGAATGAAAAATAGCCTTGATTTTCGAAACCAGGGGTGATTTTACATAGGAATTTCATAATGGCATCTCTGGTGCAGAAAAAAAATTGGAATTTGTGATCCAGTGTAGTTCACCGTATTTTTGGATACCCAGTGAAAGCAACAAATTGATGTACCATATATGTTTATTTAACATTAATAACAATAAATTCGTGGGGAATTTAAATCAATTAACAGTGAATACAAAAAAGGCTCGTATTGAGAAATATGTAATACCATGTTAACCACTATTTTCTTCTTGTTATGGAGTAAGAAAACAAGTGGCGATATCATTTCCCGACTCAAACAATTTCTTGTTGGACGAGCTACATTTCCAGCACTTGAAAATACCCTCTCAGAAGCTGTTGAGGTGGCAGGTACCGCAAGATATCTTTTGGCGATTTTCGACAGATTGGGATATATTTTTTCATGGTCTTTTCACCAATTGCTGGCACTGAGATTGTGGTTTATTTGTTTTTCGAATAAGTAGCGCGGAAACTCGTCTTCCTCCCTTGTGCCACTGTCATTGTCATTTAGAAGTATATCCATGGCCGTGAGGTCACTGTTTTCCGGAACTTCTTCTTGGGCATTCATATCAGCAGTACCCATTTTATTGCCATTATTCCACATGATTTTTTTATTTTGTTACGAAAAGCATCGGTCTCAACGTGCTTCAACTCTTTGATCCTCGGATCAAGACAACTTGCCATATGTGCAATAATGATATTTTCCAGAGATGGATCTTCAGCGTCTTCAAAAAAGAAACGTCTTCTCAAGTCTGCAGCTACCTTTTCTTTGAATGTTTTTGCCATCCTCGTATCAGTGTTTTTAAATTTCAGATGCTTATTAATAATTTTATGAACGATGGGTTTCACTTTAGAAAATGTTATCTCGCTGTCACTGCTAAGCATATTTGTCGCGATTTCGAAAGGGGTGAGTAAATCTATTAGAACATTAAAACTGCATCCCAGTCACTGTCCGAAATTGCGATATTTTGAGCGGCTTTGTTGTTGAAAATTGAACGATCAGCAATTACTGCAACAATAGAAGATCTAAGCTCTTTAACTTTTTCCAATATAAAAAGAACTGAATTCCATCTAGTTGAACAACTTTGGATTAGTTTTTTAACTGTCTTTTCAGTTTGTATTAAATGTTTCTCGAGAGCATATGTACGTTTACTCGAATGATTGAAACTCATCACCAGTTTTGAAACCTTTTGGATGACTCCAAAACATTCCGGTAGTTTCATTTCTAAATTAACACCCAATTGAAGTGTATGTGGACTGCATGGATGACTGGTTATGTCAGGGCTCAAACCCCGAACAGCATTTGCGTCCATACCATTCTCTTGAAGATGGAAAACCCGATAGTGTCTTCATAGCTTGATGTCGATCCTATGTTTTGTAGCGTTTTTTCACAATATAAACAAATGGCATTGTTCTTTTATTCACTTGTTTGTAAAATTGTAGCTTTTTAATTTTTGACGTTAATGTAACAATTTACGAACATATTTTGTGAATAATTTTTAGATGTTTGCTTCGTTCAATTCTGATATGCAGATATTCAACTTTTATATTCCAGTATCCGGACATACGGATATCCGGATTTTCCATTTATAAATCCGGATATCCGGATAGCCGGACTTTTTCCTTAGCTATCCGGTTATTCGAATATCCGGTTTATCCGGATAGTTGAAAAATCCGCAGTTCACATCCCTAATTAGTACTTGTAAATTTATTGATTCGACATATAATAAGTTTCCGAATTGTCCTACACAAAACTTCATACAACAGTATTGCTGAGGGAATTCTTCTCCATTTTGAAACACAATGAACTTTGCAACTGTCACCTGAAAAATTTATCAATGGGAAAAGTATTTAAATATTTTTCCCGTAAATTTAATATTGACCTATCCTAATAGAAAATTCGTAGCTTAAAAGTGTTGCTAAAATGAGGCCGTATCTAAACCAAATCGCTAATAAAGTTGTATCTCAGGAGACCGGTTAAAAGGGTTCTAATTGAAATTAAAAAAAATTTTAATACAAAAGATATGAACTAAATTTAGTTAAATTTCTTATCACAATTCGTTAACGACTTAAAATGCTAAACTATACTATATAAGACACATGAATCTATATTATTCTGGTTTACCAATTTATGTGTTTTGCGAATTGTGAATAGGCAATAAATTAAGTTTACTTTTATTTATTTATTTTGTAAACCTTCGCCTAATAATTATAAAAATTTTTTTCGAGCTCTAGGCCATGTATATGTAAATTAAAACACCAAAAGTGCTTGTTTTACATATAAATTTTATATTTGTCAAATTTATTTTTATGAATTTATTTTAATCGATATTTCGATTTCAAACTGAAATCATCTTCAGGACTGAAAGGCATGTAAAAACAAAAACATATTAACACATAGATCATAACAACATTCCATAATTTCTAAATTACACTCTTGAGTGCACCTGATCGACTAATTTAACAAATCTTACAATAAATAAGTACAAGGGAAAACGATAAACAAAAAAGTAAACATCTAAAGAACCGTAATAATAAACAAATTTTTACATAAACAACAATACGTTAAATAATAAGCAGTAAGTGGCGCTCAGCACATTAGCGTTGGGACAGTATATTTGGAACGACACTCTTCTCACGAGGAATTGTAGTTGTTGTAATCAACCGACGATAGGCTGCCGCGCAGCCTTCTACATCTGCCTTAAAATTTATTCTTTGTTCTCTTGGTGTATTGATAATATGAAGCATTTCTAATGTGTATCTTTTGTTGTAATGCCTCTCTTGTTGAATTACTGCTACGTTGTTTAAATCAGGAGAGTGCCCGGTTACTCTGCAATGTTGTGTCAAAGCTGTTTTATTATCATTAGCGTGGTCCCGATTTTTGATATTAGATTTATGCGCGGAAATCCCTGTCTTTAATTTTGATTTTGTAGTCCCGACATATACTTTATTGCATACGTGGGACCCGTGCCGTTACATGAAATTTGGTATATTACGTCAGATTTCTCGTATTTTTCGATTTTGTCCTTTGTGTTGCTAAAAATTTGTTGTACGGTATTGTTGTAAGTGAAGGCCATTTGGAATTTTTCGTGGTCATACATATTGGAATATTTTAGTCTGTTGGACAGTCCAGGGACATATACGGACGTTTTATATATTTTATTTTTATTATTATTTATTCGATTGGTACTTGATTTTTCAAAATAATCGCGGATATAACCTTTTATAAAATATATCGGAAAGTCGTTGTTTTTAAGCATTTTTACAATAATCTCTATATTTTTATTATGGTATATTTCATCACTGATGGTCAGCACTCTTCGAATAAAATTTTTTGCTGTATTTACTATAGTTGGTTTGCTGTGTTTCGAGTGGAAATTAATCAATCTGCCTGACGATGTAGGCTTTTTATACCAGTCAAAGTATAGTTTCTTGTATTTTCTTATCACCATAGTGTTTAAAAATGGTAACTGGCCATCCTTTTCAATTTCAGGGGTAAACTTTATTGATTTATTATAACTGTTTAAGTTCGTCAGCATATCCTCTACAGCATCAATTTTTACGATGGCGAATAGATCGTCGACGTATTTAGATAAAAAGCGGGGTTTATTAGGAGAGTCTTCCTCGAATTTACTCAGCAATTCTTCCATTACTAAGTCTGCAATGACAGGTGATGCTGGTGACCCCATTGGCATTCCCGACCGCTGTTCATATATTTTATTATTTGATTTGAAATATCGGTTTTCTTTAATGCAAAATCTCACAATTTCCAAAAACAATTCTTTACTAATACTGGTATGGGCTTTTAATTGGTTCCATTTAGATGCTATAATATCCAAAGCATGGTCGACTGGAATGCTGGGAAACAAGGAAACCACATCGAACGAAATCAGACATTCATCGTCTTCTATATAAGTATCTTTTACCTTGTTTTTGAATTCTACCGAATCTCTGACATTGTACTTCGAAATTTTGGTTAGATTTTTGAGGACATTAACAACATATTGGCATAATTTATAAGACGGGGAGTTAACAGACGAACATATAGGACGTAGGGGTATGCCTTCCTTAGGAATCTTGGGAAGACCAAAATTTACAAAATAAAGGCAGAAATAGAATAAAAGTAATTCGCCTAATAATTTAAAATTAGTATAGACTAGATAGGAGCTATGGCTGCCAGAGCCTTAATTTCGAAGCTTTTTTGACAAAAAAATGACAACCTTTTTAACCGGTCTCCTGGGATACGACTTTATTGAAGACTTCGCTTAGTAACAGAATGCCTGAGATACGTCCTACTTAACAAAAATTTTAAGTTACTACCTGTTATGTATGAAACGAGATGGCAGCGCCACGACAATAAATTATTTATATATACATCTGGCAACTGTGTTGCCAGAACATTCTTTATCTTCTTCTTTATTACTTTTTTATCTTTCAATTGATATACTTTTACGCATTAACTTTAAAATGTAACAATTAACTTATTTCATTAATTAAATAAACACTCATATATAAAAGTGGTGTCAGAAATGTATTTAAAAATGAGCCTTACACCGGAGGATTTAAAAACAGTGTTGGATGCGCTAGCAGGAGCAATCCGAGGAGCTGTGGAGGAGGCTGCACACAATGCTGCGGCAAATACAAAGGTAAATCGTTCGTTGTCACCCAAACCGCCACCGTTTAATATTACGGAATACAAATTGGAAGATAAATCCTCAGTACAGGATTATTTCACACGTGTAGATGGGCCATTACAGTTGAGCAAGGTTCCAGAAGCGGAACAGCAGAAGTTCGTACGTGTACACATGGGGACAGAGCTTAATACAGCGCTAAAAATTCTTGTTAGCCCAAAAACACCAGACTCGCTCAACTACAGCGAAATAAAAAATATCTTGATTCGCCATTTTGATGGCTGTAGGAATAAGTATGCAGAAAGTATCAAGTTCCGGTAAAACAAACAAGAAAAGGGAGAGCCGATTTGCAAGTTCGCACTTCGGTTAAGAGAAGCTGCTGTACACTGTGAGTATGGAGAATTCTTAGATAGAATGCTACTAGAGCAATTGTTGTATGGCGACGAATCACGAGTTATTTGTAATGAAGTTATTGCAAAGGAGCCAAAAAATTTTGCTGAAGCATACGAAATTGCCCATACAATCGAATTAACACAAAACGCCACAACAGACCTAAAGTGCACAGAAGTGATACAAACAAGCGAGCCAACGTATAAACTGGGATACGCCCCATTAAAACAAAAAGAAATACAAATTCAAAAAACCCGAGTGGCGAAGAACCGATGCAGAGGGCAAAAGAGAAAGGGTCCAATTGTTACGGATATGGGGGGCAGCACCTTAGAAAAGACTGCAAATTTAACAATTCCAAATGCTTTGCATGTGGAAGAGTGGGCACATCGCCAAAGTGTGTAAGACCAAATTAGATCAGATTTCAGAGGATGAATGTGAATCAGTTCAAAAACTAAACAGTGTTAATGCATGCAATGCAGTAGATAGAAAAATGGTTCCTATATATATAGATGGGAAAAAAATTTTGATGGAATTAAATACGGGTGCACCATGTGCAGTAATGAATTGGAAAACGTTGCGTTCGATTAAACCAAATTTTAGGTTGTTAAAGACAGATCGACGATTTACAAGCTATACGGGCCACAAGATGAACTGCATTGGACGGGTCGTAGTAACTGCGACAATGGGAAAAACTTCAAGACGACTTAATTTGTATGTCGTTCAAAGAGATTGTGATACACTTTGCGGCCGAGAATGGATATCGCAATTCGCACGAGAAATAAACTTCACTGAACTGTTTTCATCGTCTAACCGAATCAATACTATAAATTCAACAGCACCAAAACTATCAATAAACCAACAAACGCGACTGCAACATCTCATTACACGTTTTGAGGACATCTTCAGTACGACAGCTGGGAAGTTGAGTGGGCCACCTGCAAAAGTAAAGCTCAAAGCTGGAGCAACACCAGCTTTCGCGCGATGTACCGATGGCGCTGAGAGAGGAGTATGCCCAGGAAATAGATCGTAAAATTCAGTCAGGTTTTTGCAAGAGAGTGGAGCATTCAGAATGGGCCTCAACAACACACGTAGTAGCAAAAAAGAATGGGGGTATTCGCATTACCGGTAATTATAAGCCCACTGTCAATCCAAAAATGATCATCGACGAACACCCGATTCCAAAAGCAAAAGATTTGTTTAATAAAATGAAAAACGCTACAATATTTTGTCACTTCGATATAACAGATGCATATACGCATTTAACAATTGACGATGAGTTTGCGCATGTATTGACATTAAATACAGTGACGCATGGGTTAATACAAACTACTCGGGCGGTATATGGAGCAGCAAATATTCCAGCTATCTGGCAAAGAAAAATGGAGACTGTGTTACAAGGAGTCCCAAATGTTTTAAATTTTTTTGATGATATCTAGGTGTTTGCTGAAAACTTCGAGCAGCTACTGAAAGTTTTGGAAACGACACTAAATCGCATTAAATCACATGGTTTGCATTTGAACAAGTCAAAGTGTGTCTTTGCGACACCATCGGTGGAGTTCCTTGGCCACCGCATCGACGAACAGGGCATACATAAATCCGAAAAACACATTGAAGCGGTACTAAACGCTTCCAAGCCAACGACTTTCGAAGAGATAAAGCTGTTTTTAGGAAAAAGCACGTATTATAGCGCATTTATTCCAGATTTGGCCACAAGTGCACGGCCATTGCGGGATATGCTGAAAAGAGAGAAATTTCACTGGACTAAGGAGGCAAACGCAGCGTTTGCCCTATTGAAAGAGACGTTGGTTTCACCTCAAGTGTTGATGCCATACGACCCAACACTACCTGTACTACTGGCAACAGACGCGAGTCCAACAGGACTAGGAGCCGTGCTTTCACACCGTTTAGAGAACGGGACCGAACGACCAATTGCATACGCAAGTCGAGCATTGAATGCTACAGAACAACGCTATCCACAGATTGACAAAGAGGCATTGGCAATTGTGTGGGCGGTTCAGAAATTTTTTTAAATATTTATACCCGCTTCATTGGACACTACTCACCGATCATAAGCCATTGTCACAAATATTACAACCTGACAAATCGCTTCCAGTATTATGCATAAGGAGAATGGCGAACTACGCAGACTTTTTAAGCAGATATGATTTGGAGGTAGTGTACAAGAGCTCAAAGGCGAACGCGAATGCCGACTATCTTTCACGCGCCCGCTTTCAGCCACCGAAATCATTACAAATTAAGCAGTTGCAACAGACAGCCATGACGAATCTAGACGAATATGATGAGTTCGACCACTTCATGATTCGCCAAATCAACCAATTAGCACTAAGTTCACAACACATAGCAAGAGAGTCCAGAAAAGATGGACGAATGGGTAAAATAATAAAACTACTGGAAAGTGGCCAGTGCTTGAAAAGGGCAGGGTACAAATCCCCAGAAGTCAATTATAAGTTGTCCTCCGGATGTTTGACGTTCGAACATCGTGTTGTTATTCCACCAAAATATCGAAACAAACTGCTTGACAATTTACACACGGGGCATTTAGGAATTGTTAAGATGAAAGGGATTGCTCGCTCATTCATATACTGGCCTGGCATAGACAATGATATAGAGAATATTGCGAACCAATGTGATGCATGTGCAAGACAAGCAAACAAACCGGCAAAAAGTGAGGATCATCATTGGGAATACCCCAAGGGACCATGGGAACGTATTCATATCGACTATGCGGGACCTTTCGAGGGAGCGATGTTGCTGGTAATCTCGGACGCATACAGTAAGTGGTTAGAAGTGAGAGTTACTAAATCTGTAACAGCAACGGCGACAATTGCGTTGTTGGACGAAGTATTTGCGGCTTACGGCGTGCCGCTAACTGTCGTTTCTGATAATGGAACAAATTTCACTTCTGCAGAATTTAACAACTTTCTCACAGCAGTTGGTGTTAAATATCACAAATATTTAGCGCCGTATCACCCAGCAACTAACGGACAAGTAGAGCGTAGCGTACAAACAGTCAAGAAAGCATTGAAAGCGATGGGTACTACGAGTAGTTCATTAAAGACAAATTCATTTTTGAGGCAATACAAAAACGCACCGCATGCAACCACAGGGTCATCACCAGCACTACTATTTATGGGGCGACAGTTGCGCACAAGGTTGAATCTGATTCGACCAGAGGAAATTTCAAAGAAGGTAGAAGAGAAGCAATACGTAAAGTCTAAGAAAACTATTAGAGAGTTTGAACCAAATCAAAATGTTTACTTTTTGTCTGGAAATCCACGAATTTGTAAGTGGCTCAGGGGAACCATAAACGCACGTCTAGGTGATCTGCACTATGAAATACTCTTAAATGGGAAAAGTGCATGTGGACCAAATACGCAAAGCCCCGGTTGGACCTGATAAAACAGCTCGGGAAGTTGATTATTACAAGGCGAGGCTGTCAACCGAAGACAACACTAATGAAACCGAGGCATCAGCTGAAGTAGATAGCACTGAAGCAATAACGCAACCGGTGGTTACTGAAACGGCGCAAAACGAATCGTGGGGATCGGAAGATTTTGAAGGCTTTGCTTCGGCCAATAGTACAATAGCGCAAAATCCTACATCGACACCCCATACAACACCCGAAACAAGTAGGATACCTCAAATTCCACGGAGATCAACCAGACAGAGAAGGGCCCCTGTCGGATACTCACCTCAGCCCTTGCAGAGGAGGGAAAAATGTTATGTATGAAACGAGATTGCAGCGCCACGACAATAAATTATTTATATATACATCTGGCAACTGTGTTGCCAGAACATTCTTTATCTTCTTCTTTATTACTTTTTTATCTTTCAATTGATATACTTTTACGCATTAACTTTAAAATGTAACAATTAACTTATTTCATTAAATGAATAAACACTCATATATAAAACTACCTTTCTGTTGCGATGATTCTGGATAGGTAAGAGTTTAACCTGTTACAGTATCCAGATCGAAGTTGAGCTAGAGTGAACGCGTTTCCCTGGGGAGTGTGAGTTCCTCTTCCGCAAGTTTTGGGTACTGTTCTTTGAGTACTGGATTCACCGGGCAATTCCTGGCATAAAGGTCCGACGCCTTTTTGTGGAGTTCACTGAGGACCTGTTTGTTTTTTTGCTTCATACGGTTGAGTTCTCAGGTGCCGTATTTCCTCATAATGCTTACGGAGATGACTCCTTAAGCCCCTGCGCGGTGTTGGCTCATCAATCAGATGTCTGTTGGCATGCCCAGGTTTCTGGGTATTCAACAGGAACTGTTTGGTTAGCGTCTCATTTCTCTCCCTAATGGGGAGCATTCTCGCCTCATTATGTAGATGGTGTTCTGGGGACATAAGAAGACAACCCGTGGCGGTTCTGAGAGCAGTATTTTGGCAGGCCTGTAGTTTCTCCCAGTGTGTAGGGTAATTAGCGTTTCTTTGCTTTTTCCTCAAGTACTGCCAGCTAGAGATTTGAGGATTTTGTTGTGGCTCTGGATTTTCGGTACAATTGCGGCTGCATGCTCACCAAAATGTAGATCCTGATCTAACGTCACACCCAAGATTTTGGGGTGTGGGACAGTCGGCAGCGTAGTACCATCGACGTGGATGTTCAAAATGGTCGACATTTGGGACGTCCAAGTTGTAAATAAGGTCGCGGAGGATTTAGTTGCTGATAATGCCAGGTTTCGCGAGGCGACCCCATTTAATTTGTTGCGTCCCTCCCACCTACCCGTGGTGAATCCTGTTTTTTTAACAACGGTGGCTCTGGCGGCCCCAAGCTCCTCATGGATCTAGGGGTGGTTCATGTAGTCATACCAAATCCTTCCGGAGATGGTTGCGCTAGTACCTTAATGGTGATTGTTACCGGAGCCAAGGACTTCGGGGAGTGTCCTTATCGTCACGTCCAAGGGTGTCCCGTCTACGCCTTAGCGCCCCCCCCCCCCCCCACTACCTTCCAGCAGCCCAGCTGCCCAGCAAGCCACAACTAGTACCCGCTGCTGCTCGCGCCCCGCGGCGCCAACAACTCAAACAGCTGCTACCACTCATAACTACTATCTTCGTAGCAGAGTCGGTAGCAATGCTGAGCATCAGCCCCTACCCCCGTCTTCTTCCCGCCCCCCTCTTTTCCGGCAGCAATCGTGTAGGTCAGGGAAACAGACTCTTAGTCTCTAGTCCGTTTGCACCGTTTGTCAGCACAGAATATACATGTTTGCGGCATCCGCCCAATGCAGCTCCTGCCTTGGGCGGTGCCACTTTCCTAGATGTTCTGGTCTCCGCGACGGCAACCCCCCGACGGGTTTCATTGCGCCATGTTGCCAGGTCGCAAACCCCAATCTACCGGGTACCCCAATGCTTGCCCAAGGACGCCCAGTCTTAGGGCCACAACAGCAGTTGCGTTCTGGCCTTCCTCAACCCAGGCGTAGTCACCCGTCACTAACTCCCAGAGTGGCGACGTCTCCCCCTATTCACTTCAGAATTCTGCAGTTAAACTGTAATGGACTAACTGGGAAGATCACGGAGATATTCGATTTCATGAAGCGGCACAACATCCGCATTGCTGCGATTCATGAGACTAAACTCACAGCAAGATCTGCACTGCAAACCTGTTCTGGGTATAATGTCCACAGAAAAGATCGCATGAGCGGAAATGGAGGCGACCTCGCGTTTATCATACACCACTCTGTGCAATATCATATATTTGATCCTGGCATCGACCGAAGAGACAATGTCTTAGAACGTCAAGGCCTATCTGTCCGGTCAGGCGATGCAAACCTAGAAATCATCAACACCTACATCCCTCCTGCCACCTGTTGCCCCAGTGGATACCACCATAATATTAGCGCCTTACTCACTGGCAACAATCGCATTATCTTAGGCGACCCATCGCGATCTATGGCATTCAAACTTGCGGGCTGACAGTAGGGGTGAGATGTTGGCGGATCAAATAGAAGAAACGACGTTCTGCACAATAAACGGAGACGCCCCACACGTATGGTAGGAAGCTGTCACAGTTCGCCGGATATCTCAATCGTGAGCGCAGAACTCGTAAACTGCGTCAACTAGCAGCCGATGGTAACATTGGCATCCGACCACCTGCCTATACTTATTTCTTTCGAGCGTACCGCCGACTTAATCGTTACAGAAAAACGCACTTTCATAAACTTTAAAAAAAGATAGTGGGACGAATACAAATATTTTACAGACAACCTCTTTGCTGCCCTCCCTATCCCGACTGATGCCCGCCAAGGGGAGCGTGCTTTCCGCAGGGCCATTGAATCCGCCTCGGCACGTTTCATTCCCGCCGGAAGAATTCCCGAAATTCGGCCCCACTTCCCGGCGGAGGCCGCAAATTTAGCGAGAGAACGTGACCTTATAAGACAGCTCGACCCAGGTGATATAAGGGATATAAACCAACGCATCAGATAGCTTGTGGATGAACACAAGCTGGCGAAATGGGAGGAGCACCTAAGAGGTTGTAACCTCTCTGCCGGTGTGGGTAAACTTTGGTCCACCGTAAAGTCCCTATCGAATCCGTCTAAGCACAATGACAAAGTTTCCATCGCCTTTGGCGATAAAGTGCTGTGGGATTCGAAAAAAGGCGCGAGCGCTTTCTGCCGTCAATATGTAATGCATTCTAGGGTCGACAAAGATAGACGGAGGGCCAACAGACACGCACATAAACATAAATTCAGCGCGTCACCAATTACCATCACCGCCAGAGAGGTTGAAGATGCCATTGATCACGCTAAACCATCCACAGCAGTGGGCCCAGACGGCATAGCCATGCCGATGCTTAAAAGCCTAGGGAAAGAGGGTTTCATATACTTAGCACATGTCTTCAACCTGTCTCTTTCCACCTTTGTCATACCCGAAAAATGGAAAATGGCCAAGGTGGTCCCGCTACTAAAGCCTGGGAAACCAGCTAACATAGGAGAGTCGTATCGTCCGATATCTCTCCTATCGCCAGTAGCAAAGACGCTTGAAGCCATTTGGTCCCCTACTTCCAAGCAAATTTGCAGCTAGCCTGTCATTAGCATGGGTTCAGAAAACTCCATAGCACCACCACCGCGCTAAATGCCATAAGCACCCAGATAAATTGCGGTTTAAATCAAAACCCCCATCATAGAACAGTACTCGTAGCGCTAGACCTATCAAAAGCTTTTGATACGGTCAACCATGGCACGTTACTACAAGACCTCGCTTCCCAAGGCAGTCGGTTCTATGTACCGAAGCGACTCGGGGTTTTTCCCGACCAAGGACTGTCATTTCAGTGTGACCCCTTTTAATTTGTTTCGTCCCTCCCACAAATTGTCATCCTCCCAGCAGCTCCTTGCAGCAGGACTGCTCCATACTCTCTTACTCCGGGAAGGCATCGAATTCAATCCGGGTCCGTCTCCTGACCCCGGTCCTGAGAAATGGTTTTGCTGCATCTGCCGGAAAAGAATCTTTTTTGGACGGTCATACTCTGTTCAGTGTGTCTCGTGCAAGGGATGGTTGCATCGGACAGGTTGTTCTGGGCTTGATCCCAAAACCCGACGTCCACGTAACTTTTATAAATCTTTTGTGGCTCCTTGCTGTTCACGCCCAAGGGCGTCCCGTAGTCTACGCCTAAGCGCCCCCACTACCTTCCAGCAGCCCTGCTGTTGCTCGCGCCTCACGGCGCCAACAACTCAAACAGCTGATACCACTCATAACTACTACCTTCGTAGTAGAGTTGGTAGCAATGCTGAGCTTCAGCCCCTGCCCCCGTCTTCTCCCCCCCCCCCCCCCCCTCTTTTCCGGCAGCAATCGTACAGGTCAGGGAAACAGACTCTTAGTCCCTACCTCCGTTTGCACCGTCTGCCAGCACAGAATATATAGGTTTGCGACATCCGCCCAATGCAGCTCCTGCCTTGGGTGGTGCCACTTTCCTAGATGTTCTGGTCTCCGCGACGGCAACCCCCCGACGGGTTTCATCGCGCCATGTTGCCAGGTCGCAAACCCAAATCCTCCGGGTACCCCAATGCTTGCCCAAGGACGCCCAGTCCCAGGGCCACAACAGCAATTGCGTCCTGGCCTTCCACAACCCAGGCGTAGTCACCCGTCACCAATAATGGCCACAGGCCCAGGCCCACAGATCGATGAGCTCTGCAACAGAATAAACGGCTACATCCCTGATCTCTCCAGTTTTTCGCCTCGCGAAACCTGGCATTATCACCGACTAAATCTTCCGCGACCTTATTTACAACATGGACGTCCCAAATGTCGACCATTTTGAACATCCACGTCGATGGCACTACGCTACCGACTGTCCTACACCCCAAAATCTTGGGTGTGACGTTTGATCAGGATCTACATTTTGGTGAGCACGCAGCCGCAATTGTTCCGAAAATCAAGAGCCGTAATAAAATCCTCAAATCCCTTGCTGGCAGTACCTAGGGAGAAGATAAAGAAACGCTCATTACTACATACAAAGCAATTGGCCAGCAGTTTACGTGCTACGCGTCACCCATATGGTCGCCAAGCCTAAAAATTACCCACTGGAAGAAGCTACAGGCCTGCCAAAATACTGCTCTCAGAATCGCCACGGGCTGTATTCTTATGTCCCCAGAACACCATCTACATAATGAGGCGAGAATACTCCCCATCAGGGAGAGAAATGAGATGCTAACCAAACAGTTCCTGGCGAATACCCAGAAACCTGGGCATCCAAACAGATATCTGATTGATGAGCCAACGCCGCCTAGGGGCTTAAGGAGTCATCTCCGTAAGCATTTTGAGGAAATACGGCACCTGAGAACCCAACCGTATGAAGCAAAAAAACACAAGCAGGTCCTTGGTGAACTCCACAAAAAGGCGTCGGACCTTTATGTCAGGAATTGCCCGGTGAATCCAGTACTCAAAGAAAAGTACCCAAAACTTGTGGAAGAGGAACGCATACTCCCCAGGGAAACGCGTGTCACTCTTGCTCAACTTCGTTCTGGATACTGTAACAGGTTAAGCTCTTACCTATCCACAATCAACCCCGACATACAAAATGTATTCCCCGCTTGCAATGTGTCCCCACATGACACCAACCATCTCTTTAATTGTAATGTGGAACCAACGCCTCTAACACCCCTTTCATTATGGTCCTCCCCCTGTCGAAACAGCACGTTTCCTTGGACTCCCGTTAGTGGATATTGATGACAATTTGTGATCGGTCGCGGCTGTTAGGTGGGGCGAATCACTGCTACAACAACAACAACAACAACAGTGTCCTTATCGCTACAACAACAACATGAGGAACTTGGGGACGCCAAAGCCTTGGCTGCTAAAGCAACACGATTCGCCAAGGGAAGTTGAGGTTGACAACTGAGTTGGGGAAGCTATGAATTGCGCTGGCAATTGGGTATTTTAGTCACTTTCAATCAAAGTTACAAATATTAGCAGCACTAAGAGGTGCTGCCATCTCTAAGCCGATGCTAAACAGTGACTTGCATGCACATCCATAAGTCAATCATTATGTATCTACACAAACAAATCAATAAATTATGTCTACACATATGTACGTACACGCAAGGAGAAACAGTGCACCAACACATGCACATATCTTATCTAAGATGCTCCCAAAAGTATGCAATTGTAATTGTGGAAGTGTCGCTCACAAATACATGCATATGAGAAGCTATATACGTGCATCTGTAGTTATAATTATATGGCGGTAACTAAGTAAATTCTGGAAGCGCCTACAAGATGCCACGAGGAAATTACAGAGTATAAAAGCAGCAGCGGTAGAGGCGCTACAAACACTTTTGATTAAGACGCTATCTGGCGAGCAACAGCAGTATTATTTATTGTGAAGTACTTTAATAAAGGCCATTTTTCCATTATTTAATATTGGAGTTATTTATTCAACAGTTTAGTGATTCGAACTTTAGTAGAAGATTTGAAATAAGCGGAATTGAAAGTAAATTCGTTACAATACATATCTAGTACATTTTTGTTCCCCTTTACCAATATATCGTGGGATGACAGGTAAAACTCAATAAGTACAGTCTTTGGAAAAGCCATAGTCTTTCCATAGGAAGTAATTGTTTTAAAGCGGCCTCTCCATAAAACAAGACAATTTGAGAGTGAATGATTGTGTTTCCCAGCGGGTTAGGGGGTCAGAATATACCCGCGGTAGGTATGCCTGTCGTAAGAGGCGACTAAAATACCGGATTCAAGGGGCTGTGTAGCGCAACCCTTCAGGTTGCCAGCGCAATATATAGCTTCTCCAAACCCAATTGTCAACCTCACCTATCCGCGGCGAATCCTGTTTCACTAACAGACGAGGCTGTGGCGACCCCAAGCTCCTCATGGAACTTGGGGGTGGGGAGGGAGGGGATGGCCTGAAGGTTTAATGTGGCCACATAAATCGTTCCCGAGATGGTCGGGCTAGCACCTTAATGGTGCTGTGGTACCGGAGCGTACCGGATCTGTATCCGTCAAAGGACCATCACATCGATAACACTCCCCAAAGCCTTCGGGGAGCAACCTTATCGCTACAACAACAACAACAGTGAATGATTGTATGCAGCTCGCTTCCCAAGGCAGTCGGTTCTATGTACCGGAGCGACTCGGGATTTTTCCCGACCAAGGACTGTCATTTCAGTGTGACCCCATCTAATTTGTTTCATCCCTCCCACAAATTGTCATCCTCCCAGCAGCTCCTTGCAGCAGGACTGCTCCATATTCTCTTACTCCGGGAAGGCGTCGAATCCAATCCGGGTCCGTCTCCTGACCCCGGTCCTGAGAAATGGTTTTGCTGCATCTGCCGGAAAAGAATATTTTTAGGACGGTCATACTCTGTTCAGTGTGTCTCGTGCAAGGGATGGTTGCATCGGACAGGTTGTTCTGGGCTTGATCCCAAAACCCGACGTCCACGTAACTTTTATAAATCTTTTGTGGCTCCTTGCTGTTCACGCCCAAGGGCGTCCCGTAGTCTACGTCTAAGCGCCCCCCCCCCCCACTACCTTCCAGCAGCCCCGCTGCTCAGCAAGCCACAACAAGTACCCGCTGCTGCTCCCGCCCCACGGCGCCAACAACTCAAACAGCTGCTACCACTCATAACTACAATCTTTGTAGTAGAGTCGGAAGCAATGCTGAGCAACAGCCCCTTCCTCCTTCTCCATCTTCTCCCCCCCCCCCCCCCCCCTCTTTTCCGGCAGCAATCGTGTAGGTCATGGAAACAGACTCTTAGTCCCCTACCTCCGTTTGCACCGTTTGCCAGCACAGAATATATATGCTTGCGACATCCGCCCAATGCAGCTCCTGCCTTGGGTGGTGCCACTTTCCCAGATGTTCTGGTCTCCGCGACGGCAACCCCCCGACGGGTTTCATCGCGCCATGTTGCCAGGTCGCAAACCCAAATTATCCGGGTACCCCCATGCTTGCCCAAGGACGCCCAGCCCTAGGGCCACAACAGCAATTGCATCCTAGCCTTCCCCAACCCAGGCGTAGTCACCCGTCAATTACCCCCAGAGTGGCGACGTCTCCCCTTATGCACTTCAGAATTCTGCAGTTAAACTGTAATGGACTAACTGGGAAGATTACGGAGATAGTCAATTTCATGAAGCGGCACAACATCCGCATTGCTGCGATTCAAGAGACTAAACTCACAGCAAGATCTGCATTGCAGACCTGCTCTGGGTATAACGTCCACAGGAAAGACCGCGAGAGCGGAAATGGAGGCGGTCTCGCGTTTATCATACACCACTCTGTGCAATGTTATATATTTGATCCTGGCATCGACCGCAGGGACAATGTCTTAGAAAGACAGGGCCTATCTGTCCGGTCAGGCGATGCAAACCTAGAAATCATCAACATCTACATCCCTCCTGCCACCTGTTGCCCCAGTGGATACCACCCTAATATCAGGGCCTTACTCACTGGCAACAATCGCATTATCTTAGGCGATTTCAATGCCCATCATGATCTATGGCATTCAAACTTGCGGGCGGACAGTAGGGGTGAGATGTTGGCGAATCAAATAGAAGAAACGACGTTCTGAACAATAAACGGAGACGCCCCCACGTATGGTAGGAAGCTGTCACAGCTCGTCAGATATCTCAATCGTGAGCGCAGAACTCGTAAACTGCGTCAACTGGCAGACGATGGTAACATTGGCATCCGACCACCTGCCCATACCCTGCGGAGGCCGCAAACTTAGCGAGAGAACGTGACCTTATAAGACAGCTTGATCCAGGCGACCGCCAATAAGGGATATAAACCAACGCATTAGATTGCTTGTGGATGAACACAAGCGGGCGAAATGGGAGGAGCACCTAAGAGGTTGTAACCTCTCTACCGGTGTGGGTAAACTTTGGTCCACCGTAAAGTCCCTATCGAATCAGACTAAGCACAAAGACAAAGTTTCCATTGCCTTTGGCGACAAAGTGCTGTCGGACGTGAAAAAATGCGCGAGCGCTTTCTGCCGACAATATATAATGCATCCTACGGTCGACAAAGATAGACGATTACGTGCTACGCTTCACCCATATGGTCGCCAAGCCTAAAAACCACCCACTGGAAGAAACTACAGGCCTGCCAAAATACTGCTCTCAGAATCGCCACGGGCTGTCTTCTTATGTCCCCAGAACACCATCTGCATAATGAGGCGAGAATGCTCCCAATAAGAGAGAGAAATGAGATGCTGACCAAACAGTTCCTGTTGAATACTCAGAAACCTGGGCATCCCAACAGACATCTGATTGATGAACCAGCACACGCCTAGGGGCTTAAGGAGTCATCTCGGTAGGCATTTTGAGGAAATACGGCACCTGAGAACCCAGCCGTATGAAGTGAAAAAAACACAAGCAGGTCCTTGGTGAACTCCATAAACAGCCGTCGGACCTTTATGCCGGGAATTGCCCGGTGAATCCAGTACTTAACGAAAATTATCCAAAACTTGCGGAAGAGGAACGCATACTCCCCAGGGAAACGCGTGTCACTCTTGCTCAACTTCGTTCTGGATACTGTAACAGGTTAAACTCTTACCTATCCAGAATCAACCCCGACATACAAAATGTATGCCCCGCTTGCAATGTGTCCCCACATGACACCAACCATCTCTTCAATTGTAATGTGGAACCAACGCCTCTAACACCCCTTTCCTTATGGTCCACCCCTGTTGAAACGGCTAGTTTCTTTGGACTCCCGTTAGAGGTTATTGATGACAAATTGTTGTTGTTGTTGTTGTTGTTGTTGTTGTAGCTATAAGGTTGCTCCCCGAAGGCTTTGGGGAGTGTTATCGATGTGATGGTCCTTTGCCGGATACAGATCCGGTACGCTCCGGTACCACAGGACCATTAAGGTGCTGGCCCGACCATCTCGGGAACGATTTATGTGGCCACATTAAACCTTCAGGCCATCCCCTCCCTCCCCAACCCCAAGTTCCATAAGGAGCTTAGGGTCGCCAGAGCCTCGTCTGTTAGTGAAACAGGATTCGCCGCGGATAGGTGAGGTTGACAATTGGGTTTGGAGAAGCTATATGTTGCGCTGGCAACCTGCAGGGTTGCGCTACACAGCCCCTTGAATCTGGTATTTTAGTCGCCTCTTACGACAGGCATACCTACCGCGGGTATATTCTGACCCCCCTAACCCGCTGGGGGACAATTTGTGATCGGTCGCGGCTATTAGGTGGGGCGAGCATTGCTACAACAACAACATTGTATGCAGCTCAAAATATCATTACCTACAAATTTTATCATTATCTACAAACGAAAGCAAGTGTTGAAACTTCAATTTCTGAAATTCATTTTAAGTGTACTTAATGAGGGCTAGTACCTTAATGGTGCTTGTGACCGGAGCGTACCGGATTAGCATCGGGCAACGGACCATCAACATCGATAACACTCCCCAAAACCTTCAAATCGTTTCCCAGAGAGCCCGGCAATCGGCCATAAACATCGACAGAACTACAAAACGCCCTAGGAGTGTCTTGTTCCAGCTACAAAAAAAGAAGACTTTGCCTTGGAGAAATTTGGCACCTGTAATACACCTCTGAGCGTTTTTCTCCAGCATCAAACACCAACATTCGCCTAGCCGAGTTATACTCATTAATATGGTATGCAGATGCTAATGGTGCAAGATATACACAATGTTGTTGTTGTTGTAGCAATGCTCGCCCCACCTAATAGCCGCGACCGATCACAAATTGTCATCAATATCCTCTAACGGGAGTCCAAGGAAACTTGCCGTTTCAACAGGGGTGGACCATAAGGAAAGGGGTGTTAGAGGCGTTGGTTCCACATTACAATTAAAGAGATGGTTGGTGTCATGTGGGGACACATTGCAAGCAGGGCATACATTTTGTATGTCGGGGTTGATTCTGGATAGGTAAGAGTTTAACCTGTTACAGTATCCAGAACGAAGTTGAGCAAGAGTGACACGCGTTTCCCTGGGGAGTATGCGTTCCTCTTCTGCGAGTTCTGGATATTTTTCTTCAAGTACTGGATTCACCGGGCAATTCCCGACATAAAGGTCCGACGCCTGTCTATGGAGTTCACCAAGGACCTGCTTGTGTTTTTCCGCTTCATACGGCTGGGTTCTCAGGTGCCGTATTTCCTCAAAATGCTTACGGAGATGACTCCTTAGGCCCCTAGGCGGTGCTGGTTCGTCAATCAGATGTCTGTTGGGATGCCCAGGTTTCTGGGTATTCAACAGAAACTGTTTGGTCAGCATCTCATTTCTCTCCCTGATGGGGAGTATTCTCGCCTCATTATGCAGATGGTGTTCTGGGGACATAAGAAGACAGCCCGTGGCGATTCTGAGAGCAGTATTTTGGCAGGCCTGTAGTTTCTTCCAGTGGGTGGTTTTTAGGCTTGGCGACCATATGGGTGACGCGTAGCACGTAATCGGCTGGCTAATTGCTTTGTATGTGGTCAAGAGCGTTTCTTTATCTTTTCCCCAGGTACTGCCAGCAAGGGATTTGAGGATTTTATTACGGCTCTGAATTCTTGGAACAATTGCGGTTGCGTGCGCACCAAAATGTAGATCCTGATCAAACGTCACACCCAAGATTTTGGGGTGTAGGACAGTCGGTAGCGTAGTGCCATCGACGTGGATGTTCAATATGGTCGACATTTGGGGCGTCCATGTTGTAAATAAGGTCGCGGAAGATTTAGTCGGTGACAATGCCAGGTTTCGCGAGGCGAAAAAACTGGAGAGATCAGGGAGATAGCCGTTTATTTTATTGCATAGCTCATCGATCTTTGGGCCTGGGCCTGTGGCCATTATTGTGCAGTCATCGGCGTAGGAAACGATTGTGACTCCTTCCGGTGGTGAAGGTAGCTTAGATATGTAGAAATTAAACAAAAGCGGGGATAGGACACCACCCTGTGGCACCCCTTGTTTAATTCTCCTTTGTTTTGATGTTTCGTTTCTGAATTGCACCGATGCCTGCCGACCACCCAGATAATTTGCGGTCCACCTTTTAAGACATGGGGGAAGGGTGGACCCTTCCAGGTCTTGCAGTAACGAGCCATGGTTGACCGTATCAAAAGCTTTTGATAGGTCTAACGCTACGAGTACTGTTCTATGGTGGGGATATTGATTCAAACCGCAATTTATCTGGGTGCTAATGACATTTAGCGCGGAGGTAGTGCTATGGAGTTTTCTGAAGCCATGCTGATGAGGGGCTAGCTGCAAATGTGCTTGGAAATAAAGGAGCAAAATGGCTTCAAGCGTCTTTGCCACTGGCGATAGGAGAGATATCGGACGATATGACTCACCTACGTTAGCTGGTTTCCCAGGCTTTAGTAGCGGGACCACCTTGGCCATTTTCCATTTCTCGGGTATGACAAAGGTGGAAAGAGACAGGTTGAAGACATGCGCTAAATATTTGAAACCCTCTTTCCCTAGGTTTTTAAGCATCGGCATGGCTATGCCGTCTGGGCCCACTGCTTTGGATGGTTTAGCGCGACCAATGGCGTCCTCAACCTCTCTAGCGGTGATGGTAATTGGTGACGCGCTGAGTTTGTGTTTATGTGCGTGTCTATTGGCTCTCCGTCTATCTTTGTCGACCGTAGGATGCATTATATATTGTCGGCAGAAAGCGCTCGCGCATTTTTTCGCATCCGACAGCACCTTATCGCCAAAGGCGATGGAAACTTTGTCTTTGTGCTTAGTCGGATTCGATAGGGACTTTACGGTGGACCAAAGTTTACCTACACCGGTAGAGAGGTTACAACCTCTTAGGTGCTCTTCCCATTTCGCCCGCTTGTGTTCGTCCACAAGCAATCTGATGCGTTGGTTTATATCCCTTATTTGGGGGTCGCCTGGATCAAGCTGTCTTATAAGGTCGCGTTCCCTCGCAAAGCTCGCGGCCTCCGCCGGGAAGTGGGGCCGGATTTCGGGAATTCTCCCGGCGGGAATGAAATGTGCCGAGGCGGATTCAATGACCTTACGGAAGGCACGCTCCCCTTGGCGGGCATCAGTCGGGATAGGGAGGGCAGCAAAGCTGCTGTCTGTTGCAGATTTATATTCTTCCCACTTTCCTTTTTTGAAGTTTATGAAAGTGCGTTTTTCGGTGACGATGAAGTCGGCGGTACGCTCGAACGAAATAAGTATGGGCAGGTGGTCGGATGCCAATGTTACCATCGGCTGCCAGTTGACGCAGTTTACGAGTTCTGCGCTCACGATTGAGATATCTGGCGAGCTATGACAGCTTCCTACCATACGTGTGGGGGCGTCTCCGTTTATTGTGCAGAACGTCGTTTCGTCTATTTGATCCGCCAACATCTCACCCCTACTGTCCGCCCGAAAGTTTGAATGCCATAGGTCGTGATGGGCATTAAAATCGCCTAAGATAATGCGATTGTTGCCAGTGAGTAAGGCCTCGATATTAGGGCGGTATCCACTGGGGCAACAGGTGACAGGAGGGATGTAGATGTTGATGATTTCTAGATTTGCATCGCCTGACCGGACAGATAGGCCTTGACGTTCTAAGACATTGTCACTGCGGTCGATGCCAGGATCAAATATATGATATTGCACAGAGTGGTGTATAATAAACGCGAGGCCGCCTCCATTTCCGCTCTCGCGGTCTTTCCTGTGGACATTATAACCAGAGCAGGTCTGCAATGCAGATCTTGCTGTGAGTTTAGTCTCTTGAATCGCAGCAATGCGGATGTTGTGCCGCTTCATGAAATCGACTATCTCCGTAATCTTCCCAGTTAGTCCATTACAGTTGAACTGCAGAATTCTGAAGTGCATGAGGGGTGACGCCGCCACTCTAGGGGTAAGTGAGGGGTGACTACGCCTAGGTTGTGGAAGGCCAGGACACAATTGCTGTTGTGGCCTTGGGACTGGGCGCCCTTGGGCAAGCATTGGGGTACCCGGATGATTTGGGTTTGCGACCTGGCAACATGGCGCGATGAAACCCGTCGGGGGGTTGCCGTCGCGGAGACCAGAACATCTAGGAAAGTGGCACCACCCAAGGCAGGAGCTGCATTGAGCGGATGTCGCAAACCTATATATTCTGTGCTGGCAGACGGTGCAAACGGAGGCAGGGGCTAAGAGTCTGTTTCCCTGACCTGCACGATTGCTGCCAGAAAAGAGGGGGGGAGAAGAAGACGGGGGCAGGGGCTGATGCTCAGCATTGCAACCAGCTCTACTACGAAGGTAGTAGTTATGAGTGGTATCAGCTGTTTGAGTTGTTGGCGCCGTGGGGCGCGAGCAGCAGCGGGTACTTGTTGTGGCTTGCTGAGCAGCGAAGCTGCTGGAAGGTAGTGGGGATACGCTTAGGCGTAGACTACGGGACCCCCCTTGGGCGTGAGCAGCAAGGAGCCACAAAAGATTTATAAAAGTTGCGTGGACGTCGGGTTTTGGGATCAAGCCCAGAACAACCTGTCCGATGCAACCATCCCTTGCACGAGACACACTGAACAGAGTATGACCGTCCTAAAAACATTCTTTTCTGGCAAATGCAGCAAAACCATTTCTCATGACCGGGGTCAGGAGACGGACCCGGATTGGGTTCGATACCTTCCCGGAGTAAGAGAATATGTAGCAGTCCTGCTGCAAGGAGCTGCTGGGAGGATGACAATTTGTGGGAGGGACGAAACAAATTAAATGGGGTCACACTGAAATGACAGTCCTTGGTCGGGAAAAATCCCAAGTCGCTCCGGTACATAGAACCGACTGCCTTGGGAAGCGTATACACAATCTCTCCAGTCCGTTGCTGTTGCACTTGTACCATTAAGGTACAAGCCATTCCGGCTCACCCCTTTGTTCCAGGAGTCGCTTGGGGTCGCCAGGGCAAAAGAAACAGGATACGCCACAGGCATGTGAGGTTGAAAACTGAGTTGGAGAAGCTATAAATTGTGCTGGCAACCCCTCGAAAGGGTTGCGCTACACAGGCCCTTGAATCATGTTAGTATTTTATTGGCATCTTACGACATGCATACCTACTGCGGGTGTATTCTAACCCCTCTAGCCCGCTAGGGTTGAAGTTGTTGTTGTAGTGATAAGGACACTCCCCGAAGGCATACTTGCCGCGGGTATATTCTAAGCCCCCTCTTCCGCCGGGGGTCTAAGGTTGAAGTTACCTGTTGTGAGTGCCGATGGAAAAGGTGGGGCAATGTGAGAATTATATAGCAAAGAATACAGTCAAAGTTATAATAAACGCAAGATCCTTTGTTTAGACATAAAGAGATGAAATATTAAACTTTACCGTAATAAATTTGTATTGTCGACAACAACCTAATAAAAGGTTCAAAGCCTTGAGTTTCAATTTCCAAATACTGGTGTGGTTCTTTCCTTTCTCTCTTGTTGCTGAATTTGCTTTGATGCGTACTAAAACTATTTCTTTTTTCACTTTATGCTTGCATTTTCATATTTATAATTATTTTTCAATGGTTTTTACACACGCAAAACTTTTAACTTATATTTTTATAAAATTAAATAAGTTTGATTTTCATTCCGAAAGAAAAATACGACCGACAAAAGTGGAAAAAATTTTTTTTGAAATATGCTTCATATGACGTTTTAAGAAATTTTGACATTCGAAATTCACAATAACATAAGATTGTTAATTTGGTAAAACTACATGAGGGGCTTCCTAAAATTTGATGAAAACTATTAGAAGAGGTGTCAAAAGGTGCTTTAAGGGCGAATTAATGGTGACTTATAACCATAAAGCCATAACCAGATAAAACATGATCGAACATACCTCATGGAAAACAAAGTAATGGAGATAGCGTTATGGTATGGCATCATTAATCGATTAAATTGATTATAAGTGTCATTTTGTGTAATTTTGTCAATTATTTGGTGCATTGTCGATTGAAAAGTTCACTGACTTCTTATTACCAATACTTCTGAAGTATTTATTCCATAAAAAGTATCTCTGATAATGAAATGTCAAAATACACAAAAAGATCAAAGAAGAATTGAGAAAAGCAACTAATCATTTGTTGGCGCCACAAATTTTGCGTAGGATTCATTCAGGAAAATAAATTTGAAATTATTTTTAAATTTTGGGGAATTCACATGTCATGTTCATGTAAAATTTTAAAATTTGAATAGTTTCAAATATAAAATTTTATTAAAGCTTAACAGATATGGAAAATAGGATATCTTGTAAAAACATATTAAAATTTGAGTTTTCCTACGTTCAATGTGGCAGGCATACTTCCAGCGTGCATTTTTTCAAAGTGACACCAGCGCCAGAACACCGCAATAGTCGAATGTGTTCGGGCCTTAACTACATCAAAAAAAAAAAATACCATGAATTTCCAATTGTACAATCGACAACAATAACAATAACATTGGCGAAATACCATGGTTCAACTATATGGTTGGCTCATCTGTAAAGCAACAAATTATGGCTGTTCAAATTGTCAAAATCTGTGTATTGGTATTAGGCGAATGGAATGAAATGAAAACATAAAACATAGCAGTTTTTGCGTGTAGTAAGAAAATGTTGTCAATGTGTTGGTTTCATTTTGAGTTTGCCATCTCCTTTTGACAATCCCATCGACCATGCAAATTTGCCACGTGCTATAAAAATGAAAATCAGCCTTTTGTATGCGCAACATATGGCAGTTAAAATCTTTAAATGGCTCTCATGGAAAATGATGTTTTTTGAGTTATGATACTATTTAAGTAAATGAGCGATATATTTGCGAATGAATTCAAAATTTGCATGTGGTTGTTGTAATTTTGATGATTTTGTGGCACCTAAAAAGAAAACTGTGAACAAATGTGTTTTGCGGGTATTGGGTTTTGATCTTCAAACCGGTGTTGGACCCACCCAAGGTAATTTTTTATAAGCGCGCCAATGCAAAAGGTGTTCTGCCCAAAAATACTATGGATACCACCACCGGTTTCAGGGGGTGAGGGTCCATTTTTTGGTTTTTTTGAAATATCTTTTGACAGTTGTGAGCTAATACGTTAAAATCTATGTTAAGCTAAATTACCGCTGTCAAATGTTGTTAAAAACGTTGGTAATAGGATAACGGTTTAACTTATTAGCCGTGTTTTTAAACGTATATAAGTACATATACGTTTGCGGGTAAAAAAACGCTTATCCTCACTTAGATAATGTTTAGAAGACTCATCTAGCGGCAGTGGTTAAATAACTAGCTACAGAACATGTACAGAAAAGCGGAGACACGCAACTCTTTTGGCCATAGTGCATAACCTATAGCTGAATCGGTTGTGGTGAATAGTGGACACACGCAATTTTTAGAGTTAATACGTACAGGTAGTGTAGAGGTGAAACATAGAAATATATTTCAGTTGCATCTGAGCATAATGCGTAATGAAATTTAGGAGTGCTAATTTTCTGCGCAGCAATTTCAGAGGTGTATTTAAAGTTTGAAGCTTAGCATTCCATATGAAGTTTAAGCGTTTACGTATATAGATGGAAAGAGAAACACAGCTATGTATTGTTAGCTTAGTTTACCGCTGTCAAATATTGTCAATAGCCGTTTTTTTTTACACGCGTATACGTTTACGTTTGCGCGTAAAAAACGCCTATCCTCGCTTAGATAATGCTTAGGAGACCCATCTAGCGGCAGTGGTTCAATAACTAACTACAGAACAGACGGTACCTAAAATCGGAGACACAAACCTCTTGTGGCCATAATGTATGACACATAGCTGAATCAGTTGCGATGAATAGTGAACGCGCATAGAATACATAGAATTAGTGTAGAGAGTGAAACATAGACACATACTTTAGTTACATCTGATAATAATGAGCATTGAAATTTAAAGCCAAATTAAACTTCCTTAACCCTAATGCTATAGTCGTAGCCATACCCATATCCATAACCATCTCCAATGTGATCGATTAATGGTGAATTAACCTAAAAATCGTGAAAACTTCATAAAAATGAAGAAAACGCAAAAAAATTACAAACATATTCCACAAAAAATAAGTCTCTTAGTCATAACGTATCCAAAACAATGATTAAAATCAACAAAAAGTTAATAAATTCACCAACTCAAATATTTTTAGGTTATGGATATGGCGAGAAACCAAAAACCAATTGGTTGGCTATGGCGTTAGCGATATGGTATGGCACCATTAATCGACTACATTGATTTCCATAAGGTAGGTTCGATCAGCTGCTTTATCTGGTTATGGTTTTATGGTTAAAATTCACCATTAATTGGCCCTTAAGGTTCATGGACATTATACGACGCGACATATAGCGAGACGTTCCGACAAAATATTCGCGGCATTTTTGCCTAATTTGTTACGGTCTGCTGCTACGGTCTACGGCTACGACCCACTTGGGAGCGTGTTCACGGGAACACACCTAGCGATGTGGAAAAGGTTGCGATGAAAAATATCGGAAAAGAAGGGAACAGACAGACCGGCCATCACTAGAAGACGGGAGAAAAAGAAAAAAAAAAACCACCACGAGTTTCCGAGAAAGGAAAAAGTTCCTTTTCCTTTTTGCTGGCGGTCTGAAGCGGTAGAGAACACAACCCTCGTGACCAAAAAGTGGCCAAGTGAAAATTACAGGATACTTAAGTGCATCCACATATAGTTGGTGGAACTGACGAGCGCGTTCTCAAATACAGATAGTTCACCATCAAAATTTGGGCGGTTTATAGCAATCGTAAAACACTCCTCTACATATGTTCATCGTATTTTCGGAATTCCTCAAAGCCGTGCTTATATACATAGCCAAATTTTGAAAGGCTAAGGAGCTACATACGGGAAGTTTACATTTTAACATTTTAACCCGAAAATTGTCTCCGAAATGAGTGAATTCAATTAAAAACGAAGTAAGCTAGCCGGTGGCCACGTTGAAATTGTTTTAACCTACTCTCAGGACGTGCTAAATTCCCAAACATCGTGAATACTAATAAATAGTAATTGGAAGGCATCGGCGTTGCCTTCTCCGCATATGCGAGGAGCACGGGAATGTTGGAATATTCCCAACGATTGCCACGTAATATACACGGTTCCTCAACTTAGCAATAGTGGTGTTGGCTTAGCGGTGTCATTTCCATCCACACCAACTACAATAGCACCAACCATATCCAGTGACCCCGGCACCGTCATATGCCAAGACGCCAGACGTACCACTCCTAGAGTGACATATCGACAATAACAGCGTATGCAGTCTTTCGAACAGCAACATCAACAATTGATAGCACCTCAAAATCCACATTCCTCACATCTGGACGTTCGCGGAGCCAACAGCATCGTCAGGCCTAAGGGCTGCCACCATTATTGCGTGCAATACCGCGCGCTACCAAATCAATTGCGCCAACAACGAGCGTAACCACCACCGATTTTAGTAACAACAATAGCAGGGCCGCCGCATATAGGCCTGCTACTACCACCCAGCTGTGACAACTTACCGGCAATGACCTCACAGTACCAACACCGACTACAACAACAACGTTTGAAACTGGGTGAGTCCGTTCCAACTCGGTGAAATTGTATTATGTATCTATAGGAAGTGATAAAATTCGTCACTTACAGATTATCGTTTCAAATTTTTGTAATTCATTCCAAGCACGCTTAATGAACCTAAAGACCCCTTTCTGTAACTCGATTCGAACGTACGGTATATGAATTCGGACACTTTGGTGCTCTTAACTCTGTTGACCCGTCGGATAAGTGCAATGTAAAACCCGTTCTGTAATCTTGCGAATAAGAACCATTGTTCTGTAAAGCTTGTGAAAGGTCAATACAGTCAAGAAATAGAAAACCAAAATTATGAAAGTTTGAGTTCTGCAAATAATTTTATTCCAGTCGAGTTACAGAATAGTGTCACTAGTATATATAGTACCTTACATATTTGAATGTGTCACTCGGAACCATAAATTTTTTTTATATACTTACCTGCGAAAGCCATGTAAATGGGTAATGCATTACACATTAGCGACATAGGCCTTTCTGCGAGAGTTATAACCTAGATGCAACAAGGGTTGGGGAGTAATGTCCTTTTGAACCTGGAACAATAAACTCGTTTCAGACGTTTTTTTTGTATTTTCAAATAACGTCGCGAATGAACCCTTGCACAAAAAAAGGAAGAAGAGGAAGAATTCCCCAAATTAAATGAAATACATAAAAATGAATTTAATGTAATTGCACTAGTAATTAAAAACCAAAATATATTTAGTACATTCAAAATATTTTCTACACTATATACGAAACCATTAGGCTGTAAGACATATAAGGAGTTGAATCCGAATAATTGTATGCGATGTAAATGTAATTCGGAATAAACGTAAACTCTAGCATCACAAGTGAAAATTAGAAAATCTCGATAGAATCCTAAAAATTTAATGCATAAGTTATTAATTAGTATGAATTGTCAATAAATCTAAATTGTAAATGGGAATGCTGAGGTCTCCTTTCTTTTAGAGGGCACCTAAGGTATACAGGTAAGGGGCCACCGAAATTTTAGGTGCGTCGGTGGCCATGGTTATTTGAGGGTGGGATAAAGCACCGGGCGTCGCAACACCACCCGCGGCGCCCCCTATGTATATTCGGCCCTTTTCTTTTTTTATTTTTAATTTTTCCAGCCTTTTTGTTATTGGTTGGTTTTTCAGCGTTTTTTTTTTGAATTTGATTTTCAGCGTTAGTAACCGGCCATGTCCGGTTCGGTAGTATTTTTTTGCGTCAGTTTTTTTTTGAATTTGAATTTAAATTTTTGGAATGTTAACGGTCTGTCCGTGACATCCGGTTCAGCCGGATGTTGTTTTATTTTGTATTGATAAGCGTTTTGAGTCGGTCTCTGCGCTTCTGTTAGGTTTTTTTTGAATTTGACAGCTGCTCGTTTTGATAGGCATGATAGGAACATTTTTCTGCTTATGGCGCAGGAACAGTAAGGTTGGCAAGGACCCGCCCCAGCCGACAATGACTAGCCACTGTGCACCAACACATCATGCCGGCCGCCTTCCTTACTGCTTCCCAATGTAGATGCGATTCCATAACAGATGGCGCCCAACGTGGGATTTGGTGCCCAAAGCGCTGTCGCGCTGGTCATTCCGGGTCAACTTGTGAAGTTGACCATCCCACCAGTCCGAGGTGAGCAGCCGCAGGAGCAGCCACCTGCGTTGCGGTGGGATGGTTAGATGGATCAAGTTGTCCGGAGTGATCATCGTTGACAGTTGCTGAGGGCGCCATAACAGATGGCGCCCAACGTGGCGCCTGAAGCGCTGACCGCGAGGGTCAGTCGGGTCAACCTGTGAGGTTGACCATCCCACCAGTCCGAGTGAGCAGCCACAGAGCTGCCACCTACGTTGCGGTGGGATGGTTGGACAGATCAGGTTGTCCGGGCTGGTCATCGGGGGCAGTGGCCGAAGGAGCCACGGACTTTACGTCAAGTCTCCGGATTTTTTTTTCCACCCGATGAGGCAGTGCTAAACGCACTTGATTTTTTTTGTAAGTGGGATTTTAGTTACCGGAAGTTGTCCGTTAGTCGGCTTTGGAATAATTTTGTCCGCTAATTGGGTTTTTTTTTGTAATGTTAAATTTTTTTCTTTTATTTGCCGAATTTTGTGTCGTCAGTGTGAGTGCGTGTATGTATGTGGAAAAAGAACCCCGGCTCATCCCACGCCCCAGGTGGTAGTTTAGAATACCACCTGGACTGTGGAGGGTTGAGCTGGGATTCAGAGTGGCACTCCTTCCTGTCCCGCCAGACTGGGGGAGCGGTTCCGAAACCGCTCCACCCATTGCGGCGGAGGCAGGAGGGGTGTCCAGTAAAAATGAACGGGAGGCCTCAACACCCCCAACCAGTCCCAGGGGCAAGCCCCTGGAGACTGCCCCTGCGTTGCGGCTGGGCGTGTTGAGACCAACCCGTGTGTGCCTGGAGTGACCCTAGTGGCCTCAAACCGGTCTCGGAGGGGGGCCTTAAGACCCCCTTCGCACTGCGGTTGGGAGCACTAGGGCCAAGTATGAATGTGTTTGTAGTAAATTTTTTCTCAACCTGTAGCCCAAGTGCCTTCTGGGAATGGGATGTCAGCGTTCCCATTACAATTGCTACCAAGTTTTCTCAACCCCTCGCGTAATTTTTATATGCACATTTTTTTTTCAAGGCATCGCCTAAAATATAAGGTAAAAGGGGGAATTCTGATTTTTTTTTGTTGACCCCTAACTGCGCTACGCGGCAAAAGTTTTTTTAACTACTACGTAACGAGCTACATTTTTTTTATATAATTATTTTTGATTATGTCACGCGAGCAATCGTTCGGCCAACCGGGGCGAAATACTCCGTTCGGGAGTGCGGGAGGGTTCCGGGGAAACCAAAACCGGGTCGGTAATAGGGGGGCTACCTCCAAGGCCAAGCGTCCTTTGGTGGTGCATACCCCAGTAGGGGGGCAATACGGAAATCCCGCGGGGACTCATATAGGCTCGGGCCCGAACGACGACCGCGACAAACTGGACATACCTGTAAGCACCAGCAATTCAAATGCATCGCTGCTAAACACACACAACATCTCGGGGATAATGACCAATGTGTCGAACTATGCACCAGATGGAGCGGGTGCCTTACCACCAAATCAAGAGGTTGGAAATTTTGGGGACGCTACCAGCGATCAGGCAAACCTCCTAGGAATGCAGGACGAAGCCACTCGTGGAGGCTCGTGGGTGGACGTGCTACACCAACTGTTCCAGGCTTCGCAGGAGGAAATGCGGAGAGAGATGGGCTCAATTAGAGCCAACATGGCCCAGCTCAACGCCGCTCTCGAATCCACGCAGCAAGCACACCAGCAACACAGGAACGCAAGCAGGATGGACCGTAACCCATTACCCTCGGTAGTACCGCCAATGTACCCGACTCCAAGCAGCATAACAGTAAAACCGCAGGAGTGGAAAATCGCATTCGACGGCACTGGGAGTGTAAGCGATTTCCTCTTCAAATTAAACACCTTGTGTGAGCGCACACAATGCCCTGACGAACAAATAATGGCCAGTTTCCACTTATTCCTTTCGGGACGAGCCGAAGAATGGTACTGGCTGTTCACAAAACAAAACCCAAATGCGACATATGCCTTTTTGTGCTACTCCTTAAAAAGAGAGTTTGGCACCTTGAAAACGGACCACGAGATCATGATGGAGATCTCCATGCGCAAGCAAAAGGCAAGTGAGTGTTATGACGTGTTTCACGCGGACATAATCTCCTTGAACGCGCGCTTAAGGGAGCCGATGTCAGAGCTTCTACTGATTGACATAATAAAAAGGAACGTCAACAGTAGCCTTAAGCTAATGCTTTTTAATGCGGACGTAAGGAACCTCCATGATCTGCGCGATGTAGCACGCCGAGGTGAACAAGTGCTGAAAGAGAGCAAGCTGCTGGGAGCCAATTACCCAGGACGGCATGTAAGCGAGGCACGCGTGACAACCCCGGACATGAAGATGGAAGGTGAGGACGGCGAGATAGATCCGCAGATAGAGGCGCTGGAATATAGACGCAGCAGAAGACCGGACTACTCGGGAATCCAGTGCTGGAATTGCCAGGGAATGGGGCACTCCTATATATATTGCGAGGAACCCATAAAAAGTCCTTTTTGTTTTAAATGTGGGTATAAGGGTGTATTCACCCCCAAATGCCCTAGGGACCATCGCAGGCAGGGAAACCAGTACCCGAGCGAGAAGGCGGGGGAACCTCGTTCGGCTTCATAGCCCCCACATCAGCCAGTGCTCGAGGCGTCGTCCCGTGCGCTGACCCAGAGGGCGAATCTCTGCATGGAGGTGGTGAGCTTCCGAGGTGCTGTAGTACCCTGGCAGAAGAGCCCTCCAAAGTAATAATAACTTACCCTGACAGTACAGACAGTTCTGAAGCCGAGAGTCGAACGTCCTCTTTCACGATGGGCGAGCAAATCAAAATTCTGCGACGCCAGCATAGGGATGTCGCGTGCCAAACGCAACTTTTCCCAACCTTAAAAGAAAGGGAGGATAGGTATGAACAATTGAGACATACCATTTTTGACCAATATCCGGTATCGGACAATATTTTGAAGTGTAGGAAGAGATACCACCGGAGAGTACAGGAGCGTAGACTGCTGCAAGCCACCACGTTAACGCTTACAGAGGACGAAAGGCCTTTAGTAAAGGCTAGAATTAAAAATAGTTTTCTTGTAGGGTTGTTAGACTCGGGAGCCAACGTCTCCATCTTAGGGAAAAATGGAGTAGAATTCCTAAAGGATAACGGCTTCGAATATCAGCCCTTACATGCGTTCGTATATACCGCAGGCGGCAACAAACAAAAAATTTTAGGCTCAGTATCTCTGCCGGTCACTTTTAAAAATCTCACAAAGATTATTCGTTTTTACCTTGTTCCCTCATTGCTCCAAGAAGCATACTTCGGGGTAGATTTTTGGAGAGCATTCGCGTTAGCTCCCGAAATATTCCCGAGCGTAGAGTGTTTAGAGACTAGGCTTGAAAAGGAAGAGGAACTTAACCTCCATGAATTGTCACCAGAACAGAAATCAGGATTGCGAAAAGTCATCGAGACGTTTCCTTCGTACGAGAAGTTAGGCCTAGGGCAAGCTAAATTAGTGGAGCATCACATCGACACCGGTGATGCTGTACCCATAAAAAGCAAACATTTCCCTCTTTCGCCGCCGAGGCAAGCCGAAGCTTTTAGAGAACTAGACAGGTTACTACAGTTAGGAGTTATAGAGGAATCCAACTCCCCGTGGTGTAGTCCTGTAGTACTGGTCCGGAAACCAGGCAAAGTCAGGCTGTGCATAGATTCGAGAAAGGTCAACGCGGTGACTAAGAAGGATTCGTACCCCCTACCCCATATCAACGGCTTATTGAGCAGACTCAAGGACACGCATTTTATTAGTGGCATTGATCTGAAAGACGCGTTCTTCCAGATCAAATTGACAGAGTCCTCAAAGGAAAAAACAGCATTCGCAGTTCCGGGGAGGCCTCTGTACCACTTTAAGGTGATGCCATTCGGTCTGTGCAATGGACCGCAGACTATGAGTAGGTTGATGGACAAGGCAATTCCTTCGCGTCTGCGAGAAAATGTCTTTGTCTACCTGGACGATCTGATGGTGTGTAGTACCAATTTTGAAGACCACCTGGAATTGCTAGCGGATGTGGCCAAATGTTTGAAAGACGCAGGTCTGACAATAAACGTAGAAAAAAGTAAATTTTGTCAGATGGAAATACGCTACTTAGGATACTTGATAGGCAGCGGGTGTCTGAAAGTGGATCCGGGAAAAGTAGAAGCAATACAAAACTTCCCGATCCCTAAATCCCCTCGGCAAGTGCGTAGGTTTGTAGGCATGGCGAATTGGTACCGAGCATTTATTACCAATTTTGCTGACTTGGCAGGTCCCTTGACCGACTGTCTCCGCAAATCAGCAGGCCCGTTTAAACTCACTCCTGAAGCTATAGAGGCATTCGAAAAACTAAAAGTAGCCTTGAGTTCGGCGCCTGTCTTGGCCCAACCAGACTTTTCAAGGGAATTCGTAATACAATGCGACGCTTCCAAAATAGGTGTTGGCGGAGTGTTGTTCCAGGTCGACGATGAGGGCGCTGAGCATCCAATCGCGTTCGTATCGAAAAAGCTGAATAATGCTCAACGCAATTATACAGTAACCGAGCTGGAATGTCTCGCAGCCATAATTAGCGTGAAGCGTTTCCGACCCTATGTCGAAGGATTACCTTTTCGGATTGTTACGGACCACTCCAGTCTCAAGTGGTTGATGACACAAAAAGACTTGAGCGGGAGATTGGCGAGATGGTCACTCCTACTGCAAAGATACGATTTTAGAATGGAACATCGTAAGGGCACCCTGAATGTAGTACCAGACGCGTTGTCGCGTTTTGACGTTGACGAGTTAACTTTCACTACCACACCCGGAGAAATAGACTTAGTCTCTCCCGAATTTACCAGCAATGAGTATTTAGACTTAATTCGGACCGTCACCGAAAACGAGGAGTCACTTCCGGATTTACGAGTTGTGGACGGTGTAATCTTCAAGAGAGTTAAGTTTCGTAAGGGGTTGGAAGGGGAAGAAGACTCGCTGTGGCGTTTGTGGTTGCCAAAAGGGTTGACTGAGGAAGCAGTGAGATTAGCACATGACGCTAACCGGAGTTACCATGGCGGATGGCAGAAAACCTTAGAGCGTGTTAGGCAGAAGTACTTCTGGCCGCAGCAGGCTAAGGACGTCAGGGACTACGTCCAGCGTTGTGACACCTGCAAAACGGTAAAACCCACCAATCAGCAGTCGAGACCACCTATAGGGAGTACCTTTGAATCCGAAAGGCCATTTCAGCGGTTGTATTGCGACTTTCTAGGGCCGTATCCGAGATCCAAGCGGCGAAATCAATTTCTTTTCATAGTACTAGACCATTTTTCCAAATACGTTTGGCTAAAACCCATGCAGAGAGCTACCACTGTTAACGTTATAAATTACTTCGCTTCAGAAATTTTTCCGGCTGTAGGGGTCCCTGAGTTTATTCACAGTGACAATGGTAAACAGTTTATCTCTAAGGAAATGAACCAATTTTTTGCAAACTACGGGGTGACGCACGTGAGGACGGGGCTATATTCTCCCCAAGCGAACGCATCCGAACGCGTCAACAGAGAAATTGTTTCTAAGATTAGGATTTTCCTGAAGGATAAACCTGACCACACTAATTGGGATAAGCATATACCCGAAATTTTATCAGTTTTGAGAAGTGATTTCCATACGGCGATCCAGTGTTCCCCATACTTTGCATTATATGGCCAAAACATGGTCCAACATGCCTCCACGTACAAAATTTTAGAGAAGCTCGGCAGCCTTCGGGAAGATCAAGTTACGATAGTAAGCAGAGCTGACAAGTTGACTAATATCCGTGAGCAGATCCGTAAAAATTTAGATCAGGCCAAGGATAAGGGAGCAATCACCTATAACAAGCGCTCTAGGCAAGTCAACTACAAGGAAGGTCAGGAAGTTTTCAGAAGAAACTTTGCCTTAAGTAACTTCAAACAGGGCATTAACGCCAAATTCCTACCCAAATACCTGAAGTGTCGCGTGCTTCGAAAAATAGGTAACGCATTGTATGATCTCGAGGACCTAAACGGGAAATTGATAGGTCGCTTCCATGCTTCGGATATTCGTCCGCAATGAACCAACAAGGGCGTTTCTTTTGCCAATTTACAATTTGATTTTTTTTGTTTATATATCCACCTATTGGACTTTTTTTGTCTGGGCGTTTTGGCGGTCGGGGACATCTCGTCCAGTATTCTCCCCGAGCACTGACCTCATAGGATGTTCACGCGCGTACTCACCGAGGACCGTGAACACCCTGGCAGTCCCGCTTAGGTCGGACTAGCCTTTCGGAGTTTGGACGAGTTCTCCATATCAAAATGTCTATTTTTTTTTGTCTTGCCTTTTGTGGGGGCGATAACCACTAAAACCTTTCGGAGTTTTGACGAGTTCTCCATAACAAATGTCTAATTGCCGCAAAGCCCTTATAACTAGGAAACAGAAATTATTCCCAACTTGACTTAATTTTTTTTTGACAGACCTATGTTGCCCGGCTAGCTCCGTAGTAGGACTTTGAGACTCTTATCTCAGGGGTGAGTCGTGCCCCACGTTGCTTGTCGTCGGAGATCCCTGGCAGTGGCTTCCCACAGAGGATCCGGTTTCCTGTTCGCTTCATCGTCAGGTCTTCAAAGCGAAGCAGGTTTGTTACGGTCTGCTGCTACGGTCTACGGCTACGACCCACTTGGGAGCGTGTTCACGGGAACACACCTAGCGATGTGGAAAAGGTTGCGATGAAAAATATCGGAAAAGAAGGGAACAGACAGACCGGCCATCACTAGAAGACGGGAGAAAAAGAAAAAAAAAAACCACCACGAGTTTCCGAGAAAGGAAAAAGTTCCTTTTCCTTTTTGCTGGCGGTCTGAAGCGGTAGAGAACACAACCCTCGTGACCAAAAAGTGGCCAAGTGAAAATTACAGGATACTTAAGTGCATCCACATATAGTTGGTGGAACTGACGAGCGCGTTCTCAAATACAGATAGTTCACCATCAAAATTTGGGCGGTTTATAGCAATCGTAAAACACTCCTCTACATATGTTCATCGTATTTTCGGAATTCCTCAAAGCCGTGCTTATATACATAGCCAAATTTTGAAAGGCTAAGGAGCTACATACGGGAAGTTTACATTTTAACATTTTAACCCGAAAATTGTCTCCGAAATGAGTGAATTCAATTAAAAACGAAGTAAGCTAGCCGGTGGCCACGTTGAAATTGTTTTAACCTACTCTCAGGACGTGCTAAATTCCCAAACATCGTGAATACTAATAAATAGTAATTGGAAGGCATCGGCGTTGCCTTCTCCGCATATGCGAGGAGCACGGGAATGTTGGAATATTCCCAACGATTGCCACGTAATATACACGGTTCCTCAACTTAGCAATAGTGGTGTTGGCTTAGCGGTGTCATTTCCATCCACACCAACTACAATAGCACCAACCATATCCAGTGACCCCGGCACCGTCATATGCCAAGACGCCAGACGTACCACTCCTAGAGTGACATATCGACAATAACAGCGTATGCAGTCTTTCGAACAGCAACATCAACAATTGATAGCACCTCAAAATCCACATTCCTCACATCTGGACGTTCGCGGAGCCAACAGCATCGTCAGGCCTAAGGGCTGCCACCATTATTGCGTGCAATACCGCGCGCTACCAAATCAATTGCGCCAACAACGAGCGTAACCACCACCGATTTTAGTAACAACAATAGCAGGGCCGCCGCATATAGGCCTGCTACTACCACCCAGCTGTGACAACTTACCGGCAATGACCTCACAGTACCAACACCGACTACAACAACAACGTTTGAAACTGGGTGAGTCCGTTCCAACTCGGTGAAATTGTATTATGTATCTATAGGAAGTGATAAAATTCGTCACTTACAGATTATCGTTTCAAATTTTTGTAATTCATTCCAAGCACGCTTAATGAACCTAAAGACCCCTTTCTGTAACTCGATTCGAACGTACGGTATATGAATTCGGACACTTTGGTGCTCTTAACTCTGTTGACCCGTCGGATAAGTGCAATGTAAAACCCGTTCTGTAATCTTGCGAATAAGAACCATTGTTCTGTAAAGCTTGTGAAAGGTCAATACAGTCAAGAAATAGAAAACCAAAATTATGAAAGTTTGAGTTCTGCAAATAATTTTATTCCAGTCGAGTTACAGAATAGTGTCACTAGTATATATAGTACCTTACATATTTGAATGTGTCACTCGGAACCATAAATTTTTTTTATATACTTACCTGCGAAAGCCATGTAAATGGGTAATGCATTACACATTAGCGACATAGGCCTTTCTGCGAGAGTTATAACCTAGATGCAACAAGGGTTGGGGAGTAATGTCCTTTTGAACCTGGAACAATAAACTCGTTTCAGACGTTTTTTTTGTATTTTCAAATAACGTCGCGAATGAACCCTTGCACAAAAAAAGGAAGAAGAGGAAGAATTCCCCAAATTAAATGAAATACATAAAAATGAATTTAATGTAATTGCACTAGTAATTAAAAACCAAAAGATATTTAGTACATTCAAAATATTTTCTACACTATATACGAAACCATTAGGCTGTAAGACATATAAGGAGTTGAATCCGAATAATTGTATGCGATGTAAATGTAATTCGGAATAAACGTAAACTCTAGCATCACAAGTGAAAATTAGAAAATCTCGATAGAATCCTAAAAATTTAATGCATAAGTTATTAATTAGTATGAATTGTCAATAAATCTAAATTGTAAATGGGAATGCTGAGGTCTCCTTTCTTTTAGAGGGCACCTAAGGTATACAGGTAAGGGGCCACCGAAATTTTAGGTGCGTCGGTGGCCATGGTTATTTGAGGGTGGGATAAAGCACCGGGCGTCGCAACACCACCCGCGGCGCCCCCTATGTATATTCGGCCCTTTTCTTTTTTTATTTTTAATTTTTCCAGCCTTTTTGTTATTGGTTGGTTTTTCAGCGTTTTTTTTTTGAATTTGATTTTCAGCGTTAGTAACCGGCCATGTCCGGTTCGGTAGTATTTTTTTGCGTCAGTTTTTTTTTGAATTTGAATTTAAATTTTTGGAATGTTAACGGTCTGTCCGTGACATCCGGTTCAGCCGGATGTTGTTTTATTTTGTATTGATAAGCGTTTTGAGTCGGTCTCTGCGCTTCTGTTAGGTTTTTTTTGAATTTGACAGCTGCTCGTTTTGATAGGCATGATAGGAACATTTTTCTGCTTATGGCGCAGGAACAGTAAGGTTGGCAAGGACCCGCCCCAGCCGACAATGACTAGCCACTGTGCACCAACACATCATGCCGGCCGCCTTCCTTACTGCTTCCCAATGTAGATGCGATTCCATAACAAATTGGATTGGTCAACTTGGTTGTGTCGTGTCGTACGACCGTCGCTAGATATGCATTGCTCCATAAGAGTACATGCAAAGAATATTTTCCGCTACATGTCGCGTCGTATAATTTGCATGAACCTTTAGCAGTCCATATAAATTTTAAGCGTATACATATATATGTAAAAAAAACACAGCTATGTATTGTTAAAGCTGGAGTCATTGGTGCCGTATGTCGTATCGCTGTATCCGTATCCCTAACGTAATCAGCTGTTTATCGTTACGACGGTAAACCAAAACCCAATTGGTTGGCTACGATACGGTTACGACCTTAGCGGCACCAATAATCGATTGAATTGATTCTCATAAGGTTGGTCGAATCAGCTGTTAAAAGGTTACCGATACGGTTACCGATAAAGCACCAATGTCTCCAGCTTAACTTAGTTTACCGCTGTCAAATGTTGTTAATATTGAGCTTCCCTACAAGAACACTGACTATCATATGACTATCATCTTATTGTCAGCAATGTCAACCTAACGATCAGCGCCTCATACAAACTTTCTATCACAAACTTAAGGGGGCTTGCGCAAATGTGATGTAAACAACTGTGTACGTGTGAGTTTTTGTCTCCTTCTTATACACCAACATGGCCTACTGATTAAGTATATAGCCGTACTGCTCACTCTCATTCCTTTTCCTGGATCAGTGCTGACACTCTAACTATCAAAAAGTGTCATAAATGATTGTTTACTGTAGATATCAGGTTTGATTGTTATACTATCATAAATGACCATTGTTATATTCCGCCAAAAATGAAACAATGCTTTTTGCTTTTTATTTACTTTATTTCATTACGTTTTTAATTTTGTACGTGATAAAAGCATACGTGTTTCTTATTTGTTTAAAATAAATAGTTTTATAAGAATTCGAGTTCAAAATTTTCAATTTAAATTCAGAAAATAACAAAACAACAGAAGAGCGCTTTCCTCATGCGGAAACACATTTAAAAATGAATCACCACTAACCACTATTATTTTTCGTGTATCAATTTTTTGAGTGCGCCCCATACATTCCGCCAGCTTTTGGTATTTTTTAATATTATTTTCGATTTTTTTTTTCTTTTAGCATGGAGCTTTGAAATGCTCTCTTTTTCATTTTTTAAACTTATTTTTTATATGGTTTTCGTCGGTTGAAAATGGCGGAATTTAAAAAATAACAAAACAACCGTGATAATCATTTGATTGTCATATGACAGTCAGTAGTGACAACCTGATTAAATCGGATAATCTGTTCTCGCATACATAAAATTCCGTTGAGAATTATGTATCTGTCTCACATGCATTATGGTATCTGCTGTATGTTCTTTTGTTCTGTACCAGGTGTCCGAAGCCTTCCCAGTTTCAGTCCTTTTTCATGATTATAGGCTGTCGTTGGGAACATGCGGACATGCGTGAGCGAACAAAGGAACATACATAAATTTGAGTATCAATGTTTACGTCATCGCAGGATCAGCATTGTCAATTACAAGTGTGAGTGTATTACCCTGTAAAAATCGTGTGACCAAAAACGCACCCAGACACACGAAATTTTGACAGGGGTGGCGATTTGGAATGAAAAATTCTCCAAATGAAATAGCATGTTGACAAATTTAGCTTTCCCACAATGTATCGTGCTCTCTCGCACCTATTATTTTTATAGGGATAGCAAAATACGTCATTTTTCGTGCAAAAAAAATCCGCCATTTCTAATTCAGCAGAGACAACAAAACATTTGGTGGTCGAAAATTTTTTCAATTTAGAGAGTTTTAAATGGAATATCTCCGGAAAGATTTAAAATTAAGAGGGAGTTCTCCAGATCACATATATATATATTTTAAAGTGCGCAAACTTATAATTTAAAAGTTATTTGGTGTTAAAGTTTGCAAATTTCTATACAAATTTTATATGTGTATACGTATATATATGTGGCAGCACAGCTTTGTAATGTCATCAATAAAATATATGTATATATATATGTGCATGTTGCTGCAAAAGCGCGATTGATTTAATAAAAACATTTATAATAAGTGAAAACAATGCAAAAATGAAATGTGAAATATACAAAAATGCAATTTAAGTTTATCGTTGCCAATTTATATAGATATGTATGTGGATTAAGGTTTTGAAAGATGTGTAAATTGTAATTTAAAGTGCTATAGAAATTTGCTAAATTTGCAAACTTTAACAACAAATAACTTTTAAATTATAAGTTTGCACACTTTAAAATATATATATTTGTGATCGGGAGAACTCCCTCTTTCATTTGATACCAAGTTTTACCCCTAACTCGGGGGGTGCTATTCTAAAATTTTCCCAAAGTCTTTAATATACAATGATTTTTGCTGTTTATTTCGACAATTTTTTATTTGATTTTTGTGCTCATCGAAAGACATCACAATTATGTAGCACCATGCCGCGAATTATGATAAAAGATGGTGTGTGGAGAAACACTGAGGTAAGCATTTGACGCGACTGGTTACTCTTGGCCGTTTATTAACTAAATTGATAACTTTCAGGATGAAATCCTCAAAGCAGCTGTAATGAAATATGGTAAAAACCAGTGGTCACGTATTGCATAACTGCTGCACCGCAAATCTGCCAAGCAATGTAAGGCACGCTGGTACGAATGGCTTGATCCTAGCATAAAGAAGACAGAATGGTCATGGGAGAAAGATGAAAAGCTTTTGCATTTTGCCAAATTAATGCCAACACAATGGCGTACAATTGCGCCGATTATTTCAGAGGGTTAACTGGCACCAATTGTTCACACCAAATTGTTAGGTACAGGATTCGCCACGGGTAGGTGAGGTTGGCAATCACAACCCCCTGAATCATTTTGGTCGGCAGGTATGCCGCGGATATATTCTTGGCACTTGTTATTGATGGCTTTTATGATGCCACCAACACAACCTGGACAGACGCCAATGCTCAGTCAACCACCCAAGCCCGGTCAACCTCCAATACCCGGACACGTCCGGACGTCCTGGTTATAATGTATGTTAATACAACTAATAATTTACAAATTTGCTGATGATTATTTTTGTGTTATTTTATTTAGCAACCACCTGCACCTGTTACTGGTAAATATCAACAGCCGCAACAGTATGATCAAGCCCAACGCCGTTTAGATCCCGATCAGATGCCAAATCCGATAAGCGTTATCATTGATAATCAAAATAGCGCTGGTGGTGCTTTTATTACTAATGAACAGGGTTTATTACAACCATTTGTGACCACAAAATATGTGGTAGAAGATCAGGGTAACTCCTCGCCACGTTACGTTAGGTATCGATAATCGAAATTAATGTTTTGCTTGGCAATTACCTTGATCTTTCTTCTTTGCAGGTCGTCTTTGTATTGCATACCTGCAACAGCTGATTTATTAAAAACAACAGCTTTGTCCATTACACTTACCGTCTCACCAATGGCACGCACGGTTGAGGGTGAATATGAGCCACCCATTGTAAATTTTGGTGAATTGGGTGCAATTAGATGCAATCGTTGCAAGGCTCAATAGAAACTTGTAGATGCTGGTCGTCGTTTCCAATGTCTAATGTGTAAAGTAACAAGAGATGGTAAAAAAAATCTTTCACTTTTACTTGTGTTCATTGATCCATATTTTTTCTCAACAGTGCCAACTGCATATTTCCAACATTTGGGCCATACCGGACAGCGTGTCAATAAATATGAATGTCTTGAACTTGTATTGGTTACATGAGTATTTGTGTAAAAAATGCTTGGGTACCGATAGCTCCCATGGTAAACCTCAACTCATATCCAACATCAATGCCTCGCATTCAATTGTGGCACTGTACGCACTACATTGGGTTCACGTAGTATTGACAAGCATATTGTTGATTCCAGTGGTAAGGCCACAATTTCAAATGATGGTGAAACCATTATGAAACCATTGGATATTGTGAATCCAGCCGTAAAACTCTAGTAGACATCGCCAAATCTCAAAATGCTGAGGTAAGTTTTTTGTTATATTAGAATGTGTAGAATAAAAATGTTTCTCTTATGAGGTCGGCGATGGCACCACTTCAGTAGTATTTTAAGCATGTGAAATCTTAAACAAAGTTAAGCCAGATGTTGAGGAAGGCGTGCATGCACGTATCATCATTAAAGCTATACGTAAAGCATTACAATTATGCATGCTAAAATATGACATGGCTGTACATGTCGAAGCGCCAATCAAAGGAGCAACAAAGTGTTATTGGAAAAATGATCTGCCACAGCAATGTCCTCTAATGTCCAAGAGTATCAGAAAATTGTTGATGCTGAATGGCGTATTCTGTAGAATAAACTAGCTAAGTAAGGCGCCAATGTTGTGTTTTCTAAATTGCCAATTGGTGATGTTGATACACAGTATTTTGCAGATCGTGATATGTTCTGTGCTGTTCATGTACCAGAAGAAGATTGGAAACGTAGAATGAAAGCTTGTGGTGGTGCTGTTATGACTACAGCTAATGATATTAATTCAAGTGTTTTGGGTCAATGTGATTACTTTGAAGAACATCAGGTTGGTGGTGAACGTTTCAACATTTTCCAAGGTTTGACATTAATTTCATTTTTATAGTTTATAATTATTTAAAGGTTGCGTTAATGCTAGAACAAGTACATTGATTTTACGTGGCAGTGTTGAACAATTTTTGGAAGAAACTGAGCTTCGTTACATGATGCTAAATTGCTTGTGCGGCGTACAATTAAACATGATTCTGTTGTTGCTGGTAAGTCAAAATACAAATTGAAAAAAATGTCTAATCTTAGGGCCTCATTCTCTATTACGAAACGAACTTTCGATGCGGATCAGAAACGAATCGCTAGTGTATTTGCACTATGTTAAACAATGGCAACTTATCACTTGACAATTACTTTTGCCTTCCTGTTAGTTAGAAAGGTAAAGACCGAACGAAAATGATAGAGAATGCCATTGCTAGACGATATCGTTTGGAGGCGAATCGTTCGTCTGAGCTATCGTTCGCAATACAGAATGAAGCCTTTAAATTGTTAAGTAATATAATGAAAAGATTGTGTCCAAATACCCCCAGCGGGTTAGGGGTCAGAATTTATCTGCGGTAGGTATGCCTGTCGTAAGAGGCGACTAAAATACCAGATTCAAGGGGCTGTGTAGCGCAACCCTTCAGGTTGCCAGCGCAATATATAGCTTCTCCAAACCCAATTATCAACCTCACCTATCCGCGGCGAATCCTGTTTCACTAACAGACAAGGATCTGGGGGAGGGGAGGGGGGGGGGTGGATAGGGAGGGATGGCCTGAAGGTTTAATGTGGCCACATAAATCGTTCCCGAGATAGTCGGGCTAGCACTTTAATGGTGCTGTGTTACTGGAGCGTACCGGATCTGTATCCGGCTAAAGGACCATCACATCGATAACACTCCCCAAAGCCTTCGGGGAGCAACCTTATCGCTACAAAAACAACAACAACATTGTGTCCAAATCCCGAAAAAAAACTATAAAATTTGTGTCAGTGAAATGATAATTATTGCTTTTGGTTGTTAGTTTTGAGGCATCGTCATCGAGTTCCTTCTGATCGTATATGCCGGTTCTTTTGCATTCTTTTACATGCATAAAGTGCCGTTGAAGCCTTCCTCACCCTCTCCTCCACGTTGAGCTTCCATGACAGCTTACTGTATAGGATCATTCCTAGATAATTTGTGCAAGGTTTCTCCCGTAGGGTCGCCCCTCCTAACTTAGGCCTGGTCCAATTAGGGACCTTGTACCTCTTTGTAAACAAGACCATATGCAACGTCATCTGCGTAAACCGTAAGTTTTTCTGGTCCCTCGTAGAATCCCCTAAGCAGCTGGTTAATGACCAGCGTCCACAGCAGAGCTGATAGCACCCCTCCCTGCGGAGTGCCCCTGTCCACTAATTTCGTGGCCGCGTACAATCCCCATTGCGATGTAATCTTACTGCAGTTTAACATGCAGTCGATCCATCTGGGTAAGGCTGGATGTACTTTAACGTAATGAAAACCATCAATAATCGCTCATTTAGAAAGCCCCGGCAATGCTTAAGAAGACTTCTACAGCATATTCCTTATATTCCAGGGCTTTTTCTATGCCTATTACCACCCTATGCAATGCGGTGTCTACTGACTTGCCTTTGGTGTACGCCTGTTGTGTTGTGGAGAGCAGCTTTTCATCCACGTTGGACTTTATGTAAACATCTAGCAGCCTCTCAAAGGTTTTGAGCAGAAATGATGGTAAGCTATTGGGTCTATAATCTTTGGGATACACGTGACCGACCTTCCCCGCCTTTGGTAGGAAAGCTACACGAGCAGTTCTCCAAGAGTGCGGTACATGATTCAGTTTATGCACCCATCGAATATTATTTTAAGCCATCCCACGACCGCCCTACTTGAAACTTGTAGCATAGCCGGACATGTACCATCTGAGCCCGGCGATTTCACCAACACTACGAGGTCCTCAGTAGTGTAATTAGGCAGCATATATGAATGCAGCTGTTTCCTTACCATTACTACAGCTCGCACCCGTCCTTCCGTTTGCGCATAGTAAACGCCAAATCCGCGCGCGCTAATTCCAGAAACCTTTCCTCCCGATGGAAGCCACGGCTCCTGGATCAGCGCGTTAGGAGGAGGAGTTCGCTCGACGCCACTTTACTTTGTTGGAGGTTTATCTGTAGGACTCGCAGCACCAATGGGCTGCTTGTCACCCTCCAGCACCTTCATCGGGACGTCGTCGTCCTCCCCTAGCCCTTTTGGTTTAGAGTGTTCGAAGCCCCCTTCAGACTCTTGTACCTGTTGTGCCGGGTGTTCCTCTGTGCGACTCACAGCACCATCTGGCTGTTGGTCCCCTTCTAACACATTCGGAGTGACGTGGGCTACCTCCACCTGTCTTTTTTCCCTTAGGCTTTTGAGGTCCTTTTCGACTTCGCCCACGTCCAGCGTGTTAGGACTTTAATACCCGCGACTTCTTTTCCTGAGTCGCATATAAATTTTGCCTGTACCTAAGGACATTTTTCCAAGCTGCGCGTACAATATATCCTCCGCCTGCTTGTTTATTTGGAAGATGTATAACTGACCTTCCTCCGTAGGCCGAGATACAGTAAGTACCTTCCAATCCTGTGCCGGTATGTTCGGATTCTGATTCTGAAAAAGTCGCATTGTATCCTCCGACTTCATCACGCATGGTATCCATACCTTAACTTTTGGTACCTTGGGGATTTGCGCTTTATCCACCATCTCAAAACGCGCGTTCGTGCCCTGCTTTTGGGGGTTTGGAACCACTTCCTCCAGCCACCGCAAGCTCGCGATGTTGTCGCACGCTATCATCTTCATACCATTATACCATCCCCCGAATCAAAGGTTGGAAGGAGCTTACTTGGTTATTCCCGCATCATCTTAAGCTCCTTTTCTACAGATCTCCACCTTTCACTAGTCATCTGTTCGAAAGGACTGCTACGATCAACCAGCGCCACAGTCAGTGACTGCTTTGCCACATCACTCATTTTCTCGGGAAAAGCCGGCGTCTTAGTGTTATTTCCCTTTGGCACCTCCGAGAAAGTCGGAGTCTTAGCGTTATCTCCCTTTGGCTTATCTCCTACTTCCATAGTTGGAACTTCCCTCTGACTCGCAGCCTTCGAGGTAGTTGCTACCTCGCTATTGGGGCCCATCTGTCTTACAGCTTTGGGCCTACTTGTGTTGTCTATGGGACTGCCCTGCGTCGCGGCTCTGGGACTGTGCCCTTTCTGCCATTCGACGCTTCTTCCTCCTCATACCGGTTGCAGAACCGAGGGTTTCTCGCAGCAAACCTTTTGAACTGCCTTCGACCTACTTCTACCGCCTCATGAGCCCATGCCAAGCGCTCGATCTCCTCTTCTGTTGGGTCCACCACTGCTCCCAAGCACGGTCGACATTTGGCATGTTTTAAATAAGGTCACCGATGATTTGGTTGATGAAAATATCAGGTTTCGCGAGGCGACAAAACTGGAGAGATTGGGGAGATAGCTGTTTATTTTATTACAAAGTTCATCGATGTAGGAAACAATAGCATAGGCGTAGAAGCAATAGGGACTCCTGGTGGGAAAGGTAGCTATTGATATGTAGAAGTTAAGCAGAAGTTTGAATATGAGTTTTTTTAAGTTATAGCAAAAAAAGCGTTGAGGATTTTTAATATCTTACCAGGTACCTTCGTACATGTTTCTAAGAATGAAGAATAAAACCTATTCAAACTCAATTTTCACCAGGACAAAGCCGCTGAGACCTCGTTATACTTTAACATACAATACGTTACCCCATTTTAGCACAACTATCATTTTTTGATTTTATTAAATTTTATAAAATATTTCTTCCTCTACAGTTCTATTTCGGTATTGGATGGTAAATATGGCTTTCGCATTTTCTCCATCAATAACTGTGAAAAGGTGGAAGAAATCTATGCGTGTAAATCTCACATATTATCTTGGTCGAGCGTTTCTTCAATAGCTCTCTAGTGGTGATGGTGACAGCAGAGAAACCCAACTGTTTACAAATGTTACACTTCAAAAAGAATCAAAATATCTTCCATTGCGTCTACGGCTCAAATAGCCACAGTATATGAATGAATCGGTTGCACGAACTGGGTCTGAATACTGAAAAAGTACACATATTCAAAATCGATGAGGAGACTGTGATGATGGTATAGGGTGAGTTGTTGAATAGCATACGAAAACCACTTTAACCCATCTATATATTTGCATTACAGCTAAAGCTTTACAAACAGCAAAAATTGCTGGCGCCAAGCAATTGGAAAAGGCAGTGAAGCATTCATAACACTGTACGGATGGTGTAAAGTTAGAAACTGCTGTTGTAACAGCTGCCACCGACACAACGGTCATCTCTACTTCGCCGAGTAGCGGCTCGTCCGACTATCTATCGAAGACAGTATAATCATATCTTTTTCCAACACAGGTTAGCGATGTGCTTGCACAGGAAAAGATTTCAATTGGAAAACAAAAACCAATTAAGAGAGTTTATTTATTGTTAAAGTATTTTCTTTTCTTTATATCAACAGTATTAATTTAAGTTGCAATATCACGTTCATATATAATAAGGGATGTGATACGATTGCTGTCGGAATTAGATTTGAAACCAATCAATACTCCTGCTAAGGGTTGTAGAATTATTGCTTGAATAATTAGATTTAGAACAATAATAAGTCTGACTTTATTACAAGTCGTACATTTTTAAATTCATCAATTACGACAGCAATCGGATTCCACGACACCTTTGAATATTCTTGATTTGAAAAAAGAGTAAACGTAATCTGAATTTCTACTAAGCTTTAAGTTGTAGATTATTCAAATAATTGAAGTTTTTTCTGAAGCTTAAAATTATTTTCTGCTCGCTTAGAAAAGATTTCAATTGGAAAACAAAAACCAATTAAGACAGTTTATGTTATTATTAAAGTACTTACTTTTCTTTATATCAATTGTATTAATTTAAGTTGCAATATCACGTACATATATAATAAGGGATGTGATACGATTGCTGTCGGAATTAGATTTGAAACCAATCAATACTCCTGCTTTGGGTTGCAGAATTATTGCTTGAATGATTAGATTTAGAACAATAATAAGTCTGACTCAATTAATAGTCGTACATTTTTAAGTTCTTCAATTACGACAGCAATCGGATCCACGACACCTTTGAATATTCTTGATCTGAATTTCTACTAAGCTTTAAGTTGTAGATTATTCAAATAATTGGAGTTTTTTCTGAAGCTTAAAATTATTTTTTGCTCGCTTAGAAGAGATTTCAATTGGAAAACAAAAACCAATTAAGCGAGTTTATTTATTATTAAAGTTCTTCTGTTTTATATGAACTGGATTAATATAAGTTCCAAGTTCATGTACATATATAATAATATTGAAAATAATAAATATTGAAAATTCAATTTTTTTGGTTCATATTTTATTCATATGGCTGCTCCAGGTAAAGTAAATCTGCAGGTAAAATTCACGTTATATGGCGGTTATATAAATGGTAAAACCGCAGTAAAATTGATTGTCAAATGACTCGAAAATGTAGAGTGAAATGACGGAAAAATTACCGCCATTTGACGAGCATAGTGACGTGTGTGAGCAGCACAGTGCTATGCTCACATCCTATAAGTGGGAGCGGAATGCACGATCACATTAATAGGAACGAAACGCAAAATTTGGTCACAAAAGTTCATCACGCCCATGCAAACGTGACTATGAATATAACCGCTGCAGAAAGTCACAATGACCGTAAAATGACTAGTAAAATGACGTGGAGCGTTTTTGCAGGGTAGTAAAACTATCAGCGTTTCTTGTAGGGTTATTGGGATATGGTAACCGCGTTTCGACTATTGTGAATACGTATCAGCTGATTTTGATTAATTTGTGCAACACTTCTGTGTCGTTTCAAACAAACCTCAAAAATTTGGTTATTTGCTTCAGATATTTAAAAAAATGGACGGAATAAATTATGAGAACGAAGTACTGCCATCGCTCATGTTCAATCAAATCGGGACACAGCGGTCTACAAACAACACCGAGCCAAAACCATTACAATGCGTCAAATGCACTATTGTTTATAAATTTCCAACAGAAAGAGATGATTATCTCGCACACTTGTTTATGGAACACCGCTTAGTGATTGGCGATGTCGAAGATATTGCACTGCTAGACGAATATTTAAAATATTGGCAAAAGGACTTCACAGGTTTGAGTATAAGATACACAAATTAATATAAATAAATAAACTTCATCTTTCATAGATCATGAATTGGAAGAATTTTGCACCACAATGCTCTTAGATCAATTGCCAGATGGAACACCTGCAAAAAATGAAAGATACTATTTGCTCTGTGATATATTACCTAAGGATTATGAATTGCGTCAAAAGCTAAAGCAAAAACGTTTAGAACTTGCACTCGCACAGCATCAATACGAACGCACCGATCGTAATTTCACCAAAGAGTGCCTTTACTGTCGTGATGTAGTCACTGGTTTGCGTTCTGATTATCTTGAACATCTTTTCAATAAGCACTTCTTACAATTGGGTAAACCCGAAAATTTGGTATATATTGATGAATTACTTGCAAAAGTGCAATACAATCTCGAGAATTTAGTTTGCCTCTACTGTGAAAAAGTTTTCAAAGATCGTGCGGTACTCAAAGAACATATGCGCAAGAAAGCACATAAACGTATTAATCCAAACAATAGTAATTATGATCGTTTCTTTTTACTGAATTATCGTAGTGAAAAAGCAAAACCACAACAACATTATAAACCAAAAATTTGTAATAAAAAGAAAGTAACAAATCAACGCAAGTTGCAGATCGAAGCATCGGCATCAGAAATGCGTTCACCTGAACTGGCAACATCACCAGAAGGGGATTTTGAACGTCGTTTTGCAGTGCGCAATCAAAGTGATGAGAGTGATTCAGATTGGTCTGATTGGGATGATGATATGGGAAAAATGTCACCGCTTAATTGTCTGTTTTGTAAGCATCAAGAAGAATTCTATGATGCTTTAAAAGCACATATGTTAGAAATACATGGCATGAACTTTCAAGCAGTACTGGATGGATTAAATTTTTATCAAAAAATTAAAGTGGTTAACTATGTAAGACGCCAAATATGTCTATTTCGTTGTGTCACATGTAATCTACGTTGTGAGCATCAAGTGAGTAATGTTAACGTTTAATTTATTGTATTATTTGCAATATACATACTATATCGATAGGATGCATTGCTGCAACATATGAAAACAGAAGAACATTTTGGTTGTGGCACTAAAAAGCAATGGGATAAACCAGAGTATTTCTTTCCCACCTATGAAGATGATGGACTCTTATGCGTGCTCGATGATAGTCCAAATGATGATATGGATGACGCTGTGGTGCCAATAATATCCGAAGACACACGTGCGAAAATAAATAAAGATGCTGAGCATTTATCATTAGAGAATTTTAAATTTTTATAATCAAACATGCAAGGGATATTTTTATACAGCATAGTTAAGAAGTTATAAACAACTAAAACTAAGAATGACGAAAAAAATGCTTATGCTATAATTTAATATGAACTGAATAGCAGCGTCAATATGATTTTGGTAAGAATTAGTGCTGAGTTGAATATGATTTGTTTTTAAGTTTTTCTTCCGTTAGCGTTAGATGTGTACCGGCGCTTTACAATTGTACAACACTGGCGCATCAAGAATATAGAATTACAAATGTAGCCAATAGATTTAGAAAATTAAAAGATCACACTCTCAAAACCGAAAGAATAAGATGCCTTATCTCAAAATTTGGATATACAATATCAAGGTATGAAATTTTGAAGCAAATTTAAGGTACCCATAGTCTCTTCTAATATTTCCTGTTCATTTTACCAAATGACAAAGCTTTGGCGATCCCGCATTTTTCCCGAGCCATTTTTCCATCCCGAAATCGCGCGATTATGTTTGTTAAAATCCCGATATCTCGGAACTTTCTGGAGCTCTTATATTCCTAATTGCGTCGGCTCCTTTAATTTCTCTTACAAAACTTCGGGATGGGACCTACATACATGTTGTATGCCGACTCCGAACGGCATGTGCATGGCAAATGAGTTTTCACTAAGAAGCTTTTAATGGCAGAAATACCCTCGCTTGCCAAATCACTGCCGAAGGGTGACCCCACATAGAAAAACTTTCTTCAACTTAGAAAAATTTAAAATTTTGATGTTGCCCGGTGCGAGAACCCAATGTCTTCGGTGTGGTAGGCGGATGGCGCTACCACCACAGCTTGACGGCCGTTCATACACCATTTATAAATGTACACCACGAGATCCACCGGATAGAAAAATGTATGTTTCCTTTGAAATCAGAAAATTGAGATTTGTTACTTTAAAAAAAAAGTACTATACCAGAAAAGGAGGATTTCCTGTGATTTCAAATGGAACTTTCAAAAATAAAAAACCGGGACATGAATTAGAGTTTCAAAAATACAATATAAAATATCGAGAAAGTCCCGAAACCCCTGGATAACCGACATTGTCCAGGGATTTCGGGATGGAAAAATGTCTCGGCAATAGCGATACTCGGGATTACCGGGACTCGATGCCTTGGGAGTAAATACAAATACAAAGGTCAATTTCTGTATTCAGCGTTCTTAAACACTTTATTTCAACAGGTGGGTTTTGGAAACTATTTTTGAGGTGGGGATCGACTTAAGTCCCTGGTATTGTGTTTTAAACCCGGTGTCTTTGTTATATGATACCTATATACATATGTACAAAATTCAGTTTTCTCAAACGAAAATAGATCTTAATTTTAACCGAGGCACGGTAATGGAGAATATCTAAAATTGTACATGGTCTTGTGAGGGAAGTGAACACATCTGAAAGCGAATATGAAGTCGAGAGGTAGATGGCGGTATGTAATAATTTGTATGTCAGCCGGCTTGTCGAATGACAGGATTTGTCAAATAAGTAGCTATTGAACACTCATTACAAGTGACGAACTAAAATAATCGGAGATTTAAATCGGAACAAAAACACTCATATAAAATATCGATTCAGACACCAACAGCAAAACCACTTTGAAAATGTTTACGTATATTTTTAGAAAAGTACCACACATCCATCTATTGATGGAATTTCGGATCCGTCTTTGAACTCTTATGTTCGGATATTGGTCAAACGCACCTTAATCTAGCTGAAATATTTTTTTTTTCATCATTTTGTGGGGATACAAACGAAAAAGCTATAAAGCCACAACTAATTTCTCTCAAAGTAGTCCATGTATCACAACAGTGCTACATATACTGTGATTAAATACTAAAAAGAGTTTTGACTGTCAAAATCAAGCAGTATTAGGATTTAATTACTTAATACTTTCCACTATATATACGTCCCATAAAGTTTTGCTGCTATTTCCTGTTAAGTACTCCATACACTTCTTTGTGAACATCAACGGAGAGCTGTGATGAGCTCTGAAATCTACACAAAGGCAAATTATTCCGTCTAAATTCTTTTGCAAACTCACGCACTGCTGCCTATTCAGTTCATTTCCAACAGAATCTGGGATTCAACTTGCAGTTTGCATTGACTAATATTTCAAAAGACGAAGCCAAGGTTAACGCCAACTATAAAATAAGTGGTCATGAGTCCATTGAAATTAATATAAAAGGAAGGCAGGAAAGATGCAATAAGCTCGTGAAAGTAATAAAAAAGTTCCGCTTTGACAATATTCTATTTGCTGAAGAGATAGCAAAGCTAAAATATTCGAAAATTGACGTACATACTTTTAACGAATCTGGGAACATTTTCAGTGAAAAAATAAAGGAACCTATCAAAAAAATGATTACCCCTAGAACGGTTACACAAAAAAGAAACTTTGATGGGTGTTTTGATGCTAATCTGCTCGAAATGAAAAAAAGAAAAATTTAATTATATAAATCAGCAAAATGGAGCAACTCCCAGGCAAAGTGGCAGAACTATAAACAGTACAGAAATAGGTATACCAAAGAACTTTAAAACGCGCGAAACAGTTACATTTCGAAGAAGGTTCATGCATCGAATGACCAAAAGACGATGTGGAGAACAATAAAACAATTTGTCCTAAACGAAGAGAGAACAGAAATTAGCAAAATTATGGTGAAATCCATCGAGTTAAAAAAACCCGTTGGAGATCGGTTACGAACTTAATAAATTTTTTATAGAAAGTGTTGAAGGGCTGAATAGAAATATACCCTATGTGACATATATAAACAATGTAAAGCCTTGTGATAAACAATTTAAATTTAAGAAATTAGAATTAAATGAGCTCAAGAGTATACTCAAAGCAATGAATAACAAGAAAGACTATAACTTGATATCCCCAAAAATAATACGATGTGAATTTGATGTGCTGGGCCCAATTCTCCTTGAAATTATTAATGCGTCATTCGAACTGGGAGAATTTCCAAAAAAATGGAAAACTTCAATGGTGGTAGGTACCATTAAAAAAAGTTAAAAACACGCTAAATCCTGAATAGTTTCGTCCATCAATATGTTAATGACCGAAAGTAAAATACTTGAAAAAGTGGTGCATAAACAATTAGAAGACTATATGAAAAATAATCGGCTAATATCGGAAAAACAATCGGGATTCCGACAACGTCATAGCTGTGAGTCGGCAATAAATCTAGTAATTTCACACTGGAAGTCAGAAATGGACAACGGGAAATATATAGTGGCTGTTTATTAATGCTCGATACCCTGAAATGGCTTAACATAAACCAAAGAACTATCATGAATGTTCTACTTTTTGTATTTAAAATGAAGTATAATCTGCTACCAAATTATTTAACAAGCCAAATTGTGTATGTTGGAGATGTGCAACCCTACAGTTTATGGAACAAAAATGATTTTAGAATTAACTTTTATAAGTCTAATAACAGGCTAACCTAATATAAACGCACGCAAGTTATTTTCTGTCAAAAATGTCTCATGCACATACAACTTGTATGAGAGCAACCCAAATTGAATTTTCTGCGTGAAAACCTAACTCGATTTCCAATTTTTGTTTTGCGTGACATTTAGATTTGACGTTTACTGCCAGCTGACGTTTAGTTTTTATTTACAAATTGTAATTTTGTTTCGTGCTAAAATGGAGGTAAGAATTCATTTTCGTAAAAAATTATATATTTTTATTAAATTATAACCTTTTTGGATTTATTTCAGATTTGTAATGAGCAGCTTATTACTGCCGTGCAAGCGCACGTTTGTTTGTACAACAAATCCTCCGCGCTTTATAAAAATAAAGCTGCAAAGGATGCAGCATGGGAAGCAGTTGCAGAAGCAATCAACAGCAATGGTAAGTAAATGCTGGCGGTGGTTTATTTTTGTATTTTAATAATTATTTTATTGTTTTTCAGCCTATAACTGCAAAACACGCTGGCGTTCTTTGTGCGATCGATATAGGAAGGAGAAATCCGAGAATGCAGGGCGGTCGGGTGCTGGCACCAGCTTTAGAAAGCAGTGGAAGCTGTTCAGCACGATGCAGTTTATTGAAGAATCTGCAGAGGAGGGAAGGTAAGGAAATTTTGGTAATTCTTTACGACAGCATGACGCTGTTAATACGCGTCCAAAAATATCGAAAGATGTGTCAAAAGGCGCGTATTGACCTCGACAACAATAATCCGAATGCGGAAAATAAAAATTGTATCTGTGTCCGGAGATATTTGCAGTTGAAGCTAGAGATTTTCATGTGATTGTTGTAATTTCGTACCCACAAAAAAAATTGTTTTGCGCGGTTATAGTTTTGGTATCCAAACCGGTGTTGGACCCATCCAGGGTAATTTTTTATAAGCGCGGCCGAAGGCCGCCAATGCAGAAAGCTGTTCTGCGCAAAAATACTATGGATGCCACCCCCGTTTTCGGAGGTACCCACAGGTATTTTTTCGGTTTTTCGTTAATATCTTTTGAACGAGTTAAAATTTTTATTTCCGCCTTCGGATTATTAATACTGATGTCAAGACGCGTCGTTTGACATCACTATTTTTGGACGCGTATTAGCAGTGTCATGCTTTTGTAAGGAATTACCAAAATTTTTTATATTAAAGTAAATATTTGTGCCTGAGTGTCGCTAATGTTTCCACTAGTATATCGACTGCTAAAACACCTTCAAAAATGTCGGTAGCGTAAAATCAAAAGGAATAATTGTGCCTATGAAATGTTTATTACCGTTTTTGAATTGTTGATACCGAGATTTATGGATGTATTTTAGCTGTCTATCGCAGACGTAAAGTACTCTAGCATTTAAGTGAAAGTTCGATGTCCAGACGTTTGTCTTTGTGATTCAATGAAATATTTCATAACGAAACCCAGGGCAGTTTTAAATATCATTGAGTTTTTGGTTTGTCGCGGATCGATCCGCAATCCCTCCGCAAAGCATCCGTCGGATATCGTAACAATCACGAAAATCTTTCATTCAAAAAAATTTCCAATTTTGAGGCTTATTTGGGATCATTTACAAAAATTTAAATTGCTATATACTTTGAACGCCTATAATAAACTTTTATTACATTTTTTTTTTTTTCTACTTCCAGTCCAGTTACCAATGTAGATTCTCCTAAGCCGCCAGACAAACGCCCTTCACCTCGTGAGCCGCCGAAGAAGAAAAAGGTGGATGACCTTTTTGAAGACGTTTTGATAAAGATGTGAGAAAGGTACTCTGCGGCTAACACGCAAGAAGACGAAATATTTTTCTCCTTGCTTAAATCTAAACTTGCAAGGCTGTCTCAATCGCAAAAGGACGAGTTGCAAGCAGACATCTTAGCACTTGTTTCAAACAAATTGAAACATTATAATTTATAAATTAGTATAAAAGTTATCATTCTCGACTGATCCATACACCTGAGAAAAGAAAAATAGCAGTGGCAATTTTTATCACTGAATTGATTTGAGTATGTGGTTTTGTAGCCCAATAAATTTTAGTACAACAAAGTACAAATTATAGATCTCTCATAACTCGCCTTAATTTTTGACAGTTTTTTCGAGGGTATTTCAGATTTTCGCCCATAAAATGTGAACAATTTTTTGTTGGTTGCTTAAAATTTATTGGGCTATTGGGCTATTTCGACTGATATTCTATTTTCTGTTCGCCGGTAAAATAATAGCAGTGGTCTTTTTATCATATTTCGTCAATTTATTTCTCTTTTTTATTTTTGATAATTTATGAAAAAACTTTTGTAAATTTTGTCGCAGAAACTATGCAAACCAATCTCAAAAACAGTTCCAAAAAAATTCTAAAGCTCGAAAAAATTCTACGAATATTCCGAAGTTTTCGATTTAGAGCTTTCAGATGTTTGTTGAGTATGCAGCTTTGTAGCCAATTCAATTTTACTTTAAAGAAGTGCAAGTTTCAAAACGATATTGGCCAACGTTTAGTTTTGAGAATTTTGTTGTCGATGGTGTTGCTCATTTTCTTCTATATCATCATTCATTATATGAAAGAAAACGATCGTCTTAAAACCTAATTTTCATTAAAATAAAATTGAATTGGCTAAAGAGCTGCATACTCAACAAACATCTGAAAGCTCTAAATCGAAAACTTCGAAATATTCGTAGAATTTTCTCGAGCTTTAGAATTTTTTTGGAACTGTTTTTGAGATTGGTTTGCATAGTTTCTGCGACAAAATTTCAAATAAATGTTTTCATACATTTAAAAAAGCAATATGGGCAATCCCCGATTATTAAAAAATCATACGAGCTTTAGATTTTTTTTGGAACTGTTTTTGAGATTGGTTTGCATAGTTTCTGCGACAAAATTTACAAAAGTTTTTTCATAAATTATCAAAAATAAAAAAGAGAAATAAATTGACGAAATATGATAAAAAGTACCACTGCTATTATTTTACCGGGTCTGTATATCCGTAAAGTACAAAATACATAACAAAGATGTGCCATTTGTTTGTAAAACCTTAAAAAATATAAACATAGATACAATAAGTACAAATTTTGAATTTTAGTAAATAAAAATATTATTTATTTATTCTCAAATTTTTATTTCATTAGTATTTAAAATAACGGTTGTTAGTTACTAAAGGTGGTATCAAAAGACACGTCTCGACCTCCGTTTTAAGAATCCGAAAACGGAAATCTTTCTGTCCAAAGTTATTCACAAAAAACCGTAAAATTACCCAGAGCGGGTCCGAAATATGGGACCTGATCCATAGTTTTTTTTGCATAGAACACCTTTCTGCGTTGGCGGCCTTCGGCCGCGCTTATAAAAATTACCCTGGGTGGGTCCGACACCCTTTTGGGGATCAAAACTAAATGCACGCAGAACACCTTTCTGCATTAGTGTGTAAGTGTGTACAACAAATCTGACGAAAAAACAACAACCACATGAAAATTAGAACCGATTTTTTGCTCATATCTTTTGACAGACGCACCTTTTGATACCACCTTTGATAATTTTCAATAAAAATTAGGTGGTGCACCGTCTTGTAAAACGTTACCGAATTCGCAAATATATTTTTGTATATGCTTACAAAAGCGTAGCAAAAAGACGCTGCTCTGGATCTATTGCAGGCCTACGAGATTCCTTTAGTAAATATGGTTCCAACAGTCTTAAAAATGTTTCGAATAGGTCGCAAGACATCCTCACGGACTTATAAAAGAGGTCTGGATGTTTGCGCTTCAGAATATCATAGCCAGTCGCTTGGAATCCAAATTCATCCCGAGTTTTAAATAATTGGCGTCTACATCTGCGTCCATGCTGCCTTTGATACATTTCCCGTAATAAAATAAGGTCTTCCGTGTCACTTAAAATTTCCATTATCTCCTTTTATTTTCTTTGTTAAATTGTTAATCAAACGTATTAAATTTGAACTTGTCAATATTTTTACAAACAAATTTGACAGATATGACAGCTCAGTTACGCACGCACGCATGCTTATTTGGGTTAAGGCAAAAAACGCCGGTTGTTTGCGTGCGCTAAAAAAACGCAGTGCGGTTTTATTAGGTTGGCCTGTTAGGCACAAAATATTTTAATGTACAAAGGCCTACAACTATTTAATGCATTACCAAGTAATATCGAAAATGAAAGAATCATTAATGTATTTAAAAGACTGCTAATAGATTACATTAGAGCAGTATTTTAGCTCACAATTCCTAATAAGCAAATTACTATCTAATAAGTAAATTGTACCTGAAAATGTTTATATTTTTAAATAGCAAAAAAAAGTTAATAAAGAAGAAACAAAAAAAAAATATGAACATTCGATTTTAACATACGAGTGTGAGCTTGTAAACTATATACACATAGCATTTCGAAAGATATTTTAATTTTCTATGATTTGATGCATCAATTCTTTCGAAAAGCGGATAAATAACAAAGATTTTAGACAGAGCATTATGGAGTACTTTACTGAAGCCGCAAATGTATCGTTACAAAATAATCGAGTTATAAATTTCGATATTGAGTGCTTCCATTATGGATACTAGTGTTGGGAACTATCGAATGAATTCAACTATCGATAGTTAGTTACTGAATGATTTTAACTATCGAACGAATTTTTTCATTCATTCATTCATTCATTTAATTTGTTCTTTAGCTTGCCAGAAGCCAAAAGAACAATTTCTGGATTGTTTTAGTTACCCCTCGGGGTAGCTAAAGAACAAACCTATATAAGACAAAAAACGTCGTGTTCCAATGAAACGTGATCCAGATACGGCTAGAGATTTAACATGCAAATGCGACAACAATGTGAACCATATTGATCAATTTGTTGTTGCATTTGTATGTTAAATTTCTATCCGTATCTGGATCACGCTACATTGGAACGTAACAAAAACGTTAAATATGACTAAAATGGTGTAAATTGTGCTTCAAGTAAATAATGAAAATATTCAATTTAAATGCCTTTGTTACATGTTATGCAAAGCGCATGAATGATATGCAAATGACCTTGGTTCGCAACCCACAGAGTTTTTTGGTCTCCCCAAACCTGTGGGGAGATTTTATGCCTCTACAACAACAACAACAACAGGAAGTAAGGTTACTTAAAATGGATTTTTATCTGTATTATTCAAATCTGTTTCAGAGGCATTATTGATTGCCTTAACTTAAACATAAGCTACTGTTTTTTTTTTTCAAAATTCAGGTCACGTTTAATTAATATAAAAATTGCACATTAAATTTCACTTATAAAAGAAACATAAAACAAATATTTCAAGCACTTAAATACTAAAAGTCGCTATAGTTGTTCTAGCCAAAATCGGATAGTGCATGAGGATCTATATTAAATTTTCGCCGCAGAGATGGCAACTGATTGTGTTATTAAACCCCTAAAAAAATTGATTGTAAAGTAAATAATACAAGTATGTACATCGAGTTGACATGAAAAATACCTTCAATGTATAAATTGCTGTTCAAAAGTATTATCATATCCAGTTTATCTCCTTTAAGTCGGTTTCTCCTGTCGTTAATTATTTGCCCTGCTTTCGAGAAAACTCGTTCTGACGGAACCGATGTTTCGGGTATACATAAATATTTTTTCGAAAGCATATATAGTTCCGGAAATGTTGACTGGCTACGATTCCAATAGTTTAGGGGATTATTTGAGCGATCAACAAAATTTTGCCTTAGATATTGCTCCAACTGAATATTTGCATTGACATTGGGCGCGTTTTGACAAATTTTTTTTGCTTCAGCAACTTTTTCATCGCGAAGGTCCCAGAGAGATACTTCGCTTTTATCGACCGATACTTCTCTTGGGGTGTTGGTAGAAACACTTGTGTTTTGTTGCCGTATTAGGGAAGTTACTTCTTCCACTAGCCATTTTGTTGTATTATTTGCATTAATTTCATTACCGAACGCAATTTTTTTAAACCAAGGATCTAGGAATGATGATTTGGCGAACATTTTGTCAGACTCCAACTGCCCTAATCGTCTCCAAACTACCTCTAACAATCTGCTCTTCAAACTTTCTCCCTCTACAGTTTTCATTTTGCGATTTCGTACTGCGTATTGAAGACCTCTGATTAGGGGCACTACCAGTGACATCGTGGGATAATTTTCTCCTGACAATTCGGTTGTCATGGCCTATATGGGCTTGAAAAGATTAGTGTAGTCCAACAATGTTTCCCATTCTGATGAATTGAGGAAATCAGGTGCATTTGGTAAAGAAGTTATTATGGCAGAGAGTGGTTCTTTTACCAAGCATATGCGCTCCATCATTATAAGGGTGGAATTCCACCGGGTAGGGACATCTTGTTTTAACCTCAGTTCAGTAACGCCCATTTGCTTTTGCATATTTTTTAATTTTTCCGTCGCTTGAGAACTATGGTTAAAGTAAGTGACTATGGCACGACACTTGTTTATGAGCACAGTAACTTGTGGAACAGCTTTGACGGCATCAATTACACATAGATTTAATGTATGCGCTACACATGGGAGGTGGTGCTTCTGTAGCATTTCAATTATATCCTTTTTAATATTAGCCCCGTTATCACTTACTACAGTAACTATTTTGTCAAAAACGGACCACTCATCAAATATTAACTTCAATTCTGTAGCTATATTTTGGGAGGTATGATTTCCTAAGATTTCCTTTGTTGATAAAACTGCAGAAATCATTTTGTTATACCGAACGAAATGACTAGTAACTGACAAAAAAGATTTTTGACTATCAGAAGTCCACATATCAGTTGTAACTGAAATATGTGTTACAATGTTGAGCAAGTCATGCAGTTTCTTTCTTACTTCATTGTATTTAAAGGGTAGCATTGTATTTGATAAAACTTTTCTGTTTGGCAAGGAATATAATGGCTGAAGCTTTTTTGTATATTCTACAAATCCTAAATTGTCAACGATGGAAAGCGGCTGCAAGTCTTTTGTTATCATCTTTAAAAGAGATTCATCAATATTATTTTTTTCTTGCTCTGAGAGCTCAGAACGTGTGCTGGTAACAAATAATTTTGTTTGAACAGTCCTTCTCAAACATCCACTATTGGAAATGTCTTCGGTAGGTACTGTTAACGAACTGCGCGCTGCACTCCCTGCAGTAGTTGACGAAAGAGAAGTGGAACTACGTTCCTCTTCTGAAATTACTGGCGCTATTTCTCCTGAAGTTAGATTCCTATGTTCTGAGGAAGACGGATGCTTACGGCGTAGATGGTCATTTAAATTTGATGTGTTGCCAGAAAATTTAAAAATTTTTTTGCATATATGGCATTTAACTTCATTGCCATTTTTGGTAAAAAAAACTCCCAAACAGAAGATCTCTTCAATCCAGGCCGCATTATAAATATCTACACAAATTAAATCGTTAAAATCACTTCCTCAGTTAAAAATATTTAACAATTACCACGCTTAAAACGTTTGTCGATTAGGTTGACGTATGCTAAATTTATTTTAATATCTTTTTAACACTGATATATGCACAGCAAAAATTTAAATAGAACGAATGATTCGAAGAAATAGTAATAGGCGAATCATTCATACCAAAAACTAGTAGTTCGATAAAATAGTAGTGAACGAATCATTCATACCTAAAACTAGTAACTCGAAAAAATAGTAGTGAACGAATCATTCATACATAAAACTAGTAACTCGAAAAAATAGTAGTGAACGAATCATTCATGCCTAAAACTAGTAATTCGAAAAAATAGTAATGAACGAATCATTCATACCTAAAACTAGTAACTCGAAAAAATAGTAGTGAACGAATCATTCATACCTAAAACTAGTAATTCGAAAAAATAGTAATGAACGAATTTCAAATGACTATCGAATGAATGAAAATTAGTGAACTATCGAATAACTCGATAGTTTTCATTCGATAGTTCCCAACACTAATGGATACAGTATAGTATTTTATCGAAAATAATTCCCTAGGTTAGATTGCATAACCCACGTTCTCTAATCACACATTATTCGCCTTGCATAATAAATTTTTACTTTACTTACCTAAAAGGCGGATTCAAAGAAATATGTTCGTGTTAAGGAGTGCTGCGAAGGCTGAAAAGCCAGTAATGTCTTTATTTAACACCATAAACCGAGGTGCTGCTGCTAAGGCAGCGGCCAAAGCAGCTGCTGGAGGAAATGGCAAAATTGTCGCAGTAATTGGTGCTGTTGTGGATGTGCAGTTCGATGATGAATTACCACCAATTTTAAATGCATTGGAGGTGGAGAACCGTGTTCCTCGACTAGTGTTAGAGGTTGCTCAGCATTTGGGTGAAAATACTGTGCGCACAATTGCTATGGATGGTACGGAGGGTCTGGTTCGTGGACACAAGGTTCTAGATACTGGCTATCCAATTCGTATTCCTGTCGGCGCTGAGACTTTGGGACGCATCATCAACGTTATCGGTGAGCCTATTGATGAACGCGGCCCTATTCCAACAAACAAAACTGCACCAATTCATGCTGAAGCACCTGAATTCGTTGATATGTCTGTCGAACAAGAAATCTTGGTAACTGGTATTAAAGTTGTGGATTTACTAGCTCCATATGCCAAGGGAGGTAAAATTGGTTTGTTTGGTGGTGCTGGTGTCGGTAAGACCGTATTGATTATGGAACTTATTAACAATGTCGCAAAGGCTCATGGTGGCTACTCAGTATTCGCCGGTGTAGGTGAACGTACACGTGAAGGAAATGACTTGTACAATGAAATGATTGAATCTGGTGTAATTTCGTTGAAGGATAAGACATCGAAGGTCGCTTTGGTATACGGTCAAATGAACGAACCCCCAGGCGCTCGTGCTCGTGTTGCATTGACTGGCTTAACTGTTGCTGAATATTTCCGTGATCAAGAAGGACAAGATGTATTGTTGTTTATTGATAACATCTTCCGTTTCACTCAAGCTGGTTCTGAGGTATCAGCTTTGTTGGGTCGTATTCCATCTGCTGTGGGTTATCAACCAACCTTGGCAACTGATATGGGTTCTATGCAAGAGCGTATTACAACAACAAAGAAAGGTTCTATCACTTCAGTGCAAGCTATATATGTGCCAGCTGACGATTTGACCGATCCTGCTCCAGCAACAACATTCGCTCATTTGGATGCTACAACTGTTTTGTCGCGTGCTATTGCCGAGTTGGGAATTTACCCAGCTGTCGATCCGTTGGATTCCACATCTCGTATCATGGACCCTAACATTATTGGTAATGAACATTATAATGTTGCACGTGGTGTACAGAAGATTTTACAAGATTACAAGTCACTTCAAGATATTATTGCAATTTTGGGTATGGACGAGTTGTCTGAAGAGGATAAACTTACAGTAGCACGTGCTCGCAAGATTCAGCGCTTTTTGTCGCAACCATTCCAGGTCGCTGAAGTGTTTACTGGACATGCTGGAAAGTTGGTACCTTTGGAAGAAACCATCAAAGGATTCAGTGAAATTTTGGGAGGCAAATACGATCATTTACCAGAAGTCGCTTTCTATATGGTCGGTCCCATTGAAGAAGTGGTAGAGAAAGCTGAACGTCTAGCTAAGGAAGCAGCATAAAATAAGTTAAATGTATTGAAAAAATGTAAATTACTCAGCGTTATAGGGGGTGAATGAATAAAATTCGAAAAATAAAAAATCTAGTTTCCACTATTATTAAAAAGTGATGGACAAAACATTAAAAATAGCGATTGGCCATATTGAATTCTATGATGCTGGCCCGAGTGGCGTTTATGCAGAGTAAAATTCTTAGTGAAATGAACACTCAAACTTCTGAAAATCTGAGAAAGAGAAGCAAAGTTACATTATTTTCAGAAAAGGAAACACCGTGCCTGCTAGCGGTGGTCTGCAACCTCTCGGCTTGACCGAATGCGGGGGTATTTTGGGTGCACCGGTATTAATAAGAGAGGGGTCTCAATTCAGTACAAAGCTTCAAGCGTTTTGCCAACGGATAATATGGCGACCTTAGAAGGGTTAATGTGGTCATATCAGTCGTTCATGAGATAGTCGGACTAGTACCTCAACGATGCTTGTTTCCAGAACGTACCGGATTTATATCCGTCAAAGAACCATCAACATCGATATCACTCCCCAAAATCTTCGGGCAGTGTCTTTATCACTCATACAACAGCAACAGCATCATGGCCCATTAAATTCGAAGTTGTCACAGAAAATAAAGGTAATAGTCTAGAACAGGGGTCAACTGCTAATACGCATCCATAAATATGGAGAGAGGTGTCAAAAGACGCGTATTGACCTCGACAACAATAATCCGAAGGCGGAAAATAAAACTTTTAACTCAATCAAAAGACATTAACGAAAAACGAAAAAATGACCACGGGTCCCTCCGAAACCGTGGGTGGGATCCATATTATTTTTACGCAGAACACCTTTCTGCGTTTGCGCTTATAAAAAATTACCCTGGCCGGTCCACCAATGGGGTGGGATCAAAATTAAATGCGTGAAAAATACAAATACAAATCCAATACATACAAACAAAACCTTTCCTGAATATTATTTTTTTAAATAGAAAAACCAAGCTTTTTAAAATAAGAACACCGGTGTACGCCGGCGCGCCACTCACGCCGCCACCGCCGATATATAATAGAGCCTACGCCGCCGCCGCGGCCTATAAATTGATCGGCGTAAAACTCTACTTCCGCCCCTAGACTTTTACCAAAATTAACAGATAGTCCGACCTGAAAGTACCAGTTTCGGAACATAACACATTTATAGCCAATAAAAGCAGAGAAGGAGAAAAATACCCAGAACTCGCGGAAGAGGAACGCACTCTCCCTAGAGAGACGCGCGTCACTCTAGCTCAACTTGTTGTTGTTGTTGTAGCGATAAGGTTGCTCCCCGAAGGCTTTAGGGGGTGTTATCGATGTGATGGTCCTTTGCCGGATGCAGATCCGGTACGCTCCGGTACCACAGCACCATTAAGGTGCTAGCCCGACCATCTCGGGAACGATTTATGTGGCCACATTAAACCTTCAGGCCACCCCCTCCCTCCCCACCCTCAAGATCCATGAGGAGCTTGGGGTCGCCAGAGCCTCGTCTGTTAGTGAAACAGGATTCGCCGCGGATAGGTGAGGTTGACAATTTGATTTGGAGAAGCTATATATTGCGCTGGCAACCTGAAGGGTTCCGCTACACACCCCTTGAATCTGGTATTTTAGTCGCCTCTTACGACAGGCATACCTACCGCGAGTATATTCTGACCCCCTTACCCGCTCAACTTCGATCTGTACTGTAACAGGTTAAACTCCTACCTATCCAGAATCAATGTGTCCTCACATGCAACCAACTTTTTTTAAATTGTAATGTGGAACCAACGCCTCTTAACACCCCTCGTACTATGGGTCACCCCTGTTGAAACTGCAAGTTCCCTTGGACTCCCGTTAGAGGATATTGATGACCCAGCGGGTTAGGGGGTTAGAATACACCCGCGGTAGGTATGCCTGTCGTAAAATACCAGATTCAAGGGGTTGTGTAGCGCAACCTTTTCAGGTTGCCAGCGCAATATATAGCTTCTCCAAATCCAATTGTCAACCTCACCTATCCGCGGCGAATCCTGTTTCACTAACAGACGAGGCTCTGGCGACCCCAAGCTCCTCATGGATCTTGAGGGAGGGGATGACCTGAAGGTTTAATGTGGCCACATAAATCGTTCCCAAACCCAACTGTCAACCTCACCTTCGAGCGGCGAATCCCCCAGCGGGTTTGGGGGTCAGAATATACCTGCGGTATGTATGCCTGTCGTACGAGGCGACTAAAATACCAGATTCAAGGGGCTGTGTAGTGCAACCCTTCAGGTTGCCAGCGCAATATACAGCTTATCCAAACCCAATTGTCAACCTCACCTATCCGCGGCGAATCCTGTTACACTAACAGACGAGGCTCTGGCGACCCCAAGCTCCTCATGAAACTTGGGGGTGGGGAGGGAGGGATGGCCTGAAGGTTTAATGTGGCCACATAAATCGTTCTCGAGATGGTCGGGCTAGCACCTTAATGGTGCTGTGTTACCGGAGCGTACCGGATCTGTATCCGGCAAAGGACCATCACATCGATAACACTCCCCGAAGCCTTCGGGGAGAAACCTTATCGCTACAACAACAACAACAACAGCGGCGAATCCCGTTTCACTAACAGATGAGGCTCTGGCGACCCCAAGCTCCTCATGGAACTTGGGGGTGGGGAGGGAGGGATGGCCTGAAGGTTTAATGTGGCCATATAAATCGTTCCCGAGGTGGTCGGGCAAGCACCTTAATGGAGCTGTGTTACCGGAGCGTACCGGATCTGTATCCGGCAAAGGACCATCACATCGATAACACTCCCCAAAGCCTTAGGGGAGCAACCTTATCGCTACAACAACAACAACAATTTGTGATTGGTCGCGTCTGTTGGCTGGGGCGAAGCACGGCTACAACAACAACAACAATCAAACATGCTAAACCATATAAAGCAATAGGTTCCGAATAGGAAAGTCATGCTGATGCTAAAAAACCTTGATAATGATGGATTGAGTTATCTGGCGCTTGTCTTTTTGTTTCTATCCACCTTTTTCATCTCTGAAAGTGGAAGATGGCGAGAGTGGTTTCACTACTTAAGTCTGGCAAAAAGCTTACCAAGGAGCCAAGACACTTTAAACTGGCCTTCTCTAATATATCACACGCCAAAGTGGGCATTATCACCGACCAAGTCTTCGGCAACCTTATTTAGGACGTGGACGTGTCAAATGTTGGCAATATTTGACATTCACTTCCAAAACTGGGTGTCACGTTCGATAGTGGCCTGCATTTCGACGAGCATGTCGATGCAATTGTACCTAAAGTTCAGAGTCGTAAGTCCTTCGCTGGAAGCGATTATGGCAAAGAAAAAGAAACGCTCGTAGCTACTCATAAAGCAATTGGCCAGCCGCATATATGATGTGCATCTTCGATGTGGTCGTCGAGCTTAAAAGAAACACACTGGAGGAAGCTGCAAGCATGTCAATACAGCGCGGCTAGAACATCATCTGCACAGTGATGCGAGCATACTCCTCATAAAGGAGAGAAACGAAATGCTGAACAAATTATTTCTGTTGAATACTCAACCTAGAAACCTAGACATCCTCGCCGACATCTGTCCACAAAGTCTTAAACCTATAAATGACCTGCGAACCTAGTTCTCAAAAGTCCAATTCCCGAAACTCGTAGTAGGAGAAGGCAGATTTCGTAGGGCGACACTCGTAACACTGATTCAACTTCGATCTGGGTACTGTAATATGTTAAACGATTACTTATTCACAACCATCCCAAACACGTACGTAATGTGTTTCTATATTCTGGATGACATGTGTCTCCACAAATATCTTTTGAATATTAAAGCGAAACCAATGCTTCGAACACCCTGTTGTTGTTGTAGCGATACGGTTAGGGATTCCCCAGCGGGTTAGGGGGTCAGAATATACCCACGGTAGGTATGCCTGTCGTAAGAGGCGACTAAAATACAAGATTCAAGGGGTTGTGTAGCGCAACCCTTTCTGGTTGTCAGCGTAATATATAGCTTCTCCAAACCCAATTGTCAACCTCACCTATCCGTGGCGAATCCTGTTTCAGTAACATTCGCGGCTTTGGCGACTCTGAACTCATGAATCTAGGTTTGGCCAAAAAGGTCGCATGTGGTCATAACAATTCGTTCCCGAGATGTACGGGCTTGGTACCGGAACGCACCAGATCTGCATCCGGCAAAGTACCATCATCATCGATAACACTCCCCAAGGCCTTCGGGGAGTGTCCTTGTCGCTACAACAACAACAACGAACACCCTGTCATGCCCTTCGCTATGTTAGGGCAACCATGGCTTATTACAATGAACGCTTTTACAAGAGCTTCAACTTTTACAGTAGAGCTCTCAATTTTTCGTCTCGCTTAACTTTCCACAAAATTTGTGTGGCAGGACCGATTTTAAACTATACATTAAACGCAACTGTCACATATGATCCATGTTAATCCGGTACATAATTGATCAATGCTAACTTTGATTGTGCAATTGTCTAGTTACATTTTTTTATACTCAGCGTGCTTTGCACACAGAGTATATTAACTTTGGATAACAGTTGGTTGTACAGGTATAAAGGAATCGAGATAGATATAGACTTCCATATATCAAAATCATCAGTATCCGTTTGTCCGTTAACACGATAACTTGAGTAAATATTGAGATATAAATATTCACCAAATTTGGTACACGAGCTTATCAGGACCCAGAATAGATTGGTATTGAAAATGAGCGAAATCGGATGATAGCCATGCCGACTTTTTATATATATAAAATTTTGGAAAACACAAAAAACCTGATTATTTAGTAAATAATACACCTAGAATGTTGAAATTTGACACATTGACTGATATTGAGACTCTTGATAAAAATTAAAAAAAAAAATTTTTTAATGGGCGTAGCACCGCCCACTTGTGATAAAATCAATTTTACAAATATTATTAATCATAAATCAAAAATCGTTAAACCTATCATAACAGAATTCGGCAGAGAGGTTGCCTTTGCTATAAGGAATGCTTTGAAGAAAAATTAACGAAATCGGTTAAGGGCCACGCTCACTTTTATGTAAAATATTGTTAAAAGGGCCGTGGAAGAATAAAATAAGCTATATCATTGCAAAACAGAGTTTTATATCAATGGTATTTCATTTCCAAAGTGGATTTATAACAATAAATGGGAAAAACTTCAATTTTTAAAAATGGGCGTGGCATTGCCCCTTTTATGACTAAGCAATTTTCTGTTTCCGGAGCCATAACTCGAAGAAAAATTAACGGATCGTAATAAAATTGGGTACACAAATTTTCCCTATAGCAGGAAATATTTCTAGAAAAAATGGACGGGATCGGTCAAAGACCACGCCCACTTTTATATAAAAGATTTTTAAAAGGGTCGTAGACGAAAATAATAAGTAAAATCTTAGCGAAAAATAGGTTTGAATCAATGATATTCCACTTATCAAGTTTAAATGTAAGAGGAAATGGGGAGACATTTTTTTTAAACGGGTGGTGCCACGTGTTATGTATTAAAGTAATTTATCTGAAATTAAATGTGCAATTAAAGCTCACGCTGAGTATATAATGGTCGGTTAAACCCGAACTTAGCCTTCCTTATTTGTTTTAGTTTGCGAAACAAATTTGTAATTTAAATTAGAGAGTCAAAATTTGGTCTTTCCTTGAATATATGCCCGCTACCTTCAACCGAAAATTCGACACATTTGGGTCGAAATACTCGATAAAAAAAATCGCTATCGAACGTCAAAACTATCGATATGGTGAAGTATGGTATCGAAATGTGTGACCCTAGTTCGGTATCTGTGATAAGTCGTCTCTATTCGTGGGTTAAGTTGCATAATCTACTTTTTCGCAAACCGCACGATTTTCCTTGCATAATTAATTTTCAAATTAAATAAGACCTAGGCGAATTCAAGGAAATATGTTCGTGTTAAGGAGTGCTGCGAAGGCTGAAAAGTCAGTAATGTCTTTATTTAACACCATAAACCGAGGTGCTGCTGCTAAGGCAGCGGCCAAAGCAGCTGCTGGAGGAAATGGCAAAATTGTCGCAGTAATTGGTGCTGTTGTGGATGTGCAGTTCGATGATGAATTACCACCAATTTTAAATGCATTGGAGGTGGAGAACCGTGTTCCTCGACTAGTGTTAGAGGTTGCTCAGCATTTGGGTGAAAATACTGTGCGCACAATTGCTATGGATGGTACGGAGGGTCTGGTTCGTGGACACAAGGTTCTAGATACTGGTTATCCAATTCGTATTCCTGTCGGCGCTGAGACCTTGGGACGCATCATCAACGTTATCGGCGAGCCTATTGATGAACGCGGTCCTATTCCAACAAACAAAACTGCACCAATTCACGCTGAAGCACCTGAATTCGTTGATATGTCTGTCGAACAAGAAATCTTGGTAACTGGCATTAAAGTTGTGGATTTACTAGCTCCATATGCCAAGGGAGGTAAGATTGGTTTGTTTGGTGGTGCTGGTGTCGGTAAGACCGTATTGATTATGGAACTTATTAACAATGTCGCAAAGGCTCATGGTGGCTACTCAGTATTCGCCGGTGTAGGTGAACGTACACGTGAAGGAAATGACTTGTACAATGAAATGATTGAATCTGGTGTAATTTCGTTGAAGGATAAGACATCGAAGGTCGCTTTGGTATACGGTCAAATGAACGAACCCCCAGGCGCTCGTGCTCGTGTTGCATTGACTGGCTTAACTGTTGCTGAATATTTCCGTGATCAAGAAGGACAAGATGTATTGTTGTTTATTGATAACATCTTCCGTTTCACTCAAGCTGGTTCTGAGGTATCAGCTTTGTTGGGTCGTATTCCATCTGCTGTGGGTTATCAACCAACCTTGGCAACTGATATGGGTTCTATGCAAGAGCGTATTACAACAACAAAGAAAGGTTCTATCACTTCAGTGCAAGCTATATATGTGCCAGCTGACGATTTGACCGATCCTGCTCCAGCAACAACATTCGCTCATTTGGATGCTACAACTGTTTTGTCGCGTGCTATTGCCGAGTTGGGAATTTACCCAGCTGTCGATCCGTTGGATTCCACATCTCGTATCATGGACCCTAACATTATTGGTAATGAACATTATAATGTTGCACGTGGTGTACAGAAGATTTTACAAGATTACAAGTCACTTCAAGATATTATTGCAATTTTGGGTATGGACGAGTTGTCTGAAGAGGATAAACTTACAGTAGCCCGTGCCCGTAAGATTCAGCGCTTTTTGTCGCAACCATTCCAGGTCGCTGAAGTGTTTACCGGACATGCTGGAAAGTTGGTTCCTTTGGAAGAAACCATCAAAGGATTTAGTGAAATTTTGGGAGGTAAATACGATCATTTACCAGAAGTCGCTTTCTATATGGTCGGTCCCATTGAAGAAGTGGTAGAGAAAGCTGAACGTCTAGCTAAAGAAGCAGCATAAGCTAAGAATAATGTATTATGAACAAGTAGAGTGAACGAATAAAATACAAGTTTTACAAATAATTTAGGTCTACAAGACTGTATAAAAATAAACAATAATAACAATACACGATTTAGAATGATTGAAATTTTATTTTTTTTAAATTTATTTTTAGACGTAAGGAGATGCCAGTCGCAGCTTTCCTGGCGATTCTTGGGCATAACTTTGAACTGTTGAATGAAATAGTCGTTAATTTCGATTATTGACGGTAATAAAGGTCTTGGTAGTATAAAAGAATAATAAGTGGCGTTTTGAGGCCTGGAGCAGCAAGGGTTTGTGATTTCTTATTTAGGAACAAAGAGAAAAAAAATTAGCACATTAGATTCCTCCTTCTTGTAAGGACAAATACTTTGTCCGAAGTATTTGGAGACTTGTATCAATTTGTATAGTACTTTGCCAGATAAGATCCGTTAAGTTCCGGAAAATATCACATTAAGGCCAGGAACTTGGGGGTTGAAATAAACAGGATTCGCCACAGAAAGGTGATGTTGATAATTGGGTTGGAAAAGCTTTAGACTGCTTAGACAACTCATTGAAAGGGTTGCGCAACACTTCTTTTACCCTTCGAGAAGTGTTTTGAAGTAACAGCAAAAAACCAAAAGACTCGGGCCCCAAACCTGTCAGTCATTGAGTAGCATGAGATCGAGGTCTGGTAACAACCCCATTAACCTCGCCGGCTAAATATATGTATGATACACGTATATTTGTCACGGAGACCCCTTCGCGTAGGTGACGTTGAAAATTGGGTTGCGGAAGCTGCTAAGCATTTTATTGCGCATAAGCCGGTCGATTATTTAATATAACACTGTAGTTGTTGTATTAACAGTGCTTCGCCCCACCCAATGGACACGACCACTCACAAATTGTCATCAAAGCCCTCTAACGGATGTCGCAGAAAACTGGCTGTTTCAACATGGGCGGACCATGGGAAATAGGTGTTAGAGGCGTAGGTTCCACACTGCAATTGAAAAGATGGTTGGTGTCATGTGCGGACACATCGCATGCAGTACATACATTACGTATGTCGAGGTTGATTCTGGACAAGTAAGAGTTCATTTAACCTGTTACAGTATCCAGAATGAAGTTGGGCCAGGGTGATTCGTAGAAGGTCTTCTCCCACTAATGATTTAGAGAATGTAGTGTTCGACAATTCCGTTATAGAATACGTAGATACGGCTAAAAACTTAGGTTTAATTTTTAACAAAACATTGACATGGAAAGACCATATTTTTAGAATGGTTGGAAAAGTATGGAATGCTTCGTACACTATGGTTAACACAGTATTTCACGCCTTTGCAAATAAGACTACTTCTGGCTAAAGCGTACTTAATACCTACCATACTCCATGGTTGTGTAATTTACTCAAACTGTGACTATCTGTGCAAGAACAAACTAAATGTTGTTTACAACAACATTGCTAGATATGTTTATGGGTTGAAAAGACTTGACCACGTATCACAACATGCTGAAAGGTTGCTAAACATTTCTTTCGAAAATCTTTTAAAAGTCAAAACACTGTCCTTCCTCCATAAATTGATACACACGAAGGAACCTGACTATCTATATCGTAAGCTTATTTTTCTGCAATGTTGTTGTTGTTGTTGTAGCGATACGGTTGCTCCCCGAAGGGTTAGGGAGTGATCGATGTGATGGTCCTTTGCCGTTTACAGATCCGGTACGCTCCGGTAACACAGCATCATTAAGGTGCTGGCCCGACCATCTCGGGAACGATTTATATGGCCACATTAAACCTTCAGGCCAATCCGGTATTTTAGTCGCCTCTTACGACAGGCATACCTACCGCGGGTATATTCTAACCCCCTGACCCGCTGGGTGGATTTTTCTGCAATCATCAAGATCGGTGCTTCTTCTTAAGCACATTAGATACCGCACGCTAACCTCTGAGCGCCAATTCTTTGTTACTGCAATACGTCTTTGGAACTCCCTACCTACAAGTCTTCGACTCTTAAGTAATGCTCTGCACTTCAAAAAAGAGCTAACTAACATCATTTTTTAACGACTCTTAAACTGGATCTCAAATTGTTGTTGTTAAAATGTTCATTTCTAAGTCCTTTTCCTTTCTCTGTGTCTTCTCCCTTTATTTGTTAAATACTATTTCGATCTATAACCAGCCAAAGGTTATCATCACTACTGCTGTCTTTTAATATTTATTAATTACTTTTCTTTAGTTTTAAGATTTACATTTACATACATAAATATTTCACTATTATCCGTTATATTTGATTTAATTTGATTAATCTAATTTATTATTATTATAAATGTTCAATTCTTATAGCTCATGCTATTCATGACTTGCACTGTTAAATAATTTGTCAAAATTTTTGTGCTGTGAACAAATTTTCAAATAAATACATACATACTGTAACGAATTTACTTGCAAATCCTCTTATTTGCAATATTCTGCTAAGTTCGAATCACTAAACTGTTTAATAAATAACTCCAATTTGTAATAATGCAGAATGGCATTTATTAAAATACTTCACAATAACACTCAAACTGTGCAACGAATAGCTTGCTTAATAACCAAACTGATTGATAGCTCAAATGAAACTCTACTATTCAAAATAATACTGCTCTTGCTCGCTAGATAGCGTCTTAGTCGAAAATGCATGACAACTCAAATCAAACTGAATTCCAGCGCCTCTACAATTGTCGCCTTTTATACTCTTTGATTTCAACTTTCGCATCTTCTAGGCGCTTCCAGAATCTGCTAGTCCAGCAACTCTCAAACTTCTCAGCTGTAACTACAATTGCACAATTTTATAGTTTTTCTCATTGCATACTTATAGGAGTATCTCAGATATATGCATGTGGTTGTGCATTGACTCTCCGCTGCTCGTATACGTACATGGTACATATATGTAGACGCAGTTATTGTTTCGTTTATGTAGATACTTAATGATTGAATTATTGATGTGCATTCACGTCACTGCTTAGCATCGGCTTAGAGACGATAGCATCGCTCAGTGCTGCTAACATTCGTTACAATACATACATACTCGTATCTCCCTTGGTAGTGTGCTTTCTTCTGCAAGGGTGGATATTGTATATTAATAACGAGGTTCATCGAGCGCGTCCTTGCAAAGGCATTTACCCATTCTGTGTGGATTTGGCTTAGGGTCTGCTTATGCTTGTCTGGATCAAACGGCTGTGTTGGCAGGTGCCGGATATCGTCATAGTGCTAATGTAGATGTTCCCTTAATCCCCGTGGAGGCGGTGCTAGATCAAGCAGTTGTTTGCTAGTATGTCTTGGTTTGTGACAATTTAGCAAAAACTGCTTGTTCAGCATTTCGTTATGCTCTTTAATATTGAGCTCTTTGGCCTCACTATGTAGGTGGTGTTCGGGTATCATAAGGAGACATTCGGTGGCAGTTCTGATTGCAGCATTTTGGCAGGCCTGTAGCCTTTTACAGTGTGTATTTTTAAGAACAGGAGACCAAACTGGTGACGCGTAGCTCAGGAGCGGCCAGGCAATTGCTTTGTACGTGGTTAGCAACGTTTCTTTATCTTTTTCTCAGGTGTTGTTGTTGTATTAAAGATAAAGACACTCCCCGAAGGCTTTGGGGAGTGTTATCGATGTTGATGGTCCTTTGCCGGATATAGATCCGGTACGTTCCATTAACAAAGCACGATTAAGGTACTATCCCGACCATCTCGGGAACGATTTATATAACCACATTAAACCTTCTAGGTCATACCGCCCTCCCCACCCCTAGTTCCATGAGGAACGTGGGGTCGCCAGAGCCTCGGCTGTTAATGAAACAGGATACGCCACGGGTAGGCGAGGTTGACAAATGCTTTAGAGAAGCTATAAATTGGGCTGGCAATCTCGAGATGGTTGCGCTACAAAACCCCTTGAATCAATTTGGTATTTTAGTCGCCTCTTACGACAGGCATACCTACCGCGGGTATACTCTTAGCCCCCTAACCCGCTGAAGGTGCTTCCCGCAAGCGACTTTTAAAAGATTCATTCGACGGATCTGCAAAAAAGGTGGTTTTGCGCGCACACACACTGCTCCACGCACGTACTTACGTATGTTTTAATCTATTGTCTTTTGTTCTCTTTTAATAAATAAATTGTTAGGTTAATTTTAAATATAATTGTTTTATTTTAATAACTTTTAGTTCTCTTGTTTCACTTAGCCTGTAATTTAATTTTTAGCTTTAACACTACGTATGTTTTAATCAATTTTGTTTCGGAAACTTTTGCGGCGGCCGGTTCACTTAAAACTGAAAAACTGCCGCTAACGCAACTATGTAGCTAGGCAGCTTTTCTTTATGTTGCTTAGCAACGATATTAATAATGGCGTCGATCAACGGCAGTTTCAGCCAATTAGAAACTCTCCGAGTTGCTCGACTCTAACAATTTTAGTGATGCCAAGTGCATCTGATGTATGGTTGCATCTTGCACATTTCTAAAGAGGGTTGCCATCGCAATTTATTTTAATGCAATTTACTATGGCACTACATCATCCCCCTTTAGAAAAGAAGAATTTGGTAAGATTAGTAATTAATCTTGCCACATTCTTCTTTGGGCTTTAGTAATTTGTTGTAATGTTTTGAATGAACGGTGTTAACCCCAAACTATAAAATATTTGATTTATAGTTTGAAATGAACCGTTTTTTTTGCCTCTATTCTTATTGTAGGATCTACGTTATTAAATTTATATTTATTTGGTACCTTAAAAAATTGTTTTCTCTAGCCTTCATTGGCGTATTCCTAAAATAGATTTATCTCTTAAAGATTATTTAGTTATATTTGTAGGAATAAGTACATACTAAATTTAATTAATTTTTTGTACTCTATTTTTATGTACAATTTTTTCGTTTTGATTACTTAGCTCACAAATTGTTACATTTGGTCCATCAATATTCTTTACTATGTAGGGACCTTGATATATATTTTTATGTTTATTTCTAGGTTCTGTTTCTACTAAAACTCTATCATTAATTTTAGTTTCTAAAGGTTTAACCGTTTTATCGTATAAATCTTTATTTCTTATCTTATGCTTATTAATCAAATTTTTTGCCATTTTATGCGATTTTTGCATTCTAAACTTAAGTTCTTTTGAGTAGTTGTCTACATTGTAGATCGGATCAATTTGCTTTTTTTGCAATTCATATGACATTGAAGTTTTTCTGCCAAATGTTAATTCAAAGGGAGCAAATTTATTATCAAAAACCGAACTACTTGTAGTATTATGTAAAAATGTAAAGTATTTTAAATATGTATCCCAATCTGAATACGTTTCGTTTAGGTATGCACGCAAGTATTCGTTAAAGACTCTATGATTTCTTTCAACAGTACCAACTGTTTCGTGGTGGTAAGCTGTTGAGAAATCATGATCAATCTTTAAAAGTTTTGTCAATTCAGATAATAATTCGTTTTTATATTCCGTTCCTAAATCGGATCTAATAGCTTTCATTGTACCATATGTTAATATAAAGGTTTCAAAAATAGCGCAAGTAATAGTTTTTGCTGATTTATCTGGTACAGCTACTGTTACCAGGTATTTAGAAAAGTCACAAATCATAGTAACAGCGAACTTGTTACCATATTTGGATTCCGGAAGTGGACCTATTGTATCGACAATTGCTATGTCAAAAGGTTTGCAGGGTGTTGGAGTCAACACAAGATTTTCCTTTGTTTTTGGTTTTACTTTATTTAAAAGGCATTTATTGCAATTTTTGACAAATTTCGCAATGTCTCTTGTCATATTTTTCCAATAGTATTTTGTTCTTAATTTGGAATATAATCGTTTTGTACCGCAATGACCGCCTAACAAAGGGTCCTCATGATAAATTGTCATAAGTTTTTGTTTTTGCTCTGTTTCTGTTACATTTTCTACAGGGTCTGTTAGTATTATTTGCAATGATTTTAAAATTTTATTACCGCTGATTTTAAAATTTGTAATTGAAAATTCTTTGAAAAATATATCATTTTTTGGCCATTCTAACTGCTTAATATTGTGACTGCCGGCTGCTTTTTCAAGCCTCGAAAATAACTCATCTAAATTTGTTTTTTCGCTAGCATTCACAAAATTAAATAAATTTAGTTTTTTGTGTTTTAAATGCGCATAAATTTGTATATTGGAGATCTCATTATTTTTATTAAATTGTATAGTCGACTTTATTCGCGGTATCTTTTTTGAAAAATTGTATGAAAATTTGTCATAAACTTGTACTTTAGGCGTTTCGCAAAAAGTATCAGTAAAATTATTGCCTTTATTTTGTAATTCCTTTTGTTTGAGAGCATCAGCCACAACGTTAGATTTTCCTTTTATATATTCAATCGTAAATTTATATTCTGATAGTTCTAATCGAATTCTAGAAAGTTTAGACGAAGGGTCTTTCATGTTAAAAAGATAAACTAGTGGTCTATGATCGGATTTTACTGTGAACTTTGTACCGTAAACATATGGACGAAAATGCTTTATAGCGAAATGTATTGCTAGGAGTTCTAATTCGATAATTGCTTTTTTCTGTTCTGCTTTATTAAAAGATTTTGACGCGAAACAAATTGGTAAATCGTTATCACCATGCTTTTGGCTTAGTATAGCACCACACCCACTCTTAGAAGCATCTACTGTAATTATAAATTCTTTTGTAAAGTCAGGGTATTGTAGTAGTTGAGGAGACATTAATGCTAGTTTTAGTTTTTCGAAAGCGTTTTCGCACGCTTCGTCCCAAACAAATTCAACTTTTTTCCTATTTAAACGATTTAAAGGTGCTGCCAGTGACGCAAAAACCGGTATAAATCGCCTGTAATAATTTCCAAAGGCGACAAATCGCCTAACCGCATCTTTGTCTTTTGGCTTGTTATGGAAACGCATTTTCAGTGGAAGCAGTAAGGAAGGCGGTCGGCATGATGTTGTGGTGCACAGTGGCTAGTCATTGTCGGCTGGGGCGGGTCCTTGCCAACCTTACTGTTCCTGCGCCATAAACAGAAAAAAAATTCCTATCATGCCTATCAAAACGAGCAGCTGTCAAATTCAAGACAAACTGACAGAAGCGCAGAGACCGACTCAAAACGCTTATAATTCAAATTAAAACGACATCCGGTCGAACCGGATGCCACGGACAAACCGTTAACATTCCAACATTTAAAAATTCAAATTCAAAAAAAAGACTGACGCAAGAAAATTTACCGAACCGGACATGACCGGTTACTACTCTGAAATCAAACTAACCGCTGAAAATTAAAAGAAAACAAAAAGGAAAATAAACGGGCCGAATATACATAGGGGTGCCGCGGGTGGTTGTTGCGCTCGTGGTTCGAGGTGATCGAGTGAACCTGGTGACAATAAAAACTTCGTGTTGACTTTTAAGACCTGGATGACTTGGTGCTAATTGGGTGTTCGTTGTATTACGCTGCAGCGTACTGCTGGCCCTGGAGGCGGAGGTGTTGGTTTAAAAGTCTTCTAGTAATTCGCTTGACCCTGTACTACTAAATGGTTGTTATTTGGATTCGGACTTGTCGATGCTGTCATATCAGCAAGATTCGTTAAATCTTCCTTAAATGTCCTTTTTGGTCCGCAGGAAGTTGCAAAAAAACGGAAGATTCCAAACTGTTCGATACCACAATTAAAGGGCGTAAAATTATTCACAACACTTATTTTACCAATGTGCTGACCGAGTAGTTGGTCGATAAGAATGTGGGACTCAGTCAAGCGGCAAGCAGTGTGCAATTAATAGGTTTTTCACTGCCGTCGGCTTTAAGTGTCGCTTCTTTTCTATATTTGTTTCGGTGAATGTAGCTTTTCTAATATTTCTTCGTTTGCGTTGTCGTGAAGCAAAAAGGAAATATGGATGTCTTCTATATTTCTAGCTTCACAAAAACTTTTCCACCTTTCTCGTTTTTAAGCCCGGAAACGCATGCAACTTTTTCGCTTGTGATCGCCGGTCTGTCTTTTTCTTGTTTTTCGATATCTTTTTATCGCAACTTTCGCGACATCGCTAGGTGTGTTCGCGTGAACACGCTCCCAAGTGGATCGTAGCCGTAGACCGTAGCCGTAGACCGTAGCAGCAGACCGTAACAAACCTGCTTCGCTTTGAATACCTGACGATGAAGCGAACAGGAAACCGGATCATCTGTGGGAAGCCACTGCCAGGGACCTCCGATGTCAATCAACGTGGGGCACGACTCACCCCTGAGATAAGAGTCTCAAAGTCCTACTACGAAGCTAGCCGGGCAACATGGGTCCATCAAAAAAAAAGTTCAGTCAAGTTGGGAATTATTTCTGTTTCCTAGTTAAAAGGGCTTTGCGGCAATTAGACATTTGTTATGGAGAACTCGTCAAAACTCCGAAAGATGATTTCTAGTGGGTATCGCTCCCACAGGAATGCAAAATCAAAAAAAAAGGTGTAGACATTTTGATCTGGAGAACTCGTCAAAACTCCGAAAGGCTAGTCCAACCTAAGTGTGGACTGCCAGGGTGTTCACGGTCCTCGGTGAGCACGCGCGTGAACATCCTATGAGGTCAGTGCTCGGGGAGAATACTGGGCGAGATGTCCCCGACCGCCAAAGCGCCCAGACAAAAAAAAAATGTAAGTTTAAAATAAAAAAAATCAATTTAAAAATCTTGGTAAAAAAAATTTAAAAAAATTACCATTACTCCCGGAAGGGGTGTGATGGGAATGCTGGCATCCCCTTCAAAGGCAGTAGGGCTACAGAAAAAAAAACCAAAAACAACACAAACTCATTCATACTCCTCGCTAGTGCTCCCAACCGCAATGCATGAGGGGGTCTCAAGGCCCTGCCTCTGGGACTGGTTGGGGCCACTAGGGTCAATTTCCTACACACACAGGTTGGTCCCGACACACCCAGCCGCAACGCAGAGGCGGTCTCAGGGACTCGCTAGTGGGACTGGCTGGTGGTGTTGAGGCCTCCCGTCATTCACCCTGGACACCCCTCCTGCCTCCGCCGCTATGGGTGGAGAGGCTTCAAGGGCCGCTCCCCAGACTGGTGGGACAGGGAAGGGTGTCACTTTGAATCCCAGCTCAACCCGTCACAATCCAGGTGGTATTCTGCGGTACCACCTGAGACGTGGGCTGAGCTGGGGGCCTACCATTCGCTCACACACTCACACCAGACAACACAAATTCGGCAAAGAAAAAATTTTAAACATTAAAAAAAAATCCCAATTAGCGGACAAAATTATTCCTAGCCGACTAACGGACAACATTCCGGCAAACTAAAATCCCCTATTACAAAAAAAAATAAAGTGCGTGCAGCACTGCCTCACTGGGTGAAAAAATAAAAAAAAACCGGATAACTGACGTTAAGTCCGTGGCTCCTTCGGCCACTGCCCCCGATGACCAGCCCGGACAACCTGATCCGTCCAACCATCCCACCGCAACGTAGGTGGCAGCTTCTGTGGCTGCTCACTCGGACTGGTGGGATGGTCAACTTCACAGGTTGACCAGACTGACCCTCGCGGCCAGCGCCTCAGGCGCCATGTTGGGCGCCATCTGTTATGGCGCCCTCAGCAACTGTCAACGATGATCACTCCGGACAACTTGATCCATCTAACCATCCCACCGCAACGCAGGTGGTTGCTCCTGCGGCTGCTCACCTCGGACTGGTGGGATGGTCAACTTCACAAGTTGACCCGGAATGACCAGCGCGACAGCGCCTCAGGCACCAAAGCCCGTTGGGCGCCATCTGTTATGGAAACGCATTGTCAGTGGAAGCAGTAAGGAAGGCGGTCGGCATTATGTTGTGGTGCACAGTAGCTAGTCATTGTCGGCTGGGGCGGGTCCTTGCCAACCTTACTGTTCCTGCCCCATAAACAGAAAAAAAGTTCCTATCATGCCTATCAAAACGAGCAGCTGTCAAATTCAAAACAAACTGACAGAAGCGCAGAGACCGACTCAAAACGCTTATAATTCAAATTAAAACGACATCCGGTCGAACCGGATGCCACGGACAAACCGTTAACATTCCAAAATTTAAAAATTCAAATTCAAAAAAAAGACTGACGGAAGAAAATTTACCGAACCGGACATGGCCGGTTACTACTCTGAAATCAAAATAACCGCTGAAAATTAAAAGAAAACAAAAAGGAAAATAAACGGGCCGAATATACATAGGGGCGCCGCGGGTGGTGTTCCGACGCCCGGTGCTATGTCCCACCCTCAAAAAAAACCATGGCCACCGACGCACCTAAATTTCGGTGGCCCCTTACCTGTTCACCCTACGTGCCTTCTAAATGAATGGTGACGCCAGCATTCCCATATTGTTAACAAATTTATTCAATATTCATTATTACTAACATAGCTTTTCTTTTTCTTTTCTTACTGCAAGCTTTCTGAATATATTTATGCTTATAAATAATTTTATAAAAAAAATATAGCCATCGAAAATGCGTGCCTAATTGAAGAGAACTCTATTCCTTTTTGTAAGTTTTTAGAAAAATTTATTGTGAGCCGCGTTTTGCGACGGTTCATTGAAAGTAATAATAATTGGTTTGTTTTAGAATCTAATATACTATATATATAATAAAAAAAATATTTTTTTTGTAGAAATTTGTTTAAATGCCCTTTTCTCCTTTCTTTTCACAAATCCATCTTAGGGCTGTACAGTTTGGATACAACTTCTGATAATTGGGGCCCCCTTACAAAATTAATAGGTTGTTGTATTAGATTTACTTTGAGTTTAACAGAACATCAATTTGGTATTACACATAGTATAATGACACTAATATGTACTATGCACTAGGAAATTTATTATAAACGCAACTAGGACTAAACTTGGGGTAAATCCTACCCCTCAAAAAAATATTGTTTCACAAGTTCAAGTAAAACGTATGCTTTTAAATTCATGGAAAAATTACGGGAGTCATACACCTGTTCAGGTAGAACGTGAACTTTTAAATTTATTGTGAACTCAACGAAATTGTTTTACAGGTTCAGGTAAAGCATGAACCTTTTAAACTTATAGTACAATTAATGAGATCGTTTTACTTGTTCAAGTGAAACGTAAACTGTTTTACATGTAACAGGCAGGGTTGGTATTGTTTCGGGCTTAGTTCAACTCAGTCAACAAAAAATGTATACAAAAGAAGTTTTTGTTTTGATAATGCAAGCTAATCCGCATTACTTGTTATTTGCGTCTCTTAATATAGATTTAATGCATTTTAGCTGATAATGCAACTGAACTTGAATTACCAATAAAACTTTATTCCTTACCGAAACAATATCAACACTTTTGCTCATTCCAAAATCATATTCGCAACGATTGCATCAATTAAAAAAAATGTAATGGTAAAATTCTACCGTAACGCAAAGCAAATTTTAATACCTGAAACACTTTTTTTTGTTTCATAGGCAGTATAAATTGCACACCTATGACCATTAAAATATGCTTTGTTTTTTTGTTGGGTAAAAAAATTTTTTTTTTTTTGTATGCAACAATTTTGAACGTACAACAAGAATTGCTTTTTTTTTCTAAACTTTTCATTTCCTTTGGTCATTGTGCATATTGCATTCGTATTCACATTCGCTTTAATTCTACACTAGGGTGATAGCCTTAAACTTGAGTATGTTGGTATATTGACATTATATAATGTTGCTGAGTCAAAAATATAATTTTAAAAGACAAGGTTAAGGCTACAGATACATAATTTTAGTTCAGTATTGGAACGAACTCACCGCTTAACCGCTGATGTTCGTTATCGCAATTGGACTGGCCGCAGGCCTATATTCGCTGCCCTGTGATTGTCATTGTAGCTGGTTTATTGTAGCCCATCTGGTCGTAGCTGATAAGGGTTGTGCTAGTATTGTTATAGCCGGTATGAACGCAGCTAATAAGGATGCGCTAGTAGTATTGGGGTCGGTGGTACCGCCTGGTGGTTGTTGCGCTCGTGGTTCGAGGTGATCGAGTGAACCTGGTGACAATAAAAACTTCGTGTTGACTTTAACGACCTGGATGACTTGGTGCTAATTGGGTGTTCGTTGTATTACGCTGCAGCGTACTGCTGGCCCTGGAGGCGGAGGTGTTGGTTTAAAAGTCTTCTAGTAATTCGCTTGACCCTGTACTACTAAAAGGTTGTTATTTGGATTCGGACTTGTCGATGCTGTCGTATCAGCAAGATTCGTTAAATGTTCCTTAAATGTCCTTTTTGGTCCGCAGGAAGTTGCAAAAAAATGGAGGATTCCAAACTGTTCGATACTGGTTAAAAGCTTCGCCACAATTAAAGGGCGTAAAATTATTCACAACACTTATTTTACCAATGTGCTGACCGGGTAGTTGGTCGATAAGAATGTGGGACTCAGTCAAACGGGAAGCAGTTTGCAATTAATAGGTTTTTCACTGCCGTCGGCTTTAAGTGTCGCTTCTTTCCTTTATTTGCTTCGGTGAATGTAGCTTTTCTAATATTTCTTCGTTTGCGTTGTCGGGAAGCAAAAAGGAAATATGGATGTCTTCTATATTTCTAGCTTCACAAAAACTTTTCCACCTTTCTCGTTTTTAAGCCCGGAAACGCATGCAACTTTTTCGCTAGTGATCGCCGGTCTGTCTTTTTCTTGTTTTTCGATACCTTTTTATCGCAACTTTCGCCACATCGCTAGGTGTGTTCGCGTGAACACGCTCCCAAGTGGATCGTAGCCGTAGACCGTAGCAGCATACCGTAACAGGCTTAGTATACCTTTTAATAGCGTCTATTTTCGAATCATCTGGCAGCAAACCTTTTGACGTGCATTTATGTCCTAGAAAAGTTACTTCGGAACGAAGGAAATTGCATTTCTTTGGATTCAGCTTTAAATTAAACTTTCTACAGGTTTCGAAAACTTTTTCTAAATGTTTAAGGTGGTGTGTCTCACTACAACCAATGACGATAACGTCGTCAATATACATAAAAGCCTGATTTGGCGAAATGCCTGAAAATGCTATTGACATCATACGAGAAAAAGAGTTTGGTGCAATATTTAACCCGAAAGGTAAAACTTTCCAACGAAAAGCTCCTCGATCTGTACTGAAAGAAGTTACGTCTCTAGATTTAGGGTGAAGAGGTATTTGGTGAAAACCAGAAAAAAGGTCTAAAGTTGAAAAGTATTTGGCTCTGTCAAGATTGTCGAGTATGTCATCAACGCGTGCTAGTGGAAATTTGTCGGCTATAAGCTTTTTATTGACTGCTCTAAAATCTACGCACATGCGATACGATTTTTTGCCTGCTGGATCTTTTTTCGGTACCAAAATTAAAGGACTGTTATAATTTGAAAAACTAGGTTCGATTAAATCATTCTGTAATAGGTTTTCGACTTGTTTATTTATTTCTTCGCGTTGTGTGTATGGCAAACGGTAATTTTTAATATAGACAGGACTTTTGTCAGTTAATCTAAGTTTTTGTTCATAGAAATTATTAAGCGTCATTAAGTCGGTTTTTAATGCAAAAATATCAGAATATTTCAAACATAAATCAAGTAATTTCTTTTTAGCGTAAGAAGGCATTTGTTTTGCCAAAATTGATTTAAGCTCTTCTATACGTTTTGAATCGATAGGTGTATCATTTATTCGATAGACATTGAAGCTTTTAATGTCTTCAGTTTGAATATTGAAATCTTTTACGTACTTGACCTCGTCGGTGGTGTTGATAACTTTTATTATTGGATTTTTTGTATCAACGATACATTTTGCTGTGAAAACACCGTTACAAAGTTCCTGAGAATCAACAAAAACTGGACTTGTCGAATTTTTCAAACTAAAAACACGAAAAACTTCGCATCTTGGTGGAATTACAAGAGTATTTGTTGAAGTGCTATGCAAAATTGAAATATTTACCTTTTCTGTCCCTTGTCCGAATGTAATTGTGTCATTAGCTTAATTGATTATGCATTTGTTCGTTTTTAAAAAGTCTTTCCCTATTATACCGTCCGAAGGAATATTAAAGTTGTCATTGACAACGTGAAGAGTCAGAGGAAAAAATGTATTTGATGCGATTATACTTGTATTAATTTTTCCTAGTGTTGTTACCGTGTCTGTTGTTACGCCTGTTATATTTATTACGTTACTATTGTCTACTTCTACATCGTTTGCCAAACTGGAAATTTTTATTAGTGAGATGTCTGCCTGTGAGTCTACTAGAAAAGAACATATTTTATGAGAATCGCTACAAGCGACTTCGACGAAATCGGAAAAATTTAAATTTAGACAATATATTGATTGAGAAGTATTTAGTCGAATTGCTCCTGCTCCCTCAGGGTTCGCGCATTAGGGGCTTCGGCATTTAAAGAACGAACATTGGCTGAATTTCTGGAATTTGAACCCTGATTATCTGAATTTCTGTTATTTCCAGACCGATTATTATTGTTATTGTTGGAATTGCTATTGACTCTATTGTAATTGCGATTATTGCCTCTGTTATAATTGTTATGTCGGAAATTTGTATTATTGTGTTGCCTATTTGCGTTATTGTTAAATCGAAAATTACTATTGTTGTTGTATCTGAAATTACTGTTGCCTCTAGGATTTTCACGGAAATTATTATATCTTATTGGACGTGACCGAAACGCTAACACTTGCCGCTCTTTAACTTCCTGATCTCGCTCTATAATCATTTTTGCTACTACGTCCTTTGAGTCTTTGAAGGTTGTTGACGCAAGGATTGATTTCACCATATCTGACCTACTATTTAATCTACAAACGCTAATGGTTTGTTCAACTGCCATCTCATGGGCTTTTGCCTTCGTCATACCTTCAATGATTAGACAGCGCTCTAACGAGTCCGAAAGCTCTTCTACCTGCTTTGAAAATTCTGAAAAATTGTTATTGGTTACTCTTAAGGCTGCGATTTTCCCCGCGACAACTTTCGAGTTGTCTGGCCTAATTTCACTACATAGCGCTTCTTTAATTTGGTTGACGGATTCTATATGCGTTGGTAGGGCTTCGCGAGCTTTGCCTTCGAGCTTGGATTTTAAAAATGCAATAAAAGTAGGAGCTAAATTTTCGTTAGAGAATACCTCCATTAATTCAACTTTATTTATAAACGAGCCAAGTGCTAACGGGTCTCCACTGTAGTTGTCTCGCATAATCGAGGCACACGTATTAGTAAACGATTTTTTATCCTCGATTGTGGCCATGGTTGTAACGTTAAGAACCGGAGTTAGAATAGAAAAACTAGAATTTGGAATTACAAGTTGATCAGCAAATCCTAAAAAGTCTGCGCTCAGGGATAATTTATAATTATGTTCACTTGTTAAGGTATCAGTTGACGATGCACTTGAAGATGAATCAGAATCTGAATATTGGAATCTTGCTCTGAGTTTTCGGAATCTAAATTTTGCTCTGAATTTTTGGAACTTGAACTCGGATGGGAATCTTTAGAAACAACCTTTCCGCTTCTTAGGTCCATACGCGTTGAAACGAATAGACAAAATATTAAAATTTTTGTTGCAAGATATGTGGAATTTGTTTATGAAGATTGAATAGAAATTGAATTTAAAGAAAATTAAATTGGAACGGGTTGAGTTGCGCTCAAAAGAAAATTATGAAAGTATTCTTAAAGGGAATTTATGAAAATATTTTAAAAGAAATTTGTGAAAGTATGTATTTTTGAAAGCTTTTAGATTTTAGTTATAGTTATACAATTGGTTAGCGAATACTTATAGCAAAAAAACTTTAGTTAGTGAATTTTATTGAAATACTAAAGTTAGTGATTAGTTGATAAAAGGATTCAAGAAAATATTTACTTTACGCTTTTGTTGTCCGCAAATGCAAACTCAATGATTGGAATTAGCTGAAAATTTTCCAAGCAAAACGGAAGTGGGAATTGGGATTCACATGCAATTTAAAAGATGTTGAATATTGTTTACGAATATATTTATTGGAATGTAAGAATTTATAATTGTACAGAAAAAATTTTGAATCAGAAATGTATGGCAAAATTATAATTTTATTTGAATTTAAATGCAAAGATTATAGAATGGCAAATATTTTTGTACAGGCTTTAAACGGACGCACCGCTTTTATCAAAATTGTCTTGTTTTTATTTTTATAGATACGGGCGCACCGCATCTTTCCAAAATTGTATTATAAATGTCCTCGGACGCACCGGGGCTTAAAAAAAATATTATCATATTTTTGTGTTTTTTTTTTTTTTGTAACGTTTATTGATGGAGCCCACTGTAGGGCAAAGTGGGACCAAGCTAATGAAAACTTTTATGAAAATTTATTGAATCACAATTGTTTGAATAACGAAAAGATCTAATGAAGGTTTTAATGCAGTTTTTGTCCGACTCTGTCCCACAGTGCCTACTCTATCATTTTACACATATATTTATGTATGTATATTTTAATAAATTTGGATGTACTGTATGTATGTATATAGAAAGTTAAGATATAATGCAAAAAATTAGTATTATAAGTATTATAAGTAATTTTCGAAAATTGGAAAAATTAATGAATTGAAAAATTTTTTTTTTGTTTTTTTTTTTTTAGAAAATGGTATGAAAATTGGTTTTGTTACGTTCAGAAATTGAAAAAAGTAATTTTAAGTAGTTTATTTAATAATTTGGGAAAAATTTAAACAACGTGACATCAGGACGGACAAGGCGACAGCTGTTTCGATTATACCTTGTAAATCTCTTCAAAGCCTTTTCTCCCGGGAGTGGGAGTCGAACTCGCACCCCTACGATAGTTGAAATGGTTGTAAACGCATTCAGCTACGTCATGCCTGTTGTGAAGTCTTTCCCAATTGCCTTCTTTTTGCATATTTTAATCTTTTACACATTGCATACTTCGTATGCAATTATGTGTTAAAGCTATGCTTGGTACGGCGGTTTTCAAAGAAACTTTGGTTTTGTTGCTGTTTTCGTTCTATTTATAGAACTACAACGAATTAACCAATTTTGTCTGTTTGTATGATTTCTAATAATCGGGGATTGCCCATATTGCTTTTTTTTTTTTAAATGTATGAAAACATTTATTTGAAGCAATTTTTTAATTTTATAATTTATTTAATAATTTGGGAAAAATTTAAACAACGTGACATCAGGACGGACAAGGCGACAGCTGTTTCGATTATACCTTGTAAATCTCTTCAAAGCCTTTTCTCCCGGGAGTGGGAGTCGAACTCGCACCCCTACGATAGTTGAAATGGTTGTAAACGCATTCAGCTACGTCATGCCTGTTGTGAAGTCTTTCCCAATTGCCTTCTTTTTGCATATTTTAATCTTTTACACATTGCATACTTCGTATGCAATTATGTGTTAAAGCTATGCTTGGTACGGCGGTTTTCAAAGAAACTTTGGTTTTGTTGCTGTTTTCGTTCTATTTATAGAACTACAACGAATTAACCAATTTTGTCTGTTTGTATGATTTTTAATAATCGGGGATTGCCCATATTGCTTTTTTTTTTTTTTAAATGTATGAAAACATTTATTTGAAGCAATTTTTTTTAATTTTATAATTTATTTAATAATTTGGGAAAAATTTAAACAACGTGACATCAGGACGGACAAGGCGACAGCTGTTTCGATTATACCTTGTAAATCTCTTCAAAGCCTTTTCTCCCGGGAGTGGGAGTCGAACTCGAACCCCTACGATAGTTGAAATGGTTGTAAACGCATTCAGCTACGTCATGCCTGTTGTGAAGTCTTTCCCAATTGCCTTCTTTTTGCATATTTTAATCTTTTACACATTGCATACTTCGTATGCAATTATGTGTTAAAGCTATGCTTGGTACGGCGGTTTTCAAAGAAACTTTGGTTTTGTTGCTGTTTTCGTTCTATTTATAGAACTACAACGAATTAACCAATTTTGTCTGTTTGTATGATTTTTAATAATCGGGGATTGCCCATATTGCTTTTTTTTTTTTTTTAAATGTATGAAAACATTTATTTGAAGCAATTTTTTAATTTTATAATTTATTTAATAATTTGGGAAAAATTTAAACAACGTGACATCAGGACGGACAAGGCGACAGCTGTTTCGATTATACCTTGTAAATCTCTTCAAAGCCTTTTCTCCCGGGAGTGGGAGTCGAACTCGCACCCCTACGATAGTTGAAATGGTTGTAAACGCATTCAGCTACGTCATGCCTGTTGTGAAGTCTTTCCCAATTGCCTTCTTTTTGCATATTTTAATCTTTTACACATTGCATACTTCGTATGAAATTATGTGTTAAAGCTATGCTTGGTACGGCGGTTTTCAAAGAAACTTTGGTTTTGTTGCTGTTTTCGTTCTATTTATAGAACTACAACGAATTAACCAATTTTGTCTGTTTGTATGATTTTTAATAATCGGGGATTGCCCATATTGCTTTTTTTTTTTTTTTTTTAAATGTATGAAAACATTTATTTGAAGCAATTTTTTAATTTTATAATTTATTTAATAATTTGGGAAAAATTTAAACAACGTGACATCAGGACGGACAAGGCGACAGCTGTTTCGATTATACCTTGTAAATCTCTTCAAAGCCTTTTCTCCCGGGAGTGGGAGTCGAACTCGCACCCCTACGATAGTTGAAATGGTTGTAAACGCATTCAGCTACGTCATGCCTGTTGTGAAGTCTTTCCCAATTGCCTTCTTTTTGCATATTTTAATCTTTTACACATTGCATACTTCGTATGCAATTATGTGTTAAAGCTATGCTTGGTACGGCGGTTTTCAAAGAAACTTTGGTTTTGTTGCTGTTTTCGTTCTATTTATAGAACTACAACGAATTAACCAATTTTGTCTGTTTGTATGATTTTTAATAATCGGGGATTGCCCATATTGCTTTTTTTTTTTTTTTTTTTTAAATGTATGAAAACATTTATTTGAAGCAATTTTTTAATTTTATAATTTATTTAATAATTTGGGAAAAATTTAAACAACGTGACATCAGGACGGACAAGGCGACAGCTGTTTCGATTATACCTTGTAAATCTCTTCAAAGCCTTTTCTCCCGGGAGTGGGAGTCGTACTCGCACCCCTACGATAGTTGAAATGGTTGTAAACGCATTCAGCTACGTCATGCCTGTTGTGAAGTCTTTCCCAATTGCCTTCTTTTTGCATATTTTAATCTTTTACACATTGCATACTTCGTATGCAATTATGTGTTAAAGCTATGCTTGGTACGGCGGTTTTCAAAGAAACTTTGGTTTTGTTGCTGTTTTCGTTCTATTTATAGAACTACAACGAATTAACCAATTTTGTCTGTTTGTATGATTTTTAATAATCGGGGATTGCCCATATTGCTTTTTTTTTTTTTTTTAAATGTATGAAAACATTTATTTGAAGCAATTTTTTAATTTTATAATTTATTTAATAATTTGGGAAAAATTTAAACAACGTGACATCAGGACGGACAAGGCGACAGCTGTTTCGATTATACCTTGTAAATCTCTTCAAAGCCTTTTCTCCCGGGAGTGGGAGTCGAACTCGCACCCCTACGATAGGGAGAAAAGGCTTTGAAGAGATTTACAAGGTATAATCGAAACAGCTGTCGCCTTGTCCGTCCTGATGTCACGTTGTTTAAATTTTTCCCAAATTATTAAATAAATTATAAAATTAAAAAATTGCTTCAAATAAATGTTTTCATACATTTAAAAAAAAAAAAAAGCAATATGGGCAATCCCCGATTATTAAAAATCATACAAACAGACAAAATTGGGTAATTTTAAGTAGTTTTTATAAAATGAGTTTAAATAGTATAAAAGTGAGTATAAAAATTAAGAAAAAATTCCATACCAAAATGCCTCTGCGTTTTACCGTTTGCTGTTTTTCTGCTGCGTTTGGTGTATTGCTGCTGCGCTTGCTGCTCTGCTGCTGCCACCTGATATTCTGCCGCTGCACTTGCTGTTCCTGATGGCGTCACTAGCCTTCCGCTATTCGGTTTTTCGATGTATGGTGGTTTGCCGTTATGACGGTGGCGTGGCTAGTGCCGTTATTAATGTGGCGTTGCTAGTGCCGTTTTTTGTTTTTTTCCACTAAGAAATGTGTACAGTTTATTCAAAAGGTTTGGTTTTTCGTTTTCCGAATTATATTATTTCTGCTTCCGTTTAGTTTTTATTTTATTATTAATTTCGAAATTTCTCTTATTATTTCCGTTTTTATTAATTCTTTGTGTTATGCGTATATAAGTTTTCTTTAAACGTCTTTCAATTAAAAAAAATTTTTTCTCTCACTACCCACTGCCATAAGCCACAACTACCGCCATATTTGAGCTGATTTCTCTTTAATTGAAGCTTTTTATTGCATGTTTTTTTTGAAAATGATTAGATTTTTGTATATTTTATATGTATTTATACGCTCGATAATTCAGTTTTGTCTTTGTATTTTTTTTCCGAGTTTTGTATTTTCTTGTAAAAATTTTTAAATTTAGTAATTTTTTGTAGAAGTTGTTTAAAATTTTTGTATTTTTTTGTAATTTTTTTCAGTTTTTGGATTTTTTTTTGTAAATTTTTGATTTTAAACTTTTTTTGTAGGAATTTTTAAATGTTTTGTAATTTTTTTGTAGATTTTCTGTTTTATATATTTTTTTTTGTATTCGTATTAAATTTTGTAAAAAAAATTTTTTGTAGATGGTTTTTTAACTTTTATATTTTTGTATTTTTTTTTGTAAATTTTCATTTTTGAAATTTTGTGTTGGGCTTTTTTTCCTTTTAATTTGAGCACCCACGCCTGTTGGGAGGCTTGCCTCCTTCCGCCCCTTCGCCGTATTTACAGGGCTTCGGCCCACGGTCGCCATTTAAAAGATCCATTCGACGGATCTGCAAAAAAGGTGGTTTTGCGCGCACACACACTGCTCCACGCACGTACTTACGTATGTTTTAATCTATTGTCTTTTGTTCTCCTTTAATAAATAAATTGTTAGGTTAATTTTAAATATAATTGTTTTATTTTAATAACTTTTAGTTCTCTTGTTTCACTTAGCCTGTAATTTAATTTTTAGCTTTAACACTACGTATGTTTTAATCAATTTTGTTTCGGAAACTTTTGCGGCGGCCGGTTCACTTAAAACTGAAAAACTGCCGCTAACGCAACTATGTAGCTAGGCAGCTTTTCTTTACGTTGCTTAGCAACGATATTAATGATGGCGTCGATCAACGGCAGTTTCAGCCAATCAGAAACTCTCCGAGTTGCTCGACTCTAACAATTTTAGTGATGCCAAGTGCATCTGATGTATGGTTGCATCTTGCACATTTCTAAAGAGGGTTGCCATCGCAATTTATTTTAATGCAATTTACTATGGCACTACAGACTTGAAGATTTTGTTGCAACATTGTACTTTAGATCCAATTTCGGTGGCATGAGCCTTGAAGGTTAAAGTGTTATTGAACGTTACCTCTAAGATCTTTGGATGATTGACAGTCGGTAGTGTGACACCATCGACGCGCACGTCCAATATTTGCGACATCTGTTCCTTCCACGTCATATACAGAGTGGTCGTGGATTTTGTCGGTGATAATGCCAGGTTGCGCGAGGTAAAGAAACTGGAAAAATCGGGGAGATAGCTGTTTATTTTAGAAACTAATTCATCAATTGAAGGGCCAGGTCCTGTAGCCATAATCGTGCAGTAGTCAGCATAGGAAATTATTGAATCTCCTTCTGGTGGGGAAGGGAGTTTTGATATGTAGAAATTAAAATTAAACAGAAGCGTTGTTATGGTTTCGCATCTATGATGGAAGCAGTAAGGAAGGCGGTCGGCATGATGTGGTGGTGCACAGTGGCTAGCCATTGTCGGCTGGGGCGGGTCCTTGCCAACCTTACTGTTCCTGCGCCATAAACAGAAAAAGTTCCTATCATGCCTATTCAAATCAACTGTCGAAAAGCGCAGAACCGACTCAAAATGCTTATAATTCAAAATAAAACAACATCCGGCAGAACTGGATGTCACGGACAGACCGTTACAACATTCAAAATTTAAATTAAAAAAAAAAAAAAAATAACCGCAAAAAAAATTACCGAACCGGACATGGCCGGTTACCAACGCTGAAAATCAAAAGAAAGCTGAAAATTAGAACAAACAAGGGAATATATATAGGGGGCGCCGCGGGTGGTGTTGCGACGCCCGGTGCTTTGCCCACCCTCAAAATCCATGGCCACCGACGCCCCTAATTTTCGGTGGCCCATTACCTGGTAACCCTACGTGCCTTCTAAATGAGCCAGAACACCAGCATTCCCATTTTATTTACAAATTTTATTCAATACTCATTTCTATTAACGTATGTATGCTACTAAAAAAAAATACGATAGTGCAGGTTCTTAACCAGGGCTACAGTATAGGCTCCAAAGCCAAAACAATGCTGCTTATAGCATCGTCCCAAGACAAATTCAGAACGAGAAAAAAAGATGTTGAACTACGAATAGCTATTTACACTATGGAAATGTATGTAAGTGTGTGTAGTATATAAAGTGAGAGAAAAAAAAAAAATGATCCAGCAGTTCACACTTTATTGGGCAGAAATTGAAAACGAAATCTAATATGAATACTTAAGTCTGGCTAAGTTTGTTCTGTTGGGGGTTCTTTTCTTTTCTCTTACTTTTGTTCGTAATATTTCAAGTTATACATATATTTATGTCTCCCCTTTTTTTTGATAATCGTTATAAACGCTTTGTGTGAAAAAAAAATTGTAATTAAATGTACTTATGTATAGTAAATATACTACATACAAAGTAAGAATTTGGTTGAATACCTTTTTTTTTTTTCATTCACAAAAACATATTTTAGGGCTATAAAGTTTGGATACAAATTCCGATAATTGGGGCTCTCTTACAAAATTATTATGTTGTTGTAGTAGAACTTATTTTTGAGTGTAACAAAATATCAATTTGGTATAATGGCATAGTATAATGAAAATAATATTGTTACGAATATTAGCAAAACTAAGGAGTGCTGCCAGCTCTAAGCCGATGCTAAGCAGTGACGTAAATGCACATCAATAATTCAATCATCATGTATCTACATAAACGAAACAATAACTGCGTCTACATATACATATGTACCAAAAATTTTTGAATATAAAGATATTGCATGCGCGAACTTCGGTGGAAAGCAGCGGAGCGTAACAAAATTCTAGTCGGTCACTTTCACCACACCAAAAACTTTAACCCAATTTTTAACATAATTTAAGCACAGAAATACACTGATTAGAGTTTTAGTGAGTAAAAGTTAAAATTCTGAACACATTAGCTGAATAAAAAGTGTACAAATAATTATTAAATAACAAATACAGACAGTGGTAGTTTAACAAATTCTGCTGTGGTAAGTGGTGAATGTGACCTACTAGAATTTTGTGAAGTTTGCCTCACACGATTTTTCGTCTATGCAATGTCTCTATATTATATCGTTTCTGTATGTACCATGTACGTATACGAGCAGCGGAGAGTCAATGCACTAACACATGGGTATATCTGAGATACTCCTATAAGTACGCAATGAGAAAAACTATAAAAATGTGCAATTGTAGTTACAGCTGAGAAGTTTGAGAGCTCATGGACAATGCGAGTAGATTCTAGAAAATGCGAACGAGGAAACCAAAGAGTATAAAAGGCGACAGATGTAGAGGCGCTGTAATTCAGTTTGATTTGAGTTGTCAAGCAGTTTCGATTAAGACGATATCTAGCGAGCAATAGCAGTATTATTTTGAATAGTAGAGTTTCATTGAGCTATCAATCAGTGTGGTTATTAAGCAAGCTATTCGTTGCACAGTTTGAGTGTTATTGTGAAGTACTTTAATAAAGGTCATTTTGCATTATTACATATTGGAGTTATTTATTCAACAGTTTAGTGATTCGAACTTAACAGAGGATTGCAAATAAGAGGATTTGCAGTAAATTCGTTACAATATGTAATATGTACTAAGAAAATTTGTTATAAAAGCAATAGAGATGAAATTGTGATAGCGCTATGTTTTATGTGCACGTATATTATTTTCTTCTGGTTGTTCGAACGATATTGCTAGCAATAGTGATTCATATGTATATATATATATATATTGTTACGAATATTAGCAAAAACTAAGGAGTGCTGCCAGCTCTAAGCGATGCTAAGCAGTGACGTGAATGCACATCAATAATTCAATCATCATGTATCTACATAAACGAAACAATAACTGCGTCTACATATATGTACCATGTACGTATACGAGCAGCGGAGAGTCAATGCACAAATACATGCTGAGATACTCCTATAAGTATGCAATGAGAAAAACTATAAAATTGTGCAATTGTAGTTACAGCTGAGAAGTTTGAGAGCTGCTGGACTAGTAAATTCTGGAAGCGACTAGAAGATGCGAATGTTAAAATCGAAGAGTATAAAAGGCGACAGATGTAGAGGCGCTGAAATTCAGTTTGATTTGAGTTGTCAAGCAGTTACGACTAAGACGATATCTAGCGAGCAATAGCAGTATTATTTTGAAAGTCACGTTTCATTTAAGCTATCAGTTTGGTTATTAAGCTATTCGTTGCACAGTTTGAGTGTTATTGTGAAGTATTTTAATAAAGGCCATTCTGCATTATTACAAATTGGAGTTATTTATTCAACAGTTTAGTGATTCGAACTTAGCAGAGGATTGCAAATAAGAGGATTTGCAAGTAAAATCGTTACAATTGGTGTCAAAAGAGGAATTGTTGAATAAATACAAGGACATGGCAAAGTTCAGTGAATTGAAGATCCAGCAACTGAAGAAGGAGTTGGAGAGCCGTGGATTGAATACAAGCGGCGTTAAACTCGAACTTCAGGCACGGCTACGAGAGGCAATGGAAGCAGAAGGAATTGATGTGGACGAGTATGTCTTTTATCCTGATGGGGACGAGACAACAACAAAAATTGAAGAGAAAAACGAAACATCGCAGACAATTACCAGCACAGACTTGAACATGATATTGGCTGCAATAACTGCTCAAACATCGACAGTAACATCCAAGATGGAAGCGCAAGAGGCACGTATAACAGAAATGTCATCACAAATATCCACCAACATGTCATCACAACTGGAAGAACAGAAGACATATATGGCATCACAATTGGAAGAACAGAAAACACACATGGCGTCACAAATTGCAGAACAATTAAAAGAACAAGAGGCACGCATAACATTACAGCTCGAAGCACAAGAAGAACGTATCTCAACAAAGCTGGAGGCACAGGAAACAAAATTCTCATCGCAGCTGGATGCTGTTAGTGAACGACAAAATAAAGTGGAGGCCGACGTCAACGTCTACTCTGAAGGTAAAATCCCCAACGTTTGATGGTTCTGTTCCATTCCAGGTATTTAAGCTCCAATTTGAGAAGATATCGGCAGAGAACAACTGGAATGCTGAAGATAAAGTTGCAGCTCTGTTCGTGGCATTGAAAGGGCCAGCAGCCGAAATCCTACTGACGATTCCCGAAGGAGAGCGGAACAACTATGAAGCATTGATGGCCGCTGTCGAGAGACGTTATGGAAGCGAGCATAGAAAACAGATATTCCAAATTGAGTTGCAAAACCGTCACCAAAGAGCGAATGAGACTTTGCAGGAGTTTGCCTCGGATGTTGAAAGGTTGGCTCATCTTGCAAATGCGGACGCACCCGTGGAATACACTGAAAGGGTAAAAAATCCAGAGTTTCATAAATGGCATACGAGATGTGGAAACGAAGCGGGCTACATATGCGAGTCCAAAATTAACATTTGCTGAAACGGTATCGCATGCACTGACTCAGGAAACAGCCTCACTTTTGAGTAAGCCAACGTACAAAGCTCATCGCGTGGATGTGGAAAGGCCAGAGTGGGTAGATACAATTTTGGAAGCACTGAGGGGATCTCAACAGAAGAATGCCGGAGTTATTAAATGTTTCAAGCGCGGCAACCCAGGTCACATTGCACGTCATTGCGATCTTGGTCCTAATAGTTCCAACAATGTGGGTGGCCGTAAACGCAAATCTGGCGGAAATGAGCACACGCTGGATGTAAAGAACGAAAACTTGCCCCGGCTATTGAATGTCCTGTGATATCTGTGTCGCAGATTGGAAGAAAATTAAGCAGTCTTACCATCAGAGGGAATGTGGATGGTAAAGAGCATGTACTGACTGTAGATACGGGGGCATCTCATTCCTTGATTCGATCTGATTTGGTCTACAGGAGAGTAAAGTCATTACCTGGAGCAAGGTTGCGTACGGTCACAGGCGAGTATAATCAAGTCCAAGGCGAAGTGGTATGTGAGGTATTAATTGGAAAAGTCATGGCTCTACACAAATTCGTTGTGGCGGAGATCGTTGATGAAGTCATATTGGGAGTGGACTTCTTGGTTGAGCATGACATCAGGATCGATATGCGGAGAAAAATTATGCGCTATAAGAACCAGGACATACCACTTAACTTTAGTTTGGAAAAAGGGTTCAGCAGTAGTCGGGTAATGGTGGAAAAGACTCGACAAAGACCACAAAAGTCAAAGGCAAAGGTTGATAGATCGAATGGGCCAAATAAATCAAAATCAAAAGTACCTGCGAGAGAAACACTGGCATTGACAAAACCTAAAAGACGCAGGAAAACGAAGCAACGAATTTCCAAGAAAGAATGCGAGAGTAGTTTTAAGCCAGAGCGCACTACTGTGGGGAAACGTGGGAACGATACTGATTATGCAAAGCAAATCCGTCCAGCGCAAGCTCTACGAAGTAGTTCATCGGCCAAACAACAGAGTGTGAAGGAACGAACCAGGGTATTGAGTAGTACGATGAAACACAGGTACCATGAGAACAATAATTCGAAAGGTTTCTTGGCGGGAGATTTAGTACTGTTATACAACCCTCACCGGCGGAAAGGTGTTCCATCCAAATTTCGGTGCAGTTGAGAAGGCCCGTACAAGGTTGTGAAGAAGATCAGTGATACCATATACCGCATACAAAGCATTGAGAAACCACGGAGTAGAAGAGTGGTACATTTGGCGATGCTAGCAGCGTTTAGATCGAGAGATCTGTCTGATCGGGACGATCAGACGTAGGTGGAGGGCAGTGTTACGAATATTAGCAAAAACTAAGGAGTGCTGCCAGCTCTAAGCGATGCTAAGCAGTGACATGAATGCACATCAATAAATCAATCATCATGTATCTACATAAACGAAACAATAACTGCGTCTACATATATGTACCATGTACGTATACGAGCAGCGGAGAGTCAATGCACAAATACATGCATATATCTGAGATACTCCTATAAGTATGCAATTAGAAAAACTATAAAATTGTGCAATTGTAGTTACAGCTGAGAAGTTTGAGAGCTGCTGGACTAGTAGATTCTGGAAGCGACTAGAAGATGGGAATGTTAAAATCAAAGAGTATAAAAGCCGACAGATGTAGAGGCGCTGAAATTCAGTTTGATTTGAGTTGTCAAGCAGTTACGACTAAGACGATATCTAGCGAGCAATAGCAGTATTATTTTGAATAGTAGAGTTTCATTGAGCTATAAATCAGTGTGATTATTAAGCAAGCTATTCGTTGCACAGTTTGAGTGTTATTGTGAAGTACTTTAATAAAGGTCATTTTGCATTATTACAAATTGGAGTTATTTATTCAACAGTTTAGTGATTCGAACTTAGCAGAGGATTGCAAATAAGAGGATTTGCAGTAAATTCGTTACAATATGTAATATGTACTAAGAAAATTTGTTATAAAAGCAATAGAGATGAAATTGTGATAGCGCTATGTTTTATGTGCACGTATATTATTTTCTTCTGGTTGTTCGAACGATATTGCTAGCAATAGTGATTCATATGTATATATATATATTGTTACGAATATTAGCAAAAACTAAGGAGTGCTGCCAGCTCTAAGCGATGCTAAGCAGTGACGTGAATGCACATCAATAATTCAATCATCGTGTATCTACATAAACGAAACAATAACTGCGTCTACATATATGTACCATGTACGTATACGAGCAGCGGAGAGTCAATGAACAAATACATGCATATATCTGAGATACTCCTATAAGTATGCAATGAGAAAAACTATAAAATTGTGCAATTGTAGTTACAGCTGAGAAGTTTGAGAGCTGCTGGACTAGTAGATTCTGGAAGCGACTAGAAGATGCGAATGTTAAAATCAAAGGGTATAAAAGGCGACAGATGTAGAGGCGCTGAAATTCAGTTTGATTTGAGTTGTCAAACAGTTACGACTAAGACGATATCTAGCGAGCAATAGCAGTATTATTTTGAAAGTCAGTTTCATTTAAGCTATCAGTTTGGTTATTAAGCTATTCGCTGCACAGTTTGAGTGTTATTGTGAAGTATTTTAATAAAGGCCATTTTCCCATTATTCAATATTGGAGTTATTTATTCAACAGTTTAGCGATACGAACCTAGCAAAAGGGCAAATAATAGGATTTGCAGCAAATTCGTTACAATATATATATATATATATATATATATATATATTATATATATATATTGTATTTGTATGATATAAGAAAAGAAAGTTTAAATCTTTTAGTCAATTCGTGCATAATCGACCAATGGCTGCGGTCGCAAATTTTTTTTTTTTCTAACAATTTATGGTTGGGCTCCAAAAATGGATCGCTAAAACGTTTCACTTGATAAAGACGGCTTATTATGAATAAAATTTATAGAGCTAACTTCAAACATTTTAAAGCGACAAAATATATTATTAAAATGATATAAAAAAAGATGTATGCCCTTTGTTGCAAAGATAACAATTTCAAGTATTCAATATTAAAATTTGACGAAAAAAAATCGACCCTTGTTAAATGGGTTAACCGGGCTGTATAAAACTCTCTAAGTACTGCTTAGAAGTTTCTTTTAACTATTTATATCTAAGGTCATACATTGCTGGTACTTACATAGCCGCCAGAGTACGTACCATGGGCCTCTGCCGGCGTGGTTACTGGTGATGTTGTTGTTGCTGGTGAAGCTGTCGCCGTTGTTGGTTATGGCGCGCAGTCTTGGGCGCGCTGTATTGGTACTGTTGGTGGTTGTTGCGCTCTGGTCCGAGGTAATCGAGTGAACCTGGTGGCGATAAAACTTTGTGCTGACCTTTACGATCTGGATGACTTGGTAATTTTGGCGTTAGTTGTATTACGCGGCAGCGTACTGCTGGCCCTGGAGGCGCAGATTGTGTCGGACGCTTTTCCGAAGGTGGTAGCGTACTTCGTAAACGTAGAGAAAGGGGTTTATCTTCGGATAACAAGGGTTCTCATCACCATTTAGTTTAGTGCCGTCCGAATCCGAATCCGACTGTGAAACGCCGACCTACTTCAACTGGATATTCTATACGTGGAGCTTGTGTCAGCACCACACAACCGTTGTAAGGTTTATTACCACCCCGAAATAGACGAGTAAAAACGAGGCTTGTCGGAATGGACTGTGTCGGTACTTTGCGCTATCGACTCTTCCTAGTTTCTGGGCATTTCCCGGCTTATTCTTTGGTAGTTGGGTTAAGGAATCGTCTTGCGGTTCCTCGTTGCAGTCCTTTGGTTCTTCACAATACTCTCTTGAAAATGTGCACAGCATGCTAGGGTGTTTTGCGATGAGTTGAATATAGTTGGGGACGTGCAGTTGAGGTAAGCAATAGTGCTAATGAAGCAGTCTCTGAGCTTGACGCCTTTGGTGTTGAAGTTGTGTCCTAGATGTTATACGATCCTTTTGGTATGGTCGCAGGGCCGCCAAAATTTAGGCTGAAGCAAATCACAAATCTTCTCGTTGGTATAACGCCTTATAGGACTAATTTTACGATAAACCTTTTTGGTTTTATAAAAATTTCCGATTAACTGCGCAAGTAAAAAGCTAATTGTTGCGTTTTTTCCCGGCCGGAAAACTCGTGGCTATTTTTTTCTTTTCTTTTCTAAAATTTTCTACTCCTTTGTGTTTCTACGGCCGGAAACTCGTGGCTTTTTTTCGCTAGTGATCGCCGGTCTTTTCTTTTTCTTGTTTTCGATACTTTTGCATCGCAACTTTTGGTCCCATCACTAGTAACTAGGTATGTTCGCACGAAAACGCTCCCAAATGAACCGTAACCGTAGACCATAACAGCAGACCGTAACAAACCTGCTTCGCTTTGAAGACCTGACGACGAAGCGAACAGGAAACCGGATCATCTGTGGGAAGCCACTGGCAGGGACCTCGGACGACAAGCAACATGGGGCACGACTCACCCCTGAGATAAGAGTCTCAAAGTCCTACTACGAAGCTAGCCGGGCAACATAGGTCCGTCAAAAAAAAAGTTGTGAAGTTGGGAATAAATTTTGTTTCCTAGTTTAACAGGGCTTTGCGGCAATTAGACATTTGTTATAGAGAACTCGTCAAAACTCCGAAAAATGATTTCTAGTAGTTATCGCCCCCACAGAAAGGCAAAACAAAAAAAGGTATAGACATTTTGATATGAAGAACTCGTCCAAACTCCGAAAGGCTAGTCCGACCTAAGCGTGGACTGCCAGGGTGTTCACGGTCCTCGGTGAGTCCGCGTGTGAACATCCTATGAGGTCAGTGCTCGGGGAGAATACTGGGCGAGATGTCCCCGACCGCCAAAACGCCCAGACAAAAAAAAAGTCCGATTGGTAATTAGATATAAAAAAAAATTTAATTGTAGTTTGGCAGAAAAACCGTTCTGGATGGTTTATTGTGGACGAATATCCGAAGCGTGGAAGCGACCTATCAATTTCCCGTTTAGGTCCTCGAGATCATACAGTGCGTTGCCTATTTTTCGGAGCACGCGACACTTCAGGTATTTTGGTAGGAATTTGGCGTTAATGCCCTGTTTGAAGTTACTTAAGGTAAAGTTTTTCCGAAAAACTTCCTGACCTTCCTTATAGTTGACTTGCCTAGAGCGCTTGTTATAGGTGGTTACTCCCCTATCCTTGGCCTGATCTAAGTTTCTACGGATCTGCTCACGAATACTAGTCAACTTGTCAGTTCTGCTTACTATCGAAACCTGGTCTTCCCGAAGGCTGCCGAGTTTCCATATTTTGGCCATATAATGCAAAGTATGGAGAGCACTGAATCGCCGTATGGAAATCACCTCTCAAAACAGATAAAATCTCGGGGATATGCTTATCCCAATCGGTATGGTCAGGTTTATCTTTCCTAATCTTCGAAACAATTTCTCTATTAACGCGGTCGGATGCGTTTGCTTGGGGAGAATATAACCCCGTCCTCACGTGCGTCACCCCGTAATTTGCAAAAAATTGGTTCATTTCCTTCGAGATAAACTACTTACCATTGTCACTGTGAATAAACTCAGGGACCCTTACAGCCGGAAAAATTTCTGAAGCTTAGTAATTTATAACGTTAACAGTGGTGGCTCTCTGCATGGGCTTTAGCCAAACGTATTTTGAAAAATGGTCTAGTACTATAAAAAGAAATTGATTTCGCCGCTTAGATCTCGGATACGGCCCCAGGAAATCGCAATATAATCGCTGAAATGGCCTCTCGGATGCAAAGGTATTTTCTATAGGCGGTCTCGACTGCTGATTAGTAGGTTTTACTGATTTGCAGGTATCACAACGCTGGACGTAGTCCCTGACGTCCTTAGCCTGCTGCGGCCAGAAGTATTTCTGCCTAACGCGTTCTAAGGTTTTCTGCCACCCGCCATGGTAACTCCGGTTAGCGTCATGTGCTAGTCTCACTGCTTCCTTAGTCAACCATTTCGGCAACCTTAATCGCCACAGCGAGTCTTCTTCCCATTCCACTCCCTTACGAAATTTAACTCGTTTGAAAATTACCCCGTCCACCACTCGTAAATCTGGAAGCGATTCCTCATTTTCGGTGACGGTCCGAATCAAGTCTAAATATTCGTTACTGCTGAATTCGGGAGAGACTAAATCTATTCCCCCGGGTGTGGTAGTGAAAGTTAACTCGTCAGCATCAAACCGCGACAGCGCATCTGGTACTACATTCAGGGTGCCCTTACGATGTTCCATTTTAAAGTCGTATCTTTGCAGTAAGAGCGACCACCTCGCCAACCTCCCGCTCAAGTCCTTTTGTGTCATTAACAACTTGAGACTGGAGTGGTCCGTGATAATCCGAAACGGTAATCCCTCAACATAGGGTCGGAAACGCTTCACGCTGATTATGGCGGCGAGACATTCCAGCTCGGTTGCCGTATAATTGTGTTGAGCATTATTCAGTTTTTTCGACTCAAACGCGATCGGATGCTCAGCGCCCTCGTCATCGAACTGGAACAACACTCCGGCAACACCTATTTTGGAAGCGTCGCATTGTATTACGAATTCCTTGGAAAAGTCTGGTTGTGCCAAGACAGGAGCGGAACTCAAGGCTACTTTTACTTTTTCGAAGGCCTCTATAGCTTCAGGGGTAAGCTTGAACGGGCCTGATGACTTACGGAGACAGTCGGTCAAGGGACCTGCCAAGGCAGCAAAATTGGTAATAAACGCCCTGTACCAATTCGCCTTGCCCACAAACCTACGCACTTGCCGAGGGGATTTAGGGATCGGGAAGTTTTGCATTGCTTCTATTTTTCCCGGATCCACTTTCAAACACCCGCTGCCTATCAGGTACCCTAAGTAGCGTATTTCCTTCTGACAAAATTTACTTTTATTCACGTTTATTGTCAGGCCGGCGTCTCTCAAACATTTGGCCACTTCCGCTAGCAATTTCAGGTGGTCTTCAAAATTAGTGCTGCATACCATCAGGTCGTCCAGGTAAACAAAGACGTTCTCTCGCAGACGCGAAGGGATTGCCTTGTCTATCAGCCTACTCATAGTCTGCGGTCCATTGCACAGACCAAATGGCATTACCTTGAAATGGTACAGAGGCCTCCCCGGAACTGCGAATTCTGTTTTTTCCTTGGGGGACTCTGTCAATTTGATCTGGAAGAACGCGTCCTTCAGATCGATGCCACTAATAAAATGCGTATCCTTCAGTCTGCTCAATAACCCGTTGATATGAGGCAGGGGGTATGAGTCCTTCTTAGTCACCGCGTTGGCCTTCCTGGAATCTATGCACAGCCTAACTTTGCCTGGTTTCCGAACCAGTACCACAGGACTACACCACGGAGAGTTTGATTCTTCTATTACTCCTAATTCGAGTAACCTGTCTAGTTCCCTGAAAGCTTCGGCTTGCCTCGGTGGCGAAAGAGGGAAATGTTTGCTTTTTATGGGAACTGCATCACCGGTGTCAATGTGATGCTCCACTAATTTAGTTTACCCTAGGCCTAACTTCTCGTACGAAGGAAACGTCTCGATGACCTTTTGTAATTCTAATTTCCGGTCTGGTGACAATTCATGGAGGTTAAGTTCTTCTTCCTTTTCAGGTCTAATCTCTATGCACTCTACGCTTGGGAATATTTCGGGAGCTAACGCAAATGCTCTCCAAAAATCTACCCCGAATTAGGCTTCCTGGAGAAGTGAAGGAACAAGGTAAAAACGAATAAATTTTGTGGTATTCTTGAAAGTGACCGGTAGAGACACTGAGCCTAAGATTTTTTGCTTGCTGCCGCCCGCGGTGTATACGAACGCATGTAAGGACTGATAATCGAAGCCGTTATCCTCTAGGAATTCTAATCCATTTTTCCCTAAGATGGAGAGGTTGGCCCCGAATCCAACAACCCTACAAAAAACTATCTTTAATTTTAGCCTTTACGAGAGGCCTTTCATCCTCTGTGAGCGTTAACGTGGTGGCTTGCAGCAATCTACGCTCCTGTACTCTCCTGTGGTATCTCTTCCTGCACTTCAAAATGTTGTCCGATACCGGGTATTGTTCCAAAATGGTATGTCTTATTTGTTCATACCTATGTTCCCTTTCTTCTAGGTTTGGTGGAAATTGCGTTTGGCAAGCGACATCCCTATGCTGGCGTTGCAGAATTCTGGTCGGTTCGCCCATCGCGGATGAGGACGTTTGACTCTCGGATTCAGAACTATTGTCCGAATTGTCCGTACTGTCAGGGTAAGTTATTATCACATTTGAGGGTTCTTCTGCCAGGGTACTACTTCACCTCGGAAGCTCACCACCTCCATGCAGAGATTCACCCTCTGGTTCGGTGCACGGGACGACACCTCGAGCACCGGCTGGTGTGGGAGGTATGAAGCCGAACGAGGTTCCCCCTCCTTCTCGCTCGGGTACTGGTTTCTCTGCCTGCGATGGTCCCTAGGGCATTTAGGAGTCAATACCCCCTTACACCCACATCTAAGACAAAAAGGATTTTTAATGGGTTCCTCACAGTGTATATAGGAGTAGCCCATTACCTCGCAATCCAGCATTGGATTCCCGAATAGTCCGGTCTCCTGTTACGTCGATAGTCCAGCGCCTCTATCTGCGGATCCATTTCGCCGTCCTCGCCTTCCATCCTCGTGTCCGGGGTTGTCACGCGTGCTTCGTTTACATGCCGTCCTGGGTAAGTGGCTCCCAACAGCTTGCTTTCTTTCAGCACTTGTTCACCTCTGCGTGCTACATCGCGTAGATCATGAAGGGTTCTTACATCTGCGTTGAAAAGCATCAGCTTAAGGCTACTGTTGACGTTTCTTTTTATTATGTCAATCAGTAGAACCTCCGACATGGGTTCTCTTAAGCGCGCGTTCAAGGAGATTATGTCCGTGTGGAACACGTCATAGCACTCACTTGCTTTTTGCTTCCGCATGGAGATCTCCATCATGATCTCGTGGTCAGTTTTTAAAGTACCGAACTCTCTTTTCAATGAGTAGCACAAAACGGCATAGGTCGCATTTGGGTTTTGTTTCGTGAACGGCCAGTACCATTCTTCGGCCCTCCCGGAAAGAAACAGGTGGAAACTAGCCATTATTTGTTCGTCCGTGCATTCTGTGCGATCACACAAGGCGTCCAGCTTAAAAAGGAAATCTGCTACGCTTCCAGTGCCGTCGAACGCGATTTTCCACTCCTGCGGTTTCACTACTATGCTGCTCGGAGTCGGGTACATTGGTGGTACTACGGTTGGAAGTTGGTTACGGTCCATCCTATTTGCGTTCCGGTTCTGATGAATTGATTGCTGCGCAGATTCGAGAGCGGCGTTGAGCTGGTCCATATTGTTTTTGATTGACCCCATCTCCCTCCGCATTTCCTCCTGTGAAGCCTGGAACAGTCGGTGCAGCACTTCCATCCACGAGTCTCCACGAGTAGCTTCGTTCTGCATTCCTGGGGTATTCGCCCGGTTCTCTGCAGCTTCTCTAAAGTTTCCAACTCCTTGGTGTAATGGTAAGGCACCAGCTCCATCCAGAGCATAAGTCGACACATTGGTCATTAGCCCCGAGATATCATGCGCGTTTAATAGGGGCGCATTAAGATTACTGGTGCTTACAGGTCTGTCCATTTTATCGCGAGGGTCATTCAGGTCCAAGCCGGGATTTCCGTATTGCCCCCCTACTGGGGTGTGTACCACCAAAGGACGCTTGGCCATGGGGAAAGCCCCCCTATTATTACCACCCCGGTGCTGGTTACCCCTAAAATTCCCCGCACTCCCGAACGGAGTATTCCGGCCCGGTTGCCCAAAAGACTGGTCACGCGACATAGTCAAAAAAAAAAATGCAATTTGTCAAATCCTAGTGTTCAAACCACACTTCTGTTTCCAGACGATGTTTTGTTGCAGAAAAAAAAAATGTATATATCTATAAAAAAAAATGCACGAGAATAACTACAATGATTACTTCGATAATCGTACCGAATAAAAAAAAAATTCCAAAAGCTGGGAAAAAAAAGGTGGTTAGTTATATATATATATACCTGCCTTTACCCGCGGCCCCGTCCGCAAGGAGAAAATTAAATATATGGGATATTCACGTTAGCCTGCTTATCAAGTTATCTGTTTAAAAAGATGTTTCTGTCTAATACATTTTATTTTTGTAATTGAGTAAAAAAAGAACTAAATGAGCTGATAACCTGATAGGATCCCCAAATTATCCCGAAATTATCCAGAAAAATCCACGAAATGACCCCGACGCTATCGCGGACAGATCCCGAAAACCATCTAGAAATGCCACGAAAGGGTCTCCAAAAGTTCCCGGAATAGTCCCAAAAACCCGAAATGACAACGACACGATTCTAGACTTATTCAGAGAACCACAATGAAATGATGCCTGAAGGGTACCAAAATGATCCCGAAAAAGTTCAGAAATGACGGTTCTCAAAAACCATCCAGGAAATATCCAGGAAGGGTCCTTAGGGGATCCACGACTGATCGTGAAAACCATACAGAAATGATTCCGGAAGGGTCTCAAAATGATCCCGTATTAGTCCCGAAAAGTCCTGAAATGACCCAGACGGGATCCCAGACGGATTCCGAAAACTATCCAGAAATGATGGCGGAAAGGTCCTCAAATGATCCCCTAATAGTCCCGAAATGACCCTGACGGTATTTCGAACGGACTCCTAAATGACCCTGACGGGATCCCGGACAGATCTCGAAATCCATCCAGAAATGATCTTGGAAGGGCCCAAAATAATCCCGAAACAATCTCCGAAAAGTTCAGAAATTCCCGACGGGATCCCGCACGGATCCCAAAAACTATCCAGAAATGATGCCGAAATGTCCTCAAATGATCCCCTAATAATCCCGAAATTACCGAAAACCATCCAGAAATTATGCCGGAAGGGACCCCAAATGATCCCGAATACCATACAGAAATTATGCCGGAAAATACCCCAAATGATCCCGAAATAGTCCCGAAAAAGTTCCGAAATGACCCTGACGGGCTCCCGGATGGTTCTCAAAAACCATCCAGAAAATATCCAGAAAGGGTCCTTAGGGGATCCACGACGCATCGCGAAAACCATACAGAAATGATTCCGGAAGGGTCCCAAAATGATCCCGTATTAGTCTCGAAAAGTCCTGAAATGACCCCGACGGATTCCGAAAACTATCCAGAAATGATGCCGGAATGTCCTCAAATGATCCCCTAATAGTCCCGAATTTACCGAAAACCATCCAGAAATTATGCCGAAAGGGTCCCCAAATGATCCGATACCAGTCGATAAAAAGTCCCGAAATAACCCCGACGGGATCCCGGACGGATCCTCAAAATCATATAGAAATGATGCCGGAAGGTACCCCAAGTGATCCCGAAATAGTTCCGAAATGACCCTGGCAGGATCCTGTACGGATACCGAAAACCATCCAGAAATGATGCCGAAAGGGTCCCCAAATCATCCCGTATTAGTCGAGAAAAAGTCCTGAATTGACCCCGTCGGGATCCCGGATGGATCCTCAAAACCATATAGAAATGATGCCGGAAGGTACCCCAAATGATCCCGAAATAGTCCCGAAATGACCCTGGCAGGATCCCGTACGAATCCCGAAAACCATCCAGAAATAATGCCGAAAGGGTCCCCAAATCATCCCGTATTAGTCGAGAAAAAGTCCTGAATTGACCCCGTCGGGATCCCGGATGGATCCCGAAAACTATCCAGAAATGATGCCGGAAGGTATCCCTAAATAGTCCCGAAATGACCCTGACGGGATCCCGGACGGATCCCTAAAACCATCTAGAAATGGTGCCGGAAGGTACCTCAAATGATACCGAAATAGTACCGAAATGACCCCGACGGGATCCCGGACGGATCCCGAAAACCATCTAGAAATGATGCCGGAAGGTACCCCAAATGATCCCGAAATAGTCCCGAAATGACTCCGACGGGATACCGGACGGACCCCGAAAACCATCCAGAAATGATGCCGAAAGCGTCCCCAAATGATCCCGTATTAGTTGAGAAAAATTCCCGAAATGACCCCGACGGGATCCCGGACGGATCCTCAAAACGATATAGAAATGATGCCGGAAGGTACCCCAAATGATCCCGTATAAGTCGAGAAAAAGTCCCGAAATGAGCAAGACGGGATTCCGGACGGATCCCTAAAACCATCTAGCAATGATGCCGGAAAGTACCTCAAAGGAACCCGCATTAGTCGAGAAAAAGTCCCAAAATGACCCTGAAGGGATCCCGAACGGATCCCGAAAACCATAAAGAAATGATGCCGAAAAGTTCCCCAAATGATCCCGTATTAGTCGAGAAAAAGTCCCGAAATGACCCCGACGGGATCCCGGACGGATCCCGAAAACCATTGGGAAGTGATGCCAAAAGGGACCCCAAATGATCCCGTATTCATCGAGAAAGGGCCCCGAAATGACCCTGAAGGGATCCGGACGGAACCCGAAAACCATCCAGAAATGATGCCGAAAGGGTCCTCAAATGATCCCGTATCAGTCGAGAAAAAGTCCAGAAATGACCTCGACGGGACCCGGACGGATCCAGAAAACCATCCAGAAATGATGCCGAAAGGGTCCCCAAATGATCCAGTCTTAGTCGAGAAAAAGTTCCGAAATGACCCCGACGGGATCCCGGACGCATCCCGAAAACCGTCCAGAAATGATGCCGGAAGGGTCCCCAAATGATCGCGAAATAGTCCCGAAATGATCCCGGAATAGTCCCGAAAATGTCCCAAAATAATCCCGACGGAATCCCGGACGGATCCCGAAAACTATACACAAATGATCCCGGAAGGGTCCCAAAATAATCCCGTAATAGTCCCGAAAAAGTCCAGAAATGACCCCGGCGGGATCGCGGACGGATCCCGAAAACCATCCAGAAATGATCCCGGAAGGGTCTCGATATGACCCAACGGGATTACAAATAGGGTGAAGATAATTATAAAACCATGTTAATAAGGCAACAGGCGCGTTGGAGCGAATGAAGAGTTACAAAGAAACATACAGGTAAAGCTAATAAAAGCGGGCTAATAAAAACAATTGAAGGAGGGCGGATGGCGGGAGGAGGAGAGTACCACTGATCGTTTTTCCAAAAATGTTTAGATCTCGATCTGTATGAGCCAGATACCAAAAATTATTGATTTTAGGACAAAATTTACATTGAGTTATAACATTTTATAGATTTTGCACGAGAGGGGAAAGGGGGGGGGGGGGTGTATCACTGCTCACTTTGTAAGCCCTCGACTTATTTCACCCATTGAGTTTGTAATATTGGTGAAGGTCAGTATACGTAAAGTTATAATGTGTAAAAATTGTTAAAAAGTAATTATTCGAAGGGGTCGTGGGACCCCCTTCCCCCTTTCCATGTTCGAAAAAAATTTCGCCAGTAGCCTATTATCTCTGTCCCAAATTTCATCAAAATGCGTGAGGCCGTTCTGGCGTGATTCAGTCGCAAAGACAAAAAAATATAATAATTAAATTATAACTGTTCCTAGCGGGCGGAGACCACGCCGCTTTTGAAAAATATATAGCTAGTAGATCCTTCTAGACTATTGGCTATATGCATGCCAAATTTCATACAAATCCGTCCAGCCGTTCTTGCGTGATTGAGTCACAAAGACAAACGTCTGGACAAACATCCAAACATCCAAACATCCAAACATCTAAACATCTTCACATCCAAACTTTGCCATTTATAATATATACTAGCCTTTACCCGCGGCCCCGTCCGCAAGGAGAAATTTAAATATATGGGCTATTCGCGTTAGCCTGCTTATCAAGTTATCTGTTTAAAATTTTGTTTTCTGTCTAATGCATTTTATTTTTGTAATTGAGTAAAAAAAAAAGCTAAATGAGCTGATAACCTGACAGAATTCCAAATGATCCCGAAATTATCCAGAAAAAGCTACGAAATGACCCCCACGCTATCGTGGACGGATCCCGAAAACCATCCAGAAATGCCCCGAAAGGGTCTCCAAAAGTTCCCGGAATAGTCCCAAAAAAACCCGAAATGACAACGACACGATCCTAGACGTATCCAGAGAACCACACAGAAATGATCCCTGAAGGTGTTCCAAAATGATCCCGAAAAGGTTCCGAAATGACCCTGACGGGCTCCCGGGCGGATCTCGAAAACCATCCAGGAAGGGTCCCTAAATTATCCCGACATACTCCAGAAAAAGTTCCCAAATGGCTCCGAGGGGATCCACGACGGATCGCGAAAACCATACAGAAATGATTCCGGAAGGATCCCAAAATGATCCCGAAATAGTCCGGAAATGACCCAGATGGGATCCCGCACAGATCCCGAAATGGTCCAAAAACTATCCCGGAAAAGTAACAAAAAATCCCGAAATGGGTATCGGTATCCCGAACGGATCCAGAAATGATCTAGGAAGGGTCCCCAAATGATCCCAAAATGGTCCCGAAATGACCCTGATGGATCCGGCAAACCATCAAGAAATTATGCCGGAAGGGTCCCCAAATGATCCCGATATAAAACAGAAAAGGTCACAAACGACCCCTAGAGGATCCCCAAATGATCCCGTTTTAGCCCCGAAAAGGTTGCGAAATAACCCCGACGATATCCGGACAAATCCCGAAAACCATCCAGAAATGATGCCGGAAGTGATCCCAAATGATTCCGAAAAAGTCCCGCATTGATTCCGACGGGATCCGGAATGGATACCGAAAATCATCCAGAAGTGATGCCGGAAAGGTCCTCAAATGATCACCTAATAGTCCCGAAATGACCCTTAAGAGGTCCTGGACGGATCCCGTAAACCATCCAGAAATGATCCCGATATAGTCCCGAAATGACCCTGACGGGATCTCGAACGCATCCCTAAATGACCCTGACTGGATCCCGGACAGATCCCGAAATCCATCCAGAAATGATCTCGGGAAGGACCCCAAATGATCCCGAAAAAGTCCCGCAATGTTTCCGACGGGATCCTGAACGGATACCGAAAACCATTCAGAAGTGATGCCGGAAAGGTCCTCAAATGATCACCTAATACCAAAATGACCCTGACGACATCCCATACTGATTCCGTAATCCATCCAGAAATGATCTTGGGAAGGTCCCAAAATGATCCCGAAATAGTCTCAGAAAAGTCAAGAAAATACCCTGACGGGTTCCCGGACGAATCTTGAAAGCCATCCTTAAATGATCCCGAAAAAGTCCCGAAATGACCCTGACGGGACCCCGAAACGATCCCGAAAATTATCCAGAAATGATGCCGGAAAGGCCCTCAATTGATCTCGTAATAGTTCCGAAAAGACCCTGACGGGATGCCGAACCGATCCCGACAACTATCTAGAAATGATGCCAAAAGGGCCCGCAAATGATCCCGTATTAGTCGAGAAAAGGTCCCGAAATGACCCCGACGGGATGCCGCACGGATCCCAAAAACCATCCAGAAATGATGCCGGAAGGGACCCCAAATTATCCCGAAAAAGTCCCGCAATTAGTCCGACGGGATCCTGAACGGATACCGAAAACCATCCAGAAGTGATGCCGGAAAGGTCTTCAAATGATCACCTAATAGTCCCAAAATTACCCTGACTGCATCCCGGACAAATCCCGAAATCCATCCAGAAATGATCTTGGGAAGGTCCCTAAATGATCCCGAAATAGTCTCGGAAAAGTTCAGAAATTACCCTGACGGGTTCCCGGACGAATCCTGAAAGCCATCCTTAAATGATCCCGAAAAAGTCCCGAAATGACCCTGGCGGGATCCCGAAAGGATTCCGAAAACTATCCAGAAATGATGCCGGAAAGGTCCTCAAATGATCCCCTAATAGTCCCGAAATGACCGTGACGGGATCCCGAACGGATCCCGACAACTATCCAGAAATGATGCCAAAAGGGCCCGCAAATGATCCCGTATTAGTCGCGAAAAAGTCCCGAAATGACCCCGACGGGATTCCGGACGGATCCCGAAAACCATCCAGAAATGATGCCGGGAGAGCCCTCAAATGATCCCGAAAAGGTCCCCAAATGACCCCGAGGAGATCCCGGACGGACACCGAAAACCATCCAGAAATGATGACGGTAGGTACCCCAAATGATCCCGAAATAGTCCCGAAATGACCCCGTCCGAATCCCGGACGGATCCCGAAATCCATCCAGAAATGATCTTGGGAGGGACCCCAAATGATCCCGAAAAAGTCCCGCAATGATTCCGACGGGATCCTGAACGGATACCGGAAACCATCCAGAAGTGATGCCGGTAAGGTCCCCAAAATATCACCTAATAGTCCCAAAATGACCCTGACGGCATCCCGGACTGATCCCGAAATCCGTCCAGAAATGATCTTGGGAAGGTCCCAAAATGATACCGAAATTACCCTGACGGGTTCCCGGACGAATCCTGAACGCCATCCTTAAATGATCCCGAAAAAGTCCCGAAATGACCCTGGCGGGATCCCGAAAGGATTCCGAAAACTATCCAGAAATGATGCCGGAAAGGTCCTCAAATGATCTCCTAATAGTTCCGAAAAGACCCTGACGGGATCCCGAACGGATCCCGACAACTATCTAGAAATGATGCCGTAAGGGCACGCAAATGATGCCTTATTAGTCGAGAAAAAGTCCCGAAATGACCCCGTCGGGATGCCGGACGAATCCCAAAAACCATCCAGAAATGATGCCGGAAGGGACCCCAAATGATCCCGAAAAAGTCCTGCAATTATTCCGACGAGATCCTGAACGGATACCGAAAACCATCCAGAAGTGATGCCGGAAAGGTCCTCAAATGATCACCTAATAGTCCCAAAATGACCCTGACGACATCCCGGACAGATCCCGAAATCCATCCAGAAATGATCTTGGGAGGGTCCCAAAATGATCCCGAAATAGTTTCGGAAATGTCCAGAAATTACCCTGACGGGATCCCGGACGAATCCTGAAAACGAATCTTAAATGTTGCCGAAAAAGTCCCGAAATGACCCTGATGGGACCCCGAAAGGATTCCGAAAACTATCCAGAAATGATGCCGGAAAGGTCCTCAAATGATCCCCTAATAGTCCCGAAATGACCGTGACGGGATCCCGAACGGATCCCGACAACTATCCAGAAATGATACCGAAAGGGCCCGTAAATTATCACGTATTAATCGAGAAAAAGTCCCGAAATGACCCCGACGGGATGCCGGACGAATCCCAAAAACCATCCAGAAATGATGCCGGAAGGGACCCCAAATGATCCCGAAAAAGTCCTGCAATTATTCCGACGGGATCCTGAACGGATACCGAAAACCATCCAGAAGTGATGCCGGAAAGGTCCTCAAATGATCACCTAATAGTCCCAAAATTACCCTGACGGCATCCCGGACAAATCCAGAAATCCATCCAGAAATGATCTTAGGAAGGTCCCAAAATGATCCCGAAATAGTCTAGGAAAAGTCCAGAAATAACCCTGAGGGGTTCCCGGACAAATCCTGAAAACGAATCTTAAATGTTGCCGAAAAAGTCCCGAAATGACCCTGATGGGACCCCGAAAGGATTCCGAAAACTATCCAGAAATGATGCCGGAAAGGTCCTCAAATGATCCCCTAATAGTCCCGAAATGACCGTGACGGGATCCCGAACGGATCCCGACAACTATCCAGAAATGATACCGAAAGGGCCCGTAAATTATCACGTATTAATCGAGAAAAAGTCCCGAAATGACCCCGACGGGATGCCGGACGAATCCCAAAAACCATCCAGAAATGATGCCGGAAGGGACCCCAAATGATCCCGAAAAAGTCCTGCAATTATTCCGACGGGATCCTGAACGGATACCGAAAACCATCCAGAAGTGATGCCGGAAAGGTCCTCAAATGATCACCTAATAGTCCCAAAATTACCCTGACGGCATCCCGGACAAATCCAGAAATCCATCCAGAAATGATCTTAGGAAGGTCCCAAAATGATCCCGAAATAGTCTAGGAAAAGTCCAGAAATAACCCTGAGGGGTTCCCGGACAAATCCTGAAAGCCATCCTTAAGTGATCCCGAAAAAAGTCCCGGAATGACCCTGACGGGATCCCGAAAGGATTCCGAAAACTATCCAGAAATGATGCCGGAAAGGTCCTCAAATGATCCCCTAATAGTCCCGAAATGACCGTGACGGGATCCCGAACGGATCCCGACAACTATCCAGAAATGATGCCGAAAGGGTCCGCAAATGATCCCGTATTAGTCGAGAAAAAGTCCCGAAATGATCCCGACGGGATCCCGGACGGATCCCAAAAACCATCCAGAAATGATGCCGGTAGGTACCCCAAATAATCCCGAAATAGTCCCGAAATTACCTCGTCGGCATCCCGGACGGATCCCGAAAATTATCCAGAAATGATGCCGGAAAGGTTCCCAAATGATCCCCTAATAGTCCCGAAATTACCCTGATGGGATCCCGGACTAATCCCGAAAACCATCGAGAAATTATGCCGAAATTGTTCCCAAATGATCCCGTATTAGTCGCGAAAATTTCCCGAAATTACCACGACGGGATACCGGACGGATCCCGAAAACCATCCAGAAATGATGCCGAAAGGGTTCCCAAATGATCCCGTATTGGACGCGAAAAAATCCCGAAATGACCCCGACGGGATCCCGGACGGATCCCGAAAACCATCCAGAAATGATGCCGGAAGAGCCCCCAAATGATCCCGAAAAAGTCCACAAGTGACCCCGACGAGATCCCGGACGGATCCCGAAAACCATCCAGAAATGATGCCGGAAGAGCCCCCAAATGATCCCGAAAAAGTCCCCAAATGACACCGACGAGATCCCGGACGGATCCCAAAACCATCCAGAAATGATGCCGAAAGGGTTCCCAAATGATCCCGTATTAGTCGCGAAAAAGTCCCGAAATGACCCCGACGGGATCCCGGACGGATCCCGAAAACCATCCAGAAATGATGCCGGAAGAGCCCCCCAAATGATCCCGAAAAAGTCCCCAAATGACCCCGACGAGATCCCGGACGGATCCCGAAAACCATCCAGAAATGATGCCGGAAGAGCCCCCAAATGATCCCGAAAAAGTCCCCAAATTACCCCGACGAGATACCGGACCGATCCCGAAAACCATCCAGAAATGATGCCGGAAGGGTCCCCGAATGATCGCGAAATACTCCCGAAATGATTCCGGAATAGTGCCGAAAATGTCCCAAAATAACCCCGACGGGATCACGGACGGATCCCCAAAACTATACAGAAATGATCCTGGCAGGGTCCCCAAAATGATCCCGAAATAGTCCCGAAAAAGTCCCGAAATTACCCCGGCGGGATCCCGGACCGATCCCGAAAACCATCCGGAAATGATCCCGGAAGGGTCTCGATATGACCCTTACGGGATTACAAATAAGGAGAAGAAACTGTATGTGCCAGATACCAAAAACTATTCATTTAGGAGAAAATTTATATTGAGTTATAACAATTTATAGATTTTACACCAGAGGGGTGATAAAGGGGGGGGGGGGGGGGGGGGGGGGTGGTGTGTATGACTGC